>NC_080089.1:111503435-112875935 GCF_950005125.1 Chionomys nivalis | reverse complement strand
TACTTTATTTGAACCTGTTTTCAAACCGTGTGTGTGTAGACATATATATGTATATACATATATATGTATGATTAGACATACATATATATGTCTAATCATTCTTTCTCTATATTAAGAAAAACAGAGAAAAGATGAAAATTCTAACTTCCAAGGCACATAAAACTATTATATATCTATTAAAATGGAAATCATGATATCTGTAGTGTCGAGCTCTGGAACATGTTTATGATATGAAGGCAAATCAATATAAGAAGAGTATGAAATAATGCATGTACTACATATGGAGAGGTGTCAACACTTGGAGGCTGTGGTTATGACTTCAGTGGAGTCTTACTGATGGGGTATAGTTGCCTCTTAGCTGACCAGCTGTGTGGCTTAGCCTTAATCACTCAGCCTCACTGAATTCCATGTCTGAAAAGGTAATGATGACAGAAAGGTTCATTCATAGAATGTTGTGATGATAGACTTATAGGTGATATGCACAGGTGAGCATATGCTTGGTTGCTCTCCATCTTGTTTTTGATGCAGGACTCTCACCAAATCTCTAGTTCACTGCTTCAGCTAGACTGGCTGGGCAGCCAGCCCCAGGGACCCTCTAGTCTCTGCCTTTCCCATACTGGGGTTACAGTCATGCTGACTTATAAATGGGTTCTGGGAACCTCAACTCAGCTCGTCTTGTTTATACTGCAATCACTCTTTCTACTGACCATCTCCCCTGCCTAGGAGACTAGAAATATGTTTGTTTGTTTCATGTGTATATGTGTGTGTTCATGTTTATGGACACATGTGTATGTATGCACATGTCAACATATGTGTGCATGTTTAAAGGGGCCCAAAGCTGATATCAGGAATCATCCTTAATTGCACTCCACTTTATTCACTAAGTGAGGTCTTTCCATTGAGCACACAGCTAGTCTACCTAGTCAGCTTTCTCTGAAAACTGGGTGTCTCCTCTTTCCTAGTGCTTGGAACTATAGGTGGGTCACCACTCCTGCCTGTGGGCTCTGAGGATTTGAATTCAGGTCCTTACATTTGGACAGCAAGTTCTTTACCCACCAAGTCCAAGGCTAGCCATCATGAAGGAATACAAATATAATTGTGTTAGTGCAAAACCACATTGATATTGATATTTTGACATTTCTTTAAATGTATTTGGGGGTATTTCCAAGAAAAAGTAAATTCAGCTCCTAGAACAATTCACTTGTTTTCATTTTTCTGCATTTCATTTTATATATGTGTATGGGTGTTTGGGCAGCAGGCTGTGCACCATGTGTATGCAGTACCCACAGGTACCAGAAGAGGACATTGGGTCCTCTGGGAGGTTTGTGAGTTTCCATGTGGGTGATGAGAATCAAATTCATATTCTTAACCACTGAGCCATCTCTTCAATCCAGAGCTAGTTTGAATTTTGTCTATATTTTGTTTGTTCTGTGACACCTCAGAAACTCATGGACATACGTTATTTTGTTTTGTCGAATGATTTCAGGTGTAATTGAGTTTGAAGAAGATGATACCATTTGTTCTCTTGAGCAGAAGTGGAGTATCCACAGCCACTTTCTTTTCTCTCTCTCTCTCTCTCTCTCTCTCTCTCTCTCTCTCTCTCTCTCTCTCTCTCTCTCTCATTTGTTTTTCAAAACAGAGTTCCTCTGTGTAACAGTTCTGGCCATCCTGGAACTATCTCTGTAGACCAGGCTGGCCTCGAACTCACAGAGATCTGCCTGTCTCTGCCTCCGGAGTACTGGGACTAAAGGTGAGCGCCACCATCACCCAGCCACAGCCACTATCTTAAAGCAAGAGATGAAAGTGTGGGAGGTGTCTGGGTTTCGTCTTTAAATTACTGAGATCATGGAGGCTGTCCTTAGAGGACACAAATTGGGTTTAATCTTCACGGAGACACTTGCTTTCCAGTTATTTACAGCCTCCTTCTAGCTGGAGGTTAGGCAATCCAACAAACCTCTCAGAAGACAAGGACTTATTTATTTCTGTTTTTTCAAGAGGTAGTCAGTTTTCCACACCTGGTTACACAGGCTGAATGTCCTCATGTTTTGAAAGGCATGAGAATGGACATGTGTTAGTCTCCTTCACAATGCAGACAGAGGCATCAGTTGGCTTCCTTGTGTCAGCCCACAGGCTCGACTCTTCCTTAACCTCCAAAAGAGGTTTTTATTCTGCTATTCACTTTTGCTTTTTAGCATTCCACGTGCTCCCTGATAGTAGCCAGGCAGAGGCAAACATATGTCGTTCTTCTAGAAGAGCAGTTCAGAACTCTTTAAGTATCTCCCAATTTTAGGCTTCTTCTTTCTTGTGTAGTGTGTAAAAGAGTTTCCACACTGTGTAATATACCAAAGTAAAACAAAACAGTCACCCTCGACACAAATGACTAGAAACTGCTGAATAAAAGAAACCATTGCTTCAGATGGGGGTCTTCACGAACAGACCACAGTTCATCCAGAACAGCCAAACATGGGGGAAAAGAGGCGTTGTTCATGTCTGAAGGCTTGTTCTGTTCTGTCTTGGGTTTGTTTTTTTCTTCATTTTTTTATACATCTTAAACTATTTTGTCCATCCCTCTGAGTTTTTCTCCTGGGCCCAGTATATTCGCTAATTTAATAGTTTTCCAGGAAAATGAAGGAACCTATTTAGCACAATGTATGGGTCTTCAATGACTTGGTGTCTGTGCCTCTCCCTCCTTTTAAAAGCTGGTTTTGCTTTTTCTTTCACCTCTTACTCCATTCCATTTTTCTTTCTGGCAGACATTGTATTTAGAGCCTTGGGAATGAGTAATGGATCGTCCAGAAAAGTCTCCAGGTCTCCATACCATACGCATAGCCATGGTTAGAATGTGCCCAGAACACCAGCTTGCCCCTCAGAGTGGAAAATACTTCACCACCATTGGCTGACTGAGCTATATTTGAGGAAGCTTTTTGCTGCCTTTGACATTTTGTTGGATCTTTAAGAATCAAAGCTGAGGGGCTGAAGTTAAATTGGTTCAGCAGTTAAGGGTACCAGTTGTTCTTGCAGAGGATCCAAGTTGGATCCCCAGCACCTACATGGTAGCTCACAACTGCCTATAACTCCAGTTCCAGGGAATCTAACATCCTCTTTTGACCTCTGTGGCACTGCATACATGAGATGCAAGCGTGTAAATGCAGGCTAAGTACCCATGTACATAAAGTCACAGCTGAATGTAGTATCCAAAAGTAGGGAAGTAATCCACAAGCCATGTCATTTATCCTTTATGAGTAGCATCAGAGAACTGTCTTCTGGAGAGGATGTACTCCTACCTGCTATGCTATCTCACGTGAGAGCCGAGAGCCATTTGGACTGTTCCAGAGAGAGAGGTGTGGCTTTGCTATTGGATCCATGAAGCAGTTCATGGCTGTGTTTATGTATTTATCTATATCTCTCTCTATATATATTTATCTATATATATATTGTGAGGTTTCTGTATGTGGTATCTACTCACTTCATGCATATGAAGACCAGAGGGAGCCTTTGGGTGTTTCCTTCTGCCACTCCACCCTCTTAGTTTTTAAGGCAGGGATTCTCAATGAACTTGGACCTTATCATCGATTACACTAGCTGGCCACCAAGCACTAGGATTCTTTGGTCTCTGTCTCCCCCAGTGCTGGGATTGGAGATGTTCCCTGCCATAGCTGATTCTGTTCTCTGGGGTGTTAGTGATCTAGACTCAGGTTTTCATGCCCAAGTAAGAAATATTTTATGCCCCGAGCCATCTCACCAGCCATGTTTGTTTACACAGGTTTCTGTCCCACCCAGTCCCACAGCCATTCAGTCCCAAAGAAACAAAAAGAGGTCTAGATTAATCATAAACTAATTGGCTTATCAGCTCAGGCTTCTTATTAACTAACTCTTACATCCTAAATTAACTTATAATTCTTGTCTGTGTTAGCCACATGGTTTGGTAGCTTTATCAATGAGGCATTCTCATCTTGTTTCCTCTGTGTCTGGATGATGACTCCAGACTGAGCCTTTCCTCTTCCCAGAATCCTCCTATTCTTGTTGCCCTGCCTATACTTCCTGCCTGACTACTGGCCAATCAATGTTTTATTAAATCAATATAAGTTACGAATTTTTATAGGGTACAAGACTGTTGTTTCACAGTCCATGCTTATGTATTTATTTTATTTTTGAGACAGAGTCTCACCATACAGCCCAGGCTGGCCCACAGTGCACAAAGATCGGCCTGCCTCTGCCTCCCAAGTGCTGGGATTAAAAGATGTGCCCCTATACCCAGCTTCCCAGGTTTGAATATTTTAAATGTCTTTTTAGGTGACTGAATGTGAAGCCATACTTTTGGATGGGTTTAGAATTAGTCAACTGACTTTTCATTTCTGTCCTAGTTGCTAACGGGACTTGTTTGTATAGCACAGAGGGGAGCTGCAGGATCTTGTGTTAAGTCCCATGAGCCTGAAGGGAAAATGTGGCTGTGTTTGTCGTGCTAGGAACAGTCAGGAAAGAATGTGAGGTATGGTCTGCATCTGTCCCAGGAACACTGACAAGCACAGAGCAGGGGTGCTCCTGTGCGTGTGTGGGGGACTATTTAATTCAGGCTGGTAGCACGGCTACCCTGAGGTCCTCCACCAAAACAGCTCAAGCAGAGGGGGACAGTTGACAGCATGCTGTGGGGAGTTTTCCTCAAGTGCCTTTTATTTTCTGAAATCAGCACGAGCGGAAATAAATGTTCTGTAAAATTTATGAGTCTGAAGAGTTGCATTTTGAGAGGACTAGGCACCTCCACCAGGTGGGCTCACAGTCTATTGAGCAAGAAGCTCTTGAAGGAAAATGGTCTGAGAAGCACATTTATTCAATTTTCAAATAATGGGATTAGATTACAAAAAAAAAAAAAATTAAAAAAGCCCAAACAGTTTTACTTTAGACAAATACTTTTCTCAGTGTGATAGCCGATGTGTGAGATTTTCTTAGAAGTTCTCTCGTGGCTCACTTGCCTACTCTGACATTCATCTTATGACTTACCACCATTACTGAGCATGTGCAACCGGTGGGCTTCTCTGGGCATTGATATCAGCTGTGAGTTTTATTTCCAAAAGGTTAGTTCATGTAGGGACTAGGGTGCCTACAGTCAGACCATTATGCTATGCATTGTTAAGCGTGTTTTCTTTACATAGACACATCCGACCTTTGTACATTTTAACACCATACTGTCATCTATGAAGTTCACACACAGGTTCCTGCAAACAAGGTACCCCAAAATAATGCACAAACAAACTGCCAATATTTCAAGTAGGTTTATGATGTTGTACTGGATCACATTCATTAATATCCTGGGGTCATGCTGCCCCTGGGGTCATGGGATGGTCATACTCTACACATGTATAGAGTCCCCAAGGTAGTGATGGTACTTTGCTAATTCTTCAATCAGATAACTGAAGGCTGTTCTCCTGCCCAAAGTCATACTTACGGATTTTCTATTTCCTGTACCAGGGCAGTAAACAACAGTTACAACAATTATTGTTGTTGTTGTTGTTGTTATTTATTCAATGTTAAACTGGGAAATTTTTTTTTGTTTGTTTGTTTGTTTTCCGAGACAGGGTTTCTCTGTAGCTTTGGAGCCTGTCCTGGAACTAGCTCTTGTAGACCAGGCTGGCCTCGAACTCCCAGAGATCCACCTGCCTCTGCCTCCCGAGTGCTGGGATTAAAGGTGTGCGCCACCACCGCCCGGCTAAACTGGGAAATTTTTGAAATAAGCAAGTGACATAGGGTCTCATGTTTTGGGGGAGTCATATGCCCGATCCATTGTTTGTATTGACTGCCGCATTCATATTAGGCAAAAGTAGTAAAAAAAATGACTATAAACATTAAGTGTAACAAGCAGCATTGGTATTTTAAGCATAAAATTGTATGTGACATTTTCAAATAACTGCTTCTCACTTCCCAGTGCTTTTGCACATGGAAAGACGATACGATTTATTAACCAGATTTTAGTAATTATAATGGAATCTTAAATAGTTTAAAATCAAGATGATTCAGTTATGTTGCCTTTTTGCTTGTTTGTTTGTTTTTGAGACAGGGTATCTGTGTGTAACAGCCCTTACTGTTCAGGAACTTGCTTTGTAGACCAGGCTGGCCTTGAAATTATAGAGGTCCACCTGTTTCTGTTGGGGTTAAAGATGTGTCGTCCAACCATAACTGGTGAGTAGTGTTATCTTTAAATCATAATCATAATATGTCTTTTACTAACCCATTATTTTGATCTTTAAAAATTATTGTGTATACTGTGTGGTTCTTTGTGTGGGTATATGCATAACTGTGTGCTGCGTTTGTGACCATTATCTGACTCCTGATCACCTCCAGCAGGGCGAGAGACTTCCTATTCCTGGGGTGTTGAGTCCACAAGGCAATTCCAGGAGGTGACCTTAATTCTAGAGCCGTACTATCCGACATGGATCATTTGGCATCCCAGCAGTGGGAACCCCAAATATCATTGCCCATAAGATTCACAGTCTATGAACAATGCCAGGGGTTCCAGAGGCCTCCTGACAAATGGGTTTCACCAAATTAATCTCGAAAAGTAGACAGCTACAACTTAGGTGATTTATTTTATCACTTTGAGGTCACCCCTTTTTCTGGTTTGAGTGTCCATCTTCATTCATCCATACTCTTACGTAAATGAGAGATTCTAAATATGAACCTACATTTAAAATAATATGCAAAATCTGACCGTGCATGTGCACAGACACAGTGCATATGGACCTGTAAACTGATTAAAACACATTAGCACTGGGGCTGGAGCAATGTCTCACTGGCTGTGGCTGCTCACTGCTCTTGCTGGGGACCAAGGTTTGGCCCCCAGCAGCCTCCTAGAGGCTCATATCTGCCAGTGACTCTAGCTTTCTAGAGAATCTTACGCCCTTTTCTGGATTCCATGGAGTCTTGCACACATTTAGTGCAGTGTACATACACTAAGACACACATGTACAAATAAAGAAAATAAGCAAATATAATTTAAAAAATTTTCAGTATTCAGTATCATTTAAATAAGAAAGATACCTTCAAATATAAAGAGGGGCCATAGTTCCGTGGTAGGGTGGTTTAATGGCACACACAAAGGACGGGGTTCCATCCCCACCGATGGAGGAGCTTTAAAAAATTGCACTCCCAAGACTTCTCAGTTGACACTTAAACCAAGGAGCTATGAAAGTAATAATATTAAATTTTCTAATATAAGTTATTTGATATTTCTGAGCGTCTTTTTCCTCAACTGTCAAATTAGCCTGTTGCTACTACAACACAGAATACATATTGCACGCAGTCACCACGTGTCAAGTGGTGGTGTAGAGATCAAGTGAACACTTCCCTGGGCTCAGCCTTTGGCTCTGCTTGTGGGAGCTGGTTTGTAGGCAGAGGTAATATAGTTCAGTTCTGAGTTCGTGTAAGTGCAGAAGCCACACACATCTCGGGCTGAGAACTGTGCTGTAGACACAGGAAACACCGTGTGGTTATGAGTTCGTGTTACGTGTAGAACACACACGTGTTAATGGCTGACTGGGAAGTGTTTAAAGGATGTTTATTTTTCCCCCATTGTGTGACTGGCTGTGTGATCCCATGGCCCGTCAACTCGATGCCTGTGAGGAAAATCTCCTTCCCTTGCTATGGCAGGTGGTGGGATTCATTCTGATTGAGTTGGATAGGCCCTGGAAAGAAAATATTTCTTTGTTCGCCCTCTGTGATCCTGATCACTCTGCACTGCTACTTTCCAAGTTCAAAAGCACAAAGAAGAAACAAAAGCCCCTCAAGAGCCTTGCTTTGTTGCTGCGTCTGTAAATGGTGAAGCAGAGAACATTAGGGCAGGGTCCAGAGTCACACGGTCTGATGTTTGCCTTGCACACATTAACTTTTGTGTTAATCTCATTGCTTTTGAGCCAATTATTTTCCTCCCCTTTAGTTTAGATATGAGAACTCTGGGGTATGAATGCGAAAAATTCATGTGCGTAGCAAACCCGACAAAAATAGAAACCTGTAAAACCGTAAACAGACTTTGAAGCATGACCATGCCATTCGTCATCATTTAACAAGTGGCCATTAGCCAGCTGGACCGTTTCATTATCCATAAAATACTGCGAATGAAACATTTGTGGACTCTGTTCACAGGACCATTAAAAAATCCATGTGCTTTCTCCCCGTGTTGAGGAAGAAGAGAAAACGGCAAGGCTTATTCACCTTCTAATTCTGCTAGGGGAGAGGCAATCCATTTTAGCTTATTATTTATCAATTCATTCTGCATTTGTGTGATCAAGGTGGATGTGTGTGTTGTTCTTGTGCACGTCTGTGTCTAATGCGCACGCCCAGAGGTTCAAGGAGTAGTCAGTGTGTTGCCCTCCATCTCTGCTTTCATGCCTTGGGACAGTGTCTCTCACTGAGCTTGGAACTAGGCTGGTAAGCCCCAATGGCTTTTCTGTCTCTGTAGGCACAAGCCACTCCCAGCAATTTACATGGGTGCTGGGGGTTAAAAGTCAGGTTGGCATGTATGAACAGCAAGTGCTCTTACACACTGGGTCATCTTCTTGTTTCTCAACCCCATTTCTTTGAATTGCTCACCATCCAGAAAGACCTATTACTCAGTCTACCGACTTCAGCCCTGACTGGGAAGGCAGTGGGGTTCCTGCAGCTGCTGAAGAAGCCCCTCTCTGATGTCTACAGTGAGACACTGATTCCCTAATAAACAATGCACACCCAGAGCTGCCAATCACTTTGAGACGTTGCCCTGAATAGGGAAAATCCAGAGCCCAGAACAGAAGACCTCAGGCCGGGCGGTGGTGGCGCACGCCTTTAATCCTAGCACTCGGGAGGCAGAGGCAGGCGGATCTCTGGAGTTCGAGGCAAGCCTGGTCTACAAGAGCTAGTTCCGGGACAGGCACCAATGCTACAGGGAAACCCTGTCTCGAAAAACCAAAAAAAAAAAAAAAAAAAAAAAAAAAAAAGACCTCAGGGACACTACAGACAGAGAAGATAGTGAACGCTGGGGTCCAGGGTGATGTGTAACACAGCCACAACCCAGATGGAAAGAGTCAAGTCAAATGGCAGAATTGGCGAAACACGAGACGCCTTGGAAAGCCTGGTATTAGGAGTCCTTTCGCTAAAGCAGAAAAAAATTGTAATTGCTGAGGTAAAATATGGTGGTTCCCCAAAATAGAGTAAATCAACGCAACTAAGGCAGCTGTAGAGATGGCTCGGTGGTGACGAGTGTGTGCCGCCCACGCAGAGGACCCAAACTGAGTGCCCAGAACCTGTATCTGGCAACTCACAGTTGCCTGTAACTCCAGCTGCAGGGGACTCTACGTCATCTTCTGCATTTATGAGCTAGTACCTTCTCTCTCTGTCTCTCTCTCTCTCTCTCTCTGTCTCTGTCTCTCTCTCTCTCTCTCTCACACACACACAAAATAAATAAATAAGTAAATCTTAAAACAATAATGTGACTTAAAAATTTTCCAAACTTTCCCATGAGATCATCTCAGTGACAGAGGTCCAAGAGCAGAAAATCTCTACTTGTGTGTTTAAGGTGTGAGAAATTGTGTTATTTCATAGGGACAGACATGAGTGATTAAATCAAGAAGGCTTTAGCAAGAAGAAACCTGATCAGCCTAAGAGTTCCCCCACCTTCTTTCCTTCTCCCACTGTTTCCCTTTTTCTTATTTTGTGATTCGAGGAATTGCACTTAGAACCTTACTCCTGTGGCCAAGCATTCTCCCACTCAGCTACAGACCCATCCCATCCATCTCCTCCTGTTTTTCTGAATAAATGAGGCTTACTCCAAGTGGAATGTATATATATATACACACACACACACACACACATATATATATGTGTATAGTACACATACATATATATGAATGTACAACTCATTTAAAATTAATATGTCTTTTAACATTAATAAATGTATATACATATAGATTCACTTGGGTTTGTCATGATGTCACTGTATAAGTCACAAGTGGAAAAATACTTGTAATGTATTTTTATTCTAAGAGACGTTTTAAATATTTATTTCACTATTTGCCTGAAAGTTTCTATTTTTGCTTAATGGATTGTAATCCTCAAAAGAAATTCCAGACAAAAATCCCTACGCTCCTTCCTGATGAGGAATCTGCTATGTAGAGACGTCCTGAGGAGGTTTTCCTGCCTTAGGTTGCTGTCGGGCTCTTTATGTTTTTCTTCTTTTGGGAAACAGGATCTGAGACAGCAATAATGAGTTTGTATTGCGTGTGTGGCAACTATGTAAAAGCTTGATTATGGGTCTGGAGAGAAGGGTCTATGGAGGAGCAGAGTTCAGATCCCAGCACCCATACAACAAGCTGGGTATCCCACAATTTCCTGCAACTCCAGTGCCAAGAGATCCAGTGTCTACTGATGTGCACACAAACACCTGTGTGCACACAGCTTTTAGAAAGACCTTGCTTAAGCAGCATTGACGTGATGTATGATGCATATTTACAATGCGTGTGAAACTTACCCCTTCTACCCTGGGTCAGTTTCTCTTTCCAGCTGTTAGTCCCATCAATATGGATAGTTAATGCCACTTAGATACATCTTTAAGGGATCTCCAGTCCTTATTCTCTTTCCTTTCCCTGTGACCTTTAGAAGTTCCTGTTTAAAGCCAAGGCTCTGGCTCTGTTTACTTTTAGGGAAAATTTCAAGAACCTTATAATATGTATCTGTCCCAGTATGGCTCCAGCTTATGAGCGACCTTCTGCAGACGACAAGCACGTATTCTGAATGAATCGGTGAAAATATGAGGCATATGGAAAGTTGGGGGATGGCCTTATTTTTGGGAAGATTTGTGCTGCTTCCACTGACCCATAGAACCCATAGTCTTTTGAAACCTCAAGAATTAACCCCAGAGGCATAACTGTTTACCAGATCTTTTGTCTTGAGTTTCCCCTTCATTCTCTAAAGCGTAGGACAGGGAGTTTTCACACCGCTTCCCATCAGTGGGACCAGCCAACCGCCCCAGCAGTAGAACATGTGAAATAGGTAACACCATCAAGGATCCTGGATTCAAATAAAGAGTTGAGAAAAAATTAGGAGGAGCAAGAGGTGGAGCCATTCTGCCCAATAGGAGGAAGGAGGAAAGAAGGAGGAGGAAGAAGAGGAAGAGGAGGAGCAAGAAGATGAGGAGGAAGGGGAGAAAAAGATTAAGAGGAAGAGAAGGACAGAAAACAGGAAGAGGATCAAGAAAAGAAGGAGGAAAAAGAAGAAAGAACAGAAAGAGGAGGAGAAAAAAGATGAAGAGGAAATGAATTTTAATGGCATGGATTAGGAATGGAATCCTCATTTGATTTTCTCGGTAGAGAAGCCATACTTCACCATGCGAGTGCAGAATGAATTAGTGATGAGATGTGCCATCTTTAAAATGTGATAGTCATTGGCTATGGTGGCAGAGGATATGCTAAAATGAACACACTGTGTAACTTGGTCCCCATCAAGGTTGCCGTTCCTAGCCCTCTAATGCTGCATCAAAGAGCAAATGTGTGTGGTTGAGGCATAGTATTTGGCTGTAAGACTAACGATTCTTTAAAACCAGCCTGCTTAATTCCCTATGTATCATTGGAGGCTGGCTATATGCAATTTCCTGGTAAGTTCTAGGCAAACACTTGTTTGTGTGTCCCCCTACATATGGTGCAGATAACATATCAAAGAAAGGATTCCATTCAGGCCTAGCTTTGTGAACCAGGGAGTTTTCTAATGTTATTTGCATCAGCATGGATGAATCAAAGGCTTCTGCGTCACGCCAACCCCAGTCCAGCATGAGTGATGACTCATTGCAGCTGCCTTCATAGGGTTCCCTGCACAACTTGTTCCACTAGAGAGTCTCCTTTGCCCGATTGTTCACAGCATATGCCAGCTGGGAGCCGTCCTTTGCTGGGGTTAACTTTCCAGCCTCCCCAAGCTTTGTAAGGGTCCCAGAAGTCCTCCACCTCTCAGGAGGGGCTCTTCTGGTTGGAAGGAACAATTGCACATCACCTGTGCACCTGCAATTTGTCATGGGCGTGAAATAACTGAAGAATGCCTAACGTCCCCTTTTATATGATGGGAAGCAAAGCCAGAGGCACTGTGCAGTATGTCAAAATTAATATGGTGGAAACGCAAGACGATGTCTGCCTAACTCACAGAAATAGATCTCTATTGTTCAGCTCTTTCCTTTGGATCCCAGATAATTCTCACGAGGGAGATTAACAGCAGTGATCCCACTGCAGTGCTCCTGCTGTGTGTTACCAGTGATGAACAGACTCAGCATAGCACTGTATCTGGAGTTTATATAAAGGCAGACAGTTTGAAGGAAACATGGAGTCGCTCCAATCCACCTACGTCCATGGTAGCATAAGCAATGTTGGTTGGGCTTTCTGGTCCTGCTTGTCACTTAATACCAGTGTTAAACACATGGTAATTGTGCCTTCATAGCATAGGCTTCTTTGGAAAATGGTTTGGGCTCATTTTGTTCCTAACAGCGTTTTGGACTTCTGCTATGATAAACGCATGCCCAGGTTTCCACCGGTGATAACTTTAATGTAAGCAGTAGTTTAATACATTGTAAGTGGGGAAAATAGCCATGAAATGGTGGATGGAGAGAGTCCAAGTGCAGCTGATGCTCTCTCTTGGTTTGACTCCCAGAAGGAGGCAGGGCTCACTCTCAGTGCCTGGTTCTCCCAGCAAGCACGCTTTCCCATCTTTCTCCATTCTTGCAGGCTCACCTCCCAAGCTCACTCAGCGGAGAAAAGATTGAGACCTTCAAAGATCCCCTTCTATCCCGATTATTTAACCAGGCTCCCGTATTTTCTTTAAGTATCTTCCACTTAGTGTTCAGAGTGTTTGGAGAGGTCACTATCTTCTTGATGGATGAACCCAGGAGTCCAAACCCAAGGAGGTAGGATTATGCCCAGTCTAAATTCTAGGTCTTGAAGTCAAGCATCTGCTGAAATCTGTTTGACTTTTGCAATCTGGTTTTTCTCAGCCTCTTCCCACACAGTTTCCCACCATCTAAGAAGCACTCTGCTATCTTTTTGCTTTGTGGGAGTTTTAGTGAGATAAAGGGAGTGGGGGAGGGGAGAGCAAAAGACAAATACAGAGAGAAAGAGGAAGAGGAAGGAGAGGCCAGGACCAGCCTGCCTCTTCAGAACAGCAGCAGGAATTGCACTCTGCTTTCTGAACTGAAAGCTACATCATGACTCCTGCCCCCTGGGCTCCAAGGGGATCTCTACACACTATTCCTTGTCTTTCAGCAGCAAAATTCGAATCTGTGTTTACTTTCTTGTTCTTATTCTAGAATACTCCAGCTACATTTGAGTCTGGATTCTTATAGCGTTTAGATTCTAGCTATGTTTCCTTTTCCCTCAGCCCCATAGTTAGTAATAACTTGGGTGTGATGTTCCATTTCTAGTACTGCTCTGATAGCTAGATCCTGGCTAGGCCACTGCAGATTACTTCCCTTCCCCAAGACCATGGAATCTAATTTTGCTGGGAGCCTTTGAAGAACAACAAGGTATCATATATGCTTTGTGAGGAGAACTGAGTTATCTCAGGTGGCGTGAAATGTATTTTATCCTTGATCTCATCAAACTGAAGACTAGTGTGTAGTGTGTGTGTGCATGTGTGTGCACATGTGTATGTATGTGTGCACATGTGTATGTGTGTTGTGGGTGCCCATTTATATGCACACAACTGCCAGAGCGGGACTACAGATATCTTCCTTAACTATTCTTCACCATAGTTTTTTAAGCAGGGTCTCTCACTGAACCTAAAGCTTGCTCTTTTGACTAGACTGCTTAGCCAGTGAGCTCCTGTGCTCTACCTGACTCTGACTCACTGTAATAGGATTACATGCATGTGTAGTCATGCCAAGCATGGATGGTAGGAATTTGAACAAAGGTTCTCTTGTTTGTCCAGCCAGCACCCTTACTCACTGGTTCTTCTCCTCATCCCTAAAGGCTGTTTTTAACATTAACTTTGAAGAACTTGTGCAGTGGATATGATTATATACAACATGGTTCAGCAACTCTCTTCTTCCAAGACAGCCAAGAGCTTTGATGCTGCCAGAGATTTTGTTTAGACAGTGAAGGGAACAGGAAGGCTTTCTCATCTGGATGTCACTGAAGAGTTAAGGGGTTACTTGAAGCTCTCTCTGGACTGTGAATGGTTTCACTCAATCTTGGTTCTCCAAATAGTATGTAGTACCTTGTGTTCAGAATCCCCAGTTCCCATGAGCTCACAGAACATATGGGACACAGAGACTGTGACCTTTCAATCCACCCTAGAAACACAAACTCCATCTCTGAGTTTAGAAAGGAAATGCTTCCCTTGATGGCCAGCAATTGGACTGATGTTCTGCCCAGGTTATGTCTGAGCTTTTCCAGTCAGTGGTGGAAAAAATGACCTCCTGGGTAATGTGTGCGTCACCAAGGCTTGATGTTGTCCTTGGGCCAGTCCATGTTAGTGACTGGCAACCACAAGCATGAAACCAAATATAGTGGAATCTACTGACAACTGGGATATGATACTCTGTCTTGTGGAAGCTAATTGATAAAGGAAAATTAGCAAGAAGCTTGAAATGTATTTTACTATCATATTTTATGCATTACTTTTTAGATTGACAAATAGAAATTGCATAAATTGGGCCTAGAGAGCTGTTTAAACCAATAGAGTCCCTGCTGTGCAAGCACAGAATTTGTCCCCAGAACCCCAGCAAAACAGTTGGTGATACCTGCTTGCAGTCCTGGTGCTAACGAGAGGGAGGCTGGCAGGTTACTGGGACTGGCTGCCAGTTAAATCAGCAAGTTCAAGGCCAATAAGAGATGCTGTTTCTAAAACAAAATAAATGGGATTGCACCTGAAGAATGACATAAGAGATTTACCTCTGTCCTCCACATGCATGCACACACATTTTTACAACACATAAATATTCACACACATACACATATACTTATAGATTTTAGCATCGTTTGTGGTACTGTGGCTTGAATCCATGGGCATCATTCATACTAGACAAGAGCTCTGCCCATACCTCTATCTTCAGTCCCCACACAAATTTTGTAATCTATGTACTTTGTTGGGTGCCAAGTCAAGCTTATTAACATATACAAACTGTTGCAAGATATTTGATTACAATATGGAAAGATACGTCATTGTGATTGGTTTAATAAAAAGCTAAATGACCAATAGCTAGGGAGGAAGCATATGCAGGACTTCTGGACAGAAGGAGCTCTGGGAAGTAGAAAGGGGGAGTTGCTAGCCAGATGCAGAGAAAACAGGACACGCAGGAGAAGAGGTAAAAAGCTATTAGCTATATAGCAGCACATAGATGAATAAAAATGGACTAATTTAAGTTATAAGAGCTAGTTAGAAACAAGCCTAAGATAAGGCCGAGCTTTCATAATTGATAAAATATCTTGATGTCATTATTTGGGAGCTGGCTGGTAGGACAGAGAAAGATTCATTACAAATGGCGCCTAATGTGGGGCTCAAATATCCAAACACAGGGCATGAGAAAGCTAAGAGAAGTTCTAGACAAGGAGACAGACATAGATTCCTAGTCCTGCAGTCTCTCATGTGGGTCAGTGCTCTGTGTGCAGAGGTGCAGTCACTGACCATTGCCGGGGGTCTGGAGCCAGCTGCCAGTGCCATGCATCAGTGACAAGTGCTAAACTGAGTCATGCAGCAGTTGACACAGCAGTTTAAGATTTGTCTGTCGTGATCAGAAAAATGTTGTAGTCACTTAGTAAAGCCAGGTCCAGACACAGAAAACCTCTCACATGTGTATAGTGTGTTTAAAAATAAACTTAGACACTAAAGAAAATAGATATAGACAGCATGAAAATGGTTTTAAAATAATAAAGTCTTGAATTAGCCATGAAAATTAAACCATGAAAAAACGGGAAATATACAGGATGTCTGAATACTGTATGGTGCTTTGTTGAGTTTGAATTTTATGAATGCCAATGAGTTATAAGCTATAAGATGCTGAGAAACACTGGATTATGGGGAGTACTGCTAAATAAAACCAGCCTATATACTTTAGAGATGTCTTTGATTCAGAATAGAAGTCAATCAATGTGTTGCATCAGGGGAGAGTTCACACTTTTGTTTCTATGAGAAACAAAAAGCTATAGATTTCTTCAAAAGCTAATCAAGATCAGATTTGACTAGGGGAGACCTCTTGAGGATCTTGGATACAAGCATAAAAAAAGGAGCAAAAGATAGATTATGAGACAGGGGATATATAAACCGATCCTTTTACACAGTAACAACTCTGAGACTGGATGTGACATGATAAATCTTGTTGGCTACAGAGTCCTCTTAACTTATTACTACGTGCCATCCTTTCATACGACATGGATAGAGATTTATATTACAGTTTGGTCATACAGTTCAAACAAACTTATAAAGTTAACAAATGCCTTTTACCTGCTCAAACATAAAACAAAAATCTTTAATTGACTTGTGCACACTGCACATCCCATACTTGTGTTATTGCAGATATATATGTTATCTTTAAAAGTCTGTGTGTTTTCAGAAATAAAAGAATCAGATACCAATAAGGGCAAGTACCCAGGTGATCCAGCCTTTCAGAATGCCTCTGTTGCAATTTTCTCAGCATTCTGCATCCAAAGCAATTTCAAAACTGTTACCAAGATAGTCCAGCTTCATGCATTTCTCTAGCCTACAGATAGGACCTACACTTTCCAATTATACAGAGACTGGACAACAAATGATTTATCTAGCTCTCCCAGGACTTGACCATTATCTCATTTTTCAGAGTCTTTAGAGAGGCTGTAACCCCCAGAAAACAGGAAGAAGTATAGGGAACATGATTCCCACATTTCCAAGAGTTGGAGTGGGTTGTTTTGGTCATTAGTGTGTTATGGATGCTTGTCATCATCTAGGTGGTTGGTTACAATTTGTTATTGTTATGTCGGGGAAAGAACTCTGGGAAGAATAGAGGGGGGAGTTGCCAGCTGGACACAGAGGGGACAGGGCATGCATAAGGAGAGGTAAAACCATAAGCCACATGACAGCACATAGGTTAATAAAAATGGCTTAATTTAAGTTATAAGAACCAGTTAGAAACAAGTCTAAGCCAAGGATAAGCCTTCATAAGTGATAAGAAGTCTCTATATCATTATTTGGGAGCTGGCTGGTGGAGCAGAGAAAGACTTATTACAGCAAACCCTTAGCTATGAATATACTTTGTGATGATATCCCAGCAATTTTGTAGAATAATCAAGAACTGAGATGTGGAATGTGTGAAATGAAGAGGGATTCTGCACAGCAAAGCAGAGGGTCAAGTGAAGAGACTGCTACAGGTTGGGAGAAAACCTTGAACAGTTCTTAATCTGACAGAATTAATGCATAACTCAGTGCTACAATGTCCCAGAGAATAATTAACCCAGTTGATATATGGGCTGATGGAATGACAGATTGTCTTCAAATATTTAAGAACAAATTTCCCAGAAGGATATGAAAGCATTGTGTCCATCAAGCAAATGCAAATTGCAGGACACATAAGAACACATGTTGTCACTGACTGTAGCCCAGCATTGTACAAACACTCTCTTCAAAGTGTTCTTCTTATCCTAAATTGTGTAGGCTTGCCCCAGAATCTCATTGCCCCTTAATCCGCACCAAGCCATCAGCCTCTGGTAGACACCATTCTTTTGCTTTTAAGATTTAATTTTTTCTATTTGTAATTATTTGTGTATGTAAGGGTGGTGTGTGCACATGGGTGTAGGTGCTCCTGGAGATTGGGAGAGAGCATCAAATCCCCTGGAACTGGAGTTTCAGGAGATTGTGAGCCACCTGACATGGGTTCTAAGAACCAAACTCAGGTCCTCTGCAAGAGCAATGAGTTAGTTCTCTTAGAGTTGGCATCACCTCTCCAAACACTGTGATTAGTTTTGTCACTGCCATGGTGCTATCATCATGACAGCTTTGTAGAATGTGTTAGGATGTGCCCCACCTTGTTCTTTTTTTCAGATGAATAGTTGCTGTCCATGTTGTTAGGAATCTCTTCTAATGCGAGGATTTGTTTTTATTTCTCTGTTGAACAAGCCTGGAATCGTGATATGCATTTTGTTTAATCTGCAGACTGGGGTAGTATGGACATTTAAAATACTGTTTATAATCGATGATTATGGAATGTTCTTTGGGCCTTGCTCTCTTTCATCAATGCTCATTTTTTTTTTCTGTGTGTTTATTGCTACTATAAATGGAATTATTTTCTTGATTTCTCTTTTAAATAGACCACTGTTACTATATAAAAATTGATTTTCTTCTTAAGAAGTAACCTTTTTCCTGTAAATTTTAAAGAACTCATCTGTACTGGTGGTTTCTGCTTATGTTTTGAGGATTTTCTCTATATAAAACCTTTTTTCCTTGCCTGATGACTCAATCCAGAACTTTTCATCTTCTGAAAACAGAAGTGGGAAAACTGTCTTGTTCTGATCTTATCTCTCTATCCTTTCTCTTTTTCCTGATCTTAGTTGGGGATGAGGGTATGAGAGGGATTTTCCTGTGTGACAGTTACAGCCATGCCATGGAATGTATCATATGGGTTCACACACTGGAGGACTTCATTCCTGGCCAGTGATTCTGTTTTGTCAGCTACTGGAACCTTTTGGATTTGATTCCAGACATAGGAACATAGAGTGACCCTTGGAGTTATAGACTAGCCCTGATTCTGGTCTAGATTTTGGCTTCCTAATTGCCTATGCCATGTAACCAGATGCTTTACCCCCTGCTGTCACATACATAAAATAGCTGTCCTTCCCACTGTGCCATCTCTACCATAATAGACCCTGTGCCCTTAAACTATGTGCCAAAGTCTCCCTGTAATCTCTTAAGTTGCTTCTGTGAGGTGTTTTATAATAGCTATAGGAATAATACTCTGTTCCTTCCTCATTTATGGCAATGTGGTAGCTATCTTCTGGGTTTTATCTGTTGAGATTTTAATCACTAGAGGGTGTGATTGAATCATCTTTATATCACTCAACTCATCCTCATTTGCTCATAGTATATAACCCTTTTAATACGCTGTTAAGTCTGTTTTCTGGCATTTGGCTGAGAATTTTTGCATCTGTGGCTCTTAGGATTCTGGCCTGCGTTTATCTCTTCCTGTGCCTTTGTCTGGCTTTGGCAACAGTGTTGATGACCTTAGAGCATGGATTTTGTTCAGTTACTCTTGAAAGCATTTAAAGAGATTTGAGTTTGCTTTCTGAATCCATTCAGCAAATATACCTCCAGGATCTTGGCTGCTCTTTGGTAGCTATTATTTTACTGTTAGTCTCCTTTCATATAATTAACCTGTATCAAGTTCCTTTACTTCTTCATGGGCCCATTTTGCAAGTGATGGTGGCTAATCTTGTTTGCCACCTTGGCACACCTATTAAGAGGAAGCCTTATTTGAAGAATTACTCCATTAGATTACTCATAAACATATCTGTGGGGCATTTCTGTCTATTAATTGAGGTCACAGTACTGAGGGTGGCACCATCCCAAGGCACATGGGCTTGACTGGTATAAGGCAGGAACTTGAAGATGGGCCTGGGAGTGAGCTGGTCCACAGCATTCCTCCATGGTTTCTACTTCAAGCTCCAGCCTTGATTTCCCTTACCGATGGAATGTATTATGTAAGAGGAAATAAACCCTCTCCTCCCACATTGCTCTGTCATGGTGTTTATCACTGCAACAGAAAAGCGAACTAGAACAGAAGGTTATTTGGGACTGGGAATTTATGCATTCCTTTTAGGCTATCCCACTTAATTGATGAATAATTAACCATAATAGCACATCATGGTTCCTCTTGCTTCTGTCAGCAGCTGTAGTGTTCCTTTCTTCTGTATCTTTTGTTCTTAGTTTAGCTATTTTGTTTATCTTTAAAATAAAAAGCCTCTTAGTTTTATTGATCTCTCATGTGCTTTGACCATTTTCTATTTCATTTATTATGATCTTATCTTTATAGTTATCTTCCTTTGACTGTTGTTGGGTTCAGTGTGCTTTTTAAATAATAGATTTTTTTTGTTACAGTTACTTCGTGTGTGTGTGTGTGTGTGTGTGTGTGTGTGCACATAAGCATACGCAATACCTTGGGCAGTCAGAGAACAACTTTTAAGAGTTTCTTCTCTCTTTCTCTTTTGTTCAGTGTCCTAAGGACCAACTTCACATCATAAGGCTCATAAGTAATCACCTTTTTCTGCTACTGCACCTTGCTTGCCCAAACACTGCTTTTCCACTAGTTTTTGAAACATAAGTTTTTAGGTTTTCTTTTTAAAATAATACATTCCAAAAGATGCTTTGATTTCCATATTCTTTTTTTTTTTTTTTTTTTGGTTTTTCGAGACAGGGTTTCTCTGTAGCTTTGGTGCCTGTCCTGGAACTAGCTCTTGTAGACCAGGCTGGCCTCGAACTCACAGAGATCCGCCTGCCTCTGCCTCCCGAGTGCTGGGATTAAAGGCGTGCGCCACCACCGCCCGGCCGATTTCCATATTCTTTATACAAGTGAGCTCAGATATTTTTATAAGGAAGTACTATATTAGGAATATAAAGGCTACATATGTGAATGGAATCTTTGCATGACTGAAAATTGCTGGTAATATGAAGAAGCAAAACACAAAAGTGGGTCAGACAGAATTTTACTGTTATTTGAAATAGGATTGTTAATTACTGGGGGCAACATGGGAAGCTACCTGAAATATGATGAAATTAGCATCAAGAAAAAAAATTCTGGACCTGGTTAGTGAATTCCTAAAAAGAACACGAGATATGGTATCTCTGAAGATGGTTTTGCTTGGTACATGGAATAAGGGCTGGTGCTCTTCTTATCTGGACTGTATATTCTATGAGAAGGCATCTCATTTTAAGTCTGCAAAACTCAAGACTTGGCTCAGAATAAAGACTTATCAATTAACTTATAAAAGAGAACAGAAAGAAAACAAGTTAAAATTTTATCTTCAAGTTGAACAAAATTCTGTGAAAAAGAATGCATTCAGAAAGATGGGGACTTGAAGGAATTCAAGTAGTGACTGCAAAGTGTGTGTGTGTGTGTGTGTTCTATGTGTGTGGTGTATGAATGTATGTGTGTGGTGTTATGCATTCACATGTGTGTGTGCTTATGTGCATGTGTTAAAATAATGATTTCTGAGCATCCGTTTCAAGTATGCCATCTGGAAAGATAATCATGATGCCTAGAGTCATCTCAGTGTGGTCTAACAGTGTTGATAGGCAACAAGATGAAAACATTCACCTATTCATTAATAAAAAATTTAAAGATGTTTATCATCATTAAAATTCAACATGTGTAGACAGAAGTTTCTGTCCCACCTGGTTCCACAGCCATTCAGTTCCAAAGAAGCACACAGAGTCTTACATTAATTATAAACCGTTTGACCTATTAGCTCAGTCTTATTATTAACTATCTCTGTCAACTTAAATTAACCCATAATTCTTGCCCATGTTTAGCCATGTGATTTGGTACCTTTTCTCAGTAAGGCATTCTCATCTTGCTTCCTCTGCATCTGTCTTGTGACTGCCTCTCTGCCTTTCCTATTGGCAGAATTCCTCTTGTCTGGTCATCTTGCCTATACTTCCTGCCTAGCTACTGGCCAGTTAGCCTTTTATTTAACCAATATGAGTGATAAATCTTCACAGTGTACAAGAGCATTATCTCACAGCAGACATATGTAAATCTTTGGCTCTCTGTCATTTGGAATGAGCTGTCAAAAATGATAAACTTCTAGCTACTTATAGAATGCAAACCTTTTCTTGACCTGGCCTGTCCAACTTTTGTGTGTTTGTAAAATGGAGCCTGTGTGTGTTGGTGGGTGAGACCATCAGTTTTCTGGAGTGTTCTTCCTACCAACACTTCTGCAGTTGTGCCCTGAGCTGCCTGCCTGCAGGATATCCCTTGTCCTTCTTCCCCTCTTGTCTACCCACACCTCAATCCATATGCAAGGATACTTTGGAGCCTGTTTCCTTTGCCTAAAACATCACAATCATGCAATGTTTCATAGTGTTTGCTGTGTGTGGAACACTCACTAAGCGTAGAAATTATGCTAAGAGTTTCAAATACACGACTAGGTTTTTCTAATTGAAGTCATTATCAACATCTGCAGTTTATAATATGCAGAGAAGAATGAAGACCTGTCCCGGGTTGCTACACTAGGAAAATTAGCCCGAGACACAAACCGAGCTGCCATTTATCTCTTACATAGCCCCTCTTCTGTGCTGCCTCTGTGTACTTGATTTGCTTCCCAGCTTTGCTGACATCCAGCAAGGTGTTCTCTTATCTGCTCCAGTAAATGACTTAGACATTCTGCTAGTTTCATTTGCTGTTGCTGTGGTGAATGCCCTTGCCAAGACAACATAGGGGAGGAAAGAGTGTGTCTCAGCTCCGGATTCCAGCTCACAGCACAGCATTACTGGAAAGCCACAGTGGTAGGAGTGGAAGGATCCCACCATGTCCGACACCTGCGGGCGAGAGCACAGAACAATGAATTAATGTGTGTCCCCTGGAGCTCAGCTTGCTCTCTTCTTTTTCTCAATCCAGGGCCCAGTCCGTGAAATGGTGCTGACCAAGTGCATGGTGGGGCTGTCCCACCTCAGCTCACCCACTTAAGGAAATCCCTCACAGGCTTGCCATATCCCACCTAGTCCAGACAGTGCCTCATCGAGACTCACCTCCCAGATTATTTTAGATTTGTTACTGACCATCCCTGACATCCTTCCCTGCTTCCTTTGATAGAGATTTCTGTTCTATCCACCATAGCACACATTTAGGAAACTGGGCACCACCAGTCTTGTTTCCTTTTCATAGTCCTCTGAGGCCATGGACTCATTAAAAGTGAGAATTGAATCTTTCTTCAGAGGAAAACATCGTCTTGTTTTCATTTCTTACTCACTTGTGCTTAGCACAGAACTGACACATGATAAGTGATGCTTTCAGATCCTCTGCTCCTGGCTCGAGCACCCAAAGATGCTCATGTGTGTGCTCGTGATTATGGTTAGGAAGTGGAATAGCGCCAGAGCCATTTGCTGTGCATCTGTACTGTGCTTGTGCCTTTTAAAGGGCTCGTAGACACAAACCCCTTTGTACACAGGCTGCCTTCTTTAAACAGTTACATCTTTTGTGTCTGTTCTTGACTTGTTCTTCCCATTTTTATGGTCATGCCTGGGTTCCTCAGTGTGTTTTTGGATGTCATCATGACAGAGATCAGTGTGCACTAGTCTCCCTCTTGTCCATCTATTCAGCAGGCCAGTCATTTTAGTCTTAAAGCCTAGTGTGTTTCTAACCACTCCAGGCTTCTCTCTGAGTTCACTCTCCTTCATCAGTCCCTTTCTGAAGCTCCTACTATTCAAATGATCTAGATTACTAGGAAAATGCAGAAACTTCCTATCTCTCACATGGTCAGGTCAAAACTACTTGTGACTCCAGTTCCAGGGGATGCAGTGCCCTCTTTTGACTTTCATAGGTACTGCACACACATAGTGCACATACATATAAAGAAGTATACATATGCACACTATTAATAAAAATAAATATTAAATAATCAATAAACCCATAAGGTACTGTAGGCCCACTACATGCTATGCGCTACTAAGAATTTGTCACACACATTTCATTGTGGGAAACAGTGACCTTTCCTTTTGCCATTGACAGTGAAGCTGATATTTTAATAGAAACAGAGAAAAGAAATGATTGAAGCAAAAAAATCAGTATGTGAAATAACTTTATAAAATAAGCTCAGCCTTAAAATTTTATAGTGACCCCCAGTAAGGCACATGACCAAAGACATCATAAGACAAGTTTTTGCATGCGTGGTGTAATTTTGTGTCACTGTATTTCTAGTATGAAATATGTACACATCAGATCATTTGCTTTTCTCTGAGAGTTGGTGTCTGTGCACAACAATGCTTGATCTCCATGAGCCTGGTTTGGAGCCCCACAACTCCACTGATGTCTGATGTGGGCTATGATGGGGAACCAGACTAGACACTTAAGTCAGAAAAAAAATAAGAATATGAGTACTGCTCCTAGATCATTATCTTAGTTAGGGTTTCTTTTGCTATGATAAACACCATGACCAAAAGCTAATTGGAAAGGAAAGGGTTTATTTCATCTTACAGCTTGTAGTCCATCATCCAGGGAAGTCAGGGCAGGAAAAGGGAGACAAGAGCTCATGCAGAGGACATAGAGGAGTGCTTCATACTGGTTTGCTCTCCATGGCCTGCTCAGCTTTCTTATTCAACTCTGGATTACCTGTCCAGGGGTGGCACTGCCCACAGTGAGCTGGCCCTTCACATCAATCATTCATTAAAAAGATTCCCCATAGACTTGCCTACAGGCCATTTTCTTTCTTTCTTTTTTTTTTAACCGTTACTCTTCTCTGATTCAGTGTATCCCCAAAGCTGCTTTCCTCTCCTCTATCCCTCCCAGTCCCTTGCCCATCTCTCTTCCCCTCTCATCAATTGCTGGATGATGCCCTGCTGATGTCAACTGGGCTGTCTGTGGGTGTAGCAGAATATCATTAGGAATCATTTCACTTACTTCTTTCCCAGCTGTGTTGGTTCTATCCTGGGTCTCTGGGTTATCCATCCTCTGGTTCCTCACGGTCCAGGCAGTGTCAGGTGTGGGGTCCCTCTCAAGGCATGGGCCTCAAGTTGGCCCACTCATTACTTGGCCACTCCCACAAGTTTTGCAGCACCATTGCCCCAGTACATCTTCCAGTCAGGACAGAGGGTAGGTCCATGGCTTTGTGGTTGGGTTGATGTCCAGTCCTGCTGCTAGGGGCCCTGCCTGGTTATAGAAGATAGCCAGTTCTGGTTCCATATCCCCCATTACTACGAGACAGTACTAGAGACACTCTCGTAGATTGCAGGGACTTTCCACTACACTACATTTCTACATCACCCCCTAAATGACCCCCGTTTCTGATTGTCTCTCTCAGTACTCTCTTCCCGACCCCCTACAAGGTCCCTCCTGTTCTTATCTCCCCCACCTTTTGCTCTACCGTGTTCATTACAGCTTTATTCATAATAGCTAGAAACTGGAAGCAACTTAGATACCCCTCAGCCAAAGAATGGATAAAGAATAGACATTACACAATGGTGTAGTTCTCAGTTGTTAAAAACAATGACAGCATGAAATTTGCAGGCAAATGGATGGAACTTTCTTAGAAAAGACCATCCTGAGTGAAATAATCCAGCCCCAGAAAGACAAACGTGGTGTGTACTCACTTGGAAGTGGACATCCACTGTGAAGTAATGGTCAAAATCATGCTGCAATCCTCAGACCCTGAGAGGGTAAGCAACGAGGAGGGCTTAGGAGGGACACACTGGCGATCGCCATGGGAAGGGGAACCGGAATAGATTTTGTAGATGAACAGGCTATTTCCTCACGGAGGTTCTTCTCAGCTAACTTTAGTTCTTATTGAGGTGACAAAAATAAATAAAAGCAAAAAAAAAATACCCAATAATAATAACAACAAAACACTCAGTATTCCTTTTGCTTTAATAAAATATATATATATATATATATATAAAACACAGGCCCCCATTTAGAAGAAGAATATCAGAACATGGTGTTGATGGTATAACTGGAAAGCTGAAGGTCCCGTTTGAAGGTATGAACACGTGCTGCAGGACTAAGGGACTTCAGAGTCACTTGGCCTACACTGAGCTCTTGAGTTTGGAAGTCCGTGGGGAGCAGAAGCTGCAGAGCAAGTGAAAACATTTTCTGGTGACGTGTGCTTTAAATTTGCATGTGATTGCATTTCTTCTGGCATCAATATTTTTCCTTTCCCATGCTTGACACTTTCAGCAGAAGCTCTTCCACTTTATAATTCTTAACTACCAGTTCTGATTTCTTCCCATATGAATTTCAGCTCACAACAACAAAATCGACGTGTCGGTAAAATGGGGAAGTCAGCATCCTGAAAACCTTGCCTTACCTCTGAGCTCATAATTAGGCTTCTTTAGCACATGGAGAGTTGTGCGGCAGTGTGCTTGTTTTGCTTGTTAGCAAATAAATGTCACTGGTCTCTGAGTTTTGGATTTGAGACTTCAGAAAGAATCTCTTTAAACCGCAGTTCATTTCCTCAGATGCAGCCTGTAGTGAATCTGGTGAGTGAATTTTGAATAGCCTGATGTGACAGTTTGAGTCAAATTATTATGTAGATGCTGCAAAGAGTGTAGGACTCCTTGAATTTCATAATTGCAATCTAAGATTTCCTATAAACATTTCTGGAAGGAACAACTCACGTAGACTTCAAGGCCGGTACCTAGCTGTGCCGGTGATGCCATTTATCCATTTTCCAGGTGATAGTCAATCCAGCCTGTTCATGATTTCCACCACGAAACAGATCCAAAAGGCTGGAAGTTTAATACCCAGGACTCTTCAGGAAAATAAGCAAAATAACCTGAAAAATCAGCGGCGACAGAGGTGTTCCTGGTCGATCAGTCTAGGGCAAAGGCTGTGTAATACTTCCGGCTTGGTGATGGGGGGTCATGGGACTGCACGCACCTACAGGCACCTTTGGTATTTAAAATGCAGACATCTGAACAAAATGGCCTTCGGACAACCCATCTTTTCTTCACTCTCTTGCAGCTGTTCCAGCAGCCCATAGCTGGAGGATATATTTGGAAAGTGCTGTTTTTCCACTATTAGCACATCCAGGTAACCAGTCCAAAGCGGCTAAAGCTCCCACTCGAGATGTAAATAGCTATCACAGTCAGCGCTGTGTGTCATAAACCAGCCCTTTTATTTCCAGTAAGACCCCTTAGCTGCAGTTCCCAAGATTTGATTGCACAGGTCTCTCTCCCAAACACATCCCTTCCCTGCTGACATTTACACTGGTTGTGGGTTTTTATGTAACTCGTTAGAGCGAAATCTGAACCTTAAAAACGGTGTTAGTCTTTCTAGAACCCTCTGGCACAGGAAAGGTCCTTTATTGCCCTTCAGATTGGAGAAAGCCTTTCAGAGAACTGAAAGGAGGGAGGGAGGGAGGGAGGGAGGGAGGAGGGGTTATTTATTTGGGCTTACAGATTGAGGGTACATTTCTTCCTAGCAAAATGGGTGCTGTTCTCCACTGTTGTGGCATAAGTATGAGACATCTTAGGCGCATCTGGGTAGATCAGTTATTTTCCCAACTGGGCTGCAAGAATCAAGCTGCTGATATCACCGACCTAAAGGATCCCTGCCTTCAAAATGACGAGAGCCAGTGTTGAAAATCTTCCCGTTCCCTCCGTGACCCTCATCCGGACAGCTGTACAGAGCCTTTCCAACTGGCTCCCGCCCAGACTTTATGGATACAGAGTGGAGGAAAGAGTCAGAAGAGACATTGTACAAATTGTTTCCAGCTTCAAAACCTTGTCTTTTGATGAAGCCATGATTCCCAGGCACATTTTATTTCAGTCCTCCTGCCCCGCCCCAGGGGTAACTAGCCTGCCACTTATTAATTACCCTTCCGGGATTCTTTTCCGTTCTTTCAGGAACTTCTAGGATGGTTTTTTACTCTTTTTTTTTTTTGTTTTTCCAGCCTTATTTTGGAGGGGCATGTGAGAAAGGATGCATGGTGACCAGGGAATTCCTCTTCCAGACACACTATATATTCCGAGAACGTCTGTTGCCTTCCGTTTGAATAAAATACCACTGTAGCCGAGCTTATAAAATGCGCCTTTTCTTCCCCGTTCCTCATTTCCTTCTATATTTTCCCCCTGGCCTGCCTTTTCCACATCTGAGTGGCCATAAAATGCTGGATGTCATCTCTGAACTGAACACCAATAACTTCTTTTGACACAGTCATGTGGAGTGGCAATGGAACGGTGTTCATCACTGTATAACGCTCGGGCCTTTGACTTTGGTCCCAGCCGGGAGCATCAGTTTAAACAAATGCACTGTGACCAAAAACTAACAAGAAGACGGGAAAGGGAAAAAGGGAGGGAGGGAGGGAGGGAGGGAGGGAGGGAGGAGGGGTTATTTATTTGGGCTTACAGATTGAGGGTACATTTCTTCCTAGCAAAATGGGTGCTGTTCTCCACTGTTGTGGCATAAGTATGAGACATCTTAGGCGCATCTGGGTAGATCAGGAATCAGTGCAAACTGGCAAATACCCAAGGCCCTCCCATTTCTCCCAGGCAGGTTCCACTTCCTGAAGACTTCGCCGCTTGCCTAGACAATCCCATCATCTTGGGAAGAAGTGTTTAAATATGTGGACTGATGGGGCAGTTAACATTCAAAACACAATACAAAGATTGCTTTCTGAGTAAAAAGCTATGCTGAGGCTATAACAATGGCACAATCCTTTTCTCTGTAATAAAAGAAGAAATAAATGTCTGGTCACATTTCCTCCATTCTGTAACAGCCTGATGAGCTTTGCATGTCCTTGGAGGTATCATTTCTCCATCTCAGTGGCTTTCTTTCCAAAAGTAAGTTAGGTTTGATGAAGACTGAAGGAGTAAGACATACATTAAAAATGGAGTGGAATGGCCAAGTACGAGGCATTGCATGGGATTTCTCCTTCCTAGATACTCAGTTTCAATTTGACATGATCTAGTATTTGTCACCCTTGTGGCAATGTTGCCTGATGTTAATGATGAGCTATACTGCCCAAGTACCCAAGAGATGGAGAGATGGGCAGATGCTGATAAACTAGAGTATAACCACTGATGGCGATCTAACGGCCAGTAAGTACTTCAAGAGGAATCCAGCTTTCCCTTCTAATACCACATGTTCTAACTTTCTTCATCCTGCATAATTTCAGAGATGAGGCCGTCCAGGCACTATGCGAAAGCTGTGCAACTTCCAAGCCACGGAGCCAAAATATATGGTCTTAGCTGTGTGCCAGTGTGCCACAAGTAAGATGATCTCTGACGAAAGTGAGGATGTGTCCAAATCACCTCTAATTTTGGAAAAAGCACAGAAGAAGAAGCTGTGGGGAGGAGGAAGTGGCATTTCTGCTTGACTCTGAAGGATGAGTAGACATTTATCAAGCAGAGATAGCAAGAAAAAAAATGTACTCAGAAAAGGACAATTCTTGGCACAGCCCAGAAGCTGCAGGAATATTTGGTATTTTCTGATGGCTTAACTGTCCCATGTCTGCATGGATGCAGCCATTGGCTGTGCATCCCACAGCACAAGCTGGAACTTTCTTATGAAAGGGCTTGCGTAAAAGCCAGAACAGAGATCTTGTGACCAGACAGTGTGGATCACAGAAGTTTACAGGCAGATGAAGTAATGTGGTTGAAGCTGTGTTTGGAGCTGGTTTGGGGAAAGGAATGGGGATTGCCCAAGGTGAGTGTAAGCTAGATGAGGAGACAGGCTAAGAGGATGTGGCCTTCAGGTTAAATGTATTGGCTGCTAATACATGTGATCACCAAAAGTGACTTGGGATATTTTCCCCAGCGTGGAAGCAGACTAGAGGGAGACAACCCAGACCAATAGGGCAGCTCTGTCCCTAGGAGCTTAGAGCTCATTTCTTCCTGTTTGTTATCTTTGTGCTTTTCCTGTGGTAACAGAGGGCTGCTGTATCTTAGTATTGTGTTTGTGTTCTTTGCTGGAAGAACCTAAAGGCTGAACGACCAAAGGCGAATGCCAGCTGACTTTGTCTTTGTTCAGGAACATTCTCCTTATATACCGTTGATGCCATGGTGTCACTGGACTTGGGTGTAGTGTACTGAGGTGACACTGGACTCTATAGTATTGTAGGTGGACTACTGAAAACACTTATTAGAACAGGATGTTGGTTAGCAGAGTAGAGATTGTAGTTATCTACAGAAGAACGGAAGAACATGGATAAGGAGATGCGCGGTATGAAAGTTGTTGTGGAGACCTGTGATGGAGGTAGAAAAAAGCAGGGCTTAGGACAGAATAAGCTGAAGCAGGCTGGCAAGGGAAGACATCCGGAAAGATGGAGTGGGTTCCAACTTTGGCAGCTGTGTTGTTTTAACTGAGATGGAGGGATGAAAGAAGAATCAAAACATACAGAAAACAGTGATGCATTTGATTCATGGTGTATTTAATTGATTTATCTATGGAAGATGCTATGAAAAAATTGTTAGCTGTGTCAGTCGGCCTAACGTTCTCAAGCTGACGGCTGGAGGGTTGGGAAAATCTAACCTGTGCAGGTGATGAAGACACATGAACAGAGTGTAATGAAGGAGGAGGAGGAGAAAATGATTAAGGACAAGTGGAAGACATCAAAGCGAGGGCAGAATTGCTGCAAGGGGTGGTCACGAATGTCAGAGGTCTGAGATTTAAGATGAGAACTAGAGGGTGTCTGGCTAGCCGTCAGGGCTCTGTGAAGTGTCTATAGATGTTCAAACTTGGAACATGCTAACGTGTGGCACTCTCAGCTGGTTTCATGCCCCTGAAGAGGCTAATTGTAAGAGGGAAAATCAAGGCAGTTCCCAGATCTCACGCAAAACAAAGATTGTAGGAAATGTTGAGCCTCATCCTAAATAAAGTTGTTGTGATTTTCTAGTTTATTCCAATATCCTTAGAAATCCCACTATGTCCGTGGTTTCTTGTCTAAATCCTTACAGCTCCTTATAAAACTGCAGTTCACAGAGCATTTGAGTGATAACAACATCATCAGAAGAAAGGCTTGATTTGCACACGCAGAGAAATATACATTTTTAATTGAATTGTTTTTTATTTTGTGAGAATTTGATACACAAGTCCCGAATTTACAAATTTTCTACTCTTCTATTTTCCCCTCCAAATCCTGCCATGTGTTTCCCATCCCCCATCATTCCTTCTCAGCTTCAGGACCTCTTCCTTATTGTTGCCATGGCAACCCCTGTCTCTCTTCTCTGTCTGAGAGAAGGCTGTCATCCATGTTCCAGCCACGTGTACTGGCATGTGCATGATACACCAGCATTCTTCCTGAGAACTTAGATTCTTTGATGGATAATTTTCGAGAAATGTTTAATAAAACAAGAACATTGTTTTCCTACATGGGTCTAGAACTATTTAGAAATGAATTTCTTCTTCACCTTTAAAAAAACACAACAGTTATTACTTAATGAGTTAACATGTGGTGGCATTGTATACCTAATTGTTGCTTCTCTTCCTGAATTTTAGTCATAAGCTGGCTCCTTAAATAAACACATGTAATTAATGAATATATCCCCAGTAAGAAAGAGCTCAATGTTGAAAATATTTATGACTGTCTCCTTTTAACATCTTCAGTAAAGTCAGGTTATATAAGGTTATCATTATTGATGAATTATTTATTATTATTATTTAAATTATGTGCATTTATGTAACTCTATACATGTGTAAATGCAGTGCCCACAATTGCCAGAAGAGGGCATCAGGTTCCCTGGGCACTGGAGTTAAAGGGGGTTGTGAGACAGCTGATTCTGGTGCTGGGAAGTAAACTCAGGTCTTCTGCAAGATCATCGCGTGCTCTTAACTGGGAAGCCACGCCTCCAGCATTTCTCCTTCCACTTTACAGAATTCTTTCACAGAAAAGCAGACAGAACATTTAGAGGCCTGAGTCAATTTACAAGTGTCTTTTTCCCTTGGCAGGACACATCTCAAATCCAAGTGGCCATTTTCATCTTGTCAACATGGTTCATATCACTGTTGCAAATTGTTAATACATCCTAGGCTCTTCTTCTTGATCTACAGTTAGCTGAGGCAGGGATTTGCTGACACCCTGTCACCTACTGAGAGGGTACCTCAGTTGAAGATTGCTGCCAGCTGAATTGCTGTAGGCATGGCTTTGGGGACATTTTCTTGACTAATAGTTTGGGAGGGCACTCACTGTGGGCAGTGCTACCCTGGGCAGGAGTTCCTGGGTCATATGAGAAAGCAGGCTGATGGTGCCAGTGAGCAGTGTTCCTTCATGGCTTGCTTCAGTTCCAGCCTGCGGGTTCTGCTCTAGGTTTCTTCCCTTGCTTCCCGTGATGATGTGTTGTGACCTAGAAGTCAAGCAAACCTGTTTCTTCCTAAGTTCAGTGTTTATCATAGAAACACAGAACTAACTGGAACGAGTGTGTGTTTTCTGTCTTTATCACGGCAAAGCGGAACTTTGCAGCCTGGCCCTGTGTGTACACAGACACTGTGGCCTGATGCGTGACTTCTGAGATTTCTTTGTACGTGGATCTGCCATCTTCTGTTGTATATTCTTCAGTTATCACTACAAAACGAAATCTTAATTAGTCTCTCCTATGGGAACCACTGCTCCTGCTCAAGCTTTCTCTATATCCCTGCCGGCTTGGGCACTTACAGGTGATGCAAACTGGCCGTGAGCCTTGTAGCTTCATATTCAGCAAGCAGCAGGTTTGTGTTTACAAAGTCAACTCAGTCTTCCTAGCTTTCTACTTCTTTTGAACTAATTGCCAGGAAATGCAGTCTATGATATCCCAAACTGTACTAACAAGCTTCTTTCTATTTTTAGAATGGAATTAAAATTTGAACCATGTGTTTCCTGTCAAGCCACTTTCATGTCAATCAACTAGTTATGTTCTCTCTAAAAAAATGGTATAATTTATAAAATGTATTTTATTTATTCCTTGAACACACACACACACACACACATATATATATATATATATATTATCTTTTGATCATATTTAACCTGCCATAAACTTTCTTGGGCATTTCTCTGAACCCCATTCCTACTTACATGATTTGGTGTGTGTGTGTAAGTGTTTATGTGTGTGTGTCCCACTGAATCTAGTTTAATTAATAAGGTTTTCTCCCAGGAACTTGTGTGTGAGGTTGTTTCTTGGCACATGGGCAGTTTCCCAACAGTCTCAACGCTGAATAACAGTAGTATTTTCCCAGCATTGAGCACCTGCCTCTAACTCTGCAGCTGGGGGCGGGGCCTCGTACACACTAGGCAGTCATCCTACCAACTGAGCCAAGTTCCCAACTTCTTTTCTTTCTTTCTTTCTTTCTTTCTTTCTTTCTTTCTTTCTTTCTTTCTTTTTCTTTTTTTTTTGAGACAGGGTTTCTCTGTGGCTTTGGAGCCTGTCCTGGAACTAGCTCTGTAGACCAGGTTGGTCTCGAACTCACAGAGATCCGCCTGCCTCTGCCTCCCGAGTGCTGGGATTAAAGGTGTGCGCCACCATCTCCTGGCCCCAACTTCTTTTCAACACTGTTACTATCCCCACTTTGCAGCTACAAACCTGGAGGCAAGCAGAGGAATCACTGTCGGGGTCACACAACTAGTAAGTGACGTAGCTGGGATTTGAATCTGAACAGCCTAGCTTAGGGGATGCATCGACACACAATTAATGGAGCCGACATTGTATATTAACCCAAAAGTAGCTACCATTGACCTCTCGGCTGAAAGCCCCTGAGCCTGAGTTGTACAGTCTGCTTTGGATGCTCAGACAGTTCGGAATTTTATCTCCATCTTAACACAACCCAGCCTGGTACACTTTACAAGACTCAGCATGCTTTAAAACCAAGCTTCGGCCAAGAAAACGGAAATTCCTCTAGGCAGTTCAAAAGATTGTTTGAATAGAGATGGGGTGGTGGTGGGGGACTAGACAGCTCAACCGTGTAGGAGACCATGAGGGATGTGGGCGGATGCTGTCCACTCTGAGGTTAGAATGGGAGGAAATTGCTAACACATGGTAGGTACTCAGACATAGGGGGAGGAGGTGAAGCACATCCCCACCCAGATCTGTCTGACACGGAGACAAGATAGCAATATCATAGATCACAGGCTGGGGAAGTCTGCTGAAAGGGCAGGGCTGTCTCGTGGCAACTAGGACTCAGAGGGACACTGTGGCAGAAAGAACTGCCTTGACTGTTCCTTTATTTTACCACCTACCAAGCCTACAGGAAAGTAATTGGCAAAGGATTCTGGGAATTCTATTTTACAAGCCCAGGGCCAAGTGGTTCTAAAGCAGAGGTGAATCAGCCTGTGCCCATGCAGTGATGTCATTAGGAAACCCTCTTAAGTGCAGATGGCCATAGTTACACTTGTTGCCTCTTTCAGCTTCTGTGCAGCAAGTTGTTGCCATGGCACACAGCTGCCAATAGCTATAAGCAGTGTCATCATAGCCATTCCCTTAAAGCATCACAAATGCCCTGGAAAGCAAGAAAGAAACTGAGGCCCAGTAACATTCCTCCCAGTGCATCGGAAAACCCAGATTCAAATCCGGGTTGTCCAGCTCTGAAGTTCACTCTCCTCGCCATGACAACACATCACCTGTGAAAGGCCAGGCCCACTTGCATTTCTAGATTCCTGAGCCTCAGGGCACCACACTGGATCACACACCGTTGGTGAATGCTTGCTTGGCCAGCACGAGCCTTCATTTCAATAGTGTGTCAAAGTCACTTGAGTTTTTAAATCTGTTGTGTTTGCTTTCCAAACTGTTTCTTTCCTCATGTTTGCTTGGTCTGTTTGTTTATTTATTTACTTGCTTACTTATTTATTTTGCCCTTTGATCCTCATAACTGATCGATGTCTGGAAGGCAGTACCCACAGGGTCAGTCTAGGCTGCCCTCTTCACTCTGTCTCTTCATGTATCTAAGTTTTCACACAACAGTAATGTGATGATGAAAACCTACACCCTGGGGGACAGAGTCATCTAACTTCCAGGAAGTTCATTTGAATGAGGGACAGCTTTAGGGGGCATTCCTTAGGTGTCTTTCGCCTGTCTCCTGTTTATTTTTAAGACATAGTCTCTCCTTGCTTCCCAATAAAGCTAGGCTGACTGTTTAGCAAGCCCAAGGATGTGTTTGTCTCTGCGTCCTCAGGAGAGAGATTAGAACCTCTTCCACAGGATTCACCAAGTTTGACCAATTGTTTGGCTGTGGGGTTCTGCATCTGTTTGCATCAGTTGCTGGTTGGAGCCTCTCTGATGGTGATTATGCTAGGCTCCTGTCTGTCACTGTTCTTTCTTACCTTCTGTGGCTGGGTCTACCCTAGGACTCTGGGTCACTCGGTCTCTGGTGTCTGGAGTGGGCTTCCATTTGCAGATGGCATGATAGTATGCATAAGCAACCTCCAAAATTTGACCAGGGAGCTCCTACAGCTGATAAACACCTTCAGCAAAGTGGCAGAATACAAGATTAGCTCAAAAAAATTTAGTAGCTTTTCTATATACAATTGACAAACAGGCTAAGAAGGAAATCAGGGAAGAATCACCCTTCACAATAGTCACGTATAATATACAATATCTTGTGGTAGCTCTAACTGAACAAGTTCTGTATGACAAGAACTTCAAGTCTCTGAAGACATTGAGAAGGTATCAGAAGGTGGAAAGTTCTCTCATGCTCATGGATCAGTAGAATTAGCATAGTAAAAATGGTCATGTCACCAAAAGCAATCTACTTATTCAACACAATCTTCATCAAAATTTTAATATAATTCTCTACAGACATTGAAAGAGCAATGCTCCACTTTGGTGTGGGATGACCTTCTGTATATATGCTGCTTTTATTGTTTGGTGAATAAAGCTGTTTTGACCAATAACTTAGCAGAGTAAAGCCAGGTGGGAAATTAAAAAAGTATATAAAGAGAATAGGCAGAGTCAGAGAGATGCCATGTAGCTGCCAAAAAAGAAAGACACTGGAATTTTACCAGTAGGCCACAGCCTCGTGATGATACACAGATTAATAGAAATGAGTTAATTTAAGCTGGAAGAGCTAGCTAGGAATATTGCTGAGTCATCAGCCAAGCAGTGTTGTAATTGATGTAGTTGATATAGTTTCTGTGATTATTTGGGTCTGGGCGTCCAGGAAATGAACAAGCGATCTCTGCTTACACAACTTCAAATGAAAAATGAAAACAAGGCAGGGTAGCTAAAACAATCTTGTATAATAAAACATCTTCTGAAGGCACCACCATTCCTGATTTTATTTACATTCTTAAGGATTATCCTTGTGTTACCAGGCATGGAGGCAGCCCATCCCTGTAGTTAGAAAGCTGAGGCAGGAGGATTGTTTTGCATTCAAAACCACCCTAGGGCACAGAATAAATACTACAAACAGAACAAAACAAAAGTGACACCCACACTTGACTACAAGAAGCAAAAAAAAAAAAAAAAAAAAAAATCATTGGCTGAATAAATCTTTAAGTGAAAAAAAGAAAAATAGCAGACATCTATTTTAGATGTGACCAGAAAGGAATAGTTAAAAATTTCATATTCTCTTGCTTTTCCTGTGGTTAGGTTTAGCATGTGACTATTGTTGGAGACTGTGCCTTTAAAAATGAGAAAGCACAGCTATCCTGGGAGCATATTTTTAAAAAAAATAAATAAATAAATTCTGGCTCCTGCTGCAAGATTCAAATATGACTAGGCTCTATATCAAAATAAAACAGAGCGGCATGCCTCAGCTTGGATCTTTTGTCTACACTCACTTCCTGTTGACCCAGTGACATCCCTCAGCTGGCCCTTGCTCAAGCTGTTTGCACTGAATAGGATACAGTGTTCTCTAGGGCTGCAGAACCTTACATCTGAATCAAAGCCAGTTAGGATGCAACTGGTCCAGCAGCACTCTTTCATTTGGGGTTGTTGACTTAAGTCCAAAGGTCAGAAACAAGCCAGCAGCGTGGTATGTTGGTTCCATCTTCCCAAAAGTAATTACGATATTCAGGTTCCTGCCCCATACAAGACTTCTTCTGCTTTTTTCTTTTTGTCCCCTTAACACAGTCTGTGTGTTATGGCTACAGTTTCAATATTGGTGGCCTTTTGAGTGTGTAGTGCTACACAGGTCCTGCCTGGAGTGAGTAATAGGGACCACTGCCAATTTTCTTTAAGGGTATTTTGGTGTCATTATCCCAATACTTACTCAATTATCTCTGAAGTGTCATTTCCAATTTCTTTCCAGCCTCTATAGAGGAAGGGTGGTTCAGCTATTTTATCTATGAAATTGGAGCAGCTGGTTCCGTAGTTCTGCAGTTCCCCAGACTCCTGTGAATTTCCCTCTGTTTCTTCTACTTCCTCACAAAGGGACTTTTCGTGTCTTGGGTAAGACGATGTCTTGAGGAAGTCTGTAGCTATTCAGAATATGGTTCACAGAAGAGCAAAGTGAGCTAGGGTTTTGTGTGTGTGTGTGTAAATGTTCAAAGTGTACCCCCCATCACAACCATGTTTTAAAAAGGCCCCACCAAAGTGTTTGAGAAACAGTGAAGTGCTCACCATCAACAATTACAAATGTGTACTCTGGGTAGTTCCGAGAGGGCTTTTCAGACAGTTGTTGCATACCACCCGCAGTGGAGATGCCCTGTTGAACTTTGACAGCTAGCTTCTGCCCCTGCCATTTCCACATCTAGGGCTTTGTCCAGCAATGGGACTGATCTAATAGGTGAAGGTCGCTAACAATTCCTTCCCATCGTTTTTTTCCTCTTCCGTCCCTTCCTCCCCCCTCCCTCCTCCTCTCCTTCTGATTTAGATGGGAGTTTGCTTCTGACTCTCTCTCTTCCTACTTTGTTCTTTTTGTACATCCTTCCTCCATTCCCCCACTGACCTCTTTGGTCAAGCAGCAGCTTTCTCACTTTCTCTCCCTCCTCTCTCCCTCTCTCTTTCTGTCTCTCTCTCCCTCTCCTCTTTCCTCCTTTCTATAAACTTTGAAACTTTCATGGAAGTATATATTCTATGTTGGACACATGCTGCCACTCCCTCTACCCTCCCTTTCCTTGCTCCTCTCATCAGTCACCTTTGTCCCCCTAGACTTTTCTACTTCTTACATGTCAAGCATACATGATTTTATGTGTCTGTATGTAATCTAGAAGGCATAAATGAGAGAAAGCATCCCATACTTGCTTTCCTGAGACTAGCTCAATTCACTTAATACGATTATCTCCAAAGATAATTATATTCCTGCAAAGGCCAACATTATTCTTTTTTATGGCTGAAAACATTCCCATCATGACATATGGTTATCTCAAGCAGTCCTTGTCTCGATCAGTTCGTGTGCCTTCCAAACATTCCAACATGATGCTAACCATTTTACTCCAGTGAACTCTGGCTCTAGGACATTGTCAGCCCCTCTCAACATATCTGTGTAAAACAGAATGGAGGTGTACTACCTAGTTTACTGTTAGTACATTTTATCGTGTACTTGCAGAGATGTCACAATGCCCTTTTAAGACATGCCCAAAGGGGGCTGGAGAGATGGCTCAGTGGTTAAGAGCACTGGCTGCTCTTCCAGAGGTCCTTAGTTCAATTCCCAGCAACCACATGGTGGCTCACAGCCATCTATAATAAGATCTAGTGCCCTCTTCTGGCCTGCAGGCACACACAAAAGGAATGTTGTGTACTTGATAGATAGATAGATAGATAGATAGATAGATAGATAGATAGATAGATAGATAGACATGTCCAAAGAGACAGCTGCTGTTACTGACTCTGAAATATCCAAATTCCTCTGCCTACAGCCAGCAGGTCACCAATGTGTTGGAGGATCCAGTGTGTGGCAAGGCCGGGTTCAAATGTCTTTACTAGGCAGAAGAAAGGAAATCATGGGAAGTAGTTACTGAAATTAGAACCAGGCTTTTTAATACCAAGTATTAGCATTGAGTTATGAATGGAACCCCTTTTAGTCTCTCATAGCCTAGTGCTGTTAGCCAGCAATGCCGCAAAGGGTTTGGATAACTTCTTAAAATTCTAGGGCATATTGATGTAGGAAACTGAGCTTCAGAATCAGGAAGCAATTGACCTGACATACAGTTAATCAATGTCTGAAGTTCTGCCTACCTCCAAAGTCACCGGGAGTCCAAATGTTTGCGGTATGGATCTTAGTTCCTAGCTAAAAGTCTCTTTCATGTCATGAATGAATCAGCCACCCCAGAGTTCTAGAACTGTATGCAGCACATTTTTTGACCCATGGTTCTTATTTGATAAACATCAAGTAGGAAATGTGTATTGATGGGCTAGAGAAAAGGCTCAGTTCCTTGCCTTGCAATCCTGAGGACCTGAATTTGATTCTCAGAACCCACAAAAAACCCAACAAGGTATGGTGACAAAATATAACCCCAGGGCTTGTGAGGTGGCCACATGTGGACTCCCTGACAAGCCATTCTCCCTGGCTGTTTGAGGAGTTCCAGGCCAGTCAGGAGGCCTGTCTCAAAAGGAAGGTAGCGAGCACCTGTGAGAGAGCACATAAGGTTTTCCTCGGGCCTCCACATTCATGTGCACAGATGTGCATTCACCCTTGCCAGCATGTACCAGCATACTCTTGAATACACATATGTATATCAAAGAATAAAAAGAAATACTATTGATAATTCCATTTTGTTTTATACTGGAGACATCATCTTATTTATAATCAGTTTCCTACATTAAAATATAAGATATTTAATGTTTGGTGTCTGTTTTACTCCCAAACCCAAGAACTGGTGATTGTCTCCATAATCATTATTGGGCAGAGGCATAAACAGATCAGGATGAGGAATTAAGAGGCACAGAACAAGCCTGCCACATTCAGAAATGCAAGGAACTTTGGTCAATGCTGTCCTTTTAATAATATTTGTTCCTTCTGAAAATGTCTAATAACCAAAGCCAGACACATCTGAGTTCGTGTGCCATAGAACAAGTCACCCATTAGAATTCCTTTGACATGTGCCAGAGTGCGTGGCATATGTCTGTGTAAAAGCCTTAGCCACGTAAGAACTCAGCCAAGAAAATCTGGATGCAAGGTACACGTGTGTAATCCTGGGGCTCTTAGGCTTCTTGGGTGGGAGACAAAGACGGGAGAATTATCTGAAAGCCTTTGGGGCAGTTAGTCTAGAGCACAGCAAAATATGGGGCAGAGAACCTCGCCTCAGCAACCTGGGAAAAGACAGCTGACTCCAAAAATTGTCTTCTGACTTCCTCACATGTCCTGTGGCATGCCTATGCTCAAACACGTGTTTATATATAAAATAAATAGGTAGTAGATACACAAATAAAAGAATTCCTTTGATTCAAGGAATGTCATAAATTGCATCTTCATAATCAAGTTTTACTTTTACTTTTCATAATAGCTCATGCTCATCACAGGGTAGTTTTAAACTCAAGTCTGTTTGTTTATGATAGTGCTCACAGTGTAAAAGATTTGAAGAAATGCAATAATTAAGGTAATTCTTTGTGAGTATATGTGTGTATATATGTTCATATGTGTGTATGGGTTGCCTGTACATATGTGCACATGTATGTGGATAACAGAGCTCATTGTTGGGTGGTTTCCTACATGACTTTCCATTTATTTTTTATTGTGAGTGTGTGCATGTGTGTGTGCACAGCATATGTAAGTGTGTGCATGTGCACATATGTTCCATAACATACATGTGGAACAACTATGGAGTTAGGTTCATACTGCTCCTTTAGTTTCCAGGGATCAAGCTTGGTTATCCGGTTTGGGAATCTAGTGCTTTTACTCACTGACCCATCTGCTGGTTTGCTCTCTGATTTGTTTTTTTGAGCCGGAGTCCCTCACTGAACCTGGAGCTGGCCTGTTTCCTTAGCTCCATTGATCCTCTCTTTCCTTCCTTCTCAGTGTTGGGATTACAGGTGTGTGAGCATGCTGTTATGCCCACTAATTTGCACACACATTTTTATTCACATAGCATTTTTAAATGCAAAAAATCATGAGAAAGTATTTGCTCATTTTCTTCTGCCTTCCTTATTTAATCTGAATCTGAGAAGTGTCTTTCTATTATTGAGCATACACAGTAATCAAGAGTGTATAAAACATATCCATCTAAGAGATGTTTTGGTGTCTTTCCATCTGAAATATAGCATGTTCTGTGCAGATGTGATGGTGCCTGTCCCCAATCCCAGCAGTGGGAGAAGCAGGCAGGAGGGTCAGACATTCCAGGTTGTCCTTGGTTACATAAGGGAGTGTAAGACTACCTTAGACCCTGTCTCCTAAGCCCACTTGATCTGCCCAGCAGACAGCCCAGGGAAATCACAGTTAAGGAGATACAGTCAAGGAGGCCCCAATTTCCAGGATCTCACTTCCAGAGCTGTCATGACCTATACCATTAGTGATACTGAACAAAACTGGTAAACAAACTAGAACAGGTGATGTTCTGGTTGACTTTTACATTCTGCACTTCGAGCACTCCTTGGGAAAATGAATCAGACATCAGGACATACACATGTGGGCACTTGGGTGATGTCAGAGGATTTTATTTAATTGTACTTAAAAACGGAAGTTGCAAGTTTTATTATTTTGTGGACAACTTACAAACCATATCATTGTGAAATTGTGGGCTTTGATGAGTAATTGGGGTCTGTGGCAATGTTTGCAAAACTCCTTTCTCATGTTTCATGAATCGTAAAAACAATATTGGAAAAACAAAGAGAATTCCCAGGAAGAACAAACCTGTGAGCTCATCTCCTCCGTGATATACTCACCGTGCAGACCTCTTCTGTGGCTGCCAAATGTGCAGGGTGTCCTTCCTGTACACAGTCAGTTTTGCAACATGCATCAACCGGGTGTCATTTCAGACAACTCTGGCTTGGTAATATCTATTTGGAGAGAGTATTGGGTCCCAAGGTTGACAATGAAGTCCCCAAAACTTCTGGTTTTGTGAGAGGTCATCTGTGAGCCTCGAGCTATTTTTCTTGGCTTCTGGATGGGGAACTTTGAATTGGCCAGATACACTCCCTTCTTGGATTTTACCTACTTACTTGAGTGTCTGACAGAAGCCAGGGAGACACTTTGTTTTACTGGTATATTAGAAAGGAACTTACAAGCGCTTGGGGTTGTGACTCAATTGGTAGAATGTTTACCTGGCATGCATGAAGTCTTGAGTTTGATACCAAGTGCCACATGAGCTGGGCATGGTGAGGTATCCTAGAACTCAGGAGGCAAAAGCAGGCTGATTAGAAGTTCAAGGTCATTCTTAGCTGTATAGCAAGTTTGATGCCAGTTTGCTAGTTGTAAGGACCATTATGTGGTAATTATCCCCACTAAGGACAAGGATGAGGGAATCATTCTGTACTAAGGACCCCCATGTAGTAAGCATTCATCAATATCATGGCTTAAAACCAACATGACTATACCTCAGTAAGGACCATTCTGTAGTAATAATACCACAGTTTCACAAGGAACAATTCCCCCTACAACCACTGCAGTAGTATAGTGTTTTCAGCCAGAACTACATAGATTATAAGCAGGGTTATCTATCAATCGAAACAAAATCTTATATCCCCATTTTAAATTTTATATTTAAAAATTATGTCTATGAGATTATATTTTATTGTAACTAATGAAATATATTTATCAGATTCCATATAATATTGAAATATATACACTTATATTTACATAAGAACAGACATGCACACATGTATTCAAAATTTATCTCTAATAATAAAAATATTAAAAATATTTTTTCTAGCCTTTTGTAATATATAGCCCACAATCATAATCCTTGGCTGCCCAGCTGTGTGAGAAAATATCACAAGGTCCTAATCCGAATCAAATATCACTTTTAATAAAAAAGGAAAAGCAAAATGCTATGATGCTTAGTTAGTGTGTAGACTAGACCATGGAATTAACTTGGTTGAATGTAGTAATTTTAAAAAATGTTTCATGAAAATTCTTATGCTTAATTTACATACTCTGTTGTAATGACACGCCCCCCTCAAAAGACACGAAAATATCTTATTGGCTGAGATCTGAAGTCCTTCCTCCCAGCAACCTGGTGAGTTCTTCATGGGAATATTTGTGGTTTTGCAGAGGTCAGATTGGTTAGACCAGACAAGTTAACTAAATTTGTCATGAAAACATAGAGCCAGCTCATGGAGACAAGAGGCCAGCTGTTCTGTGGTCCCTTCTCAGCGCTTCATTGTCTTCCTTCTGAGGATGTCAGCAAGGCGGCAGCATCAGCATCAGTAGGACTTTGTAAGAAAACACTGTGAGAGTGTTTTTCTCAAGGAAGATCATGTGGTTAGTATCTCCCTGGTCCTATAAGGGGTTCTGCCTCTGTAATCCCAGGCATGGGAGACTGAAACAGGAGGTTCACCATGAGATCAAGACAAGCCTGCACTACATGGCAAGTTCCAGGTCAGTGTGAGATCTTGTCTCAACAACAAACAAAAATACTGTTAACAGAAGTGTCTGTCCTGCCCAGTTCTGCAGCCATTCATTCCCAGAGAAATACACAATCTTATATTAATTATAAACTGTTTGACCTATTAGCTCAGGCTTATTACTAACCAGCTCTTACAACTTAAATTAACCCATAATTCTTGTCGAAGTTTAGCCACACGGCTTAGTACCTTTTCTCACTGAGACATCCTCATCTTGCTTCCTCTGCATCTGGATGACGAATGACTTTTCCCTTTCCTTTTCCCAGAATTCTCTCTGTCTGGCTGCACCACTTATACTTCCTTCCTGACTACTGGCATTTTATTAAATCAGCATTTTATTAAACTAATATAAGTGATAAATCTTTGCAGTGTTCAAGACATAATCCTACAGCAACTGACAAAAACAGAAAGAAAAATAAATTCACATGCAGTTTATAAACAATAACAAAACAGTTTCTTTGTTGACAGTTAAGAACAATGAGATTTGAAAAATGGGGCTTTGGGAATGATAAACCAGGCGGCAAACCACTTGCCTTACAAGCACAAGGACTTGTGTTCAGTGCCCCAGAACCCTTATAAAAGAGTATCAAGTGGTGCTGCATGATTGTAATCCCACTGCTGGGAAGTGGCAGATGGGTAGGTCCACTGAGCTTGCTGGCCAAGTGAGCCAGCCTGTTCAGGTAAGCCCCTGGTTGTAATACAGAAGCCTGTTTCAAGAAACACAATTGGTAGCACTCAAGGAATGACAGCCAAGGCTCACCTATGGCCTTCACACTCATGGGCACATATGTACACACTCCTGCTGAGACACAAACATGCACACACATGAATACAGGCTATTTGTGAAGAGTGCTTCAAGCCTGTAGCCTACTGTGCTCGATATCTATGGGCTCAGACACTTTGGCAAGGTTTTACCTGGCTTATACCTCAATGGGAGTAAAGAACAAGCTTCAACTATGAGATTCCCCTGGCTCGTGCTTCTTCTGATTTATTTGACTTATAGACTCATGGTGCTGTGTTCTCCATTATGCCCGTGTAAAGGATACGTCCTTTGTTCTTTGCTTGTTCGATTTTTCCACTTCATTTCTGAGGACATGTAAATGACATGATTTGCATGGAAAATCATGTGCTTGGCTCTAGAGCTCGATGAATCATATAGCAGGAGCGTGGTAGCGTAGAAAGCACCAATGCTCCCAGTGTCCTAGACAGTAGCTCCTGATGCATCCATTAATATGCGTAGTCCCTTGGTGCTTGAGCTGGGGTTCTTGCTGAGACAGCATGGAAAATACAAGTCTACCTTGTGCTGAGCTCTGGCCTGGTAAGGAATGGAATGCAAAGCTTCTATCCTTCACAGCATTTATCAATTCCAGACACAGACTTGACCACTGAAAACAGAACTTGGACCATAAGAGGAGTAACTGAATTTGACTGGCCCACTTGGGGACTTGTGTAAACTGTCTTTTGTCACATAGCAACTCCCCAGGCTTCTTTTTCTACTACTCAAATATACTTTGAGGAACCCAGTCAAATAGATCAGTCTTTCCTTCATTTACTGAGTCCCTTGGGAGAACAGCAAAGTACCATGCTGAGGGTCAGGAGCGATGAATGGGCACAGCAGCCATGCCAAGGTGCAGGAGACATGATTAAACAGTGCAGATGTTTAGTCCTGATGGCTTCTTTCCCTGCCTCCATTACCACTCAGAATTGGATATAATGGCTCAGCAGTTAGGGACATTTGGTTCAGTTCCCCGAACACACATGACTGACAACCATCTGTGATTTTAGATTTCAAGGATTGGATGCCCTCTTCTGGCCTCTAAGGAAGCCTGTGTGTGCATGGTGCACATAAATTAATGCAGGCTCATACGTATACATACAAATATTTTTAAACAAAATTGGATAGAACAATTGGGATTAATAAATAATTCTTTAAGTCTTCATTCATTCCCCTTATCTAAAAAAAAAAAAAAAATGAAAGAAAAAGAAAATCCACCAGAAAGACTGGATTTATAAATGCATGATTTCCATGGACCTGTTATTATATTATTCAACAGGCCTTCCAGTTGGGTGTGACCTAAGACATGAGTCCTTGAGACTCTCAACATTGAACTCATATGCATTCAGCCCCAGCGCGGGTTGAACACTGAATGAACAGGACTCCAGATCATATTGTTGCCCACATCCCATCCAGTACATGTAGCACTATTCTTAATAAAATACAAGGGTATCTGTACTCTAAAAAATATGGGTGAGACTTTGATTCAGTAAAAATATCTGACAACATGAAATTTATCAAAACCATTCAAATGAGAATCAACTAAACACATCTTCATGCATGTTGTATGGACAGACTTCTAGATTCACACTGTGCACTGACAGTATTAAGAGGTAGAGGTCTAAAGAGATGGCGGTGTTGGTAAAGTGCTGTCCTTAAGAACATGAGGACCTGGGTTTGGGTTCCTCAAACCCATATGAAAGGCATATTTAATGAAGGACATTCTGGGACCCCAAATGCTGAGAAGGTAAAGAATAGGCTGGTCCTTGGAGCTCACTGGCTAGCCAGCCTAGTCAAACCAACAAATTTAAGACTGAGGGAGAGACCCTGCCTCAAAAAGTAAGGTAGAGAGGGATTTGAGTAAGACATCCAATGTCAGCCTCTGGCATACTCTGCATGCACATATGCAAATATTCCCATACCACACACACACACACACACACACACACATTCTGAGTGAATACAGACAGTAGCTAGCTACCTGTACAACTTTCTGTTTAAATAAGAGGTTATGAGGAGCACTTTTCTTTTGGGTTCTGTGGTCTAACTTTCATTCATTAAACTGTATATTCTTAAATGCCAATAAAAACTCAGGAGTACCTGAAGTTTCCCCAAGTCAGAGCACTTAACCCATCACATGTACTTAAGGGCTGTCCAAACTTTTGGCACTGTAACAAAATGTTGCCATGCATGGATGTATTAAGAAGAATTCCTCGCTGCCCATAGACCACAGGTTGGACATGCCTGGTTATATATCCTTGTGTCATTTTCATTTTGATCCAGTTATCTGTAGCTACTATTACTTATGAAATATAACCATTGGAGTTCATGCTCCACTTACTTAATGTTACAGAGATTAAGAAATCTGTTTTTAATATGTTCTGCTGAACATTAAATGTCACGTGACTAAAAACCCAAACATTGCCAAGATTTGTTTTTAATAATGGACATTAAAAGTCATTTAAGACAGTCTTAAATCATTTGCAATTCTATTTCCATTCTATTCGTGCAAATACTAGAGCAATTAAACTGGGGCATAGGTACAGTGTTGTTGGAAGAGTGATTGCTGAGCATACATGAAACCCCGGTTCCATCAGTGGCATCATATAGCATTGGATATGGTGACATGTCACTGCACTGGGGAGGTAGAGGCAGAGAGTTAAGAAGTCCAAGGTCAATCTGCAGCTACATAGGCAGTTCAAAAACAGCCTAAGCTATTTAAGATTCTATTTCAAACCAACAGCAACAAAAATTAAAAAAAAAATCTCTGTCCTAAATTAAGAAAGGAGACTGAGTTTCATGGATTTGTCTCCTGTCATACCCCTGGGTGGTGTCCCTTCCATGTAGAATATGCAGCACCTAGCACCTGTTGATGCTTCGATGTTTGGGAAGGTAGTAGCTTTCGTTTTTCTTGGGAGTGTGGGGACAAAGGTCCCATTCAGTAACATCTTGAGTAAAACTTTGACAGCAGTAACACTCTGTTTTTAAGCTTGGTCATCTTCAAACAAGGCCCCAGTTATCTGCAGAAGGTCAGAAAAGGCTAACCACACCTGTGCCTTCAGATGTGGGTGGCTGAGGTGTGACTTCTCTCTTTCCTTTGCTTAGACAGAATGAAGCAAGACTACAGGTCCATCTCACAGGAGATGTGTGATACTTTAATTATAAGCAAATGTATCTCTAATATATGGGAAAGAGACATGGCAGAAGAAAAGGACACAGTTCCTGGAAAGGTGCATCCACGTCGCACTTGGGAGATTATTCACATTGGTTAAATGTGGGAGGATGTTGTTTCCCATGATCCTTTGTTTCTGGAGTTATTGCAGTTACTCACTTTTTAAAATGGCCAAATTCATGTTTGCAGATTTATTGAAGTGAGTTTTAACTCAGGGTTCATGAAGATATTCAGCTGAGATAAATGAGAAAAAATTCTAGCCAAATATTTAAAAAGTAAGTAGACATTTGAAAATATTTCTTTTTTCTTGATGTGTACATTTGTGTGTTTATATTTCTATGTGCATGTGGGCATAGATGCCAAAAGAGGCTAGAGGAGAGCATTGGGTGCCCTGGAACAGGAGTTGCAGGTGGTTATGAGCCACTCATTGTAGCTCTGGGAATGGGACTCGGATCCTCTAACAATGTGCTCTTAGCAGCTAAGCCATCTCTACAGGCGCTTAGGTATACTAAGGGAGCCTCGAGTGTCCATTTCCTTCCAAACTCAATTCCAAACTTCCCAGCAGCAGATTCTCTATCACCACGAAAATGTAAGAAAGAATTGTCATGGCAGTGCGTTAATGAGCTACAAGCTTTCTGTATGTTTATTTGATAATATGTTTTTAAGACCTGACAAACTAGTTTAAAGATTTGGGAGGGAAAATTGTTGATTAAATGAAAGTATTTGAAGAAAGAAATCACAGCACAGTTGGGGAAAGAAAAATCAAGTCAGCAATGTATTTGTGGGCAAATCACTTGACAGACAGTGCCATGTTGAATACTGAAGGCTTATTTTATCGCTGTGGACGAAACTGTCTGAAAATAACTGGCTAATTTTGTACACAACGTTTAAGATCAAGATCACCTAGAAGTTGCCTATCAAGGATCTTCTCCGGTGAGAGGAGGGAAAACACATGTTTTGCTAACTTCTGCAAGGGTCTTGAAGCACTTTTGAATCGAAGCAATAAAATATATCCTCTTTATGCAGGGAACATGTGAGTAGTATGTGTGTGTGTGTGTGTGCATGCACACACGTGTGAATGTGTGTGTATGTATGTTTATTTGTGATAGTATGGCTATGTTAAGATAATGCTTTTTACAAATACCACCTTAAGTTTGTGTTCAGCTTGACAATTTGTATGTGATTTATCATGCCGAAACCTCATTTGCTAGACTGTAAAATAAATTCATTGGAAGCTTTTCATTACATGCCAACTGTTCAAACCCTTTGATAATGACTAAGGGAAAAGGAATTGGCATCACCAATAAGTTTGCCATGCCTCTGGGCGTGAAATACCCTTGATTAACTTTTTCTACCCTCTGGAGATCTTGGAGGTCTCCATTCAAAGGAACAGTCTCAGAAGTGAAGCGTGGCCAATCTAGTTTGCTTCATTATCCCTTCCAGAACTTTCTGTGGATGCTGCAATTGCAAAGAATTTGTGAGACCTATGAAGCAGATGTGTAGCTAGTGAGGCATTTGCACATATCAGAGATTGATGTCACTGTTCTCTTGCTATTATCTCACTCTTGATGGATCCTGAGCCTTGGGGAGAGAATGTGACACCAATGTCCCATTTGAGTGTGAGCATTCAACGTCACTTATTCTCTGCACTTTAACCGGCTGTCAATTTCTCTGCTAGCCACCATCTAGTGCACACAGAGATCACTCTACTGAGATCTCATAATGGAACTAAACTGTGGTAGACATAGAACTTTAGCACAGTTTTATAGTATGTCAGTGTAGTCACTAGCAGTGTTTACCCCTGCATTCTCCACAAACCGTAACTGAAGCGTCAGGTGTTCACAGAACGATATCAGCAGTACAGCACAGAACTTAGCACAGAGCTGCTAACACGGTGAATATGCTTAAATTTCTCTCTGCTTGGAGCTCTGTTCCAGGTATAGATTATCTAAGAGAGGCAGCCCTTCGGCCCTTTGGTAGATGTCTTATTTACATCTCTATCACTGTGATGAAACACCAACTTAGAGAAGAATTTGTTTGGGCTTACAGTTCCAGAGAGTTAGAGTCCATCGTGGTAGAGTGTAGTCATGGCAATAGGAGCAGGAAGCTGAGGGCTCACATCTTCAGGTGAATGAGAAATGGCATAAGTCTTTAAACTCTCAAAGTCAGCATCCTGTGAGGCACTTCCTCCAACAAGGCCACACCCCCTCAGCCTCTACAAACAGCACCAGCATCTGGCGATTCAACATTCAAATGCCTGAGAGTATGGGGGCATCTCATTCAGACCTCCACAGTAGGCATGGGTTCAACAGATGCCGTGCAGAAAGTGGTCTTTGGTAGTTGGAGTATTAACTGGAAGCTGACATGCAAAGCAAACAGCTTCTCTGTCTGTCTGTCTGTCTGTCTGTCTGTCTGTCTTTGGTACCAGCACTTGCGACATATCATGTCACCTTGGTTATAATTTTTTCAGCCTGACTGAAACTAAAAAGGAATGGCTTCAAAACTTGTTAAATAATTAATAAGATAGAGTTTAATGTGTGCACTCTTATGTGTGTATATATGGCTGCATTTGTGCAGTGTGCATGGAGAGGTCAGAGGGCGAGATGCATTGTTAATTCTTGCCTTCTATCCTGCTTGAGACGGCATCTCTATGATAGATTTTCCATTGCATGTGGCAGGTTAGCTAGCCTGTGACCTTCTGTGTTCTTCTGCCTCTGCCTCTCGTCTTACCACAGGAACACTGGCATCACAGGCCTCACTACGTGTCCCTCTAGTGTGCATTTGGAGAATTCACACTCAGGTCCTCAGGCTTGAAGGGCAAGTACTGTTCCTGACTCACCTCTGAGCCATCCCCCCAGCTCTGAAGATGAGGCATTCCACACATCCCCCTTGTCATTGCTTCGCGTGCTGTGTTAGTTTGGATGTACTTATGAGTGCCGTTGTAATGGTTGCTGATTTGCAGCCTGTCCTAATGTAACTGCCCTGCAGTCCCTGTCATATTTCACTGCCACTGTGTCATGAGGGGTCAGGGAGCCTGGGAGACGTGTCAGGAGAGCCTACCAACCTCATATATTAGCAGGCTTACCCAACAAGGCTGCAGAAATGAGCTTCAAGTTCCAAGCACCGTATTGAGTTGGTGATTTATTTGTTCCCCAGACAGGTCAATTAATTATTTCGCTCTGATGCCACCCTAAATTGTAAGTAGAAAGGGAGAGAAAATGGATTGTCACATTCTGTCCCTGTCTCTCTTACCGCTTACGATGACAAAAAGCAGCTTCTTTCGTGACTGTAGGTGTTCCCTTGAAATAGCAGAACTGGGTTGAACTTAGAGCTGCCGGTTAGCGCAGCTGTCAGGGGCAGCTTCAAAGGCTCTGAAGGCATTGATTGCAGCAATGCCACGGGGTTTGGGTCCTTAAGAGGATGTTGGGTAAAAGGAGTAATTCTTTTCTCAAAAGTGGGGTGTGTGTGTTGGGTTGGGGATGTGTATGCATGTACAGGTAATTACAGGGCTCAGAAGAGGCATTGAAACCCTTGGAGCTAGAGTTGTGGGTGGTTGTGAGTCCTAGTGTGGGTTCCGGAGACTGAATTTAGGCTGTTTTCAAGGGTGGTCTCACACTTTTAACCACTGAGACATCTTTCCAGGTCTATGAAAATCATCATTGTTCCATATTTTTTTCAATCTACACCTATTTTCCTTCTTGGGCATCCATAAATGTTCACCCCCCCCCCAGTCACTGGCATTTTTACATCTTCTTCTAACAAGTAAATTGGGGAAAATGTTTTTAAACAGTGACCCAAGCATTCCTTGTTCATAGTGTTAAGATAGTCTGGAAAAGGTTCAAACTAATTCTATGGTGAGAGATGTTTTCCTACAGGAAAGAAGAATCATCCATTTATGACAGATTGTCACTAATATAACCATTTCACAGAGTTCCTCTCTCCCAACTTGAACACTGTTTTTATTCATTACCCCTGCCACATTTTCCCTCATTCAAGTGAAATATCCCTTTGTTTCTCAGAACCCTGGCTTTGGCCTTAAAGGTAGTGAGTGAAACACTAGTTGGCAACGAGTATTTAGTAGAATAATGTTAGGGTTTTAAAATTGGCTCCCTGTGGGCTGATGGGATGACCAGTGGGTGAAGGTCCTTACTGTCAACCTAATAATCCCTGGAACCCATGTAATAGAAAGAGAGAACTGACCCTACCAAGCGTTCCTCTGACATCATACATGTGCTATGTCACATGAACCCCCAACCTCTGCACATATGAACAATAAGTAAAATATAAAAATTAGTAATTTGTAAATTAGCTTCCTTGGTGTGGTACTTTGAATGAGAATGGCCCCACAGGCTTAAATAATTGAATTCCATGGACACCAGGGAGTGGAACTGTCTAGGAAGAATTAGGAGGTGTGACCATATCAAAAGAGACGAGTCTCTGGAGGTGGGCTTTGAGGTTTTGAAAGCCCAAGTCAGGCCCCGTATCTCTTTTTATACCTGCTGCCTTTGGATCAGGACATAAGTTTTCAGTTACTGCTCCAGCACCGTGCCTGTCTGCTGCCACACTTTCCCAGATGCTTATGGACTAACTCTCTGAAACTGGAACCCCCCAATTAAATTATTTCTTTTATAAGAGTTGCCTTGGTCATGGTGTCTCTTCACTTCAATAGAACAGTAACTAAGACACTTGAGAACAACAATTTGAAGTTGTTAGTCCTTGAGTTCCCCGAACCCTTAAGGCATTGCCATGAGAGATAACTGAAGTGACTTCTGTGAAATTATGTCAAGAACCCTTGTACAGGGAACAAATTCTGCTCCTGAAGTCGTGAGTTTGATCTCTTCCTCTTAATCCTCACACAGTGAGTCTTGCCTAGCTGCCAGGACATCACTTTGGGGAGCATTTCAAAACTGATGCTTTATTTCTATGTATATGTCTAGAAGATTCTCTGATACTGTCTTCACTGTCAGCACAATCTGAAATGGCCTGGGAAGAGACTCTAAGTGAGGAATTGCCTTGATAAGATTGGCCTAGGGGCATATTTATGAAGTATTATCTTGACTGCTAATTGTCATAGGAAGACCCAGCCTATTGTGATCAACACCATTGCAGAGGCAGAGAGTCTTGAATGGTTTAAAAGTAAAGAAGACCTGGCTGAACAGAAGTCAATGAACAAGAAAGTAAGGGAACCTATATCCTGTCTCTGCTCTTGACTGCAGATGCACTGTGACTTACTACCTAAGTGACTGCCTCCAAAATGATGGACTATGACTTGGGATTATAAACGCAACAAACCCTTTTTACCCTCAGTTTCTTCTGGACAGTGTATTCCATTATAGCTACAGAAGTGGAGCTGGAGGCACTCAGGAGAAAAGGCTAAATTCCTCATGGAAACATATAGGACACATGTGGTACCAGTGTAACATGTCCTTCACAGTCATGTGTTACACACATGGAAAAGCATCATAGTTTTATATTGTATTTTGGGTTGACATGGGTAAGAAATATAACCAAATATTTGAACTTTCATGGTACTCAAATTCATATGCCCACTAAATGTTTATAAATTATTTTGGCTTCGGCACAATTTATGCACAGTGGATTTTCCTGTGTAAAACCTGAGGTGATTTTTAAAAGAGTATCCTTTGCAACAAATGTAATAAATTCAAGCTATAAATAGAAAACCAAAAATATCATCAAAAGGAATAGAGAGATATATACTGTTTGGGGGCATGTTGCTGCCTGCTAACCCAACCAAAAGGTTATACAAATAAGGAGTGTCACTACCCTTGTGTAACTGAGGAAGTCCCTTGGCAGAGGCTGGAGCTTTCATCACAGAAATTTCTTATTTTTTTAAAGTAAGAGTTGCTTAGAAGACAGTGAGTTTGAACTGAGATTTTGAAGACAGTATTATGATCTGTTTTGTGTTTCTAAATGACTTAAGATCTCTCCAGCATTACTTTAACAAAGACCATGACAGCATATAAGAGGATAGCAGGCAGAAACAGGTCCCTTTGGTAGACACAGAGTTCTTGTGATCTGGGGAGATGCACACAGTACAGGAAAGCACAGAGTCCAGTCAGCCTGGATTGGCACTGAAACTGTGTATTCTTGGTCAAGTCTATGGCCCCATGGAACCACCAGGAGTTTTTTACTTTTTCCTTATCTACAAAATAAAGATATTAGATTACATGCTATGATCTGGCGGGCTATAAGGCTTCTCAATGACTCTTGATGGGGGAGAGTCTTCTGTTTTGTGTTAATTTCATTGGTTAAATAAAGAGACTGCCTTAGCCCTTTAATAGGACAGAAAATAGGTAGGCGGAGTAGACTGAACAGAATGCTGAGAGAAAGAAGCCAAGTCAGTCAGTCGCCATGATTCTCTCACTCCAGACAGACGCAGGTTAAGATCTTTCCTGGTAAGCCAGCTTGTGGTGCTACACAGAATATTAGAAATGGGTTAGATCAATATGTAAGAGCTAGCCAATAAGAGGCTGAAACTAATGGGCCAGGCAGTGCTTAAAAGAATACAGTTTCCGTGTAATTATTTCAGGTAAAGCTAGCCGGGTGGTGGGAAGCAGCCCCGCTGCTCCTACTACAACAGACTCTGCCTTCTTCCTCCCAACATTCGGTTTAGTTTTCCCCACCTACCTCTATTCCCTGTACAGGCCCAAGACAGTTTCTTTATTAACTAATGGTATTTCCAATATACAGAGGGGAATTCCACATCATAACTGAGGTCTTCTGGAAGAACAGAACAAACTCTTAACCACTAAGCCATCTCTCTAATTTCCCTTTTATCCTTTTGACGGATTATTATTTAAATCTACATGAAGTTACCTTTACAAATAATCTTTTCCAACTGAGTTGACTTGAATTCCCTTCTGTCAGACATTTGTATAGGGACATCTATTTTCTGTCTTGTTCCATTTGCCTGTGATGCCTTCTTCCTTCTTTCCCTCTCTGGTTGTGTTTATCTTTGTCAGTGATGTGCCTTTCTTGTGGGGGACAAACAGAAGCCATGTGTTTATTAATCCAATCTCCTAATCTGCTTTCTGGTGGTAGAATTGCCACCAGTAATATTCAGAATTATTTTCAAGGCATATGCAATAATTTCTATCATTAGATATTTTTTGTAGTATAATGTTTCTTAATGCTGTATTTCTTACCTGCTGCTCTAGTGTAGTTTATTTTTTCCTGTGGCCCCACAGATGTATTTGTCTTTCAGTGAAGAAGATTCATTAAACTATTACCCCTATTTCTGGTCCAGTGTTAGGAGTTCTTAGTTTGTTTTCATGGTGAAAGTTTTCCTTTCACCTTGAACTTCAAAAGGGAGAAGTACCAGATGCATAATCTGGACCAGTAATTGTCGACTTCCAGTACTTGAGGGACACCATTGCATGGTCTCCAGACATTGGGAGTTTATCTTAAGAAGTCAGATGTCCTGACGGGTTTGCCCCCGTTTATGGGACTTGGGGATTCTCCCTTTTAGCTTCAACATCCTTTCTTTATTTTTCTAGTAGGATTTCCACTCCAACATCCTATGGACAGGCTATGCCCACTCTTTCCTTTTTGGTGTCTTAAATGTCTTCTCTGTCTGAATAGCCATCTCTGTCTCTGGATTTGAGAAATTTCTCATTTTGGTTTTATGGGTTATATTTTCAGTGCCTTTATCTTATACTTCTTGGATGTGCATGATTGATAAATTTCAATTCTGAATAATGTCCCATAGATATCAAATATTCTCTTCATGTTTTTTTATTATCACACCTTTATTATTGCCTTAATGTTCTGATTCATTCCTTTTGTCTTTCTTCAATATATAATTTTCTGTCTTCCACTTGACCAGTGCATAGACTCACTAGTGAGTTTATTTGACTTATTGGGGTTTACTCCAAATTTTCAAATTTTTTCACAATTGCTTTCTCTTTAGTGATTACTTGTAGTTTGCTGCATTGACTGCCTTATTTCACTCATATTTTTGCTCTTTTAATTCAGTCAGGACTTTTCATCATTTTTGATTTTGTTGACTGTCGTTATAATCATTGCTTTAATTATTTGGATGGAAATTTATTTAATTCACTCTTAGTAGAACCTGTTATTATAGCATTAGCAATTTTCGGAGGAGTCATGCATGCTGCCTTAATATTTCATGCTCTTTATGTTTCTAGATGGGACTTGAGCTCCTGGGATTAGATAGTTGTGTTAGTTATAATCACGCATCCATTTGGCTAAAGTATTCACAGTGTTTGAGTGTGTGTTTTCTAGTATGTTTGAGGCATCCTTTCACCTCGCAGGACTGAACTCAGTAGCTAAAGCCTTAGCTATCATGTTCAGAGTAACAAGCGTAGTGTCCAACACAAGCCCCAGAAGGGGATAGTAAATACAGAAGCAGTCACCATGATGGATAGACTCACTATGAGCATTAAAGACACAGCTCATCAAAAACAACCACCCAATGGTGCAGAGATGGCTCCGCAGTGAGAGTGCTTGCTGCTCTTCCAGTGGACCTGAGTTCAGCTCTCATCAGATGCACCAAGCAACTCACGACTGTGTGTAACTCTAGTTACAGGAGATACAACTCCCTCTTCTGCCATCATACTGGTCACACAAACAAACTCTCTGTCTCTGTCTCTGTCTCTCTCTCTCTCTCTGTCTCTCTCTCTGTCTCTGTCTCTCTCTCTCTCTCTCACACACACACACACACACAAAGATTAAAATTAAAAACAGCCACTCCTTCAACTCCAGTAAGATTTAATGAATAAAGGAGGAACAAGATGGTGCTGTATATGATGACAACTTAGTTACTTCATGTAGGAATGAAAAGAAAACAAATTATTCTAGTCAAATAGCATATTAAAGTGAAAACATAAGCAGAAAGAACTGAAGGGAGAAACTCTGAAGGAGGGAGGAGCTAACACGTTTTCAGGTGATGGTAGAATGAAAACAGAAAAGGAAAAAGAATTCAATCCCACAATCTAAAACAGTTCCAGCACTTGAGAAGTTGAGGCAAGAACTCAAGACCCAGGTCAACCCGTGCTACCTTGAAAAGCCTGTGGGTGTAGGTGAGAAAATGCAGGACAGAACTGCCTACAACCAACCTCCAAATTGCATATGGATTAATATCTGTCTCCGTGGGCTCACTCACCTGAGTATAGTTACAAAGCCCATCTCTGCTTTCTCTTGCTTCTCCTTTGATGACTATTTGCCTGGGTAACTTGGGATCAATATCAGCATCATCCCCTTGAGCCCTCAAACCACTGCTCTAGGTAAAATGGAGGAGAGGGTTTTCCATCAGCTGTGTGGTGTGTGGACCCCAAAATTTCTGTCTGATGATGTTGCAGGTCTTTCTGGCTAGGTCTAGTGTTGACGATGCTTTTAATTCTGTTTGCTGTTGTTTTGCTTTGCTCCATCCCTCCCCGGTCCTCTGCATCTGCTGCTCTTCTGTCTGTCTGTCTCACCATCTCTTTACCCCTAACCTGGGAAGCACCCGGAACAGAAAATGGTGTAAATTTTCTGAAGTTTTTACTTTCTAGACTTTGTGTCTGTTACTTTCTAGACTTTGTGTATGTTGTAGGATAACTGTTCTCCAGCTCTCCCAGTTTATTCTCTGGAAAGTGTAGTCAGTGCTGGACCAGAGGGTCAGACCCTTCTTTACCAAAGTCTTTAACCTCCTCAGCTAAGTTTATTTCTGGGCATTTTATTTTCTGAGGCTATGAAAAATGGTATTGCTTTCCTGATTTCTTCCTCAGCACGTTCATTTTTGTCACATAAAAGAACCATTGATCTTTCTGTATCTGTGCAATATCCTGCCACTTTGTTGAATTTGTTTGTCCAGTCTGAAAGCCTTCTTCTGGTGGAGCTTTGGGGTTTCTAATATAGAATCTTAATTTTTGAAATGTGGGACAATTTTACTTCTTCTTACCACAGGTGCATTACTCACATTTATCTCTCTTGCTTTATTGATCTAGCTGAAATTTAAACAGTTATACTGACTATCCCTTGTAACAGTGAACACCCTTTTCTCATCCTTGGCTTTACAGGAAATGCATTCATGTTTCCTCTCTTCGACAGAACATGGACTCCCACCTTGACATATGCAGGCTTTATTGTATTATGGCTCAATCCTTCCACAACTTGGTCCTTGTATTAAGGCTTGTATCATAAAGGGTTGCTGATTGATTTTTCAAATCCATTTCCTGTATGTGCTGAGATGATCATGTTATTTTTATCCATGATTCTATCAATGGACTATACTGTGTCAGGGCATCACACGTCTGTGAGTGAACTATATTGTGTTAGTGTTTCACACACCTGTGAGTGGATTATACTGTGTTAGTGGTTCACACACCTGTGAGTGGACTATACTGTGTTAGTGGTTCACACACCTGTGGGTGGATTATACTGTGTTAGTGGTTCACACACCTGTGAGTGGACTATACTGTGTTAGTGGTTCACACACCTGTGGGTGGATTATACTGTGTTAGTGGTTCACACACCTGTGAGTGGATTATACTGTGTTAGTGGTTCACACACCTGTGAGTGGACTATACTGTGTCAGTGCTTCACATATATTGCACTATCCTTGCACGCCAGGGATGAGGACATGTTGATGCTAACATATGTTCTTTTTTAATGTACTGTGAATTTGTAGTACCATTTTTTACCAGGATCATGTCTCGGTCCGTGGTCCTATCACTATCAGAGTCTGTGAAGTCTGTGACCTGTGGTGCCACCAATGGCCACACGAATGCCTGGGATCTAGACTGCTTCCTGTGCCTGTGTTGGTGTCCAAGGGCCATGCTGCCACTGGGTCAGATGATGGAGGAGTTAATTTCATTGGTTAAATAAAGAAACTGCCTAGGCCCATTTGATAGGCCAACCCTTAGGTGGGTGGAGTAAACAGAATAGAATGCTGGGAGAAAGAAGCCGAGTCAGTGAGTCGCCATGATTCTCCCACTCCATACAGACGCAGGTTAAGATCTTTCCTGGTAAGCCAGCTCGTGGTGCTACACAGAATATTAGAAATGGGTTAGATCAATATGTAAGAGCTAGCCAATAAGAGGCTGGAACTAATGGGCCATGCAGGGCTTAAAAGAATACAGTTTCCGTGTAATTATTTCAGGGCATAAGCTAGCCATGCAGGCGGCCGGGTGCCGGGGACGCAGCCCCACCGCTTTTATTACAATAGTCAGAGCTGCTGCTGAGGGCTATTCATTTGTGTCCATGACCCTACTGCTGCCAGGGTCTATTGATGCTCAGGACTCCTGATACCATCAAGGCAATGCTGATGCCAGGGTTCTGGGATACTACCTGGGACCATGATTGTGTCCAAGGGTCACATTGCCATAGGGGCCATGCTGCTATAGGGTCTATGCTGCTACCTGGAACCATAGTGGCCCAACAGCAGCCAGGGTCGGTGCTGATATCCATGACTTATGTTATAACAGGCAGTCATAAGAAACATGCCTGTTGAAATCTGAGAGCAATGTTGAGCCAGCCCTGACCCTCACTGGCACCCGGATAGCTGTTCCAGCTCCTCACTGGACACTGTAGCAGGAGAGCTGACACCAGCCTTCCCCCAAAGGGAGAGCTGAGCCCAGCACTTGGGAGAGACAGGCCCACCCCTTACAGGCGGCATGGGAGATTTGACCCCGATGACACGGGCCTAGGAGAGCTGGCTCTAAGCCTTGCCTGAAAGGGTGGTCCCAATGGCCTGGACTGACCAGCTCAGCTCCTAAGCCTTGCGTTGGTCCACCCTAACAACTGCCCCACCTGTGACCTGCTGGAATGTGTGAAGGTCCTGTGGAATGATACCTGCAGAATCACCATGACTCAGGCAACAACAGGATATCAGAGAGAAGTTTCAAGGAGGGCCCAGTGATGATGGAATACCAAAAACCAGAGGCCTTGTACCAGACCAACAACTCATTGCAATGAACAACTTGCAGGTGGGGCTTATTGGACAAAAGGGGTCTCCTGTGTGACACACCTCAGCTCCCAATGCAACTGAGATGAATGAGTAGTGTTGGAAAGATGGAGGAAGGATCAAGATGGATTTTTTATTTGTTTTGTTTAAATTAATTTAGTGGCCTACTGCAGGGGAAAGGAGCAGCTATAGAGGGACTGGGAGATGAGCAGGATTGGGGTGCATGGTGTGAAATTTCCAAAGCATCAATAAAGAATTATGTTTAAAATTAAAAAAGACTTTCTTTGTTTTCTAGAATATTATTTCTTTTGGAGAAATTTCCATCTACTGATGAGAATGTTGTGCATTTTTAGATGTGATGTTTATGGATGTCTACTAAACCATGGTGTAATTAATCAACGTGAGTGTTTATGATTGTTCCTGTCTTAGCTTTATTTTTCTTTTAATGATGCAGTGCAGTGCAAGTCACATCCTCGTCTTGTTTCCACATCTCTCTGTTCATTTAAGTCCCATAGTGTTTGTACTATGAAATTGAATGCATGGGCATTTGCTCATTTGGTTTTCTAGTCTTTATACCTTCTTGATCTATCGTTCCCTAGGCTGATATGTAGTGACCCTCTTAGTCTCCTCAGTAATTTTATCTCAACATCTTCCTTGATGGATACAAGTATTGCTGCTTCTGCTGCTTCCAGGTCCATTGGCTTGCATTGGAATGTACCATGTGGCTTTCTGTCTCTGCAGGTCTTTGTTGGTGAGTTGTGTTTCTTGCTGGCAGTGAAATGTTCGGCCTTGTTTTTAATCTCATTAGCTACAGCCCCACCTTTGGAGTGTTAAGACCATTTTCAGTCACAGTTAAAATCACCTGGTATGTCAGAAATCCTGTCATTTGATGTTTTATTAATAGCTGACCTTTTCCTGATTTTCATTTATCTACTTTTCTGGTGGGAATTCCTTTTTCTTATACTCCGTGATGGTATTTATCTTCTGTGTGGAATGCCTTCGAATGTCCTCTACAAGGCTAGTTTAGGGATCACAAATTCTTTTAGTGTATGTTGTTTAGAAGTTCTTTGTTTTCCTTAATTTGCAGGAGAGCATTGCTAGAGATAGCCTCTTTGTTAATAGATTTGTTTGTTTCATTTTAGGCCCTGAGGTATATCACCCCATGAGCTCTTGTAGTTTATAGTTTCTGCTGAAAAATCTTCTGTTAATGAGTTTGGTTTTGTTTTCTCTTAAAGTTTCAATGTATATTTGTTGTAATATGAGCGGCAGGGCTGCGTCCCCGGCACCCGGCCCCCCCGCATGGCTTATGCCCCGAAATAATTACACAGAAACTGTATTTTTTGAACACTGCCTAGCCCATTAGTTCCAGCCTCTTATTGGCTAGCTCTTACATATTGATCTAACCCATTTCTAATATTCTGTGTAGTACCACGAGCTGGCTTACCAGGAAAGATCTTAACCTGCGTCTGTCTGGAATGAGACAATCATGGCGACTCTCTGACTCAGCTTCTTTCTCCCAGCATTCTCTTCTGTTTACTCCACCCACCTAAGGTTTGGCCTATAAATGGACCTAGGCAGTTTCTTTATTAATTAACCAATGAAAGCAACAGATTAATACAAGACCCATCTCCATCATATATTTTCATCATATTCTCTTGTTATTTTACCTATACATTGTGACAATATCATTTCTGACTTTGTCTGTCTGGAATTCTAGATGCTTCTGATACTTGGATGGCATATCTTTCCCAAAATATAGACATGTTATATAGTTCCATAAGTAGGTTTTCTAAGCCTTTGGCCTATACCTTGGTACTTTTTTTTTAACACCTTAATGTGTTAAATAACATCTCCTACTCATATTCTTGAGTTCTTGCATATTATTTTTATAATTAATTTTTGTGTCAGTATTGTCTAAGTGCTCTAATTTATGAACCTTGTCTCAAGCCCCTGAGATTAATTATTCTGCTTATCATCTTCTGTTGGAGAGGTTTTGCACAGAATTGCATAATTTGTTTTATAAAGTCTTCATCTCTAGTATTTGCTTGCCTTTTAAAAACCTCTGTCTCTTTACTGACCTCCTTTGTATCCTTCCTGCCTTTCCTGATAATAGTTGCTCCTTTTTACTTTTTGAAACTCACTGGTGCTTTTGAGTTCTTGATCCAGTATTTTATCCACCCAAGTATCTGTGGACACTGTTGTGTGGCAGTTACAAACTTTAGCGATAGTCACATCACCTTGCTTCATTATAGTTCTATTTCTGTGATGGTATGTGTACTGGCAAGAATATCTTATATGCTTTCTTGTGAGAGTTTTCTGAAGGAAGATCTTCTCTTGATGATGTGTCCAAAGATAATGGATTATTATGTAATGTTGAATATATTTTCTAGTAAACTTTTTACTGCGGTTTTCTTGTTACCTCTTTCACTGAGGTCCGTGGCTTATGGTACCCTATACAATGTGTCAAACCAATCATCCAAAGCAAAAACCAGTCAGCAACTGCAAAACCATCAGCAAGTGCAAAAGTAAAGCCTTATTTACAGAAAACATAGAGACGCTAGAGAGATAGCTCAGTAGTTAGGAGCACTTCCTGTTCTCCAGGGGTTGCCAGTTCAGGTCTCAGAATGAGTGGCTATGTGCTGCCCCTGATGATGTAAAGCAACAGTCAAGTTGAGTAGAGCAGATGCAGCAGATCCTACCCCACTGATCCCATGCCTGTGGCTCTCTGAAGCCCAGTCCTGGTAGCCAATCCCACAACCAAACTCAGTCCCCTGACCCAACTCAGCTGGATCCTAGGGCCATGGATATTAAGAGGAAGTGAACTTGCATCACTCCATGTCTCCACCATGAACACCCTCTGTAGAGACTTAACCTGGAAAGGTCTTGAAGCAGCACAGGAAGGCTACTGGGCTAGAAAGGAATGGTGGTGTTTGCTGGAGTTGGTGGGCAAATTTATTTTAGGATAATGCAAAGAAAACTTATAGTTGTTCTTAGGATACCGTTGTCTCGGTGTGTCAAATCCCTCCCCTTTGGGGAAATTATTTTGAAGCCTCATAATATTTTTATAAGATGTGAGTCACCATGGGTAGGAAGAACTGAATTGACAAAATGCACATCTTTAAAGAAACAAGTCTTTGTGTTCTGGAATCTTCCATATGAATTGCTCTGAAAATGGCCTGGCCTTCTTTTCATTTGAGTTCTTCAGTTCTATAAGCATTCAGAAAAAGTTTTTATTTCTCCTTAAAGCACACTGAGTATAAAGTTAATAGGCAATAAAATGCATCCATTTCTATCTCTAAGCAAAAAAGTGGATGCGGTCATGCAATTCTGAGAGCTTTCTCTCTGAAACTTTCCTAACAACTTTCATTGGGGGTTGATTAGAGAGAGAGAGAGAGAGAGAGAGAGAGAGAGAGAGAGGGGGGGGGGGAGGGAGATTGTCACAGCCCTCAGCACCTCAGAATTGAAGATAATAAATGCTTCAATTAATTTTTCAGAAGTCATACATTGGATGGAAATGCTGACTGCATTTCTCTGCATATTCATACCCTGTGCTTTGTAGGGAAACAGTGATTACTAGAAACTCAATGCAGTTCTGGGCCCCCGTGTTCCCACCCTTGTTCTGCCACTGACTAGCGGGGAAACCATGAGTAGCTGACTCATTTTCTACACCTGTACATCGGGCTAACTGGGAATGGTGTCTGATTTATGGGGCTGTGCTAAAATGCCCGTGGGTGGAAGCGTGGGCCCGTGGTTAAGAGCAGCCATTGCTCTTGCTAGCTCTTGTGGACCAGGCTGGCCTTGAACTCACAGAGATCCGCCTGCCTCTGCCTCCCGAGTGCTGGGATTAAAAGCATGTGCCACCACCAGCTGGCTTAGCTAAATTTATAAATGTTTTATTACTACAAGCTGCCTTGGCCTGGGCTGTGAAGAGAGATTGGTGGGCGAGGCTGGCTGGAGAGTGCCAATGACTCCTGTTGCTCATGGATTTTCCCTGTCAGACAAGCCTAGAAGTTATGACTCTAGACTGAGTACAATGATTTGAATTTTTAAACCACAGCAGGCACACATGCTCACACTTGCATCAAATAAAGTCCAGTTATAAAGAGTGATAGTCAATCTGTGTGTCTCAGAAGAATTTACGAATAAACGTGAGCCACAGCCAGGCAGGTGGGCACATAATGAATGTGGTGGTGCTGTGGCCTGACTGGCATGGGAACCTCCTTCTTACCGTGCCCATGGTACTGCGGCGTGGCTAGCACATGAGCCTCCTTACTGTGCTGGGAAAGGCTTCATGGAAGGGGCAGGCTTGGTGGAGATTTGGTGAATCAAGTAAAACTTTGGCAAGCAAGACAAATCATCAGGATGTGGTTTTGGATGAGAGCAAGAATAAAGGAATGTGTTCCAAAGTCAGTTACAGACACAGGGAGTTCTGAATCAGTCAGGGGGCAAAGAGGTCATTAAAACTCATGAGTTCCAGGCATGCAAGCCTAGATGAAAGAGTTTGGAGGCAGAGAAGATCAAATCTGGGGTGAAATGCTTTCTACATAAGAATTAAGACCCGAGTTTCTTCATAACACCAGGCATTATGGTATGTACTATTTGGCAGCACTGGGGAAGAGACAGTTGGGCCCCTGCGGTGGCTCACTGGCTAGCCAATGTGGCTGAACCCTAAACTCCAGATTCCAGTGAGAGGCCCAATTTCAAAAAAATCAAGGTGGGCATCTCCACGGGAACCATACCAGAGGTTGATCTCTGGTCTATGTGTATATGTGCGCGCACACACACACACAAGCACATGTGCACACGCAGGCATACACTCTCACATACATGCACACACAGGTTTAGATTCCTGTAAAAGTGGTTTTGGGATGTAGAAGGACATGTTCAGAACAGATCTTGGGTGAAGGTTGGGGCTTTAGTGTGAAGTGTATCGTGGTTAAGGGAACAAAGAAGAGGATCCTAGCTCAGTTAGGACAACATGCTTGAGTCTCGGGGTCAGAACTCAGTGAGAACATGCTGCCTGATTGCCAGGGCAGCTCGTTAACTCATCCCTCCGTCTTTGCTCTCCTTCCCTCATGACTCAGGTGTGTGTAATCACCTTGACGGGGTTAAACCTTGGCTTCGAAGGAGAAAACAACTATCCATTGAGGGAGACATTTAGTTTTGAATCTGTACGTGAATGAAAGCCTGCAGGTGATGGCGCACACTGCTGCTACTGCTACTGCTTTGTCACTTATGGAAAAAGTACCACATAAGTGATCAGTCACTCAGCTAATCAATCAATCATTCCGTCAGCCAGTGTTCTGTTTACTAGGAGACTTTTCCGGAGTTGTGGTAAAGCCAGTTATTCCTTCTTCCCTATCTATTTTCAGGAGATTTATTTACTTCAATATTATTTTTAATGTGTAGGTGTTTAGCCTGCATGGATATGTGAACCGTGTGCATGGAGGCTGGAAGAGCCCTTTGGATTCCTTTGAACTAGAGCCATAAATGGCTGTTGATGATGGATGCTATAAGATAATCCCATACTAGCTCAAAATTGAGTATAATTTATTATTATATATTATTAATTATATTATTAAATATATTATTAAATAACCCTTTAGGGTTATTTATTTAGGGGTAGACTCACAGATCTGCATGAACGGGGAACAGGAACCAAATTCAGAAGCTGGGAGAGAGTGTGCACATGCTTTACCTCTGCATTTATAGCATAAGAGGCCATGCCCAAATGGGCTGGTGTCTTAAAAGCTACTGGATGAAGGAGTTCCCACAGCACACTGTGAGCGGCCATGTGAGCGCTGCTGACTTATCCTGGGTCTTTTGAAAGTGTGGCCACTGTACAGCAGCTTGTGACCTCTGAGCATCTCTCCAGCACCAACCCCATTACCTGTTATAGCTAAACAAAGCCCTTTATAAAAATATAAGAGAAAGCCAGAATACAGTTGAACCATACCTTTAATACAAACATACCTTAATTTGAAGACATTTTGAAAGTTCCATTAGCAATCAATCTCTCTCTCTCTCTCTCTCTCTCTCTCTCTCTCTCTCTCCACACACACACACACACACACACACACACAAATGCATTTTCTTTTCCTTCAACAGTTGATAGTCTGTCACCTCCAATACACTTAAAGAGTCCATTTATGACCTGGTAAAGTATATTCTTCTGTAGGAAAAATATGTGTGTCATGATGAGTTAAAATTATTTATTTATTTATTTATTTTTATTTATTTATTTATTTTGTGGGGGTGGGGAGAGCATGAACCATGGCTTGTGTGCAAAGATCAGAAGACAACTCGTAGGAATTGGTTCTCTCCTTCTGCCGCGTGAATCTCAGGAACTGAACTCAGGTTGTTAGGTTTGGCTGTACAGGTTTACATCCTGAGTCTGTTTTACTTTAGTACATTTGTTTGCTCCTGCACTATTTTTTTTTTAATTAGTGTCACTTTATTTGCTTGCTTATGGCAGTTGACATTTCTGTTGGCATCACTGGATTCTCATGCCTGGGGGAGGGGGCGGGGTGACTGAGTACATACGGATGGAAGCAGGCATGGATAAGCCAGATATTTAGAGGAACACTTGGAATGCCCCCCCCACACTCTTGAACTTCCTTTGTGGGTTCTGTGCGCTAAGCAGGCTTTTGTGTGTATCCATGTATCGGCATCAGTGCCTCTTCCCAGGGCAATCTTTGGGCTAGGTGTCTGTACAGTGAAGAACAAGTGCCCTGAAGACATCAGGCCCCGTGCCCTGCTACTCTGCTCCCCCACTGCAAAGATTGCTGCATGAAGATGACACACAACGCCTATGACCCTACAGCTTCCACTGTGCGACTGTGGAAGTACAGGAATCCTGACCAAAAGCTACTTCTCAACCATGTGTGGAACCTCCCTACTCCCCCCTGAAATTTGTTAGAATGGAGACCTCAACTCTCCCAATAGTGAACCAAAGCCTCTCTGGTTTTAGACCATGTTGTTGTGGTCTGTGGCATTAACTGATACTCTTAGTACCCTCATATGCTGTGGAACAATTTGTTATAGTGGCTTTCAGTTGATTCTACATCTTGACAAAATTTCTCTCAGGGGAACCACTTTACCTAGAGAGCCGCTAGCGCATCCCTCTGCCCAGCCCTGGCTCAGCCCCAAGGGCTGTCTTCTGCACTGAGGGGAAAGCACAATTCCCCGGCTATGATGTGACTTACATTCTTGAGTCCCCTACAAAGTCTGGAGTTCCTAACCTGGCTTGGCAGCTTCACCTTCTCTGTGGCTCTCTGCCCTTGCAAAGCAGAGCAAGCCTTCCCAGGAGCCTCCAGCAGCAGCTTTTAGTAATTACTTGTCCTGCCGTGTGCCTCAAGGAACACTTGAGACAGAGCTTTTGTTGGAAGTATCCTTCCTGTCCTCCACCTTTCAGAGACATGTTTCGAGTTAGTAACCCTCTGAGCTGGGTAAATATGCCCTAGGCGGATAAGCTTAATGAAAGGAAATATTCCCCTCCACTAAAAAGACACTGCGATTCCCAGAACTGAGATAGCAGGCTGCCTGCCTGCATGTTGGTTTAAGGATTTTCTGTTTGCTTGTCTCTTATTTTTTTTTTTTGTTTTGTTTTTGCTTTTGTTTGTTTGATTATTGATCCTCTATTTGTTTTTGAGATTAAAGTCTCACTCTGTGACTCAGGCTGATCTAGAGTGGTGCTATAGCCCAGGCTGGCCTGGAACCTGCAGCAGTATCTTGCATTTGCTTCTGGAATGCAGGGATCACCGGCGTGTGTCACCATGCCACGATTAGTGTCATTGCTTCTTAAGGCGCAGCCTTGCCGTGAGTGGCTCCAGCAGTTTCCTTTCTTCGCCCACACCCTGAGGAACACTTGATGCAGTTTTGCGGTTGTACAAATGCAGCTCTGGGAGGAGATCCAGTGACTGTAGCTGAAGTGCCTCTGGGAAAATAGAAGGTGAGCACTGGAGCAGGGCATGCTGGGAGCTGGAGGGTTAAAGGCGCTTGCTTGATTGATGGCAGAAGCAGAGCAGTGGGATGGAGTCACAATCTTGCAAGAGGGATATCCATGCAAAGTGGCTGTTAGGCCTGGCAGACGACCCAGCTATAAGTCAGCCATGGATTTTAACTGCACTATTTAAAGAAAAATATTGAGCCAAAGAAAATCTACCAACCATTTATAAACACTGGATCTGCATTGCTGGGGTTTTTTAGCCTAATTTTGGTTAAACGATTAAAAATGTAATCTATAAAAACCACGTAGTGGCAAAACTGAGTAGTAACATCCTCCTGGGGACAGGAGAGAGAGAGAGCGAGAGCAGGCTGGAGGTTTCTTCATAACAGGAACCAGGGAAAATCTAGAAGACTGTTTATCATACATAATCTGATTTAAGAAGACATTGCTTTTGGCAAACAGGAAAAGAAAGCCACAAAGTGAAACAAGCTGAGAGGAAGGGACAAAAGGACAAGATGAAAGGAAGACAGGCTGTGGGGCCAAGGTCTCCAGCTGGGATAGAACAGCTAGGATGGGACACCGTGGTCCGGAGATAACCTGGGTAGCAGGGGAGGCCAGGGCAATAGTTTCAAAATAAAATATGTTTGCTTCAGTCCTTACACACACACACACACATACACACACACACACACAAACACTCACACTCATATACCCATGGACACATGCACATACACATGCAAACATGAATACACTTGTATACATACATACACGCACACATGTGCACACATGTTTACACAGGAACTTGCACGCTTGTGCACACATGTATAAGCACAGACATACATTTACACTTATACATGTGTACAATATATACATATGCACACATATGCATGTACCCTCAAACACACAGATACACATGCATGAATCACACACACACACTTCCAAATACATACACACATGCACACTCACACAGAGAGGAAAAAAATCATATTAAGTAGAAATGACAAATAAAACTGGTGAAAATTAAAATAGAAAATTCCAAAAGGAAACTCATTGGGGCAGAAGGTATAACTGAAGACATAATTGAAAAAACTTGTTCCGATATGGGAGGTGACAGGCAGCGGGGCAGGGAGACATGAGACGGCAAAGGTTGATCACAGTGCATCCAAATTATCTAGCAGGCACTGAAGAGCATCACAGAATGGGGTAGAAAGGACCAGTAGCTGTGGAGCAGGGGAAACATGGGCTATTCATAACGGCCCTCATGTCCTCCATGGTGATCTGCAGAGGTGTGTCTCAGAGCATGAGTGGGCTCATCTTTCCACAGCAAGAAGCTCTGAGTCTAGTTCTGAAAGTGGGCCATGTTCTGAGACATACCAGTGACCTCTTAGGACCCAAATGGCCCTTCTTTGGAGTTAACGTGTGAAGGATATGTGCAACTTCTTTCCTTATTTGTTGGAGGCGGCCCCTGGAATCAGTCAGGAAAATTCCCCATAAAAATATTGCACAGTTTCAAGAATGGCCATGTGTGTTCTGGAAACCATACAGTGATTCCCACTGAAGCAGGTTAAAAAGACCTGAAAGGGGGTAAAGGAGATGCTGTGTCCACTATAGGGAAATGATTCCCCATCGTAATGACTTGGGTAAGGCTGTGGATTTTATAGAATGCCATGGGAACGTCACAAAAGCTTGGCATTGCACAGATGACAGAGTATGACAGAACTCGTGGGGCCAGGGCTTGGTGGGCAGAGTGCCTTCTGTGTAAATGCACAGACTTGAATTTGGATCCTCAATACCCATTGGAAGATGGGTGTGGTGGCAGGGGTGGGGCGGTTAAATGTGGGGTGGCCAGGTTCCAGGTATTCCTGGGAAGCTTGTTTAGCTGAAATGACAAGTTTCAGATTCAGTGAGACCCTGTCTAAAATAATTAAATCAATCAATAAAAGTAGAGAAGCCCTTGAGGAAGCCATCTGATATGGAACCATGGCCTCCACACTCATACAAAAGTGCATGTGTGCACATATGCTCACACACATGTCCACACACACATGTTCACATGTACATATTGTGCACATGCATGTGCACACACCCCAGAAAGAAAAAGACAGAAAACGAAAACATCATATTCTGTAATTCAACAAGGATAGTCGAAATGGAAAATTAAAACATCAAGATACGTTAAAAGAACATTATTAACAGTGATTATCTCCAGGCCAGGTCTTTTACTTAATTTTTATTTTGTGTGTTTCCTAAACAGTCATGATTTAACTACATGTTGAGAGAGAAGTAAAACAGGACAAATCAAAGCACTTTCATCAGACCCGTCCTAATCTGCTTCCTGGTGAGGTTCCCACAGCCGAGCCACCAGGCATGTCTGCCCATAGAGTCTGCCTCGGCCAGGTTCATCTTTGTCACACAGCAGTGATACACATGGCCACCTTAACACCTCCGAGAAGTCTTAGTGCTGAATGCAGAGGCGACCGTTTCTCTTCCCAGCGGTTTCCATGTGTTAAACATTCATTGTTCTTCAGAATAATTAGTCCACATGGTGAAATTGGCCTCCATTTGGCATTTATTGAAGAAACATAAATGAATAAATTTAGTGAATCAAGGAGTCCTTGATTAAAGTGATTGGATACTTATTAAAAATTTTCTGGTTGTGAACCAAAAATAAATGAAGATTCTCTTTTCAACTTCCACTTAGAAGTCAGAGAGCTAAAGGCGCTGTTTCTGCAGAGGACAAGAGTCCAGTTCCCAGAACCCCTTTTGGGGAGCACACAACCCCCAGTGACAGCAACTCTAGGGGACCTGACACCCTCTTTCAGCCCCCAGGGTACACCTTAGTAAAAATCAACTATACTTTTAAAAGCTCCACTTAGCATTTTTAAAGGTTTATGTGCTTATACTTTCTAGTCCGTAAAGTGTTGGATTTGACGGAGTTTATAAAGTGTCTAGTAGGTGCAAATTGCTGTGGGAAATGGGAAATGCAAAGGCAGCTGGTCTCCCTTTACAGAGGTTAGTCTCCACCCAGTTCATTACATTTTCAAATACCCCACCTTCAAAAAAACTAAACCCTTTCTAGATGATGATGATGATGATGTCACGATCGTTCTTGAAGCTTAAACAAAGTGACGCTTTAGTTCAGTGCTGGCCAACAGTGCCATGGTGGAGTCTGGGTGCTTCTGCTGGCGGTGATGAACAAAAAGCAGATGGCGTTGCCTACATTTTGAAACTTGACGACACCATATTTCCAAACAAATACTGTCTGACAAAAATAAAAGCCCATCTGGGATTTTTTTTATATATATAACTATTTTTTTTTTTGAGATAAGGTTTCTCTGTAGTTTTGGAGCCTGTCCTGGAAATCCCTTTGTAGACCAGGCTGGCCTCGAACTCACAGAGATCCGCCTGCCTCTGCCTCCTGAGTGCTGGGATTAAAGGCGTGTGCCACCACCGCCTGGCTTATAATTAATTGTTTTCCCAGCCAAAGAATCCTTCCTTTTCCCAGCATTCTGGTTGCATTCCATCTCTAACTGCCCTGTCATGGACTTATTACAGCCGTAGAGATTTTGCAATGATACAAATGACGTGAAAAACATCAAGACTTGTTTGGAAATGCTTGGTAACTTAGTGGTATGAAATGCACTCACATAAAAATCTGCTTTTCCACCCATACAACACGGAAAACAAGCAGTAATCACGGCCTCTGAAATTTGGGCTGGAGAGATGGCTCTGTGGTTAAGAGCACTGCTGTTCTTCCAGAAAACCTGGGTTCAGCACCCACATGGTAGTTCACAACCGTCTGTGACTCCAGCTTCGGGGGTACCTGACACCTTCTTCTGGCCTCCAGAAATACTGCACACATTTTGTTCATAGACATTCATGCAGGCAAAACACTCTGCCGCATAAATAAAGAAATTCTAAAAAGCATCTGAAAGGGGGGAAATTGCTATTTAATTTTAAGTTCATTATTCTTTCTTTATGAGAATTGCAGAATGTTTTGCCCAACAAATGTCCAGTCAAGAATGGAATTAGAGTAATGATTAGAAATATAATGCCAACTTGACTATAATTAAATCTGGCTTTATTATATAAACTGTATTTTTGAAATGCCTTCAGCAGAATAAGTACTTCTCTGTAATGAGGGGATAAAAGTCAAACATTTTAATATGGAATGCTGTGTTTAAAAAATGAATACTTAAAGACATTATGAGCTTCCTTTAATAAACTTAGAAAATGAGACATGGCCCAGTTCGGTTTAAAGTGAAGATGAAGATCATCCAGTAATTTACTAGAGGGAGGTACTGGATTATACATTCTTACCTCTGCATCCTGATTAAATATGGTCCCTATGTCCCCAGGCAACCATATAACTTATATTGGAGCACAGTTTTGTGTAATTGTTAAAATGGGTTTTATTTATTGCTTTCCTGTGTGGTATGTGTGTGTCTGTGTCTGTGTGTATCTGTGTGAGAAGGTATGTACATGCACAGTGCATGTGTGGACATGAGAAAACAGCCTCCAGTATCAGTCCTTGTCTTCTGCCTTGAGACAAGTTCTCTTGCTGGACACCAGGCACACTGTGAGCTTCCCCGGATTCGCCCATCTCCTCTGCTTACCCCTATAGCAGTGCTAGGATTGCAGATGCTGTTTACATATACTTTTACATGAGCTCTGGGGATTCAAACTAGGTCTCCATTCTTGTGTGTCAAGTGCCTTACCTTCTTAGCCCCAAAATATGATCTTAATTTCAAGAACAAACCTTCATTGAAAGAAAAGCAAAACTGCTGTCTAACTTACAGATGTAGTATTTCAGTGACGTGGAAAACACCATTTCAATGATTTATGGATTGCTTTAGCTTTCCGCTACTGTAACCAAGACTTGACAGACTCTACTTCCTTTAGCTCATGGTCTTAGATCTAGTCTGTTGGGTCTGTGGTACGGAAGTGGATCACAGCAATCCGAGTGGATCACAACAGTCAGAGTGGATCACATCAAACACAGTAAATCACAACAAACACGGCAGATCACAGCAAACATGGTGGATCATAGCAAACATGGTGGATCATAGCAAGCACAGTAGATCATAACAAACACAGTGGGTTACAACATACACAATGCAACACAGCAAACAGTAAATCACAACAAACACGGTGGATCATAGCAAACATGGTGGATCATAGCAAACATGGTGGATCATAGCAAGCACAGTGGATCACAGCAAACACAGTGGATCACAGCAAACACAGTTGTTTACCCTGTAAGCATTTGATCATTCAGTAGATGATTTTGTGCTTGAGCTGGGAAGCATGAAAGACTAGGAGCCTTGTATTCCTGATATGGTGATGCCACATGGTCCAAGCATGCAGAGTGTGGGCTTTTGTAGGGACGGCCTCTCTTCCATCCTATGTCCATTGCATTTCCTGGACAGGGGCCTGCAAAGATCTCAGAACACCACTGCATCCTCCACTAAGCCAGGCTGATTTGTATTAGTTAACAGGATACAGATGAAAAAGATACACACTGATGGGTAAAATACCAACCCCAAATTCTCAGATAGTTGATGCATTATTCCACTGTCTGTCATCAAAAATGACTGGTGACCAGCCTCAGTATGTTAGTTCCTCTACTGAGCATCTGTCCATTCCAGCCACTCCTTCAGATCTTAAGTACTTCCTGATGAGTCAGCTCCCATGTGAGCTCAGGCGTATCACTGCAGAAACATGACTACTTTTGATCTGCACTAGCAAAGGGAGCCTGCATCAGCAACTACACAATCATTGGATGTTTTGTTGTTTTCATTCATCTACACAGTATTTGTAGAGGGCTCATGTTAATGCTTACTGAGAACCAACAGATAATTTTTAAAGTATTTACTTATATCTTGTACAAATATTACAATTAAAGTATTTTTTTAAAAAAATGTGCTTCTGAATCTATAGTTGTCACTGTATAGAGTTGTCATTAAATATTTACATATAATGTATATTGTAATATATATTTAAATACAGGTACACATCTGATTATACATTACAGAGCATACTCATATATTTATATGTGTTTATTTATATATCTCACAGAATATGTATATGTATATATATATATACACACACACACACATACATGGGGGGGAAGAATGCCTATGTATGATGTACATGTGTGTGTTACAGAATCCCAGCTGCATAATTTCACATTGTTCATAAAATGTGAAAAGGAATAATAAGGAAAACTTAGCTGTCTCATTACCTTATTGCAAGATCAGAGAAATGATATCTATAAAGTATTTTAAGGGGCTGAAGAGATGGTTCAGCTCTTAAGAGCACTGGCTACTGACCAGGGTACATGGGTTTGATTTCCAGCACCCACATGGCAGGCAGCTCACAACCTTCTGTAAGTCAAGTTTCAAGAGACCCAACACCCTCTTCTGGCCTCTGAGGGCACGACATGCCACACACATGTGGCACATATATACATACATTCAGGAAAGCCCTCGAGCAATGCAATAAAATAGTAAGTCTTCATGAAAATCATTGTAAGGTTTAAGTGAGATGAACTATGAAGAAATTAGTACTGTGCCCTGCAGGAAGTCTGTATTGGCTGTTTTCATTGTCGCATAAACTTTAATTTCACTTCGGATATGAGAGAGCATGGCCTCTGTTGCACAGCAGGGCTGTCTCCCCTGCTGACAGGGAAGTGCTGGCCCACGGCTCCTCAGCCCTACTCACCATTCCAAGGTGATATCTGTCCTAAAGAAATGTCAGATTGTCAGATCGCGGAGGTCAGCTTTGGGTTCTGTACAAGTTGGTCCCGCCATCCCTCAGAAATGAAGACCATCTTTAAGCATCAATCTAAAGAGCTGGTGTTATGGAAACTGTCTGTGTTGTTTCCTGCAGGGACTGGCTTCAGGCAACAGCATTTCCTTTGGTGGCTTTTGTTTCCTCCCTCTGATGCTGGAAAGCCAGGTTTCTTAGCCCTGCCTTTGCTGCTCCAGCTTCCTTGTGTCACTCATGTCCTAGGGAATTGCATTTCCCATCATTTGTGGAAGATCCTGATACAAAGTGGACTGGAGGGGAACTGGAATTTATCCTCCCCCACCAGCATTTTTAAGATTGGAACTTAAATTGTTTTCCAAGTTTTTATTTATCTCTTATTTATTTTATTTATGTAATATGTAAGGAATATGCAATATTCCTTAAGTGGATTAGAGACTTTTTTGGTGTCCTGTGGAAAAAGGGATTTCTGGAGCTGGTGTGGACGGAGTTATTTATATAAATTAGCATAGCTTTCGCGGAGGAAAACCATCTCTAGCTTATGCTGTGATGTGATTTGTGTGCTTGAACACATTTCCAAGGTCACGTGTCTAGAGGTAGGATGGCTTTCACGTCTCTGCACTTTGCTGTCCCCGTGGAGTCCTGACTTTCTCTGCACGGCATTACTTAGTCATCTAGACTTTTTAAAAAGTTTTCTTCAGTCAGAATGAGTCAGTAGCTCACCTACTTTTTATAGTTGACATACTGCCCACTGAATATACTGAGAACACAGACTTCACCTGAAGAGGCTGATACCTCCAGTCATGCATATGGGACACATTCTGAGATGGAAACCCTCAGGGGACTTCATGTGTGCTCACCAAAACAGATATGCATTCCTGGATTGAGCAACCACTTTCCTTGGTGATAATCTTACGGGGTCTCTAGAACACCAAGGCTCAGTCAGTAGCCAAAGGATCATTGTATAGGATGTGACCGATCTACTTTCAGTGTTAGGGCCTTTCCCATCTGGTCCCTTCCCTGTCTCAGAGTTAACATTAGTCTGAGTTGTTCAGGAGGATTTTTGCAAATGTTCTGAGCTCCAGGATAACTAGGACTACAAAGTGAGAATTCTTCTCAAAACAAATTTAAAAACAAAACAAATGAGTGCTTGAATGAATGAATGAACAGTTTCCCTGCTTTATACAAAAAGCACCTAACTACAGATGAGAACATAATTTTGATGTGATGTGAGTTTAGAGCAAGTGCCATCTTCTAAAATACCTGTCTGCTTTAAGAGGTGAGGACTGGCTTGTCACAGAGGGCTGGTGGACCACATTAGCTGGGGTTAAAACAAGAAGGTTTTGATTGGTTCCTACATTCACTCCATCATTCTGTCAGTGGCTGTTAGAAAACATAGGCTGCAAAAATTATATAATTGTTGTAAAGGCCATGACCCATGTGTGGAGAAGGACAGGAAGAACACTTTTGCTTTCCTGGGAGAGGAGCACGGAGTTGGTTGGAAGAGAGGTAGAGCAGCCTCAGTTCCTGGAAGGACAGGAGAGTAGCAGAGATTTGCTGTGAAAGCGAAGAAGTCCTCATAGCACACACCAGGCATTGTTCTGTGCCCTGTGCTAGGTTATGTAACACCTTCCTTGACCTCTCCACTTCAATGAAGTTAAGTAACTGAAAGTCTTAGACTAACAAGGAAAAGGGGGAGGGGTGCTGGGAAGATGGCTTGGTGTAGAAAGTGCTCGACTTGAAAAAGGAGCGACTGAGTTCAGATGCCCGATACCCTGTACAAAGCCAGATGCAGGTGCCGCGGTGCACACAGAATATCAGCCCTGAGAAGACAGACTGAGGACACCTGGGTTTTCAGACCAGCTGGTTAGCCCAATTAAGGAGCTCCAGGGTCAGTGAGAGACTCTGCCTCAAAAAAAGAATATAGAGAGCAATTGAGGAAAATAGTAGACACGTACACACACGCGCACGCACGCACACATGCACACACATGCACACGTGATAGGACAAGAGGAAAAAGAAAAAGGAAATCTTGGAAAACTCAGATCGATTTTCCCCGTCATCTTTACCCCAGCCGATCCAGAATAAGCTGTCAGTCCTCCTCACACTGAAGGTTCTCACTCATGCTCAGTGTCTGTGTCCTCACTGGGCTGCTACAGCCTCTTCGGAGAGAGGACCTATGTCTGATATCTTTTGCCCTCCCTGCATCACCTGACTCAGAACTCGAAGAACTTCACCAGGCATTTGTTAAATTAATGGCTCTAATTTTATATTTACATCCTGCCTGCCTACCAAAAAGGATGGGCAGGAAATGGAATTGATTTGCAGGGGTTGATTAATGAGTCTGTTGTTCTTGGCCCTAGAGCCCACATCCCACCTCCATGTGTAAAACCGAGGTGTAGGACGCGGCTTCCAGCCTTCCTTCTTCACACCTGTGTTGTAATATGAAGTGGCAGGGCTGCGTCCCCGGCACCCGGCCACCCGCATGGCTTATGCCCCGAAATAATTACACCGGAATTGTATTCTTTTAATCACTGTCTGGCCCATTAGTTTCAGCCTCTTATTGGCTAGCTCTTACATATTGATCTAACCCATTTTTAATATTCTGTGTAGCATCATGAGCTGGCTTACCAGGAAAGATCTTAACCTGCGTCTGTCTGGAGTGGGAGAATCATGGCGACTCCCTGACTCAGCTTCTTTCTCCCAGCATTCTATTCTGTTTACTCCACCCACCTAAGGGTTGGCATATCAAATGGGCCAAAGCAGTTTCTTTATTAATTAACCAATGAAAGCAACAGATTAAAAAGAGACCTCGCCTGGTGACCTAAAGAGGTGCGCGTGATAGATCTCTGCTCTTCAATAGGCAAACGTCTGCAAATTACCCACATTATCACTCTTAGGGGTCCATTATTTTTCTGCAGTGTTCGGCGACAGAGCCAGTGTTGGCAGGCTGCAGAGCTGCACTGGGCAGTGGCGCATTATTACAGCAAGTGAAGAGAAATCGAAGGAGCCTATGGCCCTATTGCACGGCTGCCACTCAGGCTGTTATTGGGAAAGCTTTGAAGAACAGCTCCCCTCTACTGGTCCCCCAAGCTCCACCCCTCCACCTGTCGCTTCCTTCTTGCAGTTTAATTTTTGGTGTCCTCCACTGGCTGCTTATCTGGAATATTCGCTTGAAAATGTGACACAGAGGTTCAGCCATTCCTTCCAACTCGTAACACTTTAAAATTGAGGTTCCAAATTATTGCTGTAAAAATAGCTGATCTTATGACTCCCAAGGGACCCTTTACTTTAGTCTGGATCTTTCAGAATGGTTTGGTTTTGTGGAAATAATGGAGGAAACGTCTGCCCTTAGCAGCTTTTGTGTTCAAGGGCAAGTCCACCTCAGTGCTTGCTAACTTTAATTTTCGGAGGGTTATGAGACTTTAATTTGATTCTTTATCCAATGTGCATGAAATGTTTGCTGGAATTTGCATAATACATTTATTGTACAATCATTCCACATTGGTTACCTGCTTCTTCAAATGAACATTAGTTCTTTTTTAATGTATTAATGTAGAGCAAACTTGAACTTTGAAACGAAACAGAATTGCTTGTATCGCCAATGCGCAAACATAAAAGCGGGGTTCAAGAGCACAAGAAGTTACACTTAGATAGATTATTAGGGGAAAAAACAACCCAAGCCTGTGTTTTCCACTGGTCATTTTTCAAGTTGAAGCTGAAGGAGTGGTGTATTTAGAATATGTTCTGTGGGGAGGAGCGTAAGCCTATCACACTCGTCTCTTAGCATGCCTTTAGAGGAGATTGAGTTAGCTGGAGTCGTGGATTTCAGCTCAGTCTGAGGAGGTGAGGGCACTGCCATAGGGACTCAGCCAGCTTCTTTGAATGCACTTAAATTCATTCAGTGCCTACAACCAGTGCATTTTTTTCATATGATAATATTATTATTCTCATTTTGGCTGATGGCTCTGTGCCTAAGGCCTTACTGTTATAAGATAGTAGAGGCGGGATTTGAACCCAGATTGTAGGAAGGGATTCTTGTTACCACACAGAATGATTTTTCAACAAGTGTACCTGTCTATTATGGGCAGCCTTGAGAGGGGGACCTTGAAGGTATTATAGTTGGTGGAGTCTTGGGCATGTTTGGAAAGGGGCTTGGAGAGAACAGAGGATCAAGGAGAGACAGCTAGGTACAGGTAGCATCCTTGCTCTCCTAAGAGTCTTATAATGACAGCAGCTGGAAGGAGCCCTGTACTGTGGTCCAGGACATCTGTGTAGCTTGTGTGCAGTGTGCATACATGAAGGACCACTTTGGTATCTACTAATGCAGTAGATATAGGCAGGCCTGCACAGCTGCATTTCCAACACCCCCCCTCCCTAGTGATCTCATACTGTTGATATCTAGATCATTCTTAAAGCGGGAAGGTAAGGGATCTTCAGGGGAGGGGTTCTCTGGTCTCTACGCATGCTGCTGCTCTATTTAATGACCCGGATAATGACCCTTATGAACATCCTTGTTTATAAGCATCCTGAACTGTAGCATTCTCAAGCTACTGCATCTTAACCAACCTCCCTAAGATCCTAACATTCTGTCCCCCTCATACGAGAACTATTCAGCAAGGGAGAAAAATCGTCTTGCTGTATAAATAGCCAGCTATTTAAAGCAACACCTTTTGTGCTGGTGAAGTGGTTCCGCGTGGAAAAGAACGTGTTGCCAAGCCTGATGACCTGAGCTTGATCCCTGGAACCTACATGATGAGGAGGAGTAAGCAGAATCCCTCAAGCTTACCTCTGACCTCCAAGCACATGCATGTGCATGCCTGGGAACTAACACACACACACACACATGGAAGTACTTTGAAAAGATAAAGTATGATATTATTATCATGCACACCAATTTATAATTTTCAGTAAAATTTTCTTGGAGGAAACATGTCTTCAACTATTGAAAACAATTCTTCTTTGAAGGCAGAGGTAAGTGTGAGGTCAGGGTGCAGAATATGGCTCTTCCTCTTAGTCTTCTTCCTGTCATGCGTCACATTTTCCCTCCTAAGATCCTGACAGTCTTCCGTAATGCCTTTGAGATGGAGCCAAACACAATACTGTGAGGAGGGGATAAAGCTGTGTGCATGATCTGGCACCACTTTGGTTAAAGTGGAAGAATTAGTATTATTTTCTGGGGGGAGGGGAATTGAGACAGGGTTTCTCTGTAGCTTTGGAGCTGGTCCTGGAACTAGCTCTTGTAGACCATGCTGGCCTCGATCTCCCGAGGCTGGGATTAAAGGCGTCCACTACCACCGCCTGGCAGAAGAATACATTTTCATTGGCCATTCATTTATCTTTGTGTTACTTCATAGATGATATTTTTTGTATTAGCTAAATTCTTTGTGTGTGGGAGTGGGAAGTATGCAAGTGTGTGGGGTGTCTGTGTGTGGGAGTTACGTGTTCATATGGTTATGAGCGCCTGTGCCGGTGGAGGATGAGGATGTTTCTTCCTGGGTCTCTTTCTGCCTTGGGAGTTTTCCAGATAATGTCTCTTAATAAACCTGGAGCTCAGAGATTTGGTCAGTGAACCCCAGGCATCTTCCTGTCTCCTCCTACCCAGGTGATGATCACAGAGCTCACCATATCTGGCTTTTATACAAATGTACATATCCAAGCTCAGGTTTTCATGCTTGCATAGCAGCATGAACGAAAAGCAGGCTCTTTACCTGAGATCTCTTCTAACCCCTAATATTTCTAATGTAAGATTGCATAATGTGAGCTTTGTAGCCCAGCCACTTAGCGGCACCACATAGTGACCTGAGTTCAATTCCTGGGACCCAGGTAAAAATGGGAAGGGGAGACCAGTTCCACATAGTTGCCCTCTGTTTTCCAAACTCAATTCCCTGGCCCCTGACACACATAAAGAATCAACTGTAATTTTTAAAAAATATATAAAATAGAAGAAAATAATTCCTATTTGTGTTTAGGGAGAAATGAAAAATTGAAAAGCAATTTTTCTTTTTTTATGGTTTTAAAAATATTCACCTTCCTATACCTGGATGGAGGGGGGAGGACCTTGGACTGCCCACAGGGCAGGGAACCCTGACTGCTCTTTGGACTGGAGAGGGAGGGGGGAGAGGAGGGGGGCATGGGGAGTGGGGGAGGGGGAGGGAAAAGGGAGGAGGGGAGGAGGCAGAAATTTTTAATAAAAATAAATAGATAAAAATATATATGTATTTATATGTTAGCGTGATTGTGTGTGTGTATGTGTGTGCGTGTCTGTGTGTGTGTATCTTCTGGGAATCAGTTCTCTCTTTCCACCACATTGGCCCTGGGGATTCAGGTCGTCAAGCGATAGGAAAAGCACCAGTATCTATGGGGCCGATTTACTGGCTCCTATTTCAGGACATTTTGAGAGCTGTAATTATATTGTATTTTTCTATGAACTCCTGAAACTTCCTAGATAGAGAATGGTGAGAAAGTAGCCATTCATTCTAGTCATGATTTGTAAGTAGAACTATCAGGAATCAAGAATAGCCTTACAAACATAGCATAAACCCGAAGGTCACAGTGGAAGCAAGCTTGTGTTTTTCTGAGTATTGCTTTGCCTGTGATGCTCTTCTACCCATGGATGCATTGCTCTGGATTGCCAAGATGCTACCTTAGTTATCTTTGAAATCTAATTAAAACTTACAATTACCTTATGCACATCAGGTAGGGTGAAGATAGTACTTCAGTTTCAAAAAGATACAAATCCAGACTATGTCATACCGATAGAGGGTACTTGTAAATGCTTATTTAAAGTATTTAGAATAAGGCGAATAAACAGCAAAGAGAGTAAATTCCATAAAATATATGCATAGATTAAGAAGGAAACAGCTTGTGTTCAAATGTGATTTTTCAAAAGTTTGGAAGGAGGAGGTCATGGCTGCTATCCAGGTTTGCTTTCTATTGCTGTGATAAACCCCACGAGCAAAAGCAGCTTGAGCGGGAAAGGGTTTGTCTCATTTTGCAGGTTATCGCCCATCACTGAGCCAAGTCAGAGTGGAATTCAAGGCAAGGGCTTCGAGACAGGAACTGAAGTAGAGGCTGTGAGGGAACACTGTTGACTGACTTGCTACCCATGGCTTGCTCAGTTTGCTTTATTGTACACCCCAGGACCACCTGTCGAGAGGCAGCACTGCTCACAGGGAGCTGGGTCCTCCCACATTAATTGTTGATCCAAAAATACTTCATAGGCCAGACTGATGGAGGCAGTGTGAAAAACTAAGCTACATAGCAGGAGTCCTTACTCTTGCAAACAGTAGTGCTTAAAAGTGCACGTGGCCACGGGTGGAAATCTATGGCAGAGACAGGCAGCGGTGGTGGGGGAGATGGTGAGGGTGTGGCAAGTGGCTGGGAGGCAGATAACTAGAATGCACCATGTGAGAAAAATAAAGGATGTGTAGAGTAACTCAAAGCTGATGCTCCAGCTCTTTGAAGGCAGAAGCAGGCAAAGTTCTGTAAGTCTGGAGATAGCATGGTCTTCATCTGCCCAGTAAGTTTTAGGCCGACCTGGGCTGCCTGATAAAGCTCAACCTCATAAAACAAAACCAACAACAAACAAACTAGCAATGAACAAAACCACGAAGGAGCTGGAGAGATGCTCTGCAGACATGGGAACTCAGTCCCCATCACTGCATCTGTATAAAAAGCTGGGTGTCTCCATGCTCAGCACAGTGAGGGGTGGAGACGGATTTCTGGAACTTGCTGTCTACCAGCCTAGGGTCAGGTTCCATAAGAAGGCCTTGTCCAAAAGGAATAAGGAAGAGAGTGATGGAGCAGGATGCCCAACATCTTCTCATGAGCCTGAACACATCCACATAGCCACACACACACATGCGCATACCACACACACATGCCAAAACAATGAATAAAAGCGGGAAATGAAAGCTGGAGGAGAATTTTCAGGGCGTCTTCTTAAAGGATTCCCGGTTCTCTTCTGCAGGCAGTCGCTTCGTGCTCTCTTCTGGATGGCTGCAGTTTGGCTGTAGTGTCCATCCATTAAATTTGATGGATGCTGAAGCTGACTGATGACTCTAAACATCCCACATCAGCCATTTGGGGGCTCGCTGAGTCTAAATACAGGGCACAGACCTCAGCTTAGCAGAGGTTCTCCTCCAACCAGTGCTTGCTTAGGGCCCTGCTCTGTGCTTGGGAGAACCAGAGCTCTACCCTTTGTAAGGCTGGAGCAAGGGGAGGGAGAGAGGAATGGACAGTCAGAGCTCAGGTCTTAACGAGTTCTGCCTACCTGGTGGTGGTCTACAGCCTCTGGAACTGTGACAACAATAGCAGCTTGCTTCCGTCATAGTCACAAAACCAGAGGGGTTGTCTCATGGGTATCCCAGGCTCGCTCCCCTGACCATCACTCACTTACCTTCCTTTATTCCAATGGAGGAGACACGTGGCTCCGACAGGTCACAGACATCTCTGAACACAGTCTCGCAGCAAAGGGAGGCTTTCTGCAGGTTGGTCTGACATTTACACCCACATGGACTGTTCCTTGCATCTCTGCCATGCAACAAAATAATAGCCGGTCCAGAAGAAGAAGAATAGCCAAACCGTGTGTATTTTGAGTCCCGGTAAAGCACGGCGATTGATTAAATAATGATGCAAGTCCTAGTCTTGACTCTCAGTCAAAAGCAGTAGTTCCTCTATTTAAACATCAACTCCTATGGAATAAGGAGGGCAGTGAGCTTGGGCATCTGAACTCGAGTCTGGCTCAGTATGATTTCTCATGCAATGTAAAAAAAAAAAAAATGAAAGAATGTCCCATTTGAAGTGGCCCTACTGTTGTGTGGACGCAGCATCCATCTTAGCTCCCATTTGCCGGGGGTCTGATGCTGCAACCCTTTGTACGGGCAGTAAATAGGCTCTCTCTTTAACGTGTAAAACTGTGAGATCCCAAGTTCTAATTTAAGGGTATTTTATGTATACGCGATTTAGGACTATAATGATGGAAACAATTTTAGGAAGGTCTTTGTTCTACCAAATACGAATTGTCTGTTTCCACAGCTGAGCAGGCTTGAACTTTTTTGCCCATCCAAGACAGAGAGCGTGCTTCTACTTTCCCTTCCTCTCTCTACCTGCCCCTCCCATCTCTCTCCCCCTTTCTCTTCTCCCTCTCCTCCTCTCTCCCTCTCTCCTCTTATGCTCCTGCAGCTATCAACTGCTTTTTGATCCTCAAACAAGGGTAGAACCTCCTGAATCCTTCCCCAGTAGCCACCAAAGGAAGTTGAATTCTCAAGCATCCCATCTGTGAACAGTTGAGCAGGACTTGAGATTCATGTAGAAATCTCAGCCAAAGCGCTCACTTGTTTTGTCTGGAAATCACATTGGACTCCCAGCTGGCTCTGCATCTGTGTTCTGAGAGGGGTTCCTTCTATAAAAATCACTCCCAAGACAAAGAATATGCAACTGGTGTGGAATTCAGTGTGCATTTAAAATTCTGAGACCAAATGAACTGGGTACCAAAAACCTAAAGGAGAAGTTCTCCAGTTGCACCCCCCCACACTACCCCACGCAACCCCAATATTGGCAAATGAATACCTAATTTTAATTGCCAATATAAAGAGCCAGCAGCAACATAAAAACCTAAAATCAACTGTTGAATGTGATAAAAAGACTTTAATGAAACTCCAAATCCATCTTTGCACAATAGTTTTTGAAAGATAAAGGTCTGTGGAATATGTCACCTATGACTGCAGGAAAGGGAACAGACAAAAGCCCCTCTGGTGATCCTGTAGAGTTAAGTTGTAATTAATATAGATTATTTTTCTAGAAGGTCATCGCTCTGGTAGTGCCATGCAATAACAAAACTTTAACTAAGCACGGAAGGTATAATGCTTTCAGGGAAGCATTGATTAGGATGTCGATGGAAGAGTGCATTCGCAGGATGGCCTAATTATCCAGCGGTTCCTTCTCTCCCGTTGCTCCACTTCTAGCTAATTGCTGAGCTGCTGGCCTTGTCTCCCTGACCAGGAGGAAAAACAAGCTCTGGGTGTGGGGAATAAACAGTAACATTCGGATCCAATTTGCTTGAACCTGTCGCCAAGGGCAATGACATCACTGGGGGAGGCAGGGAGCACAGCCAACAGGCTGTTTGCCCTGGCTTACCTTCCGCAGGGGCTGAGTTAGCCCTGGCTAGCCTTCCTCATGGGCTGAGTTTGTCCTGGCTAGACTTCCTAGGGGCTCTGTAGTTTGCCCTGGCTAGCCATTCTTAGGGGCTCTAGTTTATTCTGGCTAGCCTTCCTGGGGGCCTTGTAGGGTTGAAAGCACCATAGCTAGGCCGGATGACTCTGCCTCCCTTCCCCTTGCCAGATGCAGAGAACGCCTTAATTAGTTATCAGGAAGGAAAGCAAATTGAAACCAAATTAAAGTGATTTTTATCCCTTACTAGGTGTTTTAGAGCCAGCCTTGTATTTCATTTTGTTTTCTTCTGACTGTGATGTAGCTCTTACCCTCGTAAACCTCAGAAACACCATGTTTATTTACAGAATGGACGTGTTTTCAAGGTGTCTTGAGACTCTTTGGCCTCCCGACTCTCACAGAAACTAGAAGTATGCACAAACATCCCACAAGTCAGACCCGTGGCTCTCTGGTCTGAGTCTGTATGCGGAATCTTGACTCCTTGTTGGCCTGGTGCCATCCCTACAGGTGTGGGGTCATTCCTTTGCCCCAGAATTCAGCTGTCAATTCCCTGAGAGAAAGCTCAGGGTGCCTGGTGCCTCTGTGGAAATGGCTTAAGTGTGTGTAGGAGTAGAACCTGGACGAGCCATGTCTTGATTCTCTAATATACTGTGTTGTGTGTAGGGTTGGAAGTGAAGGGAAGGAACCGGAGGAGGAACCTGTAACGCAGGGCTATGGCGCAGGACAGCATGGCTGACAGCAGGGGTATCATTTGGTTTTGGTTGCTGTTGTTTGTAAATCAAAATTTAATTGTGAAATTTTCACCTGTTAATTAATAAGCACCGTAATCCCTTCTCTAAGTTTACATATTTTAAACATACGTTTTATGTACTTTGACAAGGATTTGCTGAGTACAGGCTTGGGTAACATCCAGCAACTAGGGCTGTACAGTGAAATGGCAGCTGGTCACAAATACCTCCCCGATGTTCACATTTGGCCATGTGACAAGAGATACTTCTTGGAAGGCTGTGGAGCCTTGCTGGAGGAAGAAAGTCACTAGGGGTGCCTCGTGGTCTTATAAACCAGTCCGCTTGTATCTACTCTCTGCCCGACTGCAGAGACTCCATGAACATTTTTCTCATGTTCTTGCCACCATGATGGAATGTGTCCTCTCAAACTGAAAGCCAGAGTAAACCACTCCCCCTGAGCTGCCATTGTCAGGTACCCTTGGTCACAGCACGGAGAGATGCAACCAATGCAGCCAGCGCACTCTTTCTTCTCCCTCCCAGTGATGCAGGGGAGGGGGCAGCATGCCCATATTGCTCCCAGATGCACCTGTGCCTGCATCTTCCCAGGAAGGATATTTTATGAATTGTTGTCTTGTTGTCATGAAGCTTGGCTCTCTTCCCAGCTTGACCTTCCCTACTCCTTCAGAACTGGAAAGTGTAATCAGTGCACTGCCCTAGGTGACCCACAAATACTTCTGAATCACTGACGTGAGTTTCAGTTGTCTTTGCCTTGACTTCACATGGGTATGAAGACACACATGCACATGATCCAATCAGAAAGGAAATGAAAACACATTTGAGGGATGGAGAGAGAGAGCTCAGTCAGGAAAGCATTTTCAGTGCAATCATAAGGACCTGGTTTCAGTCCCTAGCAGTCATGTGTAATATTTGGCATGATGACAATATTTTTGCAAACACAGAGCAGGAGAGGAAGTGAGAGGCAGATCCCAAGGCCATGGTTCAAGTCGACATCTAAATCTTCCTCCAGTTCTCACTATGATTTTTCCCTCTCTCCATGTCTGTGACTAGCATTTTTAAGTTGTTTCCCACTTAATATGTATTTCTGACTTTATCCTTTTTACTGAGTGCCAGCCTAATGTGCCTCTGTGTCAGTTGTGTTTCCTGCTATTGTGTTGAAATACCCTGTCAGAACCAACGTAGGAGAGGAGGGACTTGTGTCCATTGTAGCGGGGAGGTAGCAGCAGAATCATGATGGGACTGTATCCATGACCCAGAACAGACAGCAGAAAACACATTCATGTTTATTCCCAGCTCCATTTCTTCACTCTTCCACAGTTCAGCAATCCCTGCCTAGGGAATGGTGATGCCACAGTGAACTGGGTCTTCCCAAATCAGTTAATACAATCAAGGCAAACCCTGAACAGACATTCCTACAGGGCACTTGATCTAGACAACTTCTCATTGGAAATCACTTCCAGGCATTTCTAGATGTCAAGGAGACATTCAAAACCAACTGTCAAAATATCAAGCTGCAATATGGCTTTTCTGCAGAGGCTCTCCTGGGTGTGTGTGTCTTCGCCTTCCTTCACTCCTGCGCATCCTCCACCAGCCTTGTCACTTTGGTGAACTGCAGTTCACTCACCCAGTGGCTCATGGCAAAGGAGAACAGAACCCAACCAAGGAATCATTCTCCTCATCTTATACTTCCCCTACTTCAAGGCTAATCAGTCAACTGTGAAGTCCTGCTGGTCCTCCCTATAAAATATAACTCACTTCCTCTCTGTCACCCAATCAGGTTTCTTCTCTTGGTTTGCTGGGCGAGCCCTTGAGTCATCGCCACTCTTTCTGCCAACCTCTTCCATCGCCATCCAGTCTCTAGCTAGAGAGAACATCTCCATGATGTCTCGGCACTGAAGGACCAACCTCTTATTCTGTGACCCCCGCCCCCATTATCCTTTATTTCAAGGAAGGCAAGACCTTAATATCTACAATTTCCTTGGCATGCCCATTCTATCACATCTCTCTCTAACTCACCTAATAAGCTGCATACGAGTGGGAACTGGAGCTGTTGCTTCCCACACGTTACATATTCTGACGGATCAAGTGCTCCATGAAGGAAGAATGAGCCTTTGAATGAATGCAGGCCAGCCCTAATCCCATCTGCACCTCCCATGGAGAGATGTTGGGCAAGCCCAGGCCCTCCAGGAAGCAATCTGCAAAGAAAATGAGCTGGAGAGAGCCTTTCATGGGATTGAGTTAACTCACCCCTTAATTCCAAATCCAAGTACTTTCAGGAATGAGGGGCATAGGCCCCAGGGAGGGGTTGAGGACCATCAGGGATGTGGGCTCTAGAGCGGGCCTAGAAACAGTTCTCTGTATGGCACTGGATAATTTCTATGCAGACTTGCTTCATATTGTGTCTCTGCCATCTAACAGCTTCTGCTTTTTTGGCCAGTGTGTAAGTTAATCCGTACCTCAGTTTCCTCATACAGTGGACCGAGCCGGTGTTCTATGACACAGTGATGCTTTCATACAGAAGAGCACCCTCATCCTCAGAACAGCACCTGACCTGTGGGAATGTCTAAGTTTTAGAAATTTTAGTCCTTTGCCTATAACTCTGGGTTTTGGTTTGTCTTTCTTGTGCTGCTTTTCTTCCCCATCTTATGAAGAGAAGAATTGCCAACCCTTACAGAACACACTTCCTTAAGTATGAGAAACGTAAACTTGGAGGCCCTGTATTGTGGGAGCATTTTGCTTGTACACTGCTGTGTTTCAGGTTCATTTTGGGATAACATGCTGGGAGGGAGAAAAGGAAGATGGGATTTGAGGGAAGAAAATTAGAAAGTTAATTAAAAGAACCAGCTTGGTAATTGAATTCCCAAATACTCTTATTTGGAGGTTGGGGTGGGAATGGATTATAGCACATGAATAGTGTGTTTGCCTCAGTGGCAGGCCTGGAAGTCCTGAATGAGACAAGCTTCAAAGTACAAGACAGATGTCTCTCTCATGGAGGAGTAGATGGGTTGATACATGCATAGACTTTTCAAGAGCACAACACATAATATTTGTAATGTACATATTTATATGTATCATGGATATGCATGTATGTGATATGTATAACTCATATACTATGTATATCATATATAATATTTATTTTGTGTATATGGATGTGTGTTAGTATTTTTTTCTATTGCCATGTTAAAATCCCTTGACAAACAACAGCTGACAGGAGAAAGGGTTTATTTTGGTCTATCATGGCAGAGGAGTAGAGGAAGACTTGGCATCAGGCATGGATGTCATGGTGGTCAGAGCAGAAAGCTGATGGGCCACATGTCATCTTTATACTGGAAGCTGAGATTGAACAGCAAGTAAGGCCCATCTACAAAACTCCAAACTCTGCCTCCCATGATGTATTTCCTCCAGTAAAGTTCCATCATTTAAAGGTTCTGTAACCTCAAACAGCTCCTCCTGCTGGTGATCAAGTGTTCAAACACATGAGCCTGTGGAGGACATCACATTCAAACCACAATACACGTACAGTCCTGCAGTTACTGTTGATTATTTATATGATTTTGAGACATCCTCTCACGTACCTTCTCCTGCCTCTACCTCAGTCATGCTAGAATCACAGGCATCCACCAACACACCCCACAGAGTGTTCATATTTTAGCATATTCTTGGCAGCTGACTTTGCTGTTGGGTAAACTCCTGGACTAATGGTGGTATGAAGACCGTTTTCTCTTAATAGTTCTGTCTTCTTAATTGTTCTGCTTATTGTTTCCCTGAACGTTTATAAGTGCTCACATAACCGCACAAATAGAATCATATATTTATGACATCCCCCTCCCCCCCAAAAAAAAAGCTAAGTAAGAAGGCTATTTAGTATTTGTTTTTAGAGACTGGAGTGTTTATTCATCAAATGACTCTTTTTCAAATACAAAAAAAAAATCAGTGATTCAAACTGTTATCGAGAGAAACAAGATCCTATAATTTGGAACCATGGGCTGAGTGATTGGGTAGAAGTAAGTTCAAACCCCTACTCTAACCCACAACCTTTATTTATTTGTTCAACCAAGACATATCTATTGGCTGCCTGCCATGTGGCAACCACCATTGCAGCCTCTGACAGACAATAACTTTAGTGTTCTGGCTTCTTTACATTTCGCCGTGATGGTTTACCCTGGGAAAACCAACGTAAGCATGAGAAGGTTCATTCGGGTTTTCAGTTCTAGCACAGTCCTATGGCGGGGGGATTACAGTGGGGGGGTTTGAAGCAGCTGGTCACATCACATCCACTGTCAAGAAACAGAAAGACTGAATCCTCCAGTTTCCAGGATCCAGGCTCCCCTCCCAGGAGGTATGCTTACCCACAATTCAAAGGGGCCTTCCCATCTTACTATCCTAAAGAAGATAACCCCACAGACCTGCCCAAAGGTCGGCCTCTCAGGTGGTTCTGGTTCCAGTAAATGTTGACCATCACACTTATCTGTTCTTATGGCTTTTTATGACTATTGGTTTTTAGAAGTCTGGAAAATAGATTTTAGCCTCAGACACTTAAGGATTTCCAGGGCTTTATTCTCCTCCCTCTTGCAGCAAATCTGTAGCAGGAAGAGCACAGTAAAGCAAGGCTTTGCCTGAGCTGCCAAGTTAGTGCTAAGTGGGCTTCTCCCCTGCACCCCAGTCTGCAAAGTACTCTGGAAAATGAATTAACCTCCTCTTATCTAGAGTTACTAAGGTATCTCGCGTAAAGCACTTGGGAGCAGAGATATGAGAGTCCTTGGGTCTAGCCAGGTTTTGTCGGGAAGAAATGAATTCATAGCCGACAGTAACTTTGCATTCATTGGATGACAGAAGTGTGCCTGCCTGCCTGTGATGACTAATGCCAGGTTTTGTATCTTTGCAGGTTATGGTTTTGTAGATTTTGATAGTCCTGCAGCCGCACAGAAAGCAGTAGCATCCTTGAAGGCAAATGGTGTGCAAGCACAGATGGCCAAGGTAAGCCTGCTCAGACAGAGAGGGTCTATGCACATGTAGACCCTTGTGTGTATATCTATGTGGGAGCACATGTTAGTCCTCCACAGCCAGCAGACCCACAATTATGGTTTGCACTCTTTCTGTACTCAGCTGCTAGGGAAAAGGAACCATACAAGAGACCTGGCTTATTGTAATCTCTCTGATTTGACATATAGTTACTCATGAGCTCTTTGGTGTGGAGACCCCAGTAATTAAAGGATACATGTAGAGGGCTCTGCTTTGCCTGAAAAGGGAGATATGTATGCATGGGAGTCTAAGACTTTCCCTTGTCAGCAGTCCTGAGTCAATATACATGGATGTACTTGTGTCTAGACCTCTCTTTAGTTGGCAGAGTTGGAGTCAATATACATGTAAGTGCTGGTGTAAAGAGCTTTCCCCCAGTCAGTGGAGTTCTGGGTAGTGCAGAAAGTTACCAGTGACTTAATGTGTGCTAAATCTTCATTCATTTGTTTCATGTTTGGGAGGCTTCTGAGTTGATAGCCTTTTCCCTAGGCTGTGCAGGAAAATGGCTTATGGCTAATGTCCTTTGTATCGCTGGAACTTCACTTTGGCCCATATACCCAGAGTTTACCTGTGGAGCAATATTCTTGATGTTTATCATTTTCAATATTTACTTGTTGCTATATAATATTCATTGTCTGGAACTTTGTATATAAAACTATGGTGAATTTTTACAACAAAGTTAAAATTGTTCCTCGTCATTTTGTGCCTTGATTGCTGTAGTGTTGGAAAAATCTGCCTATGTGGTACGATAATATGGATCTTGGGAACAGTGTACACTGATGTCATTGTCTTCATTTTAATTTGGAATCTAATGAGATACCATCATAATCATATAAGCTAGGTATGGTGCATGACTTCTAATCCCAGCACCCTGGAAACAGTGGCTGGTTGATTGCTGTGATTTCAAGGACAGCGTGGTCTATATAATGGGGTTCAAGATCAGCCAGGAATATACAACGAGAGGTCTCCAAACACTAAAAAGAAGAAAGACTAAAGGTATTAAGAGTAAACACCAAAAAAATGTTGCTGATGTCATTTGGATGCTGGGTAAATGTTGATATTCAAATGGCAGCCATTTTGAATCCTCATTAATAATCTAGGTTTAAAATATTCTTCCTGTTAATAGTTCTGAACTTACCATTACCAGATTTTCGTACTCTTGGATGCCAGAGGTAACAGACCTTAAAATCTTGAGCATCTGTCCCTGGCTAGTGTCTAATTTTCTGGCCGTGTTCCCACAGAAATCAGTGATGTCATGATGAAGTCATCTGGTATTTTGCTATGATTGTGTCCATTCTCTAAGAACCTTCTAGCATCAGCCTCAGACTTCTAGAAGATCAGCATTTGGGTGCTAGCAGTTGTTGGTGCATTCTGACCAATATGTGCAGATCATGTTTGCTCATGTCTGTTGGGAGCCAGTTTCCTCTTGAGTGACAGCGGTGGGCTCATTGTCTTTCTTGTTATCCAAGGTGATATGAATTAGAATTTTCCAGTCTGTGAATTATATTCTTTGTCAAGATTATGCCTAGGAGCTTTAGATTTGGTCAAGGATTGAGACGGATGAAGTTAACAGTTTTAATTAATCAGGAAGTTACATGCATGTCCTGGTTTAAATGTTCTTTGCAAGAGTCAATGGCAACTGAAGTAGCAATCTCCTGTACCCAGAAAACAAGAGATGGAGTGTGGCTGTGGCTGAGTAATAATGAAAATGCTTAAGACAGAATAGTAGGGGCTGAAGAGATGACTCATTAATTAAGAACACTACCTGTTCTTACAGGGGACCCCAATCTAGTTCCCAGAACCCAAGCTAGACAGCACACAGCCTCAAGTAACTCCTGCTTTCAGGATCTGATCCTCTCTTCTGGCCTATATGGGAACTACATCAAGTGTACACATGCACACAGAGGTGTAAACACATATACATTTTAAAAGGAAAAAATAATCCTTAAAAACTAAAGTATATCCTGGGGGTGGAGAAATAGTTCTATGGTTAAAAGTTCTGTGGCTCTTACTGAAGATCTGAGTCGGTTTCCACAACTAACTTCCTGTAATTCCAGTTCCGAGAGAGCTAGTGGCCCTCTCCTGGCCTCTAAGGCCCTGAATTCAAGTGCACACACACACACACACACACACACACACACACACACTTTAAAAATAAGATGAATCTGTTTTTTAAAAAATGAAATATACAAAGTGAGGAACCTGGGAAGTAGCTGAGAAGATTAAGGCACATGCTGTGAGGTGAAGATGGAAGTTTGATCCCCAGGTCCTACATGGTAGAAGGAAAGAACACAGTACCAGAATCCCCCAACCTCCATATGTGTGTGCATTGTGTACATGTGTGTGCATCACATATAAATATGTAAATTCATCAATTAATTAATTCTTAAAATGAAATGGCTATTGGAAGGTATTTGGTACATTCTACTTACAAAATTTGGAAAATTTGGAAGTTATCAGATAGTAGTGGCTTATAGAACATGAACACACAGCTGTTTCTAATTCTCAGGAGATAGAAAGACAGATGGACAGACAGATGGACAGATATAGACAGATAGATGATAGGTAAATAGATGATAGATCATTGATAAGTGATAGATAGATGAGAGATAGATAATAGGAAGACAAGCAAATAGATGATAGATAGATTGGTTGATTGATAGATGATAGATAGATCATATACAGAGTTGAGCTTTTGTATTAAAATGGGCAAAGAAAGCTGACACTGACTCTAATATTTTCAGCATGCCTGTACAGAAGGAATCCCTGTCTAGGCCTGACTATCTCTCTCATGTGCATGCACGTGAGCACACACCCCAGTCACTGACCTATCACCCAGTAAGGAAACCGTCTACACTAGTAATCATTTAGAGACCTTCAAGGATTACTCACTCTGGCTGCCATGTTGGCCCTTGTCCCAAATCCAAGGTGCCAAACCTGGCGTGCCTGGGCGGGCTGTGGGGAATCACTCTGTCGTAGGCTTACTGAAGGTGTGCCCAGCCGGGCTGTGGGGAATCACTCTGTCGTAGGCTTGCTGAAGGTGTGCCCAGCCGGGCTGTGGGGAATCACTCTGTCGTAGGCTTGCTGAAGGTGTGCCCGGGCGGGCTGTGGGGAATCACTCTGTCGTAGGCTTACTGAAGGTGTGCCCAGCCGGGCTGTGGGGAATCACTCTGTCGTAGGCTTACTGAAGGTGTTCCCCGGGCGGGCTGTGGGGAATCACTCTGTCGTAGGCTTACTGAAGGTGTGCCCAGCCGGGCTGTGGGGAATCACTCTGTCGTAGGCTTACTGAAGGTGTGCCCAGCCGGGCTGTGGGGAATCACTCTGTCGTAGGCTTACTGAAGGTGTGCCCAGCCGGGCTGTGGGGAATCACTCTGTCGTAGGCTTGCTGAAGGATTTTGCAGTTTTAGTGTGCTGCCAATGAAGTAAATCCTCACAAAGTTTGAGCCCAAAGCCTGCTTTAGATTCCCATCTGCCCACTGCAAAACTTTCAGCAATAAATGACTCTGTAATTTAACTACCCAGAAGAAAATAAATAGCCTCCGTTTGACAATGAAATGGAACAAGCTTGGCCACCTGTATTAGCAGATTTCTCACTGAGCTATTGGATTTCACGGCACTTTTTCCCTTTTCCTGGCGATAACTGTTATTTATTATCATATAAACCTGCAGTCTGCAGGGTGTGTGCTACTTGCAGTATATATTTTACCATTTAAGTATGCACCAAATCGCCTCCTGCATCCTTGTTCTTATCAGCATCCCACTCTGTTGGTTGTAGTGTGGCATTTTAAAGATCCCCAGGATTTTAAAATAAAATGCCTCCTGGGTTTGGAGAGATGGCTCATCAGTCAAGAGGGCATACTGCTCTTGCAGAGGACTTGAGTTCACTTCCAAATACCTGCTTCACACTTCTGTGACACAGAATCTAGGGCATTGGACGCCCTATTTTGGAACAAAACTGATACCTGCACTTGCATTCACATTTCCCCATACAGACATACACAGAGACAGACAGACAGATAGACACAGAACTTACATGACTAATAGTAAATATTTTAAAATGCCACCTGTAATTAAGTTCCCAATAACAACCACTTGAAACTATGGGAGTTGCTCCCCTTAACAAACATGTTCCAGTGTGTGCCTGAGAAAACGCCAACAGATACCTCAAATACAAAGAACTAAATAGGGAATTAGCCAGGAAGTAGTAATTGATCAGTGTGTTAGTCACTTTCTGTTGCTTTGAGAAAATGCCGTGCACAAAAGAAACTTATGGAAAACTTTATTTTGAGTTACAGTTTCAGAGGAATGGGTCTGTTATGATAGGGAGGCATGGAAATGGCAGGAGGACATGGTATCGTCAGGAGCAGGATGCTCAGAAATTAAATCTTTTACAGAAAACATGAAATAGATAGAGAACTGAAGGCAGCAAGAATCTATGGACTCTCAAAGCACAACACAGTGGCTTACTTCCTCAAGCAAGGCTGGCATGCCTCCCCAGATAGCACCACCACCTCCCCAAACATCACCATCTCCTCCCAGACAGCACCATCCCCTCCCAGACAGCACTATACCCTCCCAGACAGCACCACCTGAGTCATTGACCAAGCAGTTATAATTAATATAGTTTCTGTGTGATTATATGGGTCTGGGCAACTGAGAAATGAAAACGCAGCCTCCACTTACAAGTAACCATTCACCGGAATTAACATTTTCTTTCACGAGCCAAGTTTGTAATTATTTGGTAAAAGCAGATTTAAAGAATTTTATCAGTATGTGCTGGTGAAGAATGTAGGTTTGAAGGATGCATTTGCCTTTGATTTATGGTTGTGGCATCACTTAGCAGTGCGAACTTCCTGTGTTGTGAAAATATCTGTAATACTCTTTAATAATAATATGCTGCTTTGCCTGTGGGGGTATCGTGAGGCTTTTGAAAACCCACAAGGCATCGGGCATATGGCTTTGATGGCAGCAAAAACCTAGTTCCTCTGCATGGTTTAAAAAGTATTGTGTAGCCGGGCGATGGTGGCGCACGCCTTTAATCCCAGCACTCGGGAGGCAGAGGCAGGCGGATCTCTGTGAGTTCGAGACCAGCCTGGTCTACAGAGCTAGTTCCAGGACAGGCTCCAAAGCCACAGAGAAACCCTGTCTCGAAAAACCAAAAAAAAAAAAAAAAAAAAAAAAAAAAAAAAAAAAAAAGTATTGTGTATTGGATTCAGATGTGGTGGTAAATCTTCTGTGAATCTTAGCATATCTTCAGATATTCTGTTATCAAATAATACTCTGTAGGAAATATTTGTAAAAGTTTTAGTCTGTAAATGTTTTGTGGGTTCTATAAATGTTTTGAGCTGAACAGTGTGTTGGTTATAATGAACTAGGGTTGTAAAAAGCCAGAAGTCATTAGGGAGATGGACAAGGGACCGTGTGATGCTGCAGGCTTCATTCAGAGAGAGGCCTGCATGGGACATGGCAAATCTTTAGTCTAAGAACCTGATGAGATGTCTGTCCACGCCTATATTGGTGGGGATTATCTCGTGGTATTGCAGGATAATCTGGATGGCTAGTCAGTGAATGTCAAGTGGTGTGGCCAGTCATCACTGAGGGGACCATGCGGGTGGGAGAACTCAAAAATGAAGTGACTTGAATTTTGGCCACCAAATTATCTTAGTTTCTTCAACTGTTATTGTTTCACTCAAATGAAGGAGCTTTACAATTGGTATTGTCATGGCTAATGAAACCTCTTTCTTATTCTGTTTTTGCAACATTTATCATATTTGCTTTATTGCAAAAGCTGTGAACTGTTGGGGGAGGCGGCTCATTCATTACTGGCTGCTTAGACCACGAAATAATTACTCAGAAACTATATTATTTGAAATACTGTCTGTCCAATAGCTTAAGTATATTGCTAGCTATCTCTTATATTCTAAACTAACTCATTTCCATTAATCTGTGCATCACCATGAGGTTGTGGTCTACCAGCAAAGTTTCAGTGGGATCCAGCGGAAGCATCTGTCCCGGGCAACAACTACATGGCTTCTCCATTACTCTGCCTTCTTTCTCCCAGAATTCAGTTTAGTTTTCCCACCTAGCTGTATTCTGCTAAGCCACTGGCTGAAACAGCTTTATTCATTAGCCAATAAAGCAAAACGTAGACAGAAGGACTTCCCAAGCCAGTGGACCAAGAATTTTAGCTTTTACAAATCTTGACAACCTTGAGGTAGAGCTAAGAAAGTTATTGGTTGAGGAATATGGGTCTGCTTACTCATGAAAAGAAGAAATTGAAGAAGCCCTAACTAGGGAGATGAAGAGATAGCTCAGTAATTTAGAGCATTGGCTGCTCTTGAAGAGGATATAGGTTCAATTCCCAGTACCCACTCAACCCTCTATAACTCCAGTTCCAGGGATTAGGCACCCTTTTCTGGCCTCCATGCACTGCACACGTATGGTACACATACATAAATACATGCAGGCAAAAACCATGCATATAACAAAACAAAACAACTCTCTTTTTTTATTTAAAGGAAAAAAGAATTCCAGCTAATGATAGCTTAGTATACAGGTTTTTATTTGACTGAGATACACGGAAAATTCTGGATAGTTGAAGAACATTAACATGGGCATTTAACAGCAAGGGACAAGTGGGCAAAAGTTTTAAACCACTCATGTCTAAATGTTACCAAACATTCAAGGGCAAGGAAGGGATTCTTGCTTTGAAAAATACTTCAAGAGTCATGATTATGTCAACATATACCTGAACTCTGACTGAACAGCTATTATATTCCAGGACCTATGTGTGAGTCCTCAGTTCTTCTGACACCTATAGGGACTGGTCTGCTATTATCTTCCAGGACCTATGTGTGAGTCCTCTGCCGATCCATTCCACTCATCCATATGAGCCCCCGCATAAATACTTTACAATACTGCTGTGGAAAACATTTAAGGTCTTATTATCTTAGTTTAATTAGGTATACATGTGTGCATGAGTGAGCATACGCACAAGAGTAGAAGCCCGACAGAGGTCAGGAGAAGGCATCTGATCCCTTGGCTCTTGAGTTACAGTTGTTAGCTGCCATGGGAGTGCTGGGAACTGACCTTAGGTCCTCTACAAGAGCACAAAGTGCCATTAACCACTGAGTCATCTGCTCAGCCCCTGGAATGTACTTTTAAGTCAGGCTGATACTGAGCTTTTAATGTAGCTCCTTCCTCTTGGTTACTGACCGGGTAATGAAAGTGGTTGTTCTTCATCCATATTGGTGCAGGGTGTTCTTGTAGACACATGTCCAGAGAAATACAGTACCTCCAATAACTGAGAACTACATCGCGTCTTCCTCCTAGTTGGTATTTAAACTCTCACTACAGGAAGGACCAAGTGTTGGCCTACCACATGCCTATAAATACATTTGTGACATCTGTGTTTTTGGATACGTCAATTTGGTTCAAGATGTTTTTTAAGCTTTTCTCCCCTTGGCCCTAGTGTAGAATTCAGGGATTCAAAACCCAATATTGAAATTATTAGAGTCCGTCTTAATCCCAGTTATTAATTATCTGAGACCTATGAAGCAGAATCCTCTGAATTTAATATTTACGTTAGCTTTTACCTAACAATTTGCATAATCTGTCTGTGGGTGATACCCTGCTCTTTCCAGGGGCCTCGATGGTCTCTTCCTAAGCTTAAGGGTGAGTATGCCAGAAGAAATTCCTGCATACCCAGTATTGGAAAAGAGCAACATTTATCGGAAAGTGCCTAGGTGTGGTGTGGGAGGTCCTGCACATTCCGCTCCTTCAGCCTAGGTGCTCTAGACTCTGGTCTGGGTTTTCATTCAGAGTCTGTGAGGAGTTCCAGCCTTTGCAAGCTGTGCACAATGTCAGTCCTTTTATTCTCCTTCTTGAAGGGACTATGCCCAGAGACAGACTTGGGAAAACAACTATACCTTCATGTGCTGCTGGCAAGTCCCATACCAGGAGCCCTCATCTCACCTCCTGCCTTAATGATTTGTTCCTGCAGCTGGACAGAGCTTGTCCTCTCTCCGAGGATAGACTGACAAGTTCTATTTAAATTGGCATTTGTCCTTGTAGATCCCCACCTGCTGAATTAGACATATCTGAATGAGGCAAGTATGGATGGAGAGATTGCTCAGTGGAGGAAGAGGCCTGCTGCCAAGGCTGAGGACCCCAGTTCCATCCCTGGGACCCACCATCTCCAGGATGCCCTTTGAAACTGGTACTTAACCTACTCAAGGATGCCATGAGACTCTCTCTCTCCTGGGCAACTTGTTGACATCCAGTCACTATAACACCTCTTCTCCTTTCTTTTTATCTCAAAAGTATTCTAAGTTGAAAAAATACTATTCAACTTCAGAAGTCCATATTTGTTTCCTGAAGTTGATTTTTTTCACCTTCCTGGTGAGGTGGTAGACATTACTGAAATCATGCAGACATTCCTGCAATCAGAGCATTCAAAAAGATTATTAGAATTCTGTGAAAAGAATAACACACTACTGAGAGTGGAGATGGGCACCCCGGCAGAACAAACCCAGGGCTTTATGTATAGATCCCAGGCACTGAAGCTCTTCCTCAACCCTTGGATGTATGAAGCTGCGTCTTTACAGCCCAGGCTGACCTGGGATTGGAACTGCCAGTCTTCCTGCCTCAGTGTCCTGATTGCTGGGATTATCACCACATCCTGGTTATATACCCAGATCCATCCTTAGGAGTCTGGCCTGGAAGCAGCTCTTCTTATGTCTTCCTGTGCAAAATCCTACTGCTTTATAAGGATACAGTATAATAGGAAATAAGAGTCCAATGTGTGGAGGAGTGTTTCATGTTGAATACAGCACACAAAACCCTCTATTTTATCCCTCCCCGAGTATTGCCTTCTTAGTGGAAAAGTCATTCAAAGAAACTCAGCCTCTGGTCTCATATATTCCTAAAAAGGGAGCTCCGTGCTTCTCTAAGCAATACATATGAATCCAGGAAGAAATGATAAATTGAATATTTAAAGGACCAAAGTTTGCAGACATCAGTTTTCCAAAGGCAGAACATGTTTCCCCATCGAAACATAGGATTCTTGTGGCTCGTTACTGGATTGTGGATTATTTGTGTGAGTGAGCATGTATCATTCTGTGTGAATATCTATGTTAATGTGTTTTCTGTTCTGTGAATTTGTATAGCATATGTATGTGTTTCAGATGGGCATCTTCACAAGTGTCTGTAAGTAAAGATGCCTCTGTGTGTGTGTGTGTGTGTGTGTGTGCCAGAGGCCATCATCCAATGTCTTCCACAAACACTCCTTCCTTATTCTTTGAGGCTCAAGGATTCAACAAATTTGTTTGAACAGTGAATTCAGGAAGAAATTTAGTCTCCTCTTCCCCATCCTTGGATTATAAAAGTACAGAGCCATTCCTGGAGATTCGAACTCTGGTCCTCATGCTTGCACGGCAATTATTTTACCAACTAAGCTCTCTTCACACCACTTAGTAATTAATTTACACAACGAAGTCCATTGTTTGCTCATCTTCAGTCCTCTTAACTTCCAGAAGGAAATGTTCTGTGAGCACACAAATATATGTCCCCCCAAAGTTTTATACATTTGAATTTGGTCCCCAGTTGGTGGCACTGCTTGGTGGAGGTGATGTAACCTTGAGGACATGGAACCTTGGAGGAAAGGCATTGGTGGTGGTGGTCTTCCAAGGCTTATAGCCTTGCCTCACTTCCTACTCACCTTCTCTCACTTCCTGTTTATCCTCACTGCTTCCAGCATCTGATGAAAATATGAACAGTCACCTGCAGACTCACTTGCCTGCATCCATGCCACCATACCATTATCAACCTCCCTTGAATCCACTCGCCAAAATAAACTCTCTGTAAGTTGCTTGTGGTTGTGGTATTTATCACTGCAGCGGGCAATAACTAGCATGCACACACACACACACACACTATTGTCTTATATCATTCTTCACAAGGACACAGTCATCAGAAACACTTCCTTCCATCATGATTTTTATTGTTCAGTAACAATTTCTCTTGCCCTCTTCTCCATCCCTTCCCTCATTCCAGGAACTAAGCGATCAGATTCCCTGAGTACAGACTCTGGGGATATGTTCTTAAAGCCTTCTCTAGGACACTGATGTCTCAGTGTGGTTATGATCAATTCTCAGGATACAATGTGTGCCATAGACAGGAACCAGGAGGAGAAAAGACTGCATCCAAATTCAGTAAGATGATACACAGAAACATCACACTGTGAATTAAAAGAAACAAAGTAAATACAAAAAAAATTACAAACAAGCAAAGCAGAATCTAATTCCATATCAGTCTTGGTCTGGAAGAACAGATGCCACAAGAAGTAAATCAGCTTCTTGAGAATTGTAGGAAACCTTTTATCCAATACACAGAGAAGCAAGGTCAAGTTATAAACAGAGGAGGCAATGTGATGTGGTGGTGGGCAGAGGGTGGAGTGTAACATGGCAATTGGTGGTAGACATACATCTACAGCCATGCAGAGAGTTACTAGTTAAACTGTAAATAAATTCAGGCACACCCCCCCCATCCACACCAGGGGAAAATATGGTTGATAGAGAGAAAAACAAATTATCATCACTTTGTCTACCTTTACGGTGCTTCTAGACATCAGAGGGGTATGGAGTAATGACTATAAACTGTGGATAGACTGACCACAACATTGCTCATTACACAATTGAAATTATGTGTTAGGGGACTTGCCCCACTGTACAGTGCTGCAATTCATTCAGGAACCGGGTTTGAAAATGGCATCCAGAATTAAGTGAAAAGGTTGAAGGTGCAGCTCACCAGTCTCCGTGTTCAGACAGAAAGAGAGCAGGAACGTTCGAGAAGCCTGTGGTGCCATGACATGGCAGACAGAGTCAAGGGGTAAATTCATTTTGCAGGTGCTAAAATAAAAGGGTGCATCTTTATCTTATTTTCATTTGTGTGCACATATGTCTGTGTGTTCAGGTATGCATGCAGTTGGGCATGCACACAGGGACCAGAGAACAACTTTAGAGTGCTTATTCTTAGTATGGTTCACCTTCCGTTATCCTTCCTCCCTGCTTCCACTCTTCCTCTTCTTCTTCTCCCCCAACTCTCCTTCCAGTCTTCCTCCTTTTCTTCTTCTTCTTCTTCTCCTCCTCCTTCTTTTCGAGACAAGGTCTGCTGTCTGCCTTACCAGACAAACACTGACCTATTAAGCTATACTATCAGGCTAACCAACTCCAGAGATCCTCCTGGCTCCACCTTCCCCAGCCCTGGGATGACAAGTGAATGGTACCTTATCCAAAACTTTTCTCACATGGGTTCTGGTGTGCATCTCAGGTCTTTGTTCTCATCCAGCAAGTACTTTACAGACATCTGTTTAGTTTAATAAACTATCCCCAATAACTCTCACATTAGTAAGAAAGTAGGCCACCCTCCTATTTTTAATGTTTCATTTTATTTTTAATGTTTAAATGTTTTACTGATAATAAAATTCTCATTGGGAACAGAGTTGAGGTCCCTGCAGTTGAGTAAGTCAGTCAGGGGTTGGAATGCAGAAAGTGAGAGACCCCAGCACTGGCCAGTTCATTAACTCAGAGCCATCTCTACAGCCCCTTGCCTATTGCGGTTGTTACCCATTGCTTGTGGCACTGACGTCTTGTGGAGAATGGGGACCACCTTGTACTGTGTGCTTGCCTATTGAGGTTGCTACCCATTGCTTGTGGCACTGATTCTTGTGGAGGATGGGCACCACCTTGTGCTGTGTTCTTTTAGTCACCAACATCAAACTCACAAAGACATGAGTCTTTTGATATCTTTTGTGGGTGAGCACAAGCATTGCAGCCTTGAACAGAGACAGGGAAAGACACACAGTTACCTCCTGCTCCTGCCTTATGAATTGGGGAACTAAACCCAAACAACACCCCGACTATGCCAGAAGGAGACATCATTCACTGGGACCCATTCTGAAGTTCCTGCCAATCCCTCTAGGCATTGGGAAACATTCCTGGAGCCTCATCTCACTCCTTACCCCTTTTGCTGTGAGGTTACCCAAATTTTAATATGGAGAATTTACCAGTGTACTTACCGTGGACCCCAGCATGCTGTTAGCATCTCTTTCCACATATTTCCTGACTCTTCATCTTCCTTGCCCTTGGCCCAATGTGTTGGACAAGAGCATTACAGACTGAGAGTGTGAGGGTGTCTTAGGTGGAGGAAATAGTTTGTTGGCTGTGGTCACAAAGGTTGCATCCAGGGAATGGAGACGTTTTCCCGAGATTTTGCTGAGACCTAGGAAGCCAGCAAATGGTAATAATGTCCAGGAAATTAACAGCTTCTGCATATGGTACATCCGTTGTCCCAGCCAAATGGTGCTTAACAGGGGCTGTTAGCACAGTACAATGGTGAGGCTTTATTAATCGGGTGCAGTGCTAAGCATCACGGTTCTCTAGTTGAAGGACTTAACCACCATACATATGGTTGTAGGGCAGAAAAGCAAGATCTTAAAGGCACAGACATTCTGCTCTGCAAAAAGTTACTTGTATTTTTCACAGGAGTATTTTAGTGATCCTCTTTGTGTATGTGCATGTGTGTGTTAGGTGTGTGTGTGTGTGTGTGTGTGTGCATATATGTGGACCTATGTGAGCCTGAGTGAATGTGGAAGCCAGAGATTGACACTGGATGTCCCCCTCATTTTCTCTCTTATTATTATTTCTGTGAGATAGGGACCCTTAATGAGACTGAAGCTCCCTGAGTCATTTATCCTTGCATGCCAACCCTTGTTAGCAATCCCACTGTCTCAGCCTCCCTGCTTCCCAGGTCTGGTGTTATTGCTGCGTGCTGCCACACCCAAGGCAGTGGATATGAAGCTCGGGCTCAGGTTTCCTCGGGAAATACTTGACCATTTCACCTAACTAACTCCCCAGTCCCCTTTCTGTGATTTTCTTATGATGTTATCTAAGTTTAGGATTCTGTAAAGTAAATAATTCATAGCCTTTATTTTAAGAAAGATTTGAAGTATGATGCTATCTTTCCTAGTGCTCTGTACCTGTCCATCAGTGTGGTCGTTAAGCTGTTGCACTTTTTTTTTTTAAAAGATTAACTTTATTTTTTTAGATTTGTGTTTGTGTGTGGATGTGGATATGTGGACAAGTGCAGTGCCTGTGGAAGTCAGATGAGGAGGTCATAACCCTAAGAGCTGAGTTTCAGGTGGATTCAGCATGGGTATGGTGATTGAACTTGGGTCCCCTGCAAGAGCAGTACACGCACCTAACGGCTGAGCCATCTCTGTGGCCCCTTGCCTGCTGCTGTTGTTACCCATTGCTTCTGGCACTCCTGTCTGTGGAGGACTGGGCCTGCCTTGGGCCGTGTGATTTTAGACACTGATGCCCTCAGATGCCTCAGCATCTCCTCGCAACAGTCATCTTCCTGTGTCTCCCAGACTCCCGCTTCAGCAGCGGTCCTCATGGAAATCCTGCTGACAGCCCACTCTAGGTCCCACTTCCTCTCTTCTGCATTCACAGCGGAGCGTGTGTATTTCCCAGAATTCAGGATTTATAGTTTGACTGTTGTGTGGAGACAACTAAGTCACTGTCGCCCTCCCAGGTAAGGGCCTCTGAAACTCGGGCCTCTCAGAACCTTTTCCACCCAAGGAAGTTTTATGTGACCCCATGCATATAGGTCTATAAAACAGGTCTATAAAATGGGTACGCTAGACAAGCATTTACTCAGAATAAATGCCAATGGCGTGTATTCTAAATTCTTTGGCATGCACGTAATCCCACTGTTGCGACAAAACAAAAAGCAATTTGCACATTGGTGAGATTCCAAGCAGGTCAGCTAGCTACTTCAGAGGCTTGGGCAGTGACATCATTGCTGAAAAAGAAGAAAGAAAGGGGAACCAGTTGGAAAAATAGTTCTTAAGCTGTGAGACGCGCCAGCGGGTCTACATGCTAAACTTTGATCACTAAAAATTTCTTCAATTAGTATTCCGTAACCAGAAGTGTTGATGTTTCTAGATAATTAACTGTGGATGTTAAGTGCTCCCGCCCCAAGAAATAGCCCAGTTCTCTTTAATCTGTCTCCCTGGGTGGGACTTAGCCATTAGTGGTCATTTGTATTCTTTCAGGGTAGACCTCTAGAGAAGTGGAAATTGGCTGTCAGTCTTTTTTTCTCAAGGTATAGGAAATAATAACAAATTAGCCTTAGGTGTTTCGAGATGTCCTTTGGCCTATCAGCGATGCCCATATGTTCCAAACTAAAGCTCCCGTTCCTCTTTGCATGCACCACAGCTCTGCGGGTCTGTGCTTTCCCTAAATATTTTAAGTGCAGTGTTTATGTATCTGTGGTTTCATAAGTTTGTTTACTCTTATTTAATATCTCTTCCAAGATGCAACCTGCCAACAAGTTACGGATTAAATGGTGTGCCATGTGGAGCACCAATGTTTACACAGAAGACTCAAATGAAAACAGCACAGAGATTTTGTTGGCCTTGGCATTGACAAGGAGGAATTTACAGAGCTTCAGTATGGACCACTCCCATCCCAACCCCAGGCTGTTCCCCGTCCCTGCCTGTAGGGAAGATTGTGCAGTTTTCTGGGAGTCCCACTGAGTTCTACGAGCTCCCCAGTGAGGCGAATCTGTCATCATTTTCTCTCATAGTGCCAAGCCTAGGTTATGGCACAGGTTAGGCAAATGCCTCTGCTCATTGAATCAGGACCTGGTGGAAGAAGAAATGGTGATGAGAGAGGGTACAGAAATCCCTAACCAAAAGTTGCTTAATAAGGGTAGAAGTGGAAATGACAGGTTATGGCTTCACAGCCGATAACCCAGAAAGAATGAAACACGGGTGTCTGATGGTATCTGATCTTGGCAGTTCAGTTCTGCAAGCAGGGAAGGCTGTAGCGTTTGGTGAAGCCTTTTCTACATGCCCTAATCCAATTGAGTGGATATGGTATGCCATTCTGGTTTTAAGGATTTCTACCTTCTCCCATTAATACAGCTAAAATGCCCCTCCATCTCCAAAGATGTCATTGAGACTACTTAGGAACTGAGTCAGTGTAGACACTGGTTGTCGCATGGTCCCCGGCTGTTTTCTTTTTTTTCTGACTTTGTGGAAACATGAGGCAGGCTAGGGTTGGTTCCTGTCGCTTGCTGATGCCCAAGTGTTTAGGGCCTTTGTTTTGGGTTCCCTGATACATTCTGTCTCTGATTCTAGCTTTGATGAAATTCAGTTATCGTAGACTTTGGCTTGACTTTGTCAGTGTGCTACTGAGTCCCGCACCTCTGGGATGGGGTTACAGATTGCCTCTGATGTTTTGGTGCTGATGATAAGTTAGGTCAGCGTGGTTGTCTTTCCCCACGCCTGCATTCTTAGTGATGCTACGACATCACCAGCCCGTGCTCCTGTCACCGACAGTAGCGAGTGCATTGTTTGTAACCTCATTCACATCAAGGCGTGCAGAGACGTGAGTGTGTCTTTGCCGTGGTCCAAATATGCCCAGCCCCACTTCCTGTCCATTTTCTACTTCCTGACTATGAAAGCAATAGAAACAGCTGCCACGCACTCCTGCCACCATGCCTTCCCCATCACCCTGGGCCGTCTCCCCTTAAGTCAGGAGCTAAAATCAACCCTTCTTTCACTATCTAGTTTCTTGTCAGAATTTGGTCACAGCAAAAAGAAGAAAACAAACTAAAAGAATCATGATTTGTCTTAAAGGGTAGCCAGTGCTTGGGCTCCATCCTTTGCACACCAATGGATTTGTTCTTGTGCACTTTTATACATGTTTGGGTTTAACAGGAGAATGAACGGGACACAAGTAGAGCATAGATTTGAGAAGCAGAGCAAGCACTGGGCATAGTTTTCTTTATCATTTGACTCTCTCCTCAGAGTCTCTGAAGCATCCAGGAGAAGCTGTCAAGTATGATTTCTTATAATAAGCAGACACAACTTCATAAGCAAAGCACATGGCTGCATCGTATTTATGCGATATCAAATCACAAGCAGACATAAGTGGACATGAGAAGCGCTTGCAGCCGGGTTAGATGCTGCCATCTGCTCTGGGTTCCTCTGCAGCGCTCTCCACTCCCTTTTATTCATGCTTTCTTCTTCTAGGTAGTCTACAGACGATGTGGCCAGCACTGATGTTGGAAAAGCCAACTGTGCGAGAAAACAGAGAAAAAGAATTCTATCAATACTGTGTTTTCTTTCCATTAGAAAAGCATTTCAGCTGTATGGTTTAAGGAAGAGAGTGCCTCCCATCGGAAGACGAAAGGCACAAGGATAGTAATAAGCCAAATAGCCTGAGAAAGAAAGAGAGGTCATGTTTGCATTCCAGCTTGACTCGACACAAACATTCTATTAACGCCACTAAGGTAGCTATGTTGGAAAATGCCCAACACCTCCGTGGAATTCCCGAATCGCTGTGCTTGGTAATTCCCAGATTGGTAAATTATCATGTCAGCTTATGAGAGCTGATGTTTGTGAGTCAGAAGATATGAATGGCAGCTCACTCGTGGGAATTTGGTTTTCAAGCGTCACTCCATTGGCTGGGCTCCGTTATGTCTGAGCGCTTGTACCAAGGTAGGGGAGTTAGGTGGCTTGTGATGGCGTGCATCTGCTTATGGCAGCGGGCTGACAGCAGCAGCTTCCTTGTCTGTGGCAGCCTTCTCCCCACGCTCTGACGCAGTGACAGCTAACCAGTCGCCGTGGGCCCCACAGCAGTAATTCCGTTAGCGACCTGTTTGCCCTCGTGACCCCTCAAAAGGCCCCACCACCCCATACTTGGGCCTTTTAGATTTGGAAATATGGAATTTGAGGAAAAGCAACATTCCAAGGGTGGCAGCGGACCCATCTACAGAGGAAATAAGTCTACTTTTTTGTTGTTTTTAGCATTTTTTTCTCTATCATATACCTTTACTAAGAAGAAACTTTAAAGCATTTCATTGCTTAGATTTCTGTCTGGAAAATTAATCTCCTACTGTTGTCTTTTTAATAATGTTATTAATGTTATTTGCCTAAATTTTCCGATCAACTCTAATTAAAACTAAAGTTGTTGGGCAGACAACATGGCTCAGTAAGTAAAGGGGCTTGCTGCCAAGCCTGATAACCTGAATTTAGTCCCTGGGACCCACATGGTAGAGGAAGAGAATTGAGTCCAGTAATTTGCCCTCTGACTTCAATATGCGTACTCTAACAAGGGCGTACTGACACTGTGTGTGTGTGTGTGTGTGTGTGTGTGTGTGTGTGTGTGTGTGTGTGTGTATATATATATATATATATATATATATATATATATACCCCTAAACAGAAAAGTGTAAAATAGATCAAACTGAAATTGGTAACAAGTAGCATTTCAGAAGCTGAGCATGGTAACTTATGCCAGGAATCCTGTCAGTAAGCTTGAGGCAAGAAAACCACCTGCTTTTAAGACCAGTCTGATCTGAAGAGCAAGGCCCTGTCTCAATAAATAAATAAATATTATGGAAGATAAAAGTTGACTGTGGTGGTACACACCATTCCAGTGGCCTAGAAGATGAGGCAGGAGGGTTGTCACAAATTCAAGGCTATCCTTGGCTATAGTTTGAGACTCTGTCTTAACAAATAAAAAATAATATGTTTAAATCTTTCTCTTGAACTTTGGTCTTTTATTCATTGGTGGTAGTGATTCATTGTTGCAGACTTTAAGAAGAAAAACTAAGCTATATGGAACAAAGTGTGTGTGTGTGTACATGTGTGTGTTTGGAGTGTGTATTTGTATTGTGCTTGTATGTGTGTGTGTGTGTGTTGTGTGTGTGTTCGTGCATGTTTATCTATGTATGACTTACCCAAGGCAATGATCCTTGTTTTGTGCCATTGTTGTAATAAGAGCGGCGGGGCTGCGTCCCCGGCACCCAGCCGCTCACATGGTTAGCTTATGCGCCGAAATAATTACACGGAAACTGTATTCTTTTAATCACTGCCTGGCCCATTAGTTCCAACCTCTTATTGGCTAGCTCTTACATATTGATCTAACCCATTTCTAATATTCTGTGTAGCCCATGAGCTGGCTTACCAGGGAAGATCTTAACCTGTGTCTGTCTGGAGTGGGAGAATCATGGCGACTCTCTGACTCGGCTTCTTTCTCCCAGCATTCTCTCTGTTTACTCCACCCACCTAAGGGCTGGCCTATAAATGGGCCAAGGCAGTTTCTTTATTAAATGAAAGTAATTCCTCCATCATTTCCCCTTTTTCTGTTTAAACAAAAAAGAAAGGCTTTCACTTTAACATAGTAAGATTACATATAACAAAATGGTTATCAAGCAAGAATTACAGTTACAATATTTATATCTATTTTATCTCTTATCATAACTAAGGAAAACTATAACTATCTATTCATTCTTCAACTCCATCAAAGACTCCAGAAGGATATAATATTACCTAAGCAAACAAGAGATCCAAAACTCTAGAAATGACAGAGACATCTCGCTGCCTGTCCAGTCACCCAAAGTTCTTTTGTACCGTTGAGGCATCCGTCTTCAGCCTTCAGGCCCATAGGATCCAGCAGACATTTCCATGAAGCAGGAAATTTAAAAGACAGTTCAGTCACTTTTTGCTGTGTCCTGCAGAATGTCTCGTAGACTCTTTCATGAATCAGGAACTCCAAAAGACCATCTCACCTTTAGGCAAGTTCAGCAGTTCTTTTTCTGCGGGTTCTTTGTGTCCAGTTTATGCAACAGTCCAGGCAAGAACAGTTTCTTGCCCAAATGGCTATCAAACTCCATAAGGAGCCTCTTCAATGCCCATCATCCTCTTGAAGTAGATTGGTGCTGTCAAGAGCAGACGTGTCTCATTATCATGAAAAGCCCTAAGTTATTAAAACATTAAATGCCATATTCTGTAGTCTTTGAAAGATATGAAGAATGCCTATTCAACTGAAATATATATCCCTAGTTGAAATATATCTATGCACATCTAGAAAATCTAACTAACATGACTAAAAGCTTGACAATTATCGATGATTATCCATTAACAACCTATATACATTACATTTTTAAATGAACTATACAATCACAATACCTTAATCAAGATTAGAAATACATACACTTATAACAAAATTGACCTTAAAAATCACACCAATGCAAATTATTCATATCTATATCATATCCCCCTTTAAATGTAAAAGAACATTTATAAACAATATTTGGGAATATGGGCGCAGTTATTTCTCTCCAAACTGCTTCCTGCTGAATGGGGGCGTCGTTAACTAGGTCTTTCATGGTATAACCTGTGTGCCAGGGTCATCTCAGTTGTCAGTTGAGTGAAGTAATTTTTTGAGGGTGTTCACAGTAACCTTTCAGGAGGGCGTGGTCTATCATACCACATTGGGATAGACGCAATCCACAGAGTCTCATCCTCTGTGAAAACAAAAGAAGACCCTCTCCAAAGCATCATATCCTTAGACCCATATTCTGAAATCATAATACCCTTGTATCCATTCTGGTTTAGCTTGGCAGCCCATATAATGAAATGTCTCTCTGCAGTTAGCTCCTTTACAGTCAAAAATTTTAAAGAAAACACAATAATACAAAGAATCCAGACTCTCTGTGAATTTTCCATTTCTACGTGGCTTATTTTTCTTTATTTCTTTTAATCTACAACTATCTGTACTCTGTCTCTTTAAAGACTTTACCCTTTTTTTAAGACATTAACTTTATTCTTTATATATATATATATATTTTTCTCTCTCTCTCAATCCTATGTACATTCATCTAACAGTGTCTGAATCAGTTCTATTGTGAATCTGTAATTTTTTTACTATCCAGGAGCACTTTGTTTTGTGCTTTTAAATCGCTAAGCACTTAAGAATCTAAGCTGTGACATTCCTAGGTCAAAAACAGGTACTGCCTGCTTGCCCCGCCCAGTCCAACATGGCGGAGCCGCTCGTGCCTCTGATCCTTGCACATTGCACCAGTAGCGTGGTGGAGTTGCTTGTGCCTCTGAGCCGCAGCATAAAATGACTTCCTTTTAGGCACACAGTGAGTCTAGTAGCCATCAAACAAATCGTAGCACTTTACTCCAAATGCTCCATTCAAAAGCTCTGTCTCCCGCAGGAGCCAGACAGAGATCGCAATGGCGGCACAGCCCAGAAAGCCGGCATTTTAAAACAGCCAGTTTTTTCCTGTTGCTGAGTCAGGACAATTTCTTTGCCGCATGCAACACACAAACAGCAAAAAGCTGTCTTAAATTCTCTCTCTCTCTCCTTTTCAAGCCCTCTCAGGTTTTACGTGGAGTTCATTAGCACGTTGGGTGCCACTCTGTTGTAATAAGAGCGGCGGGGCTGCGTCCCCGGCACCCAGCCGCTCACATGGTTAGCTTATGCGCCGAAATAATTACACGGAAACTGTATTCTTTTAATCACTGCCTGGCCCATTAGTTCCAACCTCTTATTGGCTAGCTCTTACATATTGATCTAACCCATTTCTAATATTCTGTGTAGCCCATGAGCTGGCTTACCAGGGAAGATCTTAACCTGTGTCTGTCTGGAGTGGGAGAATCATGGCGACTCTCTGACTCGGCTTCTTTCTCCCAGCATTCTCTCTGTTTACTCCACCCACCTAAGGGCTGGCCTATAAATGGGCCAAGGCAGTTTCTTTATTAAATGAAAGTAATTCCTCCATCATGCCATGTGTGTCCAGCATCCTCAGAGGCCAGGAAGGGCATTGGATCCACTGCAGCTGGAGTTTTAGGCATGCATGAGCCAACCGACATGAGTACCGGAATCTAAGCGTGTGTCCTCTGCAAGAGTAGCAAGCCCAGTACCCTTAACCACTGAGCCATCTCTCCAGCCCTTCTTGATTTTGAAACAAGGTCTCACTCTGCCACCCTGCCAGAGTGGAGCTCACTGTGCACCTGTGCAAATGCAGAGAACATATAAGCCAGAACCACGAACCTGAGCCCCTTCTTCATTCAGTTTGGCTCTTTGCTTTAAGATGGATTGTTCCTGTCTATCTTACTGTTCTCTTGCTGTGAAGAGACACCATGAGCATGGAATCTTATAGAGGACAACTTTTAATTGGAGACTTGCTAGCACTTTGAGAGGGTGAGTCCATGATCATGGCAGGAAGCATGGCAGGCAGTCAAGCAGTCCTGGTGCTGGAGCCGTAGCTGGGTGCCCACTCTAAACTTCAAGTTGCAGAGAGAGAGAGATCTGGGATTTTGAAACTTCAAAGTCCACTCCCAGTGTCAGACTCTTCCAACAAGACCACACCTCCTAATCCTTCCTAAACAGTTCACCAACTGGTTATTGAACATTCAAATATGTGAGCCTTTGGGGGCCATTCTCTTCAAACCACCACAGCATCTGCACCTTCTCTTAGTCTGTCCTTACCAGCTATCCTTTCATTTTTGTTCATAAACACCCCATGACTTACTTCAGCCAATCAGTGCCACCGTGACTCAAGTCCAAGATATTTTTTAAATTAAGTCAAATTTTTGTGGTGGGATTTTTAGCAAATTTCATTTATTGAAACATAAAAACATCCTATAGAATAATTCTAAATAATTCTAATGAGTTCACACCAACACAGTAAAGTGCAGTGTAGTGTTGAATTATGGGACCCAGTGTGTTTCTTCTTATGTTGTTCATCAACTCTAAGTTAGTTCCTGATAAAAAGGCAGGACTATCTGACCACTCAGAGAAATGTCTGGTGATTGCATGGTGTGTGTTATTGAGTGTGTGTGTGTGTGTGTGTGTGTGATGTCTGTTTCAGTCTGTCTATCTGTCTGGGTCTGTGTGTTTTTAAACTCCTTGGATGAGTTGGGGGGAAGAGTACACAATAGAGAGCTTTCTTCTTTTCTGCTAGTGTAGCTTGGTGTGTTTTCTTCCTGTTTCATTCACATCCTCCCTTGATAATTAGTTGTCATTGTCACCTTGACATGATCTAGCATGACCTGGGAAGAGGGTATTAATGAGGGGTCATATAGATCAGGTGGGCCTGTGAGCGATTGTCTTGATTACCTTAATTGATCATGGGAGACCCTGATTAACTTTAATTGATCATGGGATACCCGGCCCACATTGGGTAGCACCATTCCCTAGGGCTCTGTCCTCTATGATATAAGAAGAAAGAATCCCGCATAGAACGCACACGTGCCTTCCATTGTTCCCTGCTCTTGTGTGTGGCTGTGGTGTGACAAGCTGTTCCGAGTTGTTGCTTCCTTGCCTTCCTGCTAGGATGGGAGCTGTGCCCTGGAATCGTCAGTGAGCAGGAGCCATTTCTCCCCCAGGTTGCTTTCATCAGGGGATTTTATCCCAGCAGCATAAGGTAACTTGGACGGGCTCCCGTGCTCCACTCCCTGCTATGTTTGAGTCCTCAGACTTCTTAGTGTTACACGATTCAGGTTTTATTTTCAATCTGTCACAGGCCAGTGCTTCTAAGAAATACCATAAAAATGAATGATCAGAAAAATGAAATAAAGGTAAACAGACACATAAAATGCAAGCCTCGTTTTTATTATTAGTTTTAAAAGACAAAGTCAAATTTATCAAGTAGCTGGAAATGTTTCTGAATGGTGCTTCTCAGAAGGCGTGATCTCTCCTCACTCCCATGACTGCTTTTGGGTGGCACCTTCATCTTCTGCTTTAGCCCTGGTCTGTTCAACCAGGTGAGAGCCACAGTGTTGAGTCGGTTGCTGCTTCGGCAGTCTTTCTGATGGAGCCCAATCAAGGACCTGCAAAATCCTAAATGCTCCCCAACTGGGTGACATGATGGTCACATGATTCACACGTCTAGACTCTTAAAGACACATTGGAAGAGGGTACCATCTCCTCCTGTTTCCCAGCAGATTGCATTTCAGTGTATTAACCAGAGTAACCATACACAGACCCACTGCTGCTTAGGGGCACAAAGTCTCTACTGTTTTCCCTAGATACTAGGAAGCAGAGAGTTCATCTTTACCTCTTTGGCATAATGCATACATAGCAAATATTTGTTTTCAGTAGACATGGTGGATAATATTGGTTCTCGATTGACAGGATCTCAAATGTCCTAGGAGGCAGACCTCTGGGCATGTCTGTGGGGTTGCATTTAGTTGGGTTAATTAAAGTGGGATGAATGTGGATGATGCCATCCATGGGCTAGGATCCTGGACTGAGTAACGAGGATAAAATCATCACTAGTGTCCCCCTGTCTCTGCTTTCTCGTGACAGTGCGGTGTGACCACCCCTCACCTTCCTGCTGTGTCTTTTCCACCTCCACCATGATGGACTGTGCCCCTTTAAACCAGGAGTCAAAAATCAACCCTTTTCTGCTAAGCTGCTCTGTTAGGTATTTTGTCTGTCACCGATGCTGTAGGTACAGAGTGCAGTGTTCACAGAAAGGGAGTTGTCTGGGAATTCGGGGAGTAAAGGGATGAGCTGTTTACAAGGAGTGTGTCTGTGCTGGAGGCAGGACTTCTGCTGCAACCCAGTATAAAAAGATCTAAACACAAAGGGGGATGTGGCGCCTAGGATCTGGAGAACAGTCTTTGCTGCTTTCTTTGAGATATGCAGAGAGTTTATTTATTATTTCTCTTCATGTGACCTGTTCCTATTGCCATGGTTTGTAAGCCACAAAATTTTGACTTTGTTCTCATTACTAGAAATGTTAACTCAAAAAATATGAATTTGGCCTGGTGAGATAGCTCAGTGGTTAAGAGCGCTGGCTGCTCCTCCCGAGGACCTGGGTTTGATTCCCAGCTCCCACGTGCCAGCTCACAAGTGTACCAGGGGATCCAAACACCATCTTCCGGCTTCTGAAGGCACCAGGTATGAATGTGACATACGTGCTGACAAAATATCCATACAGATAACACACTATAATACGTAAGTTTACTCTCCAGAACCCACATGCTGGAACTGACTTCCATAGAAGTTGTTCTCCAACATGCGCTATGGCATCTTAGCACACACACATACACACAAACAGCCCAAATAAATGTAAACAAAATTTTAAGGACTCAGCATATTCAAAGGGGGCATGAGTTCAGAGGGAGATGTGATGGATAGGCCCGGGCAGAGTTGGAGGGGAGTAGATGCAGTGTCAAGGTACACTGTATACATGTATGAAAATTTTAACAATAAATACAGCTGAAATTTGAAAGGAAAGAAGCTAATTTCACTTTAGGTCAACAGCAATTCTATAAGGTTTTATTTTTCAGTCTCGATTCTAAATATTCCTCGCTGATTGATCTTTGTTATCTGAGAACAAGAGCCTAGATGTGGGCTGTGGAGTGCTGCGGATAGAGGCTAGAGATAAATGGGGACCCTGTCATTAATACATGTGCAGTCTGGGCGTATGACAGCCTCATGCATAAACACCAGCCAGACAACAGGGTTAGATAATTGAAGGCTAAGTGCCCATGAGAAATGAACTGTACACAGCAGTCTGTAATCCGTCATGCTTTCAAGTCCGAGCTTACGTGTAAGAAGTGTTCTGACCACCCACCTTTATCCTCCCACCCCCCGACAGGGTAACACAGAGTCACTTCTTTGCAGATATCTGCATCCACGGCACTTGATTCGGGGCCACTGTCAGGGACAGTGCCACACTCAGGCTGCCTTCTGTGAGCCTTCCTGCATGCTATAATTGTCTTGTCATGCGATTTAAAACGTGGTGACATTGTCTCTTGACTTTGGGTTTTTGCCCTTGTGCTAGCCGGCTGTCTTCCATTTACTTTCTGAAATAATAAAATAAGGGCAGCTTGGCTATTGTGTGGAAGATGGGATCATGATCTGGAAGAAAAGAAAGGATTTGTGAGTTAGGTGTAATCGTGCATTTGTATTTTCAGTATGTGTCTGTGTGTGTGATGTATATGTTATGTATCTGTGTTCATGTGCCCATGGATGCAGGCAAATATATTTCCCAGCATGCATGTGGAGGTCAGAGGACAGCCTCAAGTGCCAATCGCCTTCTACCTTGTTTGAGGTGTATTCTCTTGTTTTCCACTGTATGTGGCAGGCTTTCTGGCCGAAGAGCTTCCGGTAATTCTCTGTCTCTGCCTCCCACATTGCTCTATATTATTGAAATGAGCTATTTACCATACCTGGATCGACTTGGATTCTGGGTGTTCAAACTCAGGTCCTCATGCTTGAGTGGCAAGCCCTTTATTTGATGAGCCATGTCCCAACCCTGAATGCATATTTTTACCCATTTACAGTTAGTAGTGTATCTATCCCCATGTTTTCCTATCTGTCCTTGGGAAAATGCCTCATTTTGGTGGGTTTAATGGGATTTGTGGGACACGTCTTTGGTGCAGAAGCATTCTATTTCCTGAGTATTAAGGTCCTTCCATTTTTTTTTTTTTTGTTTGTTTTTTTTCAACACAGGGTTTCTCTGTGGTTTTGGAGCCTGTCCTGGAACTAGCTCTTGTAGACCAGGCTGGTCTCGAACTCACAGAGATCCACCTGCCTCTGCCTCCCAAGTGCTGGGATTAAAGGCGTGTGCCACCACCGCCCGGCAAGGTCCTTCCATGTTGTAATAACTGTGGCGGAGCTGCGTCCCCGCACCCAGCCGCCCGCATGGCTAGCTTATGCCCCGAAATAATTACACGGAAACTGTATTCTTTTGATCACTGCCTGGCCCATTAGTTCCAGCCTCTTATTGGCTAGCTCTTACATATTGATCTAACCCATTTCTAATATTCTATGTAGCACCATGAGCTGGCTTACCAGGGAAGATCTTAACCTGCGTCTGTCTGGAGTGGGAGAATCATGGCGACTCCTCACTCGGCTTCTTTCTCCCAGCATTCTGTTCTGTCTACTCCCCCCACCTAAGGGTTGGCCTATCAAATGGGCCTAGGCAGTTTTCTTTATTAATTAACCAATGAAAGCAACAGATTAGAAAGAAATCACTCCCACATCACTTCCATTTGTGACAAAGCATCTTATCCTAACCTAAAAGGAGCTACACCAAACCCAACAGGAATGGAAATGTTTGGCATTATAGTGTATGCCTGTGCGTGTGCATGTGCGTGTGTGTGTGCTTGTGAGTGTGCTTGTGAAATAAGATGATCTATTCTAGAAATCCAAATGCAGTAAAAATTACTTATTTTCCTATTTGTAAACTTCAACTCTTGTTGATATGATTGAAGTAACTGGATATGGAAATTGTCAGGAACATTTAACAACAACGATGACATCACAAAGGCCTGCAAAGCTGGTCATAGTCCAGGTGGTAAAGGACTGGTTTCGAAGGCATGCTCTTCAAACCTGAGTTTTCCCTGGTAAACCTTCCGCGGAAGCTCCAGAGTCATCAGCAGCAGGATGCTGGAGCTCAGCTGTGTTTTATACAGAGTCCAATACTTGCAATGAGCAAGTGCACTAGGAAGTTGTGATGCTGGCTGTAGAGGAGCCCAGTGTGCACACTCTGTAAAAATTTGTACAAAGCTATAAAAGGTTAATCTTATTCGCTAGAAGCATTAAAAGTGGGAGTGAATCAGAGAACCTTCACATTAATGGAACTCACATTAATCTTAGAAAAAAAAACAAACAGCAGGAGGCCCCGTAGTCAGAAGAAACTTTAAGATCTGGTGGTTGAAGACCAGGTATGGTGGAACACAACTTTAATCCTAGCATTCGGGAGGCTGAGGAAGAATTAAAGGCCTGCTTTGGTCTTCATAGCAAGAGAGAGAGAGGGAAATTGGTGGTTGATATTTCATAGTAGAAACCCAACATTTTTGCATACTTAGTACATTGAAAGTCATATATCAGAGAGTGTGTTTTCTCTGTATAAATAAGAAAGGTTCTAGGCTGGTAGAATCCTGAGTTTGGTCTCTTGTTTCAACAATGCTAGGTCATTCTGGTTGGTTTTCATTGTCAACTGATGCAGCCAAGAATCACCTGAGAAGAAGGAGTCACAGTTGAGGGATTTCCCAGATCAAATTGACCTCTGGCCACATCTTGGGGGGAATTGGTCTTGTTTACTGATGTGATGTGGGAGGTCCCAGTCAGACCCCATATATTGATTTACAGTCATCTGTAACCCCAGTTTCGAGGGATCCAGTGTCCTTGTCTAACCTCCAGGGGCAGCACACACAATACACATGAAAAGAATGAAGGGAAAAGAAAAGGAGGAGGCAGACGGGGAGAGGGGGGGAGAGAGGGAAGGATAATGGGGGGGTAAGAGAGAGAGAGATGGAAGGTTAAGGGCAAGAGGGAGAAGGAGCAGAGGCTACAAGGTGCAGCATATAGCCCTAGTTGCTCGGGTGGCCTCTTTATTCCTCCCCTCCCCATCCTCTTTTATTTTCTGTGGTGCCAAGGATGAAACTCAGGGCTTCGCACTTCACACTAGTGGAGCCTTCCGACTGTGGCATCCCCATCCCAAGGTTGTTATTTTCTGTCTTCGTAGTCACGTGCCATAAACCAAGGCTGAAGTGAAGAGCCTCATTCCAAGCATGCAGCTTCACGATGTCTGGAAAACAGGCCTCAGACAACCTTCGTAACCTTAATATATTGCTTTAAGTTGTGTAATTAAGGGAAAATTAGTTATGTAACAAAATTATAATCAGTGTTTATGGGCATAAATCTTGAATTTTCCTGAGCGAATTTCATATTCTCCTGTGCCTGCCTGGCCGGAAAGACCCTGGGGCCACTGCCTGGGTTAGTCCCTTCACTGAGACTAACCTGCAGAGCCCCATGCTCATGAGGGAAGCACTCCAGTTCTTCTAATGATACTCGTAACACGTTCCCAACAAGGAGACCCCAAGTTCACTTTGTACTGGGCCTCATGGCTTTCCCATTGCCTGTCTTAATTATCATGATTGAGTTTTTCCAGCTTCTTGTGGTTAAAACACAGTTAATATTAGCTTGTGTACCTTTTAGTGAAGTGCCTGGATATTAAAACATATCTAGTTCTGAGATAGTGGCCCACTCTAAACACACATTGTAGAGGCATTCAGCCTGTGGCACTGTGAATTCAATCAGCTTGGCTAAAGAAGATATCCCAGTGTTTTAAGTCAATTTACTTTTGTGATGGGCCACAAAGGTAGTTCTTCTGGGATACACGTTGGACATGTCTGCAGGATACCAGCAGGAATAGATCACCTGATCCAATATCTATATAAAACAATACACACTCATTAACATGACATGGGTTGGAGAGACAGCCCAGGATTTCAGAGCATTGACTGCCCTTCCAGAGGTCCCGAGTTCAATTCCCAGCAACTACATGGTGGCTCACAACCATCAGTAGTGAGATCTGGTATCCTCTTTTGGCCTGTAAGCATACACACAGGTAGAATACTGTATACATAATAAATAATTAATTCTTAAAAAGAGAGGGGACAGTGAAGGGGCTGTATACTTGTCACAGTGTTTAAGGATACTTGCTCTACCAAAGGATTCTAGCTGGGTTCCCAATAACATTGTCCCATGGCTCACAAACTCCTAGAACTCTAGCTTCAGGGCACCCAAATATGTCTTCCAGCTCTTGGGGGCAGTTGAACTTATATGTCATATGTTCACAAGGACACACCCATATAGATTAATAAAAATAACGTTTTAAAAAATGGCCAATGAAGATGGACAACAGGTATGCATATATGTAATGATATCTCAGTCTCATACGCATAGTGTGGCTCAGAGGGTGAAGACAAGTCTAATGGCCTGAGTTTGAATCCCGGGTCTCCACACGGTAGAGAGAGAAGCAACTTGTGTCACACTGACCTCCACAAGTGTGCCACAGCACACGTATACACACACAGTAAATGTTTTAAAAGCTCAGCCTCATTCGTCATTCCATAGATGAAAATTAAACCTGAAGCCCTAAAGAGGATGGGGCGCACTCTTGGAGGAGTGATCGCAATGAAAGTAGAAGGATGAAGGCGACAGGTGTTGGTGAGCTTGCACACTGGTGTGGGCGTGCCATCTGCTACAGACCTCCTGGAAAACAGCAGAGGATTCCTTGTCACTGTCACATGATGCCGTAGACCCTCTTCTGGGTACAGAGCCAAGGAAAATGAAGCCAGTATAGCAGAGAAGTTTTCCCTCTCATTTTCCATTGAAGTACAGTTCACAGTAGCCGAGGCAGGGAAGAGACAGAATTCCGTGTCCACTAACAGATGCATGGACTAAAACTGTGCTGTGTGTGTGTAGTGGGATATGATGCTGCCCTGAAAAGATGGTAATTCTGTTATCTACAAAACCATTTAAAAACCTGAAAAACATTAATTCAGTGAAATGAACCAGGCATAAAAATATGAACTCATATGTGAAATCTTAAAATTGTTATTTCCAGAAGCAGAGGGTTAGATCAGTGATTACTGGAGACACTGTGAATTTTGGGGGCTGCTGTTCAAGGGACACACAATTTGTGCTGTGCAGGAAGAATAACTTCTAGACTGCTGGACTGTAGTTAGCAACAAAAACCGTATACTACGGTTTTTAACTGTGCTTTTCTTAAATAAGTATGTGAGGATACGTGTATGTTAATTCGGGTGGCTTGGCCTTTCTAAAACCAAACAGGTGAGGCTATGTGGGGTTGGTACACGAACTCATTTCATTTTAAATTTCAGTGGTTTATTATGGTGTCTGTGTGGGGTGGGGAGAAGCAGAGGTGGGGGGAGCAGTTCACATACCACATGTGTGTGTGGAAGTCAGATGACCACAGCTGCATGGAGTCAGTTCTCTTCTTCTGTCTTCACCTGAGTTCCGAGGATCGGATCCAGACCACCCGGATTTGGTGGCAAGTGCTTTTACCATCTGAGCCATCCCGCCAGTCCTTGACTTCCTTTTTAGTCTTACCTCACCCATTAGCATCCATTGCATGTGCTTCAAGGACAGTATGAAATTTCAGGAAAAAATGACATTGTAAATTTCATCGACTGAGGGATACGTAGCCATACAAGCCAACTGTATTATATGAGGTTAACAAAAGTCTGTTTCCAAGGGACCATAGCTTTTGAAGCCTTTGCTCAATGTTTTTTCTATAGGTTTTGGTAGACTGTTATTCAGAATATGTGAAGCTACCCGCCAACCAGAGTGAATGTCTAGAAATAAGCAACTCAACAGTGTTCTGATGACGTCCAACTTAGGAAAGAAAGCCGAAGCAGGGTAGTTTGACAAATTGTGCACAGTGCCGTGACCGCTAATCACTCACTTCCAAGTTGCTTCCCCAACTTCTCCTTTTTCGCCATCTAGATTTCCCTACCATGTTTTGATAATTGGTTCTAATTGGTGGCCACGATCACAGCCGACTTCCATGACTCAGATCGGAATCAAAGGCAATTAAAGATCCTACCAACGAGGGAGAGTGATGACTTCCAGCTACTGACGTCTGGAAATTAAATCACTTGGCTTCAGGCCTGATGCCCATTACTGTAAGTCATAATGGCCTCCCTGAGTTTAGCTTCTGAATTTTAAAATGAGGACAGTAATAAAAAAATCTAAGTCTGATTTTTTAATAATAATGTCTGCATGAAGGCTGTGGAAGGCAGTTATCTCTCAAAAGTAGAAAATGGCTACTTAGCACAAACTGTAAGAAAACATTGCGTGCAACTGTTTTTATATTCTTACATACATCTCGTGTAGCACGGTGATATGTTCTTTTCTCATGACTTTGATGAAATAACTGACAGAACCAACTTGAGGACGAGGCTAGCTCTAGCTCTGATTCTGACGGTGTAATGTAATACTGCAGGGAAGGCTTGGCAGCAGACACGAGGCAGCTGGCCACAGTGCTGCAGACACGAGGCAGCTGGCCACAGTGCTGCAGACATGAGGCAGCTGACCACACTGCATGCAGGACGCACAGAGAGATGGATACTGGCGCTCAGCTCACTGTCTCCATTTAGTGCTGTCCAGGACCCCAGACCATGGGATGGTGTTTGCCACAGTTGGAGTGGTCATGAATTCCATTTCATGAGTGACTGAGAGAAATGTCTGATAGGAAACAACAAAACTCACCAGGGATGAACGCAATGTGTGATTTCCCTAACCAACGACACTTGCACTGCAAATCCTCCCTTATATTCCTATTATTGGAGGGCATTAATTTTTAAATCTATAAAATGATGGGAGAAAATGAGAAATGAAAGTTGTCTAGTTTGCTTTCGGTGCCTGTGATAAAGTAGTCTGACCAAAAGCAACTTGGGGAAGAATTGGTTTATCTGAACTTGTACCTCCAGGTTAGAGTCCATCCTTGATTAAAAACCGGGACAGGAGAAGCTCTGATTGGTGCTTCTCTTACAGGTTCATGCTTAGCTTTCTTGTACAAGCCAGAATACCTTCTCTAGAGGGTGCACCCACCTGCAGGTGCCCTGGATACTCCTACTCCAGTTAAGGATCAAGGCAGTCCACCACTGAGACGCTCATGGGCCAGCCCTCTCTGAGCAATTCATCAAGTGAGAGTCTCTTCTCATGCAACTCCAGGCTGTGTGTCAAGTTGATAGTTCAAGGACGGAAAGTTTCCACTTTTGGATTTTTAAGAGTTAGAATTTGCAAGAAATCGGTTTGTGATTTAGAATGACAAAGACAGCATTCATGTAACAGAAGCCTTGGGTTAAAAGTCACAAAATACAAGAGACTCAGTGCTACAAGGAAAGGAGAGATGCTAACGGGAGACCTTGTTTTCTCATGGTTTTCCTTCTAAAGATCAAGTTGTTAAGTCCAACCAGCTGCATCTTGTGGAAAGGAACAGTTGATGTGACTCAGCAGATGTGACAGCTGTGTTACTACCAAACAAAACACAGGCCTGCTGGCTCTTCAGAGTGGCTCCTGGTTCTTTGTGGTAGCCAGCTCTCCTTATCAGATCCGGAATCTGCACGTCAGGGCTTGAGCCTTGCAACTTGAGAACTGCACAATGTTGCATGTCCCCAAATAAGCTGTGATTTCCCAGCATGTCCTGAAAATGAGTTTGTTTGCTTTGCATGTTCCTGGGAAAAGAGATATGCCAGGCTATGTAGTGACGTGACCAACTTTATTTAAGAAATCCTACAGAGGAAATAATATGTTGCCTGTAAAGTATGCAGGATAAATGCCAAAATTTAGGTTTCTTATCCTAAATCCAACACAGGGAAAATAGGCAAGGAGGAATTCTAGAAAGACAAAGCTATGAAAGGCATTCTCCTCAGGTCCCTGCAGGTCAGTTGGCATTGAGGACCATCTGTGTTCTCACAGCAAACTCAGGAACAGCTCACTGCATGGTGCATTGATGGCTGGAAGGGGATGGTCACATCAAGGCCACTTCATGTTTAGAATTCTGAAAAATGAGACAAAGGATTAGGAAAAGCACCTGGAAGAGGATGTTGCCTGGCGGGAAAGGAGAAAGGGCTGACACCAAACAGATTTTTGTTTAGTAACAGCTAAGGGGCCTAGGGAAGCTGCTCAGTGGGTAGAGTGTTTGCCACACAAGCATGAGGACTTGATTTGGGTCCCTAACAGCCATATAAAATATAGGCACACATCTATAATCTCAGGACTAGGGAATTGGAGACAGACTATCCAACCAAGCTACCATACTCAAATTGAAAAGTTCCATGTTCAGTAAATTCAATGAGTCGGTCTCAAGACATAAAAAGAAGCCACATGAGAAATGACACCATCACACATATGTATACACACATGCCAGAACACCTGCATGCATACACATGTGCAGAAACTTATGTGAACATACACCATACCAAAACAAACAAACCATGGAAGAGCTCAGATGCTATGATGGGCTGTCTATCAGGCATGCATTCATTATTCTAACTTGTACCAGAGAGATGATATTATCAATACAAAATCAATGTAAGGATTAAATCAGATCATGCATGCTGAAAAATCAGCACAAGACTGTGGACACAAGGAAGGTCACGACATGCAGTCCACTCATGTAAAGCTCTCACCAGTTAAAACTGAGCTGTAGTTAGGATGGCCAGAGGGTATACTACCTTTGGGCAGAGGTATTAACTACAGAGAGTCTCGAGAAGTCTTCGGGGTTATGGGATTTGTTGTTTTAGCAGGGAGCAGGAGAGACAGACAGACAGACAGAAAAAATGTGGGTGTGTGCATGCTATGGCATGCATGTAGAGGTCAGAAGACCTCATATGGGACCTTGCCTTCTGCCTTAATTAAGGCCTTCTCTCTCTTGTTTCTCCACTGTGTGTGTCAGACCAGCTCTCCCATATGTTTCTCCTTTCCATCTCACTAAAGGAGTATTGAGATTTTAGATGCTCACACTACATGTCAGGATTTTAGGTGGATTTGGAGAATTTGAACTCAGGTAGCCATTCATTTTCAGCAAGTTTCTTTCTTTTTAACTCAGTGACCTAATGCCTTAGCTAAAGTTTTATATTGTTTACATTTTGAGGTCATTGTCCTCATTTGCTGCACATTTGTTTAAAGATTGTTTGATTTTTTTTTTACATTTTTTTAGGCTATATAGGTATTAAGAATTGGAAGTCAATAGTCATCCACATTTGTCATACTTGTAGTTAGACTAATCAGGTTCTTTAGATGCATAGAGATTGTATTCTGCATATACAGGTAATCTTCAAACACTTCAAAGAGCTGTGTAATATGGCATTTAAATAACTTAGGATTCTGTTGACTGAGACACAGTTGCTCCTGGCAGCACTCATCTCTTCGTAAGAGAATGTTGGGCAGTGAATACACTCCACTTGGAGCTTGTTTTCTTTTTGGCAAAATTGGCGTTTGGGCAAAGAACTGCCCGTGCCTCAACCACTGACAAAATGCATGATATCCAGACTGAACAAACAGGATACAAGCAAAAAGACTGCCAAATCTTGCCAAGACAGGGTAAGATACTTTTCCAAAATTTCTTGCCTCTAAAAATGATCTGTCAGTTACTCTAGGCCTTAGCCAAAGTTAGTTGCCCCAACGTTGCAAATGAAACTTGGGGCGATTGCCCAGGTAGCTGGTTGTCTCTGTCATTTTTTGCACCTTTTGGAAGTTGCTTGATTGCTCTTTCTGCTTTCTCAAGTAATATTATTTCCCTTCTCAGATCTTTAATGGGGTTGAAGACTAAATAGTCATAGTTACTTTCCTCTCATGACTTTGCCAAGCCATTTTTAATATAAGACTTAGACTCTTTTGGGTAGGGATAACTATTGAAACATTTAGCATATGTTTCTTGTTTGATGTTGTTCATGCTGGTTATAATTCTAATTTTTATGTATGTTTTTGCCTCTTCTCCCTGGACAATACTTGATATTTGTTCTTATTGTATATAGTTTTGTATTAGTTCTAGAGCTCTCTTATTTAGACTAAAAGGGGAGGTGCTGTGGGAACTCCTTCAGACAATAACCTTTAAGATACCGACCCACTTTGGGTGTGGTCTTATATACTGTAAGTGCAGATGTACAGGCCTCTTTGCTGCTGGAATCAGTCCTAGTTCCCAGTGCACACAAAGGACTATGGATCGCTACTATTTCTGTGAGTTTATCCCCTAGTAAATAAGCCTTTGTTACACTCTATTCCGGGTTATTTTGGAACTCTTTTTTACAGCAAGAAATTGGCACAACAGGCTTATGTTTCTGTGATCTATAATGTTACCAAAAGTGCTGTTTTCCATATATTTCCATTAGGAAGGCCAGGTGACCTGACAACCATTTCTCTTTACCACAGAGGCTTTAGCAAAAGCTTGCCATCCCAGCTCCCAGCAGGCACAAGGTGCTGCTTTTCCTTGGTCTGGCTCCCCTGAATCCATCCCAGAAAGGACAGCAGCAACAACAATTAGCACAGCAACACATCTGCTGGAAGAAGAGTGATAATTTCCAAACACCCAGGAATCACAAGATTGTGTGGAGAAAGCATTTAAGGGAATTTTTGTTAAAGTATGCAGGTATGAGAAGAAAAACACATACATCTAAGCCCCTTCCTTCTAGGTAGTATAATAGGGAGACAAGGTCTGTAAACACAGGTTCAGGCAAAGTCATGGAGGGCTGGTGAGCTGCCTCAGTATGTAAGGATGCTCACTGCCATGGCTGATGGCCTGTGTTCCTGTCCCGAGACCCACGTGATGGTAGGAGAGAACTCCCTCCTGTAAACTGTCTTTCCTCCACACATGCACTCACTATGCCATGGATACACAAACATACATGCACATGTACGCAGGTACACACGCATGCCCAATAAATAAATAAATATAAAAAGTGGGTGTCTATAAATTTGATCTAAGAATTTAATCAAATTAATTAAATTATTATTCATATCCAGTTTTAACCTATTTAACGTCAATGTGGTCCCATCATAATTAAAACAACACTGTATGCATGCCGAGAAGAAAGTAAAGGGCATGGATCATGAGAAAAATATGTCATTTTTCTTTCTTCTTTTTTTTTCCAGCAAGGCCTTTATGTGTGACACAGACAGGCTGTTCTTTAAAAACTCTATTGAAAGCATATGACTTGAATTGAGGAAGCCAGGGAAACATCACCTGGAGGAAAAATAACCTAAATGTCTTTTATCACCTTGCTGAAAAATGGAATGCTCTCTTGCTGATAGATGTCAATAGAGTAATGGCTGGGAATGGATGGTGGTAAACTGTGAAAGAAGCCAGGCTTTACAAGGGGTTGCTGAAGCCAACAGATGTTTTTGTATGATATGCCTGCTAAATTAATTTTCTGGACTACAGTTTATATTGTTATGAAAAAATAACAGACAAGTGATATGGGTATTATATAGGGCTGTTTTATTTTATTTAACCTAATACCTCAGAATTTATATCAGTGTCTGACTCACTATGAGCTCATATTTTTAAAAGGCATCTGAAGTATGCTCCAAGCTCTTTATGAATATGACATAAACATGCACAAGCTACCATGTGCATTGTAACAGTTTCAGATTGAGATTTTGAGAAGATACAAATTCTTTTCAGATGGGACTCCTAACAGAGAGGGCATTAGCCAGGATTCTTTGAAGGGGCAGAATGAGTACGTGTGCGGGCCTGCACACACACACACACACACACACACACCTGCACACAATGGGACTTATTAGACTGTCATGCAGGCCCTGATCTGAGTAGTCCAACAATGGCCATCTCCTGACAGTTCACATGACTGGATGTCTCAGGTGTCCCTAACTGGAAGCCAAGTGAAGTCCTAGAGAGCCGACAGTTTTCAGTCTAGATTGGAATTCCAAAGAAGTAGGTCCTAATACCAGTAAAATGATGCTTCAGCTACATGGTGGATGCACTTGCCAGTGAGGGTGAGGGCAAGCAGATAAAATGCAAAAGCTCCCTTCTATATGTCCTTTTATGTGGGCTGTCAGCTGAGGGTGTGGCCCAGATTTAGGGTGGATATTTCCACCTCAAATTATCTAATCAAGTAAAATCCCTCACAGGCGTGCCCAGCTTCTTGGGTTAATTCCCCATGTGGTCAAGTTGACACCAAGATTACCCATCCCAGAGAAGTTGTTTGCCCTCATTTCCCAGTTGGTGATGCTGTTGGAGGATATAGTGAGGAGGCGAGCAGGCCTGCTTTTCCTCCTGCTCGGCTTCTGCACGGCTAGCTTTGTACCCGAAATAACAACACACAAATTGTATTCTTTTAAACACTTCCTGGCCCGTTACTTCTAGCCTCTTATCGGCTAATTCTCACATCTTGATTAACCCGTTTCTAATAATCTGTGTAGCACCATGAGGTGGTGGCTTACCGGGAAGATTCTAACCTACGTCCATCTTGGGCTGGAGCTTCATCGCGTCTTCCTCACTGCCTTCTTCCTCCCAGCATTCTGTTTTGTCTTCCCCGCCTACCTAATTTTCTGTCCTACCAAAGGGCCAAGGCAATCTCTTTATTAACCAATGAAAATAACACATAGACAGAAGGCCCACCTACATCAGGAGGAGGCAAAGGGGGCTTGGCCTTACTGGAGGGTTGCTTCATAGAGAAATCAAAGTTTTTGAAACTAAATCAAACCTGAGCATATGCAACAATAAAATTGGGATTCTTTACTACTGTGTTGGATAACCTTGAAGACCTAGAGTTGAAGGTCTTGCCAGACTTCATGTGCAACTGGAAGGATCCTGAAAACACACTTTTAAATACCATGGGAACAGGCACTGCACACACCTGTCCATCAGCCTCTGACTCTCTGGATCATTCTTTCAGCTCTCAATTCATCCTCTGAACTCATTGTCCCAGGTTCTGGGAAGAGCAAAAATGGGAAAGGGGAGAACCATGTAAGAAATGAACTCAGTTTATTTTTCTTCCCGACAATCATATGTCTTGCATAGAGAAAAAAGAAAAAGTCAGGCATTGGTAGTGCATGCCTTTAATTCCAGTACCTGGAAGGCAGAGGCAGGTGGGTCTCTGTGAGTCTGAGATCAGTGTGGTCTAAAGAGCAAGTTCTAGGATAGGCTCCAAAGCTACAGAGAAGCCCTGTCTCAAAAACAAAACAAACAAAAACAAAAACAAAAAAATCACAAACCAACCAACCAAACAAACAAAAAACAAGAAAACAAAACACACACACACAAAACAAAGGATGCCAGTCATGGTGTTATGTGCTTGCCATTCTAGCAGTTGTGAAGCAGAGGCAGGAGGATTACTGCAAGTTCAAGGCTACTGTGGACTACATAAAGAAACCCTACACCCCAAATAAGAGGGAGGATAGAGAGATGGTTCAGTCAATAAGCTACTTGCCTTGCTTATAGGAGATCCCCAGAACCCATAATAAAACCTGGGCCTGTTGTTCTTCTCTTGTACCCCATCATGAGAGGCAAGCCCCAGCCAGCCTCACCAGTAAATGTGCCCTAGGGTAGTGAAAGGCACTATCCAAAGATCAAACAGATCAAACCTGAGAAAACACACTGGAGACTGATCTCTGACCTCCACAGGTGCAGACACATGACACATGTAATTGTGCACAGCTCCACAGATAAACAGAAACCATCAAGATAGAAGAGAGAAATATAGTAACATGTGCAGGATTGTGCATAAGTGTGAACAGTTCTCTGAGCCCCTGAACCTTGAATGGGATTTATTTTATTATTATTATTATTATTATTTATTATTTTTTTTGTGTTTTTCGAGACAGGGTTTCTCTTTGGCTTTTGGAGCCTGTCCTGGAACTAGCTCTTGTAGACCAGGTTGGCCTCCAACTCACAGAGATCCACCTGCCTCTGCCTCCCGAGTGCTGGGATTAAAGGCATGCGTTACCACCGCCCAGCTTTGAATGGAATTTATTTGAAGGACAGAAATCTCTTAATGTCATTGAGTTTTCCCTTGAATTCTTGGCTTGGAATATTGATGGCACATTATTTAAAGTCTCAGCACACAAAAGCAAACTGTGTCATTCTTGAACACAGTTGTTGGTTGTTTTGCTGCTGTTGTTTGATTTTCAGTGGCATTTGTGTAACAGACCCCATGGAACCAGCTTCAGCAAGATTCTACCCAAACCTTTGTTTGAGAAAACGGGATCATGGGAGGAGTCTTCTCCTTGTGGGGCCTCCTAGGGCATGCCACCCATCCACATAGACAGCATCCCATGTGTTGGAGGAAGACCGCTTGTAGGTTCCCGGCTGCTCAGCCCCGAAATAATCACACAGAAACTGTATTATTTAAATCACTGCTTGGCCCATTAGCTCTAGCTTCTTATTGGCTAACTCTTGAATATTAATTTAACCCATCTCCATTAATCTGTTATCGCTATGTGGCTGTGGCTTACTGGCTAAAGTTCCAGCATCTGTCTCTGGCAGGGCTACGTGGCTTCTCTTTCCTGACTCCACCTTCTGCCTCCCAGCACTTAGTTTAAATTTTCCCCACCTATCTCTGTTCTTTTGCCCTATCACAGGCCAGGACAGTTTCTTTATTCATTAACCAATAAAAGCAACACATAGACAGAAGTTCCTCCCACACCAACTGTGATCTGTGGTCCTGGGTTCTCCATCTGTCCACACTGACAGTGTTCTGTGATCTGTGGCCAGTCAACCCTGCTTAACCTACAAAACGTAAAGCCTTCCCAGAGAGGCAGCAGTGCCGTCCTGGGGGTCAGAAAGTCACCCGGCCAGTGTGTATGCTTGAGGATCCCCATCCATTCTGGGAGGATGTGACTCCTTCCAATGCATGAGGGGGGATGAATTCTAGAATATTACTGTTACCAACTCAGCTTAAATGAGAAAGACCCTGATAGGCTCTGGCATTTAGACCCTTGGTTTCCCCTTGGTGGCAGTGTTTGGGGAGGCATAGAGGGTGTGGCTTTACTGGAAGAAGTGTGTTATTGGGGGCAGCCTTTGATGCTTCAGCGCCACAGGACATTCCCAGTGTTCTCTCTGCTTCCTACTTAGGTTTTAAGATTTGAACTCTCTGTTGCTCTAATCTGCACGCCTGCCTGCTGCCACATGTCCCCACCACCATGGTGTTAGACCCTTACCCCTTTGAAAATGTCAGTTCAAGTGAATCCTCCCTTGTAGAATTTGCCTTGGTTTTGATGATGGATCACTGCGACAGAAACGTAATGGATATACCAATTTAGGTGACAGTTATTAGCCAAAAGCTCTATAACCCCAAGTGTTCTGTAACCACCTACACAAGCCTGTCCATGGCCATAGCAACACCGTGTTCTGGAAGAAGGGAGGTCCACCTGGCTTCTATCCTAATATAGAGGCAAACCAGGCCTGTCAGCTTGATGGTGACTGATTGGTTTGGGGAAAGTCACCTAAACCCTCTGAGTTTCAGGACCATTTTAACAAGTGTAGGCCTGAAACATTTGGGCTGTACATTTCAAGATTTCATATGGGGTTTGAAGAATATGAACAATGACAAAAGCCACAGAAAACTAATATAAAAGTGAGGAAACTGCATACAATTAAACATCCACCACATGGGAGCTCACTGTCTAATCCCAGCATTCAGCAGGCAGAAAGTGGAGGATCAGAATGGAAGGTCAAGGTCATCCTTGGCCAGGGAATTTGGGTAGAATGGAACCAAGAGCTTTCAAACACATTTTTTAAAATTCCATATTTGTTTATCGTGTGTGTACCTGTATGTTTCCTCACACCATGCTGTGCATGTGGAAGTCACCCTTCAGAGTCAGTTCCCGCCTTCTACCATGTGCATCCTGAGAACCGAGCAGTCGTCAGGCTCGGTGGCAAGTTCCTTGACCGACTGAGTCTCGCACACGCCCAATTTCATTTCAGGATTATCATTCTTTAAAAAACAAAACTTCATTTTATATGTATGCATGTTTTTTTCTGTATTTATGGAAGTGTAGTGTAGCACATGAGTTCAGTACCTGTGAAAGTCAGATGACAGAATCAGACCCCCGGCATGAAGTTATAAATGACTATAAGCTATTGTATGAGTGCTGGGCATTGAACCTGGGTCCTCTGCAAGAGCAGCAAGTGCTCTTAACTGCTGGGCCAGCTGTCTAGCCTTAAGTTTTTTGTTTGTTTGTTTGTTTGTTTCATTCTTGTGGATACAGATAAGTATTGGGTAGGGCTGAGGAGATAGCTCTATGAGTAATGTGTTTGCCTTACAAACACAGGGACCTGAACTTAATCCCTAGAATGCACCCCACAAAAGCCAGTCATGCTGACTCAGGCCTACAAGCAATCTCAGTGCTGGGGAGACAGAGACTGGAAGATCCCCGAGGCTTGCTCACCTCATAGGCTAGCCTATTTGGCAAGCAACACAGCAACAAGAGATCCTATCTCAAATAAACTGTTGATGGCACCCTAAAAATGACCGTTAAGGGTGTCCTCTGTACGTCTGTACTCTCATCATACTAACACAGACGTACACAGGTGCAAAGGGAAAGTTGAATTGGGTCAAGTCTTTGCCAACAGCTCTTCCTATAGGATTCTCAGCCACTTAGTGATGGAGCGCTGCCACGCCCATGTGGCCTTCCCCACACCTGGGGTCAAGAGCCTGAGTGGCGTTCAGAGGTCATTGCATTGCTCTTTCTAGGGATCACCACTCCTGACACTGAGGGCTGGGTCATATTGACACTGGGCTGTCAGACACTTTATAAAACATACTGATTTCAGGGGCCATGAAAATGAGGGTGAAAATACCCTTCATAGCTGATGGAGCTGTCCACATGCTTGAGGATTGGAACAATGTACTCTAATGACTTCCAGTAGTTCAGAATGCAAGCCCAGAGATTCCGGTAATAGACAGAGCCCAGGCCGTGTTCTTCAGTCATCTATAGCTATTTTAAGATGGAAAATCTCCCCGGTGCCTCTGTAGCTCATCTGTAAAATCTACATTAGAAGATTATAAATTGGATACCACTGATAAAATTATACCTCCCTAGCCCAAGTCCTTGTACAAAAATACATTCTCTTCTCTTTGGCTTATGTGTTCTCTGCATGTGACTATTTTCTCTTGTGGTACATAGATGGTTAATGCTGATAAAGTTGTTATATCTTACTACAGAATTTGTTAATTTGCAAGATAGATACATTTTGGATACCTCAGTTTTTAAAAGTATATTTTATCTACAAGGAATTCATAGTGTAGCTGTATCTGAACTCTTTTCCCAACTGCTCATTGCAAATGTAAGTTTGGACTTTTTTCCTCACTGCTTTCGAGAACTTGTGTCTTGGGAAAGGCCATGGGCCACATCAGCAGCTCCTGACAAGCTAGTTTTAGCTGCTTCTTCTGTGCTCCTACATTTTCAGCCACAGAAACCACAGCCCAGCCTAAAATACAGTTGTTCTGCCAAGACAGCTGTCTCATTGCCCCGTGTGAGCAGCAGTGACCTCCACCACAGGGTCGGATAACTAAGCCAAAAGATTAGCATCCTAATACCTGGTGTTAATTCTCCATTAAATTTCTAGCAGGTCACAGGAAATCAGGTTCTCACTGTCTGAAACAGAGGAGAGGAGAGCCTGAGTGAGAGACAAGATAAGGCTCCCGCCAGGAAAAGGACGCAACATGTCAGCACTGGCCATTTGTGTGGTTGTTGAATTGGGTTCTGCTTTTCTGTTGCTGTTTTTCTAAACTATTCTTGGAGTCTCCATTGCGTTTTTTGTTTTTTTGTGTTTTTTTTTTATTGTTAGTTAAATTTATTTATTTATTTTTTTATTAATTAATTTATTTAATTATTAAAGATTTCTGCCTTTTCCCCGCCACCACCTCCCATTCCCTCCCCCTCCCCCAATCAAGTCTTCCTTCCTCCTCAGCCCAAAGAGCAAGCAGGTTTCTCTGCCCTGTGGGAGGTCCAAGGACCACCCACCTCCATCCAGGTCTATTAAGGTGAGCATCCAAACTACCTGGGCTCCCACAAAGCCATTACGTGCAATAGGATCAAGAACCCATTGCCATTGTTCTTCAGTTCTCAGTAGTCCTCATTGTCCATTATGTTCAGCGAGACCGGTTTTGTCCCATGCTTTTTCAGACCCCGGCCAGCTGGCCTTGGTGAGTTCCCGATAGAACATCCCCATTGCCTCAGTGTGTGGGTGCACCCCTCGCAGTCCTGAGTTCCTTGCTCGTGCTCACTCTCCTTCTGCTCCTCCTTTGGATCGTGAGACTTCAGTCCAGTGCTCCAATGTTGGTCTCTGTCTCTGTCTTCTTTCATCGCCTGATGAAGGTTAATATTCAGGGGGATGCTTATATGTTTTTCTTTGGGTTCACCTTCTTATTTAGCTTCTCTAGAATAACGAATTATAGTCTCAATGTCCTTTATTTATGGCTAGAAACCAAATATGAGTGAGTACATCCCATGTTCCTCTTTTTGGGTCTGGCTTACCTCACTCAGGATAGTGTTTTCTATTTCCGTCCATTTGTATGCAAAATTCAAGAAGTCATTGTTTTTTACTGCTGAGTAGTACTCTAATATCAGTCCAAACACACTGAACCTGATAGAAGAGAAAGTGGGAAGTACTCTACAACACATGGGCACAGGAGAACACTTCCTACGTATAACCCCAGCAGCACAAACACTAAGGACATCATTGAATAAATGGGACCTCCTGAGACTGAGAAGCTTCTGCAAAGCAAAGGACACTGTCACTAAGACAGAAAGGCAACCCACTGACTGGGAGAAGATCTTCACCAACCCCGCAACTGACAAAGGTCTGATATCCAAAATATACAAAGAACTCAAGAAATTAGACCGTAAAAGGTTAATCAATCCAATTATAAAATGGGGCACTGAGCTGAACAGAGACTTTTCAACAGAAGAAGTTCAAATGGCCAAAAGACACTTAAGATCGTGCTCAACTTCCTTAGCAATCAGGGAAATGCAAATCAAGACAACATTAAGATACCATCGTACACCTGTCAGAATGGCTAAAATCAAAAACACCAATGATAGCCTCTGCTGGAGAGGTTGTGGAGAAAGGGGCACTCTCATCCATTGCTGGTGGGAATGCAAACTTGTGCAACCACTTTGGAAAGCAGTGTGGCGGTTTCTCAAGAAAGTCGGGTTCAACCTACCTCTCGACCCAGCAATACCACTATTGGGAATATACCCAAGAGATGCCCAAACATACAACAAAAGTATATGCTCAACTATGTTCATAGCAGCATTGTTTGTAATAGCCAGAACCTGGAAAGAACCTAGATGTCCTTCAATGGAAGAATGGATGAAGAAAGTATGGAATATATACATATTAGAGTACTACTCAGCGTTTTTTGTTTTTAAAGGACGTCCTTGCTGATAGTAAGAAATGGGTTCTATAGTCCCTTTAAAAGATGCATCAAGCCGGGCGGTGGTGGCGCACGCCTTTAATCCCAGCACTCGGGAGGCAGAGGCAGGCGGATCTCTGTGAGTTCGAGACCAGCCTGGTCTACAGAGCTAGTTCCAGGACAGGAACCAAAGCCACAGAGAAACCCTGTCTCGAAAAAACAAAATAAACAAAACAAAAAAAAAAAAACAAAAAAACAAAACAAAAAAAGATGCATCAGTTCTTATTTATTTAATTAGTGTGTATGTTTGTATGCAACGGTGCTTGTGTGGAGGTCAGAGGACAGCTTGCAAGAGTTGGCTTACTCCTTCTGACTTGTGGGATTCCATTCCCTTGTTCCACTGTTTGGGTCCCAGGGATTGCACTCTGTTCAGCTGGCCTTACCCGCTAGGCTGTTTCACTGTCCCTGCGTAGTTCCTTTCTTTCCCAGAGTGCAGCAAGACTTCACACAGGGTCTCTTGTATCTTCTCTTCTCACAGGAGTCTGTTCAGAGAACTTAGAGACAAGGATGCCATTTTTTATATACTAGGCAGTAATCAAGCTGGAAACAAAAGTTGGCACCAACTTAGCATCTGCTCCTCTTGGCATCTATTTGGTGCCCGCCGTGGAGAACTTAGTCCGTGCGGGTTCACTGACAAGAAAATCAGCCAGAATGCATAGCACATGAGAAAGGAGTTAGATAGTTAGCAAAGATTCTCAAATGGAGTCAAGCAGCGGCATTGACCATGTAAATCACTGGCACCATTTTATGACTGGAAACAAAAGCTACACAGACCTGAGTCCATTTCCTCGAATCCATAGAGCTAGGAGAGAGAACCAAATTCTAAAGTTGTCCTCAGACCTCCCCACATTGTGAGTGTGTGCACACATATGTGCACACACACATGTAAATAACAATAATAATATAATAGTTCATTATTTTTAAAAAAATTGAAAAAGGAAAACAGCGTGCAAGCCCTCATCCCTGGTTCCCAGTGATTCTTAGCCCAAACAAGTTTTTAAACCGCTGGAGAACAAAAGAGCTTTGTTTAAGCAAAAAGAAAGGTCTAAACTGATTTAAAAAAAAAAAAAAAAAAACACCAGCGAGGGTTCCTTTCAGACCAACCTAACGATGAGTGTACTGAGTGTGGTTCTGAACAGCAAAGAAACCTCTTCTCCCAGACTTCTTTATTGCTCCTAACTAGGTTCCAGAAACCCTTGCTTTCATTTTTATTTCTAGACCTGGTGTACTCAGTGCTCAGAACCCTTAAGGCTTTCCAGAGGTGTTAATGGTATCGATGACATGAATGAGGAATCTAGGACTTGGGTGACCTTTCTGCCTCTGTTCATTGTGTGCCCTTTACTGAAAGAATAACGAAGAAAAGGCTATTTTTAGATAACATAAATACATAAGAATTTTAGGATTTGGAGAGGGTAGCTGAAGATAGCACAGTTCTATACTGTCATTAGCAGCGTGAGGGGTTTTCCTGGTGTCCTGGGGAATTTGACTCCCATACAGGAGTCCTAGCTTTGAGGAAGGAAAGGGTTTCAGGCTAGCCAGGTTTTGAGGCAGACCTGGGGACTGAGTAAAGGTGTGAGATGACTTGAGCACCCCAGGGACAGGGAGATGACCTGAGCATCACGAGGACAATGGGACAGCCTAAGCATCCTGGGGATTTGATAGGCCCTGAGCATCCCAGGGGCAGTGAGATGCTTAACAGGAAAAGGCATTTGAGACTAAGTGATGACCTGAGCATCCCAGGGACTCTTGTGACGACAGTGCCTCTAAGTTGTCTTCTGATCTCCACATGCAGGCCATGCCACAATCATGAACATCTCCCCCGAATCCCACAACACACACACAGGCACACAATTTACAAATATAATGTAATTTTTGATTTAAAAAAGAAAACTAGTCATGGCCAAGTGTGGTTGTGGGCTCCTCAAGGAAGAATCACTAAGCATGAAGGGTGTGTCTTATCACAGGGTGCTTCCTGTGTGTGTGTGTGTGTGTGTGTGGAGGGGGCCTGCTAGGGTTACCATAGACAAGTTAGAATCAGACACACAGTGGTTCAGTATGATTGGATGTCTTTACCCTGAAGAGAGTCAAGTTTTGTTCGTGAGTCTAGCCACATTGGGACAAGTACATGAGGCTGTTTCCAAGGTCACATACATTCAGGCCTTGAGCATGAGTCATTGATGCTTCAACATAAAAAAAAAATCTATTTATATCTAAAAGGAGCGTTAATTCTATGTAGCAGCCTTTATAGCAAATATAGCTGATTGTGCTCAAAGTGTTCTTGTTAGCTGGAGAGAAGCTTCAGACACATTCTTCTGCCTCCTCACGCCTGTCGTCCACCTGTCTTTCCATCCCACCTCAAAACCACATAAAAGCAGGAACATCCATTTGGGTTCTACTTTTTGATGATTCTCCTATTTCGGTTTAATAAAGACGCACATGATAACCATGCCAAGGCTCTGTTCGCAGTTTTGTTCTCCAGACATGCACAAGTTGGGTACCATTATTTCATCTCTAACTGATCCTCCATTTTTGCCACTAGGGCTTGAGTCAGATAAATCATTATAAATGACAAATACCAGCTGACATGATTGTTCACTCCAGGAGGGAATAAGAGGTTGAAATTCCCAAGCAAGATCTTTATTCATTTTTACCATGACACGGAGCGATGTTTTCCCCAACAGCGTTTGAATGTTAGTGCCTTTCTTTAGGGAGACATGCTGATACACAGCACAGGTCAAAGACCAGAGGCCCATTGGGATAAAGGTTGACCCCCACCAACCTAATCACACTTGTCCTGTGTCAACAGTGCCTGCTGACTCCTTTCTAATGAGATTTTCTACAATGAGTAGCCTAGTTTAAGCACGCATTTCTAGTCTTTGTGGCTCAGTGTTTGTCTGTGTGAAAACCCATTTTGTTCTGTTTGCGGAACACCTTACATTTGCTAATGACCTGCACAAATTAAACAGAAAGGAGACAGAGAGGCAAGGTTAACTTTTTCAAAATGGCTTTGCTCCCCGTGAATGGCAGGCCCAGGGCATTCAGCCTCCGCTGCCTCCTGCTCCCAAAGAAGACTTACCAGACACAAAGAGCCAAGGAAACTGCCACATGCATGCACACGCCACTCAGAAATGCAAACTGGTGGGAGGGAAAGTCTATTCACAGACTTCCTAGCAAACTGAGAGCAATTAGAATAGATGAGATGGTTCCTTTCCCCGTGCGGGTTGGTGCCTGCCTGGCACATGGCTCTGCGGAGTTAGGAGCCAGAATCTAGGCTGTGCCTAGACTTTCCCCATTGTGACTCCCCCTGAATAGCACAAAATTCCACGCTGGCCACGTTGTGCACACGTGCAGGCAGAGATGCACTGAGGAGCTAGTGGGTTTGCAGCTGAGCATGAAGAATTATTTGGAATCTGTCTTCTGCTGTGCCTCTCATTCGCTATCTAAAGTGGTGTGAGGAAGATGGGAAAGGACTTAGAGCTGGCAACTGTGCATGCAGCACGTGTATAGTTACTCAGCAGTGATTGGAGTGTGTGCATGTGTATGTGCGTGTTCACGTGTGCGAACACATGTTGTTTTCAGACGTCATCCACCATGCTTTTCTCAGGTGGAGTCTCCCATTCGCATGAAGTTCATTGAATAGGGGGAGCCTTAGCAACCTCTGAACGTGGCTTTTAAAATATGAGGTCTGGAGGCTGAACTGAGGGCCTTATACTTGTGTGGAAAGGATTTCACTGGACTTCACACATTCTTAGGCCTGAAGTATTGAATTCACTGCTCCTTTCCAAAGCAGAAGTACTAAGGATTGGGCACTTGAACATCTTAGGACTAGAGGCTGCTATTCCTCCTTGTGTGTGTGTGTGTGTGGGGGGGTGTTGATGATAATTATAAAGAGGATGTCTTGGTGGCTGAGTGTTATAAACATCTCATCCTATCTCAAAGCCAGGGTAATGACTTAAAGAGACATTTGTGACTAATAAAGGAGCCTTCTATGAAATGAGATTAGGGCTGTGACGCATAATGAACAGAGGGCAGATTTGTGCATGCCCGAACTGTTTTTAAGGGCTTTTTTCCTTCTCTGCTCAGCACAGAGATGATGCCCACAGATGTCCCCTCCCACCCCGCTCATTCCCTAACTCATTGTGCAGTTCCTAATGTCACTGTCCCCATCCCTTCAAGTAACTGGCCCAGCCAGAGCTTTTTATCTTATCCTAATGATGTTCATGACATGCTAAAGCAGTTTCATAAAGGACTCCAAATAAGCCTTGGTCTGCATGTCTACAAATTATAACCAAGAATATTCCCAAGAAGTCAGTTCTAGGCTGTCAGTCCTCCTCTCCTTGCTTCTATGTTGTTCCCTAAATTCATAATACCTGTTTGCTGATAGCTATGTTCACTCCTGCATATGTACACATAGTGGGTAAAGATGCTTGCAGCCAAGCCTGAAAACTTGAGTTCCATTTCTGGGGCACATGCCATTGCAGAAGAGAATCAGCTCCCTCAGGTTGCCATCTGACTTCCACATAAATGCTATGCTATGTATGTGCCATACATGTGTGTGTGTGCACGTATGGCACACGTACACACACATTTTTAAACATGGGAAAATTGTGTGTGAATTTCTGAAAATTAGAGTATTTTTTGGTGGAAGAAATACAAAAAGTCTCTGCTCAAAACTTGTAATGAAGTGTGGCAAATTTATCTCCATTCTATCTTCTACTTAATCTGTGGCTCACTTTCTTAAGAGAAAGTGGTACCAGTAGCAAAGATCCATTTGGACAGAAAAACAATATCCTGTCATAAAGAATTCATCTTCAGCCCTTCAGGTAATAGCATTAGTGTATATCGACAGGATTATTTTGTAGTTCCTTCGGCATAAGTTGTATCATTTACTATATTGTTGTCAAAAATTCACTTGTCTTCATGTGTACCATGTGAAAAGTGTAGTAACAACAGCAGCCAGAAGAGGGTGCTGGATCTCCGGTCATTGGAGCCTTCCCATGTGGGTGATGGTGACCAAACCAGGTCCTCTGCAATAGAGTGTTCTTGACTGCCGGGCCATCTCTCTAACCCCTGGCATACATTATTAAATTAAAAACTCCCAAGCAGAAACAGCATGATAGAAACTGATGAGCCCAAGAAGGGCTGTGCTGTACCAAAGTCGTTTTGCATGGTATAAAAGTACTGTTCTGCATTTCAGAGTTGGTTCCAAAGGCTCCCTAATCAGCTATTTCTGTTCAGTTGTCAACCATTGAAAGGCCTTTATTGACCTCTAAATACCAATTTCTTAGGGAAACTTGAAAAACTTGGCCCATGACAAGAACCTCGTTCTGCCTTTTAAACTACCTGGAGCCAAAAACCTGGGCCCAGAGAAAAAGAAGGAAAAGTCTTGACTTGGCTGCATTCCTAGGAGGTGCATGAGTGAGGGTCTCTGCGGCCTCCTCACAATTCCAGGCTTAATGCTGGCATCTCATAAAAGGCCCAGCTTGTCATTCCTGATAGGTTCCTATATGGATCAATATCGAACACATTGTTTCTGACTCTCATTTTATCTCCTGAATATTAATAATTCTGAATATGCAAAGATTTTGTGTAAATAATCCCACTCCATAATCTTAGCTGTTCTAAAAGAGCCTTTGGTCAAATGGAGACAAACTTGATAGATAATACATTATAAAGAAGTCTCCGCTCCATGTGGTGGTTCATGCTTGTAATTTCAGGATTTGGAAGACTGAGGTAGGAGAATTTCAAGTTCGAAGCCAGCCTGAAGTGCATATATATATTGAGATAGTTTACTGGCTGAGGGTGAATACTGACCTTGTAGATCTAAGTTCAAATCCCAGCACCAAAGTCAGTAGTTCATTACCAACCATCTGTAGCTCCAGCCCTATTCTTTTTTAATATAAAAAAGAAAAACTAGAAAAGGGAAGAGATTTCCTAGAAACACCTCTAATTCCTACCGGTACTGATCGTTATTCCTGACCAAAGAAACAGGTGACATCACCAGAATAACGAAGGACATAATGGGCACTTCTTGATCATATGTGGTGTTCTAGCCGAGTGCCAGGCATTTGGGGACCGAAGGAAGCAGAGCTGTGCGATTCGCTCTACCTTGAAGTGGCTCTCACTCTCAGCATGTGGCTAGCATAGCTTTCGTTTCGCTATTAGAATTACTGCAAGGTGCAGGCAGCTTCTTATGCAGATACCCGTGTTAATGTGAACACATTTCCGTTTTGGAGACGAAGCAGGGGACCAAATTTACTTTATTCTCATACAATGTTCAGGGATTCAGCAGACACCATGGGAAGCCATTTATTTCTGCATGCAGAAAATCAGCTTGCTTATACCACCTGGTACTGCCTACCTGGGGATTTTCTTTTTCTTTTGGAAACAAGAGCTGAAAAGTCTCTCACTAACAGTGAGCAGGTCAATGCCTCCCTTTCTGGAGGTGGCTCTGAAGCATCACCTGACTTATTCAGATAATCTGGCATAAGAAATCCTGCCTTAGCATCTATTTCTGGGGTGGTGAAGCCCTATCCAAGATAACATCCTTTTCTAATGTCTCCTAGCAGCAGTTTGAATGAAAACTGTTCCCTGTAGTCTTAAGCATTGAACACTTGGTCCCTGGTAAGCTGCACTGATTGGGGAGGTATAGGAGGTGCAGCCCTCCTAGAAGTGCATATTGAAGACAGACAGACATTGAGCTTAAAAATCTCCCTCCACTTTCAGTGTCTACTTTCTGCTTCCTGTTTGTGGTTCAGGATGTGAGCTCTCAGCATCCCCTTCCTGCCACCATTCCTCCACTCCTCAATCATTTTAAATTTTTTTAATTGAGCTATATATTTGTTCTGCTCTCTTCCCTTCCTCCTTCCCCACTTCCCTTCTACCCTCTTCCAGGATCCCTATGCTACCAATTTACTCAAAAGATCTTGTCTTTTTCTGTTTCCATGTAGATTAGATCGATGTATGTCTTTCTTAGGGTCCTCTTTGTTGTCTAGGTTCTCTAGGACTATGAACTGTAGGCTGATTTTTCTTTGTTTTATGCCTAAAAGCCACTTACAAGTGAGTACATATGATATTTGTCTTTATGGGTCTGGGTTACCTCACTCAATATGATGTTTTCAAGATCCATCTATATTTCAAGGTGTCATTATTTTTTTCTGCTGCATAGTACTCCATTATGCAAATGTGCCACATCTTCCTGATCCATTCTTCGGTTGAGGGACATGAAGGTTGTTCCCAGGTTCTGGCTGTGACAAACAGTGCTGCTATGAACATAGTTGAGCACATGTCCTCATAGTACAGTTGAGCTTCCATGGGGTACATACCCAAAAATGGTATTGCTGAGTCTTGAGGTAGGTTGTTTCCTAATTTTCTGAGAAGTCACCATACTGATATCCAAGGTGACTGTGCCAGTTTGCACTACCATCAGCAATGGAAGACTGTTCTCTTTATTCTACATCGTCTCTAGCATAAGCTGTCATCGGTGTTTTTGATCTTGGCCATTCTTACAGGTGTAAAATGGAATCTCAGAGTTGTTTTGATTTGCATTTCTCTGATGGCTAAGGATGTTGAGCATTTCCTTAAATGTCTTTCAGCCATTTTAGATTCCTCTGTGGTGAGTTCTCTATTTAGGTCTGTGCCCCATTGTTTTATTGGATTATTTGTTCTTTTGATGACCAATTTCTTGAGTTCTTTGTATATTTTGGAGATCAACCCTCTGTCTGATGTGGGGTTAGTGAAGATCTTTTCCCATTCTGTAGGCTGCCGTTTTGACTTGTTGACCATGTGCTTTGCTTTACAGAAGCTTTTCAGTTTCAGGAGGTCCCATTTATTACTTGTTTCTCTCAGTATTTGTACTAATGGGGTGATATTTAGAAAGTGGTTTCCTGTTTAGTCATGGACTCTTAGCTGATTTAGTCATGGCGTTTTTATCACAGCAGCAGCATAGTAACTAATCCACACTTACTCACTGATATTCAGAAAATTGTTCTCTCCAAGACACCATTATCATTTCCTTCCTGTGCTCGGGAGGCTGTTCATCCAGCTTCCTTGTGCGTTGAGTTCATCTTTCTATTATTAGCCATTGCCAGATAAAACTTACCAACCACATATTGGTGCTGTAATTCAGCCTGTAAAATCTTCAGACACTCATTCCTTTAACGATGTTGTCCAGATTAATGTCTTTAAGTATTTCCTATAGGCCCCTGACTCCCAGTAATTAAATTTCTTTCTCAGGTTTTGTTCTCAACCTTTAAATTCCCTGTGTAGCTGGGGATGATGCCTTCTCCTCCTCCCTCTACCTCTCCAGTGCTAGCATTAAAAGTGTGAACCACTACTCAACCTCTGGCAGGTGCTGTGGATGGAACCCGGGGCTTTCTGAATGCTAGGCAAGCATGCTAGGCAACCAAATGAGCTAGATGTGTATGGAGGCGAAAGAATGAGCTGTTCTTCTCCAACATTCTATCTACCTCCTTTGAGACAAGGCCGTTCATCAGCCTGGGACTTACTAATACCATTAGATTGGCTGGTAGCAAGTGCCACTCTGGGGATCGAACTCAGACCTTCAGGTTTACAGGGCAGGCACTTTTCCAACTAAACCATTGTCAGTCGCTAATAGTGGTGCTCTTACTATATTCTGTGTCATTGGCCATATGACTTCCTTTCAGCCATTTTAATCAATCACTATTCATTGTTCAGCAGATCTACTGGTCAGATGCACTTTGTGTCATTTGTGTGCCTTGCCTTAGAGATTCATCTGTTTCCTATATCTCCTAGTTTGAGTTCTAAGAGACCTTAGAATATAGTTGTTTATTATTATCCTTTATTATATAGTTCACTATAAAGGGATCTTAATATTACTGAGGTTTTTTTCCCTTAAGTTTGTGCATTGACTCTCTCATCTATTTGCCAGTCAGAAAACAGAAAAGGAAGGAGAGAGGGAGGGAGAAAAAGAAGAGAGGAAGGAAGGAAGGAAGGAAGGAAAGAAGGAAGGAAGGAAGGAAGGAAGGAAGGAAGGAAGGAAGGAAGGAAAAAGGAAGGAAGGAACGAATGAATAAAGGAAGGAAGTGTTGCAAAAGGAGCAGTGGGCTGTGTTCCCGCCAGGATCCTGGCTCCCCAGCTAGTTTGCTCCCAAAATAATTACACAGAAACTGCATTCATTTAAACACTACCTGGCCCATTATTTCTATCCTCTTATTGGCTAACTCTTACATATTCGTTTAACCCATTTCTAATAATCTGTATTGCCACTTGATTGTGGCTTATCGGGATGAGTCTAATGAGCATCTGTCTGTCTTGTGGAGGAGAATCATGGCGTCTGCCTGACTCTGCTTTCTTTCTCCCAGCATTTTGTTCAGTCTACTACACCTATCCGAATTCTGCCCTATCAAAAAGCAAAGGCAGTTTCTTTATTAACCAGTGAAAGTAACATATAGACAGAAGGCCCACCTACTCCAAGGAAGGAAGGGAGGAAGGGAGGGAGGGAGGAAGGAAGGGTCAGAAAGCACTGATAGCTAAAACATACATTTTACTGTGGCTTAGTCTTTATTGGTCCAGCAAGGACAACTAGCTGCAAGAGATGCTAGGAAACAAAGGTCCAGAAGGATGGTTGCTGCCGTCCAGAGAATAAGGGGTGTTTTGTTACTGCTTCTCTTTTGCTTAACTTGTCAGGGAGAAAGGTAGGATGTCACAGTATAGAAAAATAACATTTCAACCACAGATGGTATGAAATAGTTACCCATGGCTTAGGCAGAGCCTAGATCCTGCCCACTTTGGAGCATTTTTAATCGGAAAAGCATTATTATCCTCCCTTGCCTTTTATATTATTAGAGTAAGTTTTATTTATTGCTACTGGCTCAGGAAATGACCCAATGTGGCCTCGTAAGACAGAATTAATTTGCAGTGACTCCAGCTGAAAACTTGGCTGCCTTTTAACTTAATAACTTGAGAGTTGTCAGTCTCCTTTGAAGTTAATGATAGCTGTAAAGTGCAAATAAAACTTCCCTAAAGGGAATCAGACGCTGGAAGGCTAGGAAATGGATGCCCCCCCCCCCAAGAACTATTAATATATGTGTTAGGGAGAGGGCAGATGGTGGGATGGGATTTGAATTTCATTGTGAATTTTTTGCTTCTTGTTTTGGCTTTTGTATGACAGACTATCCAACAGTTCCCCCCACCACACCAGAAATGAAATTTAAAGCACTTAATAGGTTTTCAGAAGTGGGTCACATATTAGAAGCAAAGATCTTTTGTGTGAAGGGCTGTGTTAGAAATACTTAGGATGTAAGCACCACCTCTGGGGGTCCATGGATTTGCACAGCAGGACATCACATAGCACATGAAAGCTCAGTTACAAGCCGTGGTCTTTCTGACATGGATGTGATTTTCCAAATAGGTATACGAAACTATTTTAAGTGTGTTTTATTTCTTTAATGGGTGAACTGACTGGCTGAAGAGAAAGAAAAAGTAGGGGAAAAAGCAATCAAAAGACTGTGTCAGTAAAGAAGAGCAGCCACTGTTTTTCTTTTATGCAAAGTAGCAAACTGGGTCACGCCCAGGCAGCAGGTCCTGTTTCTAATTCATGCTCAGGTTATCTGTGGCTGAGAGGCTCCTGACTAGGATGCTGCCCCGGGCCAGCCTGTTTTTTTCTCTACAAAGATGTCTCTCTCTGAGTTGGCTTCAGCAGGAAGTGGCGCTAGGAATTTATTTTTCTCTCTCTCCTCATTCATTTGTGGGTTTATTTCTCCTTAATGTCTGATCAGAAGAGTCGGCCGATTGATGTCCCTGGGGATGACGGGTTCCTGTTGGCGCCTGTGCAGATGAAGGCAGCAGTAGGGAGCTGTGTTGATGGTTGGGTGGCTTTCCTCTCCAAGGGCAGGAAAAACACTCCTGAAAGCCTGAGGGATATGCTCCACCCACCACCACCCTAAACCTTGGAATATTTCATTCCCTTTCATCTGAATGCCTTGTGAAACATTTGAAGTCTGCAGAGATTGTCAAAGACGGGATGGGCCAGTGAAACCCGACAGTTTCTCCTCTAGCATTTCCTAGTTAATGAAACTTGGCAGCAGGCCCCTAATGATTCGGATGAAATTAGAGGATTCTTGTCGTTATTCCTTTCTCAAAATCAGCCTTTCCAGAACTCCAGTATTTGCTGCAATTTATATTTGCTGCAATTTAGTGTTTTAATGCACCCTATTCCAAGAGATGCATGCTTGCTTGCTTTCTTCCTTTTTTTTTTCTTTCTTGATTTTTTTTTTCAAGGAAGGGTTTCTCTGAGTAGCCCCCCCTGTCCTGGAACTCTCTATGAAGACCAGGATAACATGTGTTTTAGAAGCATATGTTTTATAATATTTTCTGCTTGAACTCAGTGTCCTGGGCGAGGTGCAGGAGTTTGTTCTTGGGATTTCCCATGTGTCTGTTTGGTTTTTGCTGTATTGTAAATTTTGTGTGGGCTGCTGCCAGGTGAGAAGTTCTCCTGGGTTCTTCTTGTCTTTTTGAAGGAAAGAATTCAGGCAAGAGAGAACAGTTTAAGCATTTTATTTGGCAAAGTAAATGCTCCAAAGAAAGATTGGCGTGAACGGTGTTGAGGAAGTGGTTTGCAGTATAGCGTGGACAGAATTGTTTTTAATGAATACTTACGGATGGTATACTTACGGGGTGAAGTGACTATTTCCCTCCCAGATCATTGTAATCACTACAAAATCTCACCACAGAGTATCAACAATAACGATATAGATGGTAATGAAGGCAAGGTCTTTTGTGAAAGTGTGGAGGGAAATGCCAACATGTGTAGCTTGGCTCTTAGCCAGCGAGAACTTGTCTGCAGCTTCAAGGACATTTGAACACAGAGGGTCCTTCCACCTCTCAGGAGATACAGCTCCCATAGAGAGATGTGGTTTCCTTTCTTTATCTTCTGTCTCACTTCTTATATGAACGGCATAAACATTCTGCTAGCCCCCCCCCAGTTTATGAGCTCTTGTTAAAGATTTATTTACATAGGTTTTGTGCGTGTTGTGTGTGCCCGCATGTGTGCATGTGCATCATATACATGTATGTAGTACACATGGAGACCAGAGGAGGGTGTCAGATCTCCTGGAACTGGAGTTACAGGTGGTTAGGAACAGTCATGTGTGTGCTGAGAACCAAATCCTGGTCTTCTGCAAGGGCAGCCAGTGCTCTTAACTCCTGAGACATCTCTTAAGTCTCCCTCTGATTTTCTAACAAATGTCTCAAGTTGTTCAAGAAGAAGATTCAAGAAGCAGCCCTTGGCTAAGAAAAGACAGCATGATGGATCTGGAACTAAAGGCACTACATTTAGTATTATCTTTCCTTGTCCCTTGTTCCCTCGTTGTGGAGTTATTTGCTATCAGACTGTATTTATAAAGCATTTAGTACTCATAATAACATGGGCATTGGAACAGACTATTTCTCTCTCCATAAAATGAGAGAAATAGCTTAAAGAGCAATAAAGAATGATGCCTGGGAACACTTCATTGCTGGAAGCCTTTAAGTCTCCTGAGATGTAGGTGGTAATTAGACATCCCCTTCTTTTTCTCTGTCACTGGGGAAAGATGCAGTGTACCTTTTGTGAACATCTGTCCTATTTGGACAAACAATGGTTTCTGAAAGTGCAGGGTTTCTTATGTATGTGTGGGGTAGGGGGTGGAGGTGCATATGCGCATGTGTGTATGTGTGGGGGGTGGAGGTGCATATGCGCATGTTTGTATGTGTGCTGTGTATGGGGGGTAGGAGGTGCATATGCACATGTGTGTATGTGTGTTGTGTGTGTGGGCTTGGAGGTACATTAGCACATGTGTGTATGTGTGTTGTGTGTGGGGGTAGGAGGTGCATATGCGCATGTGTGTATGTGTGTGGGGGGGTGTTGGAGGTGCATATGCGCATGTGTGTATGTGAGTTAGAGACCAGAAGGCAACTTGAGTATCATTCCTTAAGTGCCATCATTTGTTTTCAAGACAGGATCACTCACTGGCCTGGAACTTGCTTAGTAGGTCATGCTGGGTAGTCACTGAGCCCCAAGATCTGCCTTTCCTTGTCTCCCCAGTGCGAGGATCATAAGCATGTGCCACTGTGCTTGGACTTTTTTCATGTGGGTTCTGGGAGTTGAACTCAGGTCTTTGTGTACTTTAACCATTAAGCCATCTCCCCAGCTCTAGCTTTCTAAAAGAACTGTATTTCCGTGGAACACAGGGCAAAGTGTGTGCGAGTGCAGGAAGCTGCTTGGGAATTACACAGAAAATATATAATCACATATCCCCATTCCTACCAAAGAAGACTTTGAACCCTGAAACACAAGTTCAATATGACAAATACACTGATGAAATTCATTCCAGTGAATCCCTGCATGTCACATCTGTCTATGAAAGCATGCCAGATAATGAGCCATTTGATACTTCTGAGTAAAGACAAGCATTAAAACTAAACCTGAGTCAACAATAGATTATGAATCTAACATTATTAGCAGATAGATATGTATTTAAAATCATTAGGCTACTAAGTCTGTAACTCAGAACTTTTGTTGCTCTGATAATAGCCTAGAAATTGCATCTTAATCTTCCTGGATCATGTGGCTTACCAGCTTTTCACTTCACAGTTGCACAATTGCTTGATGACTCCTTAGTCATCATCTTCTGTTATGCAGAACAGCTCCAGAGCTGTTGATGGGTGTCTCATGGTCACTATTGGGAGGAAAATTCCAAATTCTTGCCTCATCCTGGAAGTACAGAAAAAGATAGCCTCAATCCTGAGGTATTCAGTTGCCTTGCAAGGGGTTGATTTGTGAAGCATTTTGACATCTGCTAGAATCTGCAAAGAAGAGGCAAGCCAACAGACTTCATAATTTCTCCTCTAACATTTCGTCAGCATTGCTCCTCCTCTTGAACTATAATGGAATGATGGAAAACAATGTTATTCTGTAGACATTGCCAATTTAGAGCAATTTTAAGACGTGTCTGTGTGTGTGTGTGTGTCTGTGTCTGTGTCTGTATGTCTGTGTGTGTGTGTCTGTGTGAGTGTAGTATGTGTGGTATTGAATATTAATCCAATATTTCTTATACATCAGGCATTGAGATTCCCAAATCTGCTGAAAACATGAATTCCATGCACAAAGGTGAAACCTTTTCCTTGCCCTTTAGTGGGAGATCCTGCAGATGTCGAGTTATCCCAGAATGATGACAAAGACATGGAAATCATCAGAAAGGGGCCTGGAAGGGGCCTTGGCTTAGTGATTGAATATGACTGAATCCCTGAACGATTTAATGGATTTCAACACAAAATGCCCAAGAATCCATTTGAATTTCTCTGCTGGTAAAAGGCTAGAAATCCTTCACGTCTCTTACTACTACAACATCTAAGAAAAAACTCGTGGGCTTGTCCCAGAGAGATAATTTGTAAGCATTTCTTATAGAATAATGATGTTTTTGGTACTATCCCAGATTTAGAAAGGAAAATATCCTTGGGGAAAGTTCTAGAAATAAAATATTTTAGAAACACTTCAATATTAGCTACTATTCTACAGACTTGGGGGGGACTTGATTATTTGAGTGAAGTTGGGTTTTATTTATCAGTTGTATTCTATTTCCATGGAATTTGTACTAAGATGGAAAAATGTCCACATTGATATTTTTGGAGAAAAACAAAGCAATCCTGATAGCTTAGATTTTTGCTTTGTTCCACTGAATTTATGTTTAATTTTATTTTCTTTGAATTTGTCTATTATTTTGTTTTGTTTGTATGGGTGCTTTGCCTGCATGTATGTCTGTTTACCTGTGCCTGTGGAGGTCAGAAAATGGCATCAGACCCCTGGAACTGGAAGTAAAGATGGTTGTGAGCTGCCATGTGTGTACTGGGCATGGAACCCTGGTCCTCTGCAGGAGCAGTCAGTGCTCTTAACTGTCGAGCCATCTCTCCAGCTCACCTTCATTTCTCCATCATCTCCAAACTTTATTCCACTGGTTTACAAAAACACTGCCTACTTCCTTTCACTCTTCTATATGACTTGAACATTTGAGCTGTTTAAAGTCATTTTGTTACTTATTTCCTTGTCCTTTGGTGCTGGAGATTGAACCAGGGTCTCATCCATGAGCAAGCAGACACACTGTGCACTGATTGCTTGCTTCTCCAGTGGACCTGTGTTCTGAGATAACATCTGCTGAGCTCAGGGCAGGCATCTTGCCTGGAGGAGGGGCTGAACCAGCCAGGACCCATTGGACATGAGTGGCACCTGGAACTGCAGAGGCAATGAAATGCCTACTAAAGCTTAGAAGCCAAGGCTCTCTCTCCTGCATTGTCTTCCCAAGAAAGTAAGAACTGAAAGCAATTGTTTGACAGGTACATATTTCACCCTCTAGAACTGACATCTCTTGAACATTTCATGGAGAGCTTTAAGAAGCCTTTGGTTTACCTCTTCAAAACAATAACCACCTTCATTTATTGAGCTTGTAGACAGAGACAGGCTCTTTGCCAATACCTACCGTTAGTCTGTGATCAGAAACGATGTAGCTTTGTATGCCTGCTGATGAAGTGATTCTGAGCCTGTGTGTGATGATAAATGGAGGGAAGTTTTTATTTGGGGAGCTTTTTTTGGCTGTGTGTATGTGTGTGTGTTTGTTTGTTTGTGTTGCTTGTCATATTGGCAAGACTAGCTGGCTAGTGAATCCTGGACATGCTCCTGGCTTTGATTTTTCAGTTCTAGGATTACAAGGTTGCATGACCATGCAAATCTTTGTCTGAACAAATGTATCAAACCCTTGTCCTTATGAAGGTATGACAAGTATTTAAAGCACACACACACACACACACACACAGAGAGAGAGAGAGAGAGAGAGAGAGAGAGAGAATCACTGCCCATTTCTTCCTCCCTCTCCCATTTCCCATGTTCTACTTTGTGTCCATTGACTGTTTGTAAACAGAAGTGTCTGTCCTACCCAGTCCTGCAGCCATTCAGTCACAAAGAAACACACAGAGGATTATATTAATTATTAACTGTTTGGCCTATTAGTTCAGGCTTATTACTAACCAGCTCTTACAACTTAAATTAACCCATAATTTTTGTCTATGTTTAGTCACGTGCCTTGGTACCTTTTATCAGTGAGGCATTCTCATCTTGCTTCCTCTGCATCTGGCTGGTGACTGCGTCTCTGCCTTTGTTACCCCAGAATTCTCTTAGTCTGGTTGCCCTGCCTATACATCTTGCCTGGCTACTGGCAATCATTGTTTTATTAAACCAATAATAGTGGAAAACTTTTACAGTGTACAAGAGCATTATCCCACAGCAAGCTTCTGCTTTCATGACTTACTATCTATTTCCTAGTAACAATAAATAAAAAATATTTGTTTCTCTTCTTTAAAGAGCTTTTTTAAAAGCATGTACTTATTTTTATTTGTATGGGTGTTTTGCTTGCATGTATCTACCACATGCATGAAGTGCCCACCAGAGGCCTGAGGGGGACATAAGGTTCCCCTGGAGTTATAGACAGTTGTGAGCTGCCAGGTAGTTTAGATGCTAGGTACTAAACCTGGGTCTTTTACAAGAACAAAAAGTGTTCTTCATCACTGTACCATCTCTCCAGCCCTGTTATTTATCTATCATTGACCTAATTAAGTCTCATCCGTTTTTCCTACAAACCACATAACTTTGTTCTTCTATATGGATGAAGCAGATTCCATTGTGTATGTATACATCTTCCTTATCCATTCCTCTGATGCTGGGCACTTTCTTGTCTCTAGCACAAATAGAAAAACCAGGACTATTTACCACATATGGATAAAATCATGTGTCTTGGAAGCATCCAGCCCTCTACTTGCACAAATCCCCCACCCTTAGCTCCTGCAGAGCTCAGGATCCACCTCCAAGAGCTGGAGAGTGGCTGGAATTCTTCCTAGCAAAAGTGCAGTCAAGAAAGAATCAAGCCATAGGAGCTATAGGTGACATTCTTAAGCCAAAGATCACTATGGACATGATCCAACACACAACTTTAAAACCTACTTAAAACATTATGTTTTTTTTAATTTCTTTATATTTGTGCCTGGATCACACAATTCCCTAGTGTGAACTTTGTAGGTAACATCATGATATAATGTCAAAAGACCGGACACTCTACAGGACCTGCGGGCTTCGTTGCTTTGTTTTTGCTCTCTTGGGTGGTTCAGAGAGACTTGTGTGGGGAGGTCTTTTCTGCTGTGCAAGGGAGTATGCGTTTGTTCTCGAAGAGAATGAGGGAGAATGCCAGCTGGTGTCAGGAGACAGATCCCTGTGTGTAATTGAACTTGGTCATTGCTGTCATTGGTTAAAGGCCCCTGTCTTTCAAGCAGAGTCTCTGTCCCGCCTTCAGGCTCAGGGTTTCCCACCCTCATTCTCAGGGTTTCCCTTCTGCCTGCAGACACAGAGATGTTGCAATCTTCTTGTTCAGCTTTTCAATCACATGGCCTGAGCCCATGTATACAGGGTTCATCTGGAACTATTTCTTAATCTGATACAACAGTGATTTGAATACACTTCAGTCCATTAAACATTGTCAATGATTTAGTATTAAGAAAAAAAGGCAGGAATTTTGAGTCTTTGAACACCTTTTGTTTTCCCTCAATGCTCCACCATGCCACACTGTCTGTCTGCTTTTGTGGGTTTGACAGTTATATGAACAGAAGCAGCCAGATTGAATCTGACAGCCACAGATGGGGAAGAGTGCCACCAATCTAATTATCTAGTAATCTAGTCAGAAAGGGAGTGATTCTAGGCCTTTCTGAGGCGGCTAATCACATTTTGTGTGCATTAGCAACAACACACGTGGAGCTCTCAGGAACAAGGCTTTGGCCTGCACGGGGCTCACAAACCTCTCATAGGCACTTCCCCAGAGCAGGTCCTGCAGGGTCTGTTGACTCATACACTTCAGCCATCATTGCTGTGAGTGCGATAGTTCAGGTCCATGTTTGCAACCAGTCAGGTTTCCGTCCTCTGAGAAGGTCCTTTGAGGATGAACTGTAAATTGGGAAACCCAGTTTCCTGTTGTCTTCTGTAGGAATAGGTTATGAATTCTGGGGCAAACTAAAGGGGAAAAAATAAAAAAAAATACTTTCCATAAGGAAAACACTTTATGAACCATCTTTCTAGATCATTCCCTATGCATGTGGAGGAATGGGGGCAGAAGTTTCCTAAGAAACAAGAGATAGGAGAGTTTGCATGGTAGTTTGTGTCTCTGAATATCAAAGTCAATTCTACGTGCTTATCTTACACTTCTGTGGTTTAATAAGGAATGCAACAATTCACAGAGAGAGAGAGACAGAGAGAGAGAGAGAGAGAGAGAGAGAGAGAGAGAAGAAGGGAGGGAGGGAGGGAGAAAGGAAGGGAGGGAGGGAAAGAGAGAGCACCAAGAAACTGGGATGGCTGGTTAAGACCTTGCCATCTTCTTTCTGTAGAAACCTCCATTTAGGATAATTGAGTATTTTTTCTTTAGATATAGAACATTTTGTGAATTCCTTGGCTCCCAGCGTGCTAAATTTTGGTCCTCTGAAGGATGCTTACATCAGCAGCCAACCTCCTTATTTCAGTTTCTGTGCTGTGAATGCATCTTCAATCTTACAGAATCTCTCCTTGGTCAACCTAGCCTGAATCCTAGCACTGGAGAGCACTGGAGGCTAACACAGGAGAATTCACTCACTGATATGTTTATAATGCAGTAATTTTACCCCAAAGTTATCCTTGCTAAATAGACTTCCCAAAATGCCTCCAGAAATCATGACGTAAAACTCTACAAAGGGTGACTGAGGGGAATGCCATGTTAGCTTTTTCTGTTGTAACTTTGGACAATTTTCGGTCACAGTTTGTATCTTATTAGCTGATGTATTATTAGACCAGGTCTTATTATGTAGCCTAACTACACTGAATTTGCTCTGTAGCGCAGGCTGACACCAAACCATCCGCTATCCCCCTATTTTACCAGCTGAGGACAGAGATCTAAGGTGTGTGCCACTATGCTCAGCTTCAGATGAAAATTTATATGAGCTTAAAATGCTTCTGTTCCTGTAATGAGGGTGGCTTCCTGTGGACTCTCCTGTTCCCATAACAAGTGTGGCATATGGCCTTGTAGACTCTATTGTTCCTATAATAAGTGTGGCATATGGCCTTGTGGACTATACTATTCGACTATGTCTCTATGTACACACAGTAATATTGTTGAATCATAAGTATATCTACAGCAGGGGTTGTAAAAATGTGAGTTGAGAAGCTAACAAGCCTGGGTTAGGAGGGAGAGGTCACCTCTGAAGGACTGTTCCTCTTAGGCGTCTATCAATATTCTCATTGGTCTACGTATTCGGGCCTATCAGCTAGCGTCACTGGCTGAACATTTTGCTAAGTAGAAATGATATCTGAAGGTTGGGGAGATGGCTGAGTTCATAAAATGCTTGCCAAACCTGAGGATTTGAGTTTGCTCCTCAGAACCCACAGAAGAAATAGGGGTTTGCTTGTGTGGGTTTGCAATCTTCACAGTGCTGGGGAGATATAGACAGACAGATTCCCTGATGCTCACTGGCCAGCTAGTCTAGCCTACTTGCTGAACTACAGTCCCATTGCGCCTCTACCTCAACAAACTAAAGCACCTAAACCAAATCCAGAGACAAAGCAGATAGCATCCAAGGATGATGCCTGAGATTGACCTATGACCTCCACATACATGTGTACAGATGTTCACCCTCCTCCCCAAATAAAAATTCTATTTGAGTATGCCAATCCTGAATTACTTTATATAAAGCATTTCCATCTGCAAATGTGACTCTTTAGAGGAAATTAATGCCATGTTGGCTAATCCCCACAGAAATGATGCCTAACCATGCATGGCTCAGATCTTACAGAGTCAGAATGAGAATGAAACCGCCTGTCATGCGCATGACTTGCAATGATTCCAAATATTTTAGTATAACCGGCACGGATGAAAAGAACATTGGTACTTACATCTTTCAATGCTGTGTCTCAATAGACATCCACGTAACTCAGGAGTGGGGTGCACACAAAGGAAGCTGCGTGTGGGGGCAGTGGGCCTTCTAAGAACTTCCAGATGTACCTCGTGGATCTCTCTTGGGTCACTCGTGTGATTAGGATCAGCAAATCAAGACATGTCGTCAATCCCACCAGTCAAATTAATACCTGTGAAGTGAGTTGAGCCTTCTTGAAGTTTAGTTTTCTGTCTTATTCATTCTTTGCCAATGTATCTGGTACTATCCAAGGAATGCCCCAGGACAGAAGGCTCTTTGTGTGAGGAACAAGATGAAATTCTGAAGCTGCCATAAAAGAATGAGTAACCTGTGTTTGTCCAGTTTCTCTATGACATGTACTCTCAGCTCTGAAGGTAGTTCAACTGTAAGGATGTCAGGTTTTGATCCAATGATTAAAAAAAAAACTCTTTTAAATTATTAATACTACTTATTTCCTGGTTGCTCTAATGGTGGTTTCTTTTCCTTTTTATAAAGTTCTTTATGGGTAGCATACTTACATTTACACATGGAGTCAGTCCATTCTAGGTGTCTGACGTGCTGTGGTAGACAATGACACATTGCCACGAGCTAGAGAGATGGCTGAGTGGTTAAAAGCACTGACTGCTCTTACAGCGACTCTGAGTTCACTTCTGAGCACCCAGATCTGGCAGTTCATGATTCCAGCTCAAATCTTAAAAAGATATTCCATGGGTATATTGGTGTTTTGGAATGCAGATGATATACTGTGCTCAAAATGTTCGGTTAGGTTTTGGTTTCCTTTTGGCTTTTTTGACACCAGTTCTCACTACGAAGCGCACACCAGCCATGAACTCAGCACATGACCTTTCTGCCTCAATTTCCTGAGTGCTGGGGTTGTAGGCACACACTGCCACACTCAGACATTGTTCGGTGGTTTGATAATCCTAAGGGCTTCCAGGGTCTGCATGATACAGCTCACACTTTTGCTGTTCTCATAGTTCATATTTGGGAAGTCATGCAGAGCCCTGCCTCACCTCTGATCTGTTTAGGCAACTGTGGTCACACCTTGGTGGTTCACACTGGCACAATAAAACCCCGATTTTCTTCCTGATGTTCTCGTTGTTAGATCTCATACCTGGGACAGGTCTCACCCTGGCTCCTCCCAGAACTCCTCATACCTATATAACTCAGCCATTTTTGCTACATCAGTCTCTTGGTTAAGGTCTCTTGGTCTCTTGGTCCTCACCAACTCTAATAGTTGGCGCCTCTCTCTCCTCTCGTGGTCCAGTTTAGTCGGCCAGCCATGCTTAGCCTGGGCTCTTCCCTCTGCCTGCTTTTGCCCTTACATCTGCTATAAAAAAAACCTCCATATTTTAGGAGTATTCATGTCCTCTTCCTTTTATTTCATTTTTTTCATTCATCCTTAATTTGTGTCATCCAATGAGAGTAAATATTTGGCCATATGCCTATTGGAATTGAAGCTTAAATTAATTTCAGCTAAATAAAATTAAACTTTCAGTTCCATTCATAATTAGACGAGTCACAGTTCAGGTGCGACTCCATGCAGGATGGAGAGCTTGGGTGCAGAATATTTCTGAATCCTGGGGGGCCACGCTCCCTGGCAGGCCTGCTCCATTTACTGATGAGGGTTTCTGCTTTGACTAAGAGGCAGAGAGCAGTGGCAGTTGCGACCACACAATTCTAGGTTCAATATCACCAGCAGCAAAGTCAATAACGGTGGCTGAGGCTCTCAGGAGGCACATATGTGTAATTACACCTCATCGGGACTTTCTGTAGCAATTAAATGAAATCATTCAAATATTGGTTTTATTAATGCTTTAAAAGGAACAGGGCCTACAGTGGCTTGACAGTTTGGTCTTTTTATTTCACTGAAGTTAACATGTCATGTAATGACTTTTGCAAATACTCTCACCTTTAAATACAGTGAAAGCTAAACAGTTGTGTGGATACAAGTGGTAAGGAACCTTGGGGGACAAACATCTCATCCTAATCTTTCTCCACCTACACCAGAAGCACCAACATCAGGCCCTACTCTCTGGTACAGCACATCCTCCCTAAACTTTCCCTGTCTTATTTACTGCTGTGGCCTCAGCACGGGAACCTCATTGGTTGAATGACCAAATAAATATATCTGTTTCCATGGTAAGTACTTGCACAGGGGTAGTAGCAGGTTCTCGGATCTGCTGAAGGTCAAGTTCGTGTGGAGATGTTGCTGCCGTGCCAACATGCAGAATTCCCGAGGATGTTCCTTCTCTGTAAAGGCCTGGACTATAAATAAAGAGCCTAAACAATAGCTGCGTAATCTTGTAATCTAGACACGTGCCTATATGCTGGCAATAAAAGCTAAAACCATGGTTTTATTTTTTACCTTCTGGGTGTTGGTGGTCATTCAACTCTAGAGACTCTTGGACTGAAATGCTGCATACAGGTAACCTTTTCACTAACTTTTTCTTTATGGTCAGGGAAATAGATATTCAGTTTTATCAGCTTAATGAACATAGGAGCAACCAGGCAAATCCTACAGTCTTCTAAATCATTTCATACTTGTAAAAGGCAATACCGGTGTGTTCTGAGACCCTTTGGAGAGTGGATCCATCGTGTGTAGTTTTCATATATCCATAGATATTATTTGCTGGTATTTTAAAAGTGCTATGTAAGATGTCAAGAGGAGCTGTTTTCCCATCTTGCAAATAGGAAAAGAAATGCCCAGCAAAGTTAAGTAGTATATTTGAGTTCTTTCCTTGAGAAGCGCTATGAGCAATTTAAAGAGAGGAAAGGCTAGTCCCAGGGTGGTGGAAGGGGTGTCAGTCATGTGTCTTAGTAGTATTTGCCCAGAGGACAGATGAATAGAATTACAGAAGACAGTTTAATTAATGGGTAGAAACCACTTAAGTTATTAAAACGCAACACGAAAATCATCCTTCAGGTGTATTAGCTAAAAGTGTCCAATTGATTAAAACCGGACTTTCGTAAGACTTTGTAATCATCTACCTGTCTATTTCCTAGGAAAATCTAGAAGCCTCAACAATGTTACAGGAATTTATTAAATATCATGTCATATTAGGAATGTTGGTTTATTCACCAGAGTAAAAATGAATTTGTTTTTATTTTACTGCCCTGAGGTCGGGATATGTTTCTATGCCCCAGGATAAGTCCAATGACTTACTTGCTTTTTTTCTTTTGGGATCACCTTTAAAAATAATCAAAAATCTATTTACTAACGGTTCAGACTCATGAGCATCAGTTTGCTACATGGAATGAGACAGGCCACAGTCACCATCTCCTTTGATTCACGCTTGCCTCCCCGGCCTGGAGCGCTGATTTCAGAGCACAGATTCTGAGTAGAGATCTTACTCAGGCCTCGAGAATGGTGACTCACTCGTGCACAAGAGCCATCCCAGTGGTGCCGCCTTACTTAGAAATAGCTGATGTATTTAATAATTGACAAATTGGATGCTGACTCAGTTTCATTTCTGTTGCTTTGGTAGAACACCACAACAAAAGTCTATTTCAGCTTACCATTCTAGATTACAGTCCATCCTTGCAGGAAAGCCAAGGCAGGGATTCAAACAACCACATACAAAACAGCCAAGAGTAGAGAAAAGTGATTGTGTGCATGCTCTGTTGCTTCTTTGTGTTCACTGTGATTTCTGGACACCCACTTAGCTCAGAAATTCTTGCCTAGAGAGTGGTGTTGCCCACAGTGGGCTGGATCATCTTAATCTCAGTTAACTTCTTAAGACTGACCTGCACAGACATGCTCACAGGACGATGCGGTAGAGATAATTGCTCATTGAGTCTCCCCTCCCAAGTTATTTTAGACATAACATTGAGGAAGCTCATCCTCACAGAGGCAACGCAGAGTATACCTTCTAAAGAAAACTGTTTTGTTAATTGTGAGCTGGGCACTAGGGTGGTGGCGGTGACAATATGATTTAAACAAAGCAAAATGGCGCATTTGGGCACAACAGAATAGATCTTTCTGAGGCTCATGTCACAATAAATTTTAAGTAAAAGGTCACCCATGTTTTGCACAGATGTATTCAGAAATTATGTAAAAAAAAGAAGTCATTTTGATATCTTTCTGAATGAGGAACACAAACTTGTATAATGCGGTTTTCAATTGACTTCTTTTGTGGGGGCTTATGCACTGTGAGCCATGAAATAGTAACCTTGTGCCCAATCTTAAAGAGGGGCATCTTCTGCCATATTTCCAACCCAATGCTAGAACAGTATCTGTTTTTCTGTGATTGCTTAGTGTCACTGGGTTGGAGACATAGGAAATGAGGAGCTGCTTCTGAGTGTATGATGCTTTGGCTTCTCCACAAGTGACTGCCATTGTCTTAATCTACTCCATCTTTAAGTTAATTGAAATACTTTAACCTAAAACTGCTAACATAAACACAAGCATGTGCAAACATGTAACCATGGTCTCTTCTGTTTGAATTATTACTGACTGCAAGTTCCAGAAACCTTAGATGTCACACAAAATTTTGGTTGTTGTTATTGTTGTTATTGTTGTTTGAAATAGGGTTTCCTTGTGAAGCCCATGCTAGCTTTGAAATCTCTATGTCATCTGGACTGAAATCAGAGCAGTCTACCTACCAAGTGCTGGGACCACAGGGATACATCATCACAATAATGATGTTGGTAGTTGGAGAATACATTTGATTTCAAATTATTTAAATATGCTAAAATCCACATGTCAGGAAATTCCAACTCTTATTGAATCTGTAGATAAATGAATAGGGTCATAACTTCACCTTGTTTAGATTTTTATTAATTCTCATGTGAATAAAAGAGTTAAATCCAAGGTTCTAAATATTCCCAAGACATTTGTAATTGTGGAGGGTGATGGAAAATGAAATAAAATGAAAGCCCCAAACTCATAAAAATAGCAGTTATCTGAGTATCAACACGATGTTATCCAGAATGAAAACCCAGAAACACACAGAAGATTCGATAAGAAAATCAATATATTGTTTGCTATTTCTGTGTCTATCTTCAGAAATTTAATATTTACCACAAACCATTACTACATGCTTCTGCTGCTGACTTTATAAGTGGTCGGCTGCAGTGGATCCTGGGAAGGATTGGTTCAGAGGCTGCCACAGTTTCTCATTACTTCCACAACAGTTTAAGACATAAAAGTAAAATTTTCACAAGTAAGTTTTTTTTCTGGAAGATGATTTGAACACCTAACAGCAAAAAGAAAATTAGTAAAAAGTTATGTCTTTGAGCAGGCAAAACTTTAGAATTAGTTCCTCAGTTGTCTAACATTTTGGGAGCGCTGTCTTTTAACACAGAGATCTGAAAACCACGTGCTTTGCTGTGGATTCCCAAACTCCAAGGAAATGAAAATATCAACCAGTATTAATTTTCTACTCTTAGAGATGTAATGGCAGACCTCTAAAGCCCAAAGTTTGTTTCCGTCTCTTTGACCCAATACATACAAGATTAGAAGAGAGCCCTTGTAGTAAGAAAGGGGGAGACTCACAGTTGGTGCTCTGTCCATGGAAACATAGAATAAAATCACACAGTGTTATCAGATTGCCTATGAAGGACTGGATTAAGAAGATGGCACATGTCTGGGCTGTTGGTTCAGAATGTGTCATTATTGGGAAAATGAGTTAAAAACTTTCATAAGGAATGACTTCAGTTGTTGAGATTTGTTAGAAATCTTTGTGACAGGCAGCAAGGCAGAGTCATAGATCAATACTGATCAGTTTAATTCCAGATCTTCAGCTCATTACTAGAGAGATCTCCAATAAACTCCTTGAAACTCTTATGTAAATTTGGAACAAATGTTCTAACATCACACAGTGCACCCGAGGATTATAGGCATTGAATAAGAGCTTTTACCCAAATGAACTTTTACCCAGGTACCCACCAAAGATAAGCTACAGTTTCATCCCTTTTTCTCCTGCATCATCATCATCACTGAAGATGGGATAGGGTACTTTTTAAAGTCAAAGATTGGGGCCAGCAAGATGATTCAGTGGGTGCAGGTGTTTGCCGCCAAACCTGACTACCTTAGTTTAATCCCAAACCTGACTACATTGGTTTAATCCCAAACCTGACTACCTTAGTTTAATCCCTGCTATCTGCATGACAGAAGGAGAAAATCAATTCTTGAGAGTTATTCTATACCCTTCACAATTCTTCTCTCAGCATAGCATAGACACACACACAGTCAAATTATACACAATGAATATAAACATCTCTGAGACTTGACTGACTACCCAACACCAGGTAGACTGTCATTTCAGGTATGATATTATTTACATCTGTAAGAAATATTCTAGCCAATGCAAGGTAAGGATGTGTGTCTGGATTCAAGGTCATAATGGTCCTGGTATTTGAACCTTAGTTAACATAATCACCTCCTCATACCAATATCATGTTCAATGTGGTATTAGGCAATTTCACAAGGGAAATTTCCCTCACCACATAAAATCTCCAGCTATTTCTCAACTATTAATCAATCTATTAATATCATAGATTTTATACCATCATCTAAGTATCATCTTCTTGCCATATTGTCCAAGAGTCAAATGTTTTGACCACAATATCATGCTTGGGAAAATCAAATACTTTGCATAAAATATAAGCCATTTCTCTTCACTTTTGCTATGGGACAATGATCTTATAAGCCTGTAAAGATTTGTCAGTTGTATTGCTTTAATAAAATGCTGATTGCCCAGTAGCTAGGCAGGACGTATAGGTGGGGGTGACTAGAAGAGGAGAATTCTGGGAAGAGGAAAGGCTGATTCTGCAGTCATAACCCAGACACAGAGGAAGCAAAATAAGAATGCTTTGCTGATAAAAAGTACCAAGCCACATGGCTAACACAGGCAAGAATTATGGGTTAATGTAAGTTATAGGAGTTAATAAGAAGCCTGAGCTAATAGTTGAAAATAATTAATGGCTTCTGTGTGTTTTTTTGGGACTGAACGGCTGCGAGACTGGGTAGGATAGAAACCTCCGTCAAGACCTCCAAAAGCCACTTCCTCAAAGCCTTCTTTTCTACGTCTTTGTAAACCTGGTCCTGCTTACATTTATTCAGTCACTTGACAGTGACTCAGTTTACAGGGACCACAGAGTGGCCACATCTTTTCCACCCACTTTGTTATTGTGACACAAGGTAGAAAGGAAAGGGTGTGCACAGGTCTCTAAGTCCTACCACCAAGATACCAGCACCCATATATTGATGGCTGCATTATTCACAGTAATCAGTCATGAAAATAGCCTAAGTGCTTATTAGCAGAGGAATGGATAAGGAAAATGTGGTACATAAACAAAATATTTTATATTTAGAGGCAAAAAAAGAAAAGAAAAAAATAAAAACTGACATTTGTAACAAAATGAATAGAACTGAATATTATTATATTAAGTGAAGTATCACAGACCTAGAAAAATAAATACAATGGTTTCTCTAATATATGGATCCTATTTTAATTTTAATTTATTTATATATGTATATGTGGACATGAGGTAATAGGTCATGGAACTTTCTAGAAAGGGGACCATGGAGCGGGAACAAAGGTGTGAGTGTGTGTGTGTGTGTGTGTGTGTACATATACATCTAAATAATATACACATATGTCTATCAGTGCCCAGGGTTGCCAAAAAAGGAGAGTTGGGTTCCTTGGAGCTAAAGTTATAGGTGGTTGTAAACTACCTGATCTGATGGTGGAAAAGGAACTCAGATCCTCTGGAAGAACAAGTCCTCTCAAACTCCTGAGCCATCTCTCCATCACCAGAATAGAAGTCTTGAAGAATGCTGGGGGTAGGGAACAGAATACTTGTAACACGAACACAGATGAGGAAGTAGTGGGTAAAGGAAGGGGTGGGGAACATAATACTTGTAACACAAACACAGATGAGGAAGTAGTGGGTAAAGGAAGAGGTAGGGACATAAGGATGGGAGCAGAGGAATGATCAACAGAGCATGCTGTGTATGAAGAGGCTGTCATGAAACCTGCTATTTTCTATGCTAATTTCTCTAAAGAGGTAAGAAGATTGGCAGAGATGGTGCCATTAACCACAGTTTTCATTTCCAATGCATTTTATAAATGATAAAATCATTGTGTAGTAAGTGAGGAGTTTGATGATTAAGGGATCTGGGTTTCTTGCCTCTTTAGTGATACATGGAAAGAATAGAGCCATAGTTACCTACATCGCCAGTAGTATCCGGCCACAAAGTAGGCAGGTACACATCATATCAGCTCAGAGGCTCTGGATCCAAGGGGAGGGGACCTGACCTCTTATTTACAATCACAAGGTATCCTGTAGCTCAGGAAAATAGTTTGGGAATTTCTCTTGGGATTTTCCAAAAGAAGCTTAAGATTCAGGGATGAGGTTGGTGTGTGCACACATGCATACTATGCATGTCTATTTTTAACACTGCTATGGCTTCCTCCTTCATTTCATTTTTATTGTGTTTTCTTTGTTCTATTTGTCTTTGTGTATGCATGTGAGTGTGCATAGCCATGTTATGACATACTGGGAGGTCAGAGGTCAATTGGCAGGAGTTAGTTCTCTCCTTCCATCACATGACTTCCAGGTGTTGAACTCAGGTCACCCCATTTGGTGGCAAGTTCCTTTACCCCTGCGCCATCACATGGGCCCCTTGACAACCATTTTCATGAAATTGCTCCAAAATGCCCGGCCCCACTGTGTAGTGGCTTTAGCGTACTCGTGGTTTTGCCTTTGATGACATCAGCCATTTCCATGAATGTCCTTTTGTAGCTTTTGTGTTTTCTCCATTAGTGCCTTGATCTATGCAACAGGAGAAATAGCATCTGTGGTTGTTTTGCCTAAAAAAAAAAAATCAAGGCTCATGGCCCATGTGAAGATGGATGAGGTCGTTTGGTTAAGTGTGTCTTGCTGCGTAGAGGAAGGATGGCCCGTGAATACTAAGGAGCATATGAGTCATGCATGCTTTCATGGAGACGGAGCTGGGTCATTTAGCTCCCCCTCTGCAGGGAGTTATAAAAGAAGGAGGTAGGGAGAAAGAAGATGAAAATATTTCTTCATGTCTGACTCCTGTGGTGACCTGTGGAGTGGTAACAGGGAATTCTGAGAGGCCTTCTGCATGAGATGCTGGGCTCCGTATGTAATGTCAGCCGACGACAGCAGCATCTTCAAGATGTGTTAGTGGCTTTGGTGATTGGGCGGGATGAAAAGATGTGGAATGGAGGTGGTGCGAGATGGGCTGCTGAGCCTCTAGTGTATGGTCCTTGTCATGCTGAAATCAGGAGTGCTAATTTCCTTGGTACATCACTTTGGCCAGACTACTCAGTCATACCCTAGTGTTTCACTGTGTCGCTCACTCACAGTTCATTTTTCTCTGAGACTCCTGGTCAGTGAAAGATTCAGGAAACCGATCTTCCCCATGCTGTGGTCCTCTCCCTGGGGCATCACCAGTGGCTGGAAAATGTGTTCCAAATGCAACCAGATTTGTGGAAAGTCATTATATTCATTTATTTTCTTGCTGTGTTGACAAACTATCTGACAAGGGCCACTTAGGCTGGGAAGAAATGGTTTATTTTGGCTGACAGTTCAAGGGTATAGTCCTTCATGTCAGTCAACAGTAGCAGTTCCAGAAGGCTCAGCACATTCAGAAAGCAGAAAGAGAATGATGCCGCTGTTCAGCTCACTTAACTTCTGTTTCATTCAGCCTGGGCCCCAAACCCATAGGAGGATGAAATGTCACAGAAGGGTGGCCTCTCCTCCTCATTTAGCACAAACTAGAAGTTCTCTTCCATAGCTGCTCAGGTTTGCCTTCTATGTGATTCCATGTCCTTTCAAGTTGGTAGTATTAACCATCCTAGTATTTATGAGCAAAGCTTGAACATGGGGTTTCTGACTTATATTTCCTTGGTGAGAGAGCAGCCTCATTGCCACAAGGAATTCTGGGACACATAGCTGGAGTCAGCCCCTTGTCACTGTCATGCTGGAAATAGCTTTATTTTCCTTTCGTCAACCCTGAGGTAAGAGGAAAGGCCAAGAAAAAGGTCAAAAATTTTCTTTCCTCCGTGCCCTTTAAAAAAAAAAAGGGGCTGCTATCACAGGTGCTGTCCACATTCTGGTGGATCTTTCTACATTAATTAATGCAATGAAACCAACTTCTCAGCTGAGGCCCCCTCCATGCTCAGCAGATTCTACATTCTGGCATGCTGATATTTAAAACCAGCTTCACATCAGCATTGAACAGGATACAGGTCCCACCATCTAGAGGATAAAGTCTATCTTCTGAATTCCTCTTCTATCAATACATCAGATGTGAAGATTTTTCCAGAAACATACTGAGCTGCCACCATGAGGTTTAAAGGTAAGGATGATCACTGCTGACGTTGAGAGTTGAGCTTGCTAGAAATTGATCACATGTTATCATCCAAGACTCTCTCTCCACTGGAAATAACAAGCAAGCCTTTAAAATAGAAAATGAGGTCTGGGATCTGGGTCTGGACAGTGTCTTTGTCCTTCCTTCTCTACCATGTTTCTAGAATTTTCTCTCTGTTGGCTTTATATATGACCTCTGTGAGCAGTTGACTGCCATTGGTTAGTCTGGACTATGATGAGGACTAACACCAGTTATTTGAAGAGTGGATTATGATATTAGAATCATGCTATTATTATTACTATCATTACCATTGTCATTATTTTGCTTCCCATTTCTGCTGCATCTTATCATGTCTTCTGTTGAGATCACATCTTTGGGAATTCTGGCAGATCACTTAATTTTAGAACATACTATTTCTGTTAATATCCTTTATCTTTCTCTCTAAATTGTCTACTTAGTAATATGTAATCCTTCTTAAAGTATGCCACTTCTACAGGCTTTGATAGTCAGAATTTAATCCTTTTTTTGTCCCTCTGACATCTGTTCCCTCATTCATTTCAGAGAAAGCCTATCTTTATTTCTGTGGCATCTAGGAGAGGATCCAAGACCTCTGTTTCATCAGTACTACCAGCCAGTGGGCCGTGCAAACTCTGGGGAGGGTCAGATTCCTGCGTTTGCCTTCTTTCTGCTGACATTTGTCATGCTTCCATATTTCTATAGTGAATGGCATTAGAGAAGTAGGTGGTGAGGTCGTCAGAGCCTGGGAACCCACAGCCAGCTTGATGACAACCTCAGCTCGTACTTCCCATCACAGTGTGTATCCTCTGACTACATTCTCAATTTTTACACATATTGCTCTTTTTCTAATTGTCAGATGAGTTATCTAAATCCATTTTGTGGCACTTATTCATATAGGGAATGTTTTCACACTTAAGAGATCGTGGGTGCTGAAGAGATCCTCAGTGGTTAAGATTGCATACCACACTTGCGGAGGATACAAGCTCCACTCTCAGCCCCCGTATTGGGCAGCTTGCAACCACTTGTACTCCAGCTTCAGAGGATTTAATGCCCTATTCTCTGGGCAACTTTACTCACATGCACATAACCACACAGATACACATATACATGTAAATGAAATGATGAAATGATTTTTAAACTTTTGAGAAATAGCTCAGTGTTCAGTTATATATTTGGAAATTGTTTTCAGAAGAGCTATTGGTTTACATTTCTAGGTACTGCAAGGGGTCAGGGGCACTCAGATTAACTGACAATAAATAAACATTTGCTTACATTTTTCTGAAAAACAGTCAGTTTCATAGATATACGTGCTCAGCCCACTTCAACTATACACTGTAGCTGCAACTGAGAGTATTACAGTATAGAAACTGAATATGAAAATATTAGAATTTTCTGTATGCCAAAAGAGATCATAAGTTAGTGAAGGAGCCAAGCTATCAACAAAATATGTAAACATACTAAACCTCAAAGCTATGAGAAAGTTGGGATGGAAACTGAATACTCATATCCCAGAGTTCCTGCAGCACTAAATTATGTCTCTGCCAAAAATAAGCCATGGGGTTATTCTTTTTAAGCTATCCAGCAAATATTTTGTCTCCATGAGAACTAAGAAATGAGAGACAATTGGGTAAGAGATAGTTAAAGAGAAGAGCTTGGTGGCCCACCAGTGGATTTATCTTAGGAAGTATCTACTGCTCAAACTTCATGTTTTACTGTGAGTGATGGTAATGTCAAACCCATGTGATTTTCCCATTGATTTAATGGCTGTACATGAATCTACTGATATTTTAACTACCTTCTCTAGCCCCGCCACTCAGACTGTGGCCTGGTGGGACTGCTGGTCCCTCTGAAACTGGTTTGACTGCTGCTGCCAAATGTAGTTTTCAACTAAATCTCTACCAAAAAGACTCAAGAGTTAGATGCTGGAGTAAAAACCTGTTAGCTCAGAGAAGCGAGAAGCAACCAGCTGACATAGTTTGGCCAGAGACCCCAAAATATAGCATCTCTCCAGCTGTCCCTAACCAAAAAGACCCTCCATACTCCTTACTGTGCAACTCTCCCTCCATCTTCCTGACTTTTCCATATTCTCTATTGTTAATTCCTATAAATTAGTTTCTGGCTTCACTCCTGTTTCAAGTTTGATTTTATTAACATAGTCTCGGGTTTCACAGTGTGATCAACCATCCCACAACATTTCCACCTTTTTGTTTAAATAAAAAGGAAAGGATTTGACTCTAACATAATAAAACTATACACAATTTTTAAATAAGAATTATATTCACAACCCCAGCTTCCATTCCATTCCATTGAGAGCTCTCCATCTTGGTTTTTTGTTGTTTTTTGATTGTTTGTTTCTGTTTTTTGTTCTTTTGTTTTTTGAGGCAGGACCAGTCATTAACCTGGAACTATCGAAGTAGTCCATGTTGGTTGACTAGAGAATCTAGGGATTCTCCTTTTTCTGACTCCCTGGATCTGGGAAAGCAAACATGCGACACCATGCTCTGATTTCATGGATTCTGGAGATCAAACTCAAGCCTTCATATTTTCATGCAAGCATCTTACAAAATGAGCTGTCTTCCTAGACCCTCTGTAGTTTATTTTAAACTTATATCTCATATAAAATGTGACATGAACCAGGGGCAGTGAAGCTTTAATCCCAGCCTTCAAGAGGCAAAGGCAGGCAGATCTCTGTGTGTCAGCATAGTGAGTTCTATGACAGTCGTGACTACTCAGAAAAACCCTGTCTCAAAAAATGAAAATGAACCAAGTCCCGTGGTTTTGATAAGCGTGAGTGTGCCACATGAAGAAGGGCACTCTCTGTCTGCTCACTGTTGTTCCTGGGGCTAAACTATGATGCTGGAGAAAGAGGAGCCATAAGAATAGTTTTAGTGAATAGATGAGCGAGTGGATGAATGCTCTAACTGTTCATTTGTAAAGCTTTTGTATCTTCAACTTCCTAATTTCAAAGCCACTGTGCTTTCTCTGGCAGCACATATTCTAATTTAAAAACATCATTTAAAGAAAAATGTTGAAATTACTTACTACAAAATTCTACACTTGGAATGATATGTGAGTGATTCATATGACAATGATGGCATTTTTATGTGTTTATTTTATGGATTTCACCACTTATCAGCTGTAAAAAAATGATCATATCTTAATTTGGATCCTTAGATTTGAAGTGTTGACTTGAACACTTGAAGTTACATGCACTTGATGTTCAAAATCACACATGTTATACGTTAGGGTTTGCCATTATTTTCTCAAAATTAAGGCAATGATTCTGTGGTAAAGGTGATTGTCAACCAGTTCAGGGGAATCAGTATGGCAGAATATTATTCAGAAATAGAGAATTAATGTTTTAAAGATTCTCTCACAACAGCAGTTTAATAGCATCAGATGAGAAAAGAGGATTTCATTTCATGTTTCTTAGAAGCAATAAACATTAATACAAAAAGCAAGTAGGAAAGATGCCCAAACCTTTTGGAAGACGCCTCAGTTACTTTTACTGTTGCTGTGATAAAACACCCTGCCAAACATGATTTAAGGGATAAAAGCTCTACCTTGGCTCGCAGGTTTCATGCATCCTAGTGGATAAGTTGAGACATCGGACATGTGGGGTCGTTGGTCATGGTACATCCATAGTCAGGAAGCTGAGAGAGGTGAACGTTTATGCTTGGCTCACTTTCTCCTTTTTATATACTCCATGCCTAAGTATGGTGCTGCCCACAGTGGGCAACTCTTCCCACCTCTGTTAATCTAATCAGTCCCACACAGATCATCTCCCACACAATTTTAGAGCTCAAATTGACAGTGGAGATTAGCATCACATAGAGTATCCCAATGAGTGGAAGCCCACTTCTACATTTGTAATGAGGCCAACTTCAAAATATCCGTACATTCATAGTTTATTTATAGACCCCCCAAAAAGGGCATGATGAGCTTTTAGGTGACACTCAAAATAATTCCAGATACTTGTATAATACAAAAACATGTTGGGAAGGATTTTTTAAATCATTCATTTGAGTTGTCTCTAGGGGAAAAAAAAGTTTATTGAAAGACCAAATATGAGATACAACAGTAGAAATTGCAAAAATAATTCTAATGGAAATAACATTTCATATTGTAAACTAAAAATACCAACAGAAGAAATCCATGCAGTAAATAATGGGGCCATAGTAGAAATTCAGTTCTTATTAGATCTCTGGCAGATAGAAAGTTAGGTTGCTATGTATTCTGCATGTAGGTTGGACTTCCTCTTCCTTAAGTTTTTGACTATTATTTTATGAACACGAGGCTACTGAAGAATAAAAAAATTCTACTTTGCCCCTGTAATAATGCCTTCAACTATCTATCAGTAACTGATTGAATTCTGTAATTTTTTTCCACACACAAGATGCCAATCTAGCTTCAAAATCAATAATGCCCACAAGTGAACCTTAATTGGATTTAGTGATTCTATATTTTCCACTGAAGAAAGATTTCACTAATCTAGATTTCTTTCTCTCTTCCCCTTCTTGTTCCTTACTCTTCTTAATACCTCTCATGGTAAAGGAGTTCATTTACCAGGCTGGGATTGAGACCATGAATCTAAACATCCTGTCATTGCCCTTCCTCTTCACAAACAGCATGCTGGCACTACACACAACGGCTGCTCTAGTGAAGAAAGAACTTCCATTGGCTGACATTTCTCTTCTGGGCTTTAGAACTTGGTCATAGCACATTTCATTTTGAGAACTGCTTTCTGGTAACAAGTTAAAAGCAGTTTGATCTTTTTTTATTTGAAATGTTTTATATGCTGCAAGAACAAAAAAATTAATTAATAATTATTTCTATCTGACACTGCATAGGGCATCTGTATGTGCTTATTCACTGTGCACTTTAGATAAAAGTTTCTAATCTTAATTAAATACCAGTGCCATTATCAGAAAGTGCCAGTTCATATCTAATGTTTAATAAGAACTTGTCTCTATTGGCTGCCTCTATCACTCGGAGTAAAAGCCAGGCCTTGAAACAACGTAAAAGTCAGTGGCTGGAACACAGTTAACCCTCTGGCCGCATTTCCTAACTGGGTTTCCTCTCAAGGTCCCTTTAACTAGAGTCTCTGCTGTCTGAAGATCTAAGGGGCCACACTCCCTCACAGTAGAATTCTGTAAATATCCAGTTACTGATACTTGGATATTTGGAATGGTAGTTTGAATGAGATTATCCCCTGCAGGCCAATGTATTTGAACACTTATCCCCAAAGGGTTACAATGACTTTCAGGCATTTATTCAAAAGTACCCCTGGGTAAGTGGGTAATCTTGGTCCCATTGAAAGCAAGGGTTTTTCAGCCTTTCTTGTCCTTATCTAAACTTTATTTTCTTCAGGAATTATATACATAAACTATTTATTTTTTTATTGTTTCACCCACTTGGAGGCTAGCTTGGGTCTTTGCTCTTAGTTGCTGCCCATGCAGGGCAGAAAACAGCACTGGGAACCCCAAGGGGCATGCAATACACCTTCAGAATTTGATTAGCAAATGAATCAATGAATAATGGTGGAATTTTATGTCTCCATGAGTCTTCTAAACGTTTCTGCCATGTTAATAGGTGCATTTGAGGCTTCAGAATTCTACAGGGTGGATGGATGGGACAGAAGAAAGGATAACTTCTTTTTATGAGTGAATGGGAAACATGGCATAGAACCAAATACATGCTTATATAAAGTGATTTTATCTTTAAATCATTCCATTAGCCGAATATTAGCATAATTGACAATATAGTATCATATTTACTGTTCACATTTTCATAACTTTTTTATGACTAGCTATATAAATCAGCCAGGAGAACATATTTTATTTCTCTTGAGCTGATTACTTTGTATAGAAACAGTTTTAATACTTCACATACTCATGGAATTAAGAATGAATTCACCATGAGTATTAATCACTAACTCCCAATTCATTCTTCTTGAAGTTTAGTTCTTTGGCAAAGCTAAACCAACCTGTCCAATTTAATGATGTACTAGGTTGAGAATTTTCCTGTTATCATTCAATATGGCAAAAAGAAAACCTATTAAAAACAGAAATAGGGGCTGGGGAGATGGTGTGTGGGACTGGGGAGGTGGTGTGTTGGGGCTGGGGAGACGGTGTGTGGGACTGGGGAGGTGGTGTGTTTGGACTGGGGAGGTGGTGTGTTGGGGCTGGGAGGTGGTATGTGTGGGACTGGGGAGATGGTGTGTTGGGACTGGGGAGATGGTGTCTGGGACTGGGGAGGTGGTGTGTTGGGACTGGGGAGGTGGTGTGTTGGGACTGGGGAGGTGGTGTGTTGGGGCTGGGAAGGTGGTGTGTTGGGGCTGGGGAGGTGGTGTGTTGGGGCTGGGGAGGTGGTGTGTTGGGACTGGGGAGGTGCTGTGGTGGGTGAGGGACCTTATACCTGATTTTTTTTTAAAACATAAGGACCTTAGTCTAAATTCCCACAATTCATGTAAAAATTTAGAATGACTGTGTGTGCCAGTAACCTCAGCACTCGTGTGTGTGTGTGTGTGTGTGTGTGTGTGTGTGTTGAAAACTAGAGTTCCTGGGGATTCACTGGTGAGCCAGCCTGACAAAAATGGTGAGCTTTGGGTTTATTGATAGACCCCCTCTCAAAATAGTAAGGCAGAGAGCAATAGAAGACAACCAATGACCTGCTCCTGCGTCTGCATTTTTATGCATAAGCATGCACACATGCACACTAACATACATGCACCATATTCTTAGAACATAAAAAACAGCAGTGCACACACAATTACGTTTAAAGGCAGCATTTCCACCATTTTGCTTCAATAAGACCAATGTTGAAATTATCTGAAGATGTGAATTAATATTTCATGTGTGGCCAGATTCATCTACCAACTCAGGAGAACACGGGATATGGCAAACTGGCCCTCTTCCCACAGCAAAATTGAAACGATAACAAGAGGAAAGCATTGGTGATAACTGAATGAGCTCCAGCTATCTAACTGTGATGGAATTCAATTTTGATGAATAAAACCCTCTTCCTACTGCCAGGTCAGTCCTGACGTAGGCTGGAACATAAACTTCTTGGATAATAATTCATCACTGGGCTACATTTAACTCTCTGAGGGATTGTTTAGTCTAACCAATGGATTCTTCACATAAAGCGTCTAGCAATAGCAGGAAGTGTATATTGGAATCTGGTGAAATGTAAGTTTTTTGTCTTTAACTTAGTTATCTTGACCAAAAACAGAGTTGTCCACAATGATTAGTTTTTTTAACAGTCCTGATAATTTTGATAGAGCTGCTTTGAGTTGCTATTAATTCACTCGACTCCATATGTGTGGAGTCTCCCTTGTGTATGACATGCTATGACTTTGAATGAATTAAAAGATGCAAGACACACACACATGTACACAAACACATGTGTATGTATTCTTACTAAGATAGAACAGTGACAATGATAAACTGCCAATGTTTTGAATGCAAGTTTCTGAGGTGACACTCTACTGGCATGTGCCAATTTTCCTTTGACTTTTGATGTCATTTTAATGTGCCTAAATCCCAAAATCAGTATTTGAAATAATGAATTTGTAAAGCAAGGGTTTAAAGAGTATAAATCAAATATATGAACGTTGTTAGTCTTCAAACAATGAGTTGTTATATTCATGTGAAATTTTAACAGTAACCAAATGAACAATATTTTTGTTGTTGTTTTCAAATAACATCTCTATACCCTTTGATGTGGGAAAGAAGGCAAGAAATGGCCTATCAGAATAAAGATAGCACAGGGCAAAATGGTTAATAGCCTTGCTGCTCTTGTAGAAGACCCAGAGTTCAGTTCCTGAGACCTATATTAGATGGCTTATAACTGTCTATAACTGCAGCTTCAAAGGCTCTGACACCATTTTCTGGACTCTAAGGGTACCTGCACATCTGTGTGCACACACACATGCACACACTCACACACACATACACACACATATTGATAAATAAAATGCCTAAAATATTTTCAAAAAATTGAGGATAGCTGAGGGGCCTCCCCATAACTTTCTCTGCTGCTTTGGAAATATACAATTAGTCTTAAGTTCAATTACTTGGGTGCAATTCCTGTTACAAATCACATCAACTTCTTGGGCAATGCATATTTGATATTATCTAGTGGTCAGTCACCCAATTGAAAATACAAGCCCCTCTAGGCGTTTCAGCCAAAATATCTTTAACTCAGGAATCATCTACAAAGGTGCATAGGCATTAATATTGGAAGATTAGACCCTTCATGTCTGCCTTCTGCCTTTGCAGCTTCCTCCCCACCTCCAACCTTGTAAAATTAAATAAAATTTAAGATATAAAAAGAAAAGAAAAAGAAAGTGAAAAATAAATTTTGTCATGGAAGTTATAGGATACACAATGAGTCACACAGTAAACCCTATTATAACACATATATCTTTACTTGTATATGTCCATTGCAAAGCATCGTTGGTCTGGTTCAAGGTTTCTGGTTTCTGGTTTCTGTTACACTATTGATGCTGGGCCCTCATTGGTACTCCCCTTGGTCAACCTGTTGTCCTGTGTTGTGGAGATCCTGCAGCTTTGGGTCTGCAGTGCCAGCCCCTGCACATTCTCCAGCAGATCACAGGTGGGGTGGATGTTGCAGTGCCTGGGTAGCTGCAGGGTTGGTCAGCCCACCAGCTCTCCCTTGTTCTCAGCACCAGGTGAGTTCTGCATTGCCCTGGCGAGTTCACTCCTTGTAATGATGAGCAAGGGGCGGGAATGAGTTCTCCTGCTTTCACATCCACAGGGTCAGTTTGTCCACACCTGCTCTATCAGAGTCAGCTCCACTGTGTCACCTAGGCGTGGCAGAAGGACCACTCTCCCAAGGGCTACAATTGATTAGGAGCACAGACAGTTCTCCCACTCTTATGACCTCGGGCTCATAAGGCTGCCTTAGGAGGTGAAAGTTAGGTGGGACACACTCTGTTCGCCCCTCCATGTTAGTCACATCGAGTAGCCATTGGCCAGTTGACAACGGCAAATCATGAAAATTCATCTACATATTTATATTTTCTAAGATTGTGTTGCTGGCTGTGAATGAACCCCAAGTGCTGACCCTGGAGTCACTGTGTAATAAAGCATTATTATCACTCTCGGTACCATAAACAACACAAACACCACATTTGCCACTTGATAGTTTCTTTAGGAAGCCTTGTAGTAGAGGCCAGAGCTGGTAGATAAAAATTAACAATTTTATGCCATAGCTTTCCTTGGGACATTTGGGAATGTGGCTGATTTTGGTAAATTTTTGCCCAACTGTAGATTCTCTCCTTCATTCCTGTTGATTCATTTTTATGACTTCCTTCCCATGCTTAATGTTGCTTTTTGTTGTTGTTGTTTCTGTTTCTTAAGTCACAAGTGGCAAAGGCAGGGATGACTTCTTACTGGACCTATTGAGCTGCTCAGTGTCCACCAGCACAACAGCTCACTTCTCTGTATCTTTCTGAAGAAGTCTTACATCAGTGTCCTCTGGCAAGATTCAAACTCTCAAAACAAGGCCTTTCCCCTGGGAATTACCAGTTGGAGTTCTACTTATCACCTAATCTGTCTTCACAAAAATAAGCACCCAGCCCTTCTTTGTAGTTGCTAATGTGTCCCTGGTGATGGTCAAACACTGTCGTGCATGTTAATATTTAATATATTTCTACCTGTGTACAAAGCTGAAAGGAACCTTGTTGTAGGCTGGATTGCAGCCTCTAAGAAATTGTAACCAACATATTCCCCACGTCAAAATCCTAGTATGTCTACTGTCTTCTACATGCAAATAGAAACTGAGTTTTACGGGTGGAATCAATCAAGAAGTCATTAATTTATGTTTTTTTTCCATTGCCTCTTTCCAAACACAACTACTCAGTTTTTATTGCTTTGCAGAGTTTTGTGACATTTATGTTTTACTACATAGTTATAACTAGAATTATTCAGTTTTTAGATGTAAAAAAATCAGTAGAAACTGTCAATCATTTTATAAAGTAGTCATTCAATATTTTATGTATTACATACACTAATACACAGGCATACAACACACACGTATGCACACCACATACACTCACACTCCACAGCACACATGTTAAAAGACAACCTGCAGGACTTTATTCTCTCAGTCTACCATGTGGATCCTAGGGCTTAGTTTCAGGTTCGTAGTCATGATGCTAAGCTCATTTCCTGCCTGAGGCATCTTGCTAGTCCATGCCTATGCATTTCTCTAATCCTTACCTGTGTCATCATAATTTTCTAAAATTCATCAGCAAGTGTTTATTAAAAGAACCTGAGGTGCCATAAGCCAATGTTTGTAGGATGTGTTTTTGTGTATTTTGCTAGAAGTGATAGCACTGCTAGGTATAAAATGCACAGGTCAGTCTTTGCCTTCAAAATTCAGTGCATCTCAAGATTTCTCAAGACTTTGCAGTGTGATGCCTTGCTATGACTGCTCTGCCACAGGAATCCCAACTTTCTTCTCAGTGTCCTAATTTAGTCATGGATGTCCCTGGAATGGCTTGGTCAACTCCTGAAGTCTCACCAGTTTATTTTGAATCATACTTTTCTTAAAGGGTAATCCATGTTTTTTAATCCATGGGTTTAAGATCATCTTTGAATTTCTTTTTAAAAATGTTTAATGTACCATGCAACTGCTTTGTTTGGTGTTGGGGGTATCTACTCTTCTTACCCACACCTCTCTATACTTGGTATCTGTACCTTTGAAGCTGTGACCTTCCCTAAATCTTACTGCAGACAGCTTTGGTTCCCAATAGTTATATTTTTTTTTCTCTTGGATTTCTGGAAAGCAGCTGCCTCACCTTTCCCCATAGGCTGTTATGATGTTTTTTCCCCCAGAAAATTAGATACAATGAAAAATAATCTAATTGGTATTTTAAACCTCTTGGGGTTGGCATCGTGTAATGGAAAAACCTCGAGTCAGACAAACTGAGTGTGACTCTGGCCTCTGTCTATCCTGTATCAGCAATATGGCATTGGTTGGTTTTATTTCCTAAATTCAGTCTCCGTTTCCTTGCAAAGCTGTTGTATACATTAAAACAATAACCTGGTCAAAGCAGGGAGTAAATCACACATGAACTATAATCCAGAGTGATAGCTATTATCATTTTACTTATTTTAAAGGAGCCATTGTGTTAAAAAGAAGTAAGATTAATGTACATAAAGCCTGCAAGCACAGCCTGGAGTGCTGAGCACTGCCTAGGCAGGGCTAAAGTTTTTGTCTACATCCTTTAGCTTTTCCAAATATATGATCCAAGGAAATTGACTGATAAAATATTCCTTGGATTGTATAAAGGCAGACTGGGACTTTCAAAGTGCAGATTACAACTGGCATTCAGTGGAGGAGCATCTAAATTTTCAGTATAGAGAGAAATCAGATCCATCATTAAGGGCTAAGATGCAGACCTCAGATGACAGGCTCCTGGCCCAGCCAAGTGTTGCTTGGAGAAGAAGAGTGAGCAGGAGCTGTACTTCTCTGTCTGCTACTTGTGATGTAGCTAAGATGTATATCAAGCCCCGAGTTAGGTCTGCAGTCATGTCAGCATCATTCAGATCTTATCCAAGCCTCCCCTCAATTCCACATCATTATGAACTCCCCGAAAAAGTTTGCAAAAAACCCCACAGTGCGTACTGTAGAAAATAGAGTGTATTGTGGATCAAATGAGGCACCCTCAAGGGAAGAGGATAAACAGTGAACAAGTGACCACTGCTGAGCAGAACACTCTCGTGGGGAAAGAATGGATGGTAGCCTGAGGGTTAGTATACTTTTTTACATTTTAGGCAGTCTTTAATTCTCTGGAACAGACAGTTTCCTTGGGGGAGGGTGCTCATCTGTCCCAGTGATTGACAGTCATGTTTTGATTGACTCCTATTACAGGAGCAGGGCAATGGTATGTCCTTGTTCTTTATCAGAGAGCCTCCTGCTATTGAGAGATCTCATAAGGTCTCAGGTTTCTGGAACCAGCTTTAGAAAGGTATTGATTAATGATCTTCCAAGTGCTTCACAATGTCACACTTCCTCCCAGGGGCAGACATACTTGAGTTCCATTCCTCTGACCAGTAATTAGGCCCGGGTGTTCTAGTTTGGTGCTTTATAAGTTGCTGATTTTGAAGGACAGATCCTCTAATCTAACTAGCTGCCTAAAATAAGGCAAAGGAAAATTTGCTTTTAATGTATTAGTAGATTCACACCACAGTTTCCTGTTAAAATGAAATTCCTATGTGGGCAAGATGACTTGGTGGATGAAGACGCTTGCCACTTGACCTGAGTTCAATTCCTGTAACAACACACAATGTAGAAGGAAGGAATGACTTTAGCAAGTGTTCCTCCGAATTCTAAACAGGCACACTCAGACATACACACACACACACACAGAGAGAGAGAGAGAGAGAGAGAGAGAGAGAGAGAGAGAGAGAGAGAGAGAGAGAGAGAGAGGAGAGAATAAATGGAATATTTTTTAAATCCCTATGACTAGACACCAGAAGTATTTAATAGTCTATGAGAAGGCATTTTGACCAAGGAGAGACAGGTACAACTCCTCAAGCTAGCTGAACAGGATGATGGAGAAGACAACAGAACACTAGATCCCCAAAGAGGGAAGACATTCGGACCACCTAGGGTGCAGCAATATAGAGGGTAGAGTCTGGAGACCCATTGCCTTCTCTGTTTTATTGAGCTCTAACCCCCAGTGCCAGCCACTTACCACTGACGTGCTGTTGAATGAGGCAACACAGTTATTGACTTTCTGTATATCATTATTTCTGAAGGTTTTGTAGCCATTTAATGGGATTGTGTCCATGGAAACTGTTTGAGCAACACTTGTTTCTTGTGGTCTCAGGGACCATAGCATGAATATCATCCAGGAGTCTGTAATAAGTGCATATCTGTGTGTGCCACCCAGGCCAACCAAATTAGTTTCTCTGGTGATGGAACCCCAGGAGTGCATGGTAAACAAGCCCCCCACTTGTTTTTTATGCAAGAAAAAGTTAAAAGGCCACTGTGGCTTAGCTTCCATTTACTCACTAAGGACATACGTATTCATTTTATTTATTTATTTTTAAGATTTGTTTTATTTTTAATTATGTACCTGGGTGTGGGTGGTGGTGGCTCTAAGTGCACATGAGTGCAAGTGCCCTCAGAGGCCAGCAGGGGGCGGAGGATCCCCAGAGCTCAAATTAGATGCAGTTGTAACCTTCCCTCTGTGGAAATGGAGCCCAAACTCAGGACCTCCACAGGAACTGTGTGCCTGTGCGCACTCCTCACTGCTGAGCCCTCTCTCCAGAACCTTGTGTTTATTTTTTCACCTTTGACCTGCATAGACCCACTTATAAACAACCGGAAGTCGTAGTAAAACATCTCCTTGCAAGATCCCTCAGTTTTCCCATTTGCCAGCCACCCTCTTTATAGTATTTATTAGATCATTTTTTTTTTTACAATACAGTACATTGCCAAGATCATGATTAAGAAGCTTATTCAAATGAATTTAAAATGCTGAAATGGAAACGACCTGGGGATGTAATTGCCAAAATTTAATCAAGGATTTAATTTGCAGCTTGGACCAGCCAAATGGATTTTCCCATTCTCTGGTTCACTGTTTATACAAGGAAATTAAAAAGTATGGAATCATAGGCTGAGCAGTGAAGCTTTGAAACATTCTGTACCAGGCTCACTTATTCTCATTAGCCATGTTATGTCATCTCGGTCTTTGGGAATTTTACTTCCCAAAGCCAGACAATGGCAAATGAAGGAACTAAATAGTGTGTGTGTGTGTGTGTGTGTGTGTGTGTTTAATTATAAATTATTGCTGCGGTATTTTAACCTATACATTGCTCTGAACAGTAATAGGACAGGTTTAAAATGCCATTCTCAATTCTGTTTGTTAAAAGATGTCCTTTATTTAATGTTTGTTAAATCTCTATTTTTGTATGTGTGTGCACTTGTAGATGTGAAAATGCCCAGACACACACATGGAGGTCAGAGGACATCTTGCAAGAGTCTGTTGTCTCCTTCTGCCACGTGGGGTCCTGGGGATGGAACTCAGATTTTCAGGCTTGGTGGCAAGCTCAGCCTTCTCACTGTCTCTGAATTGGCCTTGCAGAGACAGTGGAAGTATGATCTCCAGTAAGCGCATGCGTCATGTGGCTGCTAATGACCATGCTGGTGCAGTCCCATCACATGGCATCCTCCGTCTGCCAGTCACTATAGACAAAGAAACAGCCACTTAGGCATTTTTCTTCTTGTTTCATCAAATCCCAGACAGAGAATGCTTTGTGTCTGGCAGTCTCCGTGGTTCACACTCTGAAATCCCCTTGTGTGTGTTCGACAGAATAGTAGTTTTCAACCGCAATTTGTCAGTTCAAGGTTAATGTCTGTGTGCTCTTAGTCAAAAGTCGGGGTCAGTGATGTTCTTAGTCATGCTGGCGGGGGTGGGGATCCACATGATTTTAGACTTGCATATGTATGAGGTGTAATCACCAAATTGCTGGTTTCACATACAGCAGCATCCGCTTTTCTAGTACTTTGGGAACCTGGAGGTTTTCTAGAATATTCCAGCAATTCTTTTTGAAGAAGAAACCCAAGTCCTCCCAATAACAGGCCATTCTATTCAGGCTATTAATAGTAGAGACTTTGGCTGGTGCAGTTTTTGCTTCAAGTTCAAGGAAGGGCAAAAATTGCAAGGTTTGCATGATGAGAAGGTTTATGGTGTGGTTCATCCTCCAATTGTTTCTAGGAACATCTACAAGCAAGCAGGGAAAACGGGAAGAAGTTTACAGTGGCTACCATTTCTAGATTCTAAAGTAATTCTGATGGTATATTCTTCACTGGACATCCGTGACCCCATCCATTACTCTATCTGAACTTTTACTGTTAAAATGTCAGTTGCGGATATGAACAAAACCTCAACTCTATTCAGTCAACATGCCTATCATTGACTAGAGATCAGTATCTGGATTTATTTTTTATGTATCAATATCCATATGATAAAATGGAAATGGCATTCTGCTCAGCCTAGTTGCCAAACTGTCCACATACCCTGACTTACCATATGATTTTATACATTTTATTTATCAAATTTTTCATCAAAATTTGTAGCAGGAAGTGAAAATGCTTGAAGAGGAAGTTAGCTTCTTCTATCCTCCAGCATCTCTGACAAAAGGAGCTCACGGCGATGATCTGCCAACATCCCTCCGTGAGGCTCTTAGCTATAAATAGCTCGACCAGTGAAGCTTTAGTGCCAGTGCCTGACGTTCAGTACAGCCCTGGTTGAATGCTTGCTGCCCAAACTTCCATGCTCAAGACTCCAAGGCTGAGTGTACTCAATGGGATGTGCTCTGAGGTCACGTGGTGATGTCTGCCTCAGGTGGGGCCTAACCTGGGAAACAGCTCTATTTTCCCTGGAGATTTGGGAGTGACCCGGAACACCCACAGTCAGAAGGACCAGAAGGGTGCCAGGGTGCCAGAACTGTGTAAAAACATTCCGCCTCTAGCTTTCATTTGTATCCTATTAACATACCCAATATTTTCCCTCCAACTATCCTAGTCATAAAAGGCCTGCCTAAATTAAAAAAAAAAAAAAAGAAGTGGTGGGTGGGCTCAGGAAAGGGGCTAACACAAAATTACTCTTTAAGAGTGAGCTTTATTGAGAGAGAAAGCATTGGGACCATGACCACCATGATTTGGCCTTGAGGTGGTAGACCATTCAAAGGGGGATCAGTACTGATGTCAGAGAGAGTATAACAGGGTCTTATGATAGGAAAGAGGCTTTGTCTGGAAGTTGGGGGCATGGCTCAGTAGTTAAGAGAATGTACTGCTCTTCAGAACGCCTGGATTTGGCTCTCAGCATCCACATGGCAGAGGACTACCACCTGTAACTCCAGTGTAAATGGAGACTTTTCTCCATCTTGTCCAGTCCCCCTGGACCAGTTTCTTTCCCCTGCCTGTACCAACAGCCACTTATAAGATAACTACTCAGAGGCTTAATATTAATTGCAATTGTTGGGCCAATGGCTTAGTCTATTACTGACTAGCTCTCACAATGAAATTAATCCATTTCTGCTAATCTGTGTATTTCTACATGGTCATGGCTTACCATGATGCCCTAGCACATTACTCCTTCAGGGGCTACATAGTTTCTCTTTGACTCCATCTTCTTTCTCTCTGTTTCTTTGGATTGCCTGCCTGGCTCTATTCTGCCTGGCCATTGGCTAAAACAGTTTTATTCATCAACCAATGAGAGAAACACATATATACAGCATGCAGAAGGACATTGTAAATCATTCCAGTTCCAGGAAATGCCCTCTTCTGGTCTCTATAGGCACAAGGCATATATATAAGTATGTATGCATTCATGCAAACAGAACACTCATGCATTAAAAAAAACAGATTACAAAGATGAGAGATAGCATAACATAAGAGTGAGACTGTCACCATAGACAGGCTGATAGGGGAGGTCCCTGGGAGAACCTTTAGATAAATCAACAACTTCTGTAACTTTGCCGGGCCTGGTGGAAATCTTTATGCCAAGAAGTTTAGTCTGAGATACTCTACATGGCAGGGTCAGGAAGGAGCTAGGCATTCTGGAGGCCCTTAGCAGTCACAACACAGCTTCTTAATTGTTTAAGAGAGAGTAAAGGAGAGGGGAGGAGAAAGGGAGAGAGAGTGGAATGAAGAAAAGGAGAGAGAGAAGTGGTAGGAGAGAGGGGGGGAAAGAGGGAGAAAAGGAGTGAAGGGGAGAGGAGAAGAGAGATGTGGGGAGAGAAGGGGAGCATTGCTGAAGGAGAGCGTGGCCTCTTTTCTGTAGACTGTGGGAGGATCTCACCTCTTAGAGTAACCAGAATGTTCAAGGGGCAGGCCAGTGGCATAATATAACATAAATGGCACCTGAATGGACAGTCTTGGGGAGGTAGATGATGGAAAAGCAACATGCTTATTCTGTTATTTGAGACCAAACAGATGGTGCAATTTGCCTTAAGACTTATATGCTCTGGGAATGAATCACATCCCCTATGAAAGTGTAAAATTGTAGGTGCCTAGGTATTTGGATCCCAGCTAACAGTGGGATAACGGCACCCAGTTCAACTTTCTGGCTTTGCTTTAAGAGGCAAACAGGTACGTGGTCAGTCAAGATTCTCCTGGGCATGCAGCGGTTGGACAGTGGGGTGAGGCACCCAGTTTTGCTTTCATCTTTTACTACCCTGTTTCCTTTATAACCCTCCAGCACATGTCAAGATAATTTGTCTGGTTCCTTGTAGCCTCTTGTGATCTCTCCCTTCATGCCATGTTTCCTAAGTGCGAGCCGGCTGGCTCCAGCTCATGTTCAAAGACTCAACTTTCAAAGCAAATATACACACAAGTCAGTAGAATTTTTTTAAAACAAAGGTTTGCATGTTTTCCCAAGGGGGACAGGAGGGCAAAGGGAGGATGTGAGACTGGAGTGTGAGTTGAGTTCACGTGGCAGGGTCTCTTAAAGATTGCATCCTGGAACCATAGGGCCAAACTGAACAGCAGCAGAGGGGAAAAAGCAGGGTGGAGAGGAGAGAGAGCTCAGAAGAAAGCCGGGAGACAGGAGCAGTCTCAGCAAAGGCTGAAGTTGCAAGCGATCATCCAGAGGTGGAAGTCTGTGCTAAGTGCTTTATTGGACCAGACGTGTGCAGCCAAGAGAGAGGCTCACAGACAAGCATACATAGATGCACAGCCAACCCTCGAAGGGAGAGAACATCTTACTTCATCGGCTTGCGGAGGAATGTGGCTGCTGATAAGACGGCAGAAAATATTTCTGAGAACAGAGACAGCCTGTCTGAACCCAGCTTAACTTCCCCTTATCGCTTTGTGGAAACACACTATCTTCAAGAGCCAAATTAGCTTTTCATGATATGGTTTCTTGGCAGCTCACAGTGAGGCATTGCGGGGCTGAGTGGGAGTGACTAAGCGGTTTTATGAGCAGACCTCTTCCCACAGCTGCTGTCTTGATGGGTTTGGTGTCAACCAGACATGTAGGATCTTTGCTCTTCCAGAGACTTTCAGAGATTTCTGGGAACATTAAATTTGTTCTAAGAAAGACATGGGCAGTGTAATCAACAAAAGGAGCCACAGGGTATGTTTTTGTGAGAAACCAAATAACTATACACATTGATGTCTTAACAAGTATTGTTCATTTTCTGTTTAGAATATTCCAGATTTGGTTGTACCCAGTGCAAGCAGGAGATATATTTGTGATCCACTGAACAGAATCTTTAAGTCATATGGTATTAAGCCAGGAGGTCTACCAACTAGTAGTTAGGAGCTAAAGAGGGTAAATATAATCCTAGATATTAGAAAGACAATATTCAACATTCAAAATTTTATTTTTAATGTTTTTCTCTACTATTTTTAAATTTCTAACCTTTCTCCCTCTCTCTCCCTCTCATACAAAGGAAGAGAGAAAGAGAGAGAGAGAGAAGGTGTGACATATATGGTGGAGGGCAGAGGACAGTTGGCAACATCCAGTTCTCTCCTTACACCGTGTGAGTTTCTGGTACAAATCTCAAATTGATGGGCTTGGCAGCATGAGCCTTTGCCTGATCTGCCATCTCACTAGTCCTTCCTGTGGGTTTTGCTAGCTGGGTATGGAGTTGTCTTCATGGAGTTTTGACATGGCTAGTTTCTCATGGTCTTCACGGAGTTACGGAATGGCTTATATTCTCATGGAAGTTTTGTTTCATTCACCAATTTCCTGTTAGATAAAAATAAAAAGTTTTCCAAACCAACTTCCAAACTGCCCAAATCTAATTTTCATAATATGCACCGTGAATGAAGAAGCTTGTCCCCTGGGCTCTGTAAAGTCTAAAACTCGTTTTCTTGCTGTTGACGCTTCTTGACTAATGGATTACTTACTCCTAAGTTAATGTAGCCCTGCTTTCTTGTTTTCTTACCATTTTACTTCACGGTATTGTGTATGTGTTGTGCATGTGTGTGCAAATAACTTTCTATCTTTCAGTGGTAATTTTCATAATGTTTTGCATACAGGTAACTTTACTACTTTCAATGAGTATACCCCTCCTTTTAATATATTTGAGGTGAAGCTTAAGTCGCTCCTTAATCTCTATTCCAGGTCCGTCTTTTTTGTCCAATGAGCCAGTTACATATTCTAGAAATAGAAAGAGTCCTGGTCCCTGTCATTATTCAGTAGATAGAGAGGTCTGTGAAGATTGAAAAAGAAACTGCAACAGGCCCTAGACAGGAGACATGATCTTGAATCCATACACATAACGGCTAGAAAATTTGTGTATAAGGCCAGGTGGTAGTGGTGCATGCCTTTAATCCCAGCACTCAGAAGACAAAGGCAGGCAGGTCTCTGTGAGTTTGAGGCCAGCCTGGTATACAAGAGGTTCCAGGACAGGCTCCGAAGCTACAGAGAAATCCTGTCTCGAAAAAACAATAAATAAATAAATAAAGAAAGAAAGAAAGAAAGAAAGAAAGAAAGAAAGAAAGAAAGAAATTGTGTGTATATCCAGTATGTTCTCTTGAAGGCACTTGTCATGGCAAAGACTCTCCTTCCATGTGCAATAGAAAAAAGGATGTCATACGTTCCAAGCTGTTATAACATTCCCACATAGGAAGACCATAGGGAAATGCCACCACAAGCGCCTTTGACCTGACACAGGTCCTTCACTTCTTTCTGTTGCCATGGTAATTGCCCTGACAAAAACCAACGTCATGGAGACAGGGTCTATTTGAGCTTGCAGTTAGAAGAAGCAGCCCACCAAAGCAGGGGACTCGAGGTGGCAGACGCTAGAAGCAGCTGCTCCTGTCACACAAGCCATCCCATACAGAGGGTGATGCCCGCAGGCTGCTGCTCTGCTCCGTTCCCCCATTTGCACAATCCGGAATCCCAGCCAGGGATGGTCCTGCTACAGTGGGTGGGGCTTTCTACATCAGTTAATACAATGAGGATAACCCCCCTAAGCATAACCCCCAGACATGCCCAAAGCCCCATCTCCCAGGTGCTTCTAGATTCTGTCAGGTTGACAGTCAGCATTGACCACCACAGCAGGCAATGTTAGGTGGAGCTTCCTCCTGCCAGTGAGTTTGTGTTTAGGAGGCTTCAAGGCAGCCCAGTCCTCCCTCTAGCTTACCTAGGTACACAAGGATATTGCTCTTTCTGGTTCCATCTTGACCACAACACTATAGTTTCCTATCTTTTGGGATCACTGCTTTTGTGTCTTCCAGTGAAAATAGACTCTCCTTTTGTCCCTCTGTTAAAAACAAAATAAAAAAAAAAAAAAAAAAAAAAAGGAAAAAAAAAAAACCAAACAAATCCAAAACCTTAACTTCATCTTTGCAAACTCAGGGTGTCTCTGAAAAGCCTATACAGAGTCACTGTGAGACAAAAGTGTTCTGGGAAGTTCTAACCATTTCTATAAACAGTCGTTACAGAGGGCTGGAGAGATGTCTCCGTGGTCAAGAGCATGACTACTCTTTCAGAGGATCCGTGTCCTGTTCCCAGCACTCATGTTGAGTCAGTCACCCCTACCTGCCAGTCTCGCTCCAGGGAACCTGCCACCCTCTTCCGACTTCCGTGGCAACCCCATTGTGTGCGCACACTCACACGGAAACACACATATAACTTAATTTAAAAAAAAAAACTTTAAAAACAAACCAAAAAGCTAAGTTTGAAAAGAAATCACATAAAAGGACAGAAAGTAAGTTGAACATCAGCAGAAATAATTGAGCATTTTACATACAACTCTTTTTACAGTTCACATCTTACTGAGTATGCACTCTAAAATAACAGGGAGTGATGTTAAATGATCAATTTTATTATTCACCTTTTGTATTTCTTAAATTTTATGTGTTCAGAACAACAATGGGTTGTTAAGCCTGAATTCACTGTTTCTTTGAGGACCCGGTTAATTGTTTTTAATGACAGGTCCCAGATAATTGTTTTACCCCACAAAGTATGTGTTACTGAGTTTCTTTGGCATCCATCCCGGCTATAAGAAAAGCTACGTACATTTTTGATCATTCAGCATCTTTCGTGGGTCTCTTTTTCAGTCAGATGAGATCTTGATTTTCTTTACAAGTCTTCCTTAGTCCTTATATATAATCTTATGCATAATTGGGGAGGGGGCACAGCTGAGACATCGCTGTTCAAGGTAGAAGTGGTCTTTAAAAGGCACCAAACACAAAAGTTTGGGTTTGTTGTTTGTTTTCTGAGTCCCCAGAACAACCAGGTTCCTGTTTAATCCTGTATGTTCAGAATGTACCTCACACTCCTAATCTTTCCTGCTGTGTGATTAGCTTCTAATAATCCACAGGAAGGAATCCTCAGAGGATCCAGTCCCTAGACAGCACACATTTGCTTCACAGTTAGTTTAGACACTGAAGCATTTAAACACTGTAGTGCACGTGTGTAGAGAATGGATATACAGGCATGTGATGTGCATGTGGGGGCACACGTGTATAGTGTAAACAGGGAGGTCAATAGCTTTCAGGGGTCGCTTTCTCCTTTCATCCTGCTTTGAGGCAAGGACTCTCTTGGTGTTTATGCTGATTGGTTGCAAAGCCAGGCTTCCTGCAGACAAGCTTCTGGTTCATTCTCTGGTCTCTGCCTCCCATTTCAGCATAAGATGGGTAGGATTACAAATGCCTGCCACCACATCTCACTTTCTGCTTGGGTCCTTGGGTCCTTGGATCTGAACTCAGCTGTCAGTCCTGCAGGACAAGCAGTTACTCCCTAAGCCGTCTCTCTGGACTTTAACATTATTATCTGTGGTATTTCTTTTCCTCCCAACATAAAGACATTTGCTTCAGATTTATAAAATAAAAATGGCTTGTTTTGAATTTGATGAGCCTCAATTTCATCGCAGGTTCCTCTAACTAGGCGGGCCTGAGTTAACTGGTTTTGAGAACTAAATAGCAAACAGCATTCGACTAAACGCAAAGGGATTTTGAATGTGCTGTGTTTATACATTTTGGATATTTTTTTTAAAAAAAAACATAGAATGTAGTGTAGCATAAAAATCAATCATTTGAAGCAAAAGCCTAGACACATTTAGTTTTGCCTTTCTATTTTCTAACCTGCTAACATGGACATATTTTGACAGCCAGAAATAAGTCACAACAGATAATAAAGCTATAGTCTGTCTCATAACTGTTGTGATGGCAGTTTTTAAAGAGATCGTGAACTCTGTGAACTGATGAAGTCTGGTATACAGAACATAGAAAATAATTGTGCATGATATTTAATACATTAGAATAGGACATATATGGGGGTGCAGGTATTTAGCTATCCATTTGCCACAACAGAAGACAAGGTTACGTTCTTATTTAGAGCTACATGAGGAGGGTTAGAGAGATGCATCCATGCCTAAGAGTACTTACTGCTCTTGCAGAGGACACAGGTTCAGTTCCCGGCACCCACACGGTGATTGTCAATGCCTGCAACTCCAGTACCAGGGCGACTGGTGGTCTCTTCTGGCCTCATGCTGCACTGTATCCATATGATGTGTATAAACTCACACAGGCAAACACACATACACTTAAATAAGATAAATGCATACATCTGTAAAGGTACCTAAAGAAATAAATGGAACAGAACTAATAGATCTTTGCTGACAGGGCCATGGAAAGTTCTGGTTCATGTGGGCACTCATCATGGCCCACTTGTGCAAAGCTTTCAGAGTGGAAGGAGCAGCATCTCACTTTCTGCTTGATGGGTTGGATCGTTCACTCTTTGCTAGTTATATTTCTTTTCCTCTCTGCCCTCCTCATAGATGTGGGAAACATCATATCCTAAATAAATGCATTCCATCTCAATGGACTCATTTTCCTGGGAGACCATACCCTTCATCAGACAGCTCCCCTAAATTCCTATTGCAGGTTAAAGGGGTGTGGTTAAAAATCCTTACTGGTAGAAGCCCTTGTTTGTTTTGGAAGAGGACCAAGAAGATGGTTCTCTATCTATAAATTGTGGGAGTCTTCTGGGTGTCAGGCCGGCCTCACGACTTTCTTGGACAATACAACTTCTTTTTTTTTTTTTGATTTTTTTTATTCTTTTTTAATTAAAATTTCCACCTTCTCCCCGTTTCCCATTTCCCTCCCCTCCTCCCAAATATTGTCCCCTCCCCCCAGTCCCCTCCCCCTATCCCCACTCCTTTTCTCCTCCCCCCACACCATTCCCCCTCCCTCTCGATACTGAAGAGCAGTCCAAATTCTCTGCCCTGCGGGAAGACGAAGGTCTTCTATCTATGTCCAGGAAGGTGAGCGTCTAAACAGGCTAAGCACCCACAAAGCCAGTTCATGTATTAGGATCGAAACCTAAAGGCAACCCACTGACTGGGAGAAGATCTTCACCAACCCTGCAACAGACAAGGGTCTGATCTCCAAAATATATAAAGAACTCAAGAAACTAGACTTTAAAATGCTAATGAACCCAATAAAAAAATGGGGCACTGATCTGAACAGAGAATTCTCAACAGAAGAAATTCAAATGGCCAAAAGACACTTAAGGTCATGCTCAACCTCCTTAGCGATAAGGGAAATGCAAATTAAAACAACTTTGAGATACCATCTTACACCTGTCAGAATGGCTAAAATCAAAAACACCAATGATAGCCTTTGCTGGAGAGGTTGTGGAGAAAGGGGCACACTCATTCATTGCTGGTGGGAATGCAAACTTGTGCAACCACTTTGGAAATCAGTGTGGCGATTTCTCAGGAAATATGGGATCAACCTACCCCAAGATCCAGTAATACCACTCTTGGGAATATACCCAAGAGATGCCCCATCAAATGACAAAAGTATCTGTTCAACTATGTTCATAGCAGCATTGTTTGTAATAGCCAAAACCTGGAAACAACCTAGATGCCCTTCAATGGAGGAATGGATGAAGAAAGTGTGGAATATATACATATTAGAGTACTACTCAGCGGTAAAAAACAATGACTTCTCGAATTTTGCGTGCAAATGGATGGAAATAGAAAACACTATCCTGAGTGAGGTATCCCAGACCCAAAAAGAGGAACATGGGATGTACTCACTCATAATCGGTTTCTAGCCATAAATAAAGGACATTGAGCATATAATTTGTGATCCTAGAGAAGCTAAATAAGAAAGTGAACCCAAAGAAAATCATATAGTCATCCGCCTGGAGAGGGGAAGTAGACAAGATTGCAGGGCAAAAACTGGGAACTTACGGAACCTTCATCTGGCGATGGATCGAGGTAGAGACAGAGTCTCAGTTTGGAGCAACGGTCTGAGCTCTTAAGGTCCAAATGAGGAGCAGAAGGAGGGAGAACATGAGCAAGGAAACCAGGACCACGAGGGATTCACCCACCCACTATGACAGTGGAACTGATTTATTGTGAGCCCACCAAGGCCAACTGGTCTGGGTCTGAATAAGCATGGGTTGAAACTGGACTCTCTGAGCATGGCGGACAATGAAGGCTGATGAGAAGCCAAGGACAATGGCACTAGGTTTCGATCCTAATACAACTTCTTAAGTGGGAAACTTCAGCTAATCTTGGTGTATTCATGGAAATGAACATCTGTCTTATATCCCATGTCCAAAACTGAATATATTGTTTTAATTTTATAATTAGCATATACTTAAAAGTTCTTATATTCTCTGTGTGCAGCATTTAGTCAGGCTTATTATGAATGTATAGAGGATTAACTTTGCTTAGAAAATACAGCCTAATGGAGAGTTCTATTATCTTGTGGTTTGAAAGACAAGTTTAGCTCTGCAGAGCTGTCATTGTATAGAGATATTACATAAATATGTCAATCACACTTTGACAGCATGGTCTCATATTCACACTGCCATCCGAATCTCAGAGAATAAGGCATTCCTCTGAAGGTGCATGTTCTTGCATATTGCAAAGCATGCATTTTCTCTTGTATTAAAACTCTTTCTTCTGGGTCACGGAAACTCCAGGATGAAATAGACTAAAGTGGTTAAGGGCTCTACCCTTTAGCCTACCCTTAACATTAGGAGTGGTCTCTTCTCTCATAAAATTGGCTCAGGATGTGGTCTCAAAGTGGCCTTTGCCTCTGACATCTGTGAGAGAGAAGAAGTATGTGCACTTTCTCCTTTCTTCTCTTGGGTTGCCTGGGAGCGTCTCTGATGGGCAATTGTCCCAGAATAAAAACCCCAGGATCCCAAAGAAATACCTCACAGAAGAAAACGAAACCAAGCCCAATAGTTTAATTCTTGGCACCTAGGACTTACCGGGTCTTCTGCCTTCTATTTTGTAAGAAGAGTAGTGCCTGGTTAAGGACTAGGCTGACTTCTTAGTTTTGTTTTCTTTCCTCTCACAGCAACTTATCCACTTACCCTAGAGGTAAATCTAATGGAAAAATGTCTTAAAAACAAATAAGGTATTTTTATCCCCCAAGAACTGTCTCCAGTCTTACATGCAACCGTGGATTTTCTTCTAGTAGTATCTGGATATGAAAATCTAATCCAACACTAGCAGCAAACAAGCAATTTAAAAATAAATAAATAATTTATAGGAATAGGATTAATTTCTAATTTTATATATATATGTGTGTGTATGTGAGTGTGTGTTTCATAAATATTTGTATATACCTTTTCCCCCTGCGGCTGGGGATTGTACCTAGGGCTTCCAGCTTGGTAAGACAGCTCTCTCCCCAGCCTCCTATATTATGCCCTTTAAAGTGTCTTGGTCCCACTTTTGTCTGTCTTTGCCTGTGTGACCACTTAGCCAGACTTGCTAAGACTTAGGGCAGTCTCACTTTTAGCTGGTGTTATGTAGTCCTGTTTACGGTGAGGTGTACAAATGAGTTCATCCAGTCCTTACTAAGAAGAACCCAATGTGGTTGGTAACCAGGCTGGATGGCATTGTTAATAAGCAACCTGACTTATTTGGGTGACAAAAAATGGAACAAAAGAGCAAAGAGAACGTAAATATTGAGATGTCCTTGTCATTCTTACCCTGGGAGGGTTTACGGGGTGGGCTAATCAAAGGCTGATCCCTGGATCCCTCTCATCGCCAGCGGTTTCCCAGGTTCCCTCTGTCATCTCTTCCCCATCATGCTCTATTTCTGCTTCTTCAGACTTCACTTCAGTGTGGGACCAGGGAGGACACTGTTCTTTGAATTTCTCTAAAATGTCCTAATAACAAATGCAGTGAAAATGCCCCTGGCTATGTTGTCAGCACATGAAAGCAAGTGATGCCCTCTTCTGTCAATTGCATGGGCGCAGGGCATGAAGATGTGTCTTCTCCTAACAGCCAGTAGCCAATATATTATGACATTAAGAGTAATACACTCTTTTTCATTTAGGCTCAGTGACTTGTTCAAATTCAGTGACAGCTGCGTTCCTAGGGCTAGCTGGCCAGGCAATCTAGTCAATAAGCAAGCTCCAGGTAAAAGTAAGAAACTCTCACCCAAAATAAAGTGAAGAATAAATTAGGAAGACATCTGGATCTCTGTTTTTATATGCTCATGTACATGCGTGGATACACACACACACACACACACAAACTTTCTTCTCTGCTACCCAACTACCAACACTTTCCTCCGTCCCCTTTGCTAGATGGTTCATCACTGTTTCTGTGACATGTGACATGTGCATCCCAGGCTCAACAGCAAAAAAGAAAATGTAGCCCAGAATTCTTTATTCCGGGGGTTTCCTTTTATGAAGGCTCCCTGGAGTGACAGGCCTGTGGCTGTGCCCATGTTCCTGTGAAATTAGAGCTGCTTCCCCGGACTCTTGCTATTCTATTTAAAGCCACAGGGCTTCAGTATCCGAAGTGTCCAGAAAGTTCTGAGAAATGCACAGAATTCTATGTGCATGGCAAATTCAACCTGGGCAAAGCACGAGGCTCCACGAGAGAGGAAAACTGAAAACCAACTGTTTCTTGCTTTTATTAGAATAGTAAAAACTGGGGCAGTTTGTGTCTGGATGTGTTGTAAGGCAGGGTTCTTTTTCTTGTAAATTTTATAGCCCGATTGTCAGGAACATGGCCATGAACGTGGTAAATGGAGAAACAGAGGCTTTGGAGGGGCCAGTTTTCTCAACAGTCCATGGGTGCTTATTTACTTATGAATGGTTAGTAAATATGAGGGTTTAAATGAAATGGCATTTTATACCACAGTGAGCATGAAAGGAATGTATCTACCAAAGTATTAATGGCTACAGAGGGCAAGCACATATTCTTGCTGTCTCCTAAGTCTTCTCATTGGCTTTTATTATTGATTTTCTGTTTATTTTTGAGGTTGGGTCTCACATTGCCCAAGCTGGCCTTGAAAGTCACTGTGTGACTGAGGATGACCACGCATTTCTGATCCTCCATGCTTTTCCCCCACTTAGTGCTGAAAGCATAGGTGTGAGCTGCTAGGCCTGGTAGAGGCGGTGCTGGCAGCAGGACCTAGGCTGCTTGCATGCCCAGCAAACTCTCTGCTGGCTGAGGTACAGCCCCAGCTCCTCATCTGATGTTTTACAGTATAGAGGGGCCCAGCGGGATAGACCCACAAGCAAGGGTGTTTCCTACTAGCCTGACAACCTGAGCTTGATCCCCATGACTGGAATGGTAGAAGACCAGAAGTGATGCCTTGAAGTTGGCCTCTGGCCTCCATGCATGCACACACAGACATGTGAGCACACAGCACAATTAAATAGGGAAATAGAAAGGGTTAAAATGTTCAAGAGAACCCTCTGCAGACTGGCGCTACTCCCTATCTTTCTCGATGTTTTCTTTTTCAGAAAACAAGGCGGTGCTTTCTGCTATGCTATGCTCTTTTCTTTTTCTGAGTTCTGAGCATCATTGTGGCCTCAAGGCAACTGTTGCTCTTGCTGTGCTCAGATATCTGCAGATATGTTCTCTGATGATGGCCTGAAACCTGCTGTGGACATGGATAGCTAGACTGAACACACACACACACACACACACACACACACACACATCAGGACTCGAGCATGCTGGTGCCTTCCACCTTCAGCCTTCATCATTGTGTACAGTACATTTTTGTTGGTTGACCCAGCTGATCACTTGCATTTGATTAAGCAGTCCAAACATAAATAGTGACTCCAAAATTGATCTGACAAGATCCCTACTGACCTCAGCAAATGGAACAATTGAGCCATCAGTAGAAGACATCAGGCCATTGGGATGCTAGACTGGTCCTCAACCTCAAAGTTCCATGAATAACCCTCAATGACTTGTGCTTACATTAACTTTGGTCATCTTATCTTTATTTTTATTTTTCTTGGGCCAAAATGTATACTGGTTAAGGTGACCATTAGCCCGTGAGATCTGCAACGAGTACGAAAATGACAACATGATCTGACGCCAGTGAAATACAGGGATTTTATGATGCTTCCATTGTCTTTTATTTTCCTCAGCTGTATCTCAGTGGAGACTTAAGAGTCCAACTGCAATGCATTAAAATGATGACAGGTTTTCCTGTGAGATCCCACCACCATCTCTGTCTTCCCTTGGGTTTAGCTTTTGTCTTATTTTCAAGTAATTTATGTTCCTCATTTAGTTCAGTTTTATTAAAATTGTGTGAAATATTAAAATGAACTCAAAGTGAAATTTATAAAACTGTATTCAAACTGGCCTTTACCGTCCACCATCTTTATTTCTAAGTGAGAGTTCATCTTTAGCTTTTCTTATTATTATTTAAAATTTTTTATAATTTATTTTGCATGTGTGGGGTTGCATTCCACAACCCACGTGCCCAAGTCAGAGGAAAGCTTGTGAGAGTCATTCTCCCCTTCCACCATGTGAATCCCAGGGGTAGAACTCAGATCCTCAGACTTGGCAGCAAGCCCCTTCACTATGAGTCATTCCTTCAGACTCCAGTTTTAAAATAAAGGCATGTGTACATGTGCATGTGCATGTGTGTGTACATTCATGTGTGTATGAGTGTGTGTATGCCTGTGTGCATGTAGATCTCTCTGTATATGTGCACATGTATGTTTATGCATGGGTATTATTACCCTTCTCCATTTTTCAGTTAATGGGAGCATACTGTTCATAATAACACCCAGTTTTCTTCATAGATTGATATCCTAGGACTTCCTTTATAGTAACATTTGTAAACAATTTTGACAGACACACTCCATGTGCAGTATCACTGTTTAATAAATCAGTTCCCGGGGCATGGACGGTAATCCTTTACAAGTGTTTCTTATGCAGGAATGTACTGCTGAAGAACCTTTAGCAGAAAGGGAGAATTTCTCCATAGGAAGAGACATTTCCAAAATAATAAAACGTGGTTTTATTATCATTTTTTTTTTACTTTTAGAGTATAAAATCGTGGGCTTCCTTGTTACTCATCCACACATACACGGTTCTAAGGTTTGGTTCCTATTTCCCTGGCTTTCTTCTCTCGTTCCCGATGCTGTCCCTTCTTTACAGTCGTCCCCATTCTGCTTTTATTATATCCACACTCGAAATATAAATATATTCCCACACAGCACACCCCAGAGTGTGGTATTTGCCTTCCTTCCCAATCACCCTCTCTCATTCTACCTCTCTTCCCTTTAGCTCTGACTGTCATCTGAGAGAAGGCATATTTATCTTTCTATATAGCTTATTTCACCTAGCATGATGGAAACAGCTGTTTTCTAGTGGCTAAAATTGACATTAAGACAACAATAAAAGCACATACCGTCTCACCAACTGCAGATACCCCGTGTGCTTCCAGAGTTTTTCCTGTTCACACATACCCATAATCTGAAAAGAATACAAAGTAAAGACAGACTCCTGACATCTCTTAGTTTTCCCAGTTAATAATGCAGCTTAAGTATTAACTACATCAAAACCCAATTTCCATAACTATAATTTTAAAATATCTGCCTCATTAACCATTTCCTTATACTATATGGCTATTTCACAGCCTTTGATATATTCTGCTGTATTGCAAAGAAAGCTATACTGATTTGTGCTTTAAACAGCAGAGTAGCAGCCTGTAGCTATGGCTCACTGTTAAGAACACTTGCTGCTCTTGCAGAGGACTCGAGTTCCATTCCTCTTACACCACTGTGAGTCCCGGTACATAAATGTATACCCCCCAAACACACACAGTTACAAATAAAAGTTATATACTTAAAACCAAGAGTGTACGTGTACATGTCTCAGAACTCTGTCTGAAATGGTAGTCTGCATGCATTATGTGGGTTGAGGTAGATTTGGGATACGAAGAGAGCTGACCTTCAGACAGTGAGTCTCTCAAAGAAGGAAAGGGTAGATGCTATTCTGCTTCCTCTAAGCCTAACCACGGGACAGGATGGAGAGATGAGCAGGCATCCTCTGGCCTCAGGGACACCTTTGTTTTAAGTGTTGGTATCTGCCCTTAGGTTTCATATAGTCGTTGGAGTCAAACCCCAGAAGATGGAGACGTTTTGCTGTCAGTAAGCCAAACCAAGCTGTGTTTGCAGCATTTCCAGGGAGGCAGGTTGTGGGACATGAGCTGAGAAGGCTCCAGAACGTCCCTGGAATTCATCTTTCCTTCATACCAGATCCACTTTCCAAATTGTTCCTATTGCAAATACCAGTCTGGTCAGTGCTAGAAATGTGGCTATGAATAGAAATTTGCACCTGTACTCAAGGACCTTAGCATTCAAAAGGTTAGACAGGCAAGGAAATCTGTAATTATAGGTCCTTAGGTTTGCTAAATGCTATAGTAAGATAAACGTAAGGACAGAGGAAGAAATTCCTTGTTGATATTCTAGGAACTGTTTCCCGGAAAATGAAGAGGTAGGATAATTAGAGACAAGATTTTATATGTAGAATTCAGGGAAGAGGGAGCAGCTTATGAGGGGATAAAGGTGCAAAGAACGAGTTGGGAAGAAGGCACATTTGGAGCTGCAAGCCGAGCTTTCTTCAACTCTCTCACATGGACTGATTTTTGCCCAAGAAATTGTTTCAATGCCTCATCGAGTATGGGAAATAAGTATAGAAATACAACTTTCACTAATGAGGAATCATAAATTTATTTTAAAAATAATTCTTTGTTAAATCTAATTTTGTCATTTATTGACAGCAAATGAGAAGGGTGTGTTGTTTTTGCATAAAGAACCAAATCTTGGATGGCCCTATGTGCAGCATCTGTGATGTTTCTTGGAGTTGATTGATTTCATAATCACCCATATTGAGAATGCCACTTCAAATAGTATATAATCATTGAGCATTACAAGTATGCTTATGCACATTTTGGATATTGTTGGTAACCCTATTCTCCTCCCAAGCCAAAACTTGTTTAGTTGTTTTGTCATTTTTGTCAGCAATCAAAAATAGTAGTTTTTAAAAATCAGGCATTCTGACGTTGTATAGTCCAAAGACATACTCATTCAATACTTATTACTCGTGTGCTGAGGAATGATGGTAGGGAAATATTAAAGGTTTTAGTTTTGTTTCTGTAAGAGCAGGATTGTAAGAGCAGAAAGAGCTCTGCAGCTCTTTGAATGTTAGCTGAGCTGTCGCAGGCACTGTGTGCCACACCCACTATGATAAGTGTGCATTTGTGTGCTCAGAGACAGTGCTGCAGTCAAGGTGAGGTGCATTGTGGGGAGGCCTTGTCTGAAACTCCCTGGACTCAATCCATGTTTGATTTTGAATTAATTTTTGGTCATGGCTTGTCAGAAACCATTGACTACTGCCAAGCTTTTATAATCCTCACATTTAATGATGCTACCCTACAGAGAGTTGAGACCCCGCTGTGTAAGAAGCTGGAAGCTAGAAGATACATGGAAGGAGTGTATACGTGGTGTGTGTGTGTTTGTGTGTGTGTGTGCATGTGTGTGTGTGTGTGTGTAAAGGGCACATGTTATTGAGAAAATTGAAGTAGTTGGAATGGCTAGGAATGCTCATATGGTGAAGAATTTTCTTAATCTTTATAAATATTTTGAAATTAAATTCTGTTTAAAGTTTTAAGAATGGACGCGTACTCCCCATGAAAATCAAACTAGTGTACCAAGCAAGACCTGCTTGCCACAACTTTGAAGGGCATCTGCAGCCCAATGGGAAGCTGAGAAGATAAAGTCGGTCCCAAGGGAGGTTAATAAGGACCAGCGTTTTTGCTTGTGTTGATAGTCGATGCTGACAGTGACCTCTGATACCGCCAGGTTTTAAACCCTCACCCTGTAGTCTGCGGTCTCCCAGCAGCCCTATTACGTGTGCGCATTCCCGCTAGCGGTCTGCTCACAGGTAGACCAAGGCTAGAGCACTGTTAGACTGTGAAGCCATGGAACCCAAGCTCTGTAGATTAACGTTCCCTCCTGTGACCTGCTTCTGTCACTTCCAGGCCACGCCTTCTTTTCCATGATGAAACAGGTCACATCGCGTTTGTGCTCGAGGTTGATCACTGAAAGTGTGCACTGTGTATAACTGTTGCATGTGGGCAACAGTTGCCAGACACTTAGTGGATGCTCTCTGAAAAGGACATGTGGCTATCAAGTAGGAAGTACCTTGACTAAGAGGGTAGTACCTTCCTATAGATGTGTGCACATTTGCTAACGTTTCCACCAAGTCAAAGGTATCTCGAAAAGTGTTTGACTTTAAACCCTCATGGTTCCATGGTCTGACGGAGCCCTCCTTTCTTCAGTCTGTCTCTGTTGAGCATTATCTAGCAGGTGTGTAAGCTTATACCAATCCTTTTGTTTAGGAAAACAAAGTGTGTATGTGTGTTGTGTGTGCATGCACATGGCTCTGTGTGGGTACACATACACACATGCATACAGGTGAAGGCTGGAGTTTAACATCAGTCATTTTCCTTAATTGCTGTCTACTTTGTCCACCGAATCAGTCACTCACCACTGTAGCCAGTGGAGCAAGCCAACTTGCTCAGGGGATTACTGTCCCTGTCTCCCAAACATTCATGTAGATTATAGGATCTAAACTATGATACTCTCATACGTTCAGCAAGCACTTGCCTTTACCACTAAACTGTTTCCCTAACCTCAAGTACATCAGCTAAATCATCCCATATGATGCTTCAAAGGGGCCTTGGTGACTAAGAGCACTTGCTCCTCTTCATCACAAACTGAGTTCACTTCTCAGTGCCCATGTCATAGGCCTCACAATCCAGTAGAGATGCAGTTTCAGGGGATCCAGTGCTTTCTTCTGGTCTCTGTGATCTTGAATACATACCCACAAACACACACACACACAGACACACCAACTTCCCTCCCCAACAGATGGGTACACAGAGACATACACAAATATGTACACACATAATTGAAAATGAAGTAAATCTTAAAAATATTTTAATATAAAAGTTTGCTAGGGTTTTTAAAAATGTTTGTAATTCAGCTGTTTATCCTATAATGTTTTTGTCTTTGTGTGTATGTGTATGTATAATATGTGTGCATAGAGTATTATGTTTGCATGTTCATGTACAGGCACACGCATGCCAAGGCATGTGTATCAGAGAACAACCTTGAGTGTCTGCGTCTCTTGTTGGCTTCTGTGTATGCCTGGCTAGCTGGCCCTCAAGCTTTTGGGGATTCTCCATCCTCTAGGATTACTGGGATTACAGACACAGTACTATGTTCGGTTTTGTGTAGAATCTCAGGATCTGAACTCAGGTTCTCACACTTGAGCAGCAAATACTTTACTTACCAAGCTGTCTCCTGAGCCCATTTTATGCTTTTCTTAGTCTCCCAATGTATTGACTGATTTCCATTTATTTGTATCCAGTGAAAACCTTCCTTCACAGAGAAGCTGTCTGTATCACTGCTCAGTGACGTCACAAGGTCGTGCTGAGATAAGTTGTGGTACTACATCATGCACAAACACATTAGGAGTTAATGTTGACTTTTGGATTCCAGAACTGGGACACCACTGACACCATGGTAGACTCGTTGTTTATGTAGTGCCCCATGCTAATCTCAGGTCTGTTTACTTCCTGAAGAGTCAAAGACAGTGGCTATATTTTCCCTTAATCTTCAATTACACAGCAGGCATAGGAGCCAGGACCCTGCTCTCTCCTTCAAGGCTGTCACACGGCTGTCACTAGTTCTAGCGAATTGTGAGCTGCTGAAAGTACAAGGACAGGGTGCCATCTCATGAAGGCTTTCAGTGTGATGGACAAAGTGTTTGATTCCTGGTGCCAAGGAAGCATATGCCACTGGTAGTGCAAACTCTTCTTGATGTAAGGAAGGGCACCGCCAACTGGGCCTAGTTTCCTGTATGCCTCAGTGTGTAGTGGAAGTCCTCTCTTGCTGACTCATTCTAGCCCTAACTCTCAAGTACTAATTCTCTCCAGCATACTCCACATTCCAATCTTTGCCGTGGATACTAATAATTCCCTAACTTCTCCCAGACTCTGAAAACATTGAAGCATCTATAAACCCAATTTACTCAGTTGTGCAGCAAGAGCTGGGCTGTGATACATCAGGACATCAGTCAGGAAAAGTGCATTGTCATCAGGACCTCCAGATTCCTCTGCCTCATTCTTTATGTCACAGGTGTAGATGGAAATTTCTGTTCCACCCAATCCTGCGACTGTTCAGTCCCAAAGAAACACATGGAAGCTTATATTAATTATAAACTGTGTATTACCTCAGGTTTATTACTAACTAGCTCTTACAACTTTAATTAACCCATAATTCAGGTCTATGGTTAGACGTGTGACTTGGGGCCTTTTCTCAGTAAGGCATTCTCATCTTGTTTCCTCTGCTTCTGAATGGTGACTGACTCTCTGCCTTTCCTCACCCTAGAATTCTCCTAGTCTGGTCACCCTCTATGTACTTCCTGCCTGGCTATTGGCCAATCAGTGCTTTATAACCAATATGCATGACCAATCTTTACAGTTCATAAGAGCATTATCCCATAGCACACAGGCAGCACTGGGGTAGGGGGAGGAGAAACAACAGAACTATCTGCAAAAGACATCAGACTCCCGGATTCTTTTCATTGCTGGTGCTCAAGATGTGGCAGGACATATGTGGTGAGAAGAGCCATGCTCCAGAACTTCATGTTCCCACTGAAATCTTTAGACGGACTAGCCAGTGACATGCAGATCTCTAGGGGTGATACAGGGGTGAGAGGGATGTTCCTAAAATCAGTCACCATGGATACATGCTGCATCTGACCTATAGAACTCCTTAGCACACCCGCAACTGCTTACATATTCTCCAAGACGTTATCATATACAAGACATTTTCATTTCAAGCATTCCTTTTAAATTTTTTGACAATTTGTTTTACTATTTTAAAACTATAAGAGCATGGGCATTACCGTGTCTGTGTCAGAAGAGCTGGAGTTGCAGGCAACATGTTTGTCCATGGTGAGTGCTGGAAACAAAACTCTGGTCCTCTGTAAAAGCAGAATGGGTTCATGATGGCTGAGCTGTCTCTCCAACCCTGGAATATTTTTCATTGTTGTTTTTTCCAGTGAACCTTAAAACAAAAGATGTGTATGAGAAAAATCATCCAAATCTCAGGATTTTCCAGGTGGTGGTGGCGCACGCCTTTAATCCCAGCGCTTGGGAGGCAGAGGCAGGCAGATCTCTGTGAGTTTGAGACCAGCCTGGTCTACAAGAGCTAGTTCCAGGACAGGCTCCAAAACCACAGAGAAACCCTGTCTCGAAAAACCAAAAAAAAAAAAAAAAAAAAAAAAAAATCTCAGGATTTCCCTTGTATCTATGTTCTTTGGATGGAAGGAATGGGCTTGACTCCTTGTCCATATGGCTTGTACTTTACCTATTCTTCACATCCCTGGCAGATCAGTGTGGCCTCTCCTTTCTAAGATGGCCAAAAAGGGAGAGTGGCTTACCATGTACTTTTCAGATTTAAGTAAAATATGTCACATATCCAAGCAACCTCTACTTTGCAAGGGCTGAGAACTTGAAAATAATGTCTTCCATAAGAGATGGGTTTTGCATATCTGGAAAAAATCCTACATGTTAGTATTTCTATCTCCCCACTAATCAAAAAGTATATATTTGTTATCTTGATTTTTAAGTATATTATGGCAATTCCTACTTTATCTTTCAAATATCTTTCTTTCTTTAAGAACAAGTGCATGTACTTGCACATGTATGTATTGCCTATGGAGACTAGGAGACAGTATCAGGTATCCTAGAATTGGGGATATAAGCCATCGTGGTGTATTGAGAATTGAACCTGGTCTTCTAGAAGAGCAGTCAGAACTCTAACCACTGAGCAATGTCTCCAGCACACTCGAATGCTGGATGTAATAGACAAAATAGAAGAAAGTTATGTTTGCATCTTGGTAGGCTTTTCCCACTGAGTTAATGCTTCATCCTTCTAGCTAGAATATTTAGATATGAAAACAGCCTTGATGACATTTCCACAGCTTTAAATTTTTCATGACATTGTGTGCGTGTATGTGTGTGTTTGTGTGTGAGTTTGTGTGTACATATATGGAAGATAGATGTCACCTTTAGAGCATCGTTTCTTCTCTTCTACCATGTGGGTCATGTGGAGTCAAACTCAGGTCATCAGACTTGGCATTAAGTACCACTGCCTTCTGTACCATCTCACCAGTTTTCCCAGAGCTTTTAAAATTAAAAAGTGACCTGTTTTAGACTTATTTATCTTAGAAATAAAATCCAGCATCGACTTATTTTTCCCAAGCATGGCAATGGGTCAGTGACCAATTTTTTTAACCATAAGACAAAATAAATACCTACCAACAACACTGACATAGCCTTTCAGCCAAGAGTAAAAATAGGCTAGCAGTCGACAGTTTCCTCCTGTTTTTTTTTTCTATAAGTAGAAAGAATGCCTTGGTTCTTTTCTGTTGTTATTTTTTTTCCTCATCTATCCCTTAAGACTCACCTCAGGCCAAGCTACACACAACTCACATTTATAGAAATAAAGACACTTTTATGTTTTGGTCCCCTGCCATTTCTCTTCAACACAGGACAATTTCTTACTTTTTCTCTTGCCAAACAAGGGTAGAAAGGGAGAGACTGTCAAGTGCCTGGAAACCCATTTGAGAAAAGACAGGTCGGGGTCTTTCATTTTCCGGAGCCTACAAAACACGAAGCAGCTTTCTGCGGACATGTTTTATTGTGCTGTGTGTTATTGTTAAGTTCCACTGAACATCAAGCAATTGCCCCAGCCAGGGAGAAGGCCCTCCAGTGTGACAATGTCAAGTGTTCCTCATGGCAGGTATGCTATGGGTTTATTGTGCCATGCATCCAAAGAACCATCTTGTCTTGTGAAACCAAGGACAGGTTAAAGCCCCATGGTTGACAGCAATGCACTCAGCCCGTCCTTTCCAGTTCTCAGGCCAGAGAGTAGGTTGAAGGTGACTGTCAGAACTCATTTCCACTAGTGTTCATTTGATGCCAGATGGAAAATTCGTAAACCTGCTGATTGTGTTATTAAGTAGTCTTAGACCTAAGTCTGTGGACAAAGTAACTGCCGTGTCAGAGGCCCAGGGAATTTTGGCTTTTGATACTGGCAAGGAAATGAAGAATTATCTCATGCATTTGACCGCAGCAGGTGTTTGAGTTGAGCAAATAAAATAATAAATTGTGTAATCTGTAGAGATTTGGAATTGAATCTTTTCGAAAATGAGTTATTTTTCTTGCTGATGTGATAAAAAGTTTCACAAATTTAGTTTCTTCTTCACTGTGCTTCCCTAAATTCAATGCTGCCACCCAGATGATGGGCAGTCTTAGGGCTTGGAATGGCTCTAGAAGTGGGTGCTGTTCTTCCAAGGTAGAAAGGATGAATCCAAGTGAGTCGCTTCTAATGAGACAGACAATGGGTTGGTCCCCACAGTTGCTTCCTGTAGGTCATTGAGAGTAAGAGGGCATCTAACCAGGGACACAGTGGAAGGGATGGGGTGCACCCCTTTTCAGTGAACATCTGGCTGTGGGGCCCCAGAAAATGGGAGACATATTGGAAAAAAAAAAACCTTCAGTCTCTAGAGAGATACTCTCAACCTCAGAAATCTGGTGTACCCTGGTGTGACTCTTCCAGGGAGGGTTATAGCAACTGATGAGTAAGGTCATATTTCTCATTTGGGCATTGTACTGGCTAGTTTTATGTCAGCCTGATACACAAGCTAGAGTTATCTGAAAGAGGAAACCTTAATTGAGAAAATGCCTCCATAAGATCTGGCTCTAAGGCATTTTCTTAATTGGGGACTGATGAGGGAGGGGCCAGATCACTTTGGGGGTGGCATCCATGCCTGGTGGTTCTGGGTTTTGTGAGTAAGCAGTCTCAACAAGTCATTAGGAACAAACCAGTAAGCAGCACCCCTCCATGGCCTCTGCATCAGCTTCTACCCCCAGGTCCCTGCCCTGTTTGAGTTTCTGTCTTTATTTCATTTGACGATGAACAGCAATATGGAAACATACGCCAAATAAACCATTTCCTTCCCCACTTGCTTTTTGGTGATGGTGTTTTGTCTCAGCAACGGAAACCCTAACTAAGGCAGGCATCTTATCCTAATTCAGTAAATGGCCATTGTAGCTACTTTCCGAGCCAGACAAGAAGACAAGAGCTACATGACAGCTCAATTTCTCCCTCTGCTTATGATCACTTCTGTCATTTCCCTTCCACAGGACAGAACCATATTGTACCCCTAACTCTGTCTCAAGAATGGTTTCCCAGGAAAGCCATCCCAAGGCCAACAAACCTCATTCACATTTGGGGATTGTTGCTAATCACCTTCTTACTGGAGGGTGCTGACCTTGTTATATAACGGACAGTTCTAGCCACCAATGCCATGTGGCACAGCTAATAGAAACACAGAAATGTTTTGTTTCTGGGATGAGTTCTCTAAATGTTGCCCGAGTTTAAATAGTCAACGCCAAATCCATGTCCACACGAGCAACAGTAACAGGACTCAGGTGACTTCATATAAAATAATAACATTACAAGAGAAGAGCTGGTGTATTAGAGGGAGAGTGTGGAGGGGGCCCCAGAGATGTAGAGAGGGAAGGGTAGAGCTGATACCAATACTCACGCTGGTGTATTGGAGGGAGTGTGTGGAAGGACCGTGGGAGGGTAGAGAAGGAGAGAAGAATTGAGGCCAATACTCATGCATAAAATCCTCTACAAATTATAAAAACGTGCAGAAATCTTAGGGGATGAGTCTGAGGAAGGTCTCAGCTTTTATATTGACAGCTCCTGGTAGATTCAGAAGAAATCAGGACTCTGTTTTGTGAGAAGAACACTGGCATTAGTGTAATGAAGAAGTTTTATAGCTTTTAGTCACATGTATGGTTCTATGAAATTCTGCCTTTAAAAAAAATTCTCCCATTCTGATTTAAAATTTCAAAGAATTATTGCCTTCATTATCAGTAGCCAGTGAAGCTGCCAATTCAATTATCTTCCATAGAGGACACTAGTGCCTGATAGAAACTAAAACAATGAGAGATCCAGAGTCATCTGTGTGTGTCCCCTAAGTACTTGGTTCTTGCGTTTGAATACCAAAGCCTTAGCGCAGGTACATTAAAATATAACATTTTAACAAACTGCCTGAAGAAGATAGCCAAGCAGCTGTTTGAATGTGTGGTTCTCTCTCAAAGAGAGCTACGATTATACATCACCCTTGAGATAAAGCACTGCCTTATGAAAAAGTAACGCATTTTGAAAATTTCTGTTCATCTCAGGAAATATAAAACGGCAATAATATGAAAAGTGTCAAGAAAATGAAAGGTCAGTTGAAAGGCAGCTGGCGGTCTGGGGAGATTGCTCAGTGGTCAATGGTAGTTTCTTCTACAGATGACCCTAGCTGCGTTCCCAGCACCTACATGGGGCGTCTCACTACCAGCTGTAACTCCAGCTTCAAGAGATCCAGAGCCTCTGGTCCCTGGGCACCTGCACTCACATGCACTTGACACACAGACAATAAAACATTAAATATAATCAATAAAATCTAAATCAATCAAAAGAGTTAGCACATCCCATAGGTCCAGATTTTCTGTCTTATTTGTTCGTTTTTGAGCTTTGGCAGCCCGCTAGTACACTTTTTACACTGTTTGAGACTTTCATTCATGTATGCAGTCAAATGTCATACCCACTACCTGCTGCCACATCCCAACTTTACATTTTCTTTTCTATTTTGATTCCCTGCTAAGTGTTATCATTTAGTGCTGCTCATATTTTTATTTTGATAGCCTAAGTACTATCAGTTCGTGTTACACATACGTGTGTGGTGTGTGTGTGTGTGTGTGTGTGTGTGTGTGTGTGGACATTTGCAAGAGCATGGAAACCTACCCATGGACCATCAAAGAAGAGCAATTCTCCCTCCCCACAATGATCAGCTACCAGTTGCTTGTTAGCTGTAAGTGGGTCCAGCAGAGCTCCTCTCCATATTCTTGGCCAATGTTGCTTGGTAAGAATGCTGTGAAAAGTTCTCTTTAGAACAGAAGTCAATCCAGTGGTAGAAAAGGAGTAAAGGACCCAAGGGAGAAACTCCCACCCCCACTTTGCTGTCACACAAATGAAATTTTTCAAAAATGAGATTCTTTAACTCTGCCCTCCTCCCTCCCCCTTCTCTTTCTCCTTCTCCTTCTTTCTTTTCTTCTTCTTCTTGGTTCTTTGACATAGGGATGTCTGGGTATGCCTAGCTATCCTGGAAACTTAATCTGTAGACCAGACTAGCCTCAAATGCATAGAAATTTGCCTACCTCCTTTAAACTCTTTTAATTTTAGGAGTTTACCACTGTTATTAGAAGTTTGATCTAGTTTTGTTTTATAACTTGTTGTAGTAAGGCCTTGGTGTCCTTTTTCACCCACATGATGTTCTCAGTCCTCATTAGTTTTTATTTTCTTTCTTTCTTTCTTTCTTTCTTTCTTTCTTTCTTTCTTTCTTTTCTTTCTTTTTTTCTTTTTTTTTTTTTTGTTGTTGTTGTTGTTTGGTTGGTTTAGTTTTTGCCATCTTAAAACGAGCTAGAGTAATTTGGGCAGAGGGACCTCCACAGGGACAAGTTAGGGTGCAGAAAGTAAAAAGGAGTTCACCAGAGATCACATGGCTAGGAGCAACAGACTTAGTATACAGAGTCTGTCTGTCTGCCACTGGCCATTTCTCCCCTTGGCAGTATAATGAACAGAAGCAATGATAGCCCTGTGTCCTTAAAAGGAGTAAGCTCAGTGTCACCTGAACACATAACAGTGGGGCTGGAGAGATGACTCAGCAGTTAAGAGTCTTAGCTGCTCTTACATCAGACAAGAGTTCAGTTCCCAGCACCCAGGCTCACAACCACCTGTAAGTTCAGCACCAGGGGATTTGGCGCCCTCTTGTGAACTCTATAAGCATTGCACTCGTGAACATGTACACCATACATACATGCACATACAGGCATGTGCATGTATTCATGTACATACTCTATACATACACGCACATATTTAAAAATAAGATAAAATATTTTTAAAGAGGAAAAATGCAACACTGAGATGGAAAAAAAAAGTCCAGTTTCTTCGAGCAAATCTTCTTCATCTTTGTAATTATCCTGCCATGCTTCTCACTTTTTTTTCTTTTTTTGGATTTTTTGAGACTGCGTTTCTCTGTAGCTTTTTTGGTTCCTGTCCTGGAACTAGCTCTTGTAGACCAGGCTGGCCTCGAACTCACAAAGATCCGCCTGCCTCTGCCTCCCGAGTGCTGGGATTAAAGGTGTGCACCACCACCGCCCGGCCATGCTTCTCACTTTTAAAAACTAACTGAAACAAAGAGACATAGCCAGCTAAGACTGAGTTTCAGGGCTTGCTGTTCTTTATGAGACCTCCCAGAAGCTTCCTTTCTGATGTCTTACTATGTGGTACTCACTTGCTGCTCTTATAACTGTGGGAATGGTCAGGCTCAACTTTTCCCCACTGAGCACAAGCTGTTACAGCACTCACCAAGGAAGTGTGTTTACTTGTTTACCTGAGGACCTACTATGTGCTAAGCTTTGCAGGAGACATTTGCTGTGGACTTGTGAAAATGATTCTTTTCACCGTGTTCATTTTCTCATGGCGAAAGAGACCAGCAATATGAATTCTCTTAGCCAGATCATTGTAATCTGTTTAATAGGATTAATCCGTGAGCTATAAACATTTTTAACTGGATGACGTCCCAGAACACGAAGGATTTCCTGCTTCTCAAGAGCACCGTTCTTCTGCTGCAGCCACGTAAACATTAAGATGTCCTCTTGTGGAAACACATGTCAACATATAAAGCAAAGTTTGACACATGCATCTGCCATGTAACATGACCTAAAACTTTCCATGTTTATGAAGACAGTGATGCAGATAAATATTGAAAGTGTCCTTTCTCTTTTCAATCATTTTCTCCAAACTGGCATCATGTCTCACCCTGGGTAACCCACTTGATACAGTGATACACAAAACCTAGGAAGTCTTCTTAAGCCCAAATTTTTCGGTAACTTTTTCTGAGTATTAGGAGATTCGCCTCAGTGCAGTGGGTGGGATGACAGTCATCTCTGTCATCGGCAAACCTTGGATACAACCCTGCACAGAGCTTAGTGTTGGCCTGTTTATTGGGGCTGGATTAGAGTTGTGACCCCATGTCCTTAACTTTGACGTGTGATTTTGGCCCACTGTGGAATGCAGCCCTTCAGCTGCTTCTGGAAAAGATCTTTCCCTCATTTCTTGGCTCTCTGGGCTGTTCTGTCTGAGTTGGGAAGGAGAGTTTGAGTGTTTTGGGTCTGTGCGCTTGACTAGAGTATGGATGATTTGGTTGTGGTCCTAGTCTCTGAGGAGCTTGGAACATGGCCTAAGAGGTTGCCTGATGCACATTCTCATAATAACTTGGAGCTGGAAGGGACCACAGAGGCCACCTACACCAACCTCTCAGACAGATGCAGAATCTTTGGAGCCAAGAGGGGTCAAACAAGTAACCCAGCATCTTAGAATGAACTTATGGCAAAGGCAGAGCCAGAATCCAGGTCTCTTCCCAGGGTCATTCTCTTCCCATGACCACAGCCTCTCTCTCATCTTTGGCACACCCTCCTCTTAACCTAATAAATAGGATGGATGGGCTTAAACTTTGGACAGGGTCAGTACCATGGGGATTAGCTAACAACTATTGCCTTTTGTGGTAGAGCAAGCATCTAGCACAAGACTAATGACTGAGGAAAGCAGAAGAATGAAGCAAAGCGAGGACATGACTGACCAATGCAGAAGAGAATATTAGCAATATCACTGAAGGGATTAAAACCTCAACTTACATAAGAGGTCTTCTGTCTTTGGGGGCTTGGAAGCAGCTCATGGCTGATTTTGATAGAAGTGTGTGGGGTTTTGTTTGTTTGTTTTTGCTTTCCCAAGAAGGAAGATTACAGCCTTAAGAGCCAGAAACCCTTGCGTTTGTTTTGTTTCTATTTATTCTCTGGGGGAAAGGGGCATTGGGGGGGGGGGTTGACAGAGGGGCCTTCATGTCATCTTTATGCATTATGAGTAAACTTAGATGCCAACTTGGCCGGGATAGAGGATGCACAGTGGTTGGCACAGCTTTCTTGATGTGTTTCTCTCTGAGGGTCTTTCTCAGAGATGGTCACACCGGGGTCAGTAGACCGAGGCACGAAGCTCCACTCTTGCTGATGATGGAAGATCTCCTCTGTGTACTAAGGGGCTGAAGAGAACAAAAATTAGATCATGAAGTAATTGACTTCTTGCCTAGAGCTGGGATAGTTATCTTCTCCTGGTGCTGGACATGAAGGGCTCAGATTGCAGACTCTGGGAGTTAAACCAGGAGCCCCCGACGACTCTGGCCTTTATCCTAAGACAGGATCATTCCAGGGCTCTCCTGGGTCTCCAGATGGCAGGCAACATATCATGAGACATTTACCTCTCTGGTTCAAGAGTTTCATCTCATAAGAAACCCGGTTATGCATCTGTATATTTCTACCTCTCTCTATATAATAATCTCTGTACCATTCTAGCCATCTCTGTTTGTCTGCATATGTTCTTTTGGTTTTGTTTCTCTAGAGAACCCTGATCAGTGAACCCCATGACTCTACTCGTATTAATACTTTATGAATTCGGTAGTGATTGACTTCTATAATAGATATCTAGGGTTCAGGATGTGACATATTGGTGGAGAGCCTGTAGTGTTCAGTCCCCAGCACATAAATGTGTGGCATGATAGAACGTTCTGTAATCCTATAACTTTGGAGGCAGAGGCAGAAGAATTAAGAATTCAAGAAAGAGCATTCTTAGCTACATAATGACTCTGAGGCCAGCAGGACTATATGGAAGCTTAATCAAAACCCAAAATATCAAGAATAGCAGTGTGTGTGTGTGTGTGTGTGTGTGTGTGTGTGCTTCTTCTGTTTGTTTTCTTTGCAAATTAATCATATAGCCACGCACTTCATTTTCGTCTCTCTCCATTTACCTTCATAATATCACCATTTTCCACTTACTAAAGCTTTCATTTTGAATCATTTTAATAACATTAAAACTCCTCATTTTATGGAAGCATATTAAATTAAAATTTCTCCTGTGTGAGATATTTAATCTCAGTTTTATGTCAAATACTCAGATAGCAGCAGGCTGAAAAGTGCAGGAAATTTATTCATTTCTCTGGCCCATATATCCTGAAGATACTGGGTCTTCTATAGCTTAGCTCATAGTCCCTGTGCTGGCATGTTCTAATTGTTTCTGTCCTGGAAAATTACATTTATGGCTACTGTCGTAAGTCAAGAAATTATAGTCATTATATATGATGCCTACAGATAGCCATGTAGGTGTTACACATATATATTACACTTTTAAAATATTAGCCATAGCATTTGAATTTAAGATGAATATTGTTGCAATGGCACAGGTTATATGGTTGGTATAGTCTGGGCTTTTTTAAAAGCATGCATCCTGGAGTTTGAATCTTGACTTTGGCAGCTAATCTTGGGTCCCTCCTTTATGTGGTAAAAATAGTGGTGACAGAATATCTGCCCTGAATGCTTGGTTAGATATTTTTATTGGAAGCTAGATTACATATTCACATTGAAGGTTAGTGTTAGCAGTAATGCAGAGAGCACAGTGCACAGGACTTCAGGTGCCCAGTAAAAAGATTTCTACATCTGCTCTGCATTCATAGGTCATTCTTCAAACTGTTCTTTTCCAAGCAATTTATAAGGTAAATTTTATTCATTTATACATATAAACATTATAAATGGATAAAAGGAACAGACCTTTTCTCCCAGTTAACAGCATGCCCTAGTTAGTGCACCCAGCCTTCTTTTGTTTACTTTTGAGACAAGATCTTGCTCTGCAGCCCATGCTGGCCGAGAAAATGCAATGGTCCTCCTGCTTCAGACTCTAAGTATGCATATTAGCACCCCCAACCTTTTCTTCTGTGGCTGCTCAAAGGCAGAGGTGGCCTTTTTTAGCAAGGTCTCTAATTCTAGCATTGCTCCAGCTCTCTGAGAATCTTAGAGTGTAATCCTAAGGTTCCTGGCCATGGGGCTGCCCAGGGACAGGGCAGGAATTCCTGGAGCTGCTGCTCACTGCGGATGCGTTCTTAGCTTTTGCACCAGCCACACGCTTTGTCTTCACTTCTGTGCGCCTGTAAATCTTAAACCATGTCTTTGTTTCTGTGGTAAGCATATTTTTTTTGTCTTCTGCTCCTTCACCAGCCATGAGTATTGTTAAAATACAAATTATAAATTATTAGAATTTTGGAAAAATTATGGAAGCTGGAGAGATGGCCAGGACTTAACAGCACTTGCTGCTCTTGAAAAGGATCTGAGTTCGGGTCCCAGAACCTGCACCAGGCAGCTTACAACCAACCGTCTGTGACCACAGCTCCAGCATAAGATCCCTGTGCCTTCTTATGACCTCTGTGGATACCTGCATGCATGCATGTGAGTGTGTATACACACATGCACCATGCACACACATTCACCATGCACACACATGCACATGCGCACACATACATGCACACACACACATACACATACACAAGTACCACGCACTTCTGTGACAGGTAGCCCAACTCTTCAGCACACACGGGGGTGCCGTCATTTCCTCATCATGACCGTGCACACAGGCCAAGTGTGGATTGTCCCATCCCTGCTCACAACAGTGGTGTAACCTTTAGATTTAGCACTCAGAGCAGATATCAGTGTGGTGTGTAAGGAGATGCACAAAAATTCATCTAGCTGGGTGGCAAATTGGTGGTAGTGAACTGTTTGCATCTCTTTGGTTACTCTGTGACCTTTCTGAATTTTGCTGCAGGTATTTTTCTTGGGTAAAAATAAGAAATTCATAAGATCACTCTGTGGAGGACCCAGCTACCATGATAAGTCAGGTTTGTGAGAGGAGGGGAATCCAGAGATGACCTTCCCAAGTGACAGCGGTCATCATACTCTTGTGTGTTTGTGTTGACATTTGCTTCTTTGTCTTCTGCATGGGGTACAAGGTTTGGATGATGTTCATTTCCCCTTTAAATTTATAAAATGTAAAGTCAATATAATACAAAATACCAAATGTCATACTCATATCCTGTTAATCTATCCTGAGTGATGAACATAATCTTCAATCATAAAATTTCCCATGTTTCATCAGATACATACGTGCATTCAAGTATATAAATGGCTGTGCCATGCCCATCTATGTGAAACATCCTTTGAAACTGCATTAGTCAGCAGGATCCCCCCTCCCCCCAAAGCTGACTCTGATAGGAGGACTTAGTGCATTTTGTATATTTGGGAAGTGATCTTAGAAAAGAGAAGTAAAGGAGCGGGTAACATGAGGATGGGGACAGAAGAGGTTAATGAAAAGAATGCTTGATTAGAGAAGGAACCTCTGATTGTCGCCGGGGAAGCTCCAAGGAACCACTTACGTACACGCAAGATGACAGAATGGGGCAGTCACTGTCCAACTGTCATACTGCATTGTCGGGAGAATGACCCCTGCGTGTTAACTCACTTGCAAATTTGGTTGTATGTACACAGCTGAGCAATCTTTTGTAGTGCCGAAAGAAAACAGCACATCGTGACCATCTGCAATGACCTGGTTGGGAAACAGCCAGTTGGAATCTGATGGACCAAAGGGCTCTGCTTAGATGTAGCAGAGCACAGGAGCCTAGCCTCCATCCGTTCCCATCCCCTTGCTATTCTCCAGCCAGCCCTTCAACAACAACAATGTGTATCTTAGACACAGGTCCATGTTAACGCGCACATTCTTTCTTAGTGGCATCTTTCCTTTCTCAGTGTTAGAGTGAGTAAATGCTGTGGTTCAAAGGTGGCATGCCCACCCCCATGGGCTCCAGTGTTTGAGCACTCTTTCCCCAGGTGGTGGAGCTATTTTGTAAGATTGTAGAATCTTTGGAAGGTGGAATCTTTGGAAGTAAATATCTGCTGCCTGCTTGCTGATGGTCACGATGTGGCCTACAGCCTCATCTTCCTGCTGCCATGCCTTTCCCCGTGTAATGGGTCATGCCACTCTAAACTGGAAAGCAGAATTAGCTTCCCTCCTGTATGTCGCTTTATGTCAAGTATTTGAGCACAGCAACATAAATCTATAGCCTAAAAACTAGAGTGCTCCAGAGACCGTGACACTGGCATGCTCACATCCTCACTCTGTTCTCACTGAAACTCAGGGAATAGCATCAGAAACCTAGACTGGCATGGTGATACACACACACACACACACATAGAAGATAGACAGATAGATGATGCATAGATAGATAGATAGATAGATAGATAGATAGATAGATAGATAGATGATACATAGATAGATAGATAGATGATACATAGATAGATAGATGATACATAGATAGATGGAATGAAAGAAAGGAAGGAAGAAAAAAGAAAGAAAGATGATAGACTTTAAAACTAGTGTTCTAGCTCTGGGTTACATTGTGTTAGAAAGTTTCATTTTGAAAATTGTTTGAGTTGTTTACTTGAGTTTCATAAAAAAAACAAAAACTCATTAAATGAATTTGGCTTGGAATTAGGACAGAATTTCTAACAGTTTTTCAAAGTCTGTTTGCTGTTTTGTGAAGTTAATTTATGCAAAGCAACCTTCTCAGCATTGATGATGATAAAATGGAAATATTGATCCGCTCGGAATGAAATGTGACTCCCCGGCATCCTGCAACTTCTAATGCTTTAACCAAGGCTTAGCAACTCTTTATGTAGATTAAACAAGCACATACACCTCCCTAGTATGAAAACTAGTCTTATCTTAAATATATGATAAAAATATAAGTAAAACAAAGAATTGTTTTAAAATATTTTTATTATTACCAGTAAATGTTTGATTTGTGTACTTATATTTTATACTCATATACCGGGATTGCATAAAGTACCTTGAGTCTACAGCGACTGGAGATGGAGAATGTTTAAGAAGCCATGTTTTAAAAGATGAGGAAATAAAAACCTGAGGCTATGAGTTCACTAGTCCAGGACCACAGTACATGTGCATTTATATTTTACTAATTTTGTAATGCCTTGCCACTGAAATTGTTCCAAAACACGTTAAATGGGCATAAAATACACAAGCCATAAATCTTGATTAACAAGGTTCAGAAACTTGCTCAGTCTAAGTGCCTCATCTTATAAAAGATTAAGATGAAGAAAATTTATTTTGCTTTTTCTCATCTAATCTTTTGTGTTCTTTCTGTCTCCTCTTTCACAGTGTTTTCTGAGCCGTGAATGGGTTTAGGTTAATATAGATGATTCATTCTTAGCTGAGGTATTAATAACTCGTGGTTAATTATCCTTGGCACTATGACCAGTTGTGAGTCTCTGTCTTAACTGACATCCACTGCAAAACAGCTTCTGTGACCAATATTCAGAACAACACAGATCTGTGGATATAAATCATCAGATGTCACCCCGACAGGATGACTGTTCAGCATGACAACTATTAGGATACTACTAGGGCTTACGACCCAGCCATGGTTGACCAGGTTCAGATTAACAGGCCTGAAATTCCTCCTGTAGAGCAGACCTCAGATCCAAGAAGTAAGTCAGGCTGGTTCCCACCATAGCTCTCATGCCGCTATTGCCTTGACAGGCATATTGAGACTGCACATCTTTGTCTTCTTGTACCCACACTGATTCCTGAAGACAGATTTTACCTCTGCTACTTTTAACAATGTATAGTAGTCTTATATACCCTCTTGGACAGTGTCAATTCATTTGGCTCATTGATATGTTGTTAGTGAATGGTCTCCATTTAAGGGTTTCTGGATATCTGTCCATCGATTCCCATATAAATGTCCTTGTAGCTACTCATGAGTTCTCCTCAATCTGGAAGCAAAGTCATCATTCATGGAAATCCCTGCCAATTTTTCATTCTATTAGTATCATTCTTCCAATAGTTGATGAAAATAATTTCTAAAGGTTTTCTACATTTCTAGGCATTACGTACAAGAAACTAAAACTGAGGGTCATATCCAGGGGGGAGAGTAGCGGCACATATACCAAGGCTCTGGGTTCCATCCCTGGCACCGCTGAAGCTAGGATGCAGGAGTCACACAGCGTATATCCCAGCTACTTCAAAGGTGGAAGACAGAGAACCAGGAGTCTGTGGTCATTGCCCTGGGCTGCATTCATGTCCTAGAGTTCCAGGGCTGGGTGAGAGGCTGTCTAAAATCAACCGTGGAAAAGCTCTATTACTTTTTCTTCCTCCTGTGCCTGTGGGTGACTCAGGGGCGAAGCACTTGCTGTGCAAGCCTGATGACTGAAGCCTGATCTCTGGAGCTCACGGAAAGGAGGGCTGACTCCGTAGACTCGTCCCTTGACCCCCACAGTGCCCACACAGGCATTGGACACACAGAGACACACAGCACTAATAATAATGCCACAAAAAGAACACAATTATTTTTTAAAACAACACATGAATTTGAAGCTCTACACACACACACACATAACATATGTTCATAGCTAAAAAAGTAGATAGGATTTATAAATTTGTTGCTTTTTAATCCTACAATAACAATTTTATAAAGAAGAAGAACTCATCTCAGATGCCACCAGCCACTGTCACTGCCTTGGTGTTCACAACTACAATTGTCTATGGTCTGCTCTCAGGGTCTCATGAGGAAGAAACCATAAAGAGAATGACTAAGTACATACGTGATCATTTAAAAGGAAATAAAAGCCATTACCCTGGCAAGTCTCCTTCAAGTTAAAATTCATAGGGTACTGCAGTGTAGGGATCAGAATGTCACACAGCACAGGAACATAAAAAATATAGTTTGTTTCCCTTTTTAAAAAAAAGGCTCATTGTCCTTTATTTATGGCTAGAAACCAATTATGAGTGAGTACATCCCATGTTCCTCTTTTTGGGTCTGGCTTACCTCACTCAGGAGAGTGTTTTCTATTTCCGTCCATTTGCATGCAAAATTCAAGAAGTCATTGTTTTTTACTGCTGAGTAGTACTCTAATATGTATATATTCCATACTTTCTTCATCCATTCTTCCATTGAAGGTCCTTGGACTTCCCACAGGGCAGGGAACCCTGACTGCTCTTCGGGCTGTTGAGGGAGGGGGAGTTGGTTGGGGGAGGGGGAGGGAAATGGGAGGTGGTGGCGGGGAGGAGGCAGAAATCTTTCATAAATAAATAAATAAAAGTGAACAAATAAAGAACATTACAGTTCCAAACTCACTCCATGTGCCGGTACTTAGGAGTATGATTGTATTGCAAGAGACCCATTGGGCTTTGCTGAACCGTATATGCTCTGATGTTAAATTCATGTTTTAATTCAAGTTTTAATTGAATTCTGTTGAATGAACAAGTTTTCTCTTATGTGACATGGAAGTGTATCTTCCTTAATAATTGCCCTAAAGCTATAAATGGAAATGTTTATACTTCATGATACATTTGCATATGCTAAAGGGTTCTTTAATAAAAATAATCAAATATACTGGAATTTATATATTCTATAAATGATATATAACATATAGTTATAGTGCTATTATAAATATAATATTTAAAATATTTATATACATCTCCAGAGAAAGAGAAACATACACACACAACACAATGTGGTTTTGTGTCTGTGTTTTTCTTTTTTTTTTTACTTTCTCATAACGCTATCCATACTAGGGAGCCTCAACCTTGAATCACAGATAATTTCTTTTGCAGATAATTATTTGTTGTAACTGTCCTATGCATGCAGAATGCCAGGGACAGCCCCTTTAAGTCCAGTTGTGGCAAATGAAAAGGTCTCCGGGTATTGCCAGATGACCCGTGGGAGTCTATCCATCAGTCAAATACAACACACTGCCTGACTATATGTGTGTACGAAATGGCCTTGTTGCCTGTAGATGAGGAAATGACACTGGTGGCAATTGGACTGGATGCATTGGGAGGTGCAGACCTTGCACAGCTGGGTGAATGCCATCATGACAGAAGGTAATTATATCTGCATTTAAAATACTTTTATCGCCGGGCGGTGGTGGAGCACACCTTTAATCCCAGCACTCGGGAGGCAGAGGCAGGCGGATTTTTGTGAGTTCGAGGCCAGCCTGCTCTAGAAAAGCTAGTTCCAGGACAGGAACCAAAAGCTATGGAGAAACCGTGTCTCGAAAATCAAAAAAATAAAATAAAATAGAATAAAATAAAATAAAATACTTTTATCTGGCTCCTGGCTCGTGCCCTAATTCTCCCTGATCATTGGATTCTAGTCTGAATCCATATATTAATACATTCTGTCCAGGAATCTAGACAAATGTGGCGTCCACTCTTCTTAGAGAAGCCCATGAACTAATAATGTGCAAATAATGTGCAACCAGTGGACTCTATCGGGTGTGTCAAATATGACACACGTGTCCCACACATGTCTCACGCGGGGAAGCCGACACAGAATCCCACACTTTTAGTTTAAATACGAAGCACAAAACACTCTGTTTCTAAGATGAAGCACTTATGATGAATGCTTTAGTTTTGTGGACTTTTATTATCAATGCTAATAGCTTATTTCTTTCATTTTGCAGCTGTTCCTTTATTTTTGAATAATTTCAAACATTTTACAAAACATTGCAAAAATAGCACAATGCTTTTCTCACAGATTTTCCACACAATTAACGTCCCCCTACACTTGCTTCATTGATTTTTTTTCTACAAATGTACACATATTGTTATGATACCAAGAAGTTGGAGAGTAAGCAGATATACGATGCAGTTTTAGACAGGGCTATTTTTCTTTTACGTGCCAATAACAAGGAAACTCACTCACACAGTCCCAATAACGTAAGTGACGGCAAACACTGATATTAGTACAAGAGAAACATCTGCATCAAGATGGTCAGACTGCGTCTTATTTCACCCATTTCTCTCTATAAAAAATGCACAACAATTGGCAATGAGAGACTGGAGAGCCAACACAGAAGTCAGCAGCACCTGCTGCTCTTGCAGAACTCTGGAGATAGGTTCCCAAGCACCTTGTATGCCTCACAACCACCTTTAGCTGGAGATCCCAGAGATCTGACACACTCTCCTGCTCTCCGCTCACGTGCTCATACACATGCTCAGAGTCATACAAGGCTTACAATAAAAAGCAAAAATGTAACGTTGCATTTATAGGCTAGGCTGCACCCTAGGATCGTTAGTTGTATTTATACATCTCTGTATCCATTCACAAATAACAGTTCCCCACTCCTTCCTCTGTATTTTTTTTCCTGAGACAGGGTTTCCCAGTAGCTATAGAGCCTGTCCTGGAACTTGCTCTGTAGACCAGGCTGGCCTTGAACTCACTGAGATTCATCTGCCTCTCTGTCTCCCAAGTGCTGAGATTAAAGGTGCGCATCACCACTGCCCGACTGGGTTTTTTTGTTTTTTTGTTTTTTTTTTAAATGAAGGTTGATTGTCATGTAGAGTACCCTTGATACTATGTCCGATGTTTAGTTAGGATTAAATGGTGGTTGATTTTGCTGGAAGGAGTATTGTTCTTTTCCATGTGTCCTGTCAGGGACATCCCATGCTCACACATCCCGTTCTGGTTATCCTACTCCAAGCACTTGCTTATGGAGATGTCTCAAAAGCATCTGTATTGAAAAGTGACTGTTTCCCCCTTATAATTAATAATTGCCTTTTAGGACAGTACTGTCAGTTCCACTTATTTTCTTGTTCTCCTCAAACTACTTTTTTAAAAAAAGTTTTTAGATTGATTTATTTGATGTGTTTGTGTTTTATCTACATGCATTGTGTGTGTACCACGTGTGTACAGTACCTGTGGAGGCCAGAAGGCACTGGATCCCTTTGCACTACAAGTACACTTAGCTGCTGGGCTATCTTTCCAGCCTTAGTTTTCTTTTTTAAAGTCCCTCTGTGTTTCTGTCCCTGTCCCTGTCTCTGTCTCTCTCAAATGTGTGTGTGTGTGTGTTACTTACATGGATGTGTGCACAGGCGCATGCCTATGTGCAGCAGAAGATCAGAGAAAAATATTGGGCGTCCTCCTCTTTCACTCTTCCGTCTGTTCCCCTGAGACATGGTCTCATGTATTTCAGGCTGACCTACAGCTCACTCTCTAGCCAAGGATGACCTCCAGATCCTCTTGCCTCTGACTCTCGAGTGCCGGAATGACAGGAGTACACCACCTTGCCTTCCTTGCTATCCTCAAGCATTCTCCTGCTGATAATTGTCACCCAAATCCTTTGACAGCCATGGATGCCAAACAGTGACTCTGTAACTCCAACGTTCTGTCTGCTTCTATGACCTTCTCTTCTCCCACTTTTATTCCATAATTCACTTCTGAAAGTAGGAACTCAGAGATCCTCATTTCATTCTATGGGTTAAAAGAAAGGCGTCACAACGTCAAGATAATTGATGTTCTGCTTCCCTGAGCGTGACTGCAGGGACGCAAAGGTGGTGGCCAATAGGAAGTAATGGCCTTGCTTGTTCTCCGGGTGGCTCATCAGCTTCTTCAGCCACATTCAGGAGTCAGTTTCTCCTGCAAATGCTCTCACACAGTTTCTGCCTCAGCGAGGCACTGAAGTGAAGGAAGAAAGCAATAGTCCCTTTTTCTGGAATCTAGGAGTGTTCCATCCATCTTCAGTGTGATAACACACCCATGGCTCAGATGTGGGATGGGGACAGAAATCTGAATAAGTCCCAGTATTTAATGTACTGCAGGTCCCAGCTGGGTGAATGGAACAAGCTTAGCAATTCAGTATTTTCTGAATAATAGCATTTATTTTATACTCTAAGTACTCCCTTGGAAGTCTGAATAACATCGCAGATTCTGTGGTGTAATAGCTTCGTTGGGCTAATTGACTCGAATGCCGATTTTGCTCCTTAAAAAAAAAGTCACACAGTTTTGATTAATGAGTCCAGTAATATATCATTAATCTTTTCATCTCAGAAATGATAGGAGCAGTGTTATGTTTTGTACCCAATAATATACTTCTAGATTTTCTGTGCCAATACAGTGGCCACAATTTAAAGATCTCATCACCAATTTAATGCACCCAACTCTGCATAATTTAGTATAACGTCTAGCAACTTTGCAGTGGGAGAATGTCATGGGTCGAATCCTAAGTAGTCGTAATTGTTCTGTTATGAACATGGCTTATATTCAGTTTGTAGTGGCCTGTTTGTAATGTCCTAAGCTTTCTGAGTAATTATAATTACAGGAATATTAATGAGTTACTAGAATTCCCCTGTGTCCCCGTCTCTCTGCTAAATTTTCAGTACACCGTGCATTGAATTCCACAGATATCCTGCAGAAGTTCTAAACATTGCTTCCATTTGTATGGTTCAAGAATTTTTCTGAGAACTGGGAATAATGGGCTAACAGCATAGAACCAGCCAGCGCCAGTGACCATGCCACTGTGTGTTCACCTGCCATGCTCCCCATTTCTGGGAGGTAATATATGGACAGATCACTTTGGGGGAGTCAGGGCCGCATGCAGTTATGTAGACGGCTTGAACTGGCATGTGCAGCTGTCTCAAGCCTTTACAACTTGAGAGGATTTATATTTCAAGGATCAAGTTTCATGTTCATGGTAGAGCCAAGACATCATTTACCCATTGTCTAATCACCAAGGAAAATAGAATTCCAGATTATGAGCTCTAAAAGTCCGAGGGCAAATGTCTACATTTCTGGTTTGCTGTTGTATTAGCTGGTATAAAATAGACCTTATTATTAAAATTCGGTCATAAACTGCCCACTTAACTGAGATATCTATGGAAGGCATGGATCTTCATCAGTTGGGTTTATCTTTGGGGTATAGCTCAGAAGCCAGCATTTGCTGAAAGATGAGAGAATTACTGAGCGATGGCCAATAACACATATGTCAAGAAACAGTAGATGCTCTGTTTGGTGAAGAGGCCTCAGAACCAATAGTTAAAGCAGCACAGGTCTTTGTATCTATTAGTGTGGGGACCGCAAGTGTCGCCAGTCGTCTCTAGTGTGCTATTCTTTGGGACCATAGGGTTCCTTAAAAACTCAGAGCTGGGAAGACACATGCGGTGTGTGCCTGTCTTTACAGTGACCCCAGGCGCTGCTGGTAAAGCCATCTGTTCCACCACGAAGCCACATTAAGAGTTAGACTTACCTTGCTTCCACTGGTACATTTTAAAGAAATTAATAATAATACAAGTACCAGGTACAAAGCAGCAATGATGATGGAAAACATTCTCTTAGAAGTACAAGGAGTTCACCTCATTTGAACCCCAGCAAACCTTGTTTACAGCTTCCCTTTGCTGTTCTCAGCCAAGATCCTCATGTTAGTTAGAGACAGAGAGGCAAAATAGGAAGGAACCTAGGTTCCTCAATGTTCAGTGCCTGTTAATAAAAACAGTTTTCATCGTGAGAGCCACACCCCTGCACACATGCTCACTCGTTCACACACACACACACAAACACACACTTCACTTCACTTCATAGAACGTTTTCTTCAGGTTTGTGTTCAAGGTCAAAGGCTGCTAAATCGCTGCAACCTATTCAGGTTCTCCTGGGAGACACAAGGATTGCACCAGCCTGGAGTCTAATGTCCTCATCCTAGAATGACAGAATTTTCATGCTTGCTGAATTAGCTTTTAAGTGGCAGCCTAGAGCTGACTGTTTCCTCCACTGTGTGGCATGCACACGGCCCCACAGAGTCAGCTCCCTGTGACGTCGGCAGGACTAGTTTAGCAGTGAAAGCAGGTTCAAGCAAAGCAGCAAGACAGCAGCACTGTGTACTGAGCTCCGGTTCCCCACTCTCCCTCCATATGTCGAAGGTGGCTTTTGTTGCTATAATCCTCTTGAAGTCGAGGTTAGAAAACAGTTAGTTTTATTTTCCTCAGTATTGGGAAACCGCCACAGTTCTAGTCTTACTAATAAGGCTTAACCTCGGTTCTCCTTTGCTCACTCACTTCCCAGTATCATTAAGATGTTTATTCTTAGAAAGGTGAAGTATCTTGCTAAGGAGCTTATGCCTCAAGGGAAACTTTGTAGGCAGTCAGCCAGCAATACATTGCCCATTTTTTTTTTCTTTTTTTTTTTTTTACTTATTTATTTATTTTTATTCTTTTTTAATTAAAATTTCCACCTGCTCCCCATATCCCATTTCCCTCCCCTCCTCCCAAATATTGCCCTCCCCCCACTTCCCTCCCCCTATCCCCACTCCTCTTCTCCTCCCCCCACTCCATTCCCCCTCCCTCTCGATACTGAAGAGCAGTCCAAATTCCCTGCCCTGCGGGAAGACCAAGGTCCTTCTATCTACGTCCAGAAAGGTGAGCGTCCAAACAGGCTAAGCTCCCACAAAGCCAGTTCATGTATTAGGATCGAAACCTAGTGCCATTGTCCTTGGCTTCTCATCAGTCTTCATTGACCGCCATGCTCAGAGAGTCCGGAATCAACCCATGCTTATTCAGTCCCAGACCAGCTGGCCTTGGTGGGCTCCCAATAAATCAGTTCCACTGTCACAGTGGGTGGGTGCATCCCTCGTGGTCCTGATTTTTTGCTCATGTTCTCCCTCCTTCTGCTCCTCATTTGGACCTTAAGAGCTCAGACCGTTGCTCCAAATTGAGACTCTGTCTCTACCTCGATCCATCGCCAGATGAAGGTTCTAAGGTGATATGCAAGATATTCATCAGTATAGGATAGGGTCATTTCAGGTTCCCTCTCCTTAGTTGCCCAAGGTACCAGCTGGGGACATATTCCTGGACACCTGCGAACCCCTCAAGAGTCAAGTCTCTTGCCAACCCTAAGGTGGCTCCCTTAGATAGGATATATACTTCGCTGCTCCCGTATCCATCCTTCCTATATCCCAACCATCCCAATCCTCCGAGCTCCTCCCATCCTCCCCTTCTCATATTTCTCATCCCATTTCCCCTTTGCCCCATGCCACCTCACCCGCAAGTTCCCAGTTTTTGCCCTGGAATCTTGTCTACTTCCCCCTCTCCATGCGGATGACTATATGATTTTCTTTGGGTTCACTTTCTTATTTAGCTTCTATAGGATCACACATTATATGCTTAATGTCTTTTATTTTATGGCTAGAAACCGATTATGAGTGAGTACATCCCATGTTCCTCTTTTTGAGTCTGGGATACCTCACTCAGGATAGTGTTTTCTATTTCCATCCATTTGCACGCAAAATTCGAGAAGTCATTGTTTTTTACTGCTGAGTAGTACTCTAATATGTATATATTCCACACTTTCTTCATCCATTCCTCTATTGAAGGGCATCTAGGTTGTTTCCAGGTTTTGGCTATTACAAACAATGCTGCTATGAACATAGTTGAACAGATACTTTTGTCATTTGATGGGGCATCTCTTGGGTATATTCCCAAGAGTGGTATTACTGGGTCTTGGGGTAGGTTGATCCCAAATTTCCTGAGAAATCGCCACACTGATTTCCAAAGTGGTTGCACAAGTTTGCATTCCCACCAGCAATGAATGAGTGTGCCTCTTTCTCCACAACCTCTCCAGCAAAGGCTATCATTGGTGTTCTTGATTTTAGCCATTCTGACAGGTGTAAGATGGTATCTCAAAGTTGTTTTAATTTGCATTTCCCTTATCGCTAAGGAGGTTGAGCATGACCTTAGGTGTCTTTTGGCCATTTGAATTTCTTCTGTTGAGAATTCTCTGTTCAGATCAGTGCCCCATTTTTTTATTGGGTTCATTAGCATTTTAAAGTTTAGTTTCTTGAGTTCTTTATATATTTTGGTGATCAGACCTTTGTCTGTTGCAGGGTTGGTGAAGATCTTCTCCCAGTCAGTGGGTTGCCTTTTTGTCTTAGTGACAGTGTCCTTTGCTTTACAGAAGCTACTCAGTTTCAGGAGGTCCCATTTATTCAATGTTGCCCTTAATGTCTGTGCTGCTGGGGATAAACGTAGGAAGTGATCTCCTGTACCCATATGTTGTAGAGTACTTCCAACTTTTTCTTCTATCAGGTTCAGTGTGTTCAGACTAATATTGAGGTCTTTAATCCATTTGGACTTGAGTTTTGTGCATGGTGATAGATATGGATCTATTTTCATTCTTCTACACGTTGACAACCAGTTCTGCCAGCACCATTTGTTGAAGATGCTCTCTTTTTTCCATTGAATACTTTTAGCTCCTTTATCAAAAATTAGGTGTTCATAAGTTTGTGGGTTAAAATCAGGGTCTTCTACTCGGTTCCATTGGTCGACTTCTCTGTTTTTATGCCAATACCAAACTGTTTTCAATACTGAGGCTCTGTAATAGAGTTTGAGGTCAGGGATGGTAATGCCTCCAGACGATCCTTTATTATATAAGATTGTTTTGGCTATCCTGGGTTTTTTGTTTCTCCATATAAAGTTGATTATTGTCCTCTCAAGATCTGTGAAGAATTTTGATGGGATTTTAATGGGGATTGCATTGAATCTATAAATTGCCCTTGGTAGAATTGCCATTTTTACTATGTTGATCCTCCCTATCCAAGAGCAAGGGAGATCCTTCCATTTTCTGGTATCCTCCTCAATTTCTTTCTTCATTGCCTTAAAGTTCTTGTCAAATAGATCCTTTACTTCCTTGGTTAGGGTTACCCCAAGATATTTTATGCTATTTGTGGCTATCGTGAAGGGTGATGCTTCTCTGATTTCCATCTCTGCTTCCTTATCCTTTGTGTATAGGAGGGCAACTGATTTTTTGGAATTGATCTTGTATCCTGCAACGCTACTAAAGGTGTTTATCAGCTGAAGGAGTTCTTTGCTGGAGTTTTTGGGGTCGCTTATGTACACTATCATATCGTCTGCAAATAATGAAAGTTTAACTTCTTCCTTTCCGATTTGAATCCCTTTGATCCCCTTATGTTGTCTTATTGCTATTGCTAGAATTTCAAGCACTATATTAAAGAGGTATGGAGAGAGTGGACAACCTTGTCGTGTTCCTGATTTTAGTGGAATAGCTTTGAGTTTCTCTCCATTTAATTTAGATAAGTACCATATACCAAAGTTAAACCAGGACCAGGTGAACAATCTAAATAGACCTGTTAGCCGCGAAGAATTAGAAGCTGTTATAAAAAACCTCCCCACCAAAAAAAGCCCAGGTCCAGATGGCTTCAATGCAGAATTCTACCAGAACTTCCAAGAAGACCTAATACCTATACTCCTTAATGTATTTCACAATATTGAAACAGAGAAGTCATTGCCAAATTCCTTTTATGAAGCTGAAGTTACTCTGATACCAAAACCACACAAAGACACAACCAAGAAAGAGAACTACAGGCCAATCTCACTCATGAACATCGACGCAAAAATACTCAATAAAATACTGGCAAACCGAATCCAAGAACACATCAGAAAAATTATCCATTATGATCAAGTAGGCTTCATCCCAGAGATGCAGGGCTGGTTCAACATACGAAAATCTATCAATGTAATCCATCATATAAATAAACTGAAAGAAAAAAACCATATGATCATTTCATTAGATGCTGAAAAAGCATTTGACAAAATTCAACATCCCTTTATGATAAAGGTCTTAGAGAGATTAGGAATACAAGGGTCGTTCCTAACTATAATAAAAGCTATTTATAGCAAGCCGTCAGCTTACATTGCCCATTTTAATCTCTTAAAAAGCTGTGACTCAGCCATTCAACACAGTGTGTCTACAGCACCTGTCTCGGATTGGTTGGATTCCCTCTGGCTGGACTGCTTAACGGCTGTGTGAGACTGGGCAATTGCAGAGCTCCTGATAACCTGGCTTTTCTCACGTGTAAACTGGAGCTATGAATGGAGTCTACCTCAAGGGTTTTTTGAAGCCATAAAGATATAATGAATTTAAATGACTTTAACGTATAGTTCTTGGCACATTGCTAGATAATCTTCCTGAAACTATTATAATACTAAACACAAATAATTTTTGTAAAATGATGTTAGCCTTAATCCCACGTGGCAATGAACATTCACAGTGCCTTTCTTGTGAAATAATTGGGATGAAATTATACGAGAAAGTTATTCATTCATGCTTAGTTTTTTACTTATTTTATTGATGTATAGTCATTGCACCTGGTACTGGGTTATGTAAGGACATTTCTGCACTTGTATATAATATACTTTGAGAATATCCCTCTACCCCTTACCCATTGTAGAAGAGAAACTCAAATTTCCTGAAACGTCTTGTATATTTTTCAAGTGACCATAACTTTGCAGACTTGTGATTACACCATCATTCATGCTGTGTCCCGTGGCTGTGCTCTCATAGAGTTGAGTGGGAATGGTTGTCCTTGTAGGTAATCTCATGTCCTGACCAGGACTGTACCTCAATAACACATTTCTGAATATGCTAAATATAAAGTTGAGCCAGCATGTTCTAGGTAGAAGATTTTTATTTATTTATTATTTTTTGAGATGGGCTTTTTCTGTGTAGCCCTTGCTGTCCTGGAATTTGCTCTGTACACTAGAGTGGTCTCAAACTCAGATATTTGCTTGTCTCTGTTTCCTGAGCACTAGAATTAAAAATGAATCTCCATGCCTGGCTAAGTGTTCATATATTCTCTCTTCTTCTCCTTCTCTTTCTCCTTCTCATTTCTTTTCTCTCCTTCCTTCTCTTCTTTCTCTTCCTATTCCTTTTCTTTTTCTTGTATGAATTAATAGTAGAATGCCATAATAAATTATGGCAGCGTGCACACAGAGCTATAATTCTGTACTTATTTGAAGGAGAATCAAGAAATCCTTAACAAATCAGGAGATACTTTTTTGTCCTGGGATACTCAGCAGCTGGATGATATAGATGCCCTAGAGCCCTTCAGAGTGGAAAAAAAAAAGAGAGAGAGAGAGACCAAGAAAATGTGGAATCTGTTCCCAGTATTGGGTTGCTCTCTGTAGCTTTGTTCCCTGGTTTCATTTTTGGTGAATAGAACTGTTAGGACAAAGTCATTCATGGGTCCCTGCGGCATGGTGGTATGTTATAAGGAAACTATCAGGAGGGTGCAGTGCTTTCTAGTGTAAATCCATCACATTCTCACAGGGCAAAGCATCCTCCAGAGTGGGGAAGGGGCTGATGGTTCTGAACTCAGAGTCCAGTGTGTGACCTGTGGCTCTGGTGTGACGACATGAAGACACACAGGAAAGCTCTGAAGGCACACAACCATCTGGCTGCTCGTGCAGACTCCCTTGCTCAGTCACACACATGTGAACTCACGACTGCCCAGAAGATGCATAACAAAACTCACCCGGGACCAGTGGTTCAGGTTGCCAAGGATCCATCTCGCTACAAGTCACTCTGTATTCTAATGAACTAAGCCTTCTGACTTGACCTGAGGCTGTTCAGTCATTCACCGATGCTCTGCTTGCACTAAATCTGAAATAATTAAAGACTCTGTATCATCTATCTTTCTTAGAAAACTGTATCTATTCATTTTTACTTTGGGGAAGTTGTTCTCAGTGTAATCTCATCCATATGCTGAGTTCATTTGCAGCACGTAAACACTGTATAACACTAAGATCAATAAGTGTATCTCTGCACATATTTGCATTGACGATGAGGTGTGCCCCAGTCTTTTCTTCTAGCCTTTTGAAATGTGCAATACATTCTTGCTATCTGTAGTGCCATCCTGGGCCAAAGTCCCGCAGCACTTCTTGCTCCCCTGTAACTGTACTGTGTCTGTAAATCAGTCTTCCCCCTTCTCTCTATTGCCCTGCTCTTCTGAGACTCTGGAAACCCCCATTTTACTCTCAACTTTTTTAAAATATTATTTTAATGTGTGTGTGTCTGTGTGTGCGCGCGCGCGCGCGCACACGCGCGCGTAGTCTTGGCAAAGTGCTGTTGTGGAGGTCAGAGAACATCACTAAGGTGTCTGTTCTCTTTTTTGACTGTGTGTGCCACAGGGATTGAGCTTGGGTCATCAGGATGGACAGCAGACATCTTGACCTGCTGAGCTGTCTCACTGACTCTCTGCTCTCAGCTTCGGTGGAACCAGCTTGTATATTCCTTGTATGAATGAGTTTGTGTGCCTGGCTTGTTTCACTTGACACAGTGATCTCCAAGTTGTCTCAAATGAAGAGATTCCATTCTTGGCCTGACTATTAGACCATGGTGGGTAAACACATTTGCTTTAATCATTCTCAGTTGCCAAACATTTTCTGTGGGTTCCCAGTCATGGCTATTTTGAATAGTGCTGTGGTGAGGATGGGGGTACGGGTGCCTCTTCTGTCTGCTGAGCTCAGTTGCTTTACTGTATCTGCTGAAAGGACAACAGTTGATGAAAGAGCCTTGAGGGCAGGCCACTGTGCTAACCTAGACTTGGGAATGCCTTACACTGTTCCATAAGGTCTCAAAAACAGACAGTTTCCTGGTGGGTGTTTTCCTGCCCAGTGATTGAGAGGCCTGCTTTATATTAGCTCTTTGAGAGCTGGTGAAGTAGGATGTCTTTGTTGTTTACCAGAAAGCCTCTGGCTATATCATCATCTTACGACCTTCTGGGAAGTTCGGAATGTTCTATCTCCACCCAAGACATGACTCAGACCTCATTCTCTTAACTGCTGATTACAAGCCTGAAGCTTCTGTCCCCAGCATTACCAAGTCCTGATTATGAGAGAATGGTCCATCCACAGTGGCCTCCAAGCCTGGGAGCACCCAACTACCTCCCTATCAGTCTGACCTAGATGTGGGATGTGTTCCCTCTCTACATGAGCACCCCTTTGATTATTTAAATGTTGCTTCGTTCTGATGCTGCACTAACTACGAAGAAAGCAATCTGAAACAAATTAATTGCATTTTTTGGTCATTTATATACGTGGAAACCTAGAGGAAAAGGAAAAGGGGGACTCATTTCAGGGGGAAATGTATTCTTGGGCAAAATGACACATTTCTATTCACATTAACAACAGAGAAACTACTTCTCTGAATTTTGTATGAACAAGGTTAATAAAATAAGGGATGAGTCAAGAGAGCCCTGTTCGGGTGAAGAGATGCAGACAGCCCAGGATGGAGGAGGTGCTGATGGTGACACAGCCAATCAAACAGATGGCAGGCGTATGTTTTTACAAACTGAAATCCCACAGTGTTCATTCAGCAAGTGTAGGGACAGGAGAAGGGATGGGGACTCTTTAACTCCAGCAAGAATGAGTGGAGCGATCCGGGTGTACTAACTGTTGTATTGTTGACCTTCTCTAGAGCCATAATGTGCCATTTTCTTGTCATCAAATCTTAAAAAGTAAACTCAATGTTATAAATTGATGTCATTGGACCAAGTGTAAAAGGACAAAACTTTATCTGCTGCATGTCTAGCCTACTTCAAATCCATCTAGTGACCTTGGGACAATTAACACCAATCCCTTAATCTTCATTTTCTCTGTGTTAGATGACAAAATCAGATGAATTCATTGTCCCTTGTGTTCCTTCTGAAGCTACCTCTTCTTAAAGAGTTAAGCCAATGGCTGAGGAGGTGGTTCATTTGGAAGACTGCTTACCAAGCACGCTTGAGGTCTTTGGTTCAAACCCCAGCACTGCATAGGACGAAGATGCAGACATATGCCTTGATCCTGGTACTCAGGACCCAAGGTTGCAGGGCCAGGTGTTGAAGATCATCCTTAGCGACATTGTGAGCTCCAGAGTAGCCAGGGATGCGTTAGACCCTGTCTCAAAGTAGAGATGCCAGGTAACTAATTAAATAATTGAAGAAAAAAATTTATGTTCTTTTAGATTGCAACTGTCACAGGTGAACTTGTAAAGAGTTAAAAGCACTCATTTGCTTTATGACACCAATCAACCTTCCCCCAGATGACTACCCATTTAAGATACGTCTGCTGTGTAAATAGCATTGTAAGTGGAAATACGGGGTATATAGTCTTTTAAAGTTCATTCCGCAAAGAGCTGGAATTCTATTGTCAGCCAATATATTCAAGACTAACGCTGCATTTCAAGGGATGGAATTATTTAATGAATATCACTGCCCAAAGCTGTATTCTCTCTGTGAATACAAATTAAGGAATGACCCCATCAAATGGTATAGTGTCTCCGTGAATACCAACTAAGGAACTGGCCTTGCTGTTTGAATTTAGATTCAGAAAACAGCTTACTAGGCAATCCATTGTGGACTGTGTTCTGGGTGTTCACAATACATTGCTGAGTTGCTGCAGCATGCTCAATGCTTATGGAGTCTGGACATGGATCTGAGTTGAGATTAACTAGCCTACAGAAAATGACAAAAATCACAGCACCTACATCTGGAACAATGATGTAGGTGTCTTCGATTATTCAACTTCTCCCAGGGTGAAGCAGCACAGGGGACTGGGTCATGAACCTGCCATGGGCTGTGGCCCAGCCACTTGTAAGGTCTGGCTGAGTGCAGAGACTCTTAAGTGGTTGAATATGTATTTCTCAATGTGTGTCTTATAGAAAACCATGTTGCTCCTAGTGAGAGGGATATAGCTCTGTTGCTGAAGTGCTTGTCATGCAGGTGTGATGGTCTACGTTTGATCCGCAGGCCACATGTGTCATAGTTCAGTTCTGTTGCTGAGTATCACACCACCACCAAGGCAATTTATAAAAGAAAGCATTTATTTGGGACTTACCATTTCAGAGGGTTAGAGTCCATGACCATCACGGTGTATGCATGGCAACAGGCAGGCAGGCATGATGCAGGAGCAGTAGCTGAGAGCTCACATCTTGAGACAAGAACCAAAAGGCAGAGGATGTGCTAACCGGAGATGGTGTAAGCCTTTTAAAGCCTTCTCCAACATGGCCACGGCTCCTACTCCCTCCTAAACTCTTCCACCAACTGGGGAGCAATTAGTCAGACATAGGAGCCTATGGGGGACATTCTCACTCAAACTCCACCATGAAAAACGGGAGACTCCGCATTTGATGCTTTGCATTGGGAGAAAGTATAAATGGGAGGCTCTCTGACTACCCAGTCTATCCGGATGGGTGAGGCCAAGGTCAACCAATGACCCTGTCTCAAGGGAGGCAGATGGAGTTCCTAAGTGAATACCAGAAGTTGCCCTCTACCCAGAACAGATTCTTTCCAGTTTATAGCATGTATTCTAATGTGCCTCTTTCTCTCTTCACTGAGAATCCCCTTTGCATCAGAGTCAACTAGAAATGTCAAAGGCGTCCACAAACAACTCCTTAATCTGGTCACTGCTGTGAGTAGCTTTCGATTCATGGCAGGAGACCCAGACCTTTTCTGTTACAGTCATAACATAAAATTGTGACTTTAAATGAGTTTCAGTCCTAAAGGCATGTTGATTTTAGAGAAACCTTTTAAATAAATAGTATGTGGAAGGCAAAAAAAAATATCCAAGAGCTGAATTACAAATGATTGAGACTTGGGGAACACCGAGCTGGTTGAAAATACTCTGAACTGGTTCTGAGTCTAATGCTAACTCTGCCACTAATTATCAGATTGTCCTTGGGCTGCATGATAAATCTTTCACGGCTCTCTTTCCTCATTATCCAATACGAGCGCTGATATTTGCCAAAATACCTTTAGAGTTATGATGGGAAGATTAAAATTAAGCGATGGATAGTAAAATACTGTAAAAGTTGAAGGTTTATATGCACAAGTCTCATTATTATGTATGTGCAGCATCAGAGAGAGAGAGAGGGAGAGAGACCTTCAGCCAACTAATGGAAAAATAATCTCATTTTCTTATTATGATTCTGACATTTGAGGTTTGTTGGTAATAGGATATTGTGTGTGTGTGTGTGTGAGAGAGAGAGAGAGAGAGAGAGAGAGAGAGAGAGAGAGAGAGAATGAGAGAGAGAGAAAGAATGAGAGAGAGAGAGAGAGAGAGAGAGAGAGAGAGGAAATGAAACAAGGATTTCCGTTGAATATTTCCCACATATATAGGCACCATTCCCAAATGCTAAAGCTGTGTGGCATTTTGTTCAGATAGATGTGTTCATTTTTAACATTTTCATGGTAGTAAAAGTGTTTAAAATGTAAGTAATGCTTAAACAACAAACACAATAGTAGCTTTTTTATTTTATGTGGATGAGTGTGTTGCCTGCATGGATGTATGTACACCACATGTGTGCAAGCCCAGAAGAAGGAATAGACTGTCCAAACTGGAGTTAGAGATGGTTGTAACTGCTGTGTGGATGCTGACAACCCCAAAACTGGAGTTTCAGGTAGTTGGAAGCTGCTGTATGGGTACTGAGATCCCCAAACTGGAATTACAGGTAGTTAGAAGCCATTGTGTGGATACTGAGATCCCCAAACTGGAATTACAGATAGTTGTGAACTGCTGTGTAGATGCTGAGAACCCTCAAACTAGAGTTGCAGGCAGTTAGGAGCCACTATGTGGGTATTGAGAACCCCCAAACTGGAGTTACAGGCAGTTGTGAGCCAGTATGTGGGTGCTAAGAACTGAACCCAGGTCCTCTAGAAAAGCAACATGTGATCTTAGCCACTGAGCCATCTCTCCATGACAAAATCTTATTCATCTCAAGAATTAATAAAAAAATCTGTGACCTATCTGCATAAAGTTATTACAAATAATGCAATTTAGCTCTGTATCAAAATTATTTCTTGACCTAAAGTAATATTTGGTATTACATTTTTTATAGTCTCTCATTCTTTTTAAAACCTTATCTTTACTTATTCCAGAAGATTTTTTGATTCCTTTTGCCAGTTTAATCTCTTGCTTACTCTTGAAGCTAAGGTTTTGTTTGGATAAAGTATAGTGATTCAATTAAATGTGTGACTTATTTTGATATTAGTGATTAATCATGGCATTCTGACCCTGTTTTGTTTCTGAAAATACAACTATTCCAAAATACATACAACTATATTTCTATTTATTATTAATTCATATATGAATTGTAGAAAATTTACACATACAGATAATGCTAGCAGTTGTGGTTTTCTTTGCTATTAGGCAAAGCTTGCATAAGCACTGTTACCACTGAATGAAGCGTTAGACATAATGAGGTCATTTGCATATAAGAATTCCTGCTTGGTCTGTGATGGCAACTCTCAAATTGATGCAATTATGGGAATCATTTCAAGGGCCTTGGAGTCCATAATTCAGTACCTCAAGATGGTCCTGAGAACTGTTATTTCTATCCAGTTTCAGGTAACATTTAAAAATTTTTGAATATTTTAATTTTTTTCTTTTGAGAGAGAATCTCCTGATGCCCAGATAGCCTTCATAATCACTATGTAGCTGAGGCTAGCCCTGAACTTCTTACTCTCATGCCTCCACCTCCTGAGTGCTGAGATCATAGGTGTACATTGCATATCTGGCTTCGGGAAGCATTAATACTGAGGTTCTAGGTCACAGCATGGTGCCCACTGGTCTAGCCTGAGGCAGCATCAAAGAGCTCAAGTCTCTCTCAACTCTGCCCTTCTTTCTCACTGTATTCAGTTTGACTTCCCTGCCACACTATATTCTGCCTCACTATAGGTCAAAGCAACTTTTATTATCAACCAATGAGAGCAACATATATATTCACAGTATACAGACTGCTACCTGCCTGGCAGACACTCCGGAGCTCTACCAGGCTTTTTCTTGTAGGCTATCAACTAGCTCCCAAATGATGATCCAGACTTATTATTAGTTTTGAATGTTCTCTTAGCTTTTTTCAGGCTAGCTCTTTTAACTTAAATTAACCTGTTTCTCTTCATCTACCTTTTACCTCAGGGCTTTTTACCTTTCTTCCGTATATCTTACTTTCAGTGCTTCTCATGTCTGGCTGGCTGGCGGCAGCTGGCTGGTTTCTGGCCCAGCTGTCTCCCTCCCTAGTTCTCTCTTCTTGTTCCTCTGGAGTCAGATTTCTCCTCCTATTTATTCTCTCCACCTGCTAGCCCTGCCTATCTTTTCTCCTGTGTAGGTTATTGAGCGTTCAGCTCTTTATTAGACCAATCAGGTGCCTGAGGCCGGTGAGGTAAAACAAACACATCTTTTCATAATTAAACATATGCAACATAAACAATTGTTTATATAAATATAAACCTATATATATATATATGAATAGTTTTATATAGTTAAAGTAATATTCCACAGCATAAGCAAATGTAACACACCTTTGCCCTGTTAAAATAATATTCCACAACAAGGAGCAATCTCAGTTATCAGATCTACCGTTGCCCCCAAGCAGTGGCTGTGCAGGCAGGAAGCATTATCTCACTGGCCAGTAACCTCCCAGGGCAAATGTAGTGGCGCTGGCCAGATGAACACGCCAAGAGAAGCTGCAAAGTGTTTATTTCAGATGAGAAGGGGATTGCTCACAACCTGAGAAAAAGACTTGTGTTAACAGGATGGCCAAGATCTATAGTGACAATGAGACTCCCACCTAGGAAGTCGTGAGGAGGGACAAATCAGTGACTTCTGCTGTTACCCCGCAGTCTACACAAAGTCATGCATAGTCCACAGAAAGCACTTAGCAAAGATGGGAAAGAAGAACTGGAGGGTTCAGTGCCATCTGAAGTAAGAGGAGTCGGAGGTGGAGGCATCATGGCTAGGTGTGATTTTTATCTGTGTTGACATAAGCTCAGCTGTAGTGTGAGCATGTGTTTTACAAGGAAGTGTGGACAACGAGCCTGGCTTTCACTGGTGGCAATCTTTTATATATATATATATATATATATATATATATATATATATATATATATATATGAAATGTTCTGCATTAGAAGGGAGTTGAGTAAGAGGAATTGGTGGCCAGATGTGGTGACATACACCTGTCATCTCAACACTTGAGAGCAGGACTTCATGAGATGAGTTGTAAGCCACTGTTGTAGCTGTTGGTTGTTTTGGTTTTTTTTGTCAGCTGACACAAGCAAGAGTCACATAGAAGAGGGAGCCTCAACTGGGAAAATGCCTCCATTAGACCTGATGTAAGCAAATCTGTAGGGCATTTTCTTAACCAGTGATTGATGGGGAAAGGTGCAGCCCATTGTGGGTAGGGACATTTCTGTGCAGGTGGTCCTGGGTTCTATAATAAACAATTCTGAACAAACCATGGGGAGCAAGCCAGTAAGCAGCACTCCTCCATGACCTCTGCATCAGTTCCTGCCTTCAGGTTCCTCCTGTCTTGGCTTCCCTGGGTGATGTACTTTGTTACCAGGAAGTGTAAGCTGAAATAAACCCTTTCCTCCCCAAGTTTCTTGGTTCATGGTATTTCATCACAGCAACAATTACCCTAACTAGGACTGTCTAAGGTGTTTGGGAAGCTTGGGAAGCTGTGCCCTTTGAGAACATCAGAGAACTTTAGACTGGTTTGCAATTTAAATGCAGTGCTTCTCAATAGACCTCACGTCATTGTTTCTTTTTCTTCCCTTAGCAACAAGAACAAGACCCTACAAATCTATACATCTCAAATCTCCCCATCTCTATGGATGAGCAGGAGCTGGAGAATATGCTAAAGCCTTTTGGACATGTGATATCCACCAGAATCCTGAGAGATGCTAACGGAGTCAGCAGGGGCGTCGGCTTTGCCAGGTAACTCTTTCTCTGTAAGGAACCTATGTGGGACCTGTCTTTCCCTGGTTCTTCTTCTTAATCTTGCTGCCCAGTAATATCTAGGGCCTAAAGCAATGCAAAATGAAATAGAATACAAGTAGCTTATCAAATATTCATCTTTCTGTAGCTTTAATTCAAGCCAAAGAAAAATCCATGAAATTGTAAATACATTGTGCTTGCTTATACATGCACACAGACTCTCTGTATGGGTATCTGATCATAATAGTATGCATATTGAACATGCAGTCCAGTCTATACTTGCAAAGAAATTAAATCTGAGATTTCCAGTTTCAGCCAGTATCCCAGAGCAAAAAATCCTGTGTAGTAGAGCTAGGGATATAGCTCATTAGGTAGACTATTTGCCTAGCATGCAGCAAACCTTGGGTAAAGCCCCATGTAAACCAGAGATGGTGGCACACTCTCATAGTCCCAGTGCAGGGGAATCAGAAGTTCAACGTCATCATTGATGACATAGCAAGTACAAGACCAGCCTGGGCTGCATGAGATACATTTCAAAAAGACAAAGACAAAATAAGAGTCTGTATATAGCTTCTTCCTGGTTGGCCTGTGGGTTTCCTGATGGAGAGAGTGCGGAGCAGAGAGAAGAGAGGAGAGATCCATGGGTGGCTCTTGTTGGCAGGTCCCAAGGAGGGTGTAAATAGAAGGGGAGGTTGACAGGTATTTGCATTTAGGAGACACTGGCTGTGTGGTTTGATATTTTAGGCAGAACAGGAAAAACTCTGTGTGTGTGTGTGTGTATTTATCTCATTGTCAAAAAGGAAAGAGCAGTTTTCATTTTAAAGGTTTATTTTTCTTCTTTTTTTTTCAGTTTTTCAAGACAGGGTTTCTCTGTAGCTTTGAAGCTTGTCCTAAATTAACTCTTGTAGACCATACTAGCCTTGAACTCATAGAGATTCTCCTGCCTCTGCCTCCCAAATGCTAGGATTAAAAGCATGCTCCACCACTACCCAGCAGAGTTTTCATTTTAAACTTTCAGGGAGTGTGTGTATGTGTGTGTGTTTATCATCTATCTATCTATCTATCTATCTATCTATCTATCTATCTATCTATCTATCATCTATTTATCTATCATCTATCTATCTATCTATCTATCTATCTATCATCTATCTATATATGTCTCTCATCGTCAAAAAGGAGAGAGCAGTTTTCATTTTAAACAAAAGAGGGTCTGGGCCAGGAATAAAGTTAGAGATCAGGTCTGCCATGCTTTCATGAGAAAACAAAGCCAAAGAGGCTTCAAAGAGCAAGCCGCTGCTTAGTGATAAGAAATTGGAGAATTAAACTGAGTCTCCATAACCCACCTGACTGAGTGTGGGCAGAAGGAGGATATTAGGTTATGTGGGAGTCAGGACAGTGTGAACTAAAGGTTCATCCCAAGGTGATCGGTAGAACACATATGTGTAAACCAGACATGGTGGCACACACACTCATAGTTCCCATACTGGCAAGGTGGGGGCAGCAGGATCAGAAATTCAAGGTCAATTTCAACTGCATAGCAAGTCCAAGACCAGCATGTTCTGGCTTCCATTCCTCCTGCTGGCTTGCATGTTTGATTTCTTTGTTCATGGTAGGATGGATGGGTGGTTGGTGAGTGATCGGTTCCATAATTTTCATCCCATGAGGTTCCTGAATAGCTCAGTTGAATGGTTTCAGAACTTCAAGCTGAATCTCCTAAGAGCACTGGTCCTGGTGAATTAGGGTCCCCTTTTAACATAATTAATTGTCTCCAAATACATTGCCTTCTGAATTATTATGGGTTAGGACTACAGATGAACTTGAGATGGGGCTACAGAGTAGCTCGAGGCACTAAGTCAGGGCTATTCACTTGTCTTTCACATGAATCCCCACTGTATATTTTGGGTTTTCCTCAAGGGAAGAAAGCCCAGTCTTCTACAAAGGGCAGAATTAAACAATCAGATCATCAGATCAAAACTGCAATCATGGCAGACAGAATCATGAAAGAACAAAATGCAGAGATATCTCTGGAGGAACTGTGGGAGGCTGGTAGCTTTCGGTTGATTATTCTCACTCTTCTAAATTCAGCCTCTACCTCCTCTGGAGTGTTTCTCATTGAGAAGTCACAGGGCGACCTTAAAAATTCAAATCTAGGCACATCAGAGTCCTTCAGCATTGCTTGAGTGATTTCATTCCACAACTATCCCCAAGTGTCACCCCTGGCTTGGCTCCACCTTCCCGGCCATGGTTCTTCCTTTCTCATGACCTGGACAAGGCTACCCTTTTTGATTGACCACCTTGTCTACAGCTATTCTGCTGCCTTCTGCCTACTCAGCTCTTAGGTACTGACTGAGGCATTTTTCTTCAGAGAATTCTTCCCTGACCTCCAACCCCAGACTGTTACCCAAGTTAAATTCTATGTTTCCCACTCCTGTAAGATTTTTCTCAAATAAAATTTATCATAGCTGCACCCAATACTTTACTTTATTTCTGTGTTCTCCCACTGTATTGCTGGCTTATTTTCTTTTTGATTGTTAAATGGGAAAATTGGTGGATGGGTGCGTAGGTGGATGGGTGGATAGATGGGTGGATGGATGAAGGATAGATAAATAAGTAGGTAGATGGATGAATGGGTAGGTGGGTGGGTGGATGCATGGGTAGGTGGATGGGTGAGTGGATGGATGAATGGATGGGTGGATGGATAGATGGATGGATGCATGGGTAGGTAGGTGGGTGAGTGGATGGATGAATGGATGGGTGGGTAGGTAGGTGGGTTGATGGATGAATGGATAGGTAGGTAGATGGATGGATAGGTGTGTAGTTGAACAGATGGATGGGTGAATGGTAGAAGATATATTGGTAAGTGGGTAGATGGATTGATGGGTGGGTAGGTGGGTGAGTGGGTGGAAAGATGGAGGATAGATGGACTGGTGGGTGGATGAACAGATGGATGGGTGAACAGGTGGGTGGGTGGATAGACGAGTACAATTTTAACTGTATGATTATCATTGCATGGCTTTTCTAAGTAACTTAGCTCAATAATCTTTAAATTTAGGGCTGTGACCTTGAATCACCAGTTGCATTCTTCCACAGAACCCCAGGTGGTTTCTTTGGTTCTGTTTTTCATTTTGCAGACAGGAGCACCTTGTGGCGCAGGGTAGCCTCGGCTTCCTCAGCGCTGGGGTTGTAAGTGCGTGGTCAGCAGGCTTTTCTTCTCTTAGGACTGGGTTTACTGACTTTAGAAGGAGAGTGCATTTAGAAAAAGACCCCAAGTTAAGATCCTGATTTCTTTTGTCAGTCTCTTGGACATAGATGGAGAATGATTCCTTGTTTCTCAGTGAAGTTTAGATTTTAAATTTTGAGGATCAGGACCTCCTATGATTGACTCAACGACATATGACTATGTTTTTAGCTCTGCCATGTGTTAATAGAACCATCCAGATTCCTGCTTACTCACAATATAGCATTCATTCTGTTTTCTGCAACAATGGTGCCTCTTGCTTCTACTAACAGGACTAGAAATTAGACTTTGCAGAGGTCCCCCCTTTCCCAAGTATTTCACCCTTCCCACCCGGAACCATTTCCCCAGTCACTCTTGAGTAACTTTTGATGACTAGTTGAAGTCCTTCAACTTTTTGCTTGCTCTCTTGTATTATAACAACATATAGGAAGGCAGCATTGGCTGATGACAATAAGCCAATTCTAATACTAGGATCAGTGCAGCACCACAGAAAACCTCAGCAGCTTCTGCACAGCTCAGGTCTTAGGCTGGCTAAGAGTGTTGCAGGCTCTATCAAAGGAAGATTCTGTGCCCACTGAAAGAGCAGCTGGCTTATATTTGTATCTAGTAAGTTGTAACATGTGTCTTGAGAATGCGTTTATATATCTCAGTGGACAAAACCTGCATGGTGTGTCATTTGGATATCACCCTGGTCACCCCTCACCATTATATGTGTTCCTTAGTTTATATTCAAGAGATCTGAAATCCTTTTGACTCGAAAGAAACTTGCTCCCCATTATTATTTTACTTGCAAACTATACATTAATCTTCTTTGATAACCATCTCTTCAAAGTAAAAGGACTATCTTCATTTTATATTTAAAACAGTGAACTTCAAAGCTTTGATATGAATGCCGGTAGGGTGCAGAAAAAAAAAAAAAAGTTCTTCAGTGCTCCCGAAACACTGGGCAGAGTGTGAAATTACACACGCTTCATTCTTATGTTTTCCTTTCGGTTTAAGAAATTCTCTTGTAACTTGAAACAATTTGGTGAGATCCTCCACCCTCCAGGTGGCATTTTAGAGCTATGTCATAAACCTCTAAAACCAGACGTTAATGGTGGGAATGTTGATCATCTGGGGTTCCTAGGAAGCTCGTGAGTGTAGCAGGCCTGTGAAAATGAAGATCAACTCCCAACATAAATCAGTGAGTCTGAAGGCACATAAGCATGTGCCCAAGCTGCCTATTCCCCTTTCCCAGAAACAGGAGACCAGTTGTCCAGGATAATCACACGAAAGTGTTGTGAGAGATTGTTGAAGCCCGACTCACTGTGGACAAGTGATGGGAGGTGGGGTGGAATGGAGCACTTACCAGGCTCTAACATCTGAAAACACAGACCCTCTTTAAGAAGGCATTTACTGTCCCCCGTCCTTCCCCTGGGGTCTAAGGAGCATGAGAGAAGGCTGCAGAGACCTTTGTGCTGCGTGTTCCCTCCGTCTTCTGTGCTCTCAGCTTCTGGTTCTCCTAGAGGCTTCCTTTAGGTGGCCCTTAACTTGTGGCCGTACTGTGCTTGACCCTTCCTTCTGGAAAGAACAGACTTTCTAAATAAATCATTGCCATTCTTCCTTTTTATCAATTAAAAATAATGCCAATTCATGCAAGTTTTAGACAAATACTGGCCTGATCATTAATAATTAATATGAACAGCAAGTCAAAAAATACTCTTCATATATTTTCTCCCGTCCAGGTACTAACCAATCCTGACTATGTTCACTCCTAAGCACAGACAGGATTGAGCACATTGGGATGGTTTGGCTGTAGTCTTTCGTGTATTTTTTAGGAATTACTTTGAATATCAACATTTTATAGCTTTATTATCTAACCGGGCATTAGATCTTTTATTCCCTCCCATCTCCTGAAATATAACGAGAAAAGAGATTTGCAATAAACACAATGAAAGCAGCAAGTTTTATTTAAGAACCAGAATAAAGCAAGGGCTGTTCTTTGCTTCCCTGGCAAATGTTTCATGCCCATCAAATCAATCCAGCTCTTTTTGGTTTTTATTCTTTGGGGCATTTTTCACTTATATCTACCTTGACTCTGCTAAGGTGTTAAGGAAACAAACAAAACCAGAAAAGCAACCCTGCCCTGTACTTTTCGCTGTACTTTTGGCATTGCCATCTAAGGTACATGGAACCAGGAAATCAAATGTGATCAAGGGTAAGTTTCGTGATTAGCAATATCGCTGCTGCAGCTGCGTCTGCACCCAGACAATTCCAGTCATGCTGGCAGACACTGAAGAGAGTGAGGCAGTTTCTTTTGGTAATTGTAATTCTTCTTCCAGTGGCTGGGCAGATGTGACCCACTGGGAGCTACGCTGCTGGTTCCTCCCGGCTTCATCCTCTGTGAATACCTCCCCTCTCCCTGTCATGCACTGCTTCCTGTCTCCTACCTGCATTCTATGTTCTCACCATCAAACAGTGTGATTGTGGGTGGAGAAGGCAGAGCCATCTGTTCTCATCGCTATGTATTCAGAGACTCAGAGCCATCAATCACCTAGTTGTTAAACCCAAAACACAGTCATCTTTTCTAAGCTTCTAAGAGAGAGTTTATTCTGGAGCCAAATATGAGTGACCATGGCCTGGGGAAACAGACTTGGGTTACCTCATATACCATGTTTCTATGTAGTAACTTCCATGAAGTTTTCATAGTACTAGAACAATGAAAATCATAAATCAAGAAATTATTCAAGTATACAGATGGAAACCTCACCTCGGTAGGTTGCCTGCAATCAGAGCAAACTTTGCTACAGGCCTGAGATACTTTCTGAAGTGTCTGTGCCCTGCTGGGTGGTGGGATGAAGTGATCAGATGAGTGTATGCATTCAAAAGATTTCAGTTGACCACAAAGTCATGATGCTAGGTCAGACACAGACCTGGGCAAGTTATGGCTATTGGGGCCACTAAAGATAGCTCAGGATAATTTGTAATTAAGTTCTGGACCAGTAGTTCTCCAAAATCACACTGCCTTTCTCATACTTGTCAGTGATTCAGAAAGTCAGCCAACAAGACAATGAATCAAACAGCATCACTTAGTTGTTAATCTGAAATATCCCAAACTCCAGTCTTGCTCTTCATATATCTTTCTAAGAAGCTGGGAAAGGAAGAACATGTTGATTGTTATATTAGGCTGCTTGTTTGTCCCAGAAGCCCAGAACCGAAATAACCACACAGAAACTATATTATTTAAATTACTGCTTGGTCCATTAGCTCTAGCTTCTTATTGGCTGACTCTTGTATATTAATTTAACCCATTTCTATTAATCTATGTATCTCCACGTGGCTGTGGTTTACCAGCTAAAGTTCTGTCTGGCTCCGGCAGGGCTACATGGCTTCTCTCTGATTCTACCTCCTTTATCCCAGCATTCTGTTTAGTTTTTCCCTCCTAGCTCTGTTCCTCTATAGCTCTGCTATAGGCGCAAAGCAATTCCTTTATTTATCAATGGTAATAACAGCATACAGAAGGATATCCCACATCAGATAGCTATATATCATTAAAAAATTACATAAAAAAACCTCTTTGTTGGATAAAAACACAGTTCTGAAACAAAATTCCTTTACTCACATGGAACTGAACTTGGTGAACTGAATTCCCAGGGAAATTTGGAGCTATTAAATCCCTTCACCCCCTTCCTGTTCTAAAAAGAAACCAGGAGAAAGTGAAGTGAACTGTTAGATATCCCCAAGGTTCTGGAATTTCAGGCCAGTTGTTGGTGCTGGTCAGCAGAGAAGACACACTTGGAAATATAGCCTCTTATTGTTTGCATTTTAAATCTGAGCCACTTATTTTGTATGCTTCCTCCATGCTCAGCTTTCTGTAAGTTTGTCTGACCCCTTGATTCTCTACATCTTTGTAGGGGCAAGCATAATTCTGCATGGGCTAGAAATCATTTGTTTCTATCTCTCTTCTGTATGTCTTATCTGTATTCTTGTATACTTCAACCTTCAAACTTCTTCCTGATACATGAAATATATTTATTCATTCCCTATCTTAGTTCATCAGATTCAAATGTCTGTGGTTCCCTACATGCCAGGCACTATTTTAATACGTTATTATTGAGATGCCCATGAACAGAGAAACATATTGCTTTGGGGAGCCAATATTTTATTGGTTTATGGAGATGATTGGATGTGATAAGCAGTCAAATATCAAATAATATCAAATTACTATAGTGTCACAAAATCAAAATAAAATACAGGACTGTGATTCAGAGTATGGGACCAGAAGTCAAGGTGGGACAGCTCTTTCAATAGAGAATAATTAAATTTTGAAATATGCAAATAATAAAAAGAAATCTCTAGGGCCGGGTGGTAGTGGCGCACGCCTTTAATCCCAGCACTCGGGAGGCAGAGGCAGGTGGATCTCTGTGAGTTTGAGGCCAGCAAGGTCTACAAGAGCTAGTTCCAGGACAGGAACCAAAACAAAAAGCTACAGAGAAACCCTGTCTCGAAAATCCAAAAAAAAAAATTAAAAAAAAAAAAGAAATCTCTAGGGACTTGGGTTGGGAATAGGAAAAAAATCTGCTAAGAGGAAAAGGAAGTAAGGGATCTAGGCTGAAGCAGATTTGGCAAGTTTGGGAGACAGGAGACCACAAAACAAGAGAATGCCTTTAACTATATCTAAGAATGAAATGTGACTGTGACTCAAAGAAATGAAAATGAAAATCCTAAGCATCAAAGCCTTGGCTTTCTACAGCACACAATGGCAAGGCTATTCTTAGTGCTGGCCTCAGGCCCCACTGCATGCTAGGCGAGTTCCCTGGCACTGGCTGTAAGCATGCCCAGGGTTCGCTAGTCATGCTGGTGGCCTTGGATTCATGTTAGTCGTTAGGCGGGAATCTTCAACCCACCTGAGCCTCTTCAGTAGCGAGCAAACAAGACTTTCTAGACAAACACTTCCAGATCTGAATGTATTATTCTGCCCCGCTGCACAGCCAGGGACACTAACTTGAAAATCATCCTGAAGGCCTGCCCTAAAGGCTGGTTACCCAGACTACAGCCTGTATATGTCTCTTGTCTCTATATGCAGATGGCTTATTTAAAAGTGATCAAGTCATTTTTGTGTTATTTTTCTAATTTCTATAATCAAAGCTCTTTCTGGAAACATTAATCTGGCCTATATAAAGCGTTAGATTAATATGCATCTAGACAAGAATGCCACACATTCTTAGGTATCTGTACTCAGTTAATCTGAGGGACAGAGGTACTTTCTGATACTTTCTGTATTGAGTCAGAAGAAAAGCTGTTTTGATTTTATTTTGTTTTGTTTTCTGGCATGTTTCTTGAACTGTATATCCCCTGTGGTTATGTTTTTATGGCTCTATTATTTATCAAGGTGATGGACGTAGGTTCAACATATTATTCCTCCACTGAGAAGACTGTGCTAGATGGTGATTTCCAGAATTGTGGGCAGGGTCGTGGGAACTGACCCAGTGATCCTGAGATGCCAAGAGAGGCAGACCTCAGGAAGCTCTTGCCACCTGCAGGTCACAGGGAAAGCAGAGTCCTGTCCTCAGAATCCAGTACAGCCTGTATTTAGAGACAGGATGCCTCAGACACTAGGCCAAAACAGGAAATAGGGAAAAAAGCCCTCAGATTCCTTCTCTTTTAAAAACTAATTATTGGGGCAAGGTGGCTGTGAGCCAGAAGACACCTTTCAGGAGTTGGTCCCCTCCTTCCCCTTGCTAATGGAACAGTCTCACTTGTTCCATTGCTCTTGCTACAGAGGTTAGATGGCCCATGAGCCTCAAGGTGATGCTCATGATGCTCCTGTTTCATCCGGAGTTCAAGGTCATCATTGCTGACATGATGAGTCTTAACAGACATAAAACCCAAGAAGCTGTCACTGGAATAGCAACTCCAGGCTCTCTCTGGAACTCACCCTCTCCTCCATCAGCCCTCGTTCTGTCCTGGGATCCAGTTCAGGGCACTGCGTTCAAATGTGTTGTTGCGTCTTCCTAGATTGCTCAGGTCTGTGACATTTCCTCTGGCTTTGGTCTTCCTGGATAGTCCTGATTCTGACCCTGGAGAATGTCTCTGCATCTGAAATTGCCTGGCAGCACCATTCCTTAGGCATGGGATCCTAAACTGTATGAGAATGGAAAAGCTGAGCTGAGCACAAGCGAGCAACAAAACATGCATGCATTCCTTTCTCTTTTGTATGCAACCTGACTGTTTCAAGTTCCTGCCTTGACCTCCCCACAGTGATGAACTGTGTGTAACCTCGAATTTTAAACTGAAATAATCCCCTTGTTCCCTAAATTGTTTTTGGATGGGGTCAGGATGTTTTATCACAACAGAAACGAAACCAGGACACTGGCAAGACCACAGTGGTGGTCTGTCTTCTCGAAAATCCTCTGAGTACAGAGATGGGAGGCGCAGCTTCTAGGCCAAGTCATCTGCCAGCCAGTCTTCAGGCAGGACACCTATGGTGCTCCCCAAATCAAAGAGTTGATTTTTTATATATATATATGCAGTGGAGAAAATGTCTGAGACAATTTCTAATTCTTTAGTAATATGATGCATTTTTATTTAACCTTTTTATTATTGTATAAAAATCTGATACATGTATGCAATAGGTTTTGATCAAATTCTTCCTCAGTCCCTCTCCTGTAGTTCCTCACATACAACCCTCATTTTTTCCTCCAGATTTCACGTGCCCTACCTCCACCTTTAAACCTACTCCGTCCACTTAATGCTGCTTCTATCTGCATGGCTGTAGGGCCATCTGATGGAGCATGGGCATCCTCTCACAAGCCTCATTCCTAAGGAAAACTGACTTAAGGAAGTAATTTTACAAAGTGGTTTTGGACATGGGCTCACACACATGCAATCATACACACATACACACACACACACACACACAAAGCCTAAGATATTTTTCAAATATTCTTAATTTTTTTAATTCTTTTTTTTTCGTTGTCCTAGGGACTCACCATGGCCCTCTACGTTGCAATGGGTTACGAAGCAAATGACATGATTTATTTTTGAAATGCTTGAAAGAGCACACATTTTAGTCATTAAAATTCTTCTGATAGCTTTGATGCTTTGTGTAAATTTTACCAGAAATGAGGATGTTTGGCTCACAAGGTTGGATGTTCCAAGTCACGAATAATTTATCCAGTGCTATGATTGCAAAATCCCAAATATTTCTCAAGAGCGGAAGCCTCTGATTAAGCATAACACATGATGGGGTGGATTTGTTTTTAAGTCTGTGTCTTATAATGCTTAGAGCTTTCAGATCATGAACTGAGAGTTCTCTGTTGAGGTGAAAGAGTTAAGCTGAACATGATTTTCCTCAAGACTTTTCTTCCTCTGTGTGTCAAACCGGATCCAGAACATTCTGCCAATGCTAGATCGGGTTCTCATGTACTGTAGTTTGACTGTGGGAATTGTGTGAGCCGTGAAATCAGTTTCTCTGAGCAGTAGCGGTTGTTTAGGAGAACAGAGGAGGAGGAAGGAGACAAACGAAGGGCAGGCAGCTGCTGCAGCAGCAACCAAATTCTTCAGTGTTTCGAATGACTGAAGCCGGCAGTTGCGAGTCAAGAAACAAGAAAGAAGCAGGACCCTGAACGTGTGTTTATGTTTAAACGGCAGCTCTTACAAAACCCCTGGAAGCTTTACACAGTGACCAGAACCTTATAAGACCCTGCTTAACGCATTGTCAGGTGGCTGGCTCCACCCTGGAGCTGGTCTGCAGGGCAGAGCTGGGAAGGCCTGGGGTACCTCATGGAGTAATGGTGACACTGGAGTGAGCCAGGCCAGATGAAAGGGGCCGGTCAAGGCCTCTGCATCCGGTGCTGTCTTTCCAAACATACTAGAGTGTGCTCACTTCAATTTATCACAAGCACAGGTCAGATTTCAGATGGCTGGGGCTGGCAGCCTCGCAGGACACTTCATTGCGAAACTAGAGAAGAAAATAAGTATGCTGTGGCTAACCCTGCTATTCACCTACGGGTCTCACTCTTGTTTCCAGAGCTTTGTCCCTGCCCCTTTGGCACTCCTAGCGGCCTGTGCCATCATTACTGGGACAGCTTGGCCTTTTCCGATGTGGCCCCAAGTATTCAAATGAAATTGTCACTGCTGGGTGGTACAACGTAACGTGCTTTGACACGGCGTGATTACAGACAGAGAAAACAGACTTTTATTGCATTTATTCTCTCAGAAAAGTGTCTCTGGTGGCTCACAGCAGACATCCACTTAGTTAGATCTGAATGAACCCAAAGTGAGCCATCTGCATTGCCCGCTGTCTTTGTGTTCTTAGAAAGAGACCCCAGCAGGCCTGCCACGGCTGTAAAATGGTGTTAAGAGAAGATGATCGTACTTAGAACCCAGAAGGGATGACTTGTAACTTTCAAACCAGAGTAAAAATAGGGTAGGCACATGGGGGGGCAGCAGCCCGTTCTCTTCTTTGCTTGCTCCTGTATTCACAAAATCCACAGCTGCACATTGTACCCTCCGGTTATGTTTGGTCTTCATGTAAAATATGTGTCATTCCAGGACAAAGAGAAAGGGCTTGATTGGTGGGGATTGGCAGGCAGCTTTTATCCGCGCTGTCTGTTGTCTATGTGAGCTCCCAGAGAGAGGTTTAGGAGAGAAGGGACTCAAGGCATGAGCCGCCTGTCTTTACCTCCTAGAATAAAATTTCACTAATGCAGCCATCTGTGGGAGGTAAGGGCTCCCATTTCCTCTCTGGCTCATGTCTCTGCTAGGAGGAAGCTTTTCCTCAAAGAGGCAACAGGGAGTAGACCCCGTGGGAAGGTGCAGAGGCAGATGAGAATTCTTTTATTCCTAGAAAAGGAAGTTTTCTACTACAAAACAAAGAAAACGTAGAAATAAGAATACGATTAAAGGTTCTAGTAGGAAGGAAATGTAAAGATGAAGAAACTTGTATTTTCCTGTTCCTAAATATTTAGAATGAGGGAAATATATGTCTTGCTTTTCTTATTCAAATACCTTATGATTTGAGGGTTCTTGTCATTAATGACTGAATATATATATATACACACATATATATATGTATATGTGTGTGTATATATATTATTCTCTATATTTAAAATGTCATTGATGGAGTTGGGAAGTTGGGTCTGCAGTTAAGAGCATTTACTGCTCTTCCAGAGAACATGAGTTCAGTTCTCAGCACCCGGGCTGGTTCACAACCACTTATAACTCCAGTTCTAGGGACTGACTCCTTCTTTTCACCTCCACGGGCGTGACTGTCACAGAGAGAGAGAGAGAGAGAGAAAGAGAGAGAGAGAGAGAGAGAGAGAGAGAGAGAGAGAAAGAGAGAGAGAAACAACAAAGTGAAGACCATATACAGTTTATTTTCTGAAAACCCTTGCAGATACACCTGAGCCAGGGCAGTCCTGCCGAGATGAACATGATGCTGGAATGGGAAAGCAATCTCTCCTTAGATTATACATGAAATCCTGGCATTTCACACAAAAACCTCATCTTATAAATATTTGTATCTAGTATTAATTATAAAAAAGGAATAGGAAAGTAGCCAAAATTCTAAAAAGACGACATTATGGTTTTGTGTATTCCTTTAGCTTCCTCTTATATGTAGGGACCCCAAATAATTCTCTCTAGGTATCTTCCACACAGTGGTTTTTCAATAAAAGTGCCACAGGGCTAATAACTGTCCTACTGTGTGACCATAGGCAGCAAGCTATCCAAATACAGTGCATCGTTCTCACAGTGTGGCTGAGTTAGCACTGCTCAGGCTTTGACCATGGCTGATGTTGGTCAAGATCCCCAATGCCACCACTTACTGGAGAGGAAGTTTGGCTCCTCCAGCCTCCATGCCCTCATGGATGCAACCTGCCTCTCCTGGTTGCTAATTTAGTCATTTGGCGAACATCTATTGAATGCTTTCAACTGCTGAGCTGCCTTGTGTAGGAGGAAGAAAAGGTCTCAGGTTAGTTCTGTGACATCCCCCTGGGCAGCCACATTGATGACACATTGAGCAGTGATAACCTTGTCAAGTCTCACGAGCCCACCATGGTAGCTATGACAACTGATGGTCATTCATGTGCACATGTCAAATTAAACTCCCCCATCCCTTCCTATAACCCTTTCTTGCATATTGTTATAGGAACAACTTGATAGAAATATATAATCTCATGTTAACTTCCCCATACTTTCTCCCTCCCCTCCGCAGAATGGAGTCTACCGAAAAATGTGAAGTGGTAATTCAACATTTTAACGGAAAATATCTGAAAACACCACCAGGCATCCCAGGTAAGAAATGCCATCAGAAGTCATTAAAAACTGTCTTGGCTTCTGGCTAATGTTAATTCATTTGCCTACTGTTGGAGGGATTAAATCATTGCCTACCTTTGGAGGGGTTAAATCATTGCCTACCATTGGAGGGGTTAAATCATTGCCTACTATTGAAGGGGGTAAATCATTTGCCTGCTGTTGGAGGGGTTACATCATTGCCTACTGTTGGAGGGGTTAAATCATTTGCCTACTGTTGTAGGGGGTAAATCATTTGCCTGCTGTTGGAGGAGTTACATCATTGCCTACTGTTGGAGGGGTTAAATCATTTGCCTACTGTTGTAGGGGGTAAATCATTTGCCTACTGTTGGAGGGGTTAAATCATTGCCTACAGTTGTAGGGGGTAAATCATTGCCTACTATTGTAGGGGTTACATCATTGCCTACCATTGGAGGGGTTAAATCATTGCCTACTGTTGTAGGGGTTACATCATTGCCTACCATTGAAGGGGTTAAATCATTGCCTACTGTTGGAGGGGTTACATCATTGCCTACCATTGGAGGGGTTAAATCATTGCCTACTGTTGGAGGGGGTAAATCATTTGCCTACTGTTGGAGGAGTTACATCATTTGCCTACTATTGGAGGGGGTAAATCATTGCCTACTGTTGGAGGGGGTAAGTCATTGCCTACTGTTGGAGGGGTTAAATCATTACCTCCTGTTGTAGGAGGTAAATCATTGCCTATTGTTGTAGGGGTTACATCATTTGCCTACTGTTGGAGGGGGTAAATCATTTATATTCTGTTGGAGGTATTAAGTTATTGACATACTGTTGGGGTTACATCATTGGCATACTGTTGGAGGGGGTATATTATTTGCATACTGTTGGGGGTAAATCGTTTGCCTACTGTTGGAGTGTTATAAAGGTGCATTTTTTCACATCTCCTTTTTTCAAATCTGATCTGTGCATGTTGAGTAGTATGTATGGTGTATGACATGTGTATGTGAGGGCTAAAGGGGAGTACTAGATGTCTTTTCAGTCTCTGTTTTATTCTATTGAGACATGGTCTTTCACTGAACCGGAAGCTCACTAATTTGGTTATCCTGATGGCCAGTGAGCTCCAGGGATGCGCCTGTCTTCATCTGCAAGTGCATAGCCATGCCTAGCTTTTACATGGATGTTGGGGATCTGAACTTGGACTCGCATGCTTGTATAGCAAGCACCTAAGCTGTAGATCCATCTCCCCACTTCCTAATTGTGTACGTGTGTGTAAACACTATTTAAAAACTCATTCCCAGACTTTCTGGGTGATTCTTCGTTGTGGTGTGTTTGAATTGTTGCTGTTGATTCCCTGAAGTGGGTTAGAAGAGGAACAGAGCAAAGTGCAGGTGTGCTTGAGATGAATGATGCTTGTGACACTCGACTTGAGTGCTGAGTCCTTCATCTGCCTTGTATTAAGTGGCTGTGCCGTGATATTCATAGCAGAGATGAAGAGCTCATACTGGACCCCAACCACCACTGTCCACTTGTAAGAAAACTTTATGGCAATTTGGCAGTCATGAAATCTGAGTGCAAAAATTTTACAATAATATAAGTGACAGTTTGAGAAATTGTTGAAAGCTGCAATCTATACTATCCCATAGCGTTTTATATTTTCTCAAGGCAGAAATCTTAAGAGTTTTATATACATTGTAAAAAGATACCACTTTTGGTTATCAAGAGTTACATTTAACATAAAAAATAAAATGTATCATGTCTATCAGAATTATTGATGCTTTAACTTGGCTTAACCTGCTAAGGAACAAGAAAGGTATTTGGTGTTGGATGATTACATTGAAAAATAGCTCATGAGACCTGGGCATGGTGGTTCACTCCTGCCTTCCTAGCACTTGGGAGGCAGAGGCAGGAGAATCAGGAGCTCAAGGTCATCTTCAGCTGCATGGAGACTTTAAGGACAGCCTGGACTACCTGAAATCCTATCTTCAAAAATGATATTGCATATTAATATATAAAAAAATTAAGATTGAATGAAGTGCTGTGCTGAGACAAATTATAGCATACTAAGAGCCTTTTAGTGAATGTTGGTTATTGTATGGCTCTTTTGATGATGACCTATATCAAAGGGGAAAAAGTATATATATATGTGTGTGTGTGTGTGTGTGTGTACCTGTATATATATATATGTACATATATATGTATATATGTGTATATTAATTTATATTTTGGGTTTTGACAATTACTGTTATAACATCACTATCATTGGAATCCATAAAGGGTTTGGAAATTTGGCTTCTCAATTCCTTAAAAAAGATTGAAGTTACATAGAGGAGAAAATGTGAACGATGGGAGAGATTTTTTTTTTTTTTTTTTTGGTGGCATAGTCAGGGCTTTGTCCTGACTTGGTTGCTTGGGGAGGGTGTTAGTAAACAGGAATGCCCTTCGCAGAATGTTTGGATGATGGAGAAGATGCAAAGGCAAGTGATTGGTTAGTCGGTGAGTGCCATGCAGCCATGCTGGTGCCTTGATTTGGTTAGCTTCCACAGGGAGCACCCCCTGGGAACTGACTTCGTCGTGATCCACTAGGAGACATATGGTGTTGTTAGGAAAGCTGCCACAGTTTTCTTCTCAGCATGGAAACTGTCTTTGCATTTTAGGAGAAATAGTGTGGTCTTTTTTTCCCTTGTTAGTATAAATAGACATCTCAAGACATTCTGCCCAGAACTGGCTTTGAATAGACAAGGCACGTAAGTGCGTGTGCATGTGCATGTGTGTCTTCTGCTGAATCAGAAACTCAGCAATCTGGTGAGAATTGCTGGCCAATGTCTCCAGGGATTTGCCTGTTCTCCCGCTTCACAAGCTAAGATTGCAGACACACGCCACCATGCCTGCCTTTGATGTGGGCTCTAGGGATCTGAACTCAGGTCCTCATGCTTGTGTGACAAGCTCTTTACTAAATGAACCATCTTCCCAGACCCTACAGTTTCCTCATCTTAATCCCAGTTTACCCAACAGATGTCTGCAGACGCAGAAGGCATTGAATTAGGTGTGAATCCCATGGTTATGTTAAAGAGGTAAGGAATGAGCTAACTATGTGGAATCATTAATTAAAATCTGATCACAGGGTTTTAACTTTATAGGTTTCTTCCTTTGGGGAGGAAAAAAGACATACTGAAATCCATCTTGACCTGACAGGTTTGGAAATATTTTGTTTGGTTTTCCCCAAACATATAGGTAATTAAAATAATTTAATGCTAAAGTCAAGAAAAATCCCTACAGATTTTTAAATGTTCCAGCATTCTTCATGTGCACACAGGGAGGGCTAGCACCTTTTTTAACATCATAGCTACCCCCAATGGAAGCATGGTGCATCACACAAAGTTGCTTGTGAGATTTTATCCCCTTGATAGTTCATGGCAGCAAGAAAACCAACAGCTTGGCTCAGTTACAAAATACTCAGAGGCGGAACTTATGCTTCTGAGGCCTCGCCTCAGTGGAATAGAATTAAATGTGCAATGCTGATCATCAGGAGTTCTCAAGTTGGCCTTTGTTTAGCATAATTTTGGAAGTCAAATAGAGTTTAATAAAATCTTCAAATGCTAACAGAAGATATTAAATCTTTGATATGTAAATCTAATGTGAAACACAAGAGTATGTCATAAGAAACAGGTTTTGGGAAGGTATAATAGGAAATGTCCCCACAGGATCCAGTGTGGATGTCGTTGCAGGCAGGATGAAATGGGCCATATGTTGCTTACTCAGTTTGGCGCTCATGGCTTCTATGTGGATCCATTTAAAATATTATTTTTATAATTCATATTTTTGAAAAATTTAGTATGTGTGTATGTGCATGTGGGTGTATTTGTGAGTGCTGTTGCATTTAGCCATGGCGGACATGGGGAGGTTAACCAACACCCACTGTGGTTAGACCTTTCTTGCTTTCTGTCTTGTGTAAGGCAGGGTGTCTCTTGTTGTTTGTGGCTGTGTATTCAAGGCTAACTTGCCCATGAGGTTCTGGGTACCCTGTGATTGCCTGTGTCTTGCTGAAGATATACTTTAATCATAGACACTCAAGCTAATCCATTTGATTTTGACATGAGTTCTGGGGACTTAAATTTGGTCCTGATGCTGAAGTGGTCAGTTCATTACACATGAGTTTTGATAGCCCAGAAATTCATCTGTTAATTGAATTTTCTTTTCCATTGCAAAGACAAAGAGTTCAAGGTTACTAGCAGCTGCTGTAACACACAGAAGAGAGTCCTGGGAGTGGTTTTAAAATTTGATTATTTTTATTTCTGTGTGTGAAATGTATTTGTTGTTTTCATTTATGTCTGTGTGCTTGCTAATCCCTATGTGCACTTGTGTAGGGCTGATGATGGCAGCCAGAGAAGTTGTTGGATCCCTTGTAGTTGGAGTTGCAAGAGTTGTGAGTCAGTGTGGGTGCTAGGATCTGAACTTATGTCCTCTGGAAAAACAACAAGCCTTCACAATCACTGAGCCATCTCCAGCCTTGTGTCTTTCTGGTTTTCCTTCTTTAAGTGACCAGATTTCAACTCCTTTCAGTAGAATAGTTGAGAGAGCTTCTCTTTGCTGGTGGACATACTAATCATTTTTCGAAATAACATTAATTGATGTGACCTTCTTGAAACAAAGAATGAATATAATCAAACTCAGTGTAAAGAATTCTCAAGAACTAGTAAAAGAAACAGAATTCAAAAGCAATGAGAACTCCAGTCTTCTGCTGTAGCCTAGTTCCGTGTGTTTGGGGCCAGAAGTCTGTGACTGTGTGTGCACATGGATGTTTTCAATGTCGCAATATTTAAAACCATGTGCGAACAATCCAGTCATGTGCAATGACCAGAGCCACCATGTCCTAAGAAGGCTGTGGATATTAAATCACTCAGCATCCTATCTTGTTCTATGGGAGTGCAGAACAATTTGTGCTAAGTTTATATCACTCCCTTCTTTATTTGAAGATGGTTTGTGGAAGTAGGCACACACTGTGGAGCACACATGGGGCTCCGTTCTGTGACCCTTGGCAATGATGGTGACCCTTATAGGAAACACAAGGCTAATTAGGCCAAGTAATAATCTCTTTCAACTCCTGATCCCCGTAGTGCTGTTTCTACCAAGGATCAAGAAAGATAACTCTTTAAATACTGAGCCTTGACATGGTTATAAATTGTAAATTCAGAACCATCACTGTTAAGCACATTTGCAAGGATATCATCTAACATTGATCTCATTTATGAAGTCAACACCATTTGTGTTTTGATTATAGTATGAATAATTTGCTCATTAAATATTAGTTACATGGTTGTTAAGTTTTTCTTTGTGACACACATCAATGTGATGTTAAAGAGAATGATGTAGATACCACATTTAGGATCATCCTGGGTCTCTCTATATAGCAAGCCTCTTCCCATTAATTCATAAGAGGTCTAGTGTCAATGAGGGCATTGTGGATCTTTCCATTCCCACTATTAGAGCATCCCCAAATGGTTCAGATGATGCTCAACGGGATCAGGAAAGAGCAAGGAGGGCAGATGGGCAGATCAATGATACATATGTATGGATAGATAAGCGTAATGGGTAGTTGGATAGATAGATAGCAGAATCAAACTATAAAGTATTAGGACACCTGGATGAGGAAGCTTAAAAAGATTGAACATTACAGTTGTCACTAACGAATCAGAAGGTGAGGTCAGCCTCACATATCAAATAGTGCCAGTCATGTGAACATTGCATCAGTACCATTAGCAGAAAGAGGTCCTGCAATGATCCTTCCCCCAGAGAGCAGAGACAACACAGTGTTCCACAAATGTTGCATGTCCTGTGTATTGATCTTGATGCTTCCTGGGCAAAACGAATGCTCATTAGTTGCTTGCCCGCCTCACCCCAGGCATTTCTGTGTTCCGTAATGAATTACACAGCTATGCGGGCCAGCCCCAAAGCATTTCATTTCCAGCTAGCTGGCGGAGCAAAGGCTAAGTTCCCAGAAACCTCAGGGCTCTGGAGGGCATGAACTCAAAAGGATCGCTTTCAAAGAGGCCCTGAAGCAGAGTGACCCACAGTGTGGGAAAGGCTTTCACATCTAAGGACACCCATTGATGAACACAACCTACATGCTGCATTGTGGGCAAATAAATCACGTTCTGTTCTCAGATGAGACTTCCGCCTGTGAGCGCGTGTTTCTGTCAGCAAAGCTGTCTTTCTAGAAGAAAATGGAATCATCCATGTCTGTTCTTAAGATTTCCTTATTCTTAGATAATTGCTCCTAATCCCAAATGAACTCCAGGAAATCTGGGAGAGTTGAAAGACATCTTGTCATATTAGAGAATGCTTTCCATTTCTAAGAGACCTTGTTCATAATAGCAATTTGGACCAGCTAGTGAACTAGAGAAATCCTTTTTTCTGTGACAGAAATTTTATCTTTTATAGTCTTGATGTCTTGACATAGTAAATTCACTGTTTCTCCTTTCTTGAAATAAGTAACAATATGTAAATTATGAATGTATACGAACACTTTATGAGAGTGTCAGAGAAAAATTTCTAAGAGTGTTTTTTTTCACTGTAAGAAAATATGGGGTTGGTTATATGGCTTAGTGAGAAAAGACATTTGCTGACAAGCCTATGAATTTGATCATCAAGATGTTACACACACATACACTTACAATAAATATAATCCAACTATTTTTAAATAAATATTTGTTTAAACTTAACACTCCTTTCAAAGCAAAGCAAATGCCAACAGCATATTTAAATGCAATATATGTTAAAATATAAAATTTAAAATCAACTTAGATATCTTGTGTATAGGAAATGCTGGAGACCATTAGCATTGGTGTTCCTTTCATGGTTCACTCTAAGTCCAGAAACACAGTTCTAGCTTGGAAATAGGTCACAAATAGAAAAGTATTGTGCTACACAGTAGACAAAAATATATTCTTATTGCTGTGCTCAATGCACCATTGCATTGAAGGGAACAAAGCCTCATATGGGGCCTGGCACGATTGCTCAGTGGAAAAGATACTTGTCAACAAATCTGACTTGAGTTCAATCTCGAGAACCTACATGGTGGAAGAAGACACCAACTATTGAGGACTGTCCTCATTACAAAGAGAAAGTACTTTCTTAAATCAAACTAAAATTCATATTTCAGATAGACTTTGTAAGACATTCAACCCAGTTGGGTATCAGGTTTTGATTTCACTTAGTGAGTTTTAGCAGTACTTAAGGGGTGTTGTTTTTCTGTTCTTTCATTTTTCTTTTTTTCTTTTTTTAATTTCTATGAATGTCTGTGTACCATGTGCATAGAATTACTGTGAAGGCCAGAAGAGGGGGTTGTTTCCTGGAGTTATGGATGGTTGTAGCTGCCGTTTGGTAATGAGAACTGAACTTGGATCCTTTGCAAGAACAGCCAGTGCTTTTAACCACTGAGCCATCTCTCCAGCCCCTTCCTGACCCCCTTATTTACTCTTCTTTTTAGATGATGTCTTGTGTCTCTCCAGCTGGTTGCTGGTCTGGAACTCACTCTATAGCCACAAATGAAATTGAACTTCTAATCCTGAAGTTCTCACTGCCTAAATGCTAAGATTACACATGTCTACAGATCTGGGACTAGAACCCAGGGCTTTGTGATTATTTGGTAAGCACTTAACTACATTTTTACAAAAAATTTCATCATTATTTCTATATATTAAATACAAAGTAGGCTTGTAAAAAAAAGTAGAATTATTGTTGTTGTTGTGATAGTGTTAGTGTGCTTCAGAAAGCAACCAGAAAATATCTTGGTCAATGGTGTCTTCAGTTCTGTATGAATTGTTTGGCCATTGACTTGGCCCATCCTGTCTTAGCCTTCTGTGGACCATGCTGGTCTTAGCAAGGTAAATACATAACTGTTTAATGTAGGAGAGAAGAAAAAGACAAGGGTAATACAGTTGTAAACTGGATAATGAGTTAAATAGAAAAGACACAGATTCATCTAGAAGGGACCACAAAGGTCAGAAAAAGCAGTGCCCTGTGTCTCATGCCCACCCCCTTCTATACTTTTAACTACAAGTGACAATGGCCATCTCCAGTTCCTCTAACATATCTACAACATACACTTTAGTTTCTGCACGTTCCCTCCTTGGACAAAAATTGACCAGGGCTCAACCAACCCAGGCGCCTTATACAAACTTGGAGAGTTGTTGACCTCTGGAATAACCCTGTACTGGTGGAATTTACCATAAAATGAATATTTCACAAATACACATTAGTTCCCTGGCTTATATTTTTGTGTCTTGGCTCAACACCATTGATTTTCTTTGCCAGAAGAATGCTATAATGCTTATTATCAATAACTTCCAATATTATCATGTATAGATTTTAATTGGTACAATAATGTCAAAGCTCTGGTGCCCATCAGAATGTGTGTGAGCTCTGGTTATTGAATGAGGTTGAGACAGAGAAGGAGAGGCCCATATTCATCTCAATGATCATGACGAACTTCACCACTGATTTCTCAGCTAGTAACCACATTTAGGTTTGTGCACACTTCCAAATGGAAGATTTGACAGGAAGACCGTCCCAAACCCACAGTAAATTGTTAATTTTGTTTCTAAGAGTGTTGGGCGTTTGCCTCCTGTCAATGTTGCTAATGAGTAAGCTATTTCAGTGTCTGCCTAAGTATGTCTGATTAGCAAGCAAAGAGAGTTGAGTGGCTTAAGACCAATTAAGGCACAAGCCAGGGAGAGCAAACTGAATAATTAAGTGCTTGGTGCCCTTCTAAATATGCGATTTCACTTAGTGGATTTCATTTAAAACAAATTCTAACCCATTTCTAGATAAATGGTTAGTATTCTGAATTAAATATATTCTAGTCTCTCCCAGCAACTGTCAAGATGCCTACCATATATCCAACTCATTACTTAAGATCTTTTTTTTTTTTTAACAATGAAGTCTGGAAAGACAATACTTTGAGAAGGCTGAATGGGAGCTCTCATTAGGCAGGCTCTGTAGTAGCCCTCATTTGTTTATCTTATTATCTCCCTCCTCTGACTTCTTAAGTCTTTAAGCCCATGATTGATAGATTCATTATTTTTCTATTATTTAGCCTTTTTCAGTTCAAAACCACAACTGTCCCATCACAAATGAGCGTATTCATGCCTTATTTTCTGATTTTATGTCTTGCAAAGGCATCTTTGTCCCATGATCTGTCAACTATCTCTAAACAAAGCAAAGTAACAACAGCAAAAGAGAGTGTTGACCTTTATCTCTCTCCCCTTGCCTCTTTTTAAAGAGTGGTTTTATTTGTTTCACGTGTATGTGTGTCTGTCTGTGTGTGGGTACTCACACATGTGTGTGGCACACAAAGACCATAAGAGAGGGCTGCGCTCTCAACCGCTGGGTCCCTCTTCAGCCCCCCTTGCCCTTTTTTCTTTAAATAATTACTTACAAACTCTAGGAATACAGCTCCTACACTTTGCTGTTTGGTTCAGTCATCCAAACCAATGTTCAGAGGAAGCAATAATAATCATTATTTGCTCATTGATAAATAAATAATTTGTTAACATACGGACATGGTAGACAGGACCCAAAGCACTCTTGATGCTACCTCCCAGAATTATAGCTATGTTTTTACATCCAAAAGCAGAATTCGGGAATTAAGCCAGACTCAAAATTCAAAACTCATGTGGATTACCTGGTGAGTCAAATGAAGAACTAATGTTCTTAAAAGTTCAAGAGATCAGAGTAGAGAAAGCAGGGTAGAGAGTGGAGTCACCACCATTGGCCTTGGCTGTGGAGGAAGGCGGGTAGCCCCTTAGAAGCTGAAAGAACAAGGGTGTGGATTCTCCTCTCAAGCCTCCAGAGATAAACTCAACCCTATGGATATGCTGAGTTTAGCTCCTTGGATCTGTGTGTCACCCACAGACCCATATGATACAACTCCACACTCTTGATGTGTTCCAACACAGACAGATATCGCACTCATCCGATTAGAAGAGAAATCTTAAACATCAGCTTAGGACTTGCTTTAAATGAACTTCACCCCAGCTATATTCAACAACTGCTTATATGTAAAACAGGAAAAGAACCTCCTTATTTTAACTTAGTTTCTCTATGCCATTTCAGTAGGATGGATGAGAGTAAGACTACATAACATTGAAAAAAAAAAGCCATTACACAGAGAGGTGTTTGAGTCTCAAAACACATTCCTTTTTGTAATCATATATTTTAAATTATCATATAAAGAAGCGACTTTACATGAGGCCTTTTCATACACTCATAGTTTTGGCTTATAGATCCCCACCCCATACCCTCCCCAGTCCCTATTCCCCCCCTCACCCTATACCCTCCCCAGTCCCTATTCCTCTCCACCCCATACCCTCCCCAGTCCCTAATCACCCACTCCATACGCTCCCCAGTCTGTATTCCCACTTAAACCTTTAACGCCATCGTTGCTCATCCTGTCTTGATGGAGGTGGGTCATCTTTCTATCTGTTGTTTCATTGGTTAAGTAATAAAGAAACTGCCTTGGCCACTTTAATAGGACAGAAAATTAGGTGGGTGGAGTAAACAGACAGAATGCTGGGAGAAAGAAGCCGAGTCAGGGAGTCGCCATGATTCTCCCACTCCAGACAGACGCAGGTTAAGATCTTTCCTGGTAAGCCAGCTCGTGGTACTACACAGAATATTAGAAATGGGTTAGATCAATATGTAAGAGCTAGCCAATAAGAGGCTGGAACTAATGGGCCAGGCAGTGATTAAAAGAATACAGTTTCCGTGAAATTATTTCGGGGTATAAGCTAGCCATGCGGGCGGCCGAATGCCGGGGACGCAGCCCTGCCGCTCTTATTACAACACTGTCTGTCTTCTTTTGTATCACAAGAACATATTATGTTTTACCCACTAAAATAACATATGAGCTCAAAACTATCTGCAAACCTAAAATATTTCAGGAAAAGTATTTCAATTAATTTATGCAAATATGCTTCTCTTAGGCTTTAACTTTACTATCACCTTGGTAATTCCCAATATTGAAAAAGTAGAGTGGCTGAGAAAGAAAACTGAAACTTATAGCAGACGTCAGGTGGAAAGTTTAAAGGGTGCTCCATCCCTGCTTGCTTTCCCACGAAAGGCTGTGTCCTCAGGCTTCAAGGTTGTGTTCCCTATGGAGCTGTAAACTTCAGGCACAAATTGAAGTTCTCATGGGGGCTGGAACAGTAAATATAAATAAATATGCTATGATAACAAGAAGAATTCTTAAGATTCAAGTGATTTTCAAGCTTCCTTGGGGCCGGCAGAATGGCTCAGCAGGCTAAGGATCTCGCCTGGCAAACAAGCCTGGTGAGCTTGGCTTAATCATCAGGCCCCATGTAAGGTAGAAGAAGAGACCCAACTCCACTGAGTGGTCCTATGGCCTCCACACGTGCCCCACAGACATGCCTTCCGCAAACAAATCTCATGGAGACTGGTCTTTAGTTGAGGGTCCGTCTTCCTAAGGGTGTCAGTAACTAAGAGCTTCCGTAGATGACTGGGAACTGGGAACAAAAGACTGTAGCAGAGACCCTCAGGGATCCATAAGATCCTTTCCGACAATTTGCAAGTATTTTCATAATGATAATAATTCATTGTTGCTTTTGCCCTCTGATTTTTTCCCTGGTGGAGAGCAGTGACCCATAGGAGAAGTCAGCCAATGGCCATATGAGAAACCAGCTGTCCTCGACCAGCTACTCCAGAAATTATACAGATTTGTTGCTGATAGTCATATCTTTATTATTTAAAAAGGCTTTTTCCCTGTAACCCAGGCAGGCCTCAGATTTGCCACCTTCTGTCTCTGCCCCCCTCCAAATGCCAGCTTTATAGGTGAGAGTCACTATGATACGTTCCAAAGATTAATACAAGACTGCATTTACAGTATTTAATGTTGTAAATAACTTTAAAACATAAAAGTGTTTGTATTGTCTTTCAACTCAGCTGTCATTGCTATTTGAAAGTAAATTAAGTAGAAATCTGAAATCCATGTTTTTAAGTGAGAAATCTCAATAAATATTATATAAAAACAGCCTGTAGAGGAGAATTCAATAACTCTTTAAAAGTCTTTCTTGGTGACTCTTGGTATAATAAAATTTAAATCTTTTACTTTCCTAAGAGCCAGCCAAGATAAAGCTGAGTTAGGATATCCTTTTGATAGACTAGCTATGTTCTAGAAAGTTATTTTAATAGGAAGAATTAAGGATGAAAATTCATTTCAACATGTCCCAGTACTGTTTTGCATGAAAAAGCATGTGTGTGACAGTCCACAGTGTTTTATTTTATCGAATACAGAGGCTGCAGTGATTTTAAAAATATTTACCATTTTTACTAGTAAATAGCGTACTGCTTGACAAAATGTGTGAGTGTTTCATGAAGGGGTAGAGAAACAACAGGCAGGAATTGTGGAGAGGGAGCTGACATAAATTTTGAGTGGCCTGTGAGCCTGCCAGATGTGGAATTGGGTCTGAGACTAATATCAGAGCCAGAAGTTAACCACAGATGTGGCACAGGAGGCTTGACTGTCACATAGCCTAGAGTACGGCTTTTTTTTTTGGAGGGGGGGGGGTTCGAGACAGGGTTTCTCTGTGGTTTTGGAGCCTGTCCTGGAACTAGCTCTTGTAGACCAGGTTGGACTTGAACTCACAGAGATTCGCCTGCCTCTGCCTCCCGGGTGCTGGGATTAAAGGCGTGCGGCTTTTGGTGGGTTCTGACTTCTGAGCCTTCCAAGTGGACTCCACCATTGAGTGGAATTCCCCATGTGGAAGACACTCAGGAGGAACTTCCTAGTTACTAAGTTACTAGATGATAGGTAACACTGTAGCAACAAGGATTTCAACCCGAGTGTGTGATGAAGCAGTCTATGTGTGATGACAAACCTTGCCCACTTGATGGGATTACAGTCACCATGGAAATAAGGCTCTAAGGAATCTTGACTTGGTGAGAGATTTTCTGGATCAGGTTAATTGACCTGGGATGACCCACTCTAAATGATCCCACATCAGCTGGGAGCCCAGACTGAATCCAGCAAAGAAGGCAAGCTGAACTCAACATCTGTCTTTCTCTGCTTCCTGACTGGGAGTGCATGTGCCCCACGGCCTCATACCCCAGCCATCACTGACCCGACTGTGAGCCAACGTGAACCCTCCCTTCCTCAGGTTCCTTTAGTCAGGTGTTTGCCAGAGCAATGAGACAGGTGGCTGAGGCAATATACTATTTGTGCTCACATGATTTTTTTTATTTCCTGGTGGAAATGCTGAATCTTCTTTTTCAGAATCAGATGATCATGAATTCTTTTAAGTTATGGAATTTTAAACTAGTTTGTATTATCTGTAAGGAAATTGGTGCCCTGGTCATTCATAGCACCTAATTATTATTTTAAATGGAAAAAATGATTCCATAGGTAATTCAATATCAATTTCCTCACTTAATTTTTTATAAACAGATATAGTAATGTAGTAGATCCCATCAGACAGCCCATTCATTTTTTTCATTGCAACACAAGCATTTTACAACTTGGCTATACTTCATGTTCTTGATTCAAAGAACAGCATCCTCCCTGCTTATGATATGCTTCCTGTGAGGATCTCATGACTGCCCTCTTTGCCTTCTGTGGATCAGATTAATAAGACAGTACTATGGAGCGTGCCACTTGGCCTGTGGAAGAATGGGTGCTTCACCTTCTTAAAGATTTATTTCTAATTATGATTGTGTGGAGGTGACATGTGAAAGTAGGTTCCCAGAGAGGGCATAAGAATCAGTTATATCCCATGAAACGTGATTAAGAGTCACCTGGTGTGGATGCTAGAAACCTAATCCAGGTCCTCTGCAAGAGCAGGATAAACTATTGACCACTGACTGGGTCATTTCTCCAGCTCAAGGCTTGGCTTTTGATTTGATACTGTCATTTAGCTCCTCACAAAGCTCCTGATGGAGCCTCTCAGTTCTGTCAGAGTCCAGCAGTATAATATTTTTTTTTTACAAATGCATCAATAAGTTTAACAGAAACTGTATAGCTTGGCAGAGTTCTATGGAATTTACTATTATTGGCAGCATTGTAGATCTGTTAGCATTGTGAGAATATTGCCAGCGATATCTGCCTTCTAAACTGTGAGTATAATTTAGCAGTAGAAGCCTATGAGCTGCAGCCATTGGTGGACATTACCTGATAGCCAGGCTGTGTAAGAGATGGCTTTGCGGGACTGGAGAGATGCCTCAGCTCTTATTGCTCTAGAGGACCTGGGTTCATCTCCCAGCACTAACATAGCAAGCAGCTCACAAAACATCTGTAACTCCAGTCCCAGGAGACCTGACACCCTCTTCTGACCTCCCAGGTCACTGCAGGTACATCGTGCACAGGCATACATGCCGGCAAAACACTCATACACATTTAAAAATAATTTTAAAAAATCAAGACTTCAAAATAAATGAATCTTTAAAAAATAAAAAAGATTTTATGACTTACCTTGATGGTTCCATTCCTTTAGTCCCAGCATCCAGGAGGCAGAGACAAACAGATATCTGTGATTTCAAGGCCAACCTGGTCTGCATAGTGAATTCAGGCCAGACAAGGCTACAAGGGAAAAAAATGCCACTGATAGCAAAATAAGGGCTAGTTTTCATTTTGAGTCACATACGCAGTTGACATATCTTCTTCGAGAAAGAGTTCAAAAGTTTATGTTTTCATACATACACACAGCAAAAAGACTGAGAGGAGAAAGTGGGGAGAGTGGGGGAGGAAGAGGAAAAGAGAGGAGAAATTGTGATAGGAAGGGAGGGAGCAGAGAGAGGAGGTAAGTTGATGGGAGAGATGAGGGAGAGGGGAGGGGAGGGACAGAGAGGACCAGATCCCAGTGGTGCACTTCTTCTAACAAGGCTCCACTTCTGGAAGGTTCCAGAACCTCCGCAGACAGTACACTACCACCACTGGTAACAAAATGTTTAAACACATGAATGTATGGCACTCTCATTCAAACCACCACTGTACCACAATATTCACGAAAGTGTAGACTGTGGTGATCGCGGGTAAAGCAGCTACTAATCCTTATAAGAACCGAGATTCTTGTAATCAGTCACTTTGACCCTCTAGGGCTCAGGGCTCAGGAGCACAAGCCCAACTCTCATTAACATAAAAATTCTTCTCAAATATAAATACTATGCAGCTTGTGCAAATTTGTCTGATTTCCAATTCTGTGTTCCTTAACTTTCTCACCATGTCACATTTTTATGATTATTGTTAGTTACCAAACTGACACAATCTAGAATCACCTGAAAGATGAGTCACTGGGCATGCTCTATCAATTAGGTTAACTGAAGTGGGAAGTCCTGCCCACTGTGGGTGGCACCATTCCCCTAGCTGGGATCCTGGGCAATGTAAGTGGATAAGGGAGCTGAGCAGCAGCTTCATGCATCACTCTCTGCTTCCTGACTCTGGATGTGACATGAGCAGCTGCTTCAAGCTCCTGCTGCCTTTGTTTCCCACCATGACAGGTCAGATCCTTGAACTATGCACTGAAACAAACCTTTCCTCCCTTAGGTTGCTCTTGTTGGAGTATTTTATCACAGCAACAGGAAAAGATGCTAACACACACATTGAATTGCTTTCTCCTATCCGGGGTATCCATCTGTGATAAAGACAACTTGATGAGTTTTTGCTGTGTAGTTAACATGACCCACTGAATGGCAGAATCATGCCTTTTGACATCCCACCATGGCCTCTGATACCCAGCATTTGCACACAGGATGCTTAATATAGACACTGAACTGAATTGAAAATAGTTGAATACATTAGTGAGGTTCCTAACACTTCCTTAATTCTCTCCAAATACTGCATTCAATTAGCAGATGTGTGCAAAGTAAACACAGAGGCCATCAACTATGATGACTCCACATGGAAACATTTTGTCCAGTATGTTCTTCTTTGTAGATTTTAAAATAGGTGTATCCTGGAAGCTTTCTTTTGGGTGGATGGTGGTGAAAATCTCTTTCCTTTCAAAAGTGAGAGAACCCTTTTCATCTCCGTAAAGGTCAAATCTTCTCTTCTCTGTGCTCCCAGGTCGTGGTGCTCCCTTCTCCAGATGCAAAGTTAAAACACAAAGTAATGACCTATGGAAATTAGAAGAAGCAAGAGGAATATAAAATAAATGTTCTGGAAAACCAAGCATGCTGTTGGTTGCTCCCATTAATTCTACAACTAGTAATTAGATGTGCTTTTTCCAATGCATTTGAATATGCAGCTACTCCTATCAAAGATTGCTGTTTTCCTGATGTTTCCTGCAGAGATGTCCTTCTACATGGGGCTGAATGCCCTGTGCCATATACAAGATCACCTTCTATTTGACAGACACTGTTGTTTTGATAAATATTTATCCGGTTTTCCCGTGGTGGGTTCACAAAGTCTTTGGCCCACAGCACATGGATCTTCTTCCATGAACCTTTGTTAGCTTCTCTCAGAAAATTTTCATTGACCAGTTTTATTTACAGAGTTAATTCTCTTGCTGCCTCAGTCAGATTCTGCAGTAAAACAAATTGGTCTTAGATTCAGGAGAATTACTTGATATGGGAGGTGATGTATGCTGTGTGTATATTTCATTACCATTGGTTAATAAAGAAGCTGCTTTCAGCCATTGGCTTAACAGGGTCAAGCCAGGCTAAAAGAGATATAGAGAGAGTAGGCAGAGTCAGGAGGAAGCCATGAAGCCATCCACAGGAGACAGATGCTTCCGCCGGAGCTCACCAGTACTTTGCCAGTAGGCCACAAAAATGTGGGATACAAAGATTAATAGAAATGGGTTAATTTATGATATAAGAGTTAGCAAGAAACACATTTAAGTTATTGGTCAAACACTATTGCAAATAATAAAGTTTTTGCATGATTATTTTGGGACTAAGCAGCCGGGAATGATAGAGCAGCCTCCCACCAGCAATTACTTCTGTCTGTCCTTGCTCTTCATGGGGAACCATCATCTTTGAGTTCTCTCTTTTAATTCTAGTGCTTACGGATTTGCCATCTTCTGCATAGCTTTCCGTCTTTTTTGTGTCTATAGAGCCTCTCCTTCCCCTTCTCTCCCTTTACCTCGGTTTGTTCTGTCTTTTTGCCGAGAGCATGAGGGGAAGTCTCTGTGTGCAGACTAGCATCCTTGCCACTTTTTCTGTTTTAGTTTGAGTCTACAAACACCCCTGGATAGCTAGACGCTGTTCTCTTTGGGAGACTAGGAGAGCAAGATTTGTAGGGAAGATGTAAGTTGCCTGGGGTCAGACAAAGTAAATGAACTGAGTCCAGTGTCTAACGCTGGTGCTCATTAAATGTGTGACCTTAGACAACCTTCTTAAATCCTCTGTGCTCCAATTTCCTTATTGGAAAAATACAGCAAACCACAGACCTTTGTGTCTTGATGCTAAGATGACTATTCAGATCCACAGACCTTGTAGAATGTTCCTGGTGAATGCTACCAGCTATGCAGTACTCACTCTTAATTTGGAAGGCTCTCTAGTCTTTCATTGGGTAGAAAGGTGGGATAAAATAGCAAGAATGAGATTTACAGGAAAAATAGCACCCTTCTTTGCATGCCTATGATTGGATGGCCAACTTTCTTCCCTTAGTAAATAGGATGAGTTAATATTCTCTATGCGACACTGGGGAGATGCTCAGTGGGTAATGCTTGTCTCACAGGCATGAGGTCCTGAGTTCAGATCCCCAGCACTAATATAGAGGCCATTCATGGCAATGTGTATCTGTAATCCAAGTTCAGGGTGAGGATGGATGAGACAGAGAAAGGTAGATGGATTTTGGGAGCTCATCGCTTAAACAATCTAGACAAGTTGAAGAGCCCCAGTTTTAGTGACTGAAAAAGATAAAGCAGGGGAAATTTGAGGAAGACATCCATCTGGCTTCCAAACGCATGCTCACACAAATGCATGCTCATTCTCATGTGAACACACAGAGAAGCATGTGTATGTACACACACACACACATACACACACTCACTAAACTAGATTTGGTACAATTTTCATATGTAATTAAGTATTTCCTTTCTTTAGTTTCCTCCAGGCTTTTCTCCTCAGGCCTCCCTTGATTACTTCATGCACAGGCTAGTTTGCAGAAGAACAGGAACATTGGCTGTTGCTTTCTGAAAACCATTTGCTTTTTTTTGTAGACTGATTTTAATGAGCTATTCTTTTGTTTTAAAGAAAACCAATTTGTTTTTGGAAATTTCCTCTCCAGAAACAGTATTTCCTTAGAAACTAAGCTTTGGAGTGCTGTTCCCTCACTGTTCTGAGTAGAATATAAAATTTGAGAGTGAGTTCCAGGAAAGAGGGTGCAATATTAAAAAAGCCTCAGCTAGAATGACAGACCCGTATTTTCCCCATCTGGTCGCCATCTGTCTGGACTCTTTTTCTCGAATGGATGACAGGAGCCATGGAAACCAAGTGGGACTCGATCATGTTTTCTAAATTTCTTTCAATTCCTGAGGTGCCAGAAAGAAAAGGCCTTGCTATCAGTGCTGCTCTTGGTGTTGAAAAGTTCCATTTAGAAAATTGATTACCACTGCTACCTGATTCAAAAGGCATAGATAGAGTCCCTTCTGTGGTTATCAAGGAATTGTGAATCTCAGTTATGAAAGAAAGTGGTATCTATGGACATGAAAACAATTACTGCAATTTTAGATTAAGATAAAAATAAAATAAAATCTTTTTAATATATCATTTACAGACATTGAATTATGTGTATGGGTGTTTTACTTACACCTGTGTCTGTGTGCTACATGTATGTGGTGTTTGCTGAGACCAGATAAGTTCATTGAATCCCCTGGAACTGGAGTTGCAGTTGGTAATTCCCATATGTAAACCATTTTGAGAATTGGATCCAGGTCCTCCGCAAAAGCAGTCGGTGCCCTTCATGGCTGCGACATTTCTCTAGCCCCCTAAAATAAAATATTAATAACACAGTAGAAAGTCTAATATGATCTTTTTCAGACTCATCTGTCCCATGGCAGTGTGATATAGTATTTATAGATATTTATATTTTCTTTTCTTCAGCCATTCATTGTATTACTTTTAGTGAATGTGACATAAATTGTATTTCAGTGTGAATGATGAACACACGCAGGTAAACAAACAATAAAGAGACCAGAAAATGGGAATAAAAAGAGGAATAGGGGACTGTGTATAATGATCAGATGATAGTGCGCTTCCTACAGAAGCGTGAGAATCCATGTTTGATTCCCCCAGGACCCACACAAAAAGCTGAGTGTGCTAGCACCCAAAGCACCCCTCTCTGTGGATATAGACAGGTACATCTCTTGTTGCTTCTGGACAGCTCATCTATCTGAATCAGTGAGCTCTAGGTTCAGTGAAAGAGCCTGTCTCTAAAACTAAGATGGGGAGTGGTTGAGGAATACCCTAAGGTTGACCTCTGGCCTCTGCACATGAGTGTGCGTGCATATACACATACACGCACGCACACACACACACACACATACACGTGCACACACACACGGGGCATGGGGGAGGACTCAAGATAAGTGAACTAACTCTACAGAGATAAAAGAGGGGAGAAAGTTCATAGCATGGGGATAACAGGTATCCTGCCTTCAGTGTTTCAAATATTCTGTAGAGATTCCATTCTGAAAACAAATGAAGAAAGAAAGCAGTATATCAAGTTTAAAACATGATTATCATATTAAAATACTATCAAATATGCAGTAAAAATTCTTATGGTTTGTTTTCTGCTTTGAGACAGAGTCTCTCTATAAAGTCCTTGCTGTACTAGAACTCACTGCATAGTCTTTGCTGGTCGGGACCTCACAAAGACCACCCCCACCCTGAGTGCTGGGATTAAAGGAATGCTAGACATGATTTTAAAGTACCTCAGGCTTGAAGAATGAAACCATAGGTCTGGGTAGATTGCTCAGTCGAAGTGCCTGCTTTACCAGACTGAGGAGCTGAGTTTGATCGCCAGCACTCATGTTAAAAGCCAGATGTGGGGGTCTCTGCTTGTAATTTCCCCATTTGAGAGGCAGAAACAGGTGGATCCCTGGATGCATGGCCACCCAGTCTAGATTATATGGTGAGTTCTGTGTCAATGAGAGACCCTATCTCAAAATAAAAGGTGGACAACTCCTAAAGAATATATGGCTTTCACAAACCCTTGCATCTGCATGTACACGTGTACATATGAATGCATGTGTGTTCCAGTGCATACAGCACACACAACATGAAAACATTTTCTACTGCAATTCTTAATTAAGTGGAATAGTCTGAAGGGTGCTGGACATTGAAGATTCCATGTTTAATTTAGTGTATGTTGTAAGTACTCCTGGACATTTTGCAGTTTAAATCTATGAATTTTCAAGGAGCATGATTCATTCATGAGTAACCCTGGCTCTTACTATAGTCATTAGAAACCTCAGCCTTGATGGTTTCCTGTGACTCTCATAGCTCTCAGAAGTGTGCTCTTGAGACCCCTTTACAATGATCCAAGACTCTCTAGCCTCACTCCTGCCGTATCCGCCCACCTTTCATTTCCCTGGCATCGTGGATTACCAAATGTTTTACAGGAACAGATTAAGAACTCTGGAGAATCAGCTAATTTTCAAAAAGACTGCATTTTGTATCTATACCACTTTTCCTGCATTTTGAGTCAGCTAGGGGAATTTCTGAAGTTTAAAATAAGGAGATTCCTACTCCCAATAGTAAAATATTTATACTTTGATATCGAGTAAAACTTCACAGTTAGCATGATCTTTGAAATACAAATGCAATTTCCATTTACTTTTCAAAGCTCTTAATTCTTTTCCCCGATGTCCCCTGACACTGTGCTGCAGAGACCTAGCTTTATTTGCTTCTCTGTCTCCTCCCTGTCTTCAATATTATACTTGGATGAGACAAGGCAAGATCTGAATGCACTTCCCCGCACCCCAGCCCCTTTAAAAGGTACGCTAGTCTGTTTGTGACATCGTGCAAGACTGTACCTTAAGAAGCCCTGTTTTTAAAGAGCCTCTTGCTCACAAATGGGGTGCAGAGGTGAACAGGATTGATTTCTTTCTTCCTAAGAAAGGCTTTATGTAAATGCTGCCCAGTAAAAATGCATTCCCATTTCCCAAATTGATCCCATCTTAAAGCTTTGTACTCAATTCGGTGTTTTATGTATCACCGTTGTAACAGAGGTTCCATGCTACAAAATGAAAAGGAACGAGAAAAGATATTGAAAAAATACCTAAAAGCCTCTTATCTATCATTTTCAGAGCTTCAGAATGTAAAATAAAAAAACAACAACAACAGCAAATATAAAAAGAACAAATAATTGTGTCCTGAACTGGTATTATTCAAGTAGCTTCCGTGTGTGTGTGTGTGTGTGTGTGTGTGTGTGTGTGTGTGTGTGTGTGTGGCGGGGGGGTGCATGTGTGCGTGAATGTGTGGTGTGTGTGTGTGTGTGTGCTTGCATCTAGGGTGTGTGTGTGTGTATGTGTGTGTATGAGTGTGTGTGTATGTGTGAAGATTTGATTTCTGATGGTTTAGATTAGAGATGTCCATGCCTTGGGTTAGTGCAGATGAAGCCATCAGCAAATGGCTAGGGCTCCTCTATCCTCGGCTGCCTGTCACTTAGAGCCCCATCCTCTCCTATGAAGGGTGGAGTTTGTAGAGTTCTCAGAGACTTCCATCATAAGCTAGAGACAAATACGTGCATGTGTGTGTCTCCCGCAGAGATTGCAGTATTTGAGGAATAGCGTAGGGGACCTAGTTATGGTGGTGATGTAGTGTGTACTTTATCATTCCATTCATTCATTTTCCCTAAGACACCCACCCCAATTCTTGGGCCCGAGAGATTGCTGAGCAGTTAAGAGAACCCGCATTTGTTTCTCAGCACCACACCAGGAGGCTCCCAACACCTGTCACTGAAGCTCTGACATCTCTTCAGGCCCCTATGTCACTGCATTGATCTGCAGGAACCTAACATAGGCACACAAATAGACACAGAAGTCAAACTAAATCTTAAGGAAGAGCAAGATTCTACTTTACAAAATTGAAGATACTGATTAATTTATAGCATTGATTTAAATCCTGTTATTTAATAAGTATATTTTTGTTTGACCAAAAATATCCCTCTTCTCTACCATAGGCAAATGGATTAGCCTGTTGGTGATAGTTTTGTTCACTATGTAGCAGGGACAGTAATAGCACCAAACTCATTTGTTAAGTTTCTATGCATGCAGAGCCCTTTACAGAGTGCCACTCACAAGGTCGCAGTTAGTACTTGTTGTAGCGTTTACGATTATTTTCAGCATCATTTTCTACAGAAGTTAATGTCACTGATGGGCGTCTACCTTCAGCCCATCCTGAAGCTGCAATTCAAGGCTCGTGGATACAGTCCACTTCTGTCAACAGCCAGAATTTTTTTTTTTTTTTTAGCACGGTCAAGAAAAAAAATAAAAACAAAACTGGAAAAGATTAAATTTTCTCAACTTGTCTTATCTTTTTTCCTTTATAAGAATTGCTGTATATTCATTGTTCACACTGATGGGTTTCATAAAGATGTTTTCTTTTGTGTATCTCAAGAAGAGCGACCACACCCATCTGTGTACCGTCCCCTTTATCCTTTCCCCTTCTACTCGTCCACTTTCTTTACCCAGATAATCTAGCTTCTACTTCCTGCCACATATGTGAATGTATGAATATATACATGACCATACACACACACACACACACACACACATCTGGGGTCCACATGTAAGAGAAAACTTGCAATATTTATTTTCCTAAGTCTTGCTTATTTTGCTTAAAATGATGATCTCCATTTTTATCTGTTTTCCTGAAAATGACAAATGCTAAACCTAGCACATACACATACATGCACAAACACACATACACATACAATATATATAATGTATATGTATGCACACACATCAGACACACACACATTCAGTTTCATTTCTTTTCCTGAAAATGATATCATTTTATTTTTCTTTTTTGCTCACTCCTGTGTGTATGTGTGTGTGTAGCATATAGGTATATAGAACATATTTTTTTCCATTCATCTATTGGTGGATGGATACCCAGGCTGATGTCAGGTGGTGATGTTTTCTTGAATTCAACTGTGCTGGAATTTTCTTTGCTCAGCAAACATGTCTTGACTCTTCAGTATGTACCAGACACTGCCTGAGATTCTGAAACTAAGAAGCAAAATGGTTATTATCCTCGAGCTGATGAAATTTGGAGTCTGATAGGAGAATGTGGTAACAAATAAACCCTCAAATGAAAACTAACTCCTAGTTCTTCTCTGAAGGAAAATGATGGGATACAATGATGCGCATAAGTACAGGCCCTCTTCGATTGTGCGAATCCAGCCACTGGGCCAGCACACACCCAGCTGTGTGTCCCCGGAATAGCCTATTGCACCCTGAGAATCATAACATCCTAACTGATCTGTTCCTCATAGATTGTTGATAAATGCCACACATAGGCAACATATACCTAAAGGCCAATTATGTAGTATCTTCTTTATTTGAAAAGCAGAGAAGCCCTACTTTGTGGAATGGTGAATTTTGCAACTCTATATACTTCTGTATTTTGTCCGGTCTTAGACTGTCATCTTTAGCATGCCCCATGACTACCATGGGGCACTTGATGGAAGTCCACTTTAACTGTGCCTGTGAGCATTGTGCAGGATTTCTCACACTTCTTTAACAGAAACCAGTGTTCACAAAAGAGGAATAGGAAAAAAAAAGAGGTGGAATAAATCAAGCTGATATTAATAAAACAGCCCTCACACTGAGTGTTTTTCCATGTTTGTGGGTTCTATCTTAACCTACAAAAACCTCCAACTTATCCCATGTCATTTTCAATTTAATGCTGAATGGAAAATATTTTCCTTAAATCCCTAATAAGAAGTATGAGTATGTATGTATGTATGTATGTATGTATGTATGCATGTATGTTTTGTTTTGACAAGAGAATAGAGGCTATGTGAAGGAAACAGGAAAAGACAGAGCACAAATACCCTTCATTTTCTCCTGGATCATTTGTTCTGTAATTGAATTAACACGTATATCTCACTGGCTTCCAGATTTAACAAATATGTTCAAATTCACTTAGTCACAGATAACATAAAACACATGGGTAAACGGAAGCAAAAACAAGGTCAAAAGGATAAAAAGATGCAGAAGGAATAATGTGGAAATGACCTTTAAGCTGAGACCTAAAATGAACTGTAATGAGGGTTCCTGGCAGCAAAAGGATAAAGGAAAACTCAGGACACTGAACAATTCAGCCTAGAATGCTGACTGTTGAGCCAGAGGTGATTAGAATCTTCCAGAAACAACAACTACTTCCTCCTCCTCACCCCTAGCCCCCTGTCTGTTACTGTTATGGGCTCACAATTCATGTTCATTTTGTATTTATTAAATGAATGTTTTAAATCAACCAATTATTTTTATTTTAATACTTTTTGTCTTGAAAAAACAGAATTTTGTAGAATAGATTGCTCACATCTGTCCCTTTTCATTAAGTTGGATAATGAGACTTTTCTTAAGAATTTTTTTTTTCTATTTCAGAGCAGGGTATATAACTCAGTTGGTAGAGTGCTTGCCTAACATGTAAGAAGTCCTGGCTCCAACCCCAGTAACACACAAAAACCAGGTGTGGTGGCAGACACCTGAGAGGTAGAGCCAGGAGGAACGGAAACCCAAGCTTGTTCTCAGCCACATAAGAGTTTGAGTCAAGTCCAGATAGATGCTTTGTGTTTTCTTGGTCTGACTAGGTCAGTGAGGGGATGGAGAAAGAGCAAACATATGGACGCACATGCACAGAAGCTGGAGTTGGTTGGCTCGGGTTCTGTGATAAAGAAACCACAGAATCCTGGAAGCTCAGCATGTTTATTATATAAAGTTGAACAGGGAGGCAGGATTATTGTAGACAGCTGAATAAGAAGGTGGAGTGATTGTGAACAGAAAAACAAGGAGGTGGAATTATGATATATAATATAAAGAAGATGGGTTTATATAATCTTGGTAAAGCAGTCCCTCTAAGGGTACAGTCTTGAGGCCATACACATCCTGGGGAGAAAACTACAGTGGATTTTCTTTACACACTATCAACATCTAACTAGGGATCCCAGAGGAAGGTTTTGCCTTCGTTCTGAGCCTTACCTGCCTCAGGGGCCAGGGGAGGCTCTGCCATTTTTCCACAGATCTTGGCTTTGCAGCCCCTCACACAGCCACGACCTCATCAGCAGTATGAATTCACTCAGTACTTTCCTCACTCAGGGCTTCCTCTACTCCTACAATGAATAAATATTCTGGAAAAGCAAAATTAAAATAATTTTTGATAAGTTAAAAATAAAACTATATGTAATTCTTCTCATTCACAACCTATTGACCCCTTGGTTGGCACCAGTGGTTGCTTCTAAGCCCTTTCACACCCACCCCTTGTGTGTGTGTGTGAGTGTGTGTGAGTGTGTGTGAGTGTGTGTGAGTGTGTGTGTGAGTGTGTTTGTGTGAGTGTGTGTGTGAGTGTGTGTGTGTGAGTGTGTGTGAGTGTGCACTTGCACATGCGTACATGCACGTGCACGTTAGTGGTGGTTCATAAACTATGTGCAAGTTTCAGGCATAACATTTTTAAATAATTTGAGATATTAAATCAGGAAACCAGCAAGAGCTTGTCTGTCTCTGAAGAGATTCTGAACGCCTCATGTTGAAGGGGATGTCGGGAGAGAAGAGGTCCAGGGACACATGCCGAATGTACCTAATGATATTGACAGTTGTTAATAAGCAGAATACAGAGAAAAACACAACAAAAGCAGACAGGGTGGAGGAATCTATTAATGCTCCTTCTCTCTCCCAGACTCCCTTCGAAAGTATACAGCTTCAGCTCACCAATACGCCTTGACTGAAGGCACGGGGTGTTTGCTGATGTATTTTAAATTTTAAGCAGAAGGACCTCCTCTACCCCAGGCTGCAAGTGTGTGATGTAGGAGAGTTTCTATCCTTGCCCCTGCCATTTCTGCTGGTGAATCATCTGAGTGGCTGGGGTTTTCTATTTTGTTTGTTTGTTTTCTGCCATGGTGTCAAGTTCTCCTTAGCAATTGCACCGGTTACTTTTCTCATGGTTGGAACAAAATGCCAGAGGGAAGCAGAAAGCTACTGAAGGAAGGGAGGAAGGAGGGAGGGCGGGTGGTATGTTTTGTCTTCTAGCTTGTGAGTACAATCCATTAAGGCAATGAATCCATGGTAGAGGGAGTGTGAGAACTGATTACTTATCATTCAAACCAAAGAAGCAGAAATTAATGAATAATTGCATCTGTTACATTTCTGTTCTTTGCCTTCACTATTACTTCCAGGGACTCAGCCCATGAGATGGTACTGTCCTCATTCAAGGTGGGAAATCCCTCCTCATTTCAACCTCTATGGAAATGTCTTCAACAATACACCATATCTCCTAGGTCATTCCAAATCCAGTCACACTGACAGTGCAAATTAACCATCACAGCAATCCAAGGTCTCCAGGGAGATGACAAATAACACTTGAACATTCACAGAAAATGGAACCAATGTCCCATCACAGTTCCTTGTCAGTTTTGGGCCTCATCACCCAGCTCCATCTCTGTTGCCCTCAAATCTGAGCATTTATTTAATACCATTTGTGTGTGTGTGTGTGTGTGTACATGTGCGTGCATGCTTGTGTAATCTTTAGGGCTTATTTTCTTCCCTATACACTGGGATAGAGAAGGAAAAGAAATGCCTGCATGTCCCATCAAGGCGTCTTCAGTTTCTAGCCTGCTGACCATCACTAGCTGGGAAGGGTGCTGTGACAGAACTGAATTCTGGGAGGAAGAAATCAGAGTCAGAGAACCGCCATGGAGTTGCCAGAATCAGAAATGCTGAATCTTTCCTGGTAAGCCACAACCTCGTGGTGATATACAGATTAATAGAAATGGGTTAAATCAAGATGTGAGAGTTAGCCAATAAGAGGCTAGAGATAATGGGCCAGGCAGTGATTTAATTAATACAATTTCTGTGTGGTTATTTCAGGTGTAAGCTAGCCATGTGGCCGGGACAAAGGGCCACCCTCCTTGTGCAACAACAATCCTCATTCCTCAGCCTTTGGAGTGATGAGATTGTAGTCACCACATGTGACTTTTTACATATCATTGCAAATCTGTGATATTAGTATGTAAAACGTTTAACTTTTATCTTAGCTGTAGCATTTGCATCTAGAAGAGGGATGTGATAGAGAGGAAGGAAGGGGAGTCAATGTTGTTTAAAAGTCAATTGTCCTTTATTCCCTTTGCAGCAAGCCTTATGAAAGAGATGGAGTATGAGTTCTTAACATGACATGTGGTGTATACTGTCCCTGTGGATGCTGTCTGTGTAGTTCCTTCCTCACTAAATCATTTCCAGAAATGTAAGAGAAGACAGCGAGTCATAGAGCCCTCACCTTTGCCTATTAGACTCCAAGTTAACCAGGACCGACAGCTGTGGTTACAATGGTGACCTTTGGCAAAGTTGTTCATTACCTAGATGCTTGAAATAGTTGCCCACAGTTCTTGTAGCATTCATTGGAGTGTTATACCAGCTTTATTTTTCTTTTCTCCACTTTCATTGTTTCTAATCACAAGTAACCCCATGTTACACCTGAGCAACATGCTGACTTTATGCCTTTTTTGAACATTTGGAACCATTTGCTAGTTTTGGTTCTGAAGAAATGCCACTGATGGATCAACATGAGACACCAGAATTCACCAAGGAAAAAATGGTGAGTGTCTCTCAGTTAAACATACATGGACTTGCTCTAACACCAGTGTGAATTAGAACACATGTGGGAAGCCATCAACACACGTGGTCCCCCCATTCACACCTTAGCTCATCTCTTCCTTCCTCCATTCACCAAACCAAATCTGTCAGGATTTTCTTTTCCTTTTTCCTTTTTCTCTCTCCCTCTTTCTTTTTTTTTTTCTGATTGATCTGAGCATTAGCTATGGATGAAGACTCCACTTTTCAAAGTTCTTGCTTTAATTCCTCTATGCATACAGAGGGACGCTTGATCAATATCCCCTGCAACTTTCTTAGTGCATCAAGACAGGCTGTGGTCAAACTCTTGTACAAATCCAATAGTGCATCAGAAGGAAAACAAAATGGAAGGGAAGGCTTGCCCCTCGTGTCAATTTAAAACTTCCTTGTTCTTTTTAAATATTTCATGGCATTAATTTTTCAAAGCAACAAAACAAACATTCATCAAGTGAGACTAAGCATGCCCCCCCTCGATGGATACATCTGTTGCTTCCCCACTGTGTCCCTGAATAATTCATGTTAATACATCTAAAGTGTCCTCTTCATTCAAATGAGCTTTGCTCCTTTTCATACAAAATTTGCTTGGCTGGAAACAGAGGTAAAACCTTAGGAAGCTGACCCTCAATTTTGTTCATTTTTGCAATTACTAGTTAGCTGTTTCTTCTGGTCCACAAAAGATGAGGGAGAGGTGAATCCATAACCCCCAGCCCACCAAGACCCTCAACCAATTTGAGATCTTGGAATCAAGGTCTGCACATGGCCTCCCTTTCTCAGGAACATCACAAAGACCTTCACAGTTGCATCTCCCCACTTTAGCTCCCTCTGTTCATGCCATGACATAGAGGATTTGGATTACCAAGTGGCATCAGCCGTCCAAAGGTGATGCTGGGTGGTTGTGTGTATTTGTTGTGTATAAATGTCCTTGGATCTGCCTGTCTCTGCCCTCAAATGCTAGAGTTACAGGCATTAAAGCCAGTCATGTGTGGAGGACTGGGATTCCAACTCAAATTCTCAGACTTACCTGTGGACCATCTTCCCAGCCCTATGAGAACTCTAAGCAGCTTTAACGTCCTTAGAGTAAATCCATGTGCACTCATTTGATGTAGTCCAGAAGAAAGCAAAACGCAGCTTTCATACTTTTTGTCTTTCAAACGCTCTTAACTGGAGATGTAAGCGATTCTCATGAACCATCTGAACATGTGTGAGCTTTGTAATCCCCAGGGTTGTACCTTAAACTTGGCGTGGCTTTTTACACAGACCCTGGAGATATAAACTCATCGCCTCATGCTTCTCTGTTTAAGCAAACTTCTGAAATTCCCAGCGTATCTACAGATTTTGTTTAAATTTTATTTCTGACATTACTTGCTGTATGAAGCTGTTTTGGTTTATGTATGATCTGTGAATGGGTGACCAGGTTTCAAAGTATAGTTAAACTGAACAAATACAAAGTAGTTACTGTTTCCTGTGGGTGTCCAGAATTGGCTAAAACATGCTTATACTTCATCTGCCATCTAAAAGCCTGTTTTCAGCACTTATTCCTTGCCAAAATCTGTGAAAAGTAAGGAAGATTATCAGAAATAGCCTGTTCTTTTTCATCCCTAAGTATACCAGGCTTTTAAAAAGTTTTTTTTTGTTTTGTATTTTTTTTATAGAGGCCATATTTTTCTTCCCAGAGAACTAAAATCACACAGACAGAGCCCCAACCCCAGAAAATGAATCCAGACAAAGAAACAACACAATCAGTTTACAGCATGAGATCCATTGAGAGTCACTTGCTACTGTATCCTTGTGATGGTGCCATCACCTCACTGTGAATATTTTAAACCATCTAGAGATTGGAATGTTTCGAAAACCAGCTCACCTCTTGGGATCTAAGCCATTGAAGGAGGAGCATGTAGGCACAGGAGTCCATGTTGACAAATGGTTTAGACTCACACGGAAAATTTCACCATAGAAGATGGGAGAGGCTTCGGCTGCTAATGTGCTTGCTTCCCAAGCACATGAGCCTGAGTTCCATCTATAGTACCCACAGGAAAGCAAGCACGATAGTGGGTGCCAATGGTCCAGTGCTGTTGAAACAGGGACTGGAGGATATCAAGGCTCCTCTGCCAGTCTAGAGTAATCAGTGAGCTCCAGTCCCGAGAGACCCCATCTTAGAGGAACTGAGCCACATTCCTAAGGAATAACAGAAGGCTGCTTTTCGGCTTTGGTGTATACATGAATAAGCACACATGTGCAGCCTCCCCCAACCCCCACCAAATGTACACACACACACACACACACACACACAATGATGCTGCAAATTTAGGGCTATTTTACACTCCTATTTGATAGCTCTAATGGTAGCATTAGAGAGAGTTTTAACAAGTAATAAAAGAATCCAGCACAATTACAGGATTAGCTTTTTTGAGAACCTGAATTTAATTCCCAGAACTCATGCTGGCTACTTCACAACCGCCTGAAACTCCAGCACCAAGGGATCTGATTCCCTCTTCTGGCCTCCAGGAACACTGATTTCATGAATACACAGATGTAATTAAAGCTAAAATTCAGAATATGTATACCCCCCCCCCAAATCCTTCATTCAGGGCTCTGCCTCATAGAAATGATGGATCTGTGTACACAGATATGTGTGCAATAATGTTCAATACAACCCATTTAGTAATATAACTATTAGAACTGCATCTCAAATGACTTTCAGCTTGAAATCATCAGTGGTGTCAGCTCAGTTGCACTGTAGGAGTAAGATGCTATAGGAAGGTATCCGTGCATGTGTGAGCATCAGGCTATGGGCCATAGGGGAATAGTGTTTTACTTTTCCAGATCGAAATTCCTTTCTTCCTCTCATTCTCCCAAAGCTTTAGTGTCAAATCCTTTCTTTGCTAATGAAACTACACCCGTCCATGCAAAACCAAGGGTAGCGTCTCCCTGTGTTAATATAACAGGATTGGAGTTGAATCTATGAGTCCCACATGCGCATGGGAGGGCGGGTGACTTCCTCTGGATCCAGGCTTACTCTGACAAGAGGAATGAAGAGTTTAGGAAACCCAACTCATCATTTCTGCAAAGCACAATTAATAGGCTATCACCTCGTTATGACTTTGTTTTCAGATTGCATATCATTTGGGGCTTTTTATTGTGCATTTCCTTCTGCAAGCTGTGTCAGCAGATAATATCCACATGTTAATATCTCCGCTGCCAGGCATCAAAGGCCCCATGACTCCATCAGCCTTTTCCCTTCCTGCTATTTGCTCACTGACCTTTTACAAATTTAATTATTTATATGCAGCTTGGTTCATGTTTCCCCCCTCTCCCTGTCCCTCTCTCCCTTCCTCCACCCCTTCCCCATCTCTAATATCAGATGCAGAATAAATGCTGTCAGCTAGGCACTGTAATGTCCTCCACGAAGCTCTTGCTTTCTCCATCCACGTGATGAATCCGAGGAAAAATGGCAAAGGGTTCTGCATTAAGAAACAGGGTGCTGAAATAAGGGTGTGTTGCTCTGGTGATGGCGTGGTCACTGACCTCCCCACATCTGGAAGAGTCCTGCAGGATACTGAAAGTGAAGTTTCTGATCAGATAGCAAGGTCAGCATACAGTGTGATGTCGTAGTAAGAACAGGTTCAACCGTTCGAGGTCTCAAATAATAATAATAGTACATCGAATGATAATAAACCATCAGAGCTGGGCCATGCTGCCACCCGCTAGGTTGGTCTTTAAAACCCATCCTTTTGTTTTAAGGAAGTCAGGGATGAACAGAGAATAGAGTAAGAAAAGTTCTCTGCAATTGGGTTTCAACATTGGACAACACAGTTAGAGACCTGTTGTCATGACAATAGACGTCCTGGTGTTTGCGTGACAGGGCACCTTGTTTCTCCACAGCAAGAAGGTGATCTAAAAATCTGGCCAGTGCTGACTTACTCTTATTTTCTAACAATCATTGGAGAAGATGTGTTATGTATGTGTGTGTGTGCACAAACGCACGTGTGCACATATGCATGTGTGTTTGTGTGAGTACAGAGGTGTCATGTTCTGCATTTAAAGGAGGTCAGAGGACAACCTGAGGCATGAGAACTCCACCTTGTTTTAAACAAAGTTGTATGCCTGTGTGTTGTGTGCACTATTATGCCACTGTGTGCACATATTCTAGGTTATCTGGCCCTTGAGTCACTCTGTGCATACATACCAGGCTAGCTGGCCCTTGAGCTTCTGAGAATTCTCTGCCTTCTATCTTGTAGTAAGAGCACTGAGATTAAAGACAGTGCTCAGCACTGTGTCCAGCTTTATGTGGGTTCTGGGAATTTCAAGTCATGTCCTCATACTTACCCAGCAAGCCCCTTACCCACCAAGTGCTCTCCCAAGACCTGGGAGCTTTATTCTTCTTTTATCTATAATGTGACTGTTAAATATTTATGAAATTATTTGAAATGTAAATTATGTTTATAAAACAGTGCTCACTAGAAAAAGGACATCTTTTTCAAATGCCAAGGTGGGAGGCATGCATAGAGAGATGGCTCACCAATTAAAACACTGGTTCCTCTTCCAGATGACTCAGGTTTGATTCCCAGCATCCACATGTCTTCCAGCTGCAGGAAATCCAACATCCACGTCTGGCTTCCATAGGCACCAGGCACACACATGATGCACAGATATACATGTGGATAAAATATCCACATACACAAAATAAATACATTAAGGAATTAAATAAATAAAGTTTCAGAGTATCCTATGTTTTCTTTTCTGTGCATGGATGTATGAGTGGGCACATTTCATCAGCTTGGCATTTGTGCATGCCATGCATGCAACTTTTCATTCTAGCATGAGCTCATAGATCATTGATTTATTGCTAGTAATAATGGCTCTTAACTGTGTCAGAACTTCCCACCAATGCCCTTCTTTACAACAGAGGTTAAAAGTTCATCTTATATGCAATGGGTTAGCATTGGATTTCCGTGTTTTAACAGATGGCAAGCAGCTTTCTTCAGAGATCACATGAATTATTCCCACTAGTGAGCTGTTCTCTGGTGGACTTTTAGGCGTTGCTATTAGGATAAGCTATCTACTTTCTGGAGAATCATCATTAAGATTTGATGACTGTGGTGAATATGGTGTTTGACATCTTCTGTAAAGATGGCAAAGCTTGCATAAATGGCTGTGAAAGGAAGGAAGGAAAGTTAGGGAAGGGAAGGGAAGGGAAGGGAAGGGAAGGGAAGGGAAGGGAAGGGAAGGGAAGAAGGGAAGGGAAGGGAAGGGAAGGGAAGGGAAGGGAAGGGAAGGGAAGGGAAGGGAAGGGAAAGTTTTAAAGGAGGCTCTAGTTTGCTTTCTGTGACTGTAAGGAAAATGACCAAAAGCAGCTTGGGGAGGAAAGGGATACGGAATCCAGGGAAGCCAAGGCAGAGACCTGGAAGCAGCAACTAAAGCAGAGGCCACCGAGGAACCATATTTACAGGCTTGTTTCCTGTGGCTCATGCTCAGCTAGATTCCTTTTACAACCCAGGCCTATCTGCCTAGGGATGGTGCCACTTGCAGTGGGCTGGAACTTCCTGTGTCAATTAGCAATCACAGAAATGGCCCCAATGTGACCGGGGAAATTCCTCAATAAGATTTCCTCTTCCCAGGTCAATCGTTCTTGCCAACTTGACAGCTGAAGTTAACTATGAGATAGGAGGGAAAAGTCCATGAGCAACTTCTTTTTGAAAGCAACATTCTATCACCATCACTACCCTATCTTGGTTCTTAGAATCATGTGCATGTGAGTGTACCTATTGTGGGTATATGCACATGAGTTCAGTTGCCTGCAGCATCCAAAAAAGGGTATCTTATACCATGGAGGTGAGGTTACAGTTATTGTGAGCTGCCAGCTGAGAGTTCTGGGAACTGAACTTGGGTCCCTTCTAAGAGCAGCAAATTCTTACAATTACTGAACCACCTGTCTGGGCCTTTGTGTTGTTAAACAGAAAACATCCTTTTCTTTCTTGTCCCTTCCCTTCCCCCTCCTTTCCTCTCCTCTTCTTCCTTCCTTCCTTCCTTCCTTCCTTCCTTCCTTCCTTCCTTCCTTTTTTCCTTCCTTCCTTCCCTCCTTTTGTTCTTTTGTTCGTTCTTTCTAGAAGGTAACAAAAACCCAGGCTGGTCTCAGATTTGCTCCATAGCAAGATATCCTTAAGCTCTTGTTCCTCTGCCTTCCAACTCCCAAGCACTGGGATGACAGGCATGCTCTGCCTAACAGTGTTCAGTTTCATGATCAGAGTTGAATAAGTCATTGTTATGAAAGAGGTAAGGAAGCCAGGTCTGGCAGAATCACATACTCTTAGATAATAGAAGCAATTCTTTCCATCTTGAGTATAATTAATATAATATTTCTTTAGAAGAATTGACAATCCTAGAAAGGCAATTTAGCTAAGGGAGAGAGGTAATGAGACAATGAGAAACATTTAGACACAGGTGACCCTTTGCTTGAATGTTTTCTGCATCAGTGGCTGATTAATTTTTTCTGAAGCCAAAAGTTATCCCAGGATTCTGAGCCTTGTTTTGTTGTTTGTAGATCTTTTGTGCCATTGGCTGATTCCTTCTTATTATGAATCCTGGATATCTTCACACTATCTTAGAGGTGCTTTGTACTTGACAGCTCCCCATCTGTTGCTTCAAACACACACACACACACACACACACACACACACACACCGGGAAATCTTTACCCTTCCATCCCCTCCATCCCTGTCTTTGAGAAAGAATGGAGCCCTGCACTCTGAACCACAACTTCATGACCAGAGGTCAGACACCTCAACGAGAATGTTAAAATGTACATTGGCTATTGAAAAGCTGAGAATACTGGAGATTAAAGGGAGCTAAAACCAGCGAAGGAGTCAATATCTCTGCCAAGTTCCCTGAATCCAGAAAGGGAGATAACACTTGAAAGACTGCTTCGGTGGGAGGATCCGAAGGATGGCCGCTTTGTGGTAGGTTATTAACTGACCTGTCTAGAACTCAAGTTAAAGCCATTCTTAGCAGCAAGTTAAGTTCAAGAATTTAATAGATATCTGGAATGATAATTTAAAGTATTGGGAGGAAGGTAGCTCTATTACCAGAGCTGATAAAGCATGTATCTCCCCTTAGAGTGAGTAGATTTTTTTTTAAAGGCTGGCCTTGACCTTGATATGGAGTCATGGATGACTTTGAATTCTGATCTTGTAGCCTCTACTCTTGGGTGGTAGATCACAAGGGTGCACTCCTAAGCCCATCCTATAAGAGCAAGTAGGAGAGTCTAAGTTATGACCATGCTCTTGCTCTTCCCCAGGCTCCAAAGAGACCACAGGTCCCACTCCATGGCTGGTTTGAAGGAACCCTGGGACACATAAACCCAGCTGCATGTTCATTACACCCATGTCCTGAGTTCTCAGCTTAGCAGTAATATAGATATGGGGTACAGACGTGTGACTATGCACACACACACACACACCTATATATTATAAAAGTTATTGCCACTGTATTATATATATTGTAAAAGATATTGCCATTTCTGTGTCTGTCATAAACTACATATTAGCTCACCTCAACAATTTCACTTGACACAACAGAGATCCTCCCCTGTTTGGTTTTCTCTATTTCTATATAAGAGCTCCTGCAGTTTTCACTATGATGGGTAGAACCATCACATCCACAGATGTAGCCACATTTTCACAGACATCGCCACTGCTCATGACAACGAGCTTAGAGTCATTCTTTACTCTCATTGTTGGGTGAGCCACCATGCCTTCCTAGCTCACAGCATCGCATTCTACAACCAACCCTGGGAAACTTTATTTGTATTAAAATAATTTCCCTGTAAGAATGTTGGCATAGTGGTCTTTAACAGGCCTAAGTTAGTAGGTCTTCCTGTTTAGAAAATATTCATTCCACTGTAAACCATGGTGTTGCTATAGGATCATTCAAGGCTGATCTCTTGTTTTCTGGCTTTCCTTGTCCATCTTCAGGTGGGCCACAGGGTCTGGAAAACTCACTTAGGAAGAATGGTCCCTTTCCACACCATCCTCTGTCACTGCTTACCACACCACCCTCTGTCACCCCTTTACCATACACTCTCTGCAACCCTCTTCTTTTAAAAGGCAAAGTTTTCAAATAAAGCTTTCCTTGGAAAACCCAAGCGATGTGGAGCTATTCTTCCAGCTTACAGAGGATTTACAGCTAGGATAATCTGTTTGAAGAAAGTTTGCTTTTTTGCTAATAAAATTAGATTGCTTTTCCATATCGGACATACCCACCCCACCCCCGACTCCTTCCACTTTCACGCCTCCCGAGTGAACCTTACTAAACACACATAGCTTGCCGGGTTGGAAGCTAGTAACAATGAAAGGATAACCGTACAGTGTGTTGTTAAACAGCACACTGTTAAAAATGGCACGCGTGTGCCAGTATGCAGGGAATGGTTGCCTGTGAGAGGCTGATGCTCGTTCCCAGTGCGGCTGTCACGCTTGCCCCCTGAGCCTTCGGCATCACTTGCTTCAGCTGATGTGGGCGGTTGTTATTTATTGCGTTCTCTGAATGTAAACAATAGAACACAGACGCATCTTCTCTCTCTCTTCAGTTCATCTTCCACATTCCCAGATACGTGGACCATTTTGCTGTTAGAGGTCACACTAGCTTTATCTCTATGCCCTTTTCGAGTTGATTGGCTTGAGAGTCATCGTGGAAATGCAGCTGTAGGCAGCTCTGTGGCAGTGTTTCGAGAGAGGGTGACAGTGAGGGAGGAAGATGACACTACAGAGGGCTGCACCGTCACGCAGGCTGAGGAGCAGGGCTGAATAAAGATGGAAAAGGAGCAAGCCAACTGAGGGCCACCATTCATCCCCGTCTGCTTCCTGACCGAGGATGGTGTTACCAGCGGCTTCCTGCTCCTGCTGCCCGCGCCCTCCTCCATGATGGGCTATACTGTCAAACTGTGAGCCAAAGCAAACCCTTCCTTCTCTAAATTGCTTTGGCCAGGTATTTTGTCACAGTGCAGAGAAAATTAACTAATGCAATATGTTTCTGAGTGTTCTAATTTCCTAGAGGGAAGTTGAAGGTGATTTCCATAATCCCTGGAAGCCTCAATTTGTCCTTCACTATAATAGAGTTAAAATTAGAAGCAGTCTCGATAGAATTAATTGGAGGGATTGTTAGTTATTACTACAGCAGTTATTGCCTTTGTGGCATAAGTGAATCTGAGTCATTCTTCATTACATTTATTTATTTACACACACACACACACACACACACACACACACACACACAAGCTCCTGCGTACATTGGGGAAGTAAGAGGCCAGTTTGGAAAAGTAGGTTTTCTCCTTCCAACATGTGTGTGAATTCTAAGAATCAGACTCAGGCAGGTGCTGTGGAAAGGGCCTTAACCTGCTAAGCCATCTCACTGGCCTGCGAAGAACTCCTTAGTCACAGTACAGTGCTGAGACATTGGTACTGGCTGTGAAATCGAATCCACGCGCAGACCTTCTCACTCACTGTATATATGGGATTATTTTCAAGGCCTTCTCACTTCAGAATCACAGGCAAAGAAACAGAAAATACTTGGGATGCCTAGGTTAATAAAATCCCAAGGTGTGAACCCTTCCATCTACATGCTCGTGGACCAAGAGGTCCATCATCCGGCTCACCCATGGCGTGGCAGGGCTGGTGAATGCCACCTGCAGCAAGCAGGAGAAGGAAGGCGTAGGTGATGGAGAGCGCTTCCATAGCAATTTGCTGTGCTCCCCATTAGGAGAGAGACCCACGGTTTCATTCCTTAGCACAAGGCCTCAGCAGTTCTTTGGTTATTATTCATGCTGTTCAAGTTCAGCAACTCCCAGGCCCAGATAGCAAAGGTCCTTGAGCGGCCTGGAAACTCCTATAGAGTTCTTGCATTTGAGCCCAGAAAGTCATCTTTGAAAATTATCTTGTGTGAAGGCCGGCAGGATGCCTCGGCTGTAAAAGGTGTTTGATTTCACCTCTGATGACCTAAGTTCCATCCCCAGAAACCACATGGTGGAAGGAAAGAATTAATTTCCTCTGACCTCCATATGTTCAGCATGGTATACGAGGTTATGCCTGTGTGTGTGCACACACACTCACTCACAGACTAAATAAATGTTAAAGAAAAATAATTGAACAGCTTTTATAGCTCCCACCATCCCCAAAAATTCTCTTAGCAAAGAGTGCCTAAGACATCTTTGACTCCAATCTCAATGCCATTTAATACTTAAAATGGATAGTAAAAGTGAAACAGACACCAAATATCTCTCTCACTAATTATTTTTCTTCATTTAATCAGAATTATACATAGGGCTGGAGCGTTGTCTCAGAAGGTAAGCTCATGTGGTGCTCTTGCAGAGAACCCAAGTTTGGTTCCCAGCACCCATGGGAGCTATGGTGACTCTCAACTCCCTAACTCCAATTCTAGAGGAGCGTGAACCCTTTTCTGACTCTACAGCATGCGCTCACACAGTGTATAAACATACATGACTCTACGGCACATGCTCACACAGTGTATAAACATACATGACTCTACGGCACACGCTCACACAGTGTATAATCATGCATGACTCTACGGCACACGCTCACACAGTGTATAAACATACATGACTCTACAGCACGCTCTCACACAGTGTATAAACATACATGCAGGCAAAACACTACTACTCACAGAAGAAAATCCAAAGTGTTTTAAAATCCAAGAATGGATTTTAAATGAATTTCTAAATTCTTAAAAGATACATTTAAAATTGTATTTATCTATTTTTATGCAGACAGCATTTGCCTGCATTTTATTGCACCATGTGCATACAGAGACCAGAAGAGGGCGTTGAATCACCTGGAGCTAGAGTTACAGATGGTTGTGAACTGCCATATGTGTGCTGGGAACTGAACCTAGGTCATCTATGAGAGCAGTAAGCACTCCTAACCGCAGAGCCACCACTCCAACCCCAACAGACAGATTTCTGAAGAAAGAAATTGAATATAATCATCGTATGTTCTATTACACTGTATTTCTTCTGACAGAATATAAAGGCAAAAGTCAGCGTGTGTTTCTGAACCACACATCAAAAATATGAAATGCTTTTGGCCACTGCACTTAATATCAAAGAGTAGACTTATTAGTATAATGTCATCTTTCATTTTGGAACATCATCTTCCTAGTGGGAACTGTTTCAATGTGAGCTGACATTGGAAAATAAACTGCTTGAAATAAGGTTTGAGACGAAGTGAAGAATGACAGACAGGAAGTGGAGTCAGTGTTACCTGCATTCTGCTCCTGGAGTCAATGGATCATTGGTCCAGGTATAATCATGCACCCATTTGACTGTTTAACTAAAATTTATCGTACCTTGCCTGTGACGTACCCTGTGTTATGTCCCATCTCTTTGTAGGAAATCATCCTTAACACAAGTTCAATGTTTCAGCAAGCCTCTGGTTTATGTTTGCAAACACAGATGCATGCACATGTGGATTTAAATATTGAGAACAGTATCATAACTGATACTATTTAAATCTAAGTAGCTTATTTACTGTTCAGTTTTATACTTTTCATTAAGAATCTAAACCAGAAACTTCTATATAACATCCACACAAGTTGTATTATCTCGCCCCATTTCTTTAGGACGTTTCCTTAGAGTTCACATGTGTGAATGTGGTATATACATGTGTGTGCACGTGTGCTGCCTGCGCTTCTCTCTGTATAATTGTGGAGGGTAGAGACTCAGATGAGGTGTTTAATTTTACCTCCCCAACACACACAAACACACAATTTACTTTGTGTTTTTATTCTTAAAATTTCTTTCACCTTAATTTTAAAGAGAGGGTCTTATTAGGCCTACAACTCAACACTCTGCTAGACTGTCTGGCCCACCAGTGAGTCTCCAGGACGTTCTGTGTCCTTATCCATATTTTCCTCAAACTCTGGTGTTTATAGATATGTTTTGCTTTGCTCCATCTGACTTTTATGTGACTGCTGGAAATGAAAACTCAGGTCCTCGTGCCTGAAAAATAAGTTGTTTACCACTGAGCCATTAGAGTAGCCCCTCTCTTTCCCTTTCAGATTTTCATATACCCTAATGGCCTCAAACTCACTATCCAGCCCTGACTGTCTTTGAACTCCTGACTCTCCTCACCTCGCCATCCTAGTGTGTAACCCCATGAATGGTTCAGTTTTCTGTTTCAAGAACAAATTGACACTCTATTTTGTCAATTCTTCAATTACTAGTTATGATGTTTCCATGTTGAATAGAAACATGAAAAATAAGCCGGGCGGTGGTGGCGCACGCCTTTAATCCCAGCACTCGGTAGGCAGAAGCAGGTGGATCTCTGTGAGTTCGAGACCAGCCTGGTCTATAAGAGCTAGTTCCAGGACAGGCTCCAAAACCACAGAGAAACCCTGTCTCGAAAAACCATAAAAAAAAAAAAAAAAGGAAAAAGAAACATGAAAAATAATTTCCCAAATTTAATTGGTTGTTAACAATGGAGTCATGTTTTTGTTTGTTTGTTTTGTTTTGTTTAATGGTGTCTGTTTACATGTGTATATTTAATTTCCCTTCTAATAATAATTGCCCATTTAGCATTTCTTGATACTAAAATATTTTAATGATTCAGACTTGCATTTGAAATCAATAACGTTGTCATAATTACCTTCAGTTGTCTACCTGACACAGCCTAGAGCTATGGTTCTCAACCTATTGGTCACAAGCCCTTAGGGGGTCAAATGAACCTTTAACAGATGTAGCCTAAGACCATCAAAAATATCAGATAATTCATACTACAATTCATAACAGTAGCAAAATTAGTTATGAAGTAGCAACAAAGATAATTTATGTTTGCGGGCCACCACAATATGAGGAACTCTATGTATCAAAGGGTCACAGCATTAGGAAGGTTGAGAACCACTGGCCTACAGTCAACCTGAGAAGGTTAAAGGATTGCCTGAATCAGATTGGTCTGTGGGCCTGTCCGTGGGGTTGACTAGGTTGCAAACTGATGTGAGGGGGCTCAGCCCATGTGAGCAGAATCATTCCTAGGTAGTTGTTTCTGGACTGTAAAAGAAAGCTAATTGATATACCAATTGAGATTTGGCATTCTACTTACAGTAGCCTGAGAGTCCATCTCTTCAAGGCCACTTCCAGAGTTTGAGAAAGAAGTCCACAGAGAAGCGAAACTGAGCTTAAAGTCCCCCTGTCTGTGGGATTATGGAATTAATGCACACATGTGCTGCTTGAGTCCTGCTATTTATTCTTCTCTCTGTTTTTCTGTCCTCTAATTTTCTTCTAAGCTTGAGTTCTTCTTTGCTACAATTGGAATTGTCCATTCCAATTCTCCCCTGCTTCTCCGTTCACCTAGCTTAAATACATTTTTTTTTGTTTTACAGGAGGCTTAAGGCAAAAAGAAAAACAGGTACAAGAGTTACATCTCATTGGTTACAGCACATTCCTTGAGTAAATGATAAGGAGTCAAGACATTTACCATGGCAACACGATGTTTCAAGGTTCCAGGTGTAAGACTGTGACCAGAGGCCAGGGGCATATAGCCCAATGAGACAAGCTGCAGAAAGACATGTACAGAGAGTCAGATCTTATCCGCCAGACTTGGCAAGTGAAAAATTGACCTGACTTTTTAGGCTGCTTTGGTGTGGGAGGGCCGGGAACAAACAAGCAGCTCCTTGCAACATTGCTTTGTGTTAATATCCTTGGTAGACATCTGCAACTCTGCCCTTGTGCATATCTGTAAAGTTTTTAACTTATGGTCCATATACAAAAACATTCAGTCTAGTTTGAACATGGTCTGAGGTAGAAATGAGCTAATTGTGTGTAGCTTGTCTTTGACTGGAAAAAAATTGATGTTTTCTTGTGTTTGTCTGAGTCAAAGGAATAAAGCAGGCTTTTAAGTATCTTAGAGTCCTCATGGGGCAGTAGATCTAATTATGAAGCATATTCTAGTGCTTTTTCTAGATGTCAAAATTATATGGATTAATGAGAAGTCATCTTCCTGACCATCCATGGATATATGTGCCCATAAGATTGAGATACAATCATGAAATTACATACTACTATGTAGGAATTGGGGAGACACCATAGCTGCCTTTGCACATGTGAAATTACAGACAGGAGCAACAGTTCTCAGAGCTGGTGGATCCGTAGGCCTTTCCTGGATGGCAGGTTGACATCTTAACACTAGGTGTCACCTGCTGCGACTCCCATGGCCTCTGACACTCCACAGTCATAACCAGTGTGGCTTTCTGTCATGGTCTCTGCTGCAAACAGAAGCTTATTTGGTGAGTTCTGAAAGCTACCATTACCTGAGGGCATGAGGACAAGTATTTAAAATTCAGTTAGAAATGATTCTGGTTTAGGAAGGTGACAGTATTTGGTTTTCCTATAGGTTCATGACCTCATCACCCAAATATAGTTGGCTAGGTTTTTAGCAACAGGCATGAGTTCCATCCTGTGGATCAGGCCATGAGTGCTGTGAGGCAGCTGTTGATGTCGCCCTGGTGGAAGAACCAGCTTTACATGCTTAAGAGCATTTTGCTATGCTGATCGTTATGGTTCACAGCTTTCCTGCTGGATAGGACTACTGACGCTTGTCTCCATGGCAGCTTCCTTGCACCTTCAGATATTGTGGGAGCTCACCCTCAGGGGGAAGACATGAGGGCTGGCCCTCAGGGAGGAGACATGGAGGCTGGCCCTCAGGGAGGAGACATGGGGGCTGGCTCTCAGGGAGGAAGGAAGCATGGGAGCTTACCCTCAGAGAGGAGACATGGAGGCTGGCCCTCAGGGAAGGTGCTTTTATATAACTTTCATCTGTCTTCCTCCAAGTCCTATGCCCAAAGTATTCCGTGTCTTCAGCAATATGGTCTTCCTTTTAAGTTCTGAGAGACAACCAAGGGCAACAACAATAGCCTGTATCATTTTGGAACTCTCTTAGTTCCTCCTGATCAACAGCTCTAAGGTGTTTTTGACATTTGAGGGTTTTGTTGGGTGGACTATGACTCTTGGGAGCAGTATTATCATTCCACACAGTATAATTGCATTTAAGCACTCTCTCTCTCTCTCTCTCTCTCTCTCTCTCTCTTTCCCCCTCTTCCTCTCTGTTTCCCTCTTCTTCTCTCTTTCTATACACACACACACACCAATGCATACATAATATTATATAAATTTTCTTTTCATTTTGGGTTTCAGTCATATACTTGTAAAGGATATTTAATTCAAATTTAGCAATTGAAACCTCACAATATTAGTGTTTCCTTCTGTTTTTTTATTTTTTTAAAATGACTTTTTTAAAATATTTATTTATTATTACACAGTGTTCAGTCTGCATGCCAGAAGAGGGAGACAGATCAAATTACAGATGATTGTGGGCCACCAGGTGGTTGCTGGGAATTGAACTCAGGACCTCTGGAAGAGTAGCCAGTACTCTTAACCTTTGAGCCATCTCTCCAGCCCCCCTTCTGTTTTAAGACATTTTTGTCACTATTTAAGGTTTAAACTGCAAGGTGGCATCATAAAATACAATATCTGGAAATAATTTTGTTCTTCTCTCATTTGTCCTAACTCTTGCTTGGATTATAAAAGTCTCCTGACTTCTTTCTTGCCAGCTGCCCTGCATTTGCTATGAGCTCTTTGACTGCTCAAATGCTCAAATGGTGAACTCTTTCTAGAATAAGCCCCCGAGCCTCCTGATTACTTGAGCCAACATTTCAGGCTTTCTTCTTTCACCAGAACTGGTCTCCAATGGTATCGGAAAGGAGCATGGTTGCCAAGATGCTTTGTGATCAACTTCATTACTAAAGAATTGTGAGAGACCATCACCTTTTCTACATCAGGGTTTCCTACATAACCTCTCTCTGTGAAGTTCTGCGGGGCAGTGTTGAGGAAAACTTTGAATGACAAGAACCTTTCACAAGTCAAGAGGCTGAACACTGAGCTTTCAACTCACTGGGGCTCTCACTGCAGAGCCACAAAAAAGAAAGTTTGTGGCACTGAGTTCTTGGGGTTTGTCTTTCTAGTTGATTCTGTCAATACTAGGTTTGGCAAAAAGTGCACCCATTGATTTTGACATTAGAAATCAGAAGCTTGCCTGGGCAGGGTACTGCAGGCCTATAATCTCAGCTCTGGACAAGCTGAGGCAGGAGGATTGCTAGTGGGAGGGCAGCCTGAATATGTAGGAAGACCATTTTTCAAAAATGGCAAAAAATGGAGTAAGGGAGGGATGAAGGAAAAGGAAAGGGAGAGAGGGGAGGGGAAAGAAGAAAAGAAGGAAGGTAAAAGGAAAGAAGAGAGGAAGGGAAGGAGACAGGAGGAAGAAAGGAGGGAGGGAGAGAAGGGAGGCAGAGAGGGAAAAATATGTTTGGACCTTTTCTCTAAATGCTGAACTCAGTCCTTGGAAGCATTTTTATCCATCACTGTCCTCTCCCGGGGTCAATACTTTCAGCTCCAATGTATACTTCTTACTTAGAAGCCATGCCAGGTGATGACCTTGAAGAGATGAATCTTGTGATTCTCTTGCACTCCCCCTCCTTGCACTGCTGTCCCTTCCTTCACACTTGCTTGGGCACACTTCTTTGTGGGACACTCTATCACTTGCCGCTTGTGGTCTTCCCATTCATGTGTCACCATAAACAGCTGAGGGTTTTATTCCCCCTTCAGTCTATGGACAGCCACATTTTAAATGGACTCTTTGTGCCTGTTTCCCAGTTTAATCCCTGTTACCTTGATTAAGAGTGAGGGTTTGGAGTTTAAGAATAAATTGCTTCTGGGAAAAACAAATCCAACTTGCATTGCAGACCCAAAGAATGAGCATTAAAACATATTATGCTGCACTTTCTTGGTAGAATAAACCGAGAGTCATGGTAATGTTTCTTCCAGTGATGTCAAATCCTGAGACACTTCGATTAATTTCAGCTCTAGATTGAGTTTCTCTCTGAACACTCTACTCCCTGCTTGATGTGGCTACATTTTTCAGTGTGTCCGATGACAATTTATGCCATAAATTATTGCCTTGGGGACCAACAAGCCGGGAAAGGCATATGCTGGAGGGAATGCACTGGGAGGATGTGGATTTGATTTGTGTTTTCTGTTACTGATTTTCTGGGTGACATTGGGCCAGTGGTGCAAGGATCACAGCGCTTCACCTTCCTTGTCTCCCTGATGGTGAGATTGCTACCATGTCACAGCTGGGACATCTTCTCTAGAGGAAAGAGGTAGTGTTGGTAATAGGGGATACAGTTGAGTTCTCCAGTATTTCATGACTGTCTCACATGCCCCATTTGAAGGTTATAAAGGCAAGGTTAGTGGATATTGGTGGAATCATCAAGTTGAATTGTTTGTCACTTTATTTAGGAAAATACACAACATACTTTTTTTCCAAAAATGATGGAGTGTTCTGGTGACTGTTCTCTTGCTGTGAAGAGATACCAGCTCCACACCAGCTTGCACTTTCAGAGGGTTATTCCATGAGCATCATGGTGGGATACAGACAGGCATGGCACTGGAGCAATAGCTGAGAACTTTACATTCTGACCCACAGGCAGCAGGGAGATGAGAGGAGAGGAGAGGAGAGGAGAGGAGAGGAGAGGAGAGGAGAGGAGAGGAGAGGAGAGGAGACTGAGAGAGAGGGAGGGAGAGAGGGAGGGAGGGAGGGAAGGAATGGAGAGAAAGAGAGAGGGGAAGACTGACTAGGGCTAGCCCAGGCTTTTGGAAACCTCAAAGTCCACACTGGTGACACATTTCCTCCAACAAAGCCACATCTTCTAATACTTTCCAAATAGTTTCACCCTTTTATAACTAAGAATTCAAACATATGAGCCCATGGAGGCCATTCCAACCACAGGCAAGTGAATATTTTTATATTAAAATTCATCTTTAACAGTTGAATGTTGTAATAGGAGCGGCGGGGCTGCGTCCCTGGCACCCAGCCGCCCACATGGCTAGCTTAAGCCCCGAAATAATTACACAGAAACTGTATTCTTTTAATCACTGCCTGGCCCATTAGCTCCAGCCTCTTATTGGCTAGCTCTTACATATTGATCTAACCCATTTCTAATATTCTGTGTAGTACCACGAGCTGGCTTACCAGGGAGGATCTTAACCTGCGTCTGTCTGGAGTGGGAGAATCATGGCGACTCCTGACTCAGCTTCTTTCTCCCAGCATTCTCTCTGTTTACTCCACCCACCTAAGGGCTGGCCTATAAATGGGCCAAGGCAGTTTCTTTATTAAATGAAAGTAATTCCTCCATCATTTCCCCTTTTTTTGTTTAAACAAAAAAGAAAGGCTTTAACTTTAACATAGTAAAATTACATATAACAAAACGGTTATCAAGCAAGAATTACAGTTATAATATTTATATCTATTTTATCATAACTAAGGAAAACTATAACTATCTATCCATTCTTCAACTCCATCAAAGACTCCAGAAGGATATAATATTACCTAAGTAAACAAGAAATAAGAAAATTCTAAAAATGACAGAGACATCTCACTGCCTGGACAGTCACCCAAAGTTCTTTTGTACCGTTGGGGCATCCATCTTCAGCCTTCAGGCCCATAGTATCCAGCAGACATTTTCATCAAGCAGGAAATTCCAAAGACAGTTCAGTCACTTTTTGCTGTGTCCTGCAGAATGTCTCGTAGACTCTTTTATAAATCAGGAACCCCGAAAGATCATCTCACCTTTAGGCAAGTTCAGCAGTCCTCTCTGTGGGTTCTTTGTGTCCAGTTTATGCATCAGTCCAGGCAAGAGCAGTTTCTTGCCCAAATGGCTATAAAACTCCATAAGGAGCCTCTTCAATGCCCATCTTCCTTTTGAAGTAGATTGGTGCTGCCAGGAGCAGATGTGTCTCATTGTCATGAAAAGCCCTAAGTTATTAAAACATTAAATGCCATATTCTGCAGTCTTTGAAAGATATGAAGAATGCCTATCTAGGAGAAATATATCTATGCACATCTAGAAAATCTAACTAACATGACTAAAAGCTTGACAATTATCGATGATTATCCATTAACAACCTATATACATTACATTTTTAAATGAACTATACAATCACAATACCTTAATCAAGATTAGAAATATGCATATACATATAACAAAACTGACCTTCAAATCCACACCAAAGCAAATTATTCATATCTATATCATATCCCCCTTTAAATGTAAAAGAACATTTATAAACAATATTTGGGAATATGGGCGCAGTTTTTTTCTCTCCAAACTGCTTCCTGCTGAATGGGGGCGCTGTATTCAGATCTTTCATGGTGTAACCTGTGTGTCAGGGTCATCTCAGTCGGCAGTTGAATGAAGTAATTTTTTGAAGGTGTTCACAGTAACCTTTCAGGAGGGCATGGTCTATCATACCATATTGGGATAGACGCAATCCACAGAGTCTCATCCTCTGTGAAAACAAAAGAAGACCCTCTCCAAAGCATCATATCCTTAGACCCATATTCTGAAATCATAATACCCTTATATCCATTCTGGTTTAGCTTGGCAGCCCATATAATGAAATGTCTCTCTGCACTTAGCTCCTTTACAGTCAAAAATTTTAAAGAAAACACAATAATACAAAGAATCCAGACTCTCTGTGAATTTTCCATTGTTACATGGCTTATTTTTCTTTATTTCTTTTAATCTATAACTATCTGTACTCTGTCTCTTTAAAGACTTTACCCTTTTTTTAAGACATTAACTTTATTCTTTATATATATTTTTTTCTCTCTCTCAAGCCTACGTACATTCATCCAACAGTGTCTGAATCAGTTCTATTGTGAATCTGTAATTTTTTTACTATCCAGGAGCATTTCTTAAAATGTTAAGCACTTCTTAAAAACTTAAGTTGCACCATGTACAGATAATACGGTATCGCCTGTGTGTGTCCTGCCCAGTCGAAACCTTAACTGCTGCTGTTATTACGGTAATTATGGTAGTTCCTGCCTGAGACCAGCACAGTTCAGCATGGCGGAGCTGAGCCCTCCTGCCTCAGAGCCATTTGGTGCCCCTGAGCCACACACAGTTCCAGGCACACAGCAGTCCACATTGCCATCAAGCAAGCCATAGCACTTTACTCCAAAAGATCCATTCAAAAGCTCTGTCTCCAGCAGGAGCCAGACAGAGATCGCGATGGCGGCACAGCCCAGAAAGCCGGCATTTTAAAACAGCCAGTTTTTTCCTGTTGCTGAGTCAGGACAATTTCTTTGCGGCACGCAACCCACAAACAGCAAAAAACTGTCTTGAATTGTCTCTCTCTCCTTTTTAAGCCCTCTCAGGTTTTACGTGGAGTTCATTATCACGCTGGGCGCCACTCTGTTGTAATATGAGCGGTGGGGCTGCGTCCCTGGCACCCAGCCGCCCACATGGCTAGCTTAAGCCCTGAAATAATTACACAGAAACTGTATTCTTTTAATCACTGCCTGGCCCATTAGCTCCAGCCTCTTATTGGCTAGCTCTTACATATTGATCTAACCCATTTCTAATATTCTGTGTAGTACCACGAGCTGGCTTACCAGGGAGGATCTTAACCTGCGTCTGTCTGGAGTGGGAGAATCATGGCGACTCCTGACTCAGCTTCTTTCTCCCAGAATTCTCTCTGTTTACTCCACCCACCTAAGGGCTGGCCTATAAATGGGCCAAGGCAGTTTCTTTATTAAATGAAAGTAATTCCTCCATCAGTTGAAGAGTATAGCTTCATGGAAGGGCATTTGACCAGTATTCAGTAGTATAGTTAAGGAGGACGCTAGTTAGTTCCCAGCCCTTTAGCCCTGAAATAATCACACAGAAATTATATTATTCAAATCACTGCTTGGCCCATTAGCCCTAGCTTCTTCTTGGCTTATTCTTACATCATAATTTAACTCATCTCCATCAATCTGTGCATCACCATGAGGTCATGGCATACCAGCAAAGTTTCAGCACATCTGTCTCATGTGGCTCCATGGCTTCTCCCTAACTCTGCCTCTTTCTCCCAGCATTCAGCTTAGTTTTCCCCACCTAGCTCTGTTCCCCTATAACTCTGATATAGGCCCAAAGCAGTTCCTTTGTTTATCAATACTAATCACAGCATACAGAGGAAAATCCCACATCACAGGAGGTCCTAGGTTTGATCGCCATTTGTAGGCAAATATGTATATGTCCATATATACTATATACTCATATATAGTATATATGTATATCAACCCAGTAACCATCAAGTTGAGAGTATATTGGCAATACTTTCGATGTCTCAGTAAGTAAAGTCAATGTTTTGACCAAAGTTTTAATCCTAGGAACCCATATGATAGAGAGAACTGACTATTTCAGGCTATTCCCTGATTTTTACATGAATTCCATAGCACACATGCACATATATGTCCACACACAATAAACGTGAAAAGGTAAACTTATAGATAAATCTCTTTTGCAAGCTAAGCATAATCATGTAACTCCCCTCAAGATTTCTTGTGTTCTTTCTTGGTTACTTCCCTTTCACCTCCATGCATAGTATCTGTCTAACTTCTAACAGTATAAATGAGTTTTATATGTGCCATACTTTACGTATCTAAGAAGAGTATGTGTTCTTTCACACCTGACATTTCTTTTGATGATGTGTTTGGGAGACTCATTCCTGGTGTTTTCTATATATGTAAATCATCCAGTCTTATTTCTACACAGTATTCTTTTGAGTGATTCTCTTGAGGCTATTCCCAACTTTTGTCCATCACTACAATGCTACTATGAACATTCTAGAATAGCAGAGTGAAATGTAACTTTCTACCATTGTAGAAATGTTCCAATGCCTGTTGCTAAAATTGGTGGCCATTAGGCATATTTGTCTCTGAGCCCATGAACTGGTGCTGACTTGTGACTGAGAAGATAAACTCATAAGTTTAATCAGAGCCCATATCACTGCATTGTGAGAAATGGTCCTGGTCATTTTTCCAGCATTTGTGCTGTGCACCTTCCCCCAGACCCACTGTGTGCCCAAGCAGTCTCCTGTTCTAAAGCATGTGAACCTTTGTACTCAACTTCTTAGAGTCATTTCTGCTGCCTGGAAAGTTATGCTTGATTCCTTCTTCCCAGCTTTGCTTGACTTCTCATTGGCATCAATCTCTTTGCCCAGCTCTAAACTTAATGAGTCTACCTCTTCAGTTGGCTTATTCTATCTATCTATTTTATCTATTTATCTATCTGTCTATCTATCATCTATCTATAGATCTGTCATCTATATTTTATGTTCCTTATTATCTAATGTTTATCATCTGCTACTTTCATATACATTTATTACTTATTTATATTTCATGTATTTATTTGCCCATTATGTCATCCATTTTTCATACATCTTTTTAATCTGTTTAATATTTACTGTCTATTTAATTACCTATTATCTATATATCTTTATCTATCACCTACATATTTACCATTGATATGTTTATACACCTGTCTATATGTCATCTTATATGTGTGTGTCTATTATATAATTTGTTATCTACTTATATAGTCTATTATCTATCATATCTCTTTTTGCTTATTGTCCTTCTATATTTGTAATTTAGTTATTACTATGTATCTCTCATCTATATATCCATCCCCCATATGCCATCTATGTAACTATCTGTCTACATATCATCTGTCTATCTATCTGTCTGTGTATTACCTATCTGCCTACATATAATTTGCCTATATGTCTTTTATGTAACTGTCTGTGTATATCATCTGTCTGTATGTATATCATTTATGTATCTGTCTGTCTAGATATCACCTATGTATCTCTCTGTCTCCTCCCCATCCATTTCTTTCTCATCTGTTGTTACCACTTGAATAATTTGCTTATTCATTCACTTTCTCATTCTCTCTTGCCCCACAGTATTGAAAACCCTATCTGAGCTTCTTTTCACTTTTCTTTGGCCATGATGTCAGGCAGAAAAAGTGATCATCTCGAGATAGCCCTGAGGCATCTGAAGACATTACATTGTATAATGAAGAGGGTTTAAAAGTGTATGTGAGATTAAGCTACTGACCTCCTGACTTTAGCGTAGGGAGCTTGTCCTGGATTACCTGAGTCGCCCACTGCAATCACATAGGTTCCAAGAAGCACGAAGGAGGGGTGGAAAGGGAGTGTAAACCGGTGTGCTACAAGATGGTCTTAACTGACTAGAGCTGGCTATGAGAAGGCAGAGCCATGCGCCACAGGATGCAGACATAAGTGGTAAGAAGTTTCATGGAGAACTTGGGGTGCTACCTTAGACAGCCATGGCAGGTGTTTACACTGCAGACCTGTGCAGTGTTGGAGCATGTTGGTGCAAGTCACCAAGCGTGTGACAGATGTTATCCACCAAGCATTTGCACTGCAGGCCTGTGCAATGTTCAGCATGCTGGTGCAAGTTGCCAAGAGTTTGGCAGTTATTACCTCTGTAGAAAGTTAATATAATAGCTAACTAAAATACATATAAGGTTAAAGGTGAAAAAGGCTGCTTGTTGCACATAAAATGGAAGATAGTTCATACCAGACAGAATGAACAGAGAAATCAGCAGAGAGCACACTTGCTGTGACATGGTTTCATCTTCCAAAGGTTTATCACCAGTAAATTTCTGCAAAGAGTACAGTAGTTGTGCAAAGATGGATTCGGGGGTGAGCAGTTCATAGTGAATATGATCTGCAAGAGATCCATGGCCATTTAACATGCAACATTTTCAGCACTTTTGTATCTAGTGTAATTGAAAATTGAAGTACCCTTAGCAATTATAAACCAAAACTTGTTATTATGACCATCAACTCATTGAGAGTGAGGCGATTGGCACATACCACCAGCAAGTCTGTTTTGAGGTCTCGGTGACCCACTCAACTTGCAAGAAATGGAAAGCACTTAGCTTTCAGAATCCTGCAAGTGAGTCATTTCTGTAATGAGAGACATAAGAGGAGGACATGTTGGGGGAGATAAGAAACTTCTGATGTTTACTGTACGTAGAGGACACAGCTACTCCTACCCCCTCCGCTATTTAATCCTCTGGCTTCTGTGTAATGGATATGATTATTAATCCCATCTATAAGCCCATAATAGCACTTAATCTCTGGAGGGCTTCAAGTGATGAGTGACAGGGCTAGAACTTAAATTGGTTCTCTGTGATGATGGAAGGCAAGCTCTTACCCAGCCGATGTCTCTTCTGCCCAACAAATAGAAAGAGTGATGGATACGGCTTGCCTTCCTTTTTATAACAGCTTAAGGATCCCAGGGCAATGAAAAATACCTTCATTTACTCTCTTCCAATTGACTAAAATATTAATAAGAAATGTTTTGCTCATATTTCTTTGTATTATGTTTTAAGAAAGTTCAGAAATATGAAAGGCCAGCTTATTCAGCTCAGTATGAAATACAAAACAGAGGAGGAAATGGCCTGTGTTTCCCGGGCTTCCACACCGTGGTGCACAGGGTGATTTTCCACATTGTGTTGCTCAGGGTGATTTCCAGAATGACTTTAGGTTAGCCATGGAATCCTACAAGCCCAATGCTTGATTTCCAACTTCACTAAAATTTTTATATTGCAAGAAAAACTTGTTTGAATGGGTATGATTACTAGTTGTAATTGTCAGCTTGACACAATGTTGTATCACCAGGATGGAAGTCTCAGTGAGGGATTATCTTGATTCATACGGTCTTTGGGCTGGGAGGGGACAGGAAGGATATCACCTTGATGAAACTAACTGAAGAGAGAAGACCTGATCACTATGGGAACCACATTCCTTATACAGGGGATTTCGTGGCTGTAGAGAACAGACTCAGTGCAGGCATGCATATGCAGATTTGCTCCTCTATGCTCTTGACTGCGTGTGCAATCTGAGTAACTGTCCCACCTCCTGTTCAGTGATTTCCCCACAATGACAGACTGCAGCCTGGGACTGTAAGCCAAACAAACCTTTTCTCTCACAGGTTGCTTTGGTCAGAATTTTATCACAACCACAAAAGAAACCAAAGACAGTGAGCAAATGAAAGGAACAGTAACACCTGGGTCCATGAAGTTTCCCATGTATCCATACATGGCTCTGAACACTGGAAGCCCCATAAAGCTGGCATGCCTTGCTCACTTCATGCCCCTGACACTGCGGTACTTGGACCATCCTTTAGGGACAAGTTTGAGGACTCTAAGATTGGGCATCAAGTGCGATTAAGTATTCCCTGTCAGATCAGCCCTTGTTTTTAAGGAACTGTTGAGTGTTATACCTGGACCTGCTAGAAATCCAAATGACATCTTGAACGGAGGCTCAGTCTCCAATCTCACTTCCAGGCTGGGACCTTTCTTGTCTAACTCTGCATGTGCCTTTAGTGCACATTTATGCCCTTCCAATAAGACTTGGTTTTAGCAACAGAGAATTACTGGTCCAGAATATCCAGAGATAATGTTCTTCCCTTGGCTATCAACAGCAGCCAATGACCCATAACATACGGCCCCAAAGGCCAGAGCCTGACTACTACACAGGGAAGAACTGAAGGGATCCGTTCTTATTTCCTCCTCTCTATAGGGCAACACCCAAAGTAGACTCTAACTGGAGCCAGCATCCCTGCTCAGCTGCTTCTCTTCTTCGCTGGTCCTCTTCTTCTTCCAGGTTCCCTGTGAGAACGCTGCCTTCAGAGGCTGGAAAGAGATACACCTCAGTCACTGTCAATTTTCTGTAACTCCCCTGTATGACTTTCACATAAAGTTGTTTAGAAGGACCCAGGGGTTTTTCTACTCTCTTGGAGAAAGTGTAGCTGTATTATTACTTTACAGTTTTTCTAAGACATAACACAACCTGAAGAAACACAGTGCTTGGGAGAAAGCGTTGAAGTCAGGTAGCCGGGTAAACTCCACTGTGAACTTTGGAGTAGCAACTCAGTGATTCAAGCCTTTTGTTAGATACCTTAAGGTTGCCAGGGAACAACTGTTCATTTTGCTCATTGGGCCATTTGTGGTTCAATCCTTTGTCCCCAGATTACCCACTAACTCTTGTTATTTTGGTAAAGATTTAGTATGCTGCTTTGCACGGGGGTGTTGGTGTTAAACTTCTCAGGTTCCTGGAACATGGTGTAGAAACTCTCAAAGTCCTGTCTTCTCAGCCCTGGCCCCATAAGAGAATGAAGAAGAACAAAATTGAGTTTGCTTGTGAGAACATGACATTTTGCCTTAGAGAGGCACATTCAGCTGAGTAAAAGAGAAAATATGTGGCCTTCTCTCTTGAACTAATGGGTGTATGAATAGGCGAGACATTGTTGGCTAGTTGGGTGAATGAATGAATGAATGAATGAATGAATGAATGAATGAATCAGCAAGCGACTGAACAGACTTGGGCAGTGTCCCCTGTCATTGTGTTTAGTCATAAGGAGGTATTGTTGTGATAAAGGGCATTATTGTAGCAAAAAACAAGGCATTATCAGGCCCCGAAGACAAGGGTCAACTAATATTTGTCTCTTATGTACTTATTATCTTTCTCACATCAACAGAAAGTATGACCTGTTGGGGAATTCACTGGGGCCATTAAGGACAGTGTTACAGTGGGCTCATTTTCAGCCGAGGATAGTAAATAACTTCCGTGAAGTGAGCCATTGCCATTACTTCAGAGTCAATAGGTGGCGTGGTGTTTAGATAGTGGAGCAAATTTGAGAAATAACTTTTTCAACTGCCCCGAATATACAGCAGAGCCTCGTTCTAGTCAGCAAGTGGTAAGGGCATTTGGTGCTTTGTACTTATAGCCGTGATGCTGGAACATCTGTATCCCAGGCCTGAAATCGTATCTGAAGTGCACACCTAACTTATCTTTGGGATCAGTGATCGAAATATCGCCGCTCTCCCAACCAAGTGAGTCAAAGATTAAACTAGGTAAAAGTGAGTGGGTAGAGATGCTGGAAATACTGGAAACCTTGCACTTTAAGCTCCATAGCAGTGATGGTTTATGAAATGCTCCTTCAGAAATGTTACATGAAGAGGAGGAGCGTTGATCATAGTTTTTTTTTTCTGCCTCCATCTGTACACTCAGAAGACAAGGAAAATCTACCCCTGTTTTCTTGCTTTGTTCTGAGGTTGAGGTTCATATATCCTAGGTTTTCCTTGAATTTACTGTATGTCTGAGGATGACCTTAAATTTCTGAGACTGTGGCTCCACCTCCCAAATGATGGGATTATAAACATATGCACCAACCCCGGCACATTCATCTCGTTCTTCAATGCTTTGTCCACTCCTGTTGGGGAACTAAATGTGATTGAAATAGACACAGGAATTCCTCCAATTTAATTTAATATGGGTTGTGCTTCAGAGGCATGGTATGGACAGAGACCATTTGACATAGTAAGGACCGAAGAATAAATTCAAACAGTTGGCAGGGAAGAGAGCAATGAGTAGCACATTTTCTGTGCAAGTGTAGAAAACCTGAGTTCAGATCCTCCGAATTCACCTGAAGCTCGATTCAGTAGAACATGTCGGCATTCACAGAGCCCCTACAGGATGAAGACAGGAGAATGCCTGGAAGGGCCCTAGCCAGCTACTTTGGCATATGCATATGTGCCTCAGATAAGATCGAAGGTGAAGAGTAACTTTGACCTTTTGTGCCCTCTGACCTCCACATTTATGCCATGGCATCTGTGTGCCCCCCCCCACACTTTTATATGACAAGAAGAAGTGTGTAGCACTCTCAGATACAAAGGCGCAGCATCCAGAGCAAAGGAAGTTGATAAGCGTTATTCAGGCATCTGGGGGAGAAAGGGCTTCAGCTAGGCCGGGCGGTGGTGGCGCACACCTTTATTCCCAGCACTCGGGAGGCAGAGGCAGGCGGATCTCTGTGAGTTCAAGGCCAGCCTGGTCTACAAGAGCTAGTTCCAGGACAGGAACCAAAAAAGCTACAGAGAAACCCTGTCTCAAAAAATCAAAAAAAAAAGGGGGGGGGGCTTCAGCTCCATATGCTGTCATTTTACTCCTTGGACTTAGAATAGACAAACTCAGCGTCACTGGCCTTGCTAACTGGTAGCATTAAAAATGCTGCCTCAGTTGACCTTCGCATCTGTCTCAAGTCTGACGTTCTCCCATCGTGAACCCAGCCGGTTATTTTTCTGACAACAAGGGAAGATAAGAAGGGACAACCAGTCAAACAATGTGTAAAGGGATGATATGAACTTTGTCTCAGAATATACTCTACAGGAATAGCAGGCATGGACTTTTATTAGTACAGGAAAGAGCTGAGTCAGGGAATAGAGCAACGAAGTAGGTCTTGTGGAAAACTATAATTAAATTTCAAAAACAAAGATGTCCAAGTGGTCATGTAAAAGGGGTCTGTGCCAAGTTGATCTCATTGTCTTTGATGTGAATGGTTAGATAGTTTAGTCCACCAGTAATCAATAGATAATGTTCTGGTCTCTAGACGGGCTTTCTTTCATCTTGGGTGGTTTCTGAGCTAGATTGCGTTAGAATTTGCTATATAGGGTGATAATTATGAGCTGTTTTTCACATTTTCCCACATATAGCTGTCTCTGTCAGTAGACACATCCAGTATCCTGCAGGGATTGGTTTTCAGATGCCGAAATTGGTGTGAAATTACTATAATAAAGCAAAAGCAGCATTGGGCTCTCCCTCCTTCACATGTCTCCATGTCTCCACTTAGAGAGTTCATTTATACTCACTTTGAGACTGAGCTGAGAATGCAATCACTTCGTTTCCCCAAATTTATTTCTTTCGCCATGCAGTAGGAACAATCATAGGCATTCATTGCTTGTGGTTTTTAAAAAGGGGTAAATGATAGAAGCCAATGGATTAGTAAATGGGCACATGGCTCTTTTCCAAGTTGCTCTGTCAAAACAAGAGTTCCAAGAGAAAAGGATGGATTGAGTGTCTAGGAATCAGGGTTTAAAATTAGAACAGATTCCCAGCAACTTAGGAATTGTGTGTATTCACAAGAGCTTAAATACCTGACCACAGATGGCTTTTTTTGATCATGGGGTCTTCAGTCTAGCTCCCTGATTTCAATTATCAGAGAGCTTTTCTCTCCAGTCCCAGGTGTCTGAAGACTCCTGTACTTCCCACTGAAGATGATGTGAGTGAGCACACGGTGATGTGAACTGCCCGCAGACACATTCAGCAGGCACAGCTGGTACTGAAGACCTGAGAGAATGAGAGGAGTCAGTTCGGTGGCTCTTTCAGGACAGGACCGCATCCCCAGCAGTGGCTTTCTTCTGACAGTAATCCTATCTCTCTTTCTCTGACTCTGTCTCTCTCTGTCTCTCTGTCTCTCTCTGTCTCTCTCTCTCTCTCTCTTCCTCTCTCTCTCTCATTACTTAAGTAAACATCTTGAAATCTTGAATTTACATAAGTTTTGGATCTTCAGCCTTCTTCGGTGTTTAATGTTGTTTTCCCTTTACTTTTATCACTACGCATGCTGATACCCAGAATGCATTTAGCAGATCACATGATCACTTTATTAGCATCTGGGTCAGAGCAGGACACTCAATTCTAACTTACATGTAGAGACTCTGTCTCAAGTCTGTTCACTACTAGCCTAACCTGAGTAATTTTCTTAGAGCCTGAACCACAGGGCATGTATTAGTCACATACCACGCAGCACTTGCCCACAGTGGAACTTATTGATTGCCTGTACATGATAGTAAAAGGATCCAGATACAGCCTGCTCCTAGATGACCTGCAGAACTCGTAGTCAGAAGGATGGTGTGCTTATAGGAACAAGCCAAAAATACTGGGAAAAGGATTAAGGAAGACATGTTGTATCTTTGTTAAATTTCTCAGTAACTCAGCATAAGCTGAGGGAATTCTTGTTTTTCCTTTAACCTTGACATCTCAGGAACTTTTGCTTCATTGAAAAAGCACATACTCTCTCTCCCTTCCCCTCCCCTCCCGATTCCTTCTCTTGAGGAGGCATAGCATACAATTATTCAATTGCCACCCTAAATATATTAGCCATTATCTGATGGAGGTGGGTCTTGTATTAATCTATTGCTTTCATTGGTTAGTAAAGAAACTGCCTAGGTCCATTTGATAGGCCAACCCTTAGGTGGGTAGAGTAAACAGAACAGAATGTTGGGAGAAAGAAGCCAAGTCAATGAGTCGCCATGATTCTCCCACTCCAGACAGACGCAGGTTAAGATTTTTCCTGGTAAGCCAGCTCGTGGTGTTACACAGAATATTAGAAATGGGTTAGATCAGTATGTAAGAGCTAGCCAATAAGAGGCTGGAACTAATGGGCCAGGCAGTGTTTAAAAGAATACAGTTTCCGTGTAATTATTTCAGGGCATAAAGCTAGCTATGCGGGTGGCTGGGTGCCAGGGACGCAGCCCCGCCGCTCTTATTACAACAATTCTCTTATCAAAATGACTTTCCAGCCACACAAAGTTCCACTGGCCTCTTATCCAAGAAGCCTAGACTCACCGTTCTGTGTGGAACCCTTCTCTAACTGTGGAAGCACCTTCTAGCTAAATGCTTTAGACACAAAGCATGTTAGTGTGTGTGTGTGTGTGTGTATGTGTGTGTGCAGGTGTGGGCACACCATAGGACATTCGTAGAGGTCAGAGGACTTTCTGCCTTGTTTGAGAGAGGGTCTTTTCGCCACAGCATCTGTCAAACTAGCTGTCTGTGAGCTTGTAGCACTCTGCCTCCTATTCCTGTAGGTGGTTGGGACTGCAGAGGCTTGCACTATTGTGTCTGGCTTTGACATGGCATCTGGGATCCAAACTTAGATCAGGCTTAAGTGGAAAGTACTTCATCTACTGAGCATCTCCAGAGCCACTGGAACCATTTTAAGTACTGTTATTATTTTGCTTCATTATAAACAGGACAATTGCAATGTCTGGTCAAACTCATGTCTATGGTACTTGACTGAAGTACACACTTATTCTGAAATTACCCAGGAACAATGGAGAATAGGGAAAACTACATCAAACACATTGTCTTCTATTGTTTTCTTTTTCTAATTCATAGATGATAGAAGGGACACACATAGCTTTCTTTCAAGTAGACTGCCAACAGTGTACCCAATAGGATCGTGTTCCTTTAAAAAGAAACATAAATTTTAGGGGATAGAGAGAGGACAGGTAAAGTACATGGTGCTAAACCCAAGTTAAATCTGGGGCACCCACATCCACAAACACACACAAAGCAGGCATGCTACATGGTGGTGACATGTATCTATCATCTCTATACTGGGGAAATGGGAGACAGGAGATGCCTGGAGCTCCCTGGCCAGCCTGGCCAAATCGGTGAACTCTGGGTTTAACAACAGAACCCTGTCTTAGATAGAGAGTGGCTGATTAAGACCCAGATGTAAAATTCTGGACTCGCTGTGCATGAACACACTTACACCCAGATGGGGACACACACACCACACAAAGAAATATTTATTTTCAAAAAACCTTAAGAGTATTATAAGAGTTAACATTCCTGAATTTCATATTTCTCTAGACAGTTGTTAGAAAGAACTCTGGCTGATCACACTCTAACAAAGGTAACAGATGTTGGATGGGGCAAAGCGATGTCTAGGACTTGGAAATCCATCTGTGAGGAAGGAGTGAGCAGATCCTCCTGTGTGCTTTCAATGGTCTTAGCAAAGTAGAGTCTAAATATTAGCATTGTCTGCAATCGACTTCAATACTTCAGCATTTGTTTCTCTCCCCATTCTAAACACTGTCTGCTTTCTTGGCTTCACCCATATAACAGAAAGAAGGCTCCAGAGAGGCCATGCGCCTTTGGCCTCCAGTCTGCCGTTACCCAGCAAGTTTCTTCATCTACAGTTTTCTCCTTGGGCTTTGATTGCTCATTTCTCTATACATAATTTCTGAAAATCCCGCAGTAATAGCTACATATAACCCTCCCCCACCGTGGAATTCTTTATCTCTCTCTCTTTCATTACAGATCCGAGAATAACCAATACAGCTCCTCTATTTTCAATATTTTGGGGGCATGGTATGAGAGAGCCAAAGTCAAGTGGGGGATGGAGCCAGTGAAGCAGTTCTGAAAATTATTTTCTTCAAGGATTGAGCATATTCCCATTAAAAACATTTTAATTCATTTGTATTTTATGTGTATGACCCTGCACGTCTATCTGTGTGTTGTGTGAATCTAATGTCCATGTAGGACAGAAAATGGCATAAGATCCCCTGAAAATGGAGTTACAGGTGGTTGTGAGTAGCCCTGTGGGTGCTTGGAATTGAACCTGTGTCTTCAGTAAGAACACAAGTGTTCTTAATCACTGAGCCTCGAATGCATAGGCAATGGATCACCTGGAGCTAGAGTTCCAGGCAGTTGTGAGTTGAATGACATGGGTCCTAGGAATTGAACACAGGTTCTCTGCAAAAGTAGTAAACCCTCCTAACCACCAAACTGCCTCTCCAGCTACATGAACTTTTTTAAAGATTTGTTTTATTTCTTTTTTGAATTATGCATATGGGGAAGTAGTATGTGAGCACAAGTGTCTTCACGGGCCAGAAGAGGAAAAAGAATTCTCCAAAGCTGTAATTATAGGAAGTTGTGAGCTGACTGATGTGGGTGCTGGGAACTGAACTCAGGTCCTCTGTAAGAGCAGTGCACATGTTAACCAGAGCCATCTCTCAAACCTCCCTGCTTAAAACCAGACATAAACAAATCACACTCTGTTTAGATCTCATGCTGATGAGTCCTTGTAGTTTGAAAGGCAGCTGTGTTTAAGTCAATTAAGACAGATTTCATAAAATTTCCCATTGTACCTGGTTGTGTGTGATGTTCTTAGGAATATGTGAGCAAAGTCACCCTCAATAGCAAACCAATGACAGAACAAAGAAATTATTATACACAGGTCTAACTTAGCAGGCTGTTGAGCCTATTTGAGTTCTTTATGATAATATGACTGTGGAGTTGCTTGCAGGAGTAAGAATGGCCTAAGGGCAACAGTATTCCTGAAGACCCTCCCCCCTCTCTCAGAATGAATGCCCACTCATAAAAGCCACTCCCATGGAGCTTAATAAGCAACCTGAAGGCAGCTCTGCTGGTTGGTGACTCTACTGCCTTCCAGTTGTCGTTCATGTGCATGCGGCTTTTGAGGAGTTGTCTTATGAATTTTGAAACTTTCTGAAGCTTCCTGGGCCTTGTAAGTTTCATCTATGTCCTGAACCTTCTGAGTTTTATTTAACTTTCAAGGCCTTGTAAGTTTCACCTACTTCCTGAGCCTTCTAAGTTTCACCTACTTTCTGGGCTTTGTAAGTTTCATCTACTTCCTGGGTCTCTTAAGTTTCGTCTACTTCTGGGTCCTTGCATGTTTTGTTTACTTAACCTTGAGTCTTATGAGGTTCCTTCTTCCCACCATGTGAGATGTTTCAGAATTCTAATCTCAATATCAGACAATAAACGGTCATACCAGTGAGGGCATATTTTTTAAGGACCTTGGCACAAGGCATCTATGAGAATGAAGACAAGAATGAATCAGTAAGAATTATCTACTTACTTATACTACCTCCGTCCCTCGTGCTCATGTTTGGATTCCTAGAACCATTCTGAAGAACATGAAGAATTTATATGGAACCTCCTCTGGTTTCTTGAGATTTCTTTATGATTTTGGTCAAGGAAATCAATTTAAAAAGAAATAAAGCAAAGCAAGCTGTATATGCTGCATGTTTGTAATCTCAGCACTCAGGATGATGAGGCAGAATTGCCATGGGTGTGATGCCAACTCAATCTACATAGTGAATTCCAAGCCAGGTAGGACTAGGTAGCAAGACACTGTCACAGATTAAAAATAAATAAAAAAAGAAGCTTATTTTGTAGCTGTTTGTAGAGCTCTCATTGTTTTACTTTAAATTATATATTATTCTGTGAGTACACTATTCTGTGTGCACTACTCTGTGAGTATGCTGTCCTGTGAGTACACTATACTGTGAGTACACTATTCTGTGAGCATGCTATTCTGTGAGTACACTATTCTGTGAGCATGCTATTCTGTGAGTACACTATTCTGTGAGCATGCTATTCTGTGAGTACACTATTCTGTGAGCATGCTGTTCTGTGAATACGCTGTTCTGCGAATACACTATTCTATGAGTACACTGTTCTGTGAGTACACTGTTCTATGAGTAGGCTGTTCTGTAAGTACACTGTTCTGTGAGTGTGCTATTCTGTGCATATACTGTTCTGTGAGTACACTATTCTGTGAGTATACTATTCTGTGAGTAGATTATTCTGAAAGTATGCTATTCTGTGAGTACACTATTCTGTGAGTAGATTATTCTGAAAGTATGCTATTCTGTGAGTACACTATTCTGTGAGTATGCTATTCTGTAAGTAGGCTGTTCTGTGTTTTGGGCTCATATCTATATGCTTATCAGCTAATTTTACAGTATAGACATTTTTAATAGGTGAGAAATTTTTGAGACTTTCTCTGGGCAACTTGAAAATGATTTTTGTTCTATATTAAGAACTTTGGGTTAAAAAATTTGATTCCCTTTAGTGGTATCTATGAATGAAGGTCAAGGGTGAAGTCAGTAGCAGAGTATTTTAGACCTGGCATCGCACCACACACACACAGAACACACACAAACACACATAACATGCTTGTACACACACACTAAGCACACACACCATTCATAAGACTCTGAAAAATATAATTCTTTTCCCCCTCTTTCGCTTCTGTGTGTATGTGTGCACGTGCACACAGACATGTGTACATGCATGAATATGTGCGTGTATGCGAACATGTGTGTGTGTGCATATGTGTGTGTGTAATACAGACACGGGCCTCAAATGCCCTGCAGAGTTTCCTTTGATGAGAATTTTATAACTTTACTTAAAATTATTACTGCAGTCAGCAGCCATACTCCCCTGTGCCTACCCAACCTGGTCTAATTTTTGTTCTCTTTCATTTTTATTTGTGGTAAGCATTCCACACAGTAAAACTAGCTGTTTGACTCACAAATTGCAACTCCGACCCTTGGTAACACATGTGTCAGTTTACAGCAAAGTTCACGATGCTATTTGATCTTAAACATGCCATGGAAAATTGAAGTTGGGGCAACTCAAATATCACCTCCATAGGTTGGGACAAGCAAGAATTACAGTGACCTTCAGATTCAGACTTTTGTCCTTCCTTAGAGATGGGATATACAAAGGGTGCTAAGTTGATTCATGTTAAGTTAAAGCCATTTCGATACAGCAATGACCTTGTAGCAATAAATGTTTAAGTACCCAGTTCTTTGGGGAATCTGTGAAAAAATAACACTCCTGAAATAACACAGGTCTTCTGTGGGAATTTGTGATTGGGTGAGAATTTATGGATTTGAGACATGTGCCTATAAGTGGGACCCAAATGTAACCACGGTGTGTTTTTGACTTTAGCTTTTACTGACAGGTGGAAGGTGCCTGCCAAGGATGAATGAAGAAAATGAAATACTATAATATTCTCTCCCCAGAGCTGAATGGACATTAAGAAGATGCCCTCTGGCCTCACTTTTTCTTTTCTGCCTTATCCATTGTACCACAAGGTGGGACCTCATTGTCCCACAGTGCCCTTGGCTATAAAACAAAAAAAAAAGTAACTATCATGGTGAACTCTCTCTGAGCTGTATGCTTCCATCTCGGAAACACTTTATAAAGGCCAGCTGGCCGGGGACTGAAAAAGCATGGGACAAAACCGGTCTCGCTGAACATAATGGACAATGAGGACTACTGAGAACTGAAGAACAATGTCAATGGGTTCTTGATCCTATTGCATGTAATGGCTTTGTGGGAGCCCAGGTAGTTTGGATGCTCACCTTAATAGACCTGGATGGAGGTGGGTGGTCCTTGGACCTCCCACAGGGCAGAGAAACCTGCTTACTCTTTGGGCTGAGGAGGAAGGAAGACTTGATTGGGGGAGGGGGAGGGAATGGGAGGTGGTGGCGGGGAAGAGGCAGAAATCTTTAATAATTAAATTAATTAATTAATAAAAAAATCAGCAAGAAAAAAAAATAAAAATAAAAATAAAAGATTCACAGTTGGAGATAATACGGATGCATGTGTGTGGCGGGAGGTGGGGGTGATAATATTTTGTTCATAAGGAATCTAATATTGTAGAAAAGAAGTGATACATAAATATATATTAAAAGCCTAGAACGTGATTACTGAAGTTATTCAATTTATTCAAAATTTGCTGACATTGAAGGTAAAATAAAAATGTCAGAATTTTAATTGACCAAGTTTGACTAGCAGAAGCAGGCATGCTGAGTGAGTCTCCTGAAGCTATTTCCCTTCAGGATTCTGAGTGAGATCTCCCTTTACCAAAGCAGCTTGATTGATTTCTCCTCTTGTTTTTCTTTTTTTTTTTTTTTTTTTTATTTATTTATTTTTTTATTAATTAATTAATTTAATTATTAAAGATTTCTGCCTCTTCCCCGCCACCACCTCCTGTTCCCTCCCCCTCCCCCAATCAAGTCTTCCTTCCTCCTCAGCCCAAAGAGCAAGCAGGTTTCTCTGCCCTGTGGGAGGTCCAAGGACCACCCACCTCCATCCAGGTCTATTAAGGTGAGCATCCAAACTACCTGGGCTCCCACAAAGCCATTACATGCAATAGGATCAAGAACCCATTGCCATTGTTCTTCAGTTCTCAGTAGTCCTCATTGTCCATTATGTTCAGCGAGACCGGTTTTGTCCCATGCTTTTTCAGTCCCCGGCCAGCTGGCCTTGGTGAGTTCCCGATAGATCATCCCCATTGCCTCAGTGTGTGGGTGCACCCCTCGCCGTCCTGAGTTCCTTGCTCGTGCTCACTCTCCTTCTGCTCCTCCTTTGGATCGTGAGACTTCAGTCCAGTGCTCCAATGTTGGTCTCTGTCTCTGTCTTCTTTCATCGCCTGATGAAGGTTAATATTCAGGGGGATGCTTATATGTTTTTCTTTGGGTTCACCTTCTTATTTAGCTTCTCTAGAGTCACGAATTATAGTCTCAATGTCCTTTATTTATGGCTAGAAACCAAATATGAGTGAGTACATCCCATGTTCCTCTTTTTGGGTCTGGCTTACCTCACTCAGGATAGTGTTTTCAATTTCCGTCCATTTGTATGCAAAATTCAAGAAGTCATTGTTTTTTACTGCTGAGTAGTACTTTAATATGTATATATTCCATACTTTCTTCATCCATTCTTCCATTGAAGGACATCTAGGTTGTTTCCAGGTTCTGGCAATTACAAACAATGCTGCTATGAACATAGTTGAGCATATACTTTTGTTGTATGTTTGGGCATCTCTTGGGTATATTCCCAATAGTGGTATTGCTGGGTCGAGAGGTAGGTTGAACCCGACTTTCCTGAGAAACCGCCACACTGCTTTCCAAAGTGGTTGCACAAGATTGCATTCCCACCAGCAATGGATGAGAGTGCCCCTTTCTCCACAACCTCTCCAGCAGAGGCTATCATTGGTGTTTTTGATTTTAGCCATTCTGACCGGTGTAAGATGGTATCTTAATGTTGTCTTGATTTGCATTTCCCTGATTGCTAAGGAAGTTGAGCATGATCTTAAGTGACTTTTGGCCATTTGAACTTCTTCTGTTGAAAAGTCTCTGTTCAGCTCAGTGCCCCATTTTATAATTGGATTGATTAACCTTTTACGGTCTAATTTCTTGAGTTCTTTGTATATTTTGGATATCAGACCTTTGTCAGTTGCGGGGTTGGTGAAGATCTTCTCCCAGTCAGTGGGTTGCCTTTCTGTCTTAGTGACAGTGTCCTTTGCTTTACAGAAGCTTCTCAGTCTCAGGAGGTCCCATTTATTCAATGATGTCCTTAGTGTTTGTGCTGCTGGGGTTGTACATAGGAAGTGTTCTCCTGTGCCAATGTGTTGTAGAGTACTTCCCACTTTCTCTTCTATCAGATTCAGTGTGTTTGGACTGATATTGAGGTCTTTAATCCATTTGGACTTGAGTTTTGTGCATGGTGATATATATGGATCTATTTTCATTCTTCTACAGATTGACTTCCAGTTTTGCCAGCACAATTTGTTGAAGATGCTCTCTTTTTTCCATTGTATACTTTTAGCTCCTTTATCGAAAATCAGGTGTTCATAGGTTTGTGGGCTAAAGTCAGGGTCTTCTATTCTATTCCATTGGTCGACTTCTCTGTTTTTATGCCAGTACCAAGCCGTTTTCAGTACTGTAGCTCTGTAATAGAGTTTGAAGTCAGGGATGGTAATGCCTCCAGACAATCCTTTATTGTATAAGATTGTTTTGGCTATCCTGGGTTTTTTGTTTTTCCATATAAAGTTGATTATTGTCTTCTCCAGATCTGTGAAGAATTTTGATGGGATTTTGATGGGGATTGCGTTGAATCTATAGATTGCTTTTGGTAGAATTGCCATTTTTACTATGTTGATCCTCCCAATCCAAGAGCAAGGGAGGTCCTTCCATTTTCTGGTGTCCTCTTCAATTTCTTTCTTCAAAGACTTAAAGTTCTTGCCAAATAGATCTTTCACTTCCTTGGTCAGAGTTACCCCAAGGTATTTTATGCTATTTGTGGCTATCGTGAAAGGTGATGCTTCTCTGATTTCCCTCTCTGCTTCCTTATCCTTAGTGTATAGGAAGGCAACTGATTTTTTGGAGTTGATTTTGTATCCTGCCACATTCCCAAAGGTGTTTATCAGCTGTAGGAGTTCTTTGGTAGAGTTTTTGGGGTCGCTTATGTATACTATCATATCATCTGCAAATAATGAAAGCTTAACTTCTTCCTTTCCAATACAGATCCCCTTGATCCCCTTATGTTGTCTTATTGCTATTGCTAGAACTTCAAGCACTATATTGAAGAGGTATGGAGAGAGTGGACATCCTTGTCGTGTTCCTGATTTTAGTGGGATGGCTTTGAGCTTTTCTCCATTTAATTTAATGTTAGCTGTCGGCTTGCTGTAAATAGCTTTTATTATATTTAGGTATGCCCCTTGTATCCCTAATCTCTCCAAGACCTTTATCATAAAGGAGTGTTGAATTTTGTCGAATGCTTTTTCAGCATCTAATGAAATGATCATATGGTTTTTTTCTTTCAGTTTATTTATATGGTTGATTACATTGATAGATTTGCGTATGTTGAACCAGCCCTGCATCTCTGGAATGAAGCCTACTTGATCATAATGGATAACTTTTCTAATGTGTTCTTGGATTCGGTTTGCCAGTATTTTATTGAGAATTTTTGCGTCGATGTTCATGAGTGAGATAGGCCTGTAATTCTCTTTCTTGGTTGGGTCTTTGTGTGGTTTTGGTATCAGGGTAACTGTAGCTTCATAAAAGGAATTTGGCAATGACTCTTCTGTTTCTATATTGTGAAATACATTAAGAAGTATAGGTATTAGCTCTTCTTGGAAGTTCTGGTAGAATTCTGCATTGAAACCATCTGGCCCTGGGCTTTTTTTTGGAAGGGAGATTTTTGATAACTGTTTCTAATTCTTCGCGACTAACAGGTCTATTTAGATCGTTCACCTGGTCTTGGTTTAGGTTTGGTATATGGTACTTATCTAAAAAAGTGTCCATTTCTTTTGCATTTTCCAGTTTTGTGGCATACAGGCTTTTGTAGTAAGATCTAATGATTCTCTGAATTTCCTCTGTGTCTGTGGTTATGTCCCCCTTTTCATTTCTGATCTTATTTATTTGCGTGTTCTCTCTCTGTCGTTTAATTAGTTTGGATAGGGGTTTGTCAATCTTGTTGATTTTCTCCAAGAACCAACTTTTTGTTTCATTGATTCTTTGGACTGTTTTCTGTGTTTCTATTTTGTTGATTTCTGCCCTCAGTTTGATTATTTCCAGTCTTCTACTCCTCCTGGGCGCGTCTGCTTCTTTTTTTTCTAGAGCTTTCAGGTGTGCTGTTAAGTCCCCAATGTATGCTTTCTCCGTTTTCTTTAAGTGGGCACTTAGTGCTATGAACTTTCCTCTTAGCACTGCTTTCATCGTGTCCCATAGGTTTGAGTATGTTGTCTCTTTGTTTTCATTAAATTCAAGGAAGACTTTAATTTCTTTCTTAATTTCTTCCTTGACCCAGGTGTGGTTCAGTAGTTGACTGTTCAGTTTCCATGAGTTTGTCAGCTTTCTGGGGGTAGCTTTGTTGGTGGCTTCTAACTTTAATCCGTGGTGATCTGATAAGATACAGGTGGACACTGATATTTTTTTGTATCTGTGGAGGTTTCCTTTGTTTCCAAGTATGTGGTCAATTTTCGAGAAGGTTCCATGAGCTGCAGAGAAGAAGGTGTATTCTTTCCTATTTGGGTGGAGTGTTCTATAGATGTCTGTTAAGTCCATTTGATTCATTACCTCCAACAATTCTCTTAATTCTCTATTAGTTTTCTGTCTGATTGACCTGTCCATTGGTGAGAGAGGTGTGTTGAAGTCTCCTACTACTAGTGTGTGTGATTTGATGTCTGCCTTGAGTTTTAGCAATATTTCTTTTACATAAGTGGGTGCTTTTATATTAGGGGCATAGATATTCAGGATTGAGACTTCATCCTGCTGAATCGTTCCTGTTATGAGTATAAAGTGTCCCTGTCGATCTCTTCTGATTGATTTTAGTTTGAAGTCAGTTTTGTTAGAAATTAGTATGGCCACACCTGCTTTTTTCTTAGGACCATTTGCTTGAAAAACCTTTTCCCAACCCTTTACTCTGAGTAGATGCCTGTCTTTGTGGTTGAGATGAGTTTCTTGCAAACAGCAGACTGTTGGATCCTGTTTTCGTATCCAATCTCTTAGCCTGTGCCTTTTTATTGGTGAATTGAGACCATTAATATTAAGTGATATTAATGACCAGTGGTTGTTAACTCCGGTTATTCTTACTGCTTTTGGTAGAAGAGTTTGTGTGTCTCCCTTCTTTGAGTTGTGCTGTTGAAGGGTCGCTAGATGCCTGGGTTATTGTAGGCAGTGTTGGCAATGTTGGATTCCTTGGGTTGTGATTTTCCTTCTGTTACTTTCTGTAGGGCTGGATTTGTGGCAACGTATTGTTTAAATTTGTTCTTATCCTGGAATGTCTTGTTTTCTCCATTGATAGTGAACGATAGCTTGGCTGGGTATAGTAGTTTGGGTTTGCATCCATGGTCTCTTAGTTTCTGTAGTACCTCTATCCAGGACCTTCTGGCTTTCATGGTTTCCATAGAGAAGTCAGGTGTAAGTCTGATCGGTTTACCTTTATAAGTTACTTGGCCTTTTTCCTTTGCAGCTCTTAATATTCTTTCTTTAATCTGTATATTTTGTGTTTTGATTATTATATGGCGAGGGGACGTTTTTTTTTGATCCAGTCTGTTTGGTGTTCTGTATGCTTCTTGAATATTCAAAGGAATATCTTTCTTTATGTTGGGGAAGTTTTCTTCCATAATTTTGTTAAAAATGTTTTCTGGACCTTTGAGCTGTGCCTCTTCTCCTTCTTCTATCCCTATTATTCTTAGGTTTGGTCTTTTTATTGTGTCCCATATTTCCTGAATGTTTTGTGATGAGAATTTGTTGGTTTTGGTGTTTTCTTTGATCAGTCCGTTTATTTTCTCTATGTTGTCTTCAGAGTCTGAGATTCTTTCTTCTATCTCTTGTATTCTGTTGATTATGCTTGTTTCTGTAGTCTCTGCTCGTTGACCTATATTTGCCATATCCAGCTGGTCCTCAGTTTGTGTTTTCTTCCTTGCTTCCATTTCAGTTTTCAATTCTTGGACTGTTTCCATTACCTGTTTGATCGTTTTTTCTTGGCTTCCCAGGGTATCATTTACGTATTTACTCATTTCTTCAAACTTTTTGTTATACTTCTCATCCATTTCTATGAGGGCGTTTTTTACATGTTGTTTAAGGGACTCTATTGCTTTCAAAAAGTCAGTTTTTTCCTCTTCTCCTGTGATAGGGTGTTCAAGTCCTTGTGTTGTAAGGTCATTGGGTTCTGGTGTTTTCATGTTGTTTTTCAGATTGTTGGGTGAATTCTTGCCTTGGCGTCTGCCCATCTCCTCTTACCGATGCTATCTATTGGGTTTGATTTAATTGTAGCGGGGCAATCTGTTCTCAGCGCAGGCTTCACTGTTTCTTGCCCGCACTATCCTGTATCCAATGCCTCCGCCGCCCGGGCCTGCCTGCCGGTGCCTCCGCCGCCCGGAACTGTCTGTGCGCGGGTGCTTCCGCCGCCTAGTCCTGCCTGCCGGTGCCTCCGCCACCTGGGCCTGCCTGCACGCCAGTGCTCCCGCCGCCTAGGCCTGCCTGCCGGGCCTGTCGGTGACTCCGCCACCCGGGCCTGCCTGCACGCCGGTGCCTCTGCCACCCGGACTTGCCTGCGTGCTGGTGCCTCCACCGCCCGGGCCTGTCTGTGTGCCGGTGCTTCCGCTGCCTAGGCCTGCCTGCCGGGCCTGACTGCCGGTGCCTCCGCCACCCGGAACTGCCTGCACGCCGGTGCCTCTGCTGCCAGGACTTGCCTGCGTGCTGGTGCCTCCGCCACCTGGGCCTGCCTGCGCGCCAGTGCTTCTGCCGCCTAGGCCTGCCTGCCGGTGCCTCCGCCACCTGGGCCTGCCTGCGCGCCGGTGCTTCCGCCGCCTAGGCCTGCCTGCCGGGCCTGACTGCCGGTGCCTCCGCCACCCGGGCCTGCCTGCACGCCGGTGCCTCTGCCGCCCGGACTTGCCTGCGTGCTGGTGCCTCCGCCGCCCGGGCCTGCCTGCGCGCCGGTGCTTCCGCCGCCTCTCCTCTTGTTTTTCAATGGATTAAATGCTATAGAGCAATTAACATTGGCATTTTATGAGTCAGTGGAGAGCCTCTTGCTCTATGGTCCAGGCTTGTTTGAAACTTGTAATCCTCCTGCCTCAGCCCTCCATGCTGGGATTATAAATGTGAACCACTAGCCCAGCTAATACTAACATATTTTATAAGTACTAATGATGAATTTTGGCTAATGTCTGTTAGTTAACATACGAAATGATGTCTTGAATTTTTCCTAGACAGATTTATACACCATTATACTTTCTCAAAAGTGACTCCCTATTCTTCTGTTCTGCTTAGTTCTTTTGTCGACTTGACACAAGCTAGAGTCTTTTGATAAGAGAAAACCTCAACTGAGAAAATGGCCCCCAGAAGATTGGCCATAAAAACAAAAGGAGGAACAAGCACACTGAGACTTGCATGAGCAAATGAACTCATTGCCTTTTAACAAGTGGTGAAAATGGTTATAGTTGTTGACACAAAGAGATGCTAATTAGTAACACAAAAAACAAAACTATAAGGCTTACTTCTGCACCACACTGTGCATAAATGTATTAGCAAACTCAGAACTCTCTATTATGTACTGTTAATGTAGTAAAGGGCTTGCTTTGCATATGTGATGCCCTAGATTCAACCCCCAATGCCATGAAACTAGAAAAAAGACAAGGCAAGCAAGAAATATATTAATCATACCCTTTAAAGTCTTCTATATTTGGGGTGGAGAGATGGCACAATGGTCAAGAATGTTTGCTGCTTCTGCAGAGGACCCAGATTTAGTTTCCACCACCCATGGTGACAGCTCACAACTGCCTGTAATTCCAGCTCCAGCTGTTTCAATACCCTCTTCTGGTCTCCTGGGGGATTTCCACCCATATGCCACACATACAGAGGAATGGGAACAGGCAGAGACAAACAGGCTCATGCACATATACACAATGACCATGGTGCTAAATATCAAATGAATATTTTTGCGAAGAATTACTGACAGTGGTTATCTTACCACTGACTGCATGTAGTTCATCATTTTCTTTTAAATTATGTATTAGTATGTTTGTCCTGAAACTTGAGTTATTCCATGTTGTAAAACACAGCACTGCAGTCCTCTACTGTTAAGATATCATTTTGCAAGCAACTGTCTTCACTATAGGTTTCTTTCTTCTGAGTACTTAGATAGTGAATTATTCTACTTTCTATGATTAAAGTCAGTGTTTTGATAAAAATTTATCCATTGCCAATGAAAAGTACTTTGTGATAAGACTATTCTTAATTTAGAATAGGTTTTTGTGTTGCATTGATTTTGGCCTGCCTGAATAATATTAAAAATAAAGGCATTAAAATGGAAACCTTAAGAGAAGTGTTTTTGACAGTGGTAGGAAACATAGTTCATGGTGATTTGCCCACTTTTTTAAGTGCTTGATTGTATCTCATGCTATAAACCACACGGTATGAGAGACATTGATTTCTGTCTGTGCTGCAAGAGGGTCAACAATGGATATTTTCTAAGTCTGATATAATCAGTTAATTTGAGTTAAATTTAGCAATTTATTATTAATGCATTAATTTTTGTCAATTAATCAAAAAGAGTGATTACAAGTACAGATCTCAATTAATGTCAAGCTTAGATTTCTTGTGACTAGAATGTATTTCAGATTTATTTTTATTAATTATGTAGAGAGTAGTGTTGACAGAAGTTTCTGTTCTGCCCAGTCCTGTAGCCATTCAGTCCCCCCCCCCAAAAAAAAAAACACACACACAGAGGTCTACATTAATTACAAATTTGTTGGCCTATTAGCTCAGGCTTCTTATTAATAAACTCTTAGATCTTACATTAAGCCATAATTATTGTCTGTGTTAGTCACAAAGCATACTAGCTTGTATCAGTGAGGCATTCTCGTCTTGCATCCTCTGTATCTGGGTGACAACTGCAGACTGAGCATCTCCTCTTCCCAGAATTCTTTTAGTCTGGTTGCCTCACCTATATACTTCCTGCCTGGCTACTGGTCAATCAGCATTTTATTACGTCAATACAAGTGACAAACCTGTATAGGGTACAAGACCATTGTCCCACGTAGTACATGCATGTGAGAGCATGGGTCCCCATGGAGGCCAGAAGAGGCTGTCAGATACCCTGGAGCTGAAGTTACAGAGGTTGTGAACCACCTGAGATATATGTAGGCACTGAACCAGCTCTGGAAGAGCAGGAGGTGCTCTTAACTACCGAGCAATCTTTCCCACCCTTTGAATGTTTCCTGTTTAGCATGACTACTTAGAAAGCCATCTCATAAACTCTGTGACTTAGAGTCAGCATAGATAGCTCTTGGAATTCAGGCATAATAGAAGACAGGCATCTTGATGAGACTGTGACTTTTTGAATTATTTTTAAGTTGTTAGCTTTAATTAAAATATACTTACATCGTTTCTGCCCTCTCTTTCCTCCTTCTTACCTCATCCATGCCAACCTCCCTCTCCAAAATTCATGGCCTCTTCTTCTTTACCCATTGTTGTTACATATACATTTGCACAAATGAACGTGTAAATATAACCTGTTGAGTCTGCTCAGGGTTGCCCACATGCATATGTTTTCGGGCTGACCACTTGACACTGTATAACCAATTAAGGGTCTCATCTTTGGGAAGACTAATTCTCCCTTTCTCAGAAATTATTACTTGCTTGAAGGTCTCCATCTGGGTTTGGGACCCATAAGATTGGTTTCCCAGTCTGTGTTGGGATGTTGACTGTTAGAATGGTTGAGGCTCTCTTTGGGCAACCATGTTGCTGAGATTTCACAGTGCATTTTTCCTGACATAGCTAGAAAATACAGCCTTACAGCAGACACCCTCGTCCTCTGGCTCTTACAGTCTTTCTGCCCCTTCTTCTGCTTTGTTCCCTGAACATCAGTTGTGCTGTTGATGTTTCAGTTGGGGCTAGGCATCCATGCTCATGTGTTCTCTGCATTTTGACTTCTTGTGGTTTTCTGGAATGGTCTCCTGCTCTAGAAGAAGCTCCTATGAAGAGGGGAAGATCCACACTTACCTGTGAACATCACACTCTCAGTAGCCTACTCTCTCCTGCAGAGGAATGGAAGCAACAGAGAGAGCTTGGAGCTAGAGCTGGAGCTGCATCTGTAGATGTGCAGGTTGCTATGGGCAGTGGGGAATGAGGTTATGGTTTTAAATCAGAGGGAGGGGGAAAGACAAGGAAGAGGATGTGGACTGTGTGTGAGTTTGCCAAGCTGCATTGTGGAAGTGGGAGGATAACCTTGGATCCAGGGTGCCTGTACTCATGAGCATGTACCTACCTACTCATAGACATTCATACACACATATGGAATAAAAGTAAAATAAATATTGGTTTTAAAGATATAATTGGAATGGCCTTGAAAGCGTTTATTAAATGTAAGCTAAACTGTGATCAAAGTGAACTCATTTTTTTTTACTCAATAAATAATTAAGCTACACTAAGAACCGCACAGAGGAGACACACTGGAAAAATAGCTTAGCCTGGCTACCAGCTTCTTCTTTGAGCATTGCAAACTTGAAATAATTATTCATTGAAAAAAAATCCCAGATTATGCTTTTATATATAAATGCTAAACACTAAGTAAAATATTACAAAGAGCATTTTTAAAAGTTTTAATGTTACAGTGTGTTCTTTACTATCAAATGTTTTATATGACAGTAACATTTTCTTATAATTCTGTCTGTGACATTATACCAGTTATTTATTGTTGCTTGATATGCTTTAAAACTCACAGAGGGTTTTTTTTTAACCTCATAGAATCTATGTTTTCTGTTCTTTTCTGTGTGTGTGTGTGCGTGTGCATGTGCATGTGTGCGTGTGTATGTGCATGTGTGTGTGTGTATAAGAGAGGGAGTTTGCATGCACATTTGTGCGCATCTGTGTAAAGTTGATCCAGACACATTTGTAGCTTGTCTCCACAATGTACAAGATCGAATTTGACTTGATTTAGTGGCTCAGCAGATCTTTGCCTAATGAATGAATAGCAATCACTATCCTGCCTGCAGTCCTGTTTACTAGAAATTCCCTAAATAATACCTTCCCATACGGAAATCTATTCAGAGCACTGTGTGCATTTTTAAAAGCTCATCAGGAAATGATGGTTTCTATAATTGGAGGAATCTATCAAAATAGATGAATTGCAAAATTATAAACATCCCTGAAATCGGCCTGAGGCAGAATTTGCCCTACTTTTCTAATGTCTCCGTTTTTCTTGTTAAGGAGAAGAAACAGAACCTGTGCCTGCTGTCTAATGTTGCTCTGGGCTCCAGAGGAGACCTCAGCAGTCACCTTCATCCAAACACTTAACATCTTCTTCTGTGGCTTTGCCAGGGATTACAAACCATGGAGACGCCCTCAAGGAGAACACATTCTCCAGGCAAAGGCTGTGCTCTGACCCTCTGTTCCATTTTTCCTTTTCACCCATTTTTTTTTTTTGCAGCATTTTGCCCCTACCCCTGACACACAAGAAAGAATGTGTCTTGGTTAAAACCTCCTCCAGCTCATTAATCCATAGTTACTATTTTCTGAATCCATCCTTTTGTTAATTTTAGTTGCTTCCTGATCCAAGTCTTTGTGTGTCGATGTGTTTGGGGAGGGGGGGGAACTGGGGAATTTCTTGAGACAGTCTTATTTAGCCAAAGCTTCCTCAAACTCGCTATGTAGCAGAGGTGGTTCAAATCTCCTACTTGCCTTACCTCTGCCTCCCATGTTCTGAAATGACAGCTATAAACCATTGAACCTGGCTAGCAACTCTAATTCATTTCCCGCTTTTGTTTTGGAGAAACTAATTAGGGGTGCTTTTACAGTTTGTCATTAACATTAGCCTCAGACTATGATTTGTTTCCTGGTGTTTACGGTGGGCATACAGACATGAACAAGTCATGGCATTTGAAGGAATGGCCAGGGTCATTCATTTGGAGAGTATCTACTCCATACCAGCCCTTCTATGACAAGTTGATGATTTCATAGTTTGTTTTCTTGTAGCAAAAGTGACCCAAGAGAAGAGGATTTAGTCTAGCTCATGGATTAGTATCGTATGCCATGTCAGGGAAGCCAGGGTGACAGGAGTTGAGGCGGCCAGTAATATTACATCCTCAGCTGGAGAAGAACACATGTGCAGCTCTTCTGCCCACTCTACCACTTACTTAGTCTGGGTTGTCCTGCTTAGAGAATGGTCCTGCCCACAGTCAAAGTGAGTCTTCCTACATCAATTAAAGTGGTCAGGATAATCCCTACCAGGCATGCTCAGAGGCCCATCTCCAGATGATTCTAGATTCAGTTAAATTGATGATTGACACTATCTATCACAATTGTCTTCTCAATTGATATTTGCTAAGTAAACAGGTAACTCTAGTAACTCTGTGTTGGGGGAATTCTGGTTACATAACATCTACCATCCCACTGACCATCAGAGTTCAGTTTGATGATCAGGCTGGCCAGGTGGAGGCTCCTGTTCTCCCTGACCATGGCATGAGTGTTGTTCCAGAAGCTACACAGTAGATTGAAGATGATGATTTTCCCTTGTGGAGGAGGAACCTTATTTGGCTAAGTGCTTTGGTGTAGCCATGCTTTCAACGAGGAGCCCCACACAAGTTCTCCAAGCACATTTGTACAGAATGGAAGTAAGGTCATCAAGCTCCCAAGACTCCATCCAAAGGAGGACTTGGGTGCACATTCTGCCTTTCTCTCAAACAGAAAGTGAGAGAGAATTGCTGTTATATGAGACCAATAATTGAGCATTATACTTTGGTCTTCTTTCTCTCTCTTTCCTTTTCTCTCCACAGGTGATTGTATATTTTTAACTTCAGAGAGATGTCCATGGTCCTTGGAGTATCTGCTTCTGTTGACTAATTTTCTGTGTTTAATTAAGTTAAGGCTTCTGAGATGAGAAGACTGCCCTGGGTATTCAGATGTGCCCACTGTCAGTGCAGATGTCCACGTAGGTGGGAAAGACCAGAGTTAGGCATGAGGAGGTGGGGAGTGAGGAGGAACGGCAGGCCTTGGAATGCTGACAGACAGTTCTAGAGGCTGACAATCAAGAAAACAGTGGGTCTCTCCAGAAGAGTAATCCTGGGAAAGCATACATTTATCTTATTTTATTTTAAGTCATTGGGCCAGTGAGAACCTTCCTGACAATAGGAAACTAACAGAACATTATTATTCCCCTTTGTTCATATGGTCATTGTCACTGGATGTTGCCTTCGCAAGCAAGAATCTGTGTTGGTGATTGGCACATCAATGGATGATACATTAGCGTTCAGCTCCTTTTCTCTAACAAACTGGTTTGTAGAATTAGTGTATTGTGGCTTTCCTGTCTTCGTCACAGGAGCATGGCATCAGTTCAGTGGAAATACACTGCTTTTCTTCTTCAGAACAGATCATCCTTGGATTTGCTCCGTCACCTTAACCTCACCGCTCCCTGGAAAACAATAATAATTTAGAGGCAAAGGGCCATGTAGAGAAGTAATACAGGACTCCACTGACTTTTATGATGTCCTCAAACAGTAAACTATTAAAACCTTATTCATAGATATATATCTGGCATGCGTTAGTTTATTGCTACAGCCACCAATGTGTATTTCATTGTTTATAACCTGCAACCAAAATCTGTTGTTGTGCTACATTAAAAAGGTTCACCAAAGTCATGGACATAACAGTTTTATTTTACAAATGAAAAAAGAATTATATCTGCTATCATTCATTTCTCACATCTCAGAGAATAAAGAACCAAGCAGTAAAAGCCGCATGCTGTTAGCTGGCTCACAGAGAATATAATGTGTGTAAATTGTAAAACATCATTTGTACCATTAAGAAGTAAGGAGAACTGTCAGGCACACTGTCCTGGATTCTGTCTTTTCAAGTTAATATGTTAGATTACAGCTTAGATTGTCTGTAATATTTTTGTCCTTCTGGGGAACAGTGCAGATAGATGTGGGACACAATCCATGGTTATGTAGACAGCATTGTTTCACATGTAACATAAAGAACCTCTTTTACTGAATCAAACTAAGAAGCATCTTTACATTTGGGGGGAGGGCAGTGTGTGTGCAAATAATTGGTTCCCACAGGAGGCTGTAAAACCCGTGTTTCTGATAAAATGAAGAATAAGGATACAGTTGCAAATTATAAGGCAGTTATGGCCCTGTGAGTCAATAAGAATCTCAAAATCAGTTAGTAGAATCATGTATTTCAGTTTAGTTGGGGAATTGAGTTCAGAAATGTTGTTTTAACTGGTTTGTTTCTTGGTCATGTTTCTTGGTAAGATAATAAGAATTTCACTTTTCTTCATGTCTCAGTGATTTCTAGGAGATTATTCAACTTATAGCAACATGATTAATATTGTGTTGAATCATTTAGAAGTATTATCCCCAAATAAATGATTCTCACTAATGGATCCAAGTACAGTCACTAGTGGACAGCCTAGTAATTCTATCCATCTGTGAAATACCTAAGTTATTCAGTCTCTAACACACATTTTTATATTCAGAAAAATGTACCACCCTGAGTTATTTGGGGGAATTAAACAAATTATAGTATGTGCATTGGTTTGAGTATGATATATATAGTGTGGAGATTCCTAAGTCCTCATCTCCATAAATTAGGCGTCAAGGTTATGTCCTCTGAGTGTCTCAGAAAGTCATATGTCAGAGGCTCCCACTGTAGAGAGGCATTCTGATATCAGGGCCCTGCTGGACATGTGAGCTCTGAGCAGTGTTCACCCCTATAGACCGTGTAGTCTTCAGGGACTTGATGGCCAGGTGCAGGGGGGCAGCAGTGAGTGACATGTGTCACTTTGGTTTGTTTCTAGGCCAGGAAAGCATGGAAGGAAATGGGAGGACAAGGAGCACGGTGGTCTTTCCACTTATCTAAGATGCTAGCAAGATGCCTGGCCCATAGTCAGATCAGCACAGTGATGTTCAGCTCATGTCATCGCAAGGGTTTTAGAAGCAGGACAGGTTTATAGTTGAGAGACTGCTACAGAGAGCTAAATGGATCCATGATTAAAGCCGCTGCTTCTCAAGCTTGAGGACTAGAGTTCTGGTACCCAGAACCCATGTGAACCCTGGAAGGCATGGCGACCTACCTGTGAGCTCAGGGCTTGACAGGAAGAAAGACAGGATTAGTCAGACTACCATAGTCGCAGGTTCTGAATTCTCTTGAGAAACCCTGCCTCCTTGAAAACCATGTCTGTGGTGATAAAAGGCTCTGGACATCATCTCTGGGCTTCCACATGCATGCACATATGCATGTCCACATGGGAGCTCACAGACACACAAGCCTGCAAACACATACCCCACACATACATAAAAGAGAAACTATTGCTGACTTTGTGACTTTGGGAAGGCTTGAAAAATCCTCTGAATTTTGGTCTCACTTCCTCCAATGCTGATGATTAGATGAAGTAAAGTGGTGGGTGCCATGTGTGACCCTCTGTTTAGGGGTGGGTGTCATGTGTGACCCTCTGTTTAGGGGTGGGTGCCATGTGTGACCCTCTCTTTAGGAGTGGGTGCTGTGTGTGACGTGTGTGACTCTCTGTTTAGGGGTGGGTGCCATGTGTGACCCTCTGTTTAGGGGTGGGTGCTGTGTGTGACCCTCTGTAAACAGCTGGTGGTTGTGTTCTGACACACGTTATTCATTTTGCCTACCAGTTTGTGAAAACTGATCAGATGTCAATATTTGTAATGACATAGTACTAAAGCTTCTTGATTTATGGTATCATATTGCAGTAATTTATTTTATATTGATGTGTTAATTTGTAACAAATATGCTCAGCCATAAATCATTCATTCAAAAATCCATTGTAAGTGTCTACCTCTGGAGGCTGAGAAACAGCAACAGAGAAAATACCAAGCTCTTTGCTCTATTGGAATTTGAATTCTGGTTCAAAGAAGAGGGGAAGTAGAAAAAATATATAAATCAAGTATTATGCTAATTTCAGATCATAATAATTCCTATGAGTGTATGAAAATATGAAAAGGCTGTCTTCGTCAGTGTTCTATTGTGTGAGTAGACACAATGATCAAGGCAACTCATAAAGGAAAGCATTTAGTTGGGGCTTGCTGAGTTTCAGAGGCTTATTGCCTTATCACCATGGTGGGGAGCAGGGCTCCAGAGAAGTAGCTGAGAACTGCATCCTGACCTGCAGACAGAGAGACAGAGACACAGAGTGAGACTGGGCCAGGCATGGGCTTTTAAAACCTCAAAGCCCACTCTTAGTGACACCCTTCCTCCCACAAACCACACTTCCTAATCCTTCTCAAAGAGTGCCGCTTACTGGTGACTAAGTCCTCAAATATATGAGCCTATGGGAGCCATTCTTACTTAAACCGTCGCAGGCTGCTAAGAGGCATGCATGTCCAGGAGTATTGCTCTGGAAAGGCAGCTTTTCAGCTGAGTTGGCATAAAGGGAGGAATTCTGGTGGAATGCCTTCCTGGCAAGGGGCAGTGTCCAGCACAAAGGCCCTGAAGGAAGAATGACCTTACCTAACCAGTTAGAGCCGAGTGAGCAAGAGGCAGCATTGGTATGAAGAAAACTGTTGAGATAAACGGGCTCCCTTTCTGTGCCTGTGAGATGTAAGAAACACATTTCATTCTGTTTTCCTTTAGGGTTTGGCAGGAAACTCTTCAAGTCTTTCAAGCAGGGAAAACTTCCCCTGTTTGGGGAAAGATCACTCTCGCCAGCCATCGAGTGTAGCATTCCCTTTTCATCAGTAGTTTTGTTTTTGTTTTGTTCTGAGATCAGGCTGACCTCAAACTTCCTATGTAGCCGAGGGGACCTTAAACTTCTGCCTCTACCTTCTGAGTGCTGGGGTGACAAACGGGTGCCGTGAAGCTCTGCAGTAATTGGTCATAAAGATTGCTGCAGAATTCTGGGAGGCCAGGATAGTGAGTGCTGTTGGATGATGGCAGATGGATAAGTCCTACGTGAATATCTGTTTGCTATAAAAATAGGCGATGAGGTGAGTAATTGCCATTTCTTTTAAGTGCTATGCAGTGAGGAAATTATAATTCAGTTTAGAAGTTAATAAATGTCCTGCAACAAAACCCCAAATAGGATTTACAAAGATGAACTGATAAATGCAAGGCAAATGAATTTTACTTGGGAATATTTTTTTAATTGAATATTCACCCAAAGCCAAAATAAACCTATGATTTGAGAAGTGAGAGGAGATCTTACTAATGATGCACTTGGCTGGCTTCCTTGGCTTTTAATGGACTGTGCAGTTGGGGCTGGACAGATGGCTCAGAGGTTAGGAAACCCTTGCTACTCTTGCACTGGTCTCAAGTCCAGTCCCCAGGAACCATGCTGAGTGACTGAGAATACCCTGTAAGTCCAGCTGTAGATGATCCAGTACCCTCTAGTGGCCTCTGTGGGCACTCAACGCCTGTGACATACACAGGGACATGGAGATAGAAGTGAGTCATGTGCTGTGTATATATTTTATCTTATACTAATGAAATCTAATTGTAGATTAGAATTTTGAGTTGATCGTCTGGTTGATTGTAGTCTACATATGCAGGAAGAAATCGATGATTTAGGAAACAATATTGTAAGACACAGCCAGTGCTGGAGTAACAGCAGAAGTAAATTTGTCTCTTCAAGGATGCTGGTGCATAGCACAGCCACGGAAAAGCTGGTCTGGGGACATAAATGGCTAAAGACCCTTAAAATGAGTCAAGCCTGCCTGTTGTATCTTAAATCTCATGCAGTAAACACATTTACACATCAAGCCGGAGGTTCTGCCTTCCCTGGTCTACGCTCTGGTGTTGTACAAGACCCACACTGTGAGACTGAATGAGCAAACGCTTGCTTCTTGCTTTGTTTTATAAGTAAGTATTGCAGGAAGGGTTTAACTCCCACATTCTGGAAACTTTCTTTGTGCTTAGAAGTTATGACTTTGTAAGTCGGTGTCAGAGTTCCAAACCCAGCACGCAGCAGCATTGCCTTTGGCAGCTAAAGGCCTGTTATTATGGGCAAAGATTAAAATTCCTCTGGACCAGGATCTATAATTTTCTATATTAAGTCTTGGGTCAGTGCCATCGTGCTAATAAATGAGCATCTATAACTCATCTAAATTTCTTCTTCTCGAAAAGTGCTTGGGGGAACAAATGCATGACAGCCCCTACAGGAAAAGAATGTTCACTGTTTTAAATAAAACTCCGAATCCACACAACGGGATGTGAGCTCAGTGAGCACATGGCCTTCATTTTTGAGGAGTGTCAGACTTTTTTTTTTTTTTTTTTGAGGACTGTCTAGTAGTTTCAGTCACCTTTGCTCTGGGTGGCCCCCTAAGTCCTGAGTAAAGGAACCTGCGGCTCTCTTGTTTTTAGTTGCAGATGGCCACTGAAGGAGTGTCGGAAGGACAATCTGTGGAGTCTGTCCTTTTGAGACAGGCTGTATGAAGTTTAAATGGTAACTGGTGGTGCACACGCCCAGTCCTTCAGACACACATGGAGATCCGAGCTGTCGCCTATCCTGTCTTTCTTTATTACTATGTGCTTTATGAACTAAGCCAAATAGCATATTGTGATGGTTCTGTTTCCTCCTGCAAGTCCTATTTAACGGTAATCTAGGCTTGGGTAGCATATCTAACAGTCCAGAGCTTACCCGGCATACTCATGGCTACAGACAGGTTCAAACCTGCGTATGGCTAAAACAAAACAACGGCAAACCCAGCAACGTAAGGCTTCCACTCCTTCTTGCTCTTGGAGTTTGTGTATGTAGCTATAACACTCCTTAGACTGTGCTCAGAAGTAATTACAATCTCTCAGCAGCTGTTGAGCTTGCGAAGTCTTAACAAGGGCGTGCGAGAGGTAAATGATAACCTAGGGCTTTTATCTTAACATCTCCACTATACCCTGATTGTTGCTCTAAAATTGTGGTCAGTGGGGATAGCTGTTGAGTCAACTCGATAGATATGACAGTATTGTCAGCTTGACAGATCTAGAGTCATCTAGATTTTCTAGTGTACCTCACTATTATATTTGTGTATGTATTTAACTGTCTGTTGCTCATCTTGCTTTGCTATGATCTCCATGGCATCTGTGTCCATGAGTCCAATTCTGTGGAATCTAGAATAGCACCTGACACACAAGGCATGCTCTGTAAATGTCCTCTGAATGACTGATGCTGAGAAAGCATAACAAGGGTGTGATAAGCATAGCAGAGGGGGTGAGAAGGCACAAAGGACAGTTTGGGGTGCACTGTGAAATACTAAGTGCTTAGAATTAGGTCGGTGGGTTGTTTAGTGGTTACACCTCTTGCCGTGTAAATGTAGGGACTGGAATTTGGATCCCTAGGCCCACATAAATTCAGGGTAGTTGTATCAGATTGTCTCCAATTTCAGCCAGGAAAGGTGGAGACTGGGGATCCCAGAACAAGCTGATTGGTGAGACTAGCCATGTTAGTGAGATTTGGGTTTGATTGAGAGATCCTGCCTCAAAGGAATGAAGTGGAAAAGTGATGGAGTATCATTCCCAACATCAACCTGCAACCTACACACACACATACACACACACACACGCACACCCCCCACAGGTACATACATGCAAAACTACACACACACATACATGAAAAAATAAATAAAAGCCTAGGACTAACTCCAGTTTTTGGTTTTATTCACTGTCAACTCACCTACAGTCCAATACTCAGTTTCTAATCTCAAAGTGCATTTAAAATCAAAGCCAGATTGTTATAGTGAAGAAATTGGTTCTTAAAAGGACCTGTCCTGGTGTCATGCGCATAAGCAGCATCATTTCAAACCTGCTACTTCTGTATTTTTTCAGATCTTAGAATACACATGACGTCCTAACTGCAACTGTCATCCTTCGGATGTCTGCCTTTCCCCAGCAAGAATGAGTTCTCATCTGTCTGTTCATACTCAGTTCTGAACCAATAGCAGAGGGTTCTGCTTTATTAGACCAACTGCTTGTGTAGAGACCTGGGCCAGATGGGTGATGCTTCATTTGAGCAACACGTGGGGAAACTCTACCCCTCTGAACCCATGTGGCCACAGCCAGGTATCACAATGTGGTGTTTCTAGCAATGCAGGTCGGCAGCTCTATAGAAGTTCTGCTTTGTTTTGTGCTCAGAGAAAAAAGGTGAAGGTGTTTTGCATTGATTGTTACCCAGTTCTCCTTGGGAACATCTAGAAGGAAGATAGTCAAGAAGGCCCTACAGCTCTTTACCCTTGTCTTTGGCCAGTGTGCTTGAGTGTGCCTCTGATGGGGTGTGTCTGATGGGAAGGACAACGCAGAGAATCTTAGAACCCTGAGATTTGTCGGCAGTGATAAGATGGACCACAGTCCATCTGGAGGGAAGATCTCCTTCACAACATTGTAACCTGGAACTTCAAACTTCCATCATGGCCACTCAGGCTCATTTTCTATGGATACTACTACTCTATCTGAACTTTCAAAATTTTATTCTTTGACAGTTTCATATATATATAGTAGTTGATCATATTGATCCACCATGACCCTCTCATATCTCCCCCAATCCTGTCAATATCCTTCTTCCTCACAATAAGTCCCCTGCCTATTTTTATGATTAAAAAATTCCATTTATTCTTTGACAATTTCATACATGTATAAAACATATTTGATCACATCCTCACTATTGTTTCTTTCCAAATCTTACTGTACCCTCTCTTTTCAAGAAGTCCCTTTCTAAACTTAACATAATTCTGTATGTGGCTCACTGAATTTAATTAGGATTGCTCACAGGAGCATGGTGTGGGGTTATTTACAGGGACATGGGCAGCTTACCCATGGTTCTACTGTTGACACAAAATGATTCTTCCTGCCCAATAACCATTAACATCCAATAGTTTCTTGTAGGTGGAGGCTGTTTGTTCATTCCCGGCCACCCAGACCCGAAATAATCACACAGAAACTGTATTAATTAAAATACTGCTCAGCCTATTAGTTCAGAATTCTTATTAACTAACTCTTATATCTTAAATTAGCCTATATCTATTATTTTATATTTTATCATGAGGCTCATGGTTCTGTCTGACATCTGTCTCCTTTGGTGGCTACGTGGCATCTCTCTGACTCCTCCTTCTTTCTCCCCGCATTCAGTTTAGTTTTCTCGCCTAGCTCTATTCTGTCCTGTCATAGGCCAAAGCTACATCTTTGTTCATTAACCAATAAAAGCAACACATATACAGACGTATGTCCCACATCAGTTTCTAAAAGAGGGCCAGGGGCTTATGACAGAGTCATACAAGCATCCCATTAAAAACATTCAATAATTGCATATTCTTAGCACTATGACCAGTAATGAATTTGTGCAGAGAACATGGTCTACTGACAACTACTCTTATAGTAACAGTAGAAAAAGAGGCAAGTCTCCAAGAAAATGGCCTCAGAAGCAATACTTACTATGTGCCCAGTGGTTCCTGATATTTAGGCTATGTGCTTCAATGTTTTGTAAAAGCTATCTCCTATGATGGTTTGAATGAATAATGTCCTTCACAGGCTCATGTGTTTGAATGCCCAGCCCCCAGTTGATGATGTTGTTTGGGGAGGTTGTGGAACCTGCTGGAGGTGATGAGGCTTCAATGTTTATAACCTCATGTCTCTTCCTGCAAGCTCTCTCTTGTATCTGGGTGTAGTTGGAGATTTGCCATCTCAGCTTTCTGCTTCAGATGCCTGTTCTAATGCCTTCTTCACCATTATGACCTCTAGCCCCTTGGGACCATAAACCAGGATGAACTCTTCCTTCCCTAAGTTGCTCTTGGTTGTGGTGTTTTATCATAGACATAGGAAAGTAACTAATTCATTTCCCTACATGCCACACATAAACCCATAACTGCCAATCTGTCATTCATTGAGCCTGTGTTTTTCACACACTATTGTGGGATTTGTAGTTAAATTCTCCAATGTAAACTCTGTGTCAGAGTTATATAACCAAGTCTCAGAAATTTTCTGTGGCTGACATTAATTAAATACAAAGCTGAATTTTGAAAAGATGCGTTATTAGCCAAAGGTCTGTAGTTATGCATCATACCTCAACTCTGGATTTTGAGAATGATTAATTAAGCATGTTGTTCCCCATTAATGAGGGCACTGTGTGTTTCAAGATGACTTGAAACAAGTGTTCTTGCCTGCTTCTCTTTGTGTCTAGCCATCACATCAGATGCCTAAGAAAGATTTGCCCATTGTATTTAGTGGGAACAAATGATTATGCAACAATGAACATGTTCCCAGTTCTAATGGTTCATACAATGGCCAACATATATCCAGAGGAATTTGCAATACTCAGAAAGCATGCAAGAGGCTTCCAGTGTAAAGCAGGGACCAGAAAGCCTTCTTGACTGACTTATTAAGTATTAAAGGCATTGTTAAGAATTGTAGGACTCTTTAGTTAGAGATATTTTAAAAACTTGACAGATATGTCTGGTTATCAATAGACTACAGTGCAGTGTTGACCAGTTCAGCTGAGAGTGGTCTGCTGGCCTCAAGCCAGAGGGATGCTCTCAGGGCATTGCCCACACTGCAAGTAAATGAACTTGCTAAAGTTCTTTCTCTCCCTCTCCGTCTCCTCTTCCATGACCTCTTTCTCCCCTTTCCTTGTCCCTTCTCTATTTCTCCCCTCTCTTTTCACCTCTCTCATGTCAAAATTGACTAACACAGAAATTCTGGCTTTAAGAGATTTCTAATGCTAAAATGGCATGTAGACACACATGCTGAGTTGCCTGACAGATGTCATATTACAGGTTTACACCATGGGCGAATAGCGGAAGAAATTGGAAAGGACTTCTGGGTTTTTCATTACCTCACATCCACTTTGCTATGAGAAAGAATTATCCCCTGAGCACTTGAGTTTGTGCCTTTTTCTTGCTGCTCAGTGTTTTGTAGATAACACAAGACTGGATATAGGAGACATGTTTTATATCAATTTTGAATAAATTTTAGGCAAGAGAGAAAGAACACATTGAAATTAATTAAGGTTTGATATCCTGTGGGCATTGTGGCAGGAGAGAGGGAGAGGAGGCCAGGAGAGTCCATGCCTGCCACTAAATCAGTAGGCAGAAGAAGTCACTCCAGGTAGAAGGGTGTTGACAGAGGTTTCTGTCCTGCCTGATCCTGCAGCCATTCAGTCCCAAAGAAACACACAGAGGTCTACATTAATTATAAACTGGTTGAACTATTAGCTTAGGCTTCTTATTATCTCTTACATCTTAAATTAACCCATAATTCCTGTCTACGTTAGCAGTGTGGGTTGGTACCTTTTATGAGTGAGGCATTCTCATCTTGCTTCCTCTGCATCTGGGTGATGGCTGCAGACTGAGATTTTTCTCTTCCCAGAATTCTCCTGTTCTGGTGGCCTTGCTACTGACCAATCATCATTTTACTAAACCAATGCAAGTGACAAATCTTTACAGGGTATAAGACCATTGTCCACACATCAGAAAGGGCTGTGAGAATGTATGGACTGATGTGACAGGCATCCACCCTTTCTGCTTGCTTTTGTTGAAGTACAATTAATAAAAACTCAGAGACAGAAATTAGGGTTCAACCTGGAGGTCAGAAAAGCAAAACAGCCAGCCACTGGCTCTTACCTCAACCTCAATCTAAAGAGGCAATCCTGCCTCCAGGAATCCCTCAATGAAACTGAACCTGAAAGATGTCTCCTCATCCCCTCTAGTTCTGGGATTAAAGGTGTGCACCATGACTACCTGATTTCTATGGCAAGCTAGTGTGGCTACTGGGGTTAAAGGTGTGTGTCACTGTTGCCTGGTGTGTAAGGCTGGCCAGTGTGGCAGTTTTACTATTCTGATCCTCAGGCAGCTTTATTTATTAAAATATAAACGAAATGCCACTACATTTGTAGACAAAGATGAAAACACATATGTTTAGTTCATGATGTTGGGCAGACTTTTGTGTTAAGTAGTTTGGGTTTTAAACTTGAGAGATAAAAATAAAATCTGCATCACAGAAACCTCTATACATGATTGGAATCCACATGAGATCCCTTAAAGCTTGCTCCCAACAGACGAGCCAGTGCTTATGTATGGTCAGTAGATTTCTGAATATTCACAACATTCCTCTCATTTAATCTAGCCCTGAGTTGTTTTGTCATATTGCCAAGAAGTTGTTGTTTTTTTAGAAACATTTATATGTGATTATTTTTGGTGCTAAAATCTTCTACACAAAGGTGTATCTTTACTTATTTAAAATTATATATTTATTTATTTTGTTTTGTGTGTATGAGTGTCTGCTTGCATGTTTGTGTATGTAGTGCCTACAGATGCCAAAAGGGGGTGTCAAATCCCTTGGAATTGGAGTTACAGATGTGAACTAAGGTTGATTTAAGTGCTCGTGGCTGAACCAAGATCCTCTACAAAAACAGCACAAGCTTGGGTCTCGTGAGCCATCTCTGCAGCCCACTCACTTCTTGCCTTATGGTACCTTAGCTATTTAGAGCATGGGTGATCTTTGACATTTATTTGAAAAACTCGGTTTCTAAAGTCAGGGTTAAATGTGTGTTTATTGATCACTAAAGTGATTTAGGTTACATGAGTCCCCTCTTGAAGTCCTCACGATTTTGGTACCTTGACTTTTGAGTTAGAAGTTTACTGCCCAAGTGCTTGCCCCTCTAATAAATCATTCATCTGCTGAAGAAGATGGTCTCGGGTCAGCTGACACATATTACCTCGTTATAGATAGATAGGGCTGATGTACAATTCACTTTGGAATGAGAGCTGTATTTCTGCTCACTGTGGTCATCACACTGTGTGAAAGTCTTCAGGCTTTACTACTAAAATACATGTTTAGGAAAAAGGAGGGAACTGGGTCCTTCTTAGCCTCATATGGCATTCAGTTTGGAGATGCATATATGTTTACTTTCTTCTTGAAAAAAGAACCATCGGTGGATTCAAGATGGTATTCTCTTTTACACTTGTCTCTTTCCTCATTCCCCCAATACAATTACTTTTTCTAGAGCTATGAAGAGTTCCACATGAAATTCAAATTACCCGTGATGAGGGGTGAAATTCTACACTTATTTTTCTTCGTAAGGCTAGCAGAACTAAAGAGAGGGTTCAAGGGCTAAGACCACATGCTGCTCTTGAAGACGACTCAGATTGGGTTCCCAGAACCCACATTAGACGGCTCATAACCACCTGTAAATTCAATTCCAGGGGACCAGAGACTTTCTAGACTCCGTGGAGACCTGTACACACACACACACACACACACACACACACCTGAAGTGAAAATTAAGATAATAGTAATGAGTATTAAGAAAAAGAAGGACAGGAAATCTGGAGTCCTGTGCCTCTTTAAAAGGGATAAAGACATACCCAATCTCCAGTTTCTCTGAGTTTCATTATAGGAGTAATATGAAGATGTTATCATATCCCACTACATTCCTTCTAGAAACTTGATCAATGAACAGGGAAATGCATATAAGTCTCAGAACACAATGGAAGCCTGCGGTGGACACTGGGTGCAGATGGCAGGGGCTCAGCTAGCCTCAATCAAATCACATTTGCACCCTCATGGGTGTACAGAAAATATGGAAACACATTCTGGAAATTGAATGAGACAAAACTGATTCCCTGCTGATAAACACTTATTAATTTCACTTTATTATAATTGTGCTACAGCCCCGCCTGAGAAGCATTTTATTTCACTTTCTGTGTGTTGTATGTGTGTATGTGTGTGTACATGTGTGTGCAGTAGTATGATGCAGGCATGTGTGCCCATGTGAAAGCTAGCGATCGATGCTGGGCACTTTCCTCAGCCACTTCTTTGCTTTCGTTTGTTTGTTTGTTTGCTTGCTTGCTTGTTTTATGGAGAAGCAAGCAATGTTTATTGAGAAGTTAAGAAACATCCCCCCTGTACCTGGGAAGGGACTTAGAGAGATGTCACCTTCAACGTATTTTTTTTTTTTTTTGAGGCGGGCTCTCTCACTGATCCACCAATCCATGTGGGAGCTCACCGATTCAGCCTGACTGCTCAGGCAGTGAGCTCCTGGGATCTTCCATGCCTGCCTCCCTGCGTCTTCATTATTCTGCTGAGACTCGGGATGCAGCAGGACAGGGGCTTTCACATGGGTGCTGGGCTCCAGACTTAGCCCTCCAGGCTCCCACAGCAAGCACTTTACCAAGAGAGCCTCTCCCGAGCTGAGCGACATTTTAAAAAGATTGTATGTGCTAATATGTAAAAGTCTCCACATATATTAGACAAACAGAGCCAAAATGCTAAATGATATTGTGTTATTTGGAATTAAAAGTGACATAGATGGGTGTATTTTCTTGGAAGGAATTACATAAACAATTACAAAGAGATCTTACTTTTTATGCTAAACTTTTGACTAGTAGGGATATACTAACTAATTTATACACATTTTCTTACATCAGTATCTTCATATAACTTAATATCAAAGAACAATGGCACTCTAAGTTTATAGCTGATTTTTCTTTGTATTTTTTTCTGACAAAATGCCATCTTACTGTCGTATGTAGCAGTCTCCAAATGCAAAATACAGTACATGATGACATCTGCTAGAGGCGAGTAACTAACTCTCTTTAGGGACAAGTCACAGGGGAGATGAGGCAGGGTCCAGATGAGGACTGCCGTGTTCAGTAAATCAGAGGTTGCTGTGTTCTGTATCTCCACAGTTGAGACCTCCTCTGTACCCCTTCTAATCATGAGGGTTCCTCATGTGTAGCTAAGTCAGTTGTTGCTTCTTAGATATGCCAACTCCTTAGTATTTTCATTGTCTTCATATAGCACCCAAATTTCTGCTGTCTTCACCAGGTCATAAGCTAAAGGAACCATGAGCAAATCCTCTTGTGTGTGTCATCCACTCGGAGCACAACAGCTGTCCCTTGAGACTGTAGCTGTGCATTTGTCCCTCTGTGGGTCAGTTTCATGTCAAATTGACACAAGCTGGTGTCATCTGAAAGGAAGAAACTTGAGTTGAGAAAATGCCTCCCTAAGATCTGGCTATTAGGCATTTTCATAATTAGTGATTGATAGGGGACGGCCTGGATCATTATGGGTGGGGTCATCCCTGGGATTGTGGTCATAGGCTCTGCAAAAAAGCAAACTAAACAGGCCATGAGGAACAAGCTAGTGAACAGCACCCATGCTCTCCATGGCCTCTGCATCAGCTCCTGCCTCCAGGTTCCTGTCCTTGTGAGTTCCTGTCCTGACTTCCTTCAGTGATGGACTACAGTGTGGAAGTATAAGGCAAATAAACCCTTTCCTCCCTAACTTGCTTTTGACACATGCAGGAAACCATTCCTTGATTTGACCATACAATTACATCCCCGTGATCTCTTTACCCGTAGCCTCTGACCATGATTCATCTTTGAGATGATGACCATGATTATCATTCAGACCATTTTTGGTATGAAAGATAACAGTAGACATACATAAAACAAGTGTAACATAACCAAATGACTTGTTTATTCTGGCAAAGCAAACTGTTATTAAATGGATAAATCATTTGAAGAGGTCTCAATGGTTGCTTGACATTCAGTGCTAACCCTAACCTCTGGCCAGAAAAATAACTGTCACTTTAATAAATGCTCAGACTTCTCTGCCTCATCTCATTTACTATTATGAACTGCTAAACATGAATTTCCTTTTGCCCCCGATGATGAAGAAGAAAGAAGAAAGCAGTTGGGGAGCATGCTGGCTTAGAAGTCAAGGGAAAGGTTGGAGAGATGGCTCATGGTTTAGCTTCATTCAATGCTCTTCCCGAGGACTAGAGTTCAGTTCCCAGACCCCGTGTTGGGAAGCTCACAGCTCCCTATGACTACATCTCCATGTGACAGGAAGCTCACCTCCAACTCCCAATGTTCTAACACTCTTTTTTACTCACACACACCTGAAATCATATGCATGATCCTTTCCCACGTGGTGAAAATAAAATAAATCTTCTAAATATGTTTCCAGCTCTAAAATGGAATCATTTTGTTAATGAAATCATCAAAAACCACTTCCATGTCAATTACGGTTTAACTTGGAGCTGTCTAGTTTCCCGTCTAGAAATATGTATACACACGTGCAAGAACAAGAGTTGTATCGTGTATATAGAAAATGAGGCAGAGGGTGAAGTGGACATTGTCTGATGGATCATAGGCAGACCCTTTGCAGGCCCGCCTGTGTCTGCATTGTCTGATGAAGCATAGGCAGCCCCTTTGAAGGCCTTCCTGTGTCTACTTGTTAGCAGCATTTGTAGGACCTCCCTAGTGACTTATCAAACTGAAGATATTGTTACATTCCAAAAATAAAAGTAAATAACATTCACTTTAACTTTGTTAAGCCAAGAAGTCTTTGGCGTCCCCTTATTTAGTTTGCTTGAAGCAGGAGCTCCTGTAGCTATTAGCCCATCATATCTGTTTCTATATTGATGTATCATACTTAATATAAAGTTTAGAAGACTACAGATTTTCCAGTAAGCAAGCTGAGAGTAATTACTTCTTCATAATTACTGGGAAACTTTATTGCCATGCATTGCTGTAATTATATTTTGAATACTCCCCATTTGAGCGATAGACCATAATGTCTTCTCCTATCTCACAGTCTGAGACTTATAACAGCCTCTTGCTTCCACAAAGGCCTATTATTCATTTAGTCTCGATTTTAACTACTGTTAAAAGCAACTAAACAAAATTAATTGACACCATAATACTGTAATAAGGAAATTGAAGGCAATGCAATATTCCCATGGCACAGAAATCAGCTCATTAGTCAGGAGTTTGCAGCTGTCCTCAATGACGTATCTTTCCCTCTGTGTCTGGACAGTCAGAGCAAGGCAGATCTCAGAGTTTACTCTGTGTGCAAATCACTTGAGGTTAAACATGTGAATCATGGTCAGAAGCTACGGGTAAAGAGATCACAGGGATGTATTTGTATGGTCAAATCAAGGAATGGTTTCCTGCATGTGTCATGTGCTCTCTGATAGCTAGAAAATTATGCAAGGCTTACTGTACTCCATGAACTGTTCGCCCCTGGACAATGATCAACTCCAACTGGATATCTGGAACTCAAGGATCATATCCTGTATATAAAACCACCCATCTTCTAAAACTTAAGATTTGTTCTTTATTATTTTTATTTATATGTTTAAATGTCTTAGTTAGAGTTTCTATTGATGTGGAGAGACACCATAACCATGGCAATACTTATAAAGGAAAACATTTAATTGGGGTGGCTCAATTACAGTTCAGAGGTTCAGTCCATTATCATCATGATGAGAAGCAAGGCAGTATGAAAGACAGATGTGATGCTGGAAAAGGAGCTGAGAATTTTTACATATTGACTCACAGGCACCAGGAAGTGGTCTGAGATATTAGGCATATATGACACCTCCAAACCTGCCACCATAGTGTCACACTTCTGCCAACAAAGCCACACCTCCTAATATTGCCATTGCCTTTACGGGCCATTTTCTTTCAAACCACCACAATATGCTTGTGTCTCTGTGTGTGCCATATGTTTTCAGGCTCCTATGGAGGCCAGAAGAAGGCATCAGATCCCCTGGAACTGGAGTTACAAGCAGCTGTGAGCCATTCTACAGGGGTGCTGGGAACTGAACATATGTCCTGAACCAAGAGGAAGAAACGTTCTTAACCACTGAGCCATCTCTCTGGGCCCATCTTTTTAAAATAACACATTTAATGTTTCACTTTAAGATATAATTTAAAAATCAATTTATTAATTATTTTGGCCAAGGCTGTTGATAGATAAAAACTCAATATTTCAACCTTACAACATTAATTGGCATAAATGCCATTTTCAGTGGCCTTAGCCTAATACCTTGTGAAGAGCTGCAGTAGAATCATTCAAGAATAGCACCCTGCTAGAGACTTTAAAATTCAAACACATTTCAATTGAAAACTAAAAATGCCTTGCCCTTTGACTTTTAAACTTTCACTCTGTGCTCAAATTGTTCTTCCAAAGTTATTTTTTATTTCAACGAGCAAAAAGCTCAAAAAACCTCAAAAGGAATTTAAAAAACATAATCTGTGGTCTCTATATATTTAATCCTTGGCAAAATGGGCATTTGGAGTGCTTCTGTAATTAAAAATAATATCTTTATTTTACAGTTGTTTTGTCTGTGTGTATGTCTGTGTACCATGTGCATGCAGTGCTAGTAAATGCCAGAAGAGGGCATCGGATAGATGGAACTAGAGTTAGGGATGATTGTGAGCTGCTCACAGGTGCTGGGAATCGAACCCAGGTCCTCTGTAAACGCAGTCAGTTCTGTTAACCACTGAGCAATCCCTTCAGCCCCATATGTCTGTATTTTTTAATACTAGTAGATAAAAGAGTTTCCAGAGTTAATTAATCAATCATTCAAGGACCTTTCTTTTACTATAGGTATGATCTTCTAAGTCTAGCTATTTCAAGGTTCTACAGGAATTCCTTTAAATATGTATGTGTGAACACGCAGGGATATGTCTGCATACACACACACATACACACATATTATATACACACATATTTCTTGTGTGTATATTGTGTATTTATTATGTGTGCATGTGTTCTTGCATAGGGATGGAGACCATAAGTCAAACTTGAGATTGTTCATCAGGATACCACCCACATGGTTTTTGATAAAAAGTCTACCACTTTTCTGGAACTGACTAGTTTTCCAGGATGCCAAGCTAAAAAGCTCTAAGGATCTACCTTTTCCTTCTTCCCAGTACTAGGACTGGATGGCACATACCATGCCTGACTTCTTACATAAGTTATAAGGGTCGATCTCAAGTCTCCTATATGCATTGCCATCTTTCTAGCCCTTTAAAGCATATTTCTTAACCAACCCCCTGTGTAAAGAAATGTACAACACATATAAAGATACTTAATATATTGAAATTAAATTAAATTTATAATTATAGATATTAACTTGTTTTAAGGAAAACAAACAATAGCAGGAATTATTTCTTTGAACAAAGAAAGACTTCCTGGGACATGTCTATAGAATAATTAGCATTTGATATTTTAATGTGAGACCTAGAGAAGGCAGTCCCTAGTGCAACCTGAAACCTGTTGCTATGTGAACAGTTAGACACTCTAGCTAACAGAAAGAGGTATCTTTAACAGTTTTGCATTCATAATAGAACCCTTTGCAACCAAGCAATGATAAAGTCAACAATAACTAGAAATAAAACCACAGAGAGTTTCCAGAGCAACCTCATGAGACATGAATGGTGATCCACCCTGCACAGAGTGAGATGCTTCTTTGGCGGGTTTACAGTTCTGAAAGAACCCTTGCACTTCAGCAGCCAAAGAATGATAAAGTTAATAATAGCTAGAAACAGTAGCAGAGGAAGCTGCTGAGAGTGCTCAGGTCATCCCTCACAAGCCTATATACAGTAGCAACACAGTCTACATCAGGAAAGGGCTATTAACAGAAGCTTTGTGACATTAATGGGAAGCAGGGTGGGGACAGAGGAAAGAAGGCAGCAAGAGTGTGTTGCCTCACTAAACATGAGATATCCAAGAAGACAATTTGATTTGCTTGTGATATGGTGAGTCACTGATGATATGAAACGCAGCACACCAAGACAGACATCTGGACACAGAGGAAATCCCTGGGTATGGTCCAATGCCAGTTGCTATGGACACAGTGCACAAAGGTGTGGCTGAGGAAAGATATAAGTTGGGAGCTGTGATTGAGGATTTGTGGGAATGGACCTTATATCTCCAGACTGGGGCAGAGCACTTAACCATTACTATTTCCTTCGTGAAAGAAGTATGATAGGGACATTTGATTACCCCAGAAACTTGCCTTCATTGATGAGCATACTGGTCTGTGCAGAGAGAAAGGGCTTTGTATAGGTTAACAGTTGCTGACATGAATATTTATTTGTAGACACATGTTTGTAGAAAGCCTATTTGCAGATGCTGGCTTGCTTGTATTCTTTCTCCACTATTGATTTTTGAGACAATTAGAATTGTCTTCAAACTTGAAAATGCCCAGGGATACAATTAATATTTAGCTGAGTTCATGTTCTCAGATGGCAAAGGAAGGAAGTGATTTATTTTTGTTAATTATGAACCTTCAAAATAATAGTTGGTTTATTCCAACACATACACCAGCCAATTAACCTTCACAGCCTTCTTAAAGTATTCACCAAGTTTGCTGGGTCAATGTGACTTTCTCTTCAGACATGTAGGGATGTGGAGGCAGTCATCAATTATCAACACAGAGTGTTGCTTTGTTGGGTTTTGAAAAAGACATTTTGCAGTGCCATTGTTGGAAGAGACATTCTAATATATTTTAATTTTTATTGCATTATTCAAGAAAATGTACTTACTAAAAATGTACAAGACCCCTATTGTTATTGCAATTCATCAGATAAGATTCACACTACTATACCATCTACCAAATTGCAGAAAGGCTGAAGTTAGTGGAAACAAACAGGTTTACTCGGGGTCAACCCTACGAAAATAAAGAATGCTTTTCTATCTCAAATTCCTGCCTTCCAGGTTTTAGTACTGCTTCTGTGGGAGAAAACAGGGTAGAGGAAGACAGGGGTGGAAAGCCCTTCTCTGGGCAGGGTCTTAATCTTCAAGGCACTGCCTCCACCTCCTCCTCTTCTTGGATTTGGACCTGGGGTTCTGTGGGCAACCTATGTTTTTTTTCTCTTCAGACAAATATGGTCCTTTCTCCACATCAGTTCTCTGAGCTGAAGAGGAATTTGGGAAGACTGTTTTAGGGGCTAAATGCTTACCAGTTTAGAGCTAAGAGAACAGAAGAGGCGAAAACTGTCCCCTGGGAGCTGACCTGACATACTTGGTGATAGATTATCAGATTTTTCACTTGGCATCCCCACAGTTGAACTCCCTGCCTTCTCATTAGCTTTAACTGGGAAGCTGAAGGGGGAAATCCTGAGCAGAGGGTTCACTTCTGTGAATTATAGAGGATTAGTGAGAAAACAAAGCTAATTTGGCTGCTATTCTGCTAAATATCTACATCTTTGGCAGGAAGCTCCCAGAATCTCTTTTCTGTTTTACCACCTGAAGATGCTGGTTACTCAACCACAAGAGGAAGCGTTAATCTAATTAATATTTATCAATAAAAACATCAGGAGTCAAATATTGGGGTAAGAACCTGAAAGCTCAGAGAACAAGAAGCAGCCTACCTATTCTGTCCCTCTGTCCAAAAGGGCTGAGATCCTCTCTCTGCCTACCTTACCACTTCCTTTCTTTCTCTTTACAGTCCTCCAAACCTCTACAGTCAGCTAGTGGCTAGCTCTGTCCTCTGACTCCAAGCAAGCTTTATTTGTTAGAAAACAATAAAAAAAATACCACACAACATTTTCCCATTTGTGTCGAAATAGAAATTAAGTACAATAACAATATAGAAATAAATACAGGCAGAAATTACAATAACAGTGTCTATTCCATTTGCATTTGATCAATTCTGGGAAAATACTCCATTATCTATTCTATCTTACTGAGTTCAAAATGTCATAACTAATTCAGTTTCTACCCTAACTTGTAATACCAACCGAAAGTTTTCTTTTTATGTCTCTCAACCTTTCACTTTACACCTCTTTGCTGACTTCCTTTTCTGAATTTGGTAACAAGGAAAACTATAATTATAACTATCTAGTCTTCAACTCCATCAGAGACCTGTCAAGGATGTATTATCTGAGTAAACAGGCAGTACAGAACAAATAACTTCCAAAACTAAGAAATGACAGAAACAGCTGACTGCCTGGACAGTCACCCAAGATTCCTCTGTGATGTTGGGGCATCCATCCTTAGCCTACAAGTCTAGAATATCTAATATATAGGAAATTTTTGGTTGACTTTCTTTTTCTTTTCCTCTTTTTTCCTTTTTTATTGTTTTATTGAGGTATATATTTTTCCATACTCCCCTCTTTTCCTCCCCACTCCCATTCTACCTTCTCCCAAGATCCCCATGCTTACAATTTATTCAGAGATCTTGTCTTTTTCTACTTCCCATGTTGATTATGTATGTATCTCTTAGGGTCCTCTTTATTGTCTAGGTTCTCTGGGATTGTGAACTGCAGCCTGGTTTTTCTTTGCTTTATGTCTAAAAGCCAACTACAAGAAAATACATACTATATTTGTGTTTCTGAGTCTGGGTTACCTCACTCAGTATGGTTCTTTTTAGTCCCATCCATTTGCATGCAAATTTTAAGATGTCATTGTGTAGTACTTTATTGTGTAAATGTACCACATCTTCTTTATCCATTCTTCAGTTGAGGGGTATTTGGGTTGTTTCCAGGTCCTGGATATTACAAATAATGCTGCTATGAATGTAGTTGAGCACATGTCCTTGTGGTATGATTGAGCATCCTTTGGGTATATACCCAAATCATGACCTACCATGGTTGACAAACCCTGGCTCCTAACAGAGTGCATTTCTGAGTTTGTAACTTTGTATTCGATCCCTTCTCCAAGCTACTGCTCTGATTTTTAACAATTTCTCAAAATTGAATTCTACGGTTTGCATAGTGAAAGTGCAGGTGACTTGAGGAGGAGATAATCACACACAAGCATTGGGGGTGCATGTGTTCCTCACTATGCTAGAAGGCTCACTACCTGGAGACAAGTGTGCATGCGATTTCAGCCATTTATCCAGGAGTATATATTACAATCTCTCGAGGTCTGCCGGCACTTTCCCGAGTCCCAGCGATGGCTAGAACACCAGGCGGTGGAGCTGAAAGAAAGAGGGCCAGAACCAAGATGTTACTTCAGAGCACATTGATAACAAGGCCCCACTGTGAGCCCAACTGGACGAGTTACTTACGTGCATGGAGCACTTACTGATGTGGTTTTCCTTTCTTTTCCTTTCAGCGCCCAGTGAGCCTTTACTGTGCAAATTTGCTGATGGAGGACAGAAGAAGAGACAGAATCAGAGCAAGTACACCCAGAACGGGAGGCCATGGCCCAGAGAAGGAGAGGTGAGTCCTGAGACCAACTCAGAAACTGGGCAGCATTCCTTCCTCGGGAAGATGCCAAAGCAGACATCGGGTGCTGTGAATAAAAAGAAGCACCTGCTCAGGGAGACGGGTGTCATGTATGCCCATGTGTGTATACGATTTTTTTTTTTTTTTTTTATTTTCAAGACAGGGTTTCTCTGTAGCTTTTGGTTCCTGTCCTGGAACTAGCTTTTGTAGACCAGGCTGGCCTCGAACTCACAGAGATCTGCCTGCCTCTGCCTCCCGAGTGCTGGGATTAAAGGCGTGCGCCACCACCGCCCGGCGTGTATACGATTCTTTAAGTGTGTGTTGAGGAGGATGGCTGGTGTCCTGCTTTGTCACTCTCCATCGTATTTCCTTGAGACAGGGTCTCTCACGGACCCAATGCCAGCTGTCAGCCTGCAGTTCCTAGAAGTCCTCTTGTGTCCATACATCTCCACCCCTGAGTGTGGGAATTACCAGCATATGTGGCTATGACCAGCATTTTACATGAGTGCTGTGGATTCAAACTCAGGTCCTCATGGTTATACAGCAAGCACTCTTGCCCACTGAGCCCTCTCCCTGACCAGGGGCTTCATTTTAGCCATCCCTGCCTCCTCCCAATACTAATGGGCAGTGAGCTGTGGCTCTGCACCTGCTAGTCTATGGGAGTCGGTCCTTTTGGCTGTTTATTTTTCTAAAATCACAAGGAAAAGACTCCTGGGCTTTTGTAGTGTTTTTCACTCTTGAAAAAATGGGATAAAGTAGTTTGACCGAATAAATGACATTTTGTGCCAAAGCCTTACTTTCAATGGTAGGGGGAGGCTAGTATTTATATTCCAAGCAAATAATTTGTCCATTTGTCATTTAAGATGCATCATAATTATGTGCCGTCCTATACTCTGAACCCTGAGAGGCCTGTTCTAAGAAAGGAAGGAAGCTGGGAGATTTCTCAGCAAATGATTTTGCCATTTTCCGTTTTCTGAGGCTGTTTTGAGTATGTCTATAAGGGTCTATAAACTACCTCTTCAATTGCATCGCTGTAGTCAAGTACTATAGAATGTATATCATTATAGTAAGAAGTAAATAAAATAATCATTGAGTATCAGGAGCCAATGAAAAGGTGCAGAAGTGTTCACATTCTCTGGGTTAGAAAGGAAGCTGAGATTGTGTCTTAATGAGGTTGTGTGGGTTGACCAATGTGTCCCAGGCATAATTTAATGCATCAGCAGGCAGTCTGACAGCCCCCGCATCATTACATTTGGCCCGTACAAAGCATCTGTAGTCTAAAAAGACTCATTTGACCTTAAAATGTGATTAGGTAAAATGCTTGCTAATTAGGGCTATCTTTGGAACAACCACGTATTATAACCCCAAACTCCGTGATTCCGTAAGAAAACTTGGCACTGTAAGAAACTTCATTTCCTGCAGAAAGTATTGGTAATACTTTCTTCAGGCTACAAGGGGGAGATATAGGTAGCTCACATCTTTTGGTATCAGTGCAAAAATAACAAAAACAAAACCAACACATACAGTTCTCACCACAGAGAGAAATAGAAGTTGTCGATTCTGGAGCCAAACGTGAGTGAATGTGGCCTGGAAACATGGATTCTAATTACCTCACTGCCCGTGCCCCAGGGGAACAACAGCCTCCTAGCGCTTTAATCACTAAACAATTGAAGATGTAAATCATGGTGCTTTTCAATTACTCTGTAGGGAACATAATTAGGTCTTTCCTACATCTGAGATGCTATCTCATGGCATTCTTGAATATAGAGGCTCTGTTTTTACATTTCCTAAAGATTTTGCCTGATTGAGTATGCTAAAAAAACTATCCAAGATAACTTGACCTTTGGCCTACCACATTCCATGTTTAAATCTACAGAAGTTCTAGCCTTTGTACTATGATTCTCTGTAAATTACGAAGAAGAGCACAGGCGCAGTGGGGAGGAAACTAGACATGTTCTGCCACAGTTTGGCCACCCTGCAAACGAGATTATTTTTCTGTATTGATTTCTTTTGCTTTCTGTTCTTTTTATTTCTTTTTGTTCAGTTTCAAGACTGCGAGTTGTAGCTTTCTTCCAAGCCTTGTCTAATGTGGGATGCATTGGTTCAGTCTCATGTTGCTGTAACAACATGCTTGGCAAAAGAGACTTAAGAGAAAAGGTTCAGTTTGTCACATATCAAGATTACGGTCCATCATAGTGGGGAGGAAAGGCATGGCAGCAGAATCATGAGGCAGCTGCTCACATCGTGTCTGCTGTCTGGAAAGAGAGATGAGAGATGAAGGCTGGTACTCAGCTCGCTTTTCTGATAGGTCTGCCCACCTCAGTTAGCCCAATGGAGACACTCCCTCACGGCTGTGCCCAGAGGTTTGTCTCCTAGGCGACTCTAAAACCTGTCAAGATGCTGTCACTGTCAAGCACTAGACTTGATTTCATCTTCATTGACCCTCACTTTAAAGCTGCTATCCCAGATTTTTAAGGGGCTCCTTTATGTATTTATTTTTGTTGTTCATTTGTCATCTATAAAATAATGATATACTGCTCAATCACTGTTGAGATGACACTGCTTCAGGATGGTACCCTGTAATTGTAATACTTCAGAAGCTGATGAGGAGGGTTGTGAGCTTAGGCTACATCCTGTCTCAGATCTAAAAAAAAAAAAAAAAAACGAGTCAGATGTGATCACCCTTCCAGAAGTAGCAGAAGACAGGAGGGTATAGCAGAAGGATTCTTACTAATGATTATCTGACCTGAACTGAATGCTTTGAACTTTGGCCACTACTAGTCTATAATATTTCATTCTGCATAAGCATATTTTCAGATTTATCATTCCAAGTAAGAATACTGCTTTAAATCTCTCAGGATTAAAGAATGAGCAAAAGGAGGGGAGGGACATTGTAATTGTGATTCCATGCTGGTGTCCCGGCAGGGGAGGGGGCATTCTAAAACACAGATGCCTCTCCCAAGTCCTCTCTCCCTTTGGCTGTCAGATTACATTGCTTCTAATTTGAACCATTCGAGTAGAAGGCCAAGGCTGACCACCCAAAGGTCACAACCAAAGGCATATGATTTGTGCACATCGGAAGGAGTAGACCTGTGGCAGATGGAGCTTTTCTGGGCCCAGAGTTTTTGAGAATTTAAAGACAGCACCTAATAACCCCTAGGCATCTTTCTCGTTCATAAATGTGAAATCTTTCTATTTCATAAATACATTTAAAAATATGTTATGTATATTCATTGTGCATAGTACTGTGCTACATATGGATATTTTCAATTAAGTATATATTCTACATCAAGTGCCCCATCCATGCCCCCTTTCCCTCACCATCACCTACCCACAAATGGGACTACTTAAAGTGGAATGCCTAGAGCCAGAGAGATGACCCAATGGATAAAGCATTCACCATGTCTCAGCATAAGGACCAGAGTTCGGATCCCTTGCACACACCTATAAGCTGGGTAGATGTGGTGCTGCCTATAACCCCAGTGCTGGAGAGGGAGAAAATTAAGGGAGTCAGGTTTAGCCAGAGTAACAGAAGCATCAAATTCCAGGCTCAGTGTGAGATCCTGCCTCGGTAAATAAAAGAAGAAAGCTATCAAGAAACTCGCCAGAAATCCACCTGTGGCCTCTCTATGCACATATATGTACCCACACACATGAAAATACATACATTCATACAACACACACAGATGCACACACAGAGAGGCACATGCAAAGACAGAATGCAATTCCTATTTCCCTAAGGCATGGACTTTGAAAAAGGAAGCAAATAACAGCAACAACAAAAATTCATTAGCCTGTATCTGTAACAGAGTACAGGAATAATCCAGTTGAGTTAAAGTCCAGGGAAAGAGCATTAATGCTCACAACTAAATCTACGTATCTTCGGGTCTTTGCATCATGGTTCTCTGTAAATCACAAAGATGACTAAAGGCGCAGTGGGGAGGAAACTGGACATGCTCTGCCACAATTTGGCCACCCTGCAAATGAGATTATTTCTCTGTATTGATTTCTGTTCCCCAATTTCTTTTAAATGTAGAAAAACTAAGGGGCTGGTAACAACAGAGAAAGGAAAAAGCCCATTTCTCCCCGCTCTTGAAAGTTAAGAAAAACTGACAAAGCGAAAAGAATTTCTGCTTGATATTGCAAGCGTTCTGGAGTTAAGCAAAACACAGGAATTGATAGGCTAATTAAAACTTCATAATTTCAAACCGTTCTCTTTGGGGCAACATTTTGATAGTTAATTAGCACAGGCTGGTGAACCGCATTTATTTATAAAACTGGGAGACTGGGAGCTTTGCACAGAGAAAAGGACACACAGAAGCAAGACTTTCAAATATATGCTAGTGGCCATGATTTTACCTAAATGAAAAGCACAGGGGGCATTTTAAGTTATTATCAGATCTTGCACGAGATGCCTAGAATGCTAAATAGTTAAGAGATTGGGGTACTTCTGCACATCACTGATCTGCAGTTCTTTCTTTGTGTCATTTTAATTTAATTTTTATTTACTTTTTTCATACAATGTTTTTTTGTTTGTTTGTTTGTTTTTTGTTGTTGTTTTTTCGAGACAGGGTTTCTCTGTGGTTTTGGAGCTTGTCCAGGAACTAGCTCTTGTAGACCAGGCTGGTCTCATGCAATGTATTTTGAGCATGTTTTTACCTCCCCCAATTCCTCCCAGATCATCCCCACCTCCCTCCCCACCCAACTTCATGTAAGCTTTATGCTTTCACAAACCTTGTTAACATTTAGCTCAGTAGAAGTCGGCTAGATTTGTAAGTCTGCTTAAACATCCAAACTGCTACTACACTCTCACTACTTTGTCTTAAATATATGGAGAAAATCTGATTCATCTAAAGGACGTTGAAGCCCTAGCAGAACAGAATGTAGAAAGCCACAGGAGCTACTGTGTTGCAGAAGCTTGCAGCTGGCCCTGGACTGATATCCAAACTCCTAGAGTCAAGAAGGACTATGGAGGCCCTTTAATAATCAAAATGAAACATACTTCTTGGTAAATGATCACAGCTGCTTCTCTTTTGGTGAAAATCACTTCCTGGCCAGTTCAAGAGCAACCTCCACAAACCTAACACAACCAAGAGAGAACTGGATGTTGACACTCATGGTAAGAGCTTCCCAGGACCCACCTCTGGTGTTCATGTTCTGATGGGCCAGTGTTTATGATATATTTGTCCCAACATGTTTTTATGTCATTGTTACTTAAAAGGTATTCTCCCTTTATGACTGCTGTGAAGGTCCCCATCCCTAGGGCATGCACTGCCCAGAGTAGAGGCCATATTTTCTGCAAGGAGAAAACCGCTCACCTTAATCTCGATGGTGAACCTCCAGTGGTCTAGAACCAGGAGTGCTTCAGACTAGTTCAAAAGATGTCAGGAACATGAAGGTACATCCTACTGCTTACTCCCATGTTAACAAAAGAATTCACTTCTATTGACTGCTGAGGCCAAGTTGGAAACTGAACTCTATCCCAGCTAGGAAGAATGGCTGACTAGACAGAAAAGAAGTAGATGACAAGATCAAATTCCACTCGATGGCAACCTAGTACTTCAGTGAAGACCATTACACATTGAAATATTAACTGCTACAACCTCCACCTCACATGGCCATACACAGAGAGATACTTGTGAAATACATGTATTTACAGCACAGATTCAATTTTTCTATAGAGGTAATTAGACCAAATAAAAAAGATGGGTAAGTTTCCACTACTCTGTGAGAGACACTCAGGTTTTAAAAGTTCTCTATGTTTTATTGCTATGAATGACTTTGGGGTGTGTGTATTTATATTTAAATATAAATAAATGCTTATTTAAATTAAAAATGATACCCTATCGCTAGATATTTACACTTAACTTTGATATTAAAAAGTCCAGATAACATTCATTACTATTAATATTATTTCTTACTGACTCAAAACATTAATATTTTATGAGGTATTCCTAAGCTTGAGGTTAATGGAAGCAGCAAATACCCTCGGCAATGATCCTATTGGAGTTTACTTCCAAAAAAATCACATTTTGGTCACAGACACAAATAAGAGACATGATAGCTATAGAAGAAGTAATTGAGGCATGTACTCAGAAGTTGAGCAAAAAAAAAAAGTCAAGTTTTTATTGCAAAGGAAAACCAATAAAATGTTATTTCATGTCTTTCTCATATCCATAATTCTCCAACAGAGTCAATTTAAAAGCAATCAACAAAGGAAGACAATATTTTCCCTCTAGTTGATGCTCTGAAGACACTATTTCTGATTATGGCAATACTTAGAGAAATGATCTTTAGAGTTTGGATACAAAAGTGAGCTGATGGTATTAATCCTGTTAATAACCAACTTTGCGACTGCTGGAATAATGACATTATATTGAATAGAAAATCAAATTAAGTTTTGGGGAGATTCAGTGTAGTAATATTAAAGTTTAGAATCCCTAAACTATCCTCACTTAAAGAATAAATTTTCAGTAAAACTGGCTGTTAGGGTGGGGTTTTTTCTTCTATTTTTGAGGTTATAATTTAATTACATAATTTCCCTCTTCTTTTCCCTCCCCTCAAACTCTCCCATGTTCCCCTCCTTGTCCTTGTCCCCTTCCAAATTCATATATATGTCATTCCTAACTATAACCTACTCAGTCTGTATAATGTTACTGCTATGTGTGTTTTCAGAGCTAACCAGACCCTTTGGTACTGGATAACCAACTGGTGTGTTCTTGGGAAGACATCTCCCACTCTGAGCATTCCTCAGTTGCCTGTGTTAATTGTATAGGGTTGAACCCTGCCCCCTGATCTTTACCCCCATTCCCGTCCACATTAGCATATCTGTTGTCCTTGTTGAGCTCCTATTTAGGCAGTCGTGTTGGTAGGACTCTATGGGTGCAGCTTCTGACATGCCTAGGTGACAGATCTCAGAGCCAACTCCCCAGTCCTCTGGCTCCCACAGTCTTTATTCTTCCACTGTGACTTCTGAGCCTTCAGTGCATGAATTGCCCTGTAGATGTATCTATTGGGACTGGGCTCCACAACTCTGCACTTTGACTGGTTATAATTTTCTGTAATTGTCTCTGTCTCTTGTAATGAGAAGTTTCCTTGATGAGAAGTGAGAACTATACCTATCTATGGATATAAGGACAGTTATTCCGAATGTACTTAGGGATTAATTCATTTAGTAGTGTGGTGGTTTGAAGTTCTTCTCCAGGACCAATGACTTTACTAGTTCTGAGTAGTTGGTGAGGTATCAAGCACCAGGCTTAGTGACCTTCTTCTTGAGCAAGTCTTAAGTCCAGTGAGTGAGCTGTTGGCTACTGTGCTACCTCTGCACACCTAGGGCCATCATACCCTGCTGGTCTTTGCTGTGGGTCATAGGACTCTTGGCTGCCCCTTCCTTTGGAAGCCTGCAGTGCACGATCTAGTAGCCTGAGAGCTCATCCTCAGGAAAGAGGCTTGCAAGTCAGTTTCAGCTCTGGACCCTGTATCTGAAGTGCATGCTGTCTTCAGCAATAGGGATTTACCTTCCATCTCTTGGGGGCAACTAAAGGTAATAGCGATACCCTGTAATGTTTAGGAGTCTTTTCGACAACCCTGCCCAACAACTCAAAAGAAGGCTTCTCATGCCTGGTGTTGGAGTTTTTGTTAGGTGGTCTATGACTCTAAGAGGGAGCATTGACAGCCAGATGAAAAAAATTGCATTTGAATTACATATGTATATTGATGCACAGACTTGAATGTATTGTAAGTTTTATGTTTTAGGTATATTGCTAATAGCATGACTTTTCAGACATCCTTCCATGAAAATATTTAAGTTCCATGCATTTTTTAATAGCCCAAGATTTAGGCCTATGAATACAATGATTATATATGAATAACCTTAGCTACATATCTTAGTTACACACACACACACACACACACACACACAGAGTTTGTGGTTTTCAATTCATCATTGTCAGCTTTAAGCAAAGTGATTTGTTATGACCAGGAACCCCGTATTATGTTATTTGGTTTTGGTGATGCCTGAGAATGTTTTCCGTGCTATAGTTCTGTTACTCCATTTATTCAAAGCTAGTATTAACAAGATTTCTCTTCCTTCCCAGTACGTGGAGGAAGATCTGCGCACAGGCCGTGTAGTGATCTGCATACTATTTTAGAATATAAGGCCAGAACATTTTTGATGAACTTAATTCCAAACACCCAGTCTCAAAAGGCTGAGTCATCATTCATTCTAAATCCATTTATTATTGGGAGAAAAAATATATCCTTTTATATTTCATTGAAGGTCAGTAGCCATACAAATCACACAAGGCTACATCATATATTCAGATGTATGATGAATCATTGTAGTTTGACTGGTTTGTGTATTTTTCTGTTTGGAACAAAGGTGAATTCAGGCAAACCTGACATCATGGTGATCATTTCAGTCCCATCTTCGGCACTGTCTTCCTCTGTTGTTATTCTTCAGCTCAGTAGGTACTACTTCACCACATAGATGCAAGAAGCAGACCCATGACTGTGTTAGTGAACATAGTCACAGCAAGAAACCATTCCAGTGGTGTCTTCATGCTTGTTTTCATATGTTCTCAGTAGGACATCTTTGCATAAAAATGTCCTTTTAAAAAAGGCCACGCCTTGTGATCCAGCCTCATCATCAAAGCGGCTGCAAGTACATGAGCACCAAGCCCAAGGGAAGCTTCCAAGTGAGACCCTGCCTCAGAATAAAGTGTAAAATCAGGCTGGGGATACAGATGAGTGATGGAGCACTGGCCTAGAAGGTACCAAACACTGGGCTCCATCCTCAGCTACAAGTCAAAACAGGAGTTGCTTCTAAGTTGGTTTCTGGATAGTCAGAACTTAAGCAAGCGCTCTTGTTCTGTGTGTTTCTGTGCATGTGGTGTGTGTGTGTGTATGCATGTATACACACAAGCTTAAATGCAATGCAGGTACCCACAGAGGCTATGAGAAAGGGTAAGATCCCTTGGAGCTGGAGTAATTGTGAGCTACCAAGCTACTAAACATGGGTACTAGAAACAAAGTCTGGGTTCTGTGCAAGTGTGGCAAGAGTATTTAGTCTCAGATAAACAGTAACTCAAGGTCAGCCCAATATACATGAGACTGTCTCTGAAAGAAAAAGAGAACATAATACACACAAATTGATTTGCATCAAAAATAAATCAACAAACTGTCTATAATTAGGCTCAGATCTATAAAACTGAGATCAAAGTAAGAAAACAAAGACCCAAACAGTAATAAAAACAACCAGTCACAAGTCATTGTCCACAGCTGTATTGTTCCTAAACATTAACCATTTGTTTAGCAGAACACATCATGAAGACATTGATTCATGCTCGTGTGCAAACCACAATCTTTCCCACAGCTGGAAAGCTCCCTCCTATAGCTCCACATTGCCCTGGTTAGTGGAGGCCTCTCTGGCCCAAGTGCTGAGGCCCCCATGGGGAACAGGGTTTGGAAACATCCTGAGCTCTCTGTAAAACCTTCATCCTTCTCTGAGGTGGGTGGAGTAATAGCCCTTGCAAATGTTACAGATCGAAGAATATCGCCCTCTGTGGTGCTTTTTCATAATTTTCCTGGCACTTTTAGGTAAAGGAGATAGGTTCTAGAGTTTAAATCTTAAGTTGCATGATTTCGGAGCTGAGACAGAGCTTCCGGCCAGCTCTCTGAGTCCATCAGCACTATGCTTCTCTCCCATTGGATTGTGTGTAGGGGGGCTGTGTGCGCGCGCACGTCTGTGCGCTTGGCTAGCTACAGTATCACACACTGTGGCTGTGTTGTAGCTTTGTGATACCAACACATAGCCCAAGTCTGCTGAGAGCCAGCCAGTTCTACTCTGTGCATACGTATGCATGTGTAAGCATACATGAGCACAGACAAAGGCACACACACACACACACTAAATGCCTTTAAAATTAACATTTACTTTTTTAAATGATAGAAATAAAATCTGCTGCCAATATAATGCTGTTGTAAACTTTTTACTTATGGTATTAAGCATATTAAAAACTAGAAATTAATACATTTTATGTTTGTCCCACATTACACTAAGGTTTTAGTAAGATTGCATTTCAAATCATAAATCATAACCTAACACTGAAATAATAGATGTTTGGAAGGGTTTTGGCCAATTCTTTTTCTTTGAAGGTCATATAATCATAAAAGTCATAGGCTGGCAGAAGGGAAGAGAACTCAGAGGAAAAAGCTGAAAGAAAGAAAAATAAAACTAAACAATTGCTGCAAACCATAAAAAGACTGAGGACTGTTGAAAATGATAAATTGTATAACTCATATTTTAGAAGAGAATGGAAATGGATTTTTAACTGACTTATTCTGTATATAATAAGAAGGTATGATTAATATCTAAAGTCCTTCTTAGTTGTGTGAGGCGGCTCAGCAAGCACAAGGGCTTTCTTCCAAGCTGGTGACATGACTTAGAAGCTCAGGACACACTGTAGGGAAAGAAGCAGGCAGATCAGAAGTTCAAAGTCATCCTTTATGGTTCTCCTTCTGGGGGACGGTTGTTGGCTTGACAGTGAAAAGGGAGGAAGCCAAGCCTGGGAACAGACAGGGTTAGGATGACTGCAGATACCTTAGAGACAGCCCTCCAGGATATGACTTCAGTGAATCCGCTCAACTTTATTCTATATAGGAAAATATAGGATTGAAAAGCCTGAGGATAAATCCTAATTTGCATTAAACAGCATGCTCCCATCATAAGGCTTCATATGTGGCAGCAGGGTCATATAGCAAAGGTCTGAGTACACGTCTTAGTTTCCATGTGTGCAGCCCAGGGAAGGCTTCTAGCAGGAAACTATGCCAAGGGTCACACTAGAGATAAATCAGGCACCTAGGCTTAGAGACAACTTTCAGATAAGATCAGTCCTCTGGGCCTAGAGTCATTCTCTAGATAAGGGCAGGCAGAGAGCAGGAAGTCTCACTGGGAAGAGAGTTCCTCCTGTTGCTAATCTTTAGAGAAAGCTGCAACTCCTGACCATCAAGGCCATCCAACAATCCTTGGCTATGCAGCAAGTTCAAGACCAATCTGAACTAAGTGAGAGTCTATCTCCAAAAAAAAAGTAACAACAATACTACCCTAGGACTTGACAGATGACTTAGCAGTTGGAGTGCTTGCTATTCCTGCAGAGGACTAGAGAGTAGTTCCCAGCACCCATGTCCAGTGACTCACAACTTCCTGTATCTCCAGCTCTTCTGACACCTCTTCTTGTGTCCATGGACACCTGTACTCATGTGCACATACTCATTCACACATAGACGTGCACACATACACGTAAATAAAAAACTTTAAAAATAGCAGCAACAAAAACCCTGTCTTTAGCTCAAACATAAAACAAGAGTACAAGTACTATAAAAAATGAAAACCTGATCAGATGCTAAGGGACCTTGACCCTTCATGTTTGCTCTTAGGAGGACCCATTTGATCTTTAGCAAGCTCAGTGTCTGTGATGCTTTAAAACACATAACTAATAAATGACAGGAATCTGCTTGATCCTGTTTTGTGACTTTGCTGTTGAGCACAAACTAGCTAGCTGTTGGTTAAGGCTTTGTCCCTCCCATTAACTTAGAACATAATGTCCCTATAAACACCAAGTTATGGTACAATGTGTCAACATTGCCATCATTTGAAACCCATTTTAAAGTTAAATATCAATCATCTCTGGTTTAAAGACAATGACGGATTTGCACTTCTTACCCAACAAGTTCAAGACTTCGTAAGGAGTATGAACTCAGCTTTAATTCTGCTCCACTAATGCCGTGAGTCTCAGAGTGACTACTTAGCTCAAAATCAAAGACCACCAAACATGTGCCTCAATGTCATAATTAACACACATTAGAAAAAACTTTTTTTTTGTTTGTTTGTTTTTTCGAGACAGTGTTTCTCTGCAGTTTTGGAGCCTGTCCTGGAACTAGTGCGTGTAGATCAGGCTGGCCTTGAACCCACAGAGATCCGCTGGCCTTTGCCTCCCAAGTGCTGAGATTAAAGGCGTGCGCCACCACTGCCTGGCTTAGAAAAATTCTCCAACAGTGAATTGTTCCTATCATTTACAATATTCTCATCTGTGTATGAGGAGAAAACTGCTGATTCACCCCACTGGGGAACGATTCAAGCCACACTGATCTGGAAAGTACTGATTTTCAACAGCGCACAGATGGCTCTAGATGGAATGGCAAGCGTGTCACCAACAAGCTCCATGGGACCTGTAGGGAAAGAGGCTTAAGCAGGGAACAGAATCTTTCTCTGGAGTCTGTGAAGACATTTGGATCTCTCTAACGACTACCAGTGTGACCTGTGGCTCCTGCTTTGAGATATCATCCTCAGTGAAAAACAGAAGCTTCAACACGAAAGAACATGGTTCAGCACACAGCATCATCTCCCTGCCGTCAGCAGGATGTACCCTGGATGGTGCTGTGGTCCTGAAGCTTTGCTCAGCCTCTTGTCACCATCCTTCTCGCTGAACATGAGAAGAATCTGACAGTGAGCCGGGAAGACACCGTTTCTGTTATTAACCATGCTCTGTAATTTACTTTGATTAAAAGTACTGAAGTACTGTGTCCTCATGAACCACTAGAAACAAACTCTTCCAGGAGAAACTGATTCTATGATTCCGATGAGATCACCTGTTAAAGAATTTGCTGGAACACTTAGTAGTACTAACTAGACTTGGGATATCTTAGACCATTTTTACAGATGTAGGAACGTTGTCTAAATCACTTACCACTAACTCCTTCACATCTATCACAAAGGGTTTGGCCTACGCTGCTCAAGAAGAAAAGAGTTGAGATCTGTCTCCTGATCCTGCCAGGTTTTGCCAGGAGTCTCTTAACCCTTGAACTTAAGGGAAGTCTCTGCCTGTGTGACCTGGGAAGTAGCAGCTAGCTATGAACTCAGGTACTGCTTTGGTGAGTTGGGTCTGGTAGAAGGCCCTCCAGATGAGGCTTTATCTACTGCATATGCTGCTTCTGAGCTTCAGGGAGCAGGCTGAAGGGAAAGCCCTTCTCATTTTAGAAGCCTCAATAACTCTACTTCTCGGCACTAACATGTTTTTATTTGACCAAGTACCCTTTCCAGAAGCTCTGAACCCAATATTGATATGTGATGATTAAAGATAACAATTAAGAATTTTAAGTCCCCATGATATGGTAATTTTGCATCAAATACAATTGATGTGTCTAGTCCCCTGCATAGCCCATATTGTCAAGGGAAAACGTGGGGAAAATATATGATCTTGGGGAAGCGTTAGGTGTGCCCAGCCTAGAAGTGACTTGAGAAAAGGAATATGATAGCATGCATCTCCAGGAAGAAGGATCTGCATGTCCCCTGACTGAATCTAACAAGGAGGCCATGACAGGTAAGTGCAGCATCCATCAACTGAGATATTTTTGGAATTGCTGGCATGTCCTGACAACGCTAGCTTGTCACAGGCCTTGTGATCACCCCCCATTAGTGACTTAGCAGCTGTAGCTTCTAAGCTCCAGAGAGCATCAAACTAAAGCTAGGACCTAGAAGGGTCTGGTTCAGTTTCCCAGCCACCGTTGCTTGGCTGGCATCTTAGGCTCAGCTATCGCAACCTCTGACTTCTGTATTTTCCATGGTTGAACACCGTGTCATAGTTTTGACAGTGTATTCGCTACATCATTGACTGCAAAGCACCATTGGTTGAAGATGAACTATTGTGTTATTTTAAATACCGCTAAGAAGAGAGAAAAGTGACTTGACAATCTATGAAATGCCAGCAATTATTGGGGGAATCTTAATTTCACAGATATTAAGATGTCAAAGAAACAAAACTGTGTCTCAGAATCTGTGAAATTCAGACATTAAGATTGAGATTAAAAACAAACTCCCCGTGTTAGCTATTTCACTCATTGTTGTGACTAAATTCCTGCCAAAATGAAGTTTGGAGGAAGAAGGGGTTATTGTAAATCACAGCCTAAAGTGATACAGACCAGGAGCTGGAGAGACGGGATGGCCTCTAAGAGCACTGACTAGTCTTACAGGGTTTGAGCTGCCTATATGGTGGCTCACAATTGTCTGTAACTCTAGTTCCAAAGGATATAATGTCTCTTTTGACCTCTGTGTGCACTGCATGTACAGGATACACTTATATCCATGGAACAGGCAAAACACTTGTACATATATAATTAATAAATGTGTCACATATAATATAATCTGTAATATATACATATACATACATGCGTGTATTATGTATGTATATGTATATGAAAAAAGAGTACCCTTTTTCCTGTTTCTTATTTAACTACCAAGCTCTTCTTAGACAAGCTTAGGCCTTCTCAGCTTTCCAACTTGTGATCTCTTGACATCTGTTTTATCTTGTCCTTCCATGTTGCTATATAAAACAGACATCCTCTGGCAGGAACATTTTTAGAAGAAGCCAAGAAGCAGAAAACTGAGAATGACATCACACCAAACCAACAGCTTTATGACTCCTCTCGGTTTGATTCTATCAGCCGTAAAGAACTCACTTCTCTTGACTCTCTGGCTGCCTTTGCTGCTTTGAAAGTGATAAACCTGCAATCTCGCTTTCTCCCGTTTCCCGACAGTTGTCTTGAAGCAGTCCAGATGATGCTTAGCAGTGGGCCCTCCATGCTGTCCTCTCCTCTTCTCGGTCCTCCAGAGCCAAAACCACAACTCAGCTCCGGCAGGCTGCTGGCTTGTGCTGAACAGACTGCATAATGGTGGTCTTTGTCCCCTTTATCCCCCATCTGCCGCCACGCAAGGACTTTCCAGCTCAGTGGAGCTGAGCCCACTTCAGATTCCTCAAAAGGAAGTTTTCTAATATCAGGTCTCCAAAGGATACACTCGGGTTTCATTTGGAAACCTACATTTAAGAGAGGTGCAAATCCAGAATCCTCCCCGATATTTAAGTGAGGCACAAACCCGGAATCCCCTTGACGTCTCTGCTTTGCTCTCTAAGTTCTTGGACATTTATTTTTCTAATCTACAGCACGGGGTTTTCTAAATGCACGGGCTGCATGTAGGATATGTTTCTTAAGTTTCAACCCAGTCCCAGCAGCCTAGAAGTCCTCAGGACTGGTCCTGCACGACACATGAGGCGCACTGTGTGTCAAGATAAACCTGCGGAAGAAGAAGGCAAGAGTTCCACCAGCCATCTTCCTGGCTTTGGATCTCGCAGCCTCTCTTCTCAGTACATCAGTCTGGTGGTTCACTCTGATGCAGAATTGCCTGCTCCTCCTAATGTGGGGCTGTGTGCACCGTTTGTGACTGTCACCTGTTGATACAACCCCACTAAATCACATACCTAAGTCAGTTTTCTGGCCTGTTCTAGTGAATCTCCCAGTTTTATTAAAAAATAAAGTTACTGTCTCTTCTGGCCTGAGTGATACATGCCTGAGGCAGGAGGATCAGAAGTTCTGGGCCAGCCTGAACACTGTAGCAAAACTCTCTAAAACCACCACAATACTCTATTTAAAAAAGAGTTAGTTTTTTCTAAAATATTTATCACTCATACATTATGTCCTATTATGGCTGAAATACTAAAGCAATGCTTAGCTGTTCCTAGAAAGAGATACAAGTGCCCAATTTTGTTTAAAATAAATTATTTATGCCACTAATATACAAGTCATGTGACCTGGAAACATAGACAACTCTTGTGAACATAACAAGCCCTTTTTGAAAGTAGACAGCAAGATTAAACACCCCGTTTTTAAGCATCGGGTGTGACCATTTCATTTTGTTCCAAGATATTTTACGTTATTCTCCCCTGTGACTCTGGAGTTTGTCAACATGCCATCATATCTGGTGATTACACAATGGTGATTTCATGCCGCCGGCTCTGTCTAAAGGGGCTAGACAGAGCAGCAAAATCAATTTCTTCCCCGTCTTTGTGGGAAGAGACAAAGGGAAATTGAATGCAGCGTCTGCCTCAAGATCGTATTAGCATCATAACTCAGCAATCTGTCATGCTCAAGGTGAGCCCCAGGTGCAGACAAGTGCCAACGCATCAGTTCAAAACAAAATCCCTGGCCCTCCGCTGTGACCCACCCTGTTCCAAATGCCTTTGATCTGAGACCATCTCATCTAGCCAGAGGTACTCACAGACAGGACCGTCTTAGGCAAAATCCTGAAGTAGGTGGTGGCAACTTCCCCGGATTCTGCCCCCTCCCTTGCCAGTGGCACCCCTCCCCCTTGGGTTCCAGGTGTAGTCTTCTGACTCCCATGCAGCAGGGCAAGGGAAGATGTTTGTCCCTTTCACTAATGTTTTAATATGTGTCCATCATACAGGACGCCCCCCCCCAATAGCCTAGGGTGCTTGGTAAACTTCCGCTGTAAGACACCCCCAAGTCTCTGCTGACTTAGACAGACATCTCAACTGTTATGCAGACTTCATGTCAGGTTATTCTCTCCCCTCATGCCACTTCTGATCATCCGTGGTGTCATGCTTTAGTTCCTCACTCCCAGCTAAATCACAACATGAAAAGCATCGTTTGTGAAAATTATATGAGGAATGCAAACTCGAAGGCAGCGGGCTGCACTGTATGTCAGAGCCCACGTAGCATGGCACAGTTCCTTTCGGTTATGTGTTAAAAGTCCAAAGACTTGGTGGGGAAACTGGCTTAAACCACGTGGAAAAGGGAAAACCTCAAACACAAAGGCTCTTCTCTTTCTTAATTTATTTTAAATGCTTTTCTTCTTCTACCTGGAGAAGTCTTAGAAAGAAGCTCATTCACTTATATTTCCTATCTCTTTATTTTAAAGTAATTATGGATTATAGGGGATAATATAAAAACTTGGCATGTTTCCCCAGTGATTACAAATTTTACGATTATGGCAAACAGTCAGAGAGAGAAAATTTACACTGGTAGGATTCAGTTAGTAATTTCAAAATACAAACAAAAATATCACCTCACAGATAACCTGAGCTGCTTAAGTTTCTCTCTGCATTTTGTTTCCATTTCCAAGTGCTCACTGCACAGAGGGCCCTGGGACGCCTTAGGTTGTCTGTCTACACCCAAGGTTGTTTGTCCACACAGCACAGAGAAGGCTCTCCCACCTTGAGAGGTAGAGATGGTACCTTGAATTCACTGGAACCCCAAGCCAATCTTATAACAGCAGAGCTATGGGGATCCCACATCAGAAGGTGTGGGTGTAAGGTGTCAGGTTTCAGGGTTCAAGAGAGACACTGAGATGCTGCGATAGACTGTCTTTTTGACTAAGTGACTGAGTGGGAGAGTTTCTAATGACATAGAGGGACAGCTGTGTGACAGGGTTCTGAGTCAGATGGAGGGTCCCCTCTTACACGCACCAGGGTAGAGTGCTGTACCAGATAATTGATAGTGGCCCATAGGCACGTTATCTCTGATTTCCGTGTAGCAGCATAAATTGGGGAGATTAGGGTGTCCATCATACAGAATGTGCCCCTATGTGCCTTCTGATAGCTTGGGGTGCTTGGTAAATTTCCCTTCTGGAGGACAGAAATTACACATTTACGAACGATCACACGATAGTGCCTTCCTCTACTTTTTTTTTTTTTTTTAAATATTTATTTATTTATTTATTATGTATACAATATTCTGTGTGTATGCCTGCAGGCCAGAAGAGGGCACCAGACCTCATTACAGATGGTTGTGAGCCACCATGTGGTTGCTGGGAATTGAACTCAGGACCTTTGGAAGAGCAGTCAGTGCTCTTAACCGCTGCTGCCGGTAGCCCTTAGCCCAATGCTAACCACAGGTTTGTGACCTTGGGCGAGCGACTGACTTCAACAAGCATCACTGTCTTCAAGGATGGAGCAGAGAAAAGATTGTTTCTGCCTGCTTCAGAGTTGTCATGAGGATCAAAGTTGGTGGCAGAGGAAGGGATAAAGAAGACTGTGGCGTGGCCACAATGAAGTTTATCTGCCCTTCTGAAACGACTGCTGATAATAGAGATGGAGTATTTTTAGTTTTTGAAGGTGACCTTATGCTTAAAACAGATTAAGACTGCCTCTCATTAGCCACATGGCCTAGAATTTGAAAGAAAAACAGCTGAATGTTTTGGCTCTGTAATAAAAACATCTTTTTTCTGTTCTTTCCCCTTTCTCTGCAGGCTGGCATGGCTTTGACCTATGATCCCACAGCTGCCATACAGAATGGGTAAGTAGACCCCATTTTCTCTGTTTTGTTTTGTTTGTTTTTGAATTATTCTCGGCATCCTGAATCTCTTCCAAGAAAAATGCCCAGATATGGTTTCCTTTTGTGTACAGTATGTAAGCCAAACGTGTCCTACCATTGGCTTGTTCTTCTCTCAAGTACTTATGATGGCTGTTTCCACAGCTCTATGTATTTCTCTTAGCTCATCTCCTCCAGTCTTCTTGTACTACAAAACCAACAGGAGGGGGACTCAGGTGTGAAGGGAGCATCAGTAGCGGAGGGCTGGGAGAGTCACCTGTGCCTCTGGGACCTGTGTTGCCCAGCTGTCTCCACGGAGGTCTATGTTAAGTGTTGCCTAGTATCATTTTTGCCGTGGAGTTGGGGTCATGGTTTCACTTCTTTAGTTCATTGTATTGTCTCTATTCATTTTAATCTGTGCCTGGAAATGTGTAGCCTCTTATTTAACTTCAAAATTCTGCCTTCCAAATCCAAGACTGTAAACCACGTGGTGTGGCCTGTCTGAAACTGTCCTGTAATTAGGTTGGTTCCTTTGATTGGCTTTGACTGATTTGCTGTTGGCCCTGAGTATTGGTAGCTGTCTGTTTTCATCCCAGGATTAGGGTAAGGATCATGACCTTGACCTGTCTGGTTTTTTGATTATGGAGTACATACTGTTAGAAATAGAAAGAATATTGTTATTTTATAGTTAATTGTATATTAGTTGTTTAATCACAGTTGTGGTTATTGCTGTTCAGATCAATAAATATTTTTGCTGGGCCACATAGGAGTGAAATGTAGATGGTGTACCAGCTTACTCAGAAACTGTTAAATATATAGCTTCAAAATTATAGGTGTCATCCACATGATGACAGGGTCATTATCCCAAGAGGGAATTAAGACTAATTTCAAAATAGTATGTTCTCTCTGACTTTCCCTCTTGCTCAGTTGTTTACAAAGTTATTGTAGGGTGCTTTGATTTGAGAATATAGCCCAGAGCTTATCCCTGTCAGCAAAAGTGGAATGTTTCATACACTAATGCTGTACTGGTTGAGGGAAAGTATGCGTTTCCATTTTTAAATAATAAATCATTGGGTCTGTCAAAGATGGAGATAAAAATCAAACCCCAAGTTTAAGAGAGCATGACACTTCCTCAAAAGTCCATCTAGGAGAAAAAAAAGACAACACTGCCAGGCATAGTGGCAAACGCCTTTAATACCAGCATTCATGAGGCAGAGGATCTCTGAGATAAATGCCAGCCTGGTCTACAAAGCAAGTTCCAAGACATCTAGGGCTATACAGAGAAACCCTGTCTTGAAAAACTGAAAAGAAGGGAAGAGGAGGAAGAGAACAAAGGAAGGAAGGAAGGAAGGAAGGAAGGAAGGAAGGAAGGAAGGAAGGAAGGAAGGAAGGAAGGAAGGAAGGAGAAGAAGGCAGGCAGCTACAGTGAGATTCGACTTGATATTTGGGGGTCGGTAACTTAGCTCATTAATAATAGGTGTCGGGGAGATTCTTTCTGAGAATCCGGGTTGCTGAACAGAGCGGTCCACAGAGGTGACTGCCAACCACTTTACAAAAGTACAAGTTTCTCATGGAGAAATTGTGCAGGAACAGAAAGTTGTGCTGGAGCAAATTTAAATATTTTAAATTTGCCTTCTCATTATGGAATGGCATAAATAATGAAGAAGTCCTTGAAGCAAGAAGATCTAGTAAGTGGGAGAAATCACTGAAGGAAGATTAAAATCGCCTAAGGCTAGGGAGAAAACTCAGTCAGTGAAATGTTTGCCAAGTTAGCATAAGGACCTTAGTTCAAGTATCAAAACAAAAATTAAGGAAAAACTGGGCACAGTGGCATGTAACTATAACCTTAGTGCTGAGGAAATAGAGACAGACCAGCATGCATGGTGGCAACTTTCACACCTGTTCTAAAGAGGCCCTGTTCTAAAAAGTAAGGTGGATAGTGTCCTGAGAAATGACACTTGAGGTGAATCTCTGACTATTCAAACACATGGACACACTCAAGCAAGCTAACTTCCACACACGTGTGCATCAGCAGTCAGCATATACATACACAAATATAAAATAAATATCAAAGTAGCCTAGTTATAAAAAATGTAAGAGTTTGTTCTAGGGAGTTTGATATGTAAACGAAAGAGGAAAACAGGATTGGACAATCCAAAGGAACTGTCTATCTAGCAGTTCCCTGTGGGTCCCCCTCTGAGAACGGGTAGTGTGGTGAAAAGCCAGGTTCGAACTTTCCTTTCTTTTCTACTGCTCTCCATTGTACTGATAGAGACAGATTAGAACCTTAAGGGGCTGAGAAAGAAATCAGAGAAACATCACCCTTCACAATAACCACAAATATGGTAATCCACCATATAAACAAACTGAAAAATAAAAACCACATGATCATCTCATTAGATGCTGAAAAAGCAACATCCCTTCATGATAAAGGTCTTGGAGAGAGCGGGAATGCAAGGAACATAATAAAGGCTATATACAGCAAGCCAACAGCCAACATCAAACTAAAAGGAGAGAAACTCCCAGCGATTCCACTGAAAGCAGGAACAAGACAAGGTTGTTCACTCTCTCCAAATCTATTCAATGTAGATTTCAGTCCAGAACCTTCGCTGAACCCCTCCTCTCTCACGTGCTTTTGATCTTTTCTGTCTCTCTGAGTTCGGTGTTTCCACAGTCTCCCTCCCTTCTGCTGGGTCTCATCCACGTTTCTTTCTTCTGAAACTCAAGCCTTTATAATCTGCATCCAAATTCATGGCCAGTTGTGGGCTTTGTCATTTGTGTCTCTGACTGCTGCTTCTTAGGTACTATCAAGTATTGTCCTGTTTTATAACTAGGAAGACAAACTGTCCATGTGTTTCTCGTGTCTTGAGTTAAGAATGAATTCAGGGGACTAAGAAATGGCTCACAGGGTAAAACACTTTCTGTGCAAGGCTGATGATCTGAGTCTGATCTCATTTCAATCCCCGGAACATAAATAAAAAGTTGGGACCATGTACAAAGCCAAATCAGTATTGTGCTTCTGCAAACCCAGCACTTCTACAGAGAGATGGAAGTGGAAATGGAAGAAAAAGCTCAGAGCCCGTGGGCAGCAGCCGGAAGTATTCAGAATTACAGCAGACTCAAGAAGAAAGACCCTTTCTCAATAAGATGAAAGCTGATAACCAACTCCTGACATTAGTCTTCTGACCTACACACACTTGCACATACTCACATACAGAATCCCACACATCCTCACATACATACACATATACACAGATAAGGCAATACATATTCATCATTCAAACACAGTCACATACATACTCATGCTCACACATGCACACAGTCACTCACACACACACACTCACATACATACACACAGCACAAGCAGGCATACATACATATATTTACACAAAATAACAAAGTTATATTGACATTATATATATATATATATATATATATATATATATATATATATATATATTTATGGCTGTCCTACTAATGGGTTATTATTAGGGAGTTACCAAAAAAGGCAATAAACCAAAGATAACCAAAACTCTTAAGAATAATATCTGAAGAAGGTAAAGAATAAGATTATTTTGCTACAATCTTCATATTTCTTCAATTCTAGTCAGGCATATAAAACTCCTTTTTTCTTGTAAATAGCACTGTATTATATAGTCTAATATATTCCATTGTGTGAGTGTGTGTGTGTGTATATGAGTAAGTGTGTGTAGCTTCCTGTGTTTGTACATTTGAGTGTGTGCATGTGTGTTTGAGCATGCACACATAAGTGCAGTGCCCTCTGAGTCTGGAAGAGAAGGTTGATGCTCAGGAGCTGGAGTTGCAGGGTTGTGAGCCTCTAGAAGTGGGACAGGAAACTCAGCTCAGGACCTCTGCAGGAACAACAAACATTCTTAACTGCTCAGACATTTCTTCAGCCCAGTCTTCACTTTTATATATACAAAATATTAAAGAATAGCACACAAAAGGTGAAATTTATTCTCGGGAAGATTCACGGTGTTTTAGGAAATAAGTGAGGAGGGCAAATTTAAGTTTTACAATTTACCTGATTACATATATATTTTTTCAAAAATGAATTGACTTCGTTGGCTCCTACAGGAGAAGCGCTTGTATTCTGAGGAGAGACTGAGAACTCTGCAATGTTCCAGACTGAGCTGTTCTCTTGCTGAGGCCTCTACACTGTAGTAATGATGTTTTTGATGATCCTCTGATATCTAATAACTATACACTGAGTATAATATTGTCCTGGTTTCTAGTGTCCTCATTGCTGGGACCAAATTCCTACAAAGAAGCATCTTGAGGGGGATGATTCCGTTTTGGCTCATGGTTTGAGGGGACAGTCCATTATGATAGAGGTGGCATGGCAGTGGGAGAGAGGTAGGTGATCAGTGTGGCTATTGGCTGTGGTGGCAGGAGATTACTGGTACCTGGTCACATCTGGTCATACCAGGAAGCAAGGAACAGCCTGGAAGTAGAAATGGACTAATTCCTGAAACCACTTCCTGGATTCAGAATCCACCTCTCAAAACATGAACATCAGCTGGAAGAATGAATGTTTACCTCCATAAGTCTGACAGGGCGTGCGAATTCCACATTCAAACCACACCAGTAGCTAAAGCTATGAGTGGCAAAGTAGTCTGGCTATGACAGGGCTGTTACGTTCTCAACCTCACAACAGCTGTGGGTGCCGGCACAAAACCACGGGATCTGGTGCACAGGATCAAGCCAGTCAGCAATCTAGCATGGACAAGGAGGGGCTAACAAGGCCCCACCCCCAGCTGAGGATTGCTGGAGGAGGGTGTTGTTTCCTTCAAAGGCATAGTCCCTGGTGGGCTACCCACATACCACTGCATGAGCCTACATACAGGCACATACCAGCAACACTGGTACTTCTCAATATGCTGTAAAAATAAAAACAATGAAGAATATGAAGAAGAAGAGATGGGAAGTTGCAAGAGGGTTTGGAAAAGTTGGAACATAAGAGTTGAGGGATGGGTATGATCTCAGATGTATTACCAATTAATAAAATAATCAAATGAGCAGAGTCCCATAACTGCCCTTTTAACACTGTGCTGTGAAACTAGAATTGAGACTTTGTTTAGCTTATGTGTTAATCAGTGTAACTCTGCCGTAGTAAGACTTGCTGTTGGCAAGTAGTGACTGGGAAGTGCCAATTCCGTCTGTCTGAATCCAGCCAAGTTGCCAACTGAAATGAGTCGAATATCAGTTTTACATAACAGTTGGAAGTTAGTGTCAAAGTCATGACCCATAAGGAAAACCTGAATAATTTCATTTTTACCATAGATCAGCTTTGGCAAAATAAAAATGTCTGTTTTTCTCTACTCTTGCAGCCGGACTCTACTAGAATTCGCTATTACCATCACCCATAGGTTTCTCTCTCTTAGCAGCCCGCTATGAAATCCCATCACTTTCCCACATGAGTGCGGTAGATGAGAAATAAGCCTTCCCACATTCCAGAGCACATCTTTCCCGTGCCTCCTCCCCCACAATACTCTGCATAAAGCCTCGCAGGGGATTTTGTTGGAGCCAAATGTGTTCTTGTGGGAGTTGAGAAAGGGAATGTCTGCTGTGGCATTCTTTGCCAGCTGGTTTAGGCATTTGATATTAAGTGATACGGAAGCATATCTTATTTCTCTAAGAAAGAAATGAATGGAAAAGCTATGTTGGTATTCCAGTAAAAATGATCGAGAACTTATTAATCTCAGGCTGTTGTATTACCCCGTGGATTGTATGCATGGTTCCAGCTCCAACAATATTGCCTGTGGACATGAAACACGAGCTCTTACTGTTTATTTTGGTGGGCAAATAGGATTTTGTATGTTTTCTTTATGGTAAAAGCATTCCACCCTGAGGTTATTGATATGTCCATGTTATTTTTATTGCGAGTGAAATGAGATTTACTGTATTACCGCTGGCTGAGAATTCCCTGAGGTGGTCTTTCCTTAGGCAAACTGATACTCCATTAGTGACCCCACACCCTCATTTTCCTGGGTTTAGGAAGCATGCTTGTCTTTCCTGCCTTTCAGACAGAAACCTCAGGAACTCTTTGCCTTTCTTAAGAGTTCACATGTAGCAGGGGCTGGGGAGATGGCTCAGTGGGCAAAGCTCCTGCAGCACAGGAGTGATGTTCTCAGTTTGGGTCCCCACATCCCACGTAAACCAGATGCTGTAGTGTGTGTGTGTGAGTGTGTGTGTGTGTGTGTGTGTAATCTCACACTCCTACAGGAAGATGGGAAATGGAGACAAGAGAATTCCCAGGTTCAGGGATGGGCTAGCCTGGTGTAGACAGCAGTGAAATGAGAGACCTTGTCTCAAAAGCAAAGTGGGAAGTGAGGACCAACATCTCTGGCTGTCCTCTGACCTCCACTCATGAGTCAAGTACCTGAGTGCATGCCATACACGAAGATAGACAGACTTTCTATGAGCAGTTTAGAGTTCTATGTATTAGTTTGCTCTTAGCCCATCATCATTTGATGTTCAGTTCCTGTGAAGCCTCATCCATATGCCCACCCCAGGCAAGGTTCTTAATGTCAGCACGATTAGCATGTCAAGTCAGATAAGTTGTGGGTAGATTTTTTTTTCCCCTCTGCGTTGCAGAATGATTTGTAGGATCCCAGAACTTTCCGGATGTCAGTAGCATCAGGTTGTTTCCAGACTTTGTCAAAGAAAGAAAGAACTGCTTCAAGCTTAGAACTATCTAGTTAAATATATAAAGAAGGCTTTCATGCAATACAAATCATATATGTGTGTGCACATACATGTATATATGTATATGTGTGTAAGCATGTATGTATGGCTCTGGAGTGAGGATGGCTCAGTGGCTAAGAGCCCTATATGTTCTTCTAGAGGACCTGAGTTCGGGTCCCCAGCACCCACAAGACTGCTCATAACCATCTGTAACTCCTGTTACAAGGGATCTGGCACCCTCTTCTGGCTTCTCAGTCTCTGCACACCTGTGGCAAGCACACATTGATGTAGGTAGACAATCATACACATGAAATAAACAATAAATCTGAAAATCACTAAATATTAAAAAAAAATCTCTTAAGAGAGTAAACTATTTTTGGTTGAACCATTTGCCTGGTCATGCATTCTCATGGTCTTGTGACATCTCTCACCAGTCATGACACATGCATTATCAGATAAAAACCGCTAAGGCACATGCATGGAGCGCCTCTTACTTTGTTACAGCGACTACAAGTTCGGTTGATTTTCTATTAGCTGCTCCCCATTATATAACACCTCCACTTGAAGCATTTATTTGATTTGGCTAAATACATGCCTAGGTAAAAGGTAAGGGCTTTGTTTCTGTGTTTTGTATATACATGTGTGTGCAGGTGCAAATGTGTTTGGAATTGCATATATATGTGTGCTTGTACCCACATGCATGCACGTGTGAGTGTATGTATATGATATCGCTATGTGGTATGATGTATTGTGTGCATATGTGTATGTGTGTATATGATATATGTGTGTGCTTTTACTCGCATGCATGCATGTGTGAGTATATATAGGATATGTTTCTATGTGGTATGATATATGTATGTGCATGTGTGTATGTATATATAATGTATGTGTGTGTATGTTCATTCATGTTTAGGCTAGAATTTAACCTCAGATGTCAATCCCCAGGAGACACTTAGCATAACTTTTGAGACAGAATTTCTTACTTTCCAGAATCTCACCAAAAGTAGACTAGGTTGGCTGTTGAGTGAGGTTTAGCCACCCTCTTCTTCTCTCCACTTCCCCAGTGCTGGGATTACAAGGGCATGCTACCACAACTGGCTCTCCTTAAGTGCATTCTAGGCAACAAACCCAAGTCTCCTGTTTACCCTTTGCTGAGCTATCTCCTCAGGCAGACAGTGTTTGAAAAGCATGGTGTGGACATGTATCAGGGTCTCAAACACACTGCGGTCCTTCATTTAGAGTCAGTGTTTCTCCCTTGGGTGCAGCCCTCCTAAGTTCCAGCTACCACACTAGCCTCTCCTGGAATGCTCCAACCTGGGGATTTCAGAAGATTCATCTGGCTCCTCGTTGGATGTGAAAAACAGCAGAAACATCAGGATCACAGATTTAGGAGATACAGTGCCCTGTCCACCCTTCCCAGCGTACTGTCGGTTCTGAGTGACTCCAACTTGAACGGCAGTGTCAGAACACACTGCGCAGTGTGAAATGTCGCTCTTGTTTGATGGATGGGATTAGAGAAGATAGAAAGAAAACACAAGAAAATTGCCCCCACGGGTTCCTCTTGCGAGTGTCCATTTACTTGGTTGGTTTCTTTGTATTTCTGTTTCTGCGTTCCCCACAGGATTTCTTTGCAAACGCTGTCAATCCAATTTTTATTGCTTTCATTTTTAATACGCCGATTGGAACCTTTTACAAAATAGACCATTCTTACTAAAATTTATCACATGTTTTATCTGTCAGTTTAGGAGCTTGTGCCATAAGTTACATCATTGTATAGGGCACGGGACAGATACTTTGTTGAGTGACCCAGGGTACTTGACTTGTCCTTAGCAGCCTAGGCAAAGTCTCTCTGCCCACTGCCTCATAAACAAAATTTGTTAAAGACCTAAAAAGGATTATTAAACGCTAACTGCATTTTTCACAGAAAGGGGTTGCAATATCTATTTATGAATGCCCTTCATTCTTCAAAAGCAGACAGTACTTAATTTCCCTTGATCATTTACCAAGATGTGGTATGGGATTTCCCCTCTCTGGCCTCTCATTTCTGGCTTTCTGTCTACTTCACAGACCCATCTTCCATGGTCTGTATTCTAGCATTGACTTTGTGTTCATTCAGTCAGTCAATAAACAGTTACTACAATATGATGGGGGAGAGTCTTCTGTTTTGAGTTGTTTTCATTGGTTAAATAAAGAAACTGCCTTGGCCCTCTAATAGGACAGAAAATTACGTAGGTGGAGTAAACAGAACAGAATGCTGGGAGAAAGAAGCCAAGTGGGTCAGTCGCCATGACTCTCCTATCCGAGATGGATGCCCGTTAGACTCGTCCCAGTAAGCCACACTCAAGTGGCAATAAGGATATTGGAAATGGGTTAGATCAATATGTAAGAGCTAGCCAATAAGTGGTTATAACTAATGGACCAGGCAGTGTTTAAAAGAATACAGTTTCCATGTAATTATTTCGGGTAAAGCTAGCCGGGTGGCGGGACGCAGCCCAACCGCTCCACTCACCACAACGATACTCCAGTTCCTCAGACTCCCTCCTAGGCAGCAAGGCCATGTTTACCTGAATCCACATTGAACTAACATTCTAAGGAGAGATATAACCATCTGTGTAGATAAATTTCACACTATACTGCTCAGTGGGATTGGGAACAACAGGATCATGGGGAGGAGAAAGTTTCAGAATCTCAGAAAATTAAGAAATATGCTGTATTTTCCAACTGGGGCTTCCATATGGAAGTCATTGTCTCAACTGCAATTGATCTCCTCACAAATGCCAAAGACTGAAGTTCAAAATCAAGGACATAATTTGCTTTCGGTGAAGGTGCCCCCTTCCTGGCTTTCTGGGTGCTTCCATCCTATCTGCTAGGTGACTCTTCCTCCTGTGTGAGGGTGGGGTGGAAGAGTGGGCCCTTAGGTATCTGTTTTTAATTGCAATTACAAGTTCTGTCTAACCAAGGACTCACCCTTGTTATTCTGTTTTACTCTAATTGCTTCTTTGGAGGCCCATCTTCTAATACAGTCCCTCCAGAAGTCAAGATTCCAGTGTATGAACCGCAGAGGTGGGGGACACATTCAATCCATAGCAGAGATATTTTATGAGAAACTTCTCACTGCTTCAGTTATAGAGCAAAGAAAAGTAATAAAGGAGAGGGATTTAAAAAAAAAAATGGGGCCAGAGATGGCAGTTGCTTCATTAACAATAAGTGCTTAAAGCCATGACAGTTGAGAGGGCAAAGGGTGGGGCCCCAGAAGCTGGGAAGCCATCTGTGGAGATAGATTTCACATTGTACTGCTCAGGGGATTGGGAAGAATAGGATCACAAGGGGGAGAAAGTTCCGGAATCTCCGGTATGGGAGCAGAGAGGTTGGCAGTAGCCTGATTGTCAAGCCAGTGACTGAATTCTGCTCCCTTGAAGGCTGGTCGGCGGACGAGCGCAAAGGTGAGGCACACTGTGAGGGACCAAGTAAAGGAGTATTTATTGTGTGATGTTCCAGAGTCCCGAATGTCATGGGCACACATAGTAAAGGCTCAGGAAACATGTTAAAGAGGAAAATAGAGGCCCGAGAGATGGCACTGTTGCTAAGAACACAAACTGCTCTTTCACAGGGCCCGGGTTTGGGTCCCAGCACCTAGGTCATATGGCTGAAAACCGCCTGTAACTCCAGCTGCAAAGCTTCCTATGGCCTCTTCTGGCCTCTATGGACACCTGCACTTGGACAGTGCAGAGACAGATGAGCAGACAAACACACATACACAGAAATCAAAATAAAAAGGACAAAGACAATTGTCTTATACGAAGCAATTAACTTCATAAAAGACAGTTTAGAAGCCAGGCAGAGGAAGGCCAGTCTCTGTGAGTTCAAAGCCAGTCTGTTCTTCATTGTGAGATGCTATCTCAAAAATAGTGTTTCCTGCATGGCATGATGGTATATACCTTTAACCCCAGCACTCTGTCAGCTGAAACAGGAGGATCAGGAGTTCAAGACCAGCTTCAGTTACTTAATGAGTTAATGGCCAGCTTTAGGTGACATGAGACCCCTTTCCAAAAGCAATCCTCCCTCCAAAGCAAGGACAATTTGGTAGAATTTTGAGTATATATATATATATTTGTTTGTGCATATATATGTATATATATATATAGTTTAATAGCATGTTTTCTCATTAGGGGTAAACTCTGTGATTGTGTCAAGAACATACCATTCTGAACCCACAGAAACCAGGGTATTGAAGAGCTGCACCTCCTCCTAAGTCCCCTCCCTGTCCTCTGGAATCAGCTCCTTCTGTCAGAACTAGACTATACCAGCTGCTGACCTAGCTCTGCCTCTATGATTCTGCCTTTCCCACATTGTGATATAAACAGGATTGTGCGCTTTGCAATGTTTCGCATCTTTAACTTAACTCCCCTGAGCCCCAATGCTTTGATGTTCCCATTGGTTACAGCCATCCCTCCTCAATCACAAATTTCACATTCATGAATTCCACCAACTACAATAAAAAGCATTTGAAAATATTGTGCATGTCCATACATGTATCTTGTTCTTGTCCCTACCCTCCAGACAATGTGGTCTAAGTACTTATAGGACTGGTGCTTTGTCTTAGATATTATAAGTAATCTAGAGCATAGGGTTTTCACGTGACAAAGGTGAATCTTGGTTTTCCTGTATCCTCCAAGTGTATCAGGAAATGCTTCCTTTTAGGGAAACTCGTGTGACTCTGTCTTCAAAGTGCCAGAGAACCTGAAGGGTTAATTAAGGCTTCATCCTTTCTAATTGGAGAATGAGCATTGTGATTGATTAACTTTTGTTATGCATTTAGCAAAGGAAACAGTCACTGCTTTATCCCTGATTTTTCCCAAACAATAGGAACAGGAGTGCAATCATGTGACCTTGATTTCTGTAGGTGGCAGCTTTGGCTTTTCCCATACACGGAGCTATGTGGGAGGAATGCTATGTAGGCTTAAAATCTTACTGAACACTTAGACACCTGGTGGATGTGGATGCTAAGACCTATCCTGCCAATTGATAAGTATCGCAATGGTTTCTGTGTCCAGGAATTTCTCTGATTTCTCTGTAGTCACTCTCTAGCAGGTTATTCCCCGGATTCATTAGTTCCTATTCTCACCTAGTATCATTTCACGATTGTTTAGACAGGCTTCTAGAAGGTCAAGAAAATTAATTGTTCATTATACTTTCCTGGAGCATGTCCCATGATCCTGTTATCTATACTACTTCCTTGATGGAATCCAGAAAGTTCTTCTTTCAATCCAGAAGCAAGTCATCCTCTTTCTTCTCTTTCCACGAAGAAAATATTCTCTGCAGGAAGTATGGACACTAGCACAACATATCTCGAACCTTCTAGGAGTGAAATCTTATTTCCTGAACAGATGCAATTGTTGTGATCAGTCACCAGCCACGCTTACAAAGCCTGGTACCTTCTCCATCCACTAGCCTTTCAGAGGACTCTTGGACACCATCACCTTGTGTAAGGCTTGATACTTGTCTCTGCCTTTGGGTTATCAAGACAGCTGTGTTCACGGTTGATTTTATAGGATGATTGAAATTGTCCCTGTGTTTAGCTGATTTGAGGAACCAGACAGATATTGTAAACCTTCTGGAAGGTAGGAAAACAACAGTGGGGGCTCTCCTTCCCTGACGTACTCAGGAGAGTTGGATTGTAGGCCAGACATGCAGCCGCTTCCTTCATGAATTCTTTTTTGTTGTTTTCTGTTCGCAGATTTTATTCTTCACCGTACAGTCTCGCAACCAACCGCATGATCCCACAGACATCCATCACGCCATTCATTGCTGCCTCCCCCGTCTCCACATACCAGGTACGTCTGTTCACCTGCACCTCATGCGAGATGTTCCTATGCAGTCATGTGCTCCCGAGAGCCCAAAAGTGCATGGTAGAATTAAAAGAAAAATGTGTGGGCCACATAGTAGTCATCCCTTAATACGATAATGCTCATGTGATTAGTGTAGGCTTCCTGGCTTCCCGGGGTTAATTTGCATCTGTTCACTGAATAATCAAATCTCACATGCTTCGTGCTCTTCCTGCCTATGTCAGTGCAGCTCCTTCCATGCTGGGAAATGATGCTGCCTGTCGTCTGCTGTTTTCATTGCTCACATTCCTCACTGGGTCTTCTTTAACAGAACCTTTGTAGGGATCCCTACTCCAGGGTGGCGTGCCATTGCCATCTCTCTCTCTCTCTCTCTCTCTCTCTCTCTCTCTCTCTCTCTCTCTTTCTCTCTCTCTCTCTCTTTGGTCACAGTTGCCCTGTTAGATGGGACATCCCAATAGGGAAGATCATCCAAGTTGTAAAACATGTTTCTTCTTCCTGCTCTTTACCTCATTTCTTATTCCTAGAAAAATGAGACTTCTGGGGTCCGTGTATGGAAATTTGGGGGCAACCTGAGATTTACTGTGTGTCCTACACTAGGTGTTCTAGCCAGTAGTTCCAAGTCCGGAGGTGAATTGACATAGTCACAGGCCTACCGCAAACCCACTTCTTACCTTGTCCATGAGAACTAGCTGCCAGCTGTGCCCGGCACTCCACTCTGTACCTGCTGCTGCTCATCGCTCCACTTCTAGCTCTCATGAGAACACGCCTGTAAACGCTGCATAGGACAGATGTGAATGGGGCAAGATTGAGAACACACAAGTGTGCGGACCTGGGATTTCTGTGTAGCAGGCAGAATGTGTATGGGTAGGAGTTTCCGGGTGAGCAGGAGGCTAATGTCTCCTATTGCTACTAATCCCGTGGCCTTTCCCTGGCTCAGTCACCCCATACATTTTCCAGGATGTCCCATCTGTCAGAGCATCAGCTCGAAGTTGATATGCTCTTCCCCTTAACCACGGGGCGCCCTAGCAGCACACCTTTCCTTTGCTACACACAGACTCTTGAAACGAGATCCCCACGCCAACTGGGTAGAGCTTGTTTAAATTGGATGAGGTATTTCCAGAGTGGCTGACCTCTTAATTGCTGTCTCTTGGGACTCATGATGTTGTGTGCAGGTGTGTTTTTTCAGTTTTGTTCTTTCTTTAGATGCGCGTGCATGTACGTGTGTGTGTGCGTGTGTGTGTGTGTGTGTGTTTGTGTGTGTGTCTGCATGCACACATGTGCATGAGTGTGTGTTATCTTTTTTCTGATCTTGGCCTCTGCTGGAGCCAAGACCACCTACTGAGCCACAGCATGGAATACTTAGGTGACATGAATAAAATAGCCACAGAAAAGTGATTACATTCTCCCAAACAGCAGATTACGGCTTTTTTCCCTCATTGTTAATTCTTACTTTGTGCCACTTTAAAAAAAAAAAAAATTCTCATTCAGGTGACACACATGACACCTTTTTGAAGAGCTGGTGCCTGTCATACACATTTTTCTCCACAGTGCCAATTATCATGAGAGAATAATATCACACGTGTGTTTAAGTTGACTCAACCTAAAATATCCCTCTGCACTTTCTGTTTTATTTCTTTCTGACACTCCCTTTGCTACTTGGCTCGCTCTTAGATGGGGTCGCCTGAGTGTGTGGAGCTGCGGTTGTAAGGAAAGGAGTAGAGGCCTTAGGAGTCAACCTCTGATTCTCAGTGTCTCCCTGGATGTCCCTGGGACCTGACCTTCACATGTCTCTGGGACTTTTTATGACTTTAGCCATCAACAAAATAAGGTTTCAGGGTTCAACTATGAGGGCTGGGTAAGTGGCTCAGTCAGCAAAATGCTTACGATCCCCAAAACCCACAGAAAAAGAAGGTGTAGTGGTACAAACTTGTAATCTCAACTCAGGAGGCAGAGAAGCAGATTTTGGGGCTCCCTGGAAAATTAGCCCACTTGACAAGTTCCAAGCTAGTGAGAGAACCGGGCCCAAAAATACTAGGTAAATTTTACCTTATGAATGACACATGAGGTTGTCCTTAGGCTCTATACAAATGTATGCACACACGCACGCACATGTGTGTGTGTGTACGCACACATGTGTGAGCGCACACACACACACAACGTGGCCTGTGTGGGCATTGCATCCAGCCACCTAGGTGGGGAATTGCTAAATTAATCAGGGCCGAGAATTCCCGTCTCCATTCCCTATGACAGTGCAACGCCACCGAACGCAAGAACGAGGTTTCCTCTGTGATTGCCTTGTCCTAATGAATGCTGTTTGATGCATAGGTCCAGAGCACTTCATGGACGCCTCATCTGCCATACATTATGCAACCAACAGTAAGTGTTCTCAGTCACCTGAGGCTCAATATTTCTATTATCCAAGTGCAAGCTTTTGTGATGCATAGTGGCTTTGGGGTGGAGCTTTGGTCATATACTAGAACTCTTTCAGACAGCCACTTTCCAGAAGCAGAGCGGCCACCAGAGAAGGCACAGAAGCACATGCCGCAGGCAGCTAGAGATAGGGGTGGAGACAGAGGCAGAAACAGAAATTTGCATGAAAGATGACATCTGCTTCAGAGAGAAACTCAGAACCCTTGCCAATTAAGCCTAAAATAATGAAGACTAGCTTTTTGGGTCCCCATCACTTTTGTTATGTTCCCCTTGATCTCAGTGTACTGTGATAGACTCTGGAGACATTTTGGGTCATCATGGCCAAGTACAGACTCAATGAAATGCATTTGTAATTCCTACTAAGAAAAGATAATACCTGGACAGCAAAGTGGGTAGATTTGTAATGTTAATGTCTATTTGCCGTTCTATTTTTTCCTGGGGAAGAAATGTCTTCCAGAACGTTCCACGTACTTTCTATTTGCTGGATTAGTGGCTCATGTCCTCAGTCCCCAGTGAGAAGTATTACAGGAGATCCTGGAAAGCAGCAAAAGAGCCCTCTGATCTTGGTTTGGTTTTGCAGTTTTTGTAGCTCTATAGGAAAGGAAGGAAAGAGGAAGACAGGTGGATAGAATGTAAGAGAGAGAGAGAGAGAGAGAGAATTTCAATAGCATCACACTCATTCAAGTATGAGAGGGGGGTCAGCACCTAGGCAGGGAGTTGTGTTGCTTGGGTTTCTTTTTCTATCACTTAACAGTGTTTAGGCAGAGGTTGGGGTGCAGAAACCATAAATGACAGAATATAAAGTCTGACTACCATAAACATTATTCTCATTATAGAATTTTAACCTTTTAGATGCCTCATTTGCATAAAGTCACCATAGCAAAGACCAGGGGATTAAAAGTACACACACACACACACAGATACATGTGCAAATTTACTGGACTCAGAGGTCAGAGACTATGTTTTACAGATTTGCAAGTTGCCAATTCATGTTTTTAAAAAGTAACTTTTCATATTGCCTCTAACATTTCAATAGCTCTCTTTTATTTACATACTTCAATGTATATAGAACTTACCACCACAGAAGTGGAGGCTGTATTTTGTAAATCCCCCTATTTTCTCTTATTTATACATTTTGGGGGCTTCCTGAGTTCATATTGCCTGTGTTCTATAAATTATAACAATATGTCCAATACAGAGCAAAAATCCAGGCTCTCTCTCCAAGCCATGAAGTAAAATTCAGCATGTTCTGCCAAAGCAAGATGTAGCCTAGCACAGACCAAGTCATCTGAGGGAGAGCACAGAAAGCCTGGCAAGCTCTGGAAAGGAGACTGGTCCAGAAGGAACCAATAACCTTCTAAAAAAATAACAGTGTGCTCACCTACAGAGTACTAACGCTCATCTTCTCTCCCTCTGAGGTAAGCACCGTCGCCTTGTGACCAAAAGGAATGTACATCTGGAAAACACCAAACATTTTTCCAGATGTCATGGATGAATCCCCAGTTCTTCTTGAACTTCTAAAACAGGGATATAGGGATGGAGGGGAACAGAGACAGACAGATAGACGGGGGCGGGGTGGGAGGTTGCTTAGATCTTAATTTCAGCTGGAACTAGGGACTATAGCCAAAGCATTTTGATTCCTCTACCTCAAAATATCTTCAGCTCTGGCTGCATGTGTGGTTAGAGCCTATCTTTTTCCCTCAAATAGTAGGTGTGTGTGTGTGTGTGTGTGTGTGTGTGTGTGTGTGTGTGTTTTAATGCATCTCTTTGGATTTTATCTGGTCAATGATACCACATCATTTCCCATGATTGAGCTATGTATCATGGTTGGGCTTGGCCTCTAAGGCTAACATGTGAGGTCTATGGCTCCAGTGGTTTCCTGGACAAAGGATTGTCTGGGCCACCCACCACTTTGTTTTCTGAAAATAAGCTAAACAGTGCCATGGCAACACAGAGTTTGTAGCATCAGCTGCACCCCCCTGTTTAAGGAACTTTACCAGCTGGTCTGAGGTCTTCATCAAGGCAACAGTAAAACTGCTATCCCTCTCTCTCTCCTTCCTCCCCCCTCCTCTCTCTCACTCTCTCTTTCTGATACTAATATGTAAATATATTTCAGCTGTTTGAGGCCAAGAAACAGACTAACTGGAGCTGGCAAGACAGAACAAGTTGCTGACTGATCGTGTTGATTCTTGACTGGGATTACTGAGCTGGGAAATTGTTCTAGCTCATAGGGAACTGAGCAACAGATTAAATTTTCCTTGTCCTCACAAGAACATAGTAATCTCTAAATAATTATGGATTTTGTTCATTAAATGAGATGTAGTACCAATGCTCTGAAATATGTCTTGGCAAATTATCAACAAGTTGAAATAAATAGATTATCTAATTATATTTTAAATAATATCATTTGTAGAAAAACAATGTTTGTATAGAAATAAACCTAAGGATAATTGAGTCAACCTTTTTCTAACACATTTGGGGAATACTTAAATTCCTTGCCAGTAAGTTCGGTGCAAATACCTTTAGCCATAAACATGAAATTATTGATATCATTAATTAATATATTTCCCAATTAAACAGTTTAACATCTAATTCCTAAAGATAATAGCTATTAGTCCATGAGAACAGTCCAAAAAGCAGCACCCCTCCATGGCCTGTCCTGACTTCCTTCAATGATGAACAGTGATATGGAACTATAAGCAAGATAAAAAAATAAGCCTTGTCCTCTCCCCTCCCCAACATAGATAATAGCTACTAAGTCTATCTTTTATCACTAAATGAAGCTTGATTGACAAGTATTTTCATTTGCCAATATCTACATCTCAAATATCTAATCCAATTATTTTCATCCCCCCCCCCCACCTTGTCCTGCTTAGCTTTCAATGTCAATTTGAAACATCCTGGAATCAGCTGAAAAGAGTCCCAAATGTCTATATTAGATTGGTATATGGGCGTGTATGTTGTTGTTTCTCCACAGCCATAAGCCGTAAACTGCAGAACTAGACAAATCCACGTAGGAGTTTATTAGGGAAGGGCAGGAATGAGGGGAAGGAAATGTGGCCAAACAACAGTCCCCGAGGTGCTGGCCAGGGCTTTCAGTGACCGCCCAGCTGCCACACTGTCAGTGGCCGTCCCATTGCTGTGCTGTCAGTGGCTGTCTCACTGCGTCTCTGGTGTGGGTCCTCTGTACCGCTGGTGTGCCGCCTTGCTGTTGTGCTATCAGTGGCCCTTGGAAGATGAGAGCGACTCTGAGCATGCAGCAGTGGATACAGTACAGGAATCCCAACATACATGAGGAATTGTATTGATTTATACGTGATGCAGGAGGGCCCAGTCCACTGTGGGTGATACCATTCCCTGGGCAAAGATCCTGAGCTGTGTAAGGAAGCTAGCACACTATGAGAGAGTGAGCGGGTGAGCCAGAGAGTGAGTCGGAAGCTGTTCCTCCAGTTTCTGCTCTGATTCCCTTCAGTGGTGGATTCTGACACAGAAGTGCAAGACAAAACAAACTCCTTCCTCCCCAAAACTGCTTTTGCTTACGTTTGTCATTATAACAGAAAGGAAGCCAGATCACCAGATCGTACCTCTATCTATCACACATTCTGTCCCCATCTGTATGCCATGTTGTGTGTGGGCGTCTTTGTGGTGATAGCTCTTCACATTGTCGTGTTTGTGTGCTAATGCTTACATGGGCACCGGATGCTTCATCCTGACCCGATGTCTTTGAAGTTTGATTTGGAGGACCCCGCCGTGCCCTGAAAGACCCATACTCATTGAAAACAGAACAGGGCTCCTGTAAAGTCATGAGGCCGTGAAGTCGAACACCGTGCCCTGGGCCTTTTTGCCTCACGCTTGAGCAGCAGTGATTGCTAAGTGAGAAATGAATATATGTGAAGGAAGGGGTGGGGCTTGAGTGAGAGGAGGAGATAAACAAGCAAACAGGTGTACGCTGCTGTCACATGCCTGACAAGAATCACACCTAGTGCAAAGGCTCTCTTCTGGGGACTCGAGGGGAAGACTCTCTTCTGGCAACCTGAGTGGGGAAGGCTTTTTTTCTGGGAACTCAAGCAGGGGAAGGATTTTGGGTTAGAAGGACACAGTAGATTGTGATGGGGAGATTATGGCATTGTGAAAAGTTCCAAGGTATGGGGTGAACACGCTTACTCGCATGCCGTGCAGTCGGAGAGCGGAGGAGTGAGATGTGGGTGCCTACCTGGCTTTCTTCTTTATCCCTTTGTGTTCTCTCTGAGATCCCATGTCATAGGATGGCACAAGTCATATTAATGGGGGGGATGTTCCCCCCTCAGTTATTCCTCTTAAGAAATGCCCTCACAAATGCACTCAACGTGAGCTTCACCTAGGCATTTTTAAAACTAACCAAATTGACAATCCATGTTAGTAATTCCGACAGCTTTCCAAAGCTTGTTGTTCCAGTCTGTTTGTCTTCCGTGCCTTCCCTTTCTAAGCAGTGTGCCCTTTTATTAACTTAGAACAAAAGAGTCTGGGGAGATCAATGAAAGAGTGCTCTCCTGGGGGTATAGCCAGTGTTCTGGTGTCTATACAGGGAACAGTTCACATTTCACTACTGTACCCGGATCCAGAGACCTCATTGGATCTTCTGGGATGTTGTCAAATCCATCTTAGGGAAGACGACCAATCCTGTTTGCCCTGGTTGCTGTAAACTAAGAAAAACCCTAGGGTGAGAGGACTGTGGCACATTTGACTGTGAGCAACTTTTCAACAGGCTTGGTTGTCCCTGCGTCTCAGCCCAGGGTTCTCAGCTGCTCTTGGGCTGTTTTCTGAGAGTTCAGTGTCACAGCATCTGGCTGGTGGACTGCACAGCGTCCTGCTCTCCAGAGCAGCACAAGTGATGGGAAGGATACATGATCACATCGTGGACAGCTCTGTATTCCAGTGCACGCATATTTCCTCAACTCCATACTAGGAGCAAAAATAAATGACAATTCCCAAGAGAATGCAGAGTCCCATTGTCCTCAGCTCTGTTTAGGCTCCCGTGAATCCTGAGCCTCCTATTCTTCATACGATTAGTTAGTGTTATTTCATCTCAAGGAGAAAGGTCACCTTTCATTTCTACTTAATTATAACTGGATTATCTAATTACAACTGGATAAGAAATGTGTGGTGCCCTTGTTGCAGCTTCGATAGCTATCACTATGTTGGCTGAGTTGTGATTTTTATGAGGAGCAGACCCCGTGTCTAGAGCTAAGGAGCGAGCAGCAGCTTCCTTTTGCCAGTCAGCAGGGCTGTTTCCGAAAGCCAGAATACTGAATTTGAGTTGTCTTTGCCTAAATAGGGGTAAGAGCTAAGCTCTCCTTCCAGGGCTTGTGACTTCTCAATTTCTAGGGGTGTTTTCTGACAAAGCATAGCTCCAGATTTGAAAAGAACATTGCAAATTTGTCCCGAAAGCACTGTTTTGGGGCACTTTCTTTTTTATACCAAAACCTGAAGAGAAGAAGACATCCAGACCTTCATGTTTTTATTACTCAAGTGTCAGAGTGAGCTGTTTAGAGTATCTGCAGAAATAACCTGGCCATAAAACATATACATAGTCACAAGAAATAGCTCCCAACCTATAGTAACAACTAACTCCTAAGCTGTGTGTTACTGCTTCCAGCAAAACAGAAACCTTGGGGATGGGAGCAGCCTAGGGACAGCCGTCTTCTCTCTGGTACCATTTTGTTTCCACTTACTATACCTCTGGAGTAAAGGAATCATGATGAAGGCTTTTACCGTGGTAGACCACTTGCCACCTCTACTGGCCTTTCTGCTGTTGGACACAACTCTGAAATAATCACTACAGCACATTTTCAAATGGAGACTTAGGTGACATAGGTAAACACCGCCATACGAGGTCCACACTTCCCCTTGTGCAGAATGTGAGAGAATTTGCAACTAGAATTCCTTCATGCATAGAGTCTTCGTAGAAGTAACCAGTATGCTTTGTGTGGTCAAAGAAGGATCTATGGCAGCCATATTTTTGGCTGTGAATGATTGGATTTATTAAATATAGGGCAAGCCAAAGTAAAAAATAAATAGTAAGAGATAGACAGACAGACAGAGAGATGGACGGACGGACGGACGGATGGATGGATAGCAAAACATCACTAAATCCAGCACTCACAACTTCTAGCTGGGGAGACCGCCTGGGGAAGTCCCTTTAAGGCAAACTCTAGAGTTTAAGGCCAACAGAGTGCCCCCCCTCTGGTGGACTTCTAAATGAAAGAGCAAACAGCAGCAAAGATGACATCATCAAACTGGGTGCCCACAATATAGCAGCAGAAACCAACTGGGGAAGTTGAGTTGTCTCGCTGGTAGTGCATTGGCTCCTCCCTCCTGCGGCAGGTGCTTTTATACTGTGGGATAAGCATAGCAACCTCTGCTGAAAATGGGTAAACCCACCCCCTGTTGTCCAAGACTGGATGTTTTTGCTCAGTGACTGTTCTGCATTGCTTCCTTCCATGATGCAGAGTCAGGGGACCAACCCCACTACAGATAAGTGGCCTTGGAGGACACTTGACATGAATCACTTGGGTCTGAAATGGCACGTGGGGGACACAATGCCCACTTCCAGAGCCAGGGAACTCAAAAGAGCTTCTCAGTCAGTGAAATCAAACAGCACATGATAGTATACCAGTCATTACACCTCAGTCACAATATCCTATCACCCAATCTTTAATCATATGGATGTGCATGTGTAGGTACCGAATGTGCATATTTTCAACACATGAACAAGATTGGTCTCTAAGCATGGTTACAGCTTGTTTTGCTTTTCTCCACTAATAGAACTGTCTTAGTTTTGCATGGCTATAACAAAATACCTGATTCTGGTATGACAAAAGAGAAAGTGATTTGCTTTGGCTCAATGACTTAGCCACTTTTCTGTTGATATGATGAGAGAATATGACCAAGTCAGCTTATAAAAGGGAGTGCTTATCAGGGGTTCATGGTTTCAGAAGGTCAGAGTTCATAGCCATGATGGTGGGGAACATGGCAGCAGGCAGGCACACAGCCACTGTCCCTGTAAATGAAATCTTACATCTTAGGACAGCAACTACAAGTTAGAGCAAAATCTAACTTGGAATGGTCTGGGTCTCCAAGTCTATTCCCAGTGACACACCTCCTTGTAATCCTTCCCAAGCAGTTCCACCATTGGGGACCAAGAATTCATCAAATATATAAGCCTATAGGAACCATTCTCATTCAGATCCCAAACTCATGATTTTCCAGTCTGAAAATCAAAGACAGACAGTGACATCTGTTTAGGCCTCTATCTCCTCACCCTCAGATGGCATCTGAAGGCTACAGGGAGCCCCTCCACCTTGAGTTTAACCTATGCACTTATCAATCCTTTCCCCAGCTTCTTTCGAATGACCCTCTTGTTCATTAGCATTGTAGGAAAGCTATTATTGTTTTTTGTCTTTAATCAACTGTAGATGTTGGATTTAATCCAAAATCTTTTGAGAAAATGGTTTTATTCCTTTCCCTTTTGCCAACTTAACTTTAATTTCATATTTTACAATTGTGTAATTTTTAATTTATTTCTTGCACTGGAAGCTCTGCCATGAACTGCATTTTATCAGAATATAAACTTCTTTAATACATATTTCTAATTCTACCCATTAATACTTTATTCATTATTCTGGTATTGGATTTTATTATTGGGATTAATAGGTGCTATACTGTTTTAAATGCCCTTGTTTTAATAAAGTTTCAATATCGCAATTGCAAACCTTCATGAATATACTTTGAAATAATTATTTGTTCCCTAAATTCTGGAATAATAATTAAAATTGTCTAGAAATGTCTGTTTTTGAGAGTTTGAAATGAGTCACATGAAACTATCCTAGCTTTTGGGAAAAGATGTACATCTTCTGTCAAACTCCCTTTTAAAAATTAATGACGACTTCTATCTAATTCACAGAAGACTCAAACACATAGCCCATGTTTTGGACAAATGAAAATACTACATGAATCTTACAAATAGTCAAGATTGTCACATCATTAACAGTCATTCAGGCAGCCCTACCTGAATGCACTGGGCTACAGGATGAAGGGACAGGAGTATAAGGGAGCTGGTACTGAAGAAGGAGAGAGAGGTTAGAGATGATAGTGAGGGACAGATAATAAAAGTACGTTATACATACGTAAGTATATAAAGTTATGAAGTAATTAAAGAGTAACAGAGGAATTTAAATTCTATATAAACAAAAACAATAGGTAGTTGTAGATGAATACTGTATAATTTTTTTAAATCATGAAGTTGTTTATTACATTTTCACTGTGATAAAATGTGAGGAACTTTTCCTCAAGGTTTCCTCCCTTCATTCATTCTTTCTCTTCTTGCGGTCTGGTCTCAACTGGGAATGGCCAATTACTTGCCATGCTTTTTGTGTTACCCAATTCAAGGACTTGGGTTCAATGAAAAAGAGCCCCATTTAAAATAAGGGAGCACCAGATACATGTGTCATGTCCTCTGCATATTAGAAACCAAGGAAAGGAAAGTTTTTTAAAAAAAATCATCTGATCATCTTCTCTCAAGATACAAAGTCACAACACATACACACACACACAAAAATACATACATTTAAGATGATTTGGCTAAAATGCATAGTTTAGTTGAAAAATATCTAATGTTTAACAGTTATATGGAGAAGAAAAGAGGAGCATCTTTGAGAGCAGAGAGGGAAGACAAATTAATATGTCCTGATGGGAACAGTGTCTGTAAGTGTTAAAAAGTAAGGTGATCTAAGTGAAAATAATATACAAAAGTATGTGGAGAAGATTCCAAGAGATTTCATTGATCTTGATTGAGTCAGATGTTTGGTCTGGGAATGAGGGAAGGATTTGCTTGGAAACACAAATCCTTGTCAGTGGGAATTAAACTTTCATTTAGCCAATATTGACAGACTGTGACACTTTTAAAAAGGTGTATCTACTTGTTGTTTTTATGTGTATGAGTATGTTTGCCCTCATGAGGTTATGTGTACTGTGTGCATGCAGTACCCAAGAAGCCAGAAGAGGGTGTAGGATCTGGTAGCACTGCAGTCACAGATGACTGTGAGCTGTCATGTGGATGCTGGGAGCTGAACTCCCATTCTTGGCAGAGCAGCCAGTGCTCTTTCACCACTCAGCTATCTCTCTAGCCCCTCTGACCTCATTTTTATTAGTTTGGAAGCACCAGTGCTCTTGCCTAGAATTTAGGTTCATTTCATAAAATAATGACCTGAATTATAAATCATTTCACAGAACTGTATGAAAACACTATAAATACCAGTAGTGTAATGTGTAAATCAATCACAAGTGGAGAAAAAATGTTTTGCATCAGGAAAAAAACCATTATTCAAAGCTATAAAGTAACTTTACACCCATAAAGATGCTGTTGTTGGTAACTCCACCCTCTAAATACCTCCCATGAAGGCATGTTGGAAAACACGTGTGTCCTGCTAGTTGAGATCCCTTGGCTTCAAAGCACAAGGGCATTGAAGAGTTTTGGTGACTGTAGAATCCTTTGCAATCTCAACCCATGTTTTAGCACTTTTTGATAGACTTCTCAGACAGACGCTGGCATGCTAGTACACACCCTGCCATCTCAGCACTCAGGAGAAGAAGCAAGAAGACCAGAAGTTCAAGACCAGCCTGTGCTATAATAGGGAACTCCTGTCTCAAAAATCCAAGGGCTGTGGTAGTGGCTGGGAAGTAAAACACTTGCCTAGCTTGTGGAAGGCCCTGGGTTTGATCTGCAGCATCTCAGAACAAAAGTTGGATTCTTACAGATGCTTCAATCTCTAATTGGTCATAATTAATAAAATATTTGTCTTTGATGCTATGGAAATTGGTCATGATACATGTCTGTCATCCTGTGCATTTCTATATAGTATTTTATTAAGTGTCTTAAATATGACACACTCTATAGTATTTTATTAGGTGTCTTAAATATGATCAGTGCACAAAGATGCTCTGTGACTTTTTGATAATGTAGACACAACATTCTGAAAAGATGAGTGAATGACTGAGACAAACTTCCAATCACTCATGGCCTCTTGTGTGTCCTTATAGTACTCTGAATTACTTCATCATCCACCAACCAGAATGGCACTACCTAGCCTGCTGCTTCCTAAAGGTATCAGCATTGTTTCCTTAATAGCTAGTTAACATCAACGTAACTAGATACACATGCCAACTGACCTGTGAACACCTCACTTCCTAAAGGATGCAAAAGTATAACTAAAATAATGTCCATGCCAGACTCTTCAGGAAACAACAGGTTTCCAGGGCAACACAGTCATGTAGAGGGAAGGACAAAGAACTCATTTTACACATGGCACTAGTACCAAGGGAGGTACTAAAGGGTGGAGAGTGAGAATCCGGGAACTCTGAGCATGGTTTTTCATGGCACAATGGGGTGATACATTCTCTCACATCTACATACCTGTCCATTATGTAGACATTGAGCACTCATTAAACAGGTACTCACAAATGGGTTCAAATTGTTAGAGAACCCTAAATTTTAAACATGCGACCTCATTTTCTTGTCTCTTGGAGCATCATTGGAATTCTGTTTCTGAGAAGATTGACTGGTGCTGTGTTAGCCTTGGGGAGCCTGATGACTTCGGCTTAGGTGCTCATTCTGGAGGTCTGGGTCTTCATTAATGATGTTGACTGAGGGAGGGTTTAGAGATGGGGGTGATAGGTCAGCCAATTAGTATATACCAGGGAAGAGGTGGATACTGATTAGGAAAAGTCCTCGGGTTTATAATATAATATGCTAATTTCTTTCCAGTTGCAGCTCTGTATTCATGGATTTATGTTTTGTCTCATCGCATCTCTGTCCCATTTACTGAGAATTTGGCAAGTTGGATGATTTGGGGCATTTCATGTGCTTGATGGCCATGTATGAACATCATGGCCAAAGACTATAGGGAGGGAGGATGATACCCCATCCTGTCTCCACTCTACCATCCCTTTTCCTCCTGGAAGTTAGTAGATCCAATCTCTAGAGGAAGCAGTTTGTTTTCATGATAAGATAGGATGTTGCTTAGGTTGAAGAAAAGGACCAAGTTGAAAGAGTTCATGCATGTTGTTTTAAAACATGGTTAAATTGTCTCATTCCTGGGGACCTAACTTTCTATTGGAAAGCCTCCATTGGTTAATTAACTAATGAATTTGTACCAAGATGGGTTTTGAACAAAAAAAGGGGCAGCTCTTTCCTTTCCAGACCAAGGTGAGCAACAAGGGTTTCCCCATCACCTCCCCTCAGGCTATTTATAGCTAGAGATTCATTTCCACAGTTGAACTAGTTGACTGCACACTGGTATAAAGCTATATGCCAGCACCCAAGAGGAAATGCCGCAGAACCATGCATTAGAATCTAACCAGGGCCCCCTAGTGAGAACATGACTCCAAAACAAAGAAGCAGAAACACAGAAAGAAATCAGGAATGCAACTGAAATGAAGGAAAAAGGAACAAGTGCTCATAATGGAGGAAATCCATGTGTTAACATTTAAAATATGGGTTTCTTCAATGGGGCATTGTAAAATTATATTTTCAATTTTCCAAAACCAAAGTCGAAATAGGGGAAATAAGAAAAGGAGTGAGCAAAGAAATAGGAAAGAAAGGAAAGGACGGGAAGAAAGAAGGAGAGGAAGGAAATATTGCTTCATTCTGGGGTGAAAGGAGGCCCATCAAATGGCCAGAGAAGAGATGGTGTTTCTAGTACCCCACTCTAGATTAATAGTGCATGATGGTCTATTCCCATCTCTCAGGGCAGTGCCTCAAACCATAGATACTGTGCTGTGTTTCTTCCCATCACCATGGAAAACCACTTACAGGAGGAAAGAAACGTTTGTAAAGGCTCAGCTCACAGTCTCAGAGTCCTGGGGCTGAGTGGATGCTGTTTCTGTGCCTGTGTGTGAAGAGGCACACATGATGGCTACATGGTGGCTACATGGTGGAGAGGGTGATAGGGCAAGTCAGCTCATTACATGGTTGGCAGGAGACAAAGAGAAAAGAGGGAGTGGAAAAGGCCACCAATAAAATACTCTTCAAGAGTGTGATGGTTAGCTTTGTCATTTTTGACCCACTCTAGAGTTACCTGGGAAGAGTCTCAGTGAAGGCTACACTAAACCATGTGGGTGTATGAGTATGTCTGTGGGGGATTGTCTTAACTGTCTTCATTGCTATGGGAGATACAGACTAACAGCAAGTGACATTATCCTCTGGGTTTGGATGCTGGACTGCATGAAAGAGGAGCGAGAGAGCTGAGCTGTAGGCAGACAGGGACTCATCTTTCTCTCCTATAGACTGTGAGTGGGAGGTCCCTCTCTGCTTCTAGTTCCCACTGTCTTGACTTCCCCACATTGAGGGACTGGAACTTCAACGGTGAGATGAAACCAGCCCTTCTTCCTTTAAGTTGCTTTTGTCAGAGTATTTTATCATGGCAATATGAAAGAAAATAGGACAAAGAGCATGTTCCCAGTGACCTCCACAAGTGTCCTTATCTCCCGAAATGCCACCTCCTCAGGTTCAGTCATCACCATGTAAGCCTTTGAGCATCACTCTAGATCTAATCATGACAAGTATCTGTAAAGAGACATTTTCTTATAAGGAAAAGATTTCCTCTTCAAGTCTCTCATCTCTCATGATTTACTGTGAGGTAAGAGTGACAACAAGGGCTGGAGAGACGGCTCAGAGGTTAAGAGCAGTTCTTGCTCTTCCAGAGATCCTGAGTTCAAGTCCCAGCAACCACATGGTGGCTCACAACCATCTATAATTGTTGTAATACGAGCGGCGGGGCTGCGTCTCTGGCACCCGGCCGCCCGCATGGCTAGCTTATGCCCCGAAATAATTACACGGAAACTGTATTCTTTTGATCACTGCCTGGCTTATTAGTTCCAGCCTCTTATTGGCTAGCTCTTACATATTGATCTAACCCATTTCTAATATTCTGTGTAGCACCATGAGCTGGCTTACCAGGGAAGATCTTAACCTGCGTCTGTCTGGAGTGGGAGAATCATGGCGACTCCTTACTCGGCTTCTTTCTCCCAGCATTCTGTCTGTTTACTCCACCCACCTAAGGGCTGGCCTATAAATGGGCCAAGGCAGTTTCTTTATTAAATGAAAGTAACTCCTCCATCATATAATGAGATCTGGTGCCCTCTTCTGGTGTGTGTATACATAATAAATAAAGAAATCTTAAAAAAAAATGACAGCAAATGCCACTGACTTCATTCTTGTTTCCAGTTTCCTTAAAGAAGATTCCTCTATTACAGCATAGTGCCATGCATGTCAAGGCTACTTCCCATCTCATAGAAGCCAGATGACACCAGCATTTTCCTAATGGAATGTGTTTGGTGCCTTCAGCCTCAACAAGTTATTTGTTGAGAATTTGCAATGTTGTGCTTAAGATCTTCACCTAAAATTCTGTGTCAGAGTGAAGACCAAGCAGTCATTACTGCCCCATGGCTCATGAAGTATATGTGATGTTCAGCATGGATAGAGTCTGATGTGTGTGTTCAAGTGATTCAGGGCAAAGTGTTCTCCTTAGCAGCAAGCAGAGATGAGAAGACAGAATTATTGGACAGAGGCTGTAAGAATGCTAGCATGCCTGCGCAGATTGATGACATCACTTTAGCTTTAGCTGGTGTCAACCCATCCTTCCTGATGATAATTACTCCCAAAGTCAGTTGACTTTGATGCTGCACTTGAAAGAACTGACAGGCTTCCTTGATTTTGGTGTGAAATATCCTGTGTAGGCAAATGTTTTGCATGACAGTCCTCCAGGCTGTGCTGCTGTTTGGAAAGACCATGGCACCTTTAGGAGGTGGAACCTTGCTGGGGAAAGTGGGTGACTTGTGGTAGGCCTTGAGAGTTGATAGTCTTACACCTTGATGCCCTGGAAATCCATGTGCCTCACCTTCCTGCTTCTTGCCTTCCCCACCATGGCAGACTGTGCCCCTTCTTAAATACTAAGTTAAGCTAAGTCCTTCTTCCTTTCAGTTGCGTTTTTGGTTATTTGGTCACAGTGATGAGGAAAGTAACTCATATGGAACCAAACCACCTTATCAGCAGAGAAGGGTAGCTTTCTGCTGACTTTGTCTAGAAGACATGCATGAAATTGACTGATATCTACTACGTATTTCATATTTGTAAATGAGGATGGTATGCCTGGGGAGATAGCTCAGTGGTTAAAAATGTATGCAGCTTTTCTATAAGATCTGACTTTAGTTTCTGCTATCCATTAACATGCAGTTTACAACCACCTGTAGCTTCAGCTCTACGGGATCTGATTCCCCCTTGTGGCCAGTATGGGCACTTGCACTCATGGGCACATACCCACGCAAATACACATTAGTTAAAACTAAAAATGAGTCTTCAAAAAATAAGGAGTTTGTTCCGTTTATGCCACTCAACAGAGTGGAAAAGAGATGCGAGGAGGAGGATGAGAAACCTGAGAGCAGGTGCTGTGGAGGAAGATGGAGCCATACCCACGTTAAAAAGAGCAATGTGACTTTGCATGCAACTCTCATGTCGCACAGAGGAAAGGAGCCTTATGATCAACTGGACCTGAAAAGATAATCTTAAACATGCTTGCTGCTCTTTCAGAGAACCCAGGACCAGTTCCTGGCACTTGCATCTGGCAGCCCCTGAGGGCCTGTGACTCTAATTCTAGGGGTATCTGACACATTCTTCTGAGTTCTTGAGGCACCCACATATCTGTGTGCATGCCCCCCACACACTGTAATAAAAGTACAACCTTTAAAACACAGCCCTCTATTCAGAGGAACATCTCTCAACAGATAATTTGAATGTCTTTTAATCAGTGCACTTTATAGCTAGTTCTGCACAACAATGTTTTATATTAAAAACCAGTTCTAACTTTCTTATCAAGCCTTTCATCTTCTAAGTCCCAGCTCTTATAATCGCTATTGATCAATAACTAAAAAGGTCATTCTGGGGCCCACTTTGTGTTACGTGCTGTTTGTCGGCATCCCCGATAGCTCATCTCAGGATGATCTCTTCAGCTTTCTGAGATGATGGATGGAATCTAGTTCAAAGGAAAGCTTAGAAGATGTCAGGATAGAAACAGTTCGTGTAACACCAGGATGGAAGAAACAGAGAAACAAAGGATCACTTGATACAGAAGAAAGAAGAAGAACTAAGACTCACCACAAGTACGATGATAGTGTCGAAGTCTAGAGGACTAGAAATCCTGGCCAAGATGCTAAACAAGAAATAACTCTGTCAGGCTCGCTAGACAATAATAGAAGAGATGGGGAGTTTTGCTTTAAAAAGCCAGATGCCACTGGTTTAAGAAAAGAGAGAGGTTGGCAGTTGGATCCCGTCCTAATCGTAAGACACAGCCATAGTTTCTGCAAGACTTCTATCCAGTTGGGGGATCTGATGTGTCGCTCACTCCTGTATGACAGGTCAGCTTTAGAAGAGGCCCTCTGGGTATGCTCCCTACCTTGCAAGGCCACATGCAGACAGCATCTGGAAAGCGAGCTTTGGACTGAGCTATGGAAGAGGCTGGGAAACCAAGAGTAATCCTATGTCAGCATATGTCTGCTGAGAGCGCCTCCTTGTGGCCTGAGGCAGTCGTGGGTTGGAGGAGAGCTGGCTGGATACAGACACACAGAAAGGAGGTTCCAGTAGTGAAGGACTCATCTGTCCAGTCGCCCCATTCCCTTTGCCCCGAGTGGGATAACTGGGAGACTAATGACCCTGAGCCAGAGGCTGGCTCAACAGTCAGCTTGACTGCTCCCTTTCTGCCATGATGCCTTCTGCTCACAGGGCTGAGAACCCTAAAGCTCTCATCCAGCTGATATTCCCTGCAGCTTCTTTTCCTACAGGATATTTAATACTGAACAAGATTGCACAGTACTGAGAGTGGTACCATAGTAACAGTCCTCGTTTTCCACGTGCCTCGGTCATTCTGGACACACCCTGAAACATCTCTTGTCTTAGACATCAGCCAGTGCAAGGTGACAGACTGGAGCAAGCAGTGACTGCAGCACCCAAGAGCAGTGGAGCCTCCACTCCTCCAGACTCAGTGCTGAGGTCAACAGGATGAAGCAGAGTCTTTAACTGGAACTGGCCATGCCCTCCACATCCTGGGTTCTCAATTTAACAATTCTTTTTAATTTCTTTCAACTCTTGTGTACCCCCCTTTAATGTCTTATGACACTTGGCATTATTCAAAAAGCAGATTATAGATTGTATTTTTTTTCTCCCTCTTTATTTTTATCTATTTATTTGCTTATATAGTTTTCCTTATTGGGCAGGGTTTTTTAAATTACGTTTTCTTTTCTCTTCCTCTTTGTGATATTCTTTTCCTATATTCTGCTTGCTTCTCCTTTTACTTAACCTGGTTTCTTCTTTGTTTTTTCTCTGTCTACTGACTCCTTCCTTTATCTCATTCAGTTATTATTTTCAACTTTACATAAATAACTTTCAACTTCATAGGTTACCAAAAACATGATTATAATCTTCATTTCTTTGGTCATCAGTGGTAGTTTTAATTGGTTTAAAGGGTTTTACTATGCCTGGCTTGATTCTGTGCAGTTGCTATTGTCATGGATCATCTTCTCCTGTGTGTCCTGAGGATTCAGCTCTTCAGCGAAGGCAGCTCACCAAGTGGACTGTCAAATGAACATGGAAGAAGCAACCATCCCCATAGACTGCAGATTGTAACACAGGCAACCATCCCCAAAGACTACAGATTGTAACACAGACAAACCAGAAACATGGAAAAGCAAGATGACAGGATTCATCCAAAAGATCGTACTTTGGCAATTAGCCAAGTCCAAAGATTCATGGATAGAAGACCCAACAGTGAATTCAAAAGTTTATCAGTGATTCAAAGAGAATGAGGAGAAAGCCAATGAAGAAATTAGGAAATGAATTCAGGTTCTAGAGAAAAAGTCAACCACATGAGTGAGAAATTCAGGCATGAAATCAAAATTTTGTAGAAAACAAATGATAATGTTAAAAATGAAAAATTTAGCAATTTAAAAACATAGCAGACAAATATCACCAGATGACTAACCCAAACAGAATAAGGGGTGGAAAAAATAGGAAAAAAAAGTCAAAGAAATGCTGAATTTGGACAACAGTAAGAAAAAAATGATCATGGCTGAAATGACTAAGGATTATAGTGTATGACCCAGAGAGCAAGACTAGGTCTGCAGAGGGAAGATGAGATAAAATCAAAGGGTATAGAAATTTGCTCAATAAAATTATAGAAGAAAAACTTCTATGTCTACAGAAAGATATTGATATCTCAAGACAAGAAACAATTTAGAGCTGGAAGTAGACAGGACAGAGAATATCTTCCTGACACACTGTAGTCAATATGCCGCATTTATAGAGTGTCAACAAAAAGAAAATGATGTGGGAAAGATCAGTGCCGATTGGACAAAGGCAAACACACTAAGGTACTGCAGGGCTTCTCAGTGGAAACTCTGTAAAGTCAGGAGAGCATGGGATTACAAATTAAAACTGAGTCAGTTAGTGAGAGGGAGCTTGTGCATGGCCAGAGGCACGGAATTCCTTTGAACATGGTAGACTTACCAGACCAGACACAGATTCCAATCTGTAGCTTCCATAGCTGGGTTTGCCATCCACAAGTGGCACTAACAGACGTGGTGGGAGTGGTCCTTTATCCTAGCTGAGATAACTGGTGAAACTTCTAAGAAAGCTTTTACTCTCCACTAGTAATTCCAGATGTTATGCAGTACTTCTCAGACCTAGGCATATAAGGGACTAGCCATATGATGATATTGCATCAAATGTGCTTATCTCCTGTGCTCTAATTTAAATGCTGGCTGGCCCTGATTTCCTTGCTCATGTTCTCCCTCCTTCTGCTCCTCATTTGGACCTTAAGAGCTCAGATGGTTGATCCAAATTGGGTCTCTGTCTCTCTCTCGATCCATCGCCAGATGAAAGTTCCTGTGTCATTCTCCTTGGCCTCTCGTCAGCTCTCATTGTCCACCACATTAAGAGAGTCCGGTTTTATCCCATGTTTTTTTCAGTAGGAGTCCAGCTGGCCTTGGTGAGCTCCCAATAGATCGGCCCCCCTGTCTCAGTGGTTGGGTGCACCCCTCATGGTCCTGACTTCCTTGTTCATGTTCTCTCTCCTTCTGCTCCTCATTATAACCTTGGGAGCTCAGTCCGGTGCTCCAGTGTGGGTCTCTGTCTCTATCTCCATCCATCGCTAGATGAAGGTTCTATGGCAATATGCAAGATATTCATCAGTATGATTATAGGATAGGTTCATTTCAGGTTCCCTATCCTCAGGTGCCCCAATGAACTAACTGGGGACATTGGACTGGGACTGAATAAGCATGGGTTGAAACTGGACTCTCTGAACAAGGCGGACAGTGAAGGCTGATGAGAAGCCAAGGACAATGGCACTAGGTTTCGATCCTAATACATGAACTGGCTTTGTGGGAGCGTAGCCTGTTTGGATGCTCACCTTCCTGGACCTAGATAGAAGTGGGAGGACCTTGGTCTTCATGTAGAGCAGGGAATTTGGACTGCTCTTCAGTATCGAGAGGAAGGGGGAGTGGACTAGGGGGAGGAGAAGTGGAGTGGGGATAGGGGGAGGGGAGCGGGGGGAGGGGGCAATATGTGGGAGGAGGGGGAGGGAAATGGGAAACGGGGAGCAGTTGGAAATTTTAAGTAAAAAAGAATAAAAAAAAAATGCTGGCTGGCTTATGCCCCTTGCAAGAAAGATTATTTACCTTGTTAATTATGCCCTTTCTTACAGTCAGAATTTTAGAGCTAATTATTTGTTGTGCTAACGTATGCCTTTTGGAACCAACCAGTGCATGCACACCTGAAGTTTCTACTTACTGAGTTGATCACGGTGATAAGTTAAGAAGTAGAGACAGAGATTTCAAATTCTTAAGTGTTAGAGGCCATGACACAACATTCATTGGCGTATAGGAGCCAATACAGGGTGTATCTGCGAAACTAATTCATTTTAAACATGCAGGATATTTTAGAAGTTTGCTTTTGTTCCATTTTAAATTGCATCACATTTCATTTCTAGTTATCAACCTACAATGGAAGAGGAACATGATTGGAGAAGCTGATAACCACAAAACGTGTCTGGTAAAACCAGAGAAAATTAGCTACTTTATCAAATCCACAAGGAAATACAAGGAGGTGGTTTGTTGATTCATCTTCTCCTGAAGTCAATATGAATGTAGGCGTTCTCTGAGGAGGCCTCTCTTCCTTCTTCCTATCTTTAAATCATTGTGAGTAGGGGATTTTGAGAACTCTACCGTTACTGGGAAGTTCCCACAGACTGCAAACTGCTGTGTGCTTGGAACTTCTGCATTGTTGATCATGATACATTATTTGAGACAATGCTAAATAATCCCATCTTTGGTTCTTTAAACTGTATTTTTCTCCCAACATTGGAGTTGGCGCTCATAATAGGGAACACTTACACAGGTCACAGAAGTAATGGCTACTTACAGGAGTTGGTTCTCCCCTTCCACCGTGGGGTTCCAGGGGTCAAGGCTGCTAGTCCAGTTTGAAGGAAGAACTGACTCCCAGGAATTGTCCTCCATGGATTCTCCTTCCACATCCATCCCACATATACGCACATAAATAAGTGAAAGTCAATTTTAAAAAGTAGATAGTAAGTAATGAGCTCATGGTGACTCATTTCAAAAAATCACAGTGAAAAAAATTACATACAAGGGGCACACATGGTGAATCATTGCAGAATATTGTGTTTTCCTGGGGATTTTCCAGATCCCATGAGATTATAACACAGGCTGGTTTCCTCTTGTTAGATACTATAAAGAGCAGTTCAAAGTGAATTTCTTAAAACCCCTAGCACTGTGTCGGTATCTTTAGACAAGGGCTTACAAATTGGATCATGGCTCAAAGATTTAAGTGTCCTTTGTGACTTTTTCTAAGAATAAGTTTCAGTTGGGAAATGTCAAGATTGAGGATTTATTTACAGGCAATCACCAGGAAGATCTCTGAGTGAAATAGTGCCCATAATACAACAGAACATTTCAGATATAAGCCTTTGATCTGTATTATTGAGTTACTGATATCTGAACCATCATTACAGGCTACGGTGGGGGTGGGGAGATGGCTTAGTTGGCAAATTGTTTGTCAAGCCGGCAAGCATAAAGACTGTTGGGTTTGGTGTTGAGCACCCACATACAAGCACACTAGTATCCCCAAATATCACAGAAGTGGAGGCAGGAGAATCTCTAGGACATCAAGATCTGGTTTCTGCACTCATGGGCCCACATGCACATGTGTACCTGCACCCACAAACGTGAACACATAATGCACAAATAACATATTATTGTTCTTATTTGTATAGTCCCAAGAAGGAAAAAGATTAGGGTAATTCTATACTTCAAACAGATTCTAGCACAGAACAGAAGCATGCAGCATCGGTGTTTGCTTTCCAAGTGACCTAGGACACGTTCCCATTGTTTCTGAGCAGAGAATTTGCCTTGGTTCATCTGGGTATGCCTGCTAACTGCAGCCACTCCCATCTATGGAACTATGGAGGCAGACATGCACAAATCAGAGCAGACCAGTATTTGACTGTATCTGTATGAGTTACTCTGCTTCTGGCTGTGATGGAATATATGGCAGAAAGCAGGATTTATGTCAGCCCGTGATTCAAGGGTGTAGCTCCTAACAGCAGGGAGGTGTGGCTTCAGGGGTATGAGGTATCATATCTCTGTAGATCATGGAGAGACCAGACAGGAAATGGAGCTAGAACATAAATTCCGTTCTGCTCCCCAGAAACTGACTTCCACCCTCTAGACCTCCTTGAAGCTTTTATAACCTCCCTAAACACCACCAGCAACTGGAGATTGAGTCTTCGAACACAGGAGTGTGTGTGCCTGTGGTGGGTGATCTGGATGGGAACGCTCATCAAACCACACCGATGTCCAGGCACGAAGAGCCACGTCCTGGCTGATATGGGTCCTTCTCACAGCTGTCTTGGAAACTAGAATTACTTAGCACAGATTGATTCGCAGCGGAGTCCAAATCAGGCAAGATCCTCGTTCCCAACTCACTGTTTACTTATGAACAGATCCTTAGACAATCACTAACTTTTACCACATTTATCTTGAAGGTACATTTTCTTGGATTTCTTAAATTTAGCGGTAGCCATTGAGTACCCACGTTCTTGGGTTTGTTTGAGTTTTTATGTTTGCTTTTTGTTTGTTTGTTCGTGTCTTTGTTTTGTGACAGTGTCTCCTATAACCTAGGCTGATCTTGAATTCTCTACATGGCTGACGCCGAATTTGAATTCCTGGTGCCCTTGCCACCACCTCCCCAGTGTGGTTTCACAGGAGTGTGCCACCATGCCTACCTCCTGCCCCCGCCACCATTCAAACTGTTGAACTTTCTTAGTACTTGGAATGTTAAACTTACCTGAGACTGGTTTTTTTGTTTTGTTTTGTTTTGTTTTTTGTCTTTTTGTTTTTTTACATTATATGTACTAGAAACGTGGCATATTGGTTGTCCTGGAGAAGTACGTTTGTCTAGAGTAACCTGTGATCATAAGTCTAACAAAGACAGAGAGAATACTGCAGGGGCAAGCAGATTAGAAACATGCAGATTGCATTTCATTAAAAAGAATTTTTTTTTTTTGAAAATTCAACAAACTACTTAAAGGAAAGAAAATGTGTCATTGACTTGTGAGATACTTTTAGGACAATCAAGAACATTTCTGAGCCAAACATTGTGACATACACTTGTAATCCCGTCGTTGGGTATGTGAGAACAGGGGGAAAGGATGTTCAAATACCACTTGGCTACACAGTGAGCTCAAGGCTAGCCTGGGCTGCATGAGACCCTGTCTCAACAATGCTTTCCCCATCAATTAAAAAAAAAATGAAAAGATCCTGCCCCCTGCATCTTGTTAAGATGACGGCCACGGGCGCGGGGGGGGGGAATAGTTTTTCTAGCTTTTCCTTAACTTAATAGCCAAATTGGATTGTTAAGAGTTAGTGAACTTTATTGTTTATTTGCTCTTGGCTTTTATCGAGACAGTGTTTCTTTGTGTGTTTGTGCCTTGACTATCTTGGAACTACCTTTGTAGAACAAGCTGACCTTGAACTCACAGAACTCTGCCTGCCTCTGCCTCCCGAATGCTGAGATTAAAGGTGTGCACCACCACCTGGTCTACAAAGCAGGACAGCCAGGGCTACACAAAGAAACACTGTCTCAAAACAAAACAAAAAACAAACAAACAAACAAAAACCCTCAGTGAACTTATTGGAGACAGAATTTCGTTCACTCATTCCGTCACTCATTCAACAAGCGCATCCTGAATGTCTTTGACGGGGCAAGCATTGGTTATAGAAATTAAGAGCTAATAACTGAACAAAATCAAAGTTCCTGCTGTAACAAAACTTAAAACCCAGCATGGGGAAAAGTGGTAAAACACTGGACTGGGCCCCTGGTATCAAGTATTCAAAGATGGACATGGTGGGAGTGAGATCAGACAGACTTTGTCTTGGAGACCTCAGCCACGAGTATCAGCATCTTTTGTCCTTCTTGGTGCCGTTCTTCCTTCAGGAGACTCAAGAGGTGACAGATTCTTCCTTTCTTGTGGTCTCTTTAATTAAGCAGAGAACCTGGGAGCCATCAGGCATCGGTGCTCTTCCACAGTAAGGGGTGGGGAGGAGGGTAAGGTGGTTGTACGTCCTCCGCTAACTAACCCGTGGTGTGTTAAGGAAAAAAGTGGTTGATTTAGTGGACATTGAAGAATATGAAAGTAAACTTGACATGAATTCTATCTGGGGAAATATAAGTAGCACTCTGAGACTTATCAATTAGACCTAACTAAGAAAGGATGTGTGCATGTGTATTTGCATGCACGTGTATGCACGTGCATGTGTGTGTGTGAGTTGTAGAGATATTAGTATCTTTTCTTATGGATTTGACAAAATACCCTGACAGAAGCAAATTAATAAAGGAAGAGTTTATTTTGACTCATGCTTTGAAGGAACAGCTATGGTGGTGGAAGAGTCAAGATGGCAGAAAAGTCAAGATGGTGGAGTATGAGGCAATGGGTCACGTTGTGTTCACACTCAGGAAGTGGAGACAGAGAATTTGGGGGCTCGGCTTGCTTTCTCCTTTTTATTCAGTCTGAGAGCCCAGTCCATGAATTGTATCATCCATATTTGGGATTGAGTCTGCCTACGTCAGTTGACCTTGTCTAGAAACCCCCTCATAGACACTCCCAGAGATTTGTTTCTAAGGTGACCCCAAGCCCACTCAAGTTGGCCATCCTCACCACACATCACAGTAGAGAAGAACTAGGGGAAGCAGCAAGCGGCCTTTACTCCCCCTAAGCTCACAGACTCGGTGCTTCTTGCAAAATACCTTCTGAAGGATCTGCCCAGGTCATCAGTGAGAAAGTGACTGTGAGGGCTTGCGTGTGGGCCACTGCTTTCTGCTACTATGGCAAACAGTTTCTTCACCCAGAAAATGCCAGGCTTCCCCAAGCATGTGCCCTGGGACTGGGGTTTGAACTTTTGTCTTTTCTGGAACATGGCTGTCTTTGCAATTTAAGAGTTCATCCCATCTCCTTTGAGGCTCTTGATGCACGGTTTGTCCCATGACAGAAGATAAAACGGAGCTCCACAACAGTGTTCCAGCCGTGAAAAAGTGGGATTGGGGGAGGTTAATTGGCTTTCCTAATATCACACAAGTTGGTGGCAGAACCAGGGCACCCGTGTTTCAATCCAGTTAACACCAATTTTATTTCATTATGTCTGGCTGGGCTCTTCATTAAGTTTCTATGTTTCAGGTTATGCAATTTAACCCTCAGAAAATCAAGTTGAGAGATTAATAAAAAATATTGTGATTTTAGTCCTTTTGTGGTGGGATATAAAATATTAGTATATTATCTGGGTCCACTAATACAAATTACATTAGCATAATAAGTAAGGTATTTTAATCTTTTGGCATGCCATCAGTGCGCTTGAAATGGAAGGTATGATCTAGTTAATAGCTTTGACTTGGAAGGACTCATCCATCCAAATAGTATCCTGATTTAATTTTTTCTGCTTCAGGATTATGTAATTCTGGAAGACATGGCTAAGGAAAATTTCCCTTGTTTTATGCTGACTAGACACTGCATATGACTCACAATGAGATTGATATCACCAGGATTTTACAATTTATCAAGTTAATGGGTCTTTTGCATTTTAATACAGGTAGCTTAGATAAAATGCATAATGAATGATTGTAAGAAGTTTCTATGACAAAATACAAAATACCTGATACTGTACAATTTGAGCCTATGTTTAGGTCAGAAATCTCTGTAACTGTGTGCTCAGACCTTCTCCTCTTTCCACATGCTGGGTGGTTAGTGATTTGTTTTGTTTTCTATAGCATGTAATTGATTTTGTTTCGAGACAGGGCCTCGCTCTGTAGCCCTTGCTGTCCTGGAACTCCCTATGTAGACCAGGCTGGCCTCAAATTCATAGCTCCTCCAGACTGTCGGGTTTAAAAATGTATCCCACCATGTCTGGCAACTTTTAACACTATGATAATTTTATTTAATTCATTTTTAAACAAGAGATTCTTCTTCCCACCCACCCCCCCCAAAAAAACCCCATCTACTAAATCAAAAGGGCAAAGTAGTTTTTCTCTGAACCCATATCAGATAGTTTCCCCTGAAGTAATACTAATTTATAATTTTCTTTACATTAGACATTTAAGGCTAAAGTAAAGAGATATGAAGGCCTTTCCTATAGGCTTATATTTAAGAAGGAATTATTAATAAAGGTTAAACATTTAAAAAGATTTTTCCTAGTTAGTTAGTCAGAGTTTTTGAGAACCTTTGCTCATAACCCTCCATTAGTGAAGAAACAGCTGTACAATTTTGCAGACATAGAAAACTTGATATTATGCACAGAAGCCTGGTGGCTTTGTTGGCCTGTTTTAGTTCACAAAATAAAAGACAAAAATGGGCCCTGACTTCATCATGTAGGACATAAGACCAGCCATGTCTAACCAACCCATGAATTCAAAGGCTGCAGCATTCTTTTGGAGAAATTCAAGATGGTAGACAAGATAAGGACAGGGGCAAGTGGGGCTTCTTGTGGAAGAAGAAAGGAAGAAAGCTCCAGCAGCAAATGAAAGCATCAAGATTCTAAGATTTTAGTACTGTGGCTCACATGGCTAGATCCTGCATGGATGTGAGTGGCCCTTGTTCGGTGTGCAGTGTGTGGTTGTCCTGACTGCTTTAACTGTCAACTGGACACAGCCCAGAGTCATCTGAGTAAATAATCTCCACTGAAGAACTGAGGTCAGGCCAGATCAGGTTGGCCTGGAAGAGATGTCTGTGGGAGATTTATCTCATTTGAGTGTTGCTTTAAATAGGAGAGTCCAGCTCACTGTGGGTGGCACCATTCCCTGGGAAGATTGTTCCGAGCTATGTTAAAAAGCAAGCTAAGCGTGAGCCCCCGGGTGAAGCTGCACAGAGGGTCCCTTCACCATTTATGACATCAGGTTGCTGCCTTGAGTTTCTGCCTTGAGTTCCCTCAGTGGACCGTGAAGTGGAAAAAACTCTCCCTCCCCTGAGCAGTGTGTGCTGGGAGCCTGTTAGTACAGCAACAGAAGGAAGCTAGCTGTGGCTGTTGCTAATCCCAGATATAATTTTGGCAGCTATCCCTCCACATTTTCATTGAGATTCCCCATCTGGTGGTTTCTTTATTTTGGACATGTTTCTTAACACACTTGACATGTCCCTGGTATAGGTCCAGAGGATCCTCCTGACACTGCATTTGGGATCAGGAAATCTAGGTTCTCTGCCCTTCTAGCAAAAGGGCCCCAACCACCCAGTGATGCAGTCACAGCCTATACCAGCTACATGCTTCACTAAGGTCCATGAACCAGGCATAGTAGCTCACGCCTACAATGCTGGTACTCAGAAGTCCTAGGCAGGAATATCAATAGTTCAAGGTCAGTCTCAGCTACATGACAAGTTTGAGGTCCATCTTAACTACATGAAATCCTGGCTAATGAGTAAGGAAGCAAGTAAATGCACTCTATGCATCGCTACCCTGCTGACTTTCCTCAGATTTTGGCTGTCATGGTGATCCTCTACTGCTCCGCCTGCCTCTTCCTGCTTTCATAATTGAATGGAATGCTTTTAGATTTAAAAACAAGTTATATTTTGAGTGTTTTGCCTGTGTGCATGTCTGTGGGCTGTTCATGAGCCTGATGCATTTGGAGGCCAGGAGAGGGTGTTAGGCCCTCTGGAACTGGAGTTACAGATGGTTGTGAGCCACCATGTGGTGCTGGGAATCAAAGGCTGGTGCCCTATAAGGATAAGTGCTCTCTACTATGGAGCCATCTCTCCACCCCTTATGAAACACTTTTATTGGTTAAAATAACTTAAGATTATTGGCGCCTTATCTCCTCTGAAAAGGCCACTGTTCCGTTATTGACCTGTCCCCTTCTTTAATGTCCCATGTTCCCGGGAAGCACCATCCAGGAGAATGGTCTTGGATGCCAATGGTGAAAAGCAAGCTGTTCACTGACCTGCTGAATGTGAGCTCCATAGATCAGACCTGGGACTGGCCAGATGGTTTAGTAGATACAAGCACTTGTCACACAAGCTCATTGACCTGAGTTGGAGCCCTGAAACCTGCAGTGGAGAGAGAAAACACGTGTACTCAACACACACATACCCACAGTGTTGATGATGACAATGACGACGATGATGATGATGGTGATGGTAGTAAAGAGTAAATAAATAAAATCCAGAAAAACAAATGAAACACAGTAAAATGCTTTGACTTGGCTGAGAGCATGCAGTGCTCAAATGGGCAAGCAGACGTTTTCTTCCATCCATAAACGAGATGCTGAGAGCCTCGTTCATCAGAAATCCTGCAGTGTAAGTTAGCGGACGCAATGACTGGTGCTCAGATGTGAGAAGAGAGTATGAGCCGAGGCGGCACGGGGCACGGGGCTCTCTAAGAAAGCTCATATGACTAACAACTGGCAAATGACAAACAACTCTCCCGCCCTTCTGAGGCAGCCGCACAATGCTCCCTCCATCCAGAAACTGTTCCGCAAAGACCGTTCTCCTTGCCTGAACCCATCTTCTAGCTGAAGCAGTAAGGAGAGAGGAAGCCATCATTTCTTATTTGGAGACATTTTTGACACCTGCATTTTACTTTTGACAAGTGATTTCTGGTTCAATAAGGTTCCCAATGAACAGACGGGAAGGAAAATCAAAAGTTGTCATCAGTCAGTAAAGTCTATTGCTTTTGTTTTTTTCTTTTGTATATTTGCAAAATGAATGCTGAATAAAAGTATGTTTGTAGGAAGGTTTCACGGCAAAACAATTAGGTGTAAACATTTATACAGCCAAGTCTTAGAAGAAACTATGTGTTTGAAATTAAACTCTGGGCTTAGAAGTAACACAATCTCTTCTAAAGTTTTAAAAGTTTAGTTTATATGTATGAGTATTTGCCCGCACGGTATACATGTATGCCACATGCGTACAGTACCCATGGAGGCCAGAAAATGGCATCAGATCCCCAAGAACTAAAGTTACACAGGGTTGTGAGCCTCCATGTGGGTTGTAGGAACTTAGCCCAGGTCCTCTGCAAGAGCAGAAAGTGCTCATAAGCATGGAGCCATCTCTCCACCTCCAACTTTTGAGATTTTTATCAACCTAAGCAGTCACTGGAGTCAGAAAAGAAATGTTAGCTACTTTCATGCGTGTGTGAGGGTTACCTATTTTTTTCTTTCATTGTCAGGGAAATATATATATATATTAGATTATATAATATACAATTTATAATATACAATTATATATATAATCTATAATTATACACACACACACACATAAATATATATATATATATATATATTTCTTAAAAATGTTGTCCATGGAAGGGTTGTCTGGGGATAAGTTCAGCCTGTTTGGAAGAATATCATGGGACTATTTCACCAGTCAATTAACAGGCTGACAGAGACTTTGATTAGAGTTATGGATAATGGCAGCCTCTTCCATGATAGAGCTGTGATTGACAACTGAAATTCACACAGAAGCCATTATTGCCAATTCTCCATTAGAGATGAACCAGCCATCCCTCAGGATATCAGGGCTCCAGCCAGCACAGCATTTTGATCTTGTAATTAAGCTAACTAGTCAGTCGTGTGGGGCACAATCTGGTGTGTCTGCAATTAGCCTTCATTTTTTTTTCTTTTTTTAGAGCAATTTCTGTCTTACAGTCTGCTCTTCAGCCTGGCACTTCGAGATCCCAGGTTGTTTCCAATGTCCCCGACTTGTTCCATCTAAATAACCTTATAACTTAGAGGAGAAGACACACGTGGTGGAGGGTCTGACTTGGAACTTCAGAAATGGTGTGTAATATTAGCCAGTCAACAGTGAGGATAGAAGAAGATAGAAATGAACAGTGTCACCAGTGACGTCCTTCGGAAAGTAACTGTAGCTTCTTTGCTTATTTTGTGTGATTGCATATCATTTAAAATAACTTTTTATATTTGTGTGTGTGTGTGTGCGCGCGCACGCGCGCGCACACAAGCCATGGCAAATATGTGGAAGACAGAGAAAAATTTGTGGGAATCGGTTCTCTCTGTCTTTTCTTTACTATGTGGGTTCCAGGAATTAAACCCAGGTCATCCGTCTTGGTGACAAGCACCTTTCAGTCACCAAGCCCACTCACCGGCCCTTGTATGCATTATATTTTTGAAGCTTGTCCAGTTTCTCTCATTAAGGCCTTGAAACTCTAAATTGGCCCTGAGTTCTTTCGAAGTAAAACATTCCTGCATTCAATTAGTATTAGTAAATTAAATTAGATAATTAACTCTGGATCCTAAATAGATTAACCAAAATGTCTTGTACCAAATTCCTAGGGCTCCACCTTGGCAAGCAGTTAGGCACAAAGACTGCACTTGGAGCCTGAACATGCTTCTTCCTACGGAAGACTTAGTTTTGTCTGTCTCGAGAAAGCCAAGACAGCTTAGAAGGTAGATTAACTTTTGTAATAGTCAAAAGTCAAGCCATAATTTTCCCACAGAGCAATCCAAGTCGATTATCTAGCCATCTCAGAGTCCTGCATTTCTTAGGGTTAGACTATGTGGTGTGTGAATATTTTCTCATGGGAATAAAGGAATGATTGACTGATGTGTACTTATGCTAAGTGAAGTGGTACCAAGCCAGCCAGATGTTTCCAGCTGAACCTAGCCCACAGATGTTATTACTTCATGATTCCTTAATCTGGGGATTACCTGGATCAGCCAAGTGGGTGAGATATCAGTGTCTTCAGTCAAACTGGCTCCTTGGGAAAGAGCTCTCCCAGAAAGGCTGGAAGAGGGGAATGGGGGAAGGGGAGCTGGTGCTTGCCCTGGAAACCTTCTGAAGGAAGCTATCAGGGCTGTTTGTTTTTCTTGCCTTTGGATGTGGTCCTTGGTGAAGTCAAAAGAATGGAATGAGAGCGAACTGGAAGGAGATGACAGTGAAGCTGTTGCCACAGCTGGCTGCTGAGTAGGCGGTCCTTGAAAGATGAGCCAGGGGAGGTTGGTGACGTGAAACATCTGCCACAATGGGACTAGGCTGAGACAACCGGCTTTGAAGCTTCCCCTCCAGTGAGGAGGTGGGGCATTTGGCCTTTAGCATGGAAATGAAAGCTGTAGATGTTTCAAGCAGGTGGCTTCAAGCTCGCTGCTACGCTGCCTGTGTTGGAAGAAAGCAAAAATATATGTTGATAAACCTCCGAAACCAGTCAAGCCCCTGGTTCTGCTGGAAGTCGTCTGCTGCTTCCTTTCCTGTCACAGGACAATCTGTGGGAAAATGGAGGGAATGCTTAGAGAAATGGGTGGGAGAAAAAAGTAGGGATGGGAATAAATCGTTCTGATTATTCTTCTCATGTACTTTATTATATCAGTGTAATGTCGGCTCCTCCCTGAGAGGTCAGAAATGCGTTTGCAGTCATTCTGATTAATATACTGGTAACATAGTTTTCATGGAGTTTTAAAAGTCTTAAAATTTGATTTATTTGTATGTATTTATATATCTGTATGTGTGTGCGTACTGGTGGAGGTCAGAAGTAGACGTCTGGTCCCCTGGAGTTGGGATTACATGCAGTGTTGTAAGCTGCCTGAGGTGGTGCTTAGGAGCTGAACCTGGGTCCCCTGCAGGAGCAGCAAATGCTCTTAATTATTGCGCCATCTCTCTAGCCCTGCTTTATAGAATTTTGGTAAATTAATAAAAAAAAACATTAATCACAGGCCACATGATGATAAACCCTCAAACTTGAGTTCGCATTGGCAGCATTTTCTTCGAGGCATATTAGGGAGTAATGCAATTAAGAACGGAAGCTTTTTCACCCAACGTTAATTTTCTACAAGAGAGAATTCTTTACAGTGGGTTGATCTGGTAAGCAGTTAATGCTGTAGATTCATGGCCCACACATTTCCAGATGGTCACAGGAGTATTCTGTCACTGTTGGCCACTATGTGGCTGAATAGCACTGGGCAACTTTTGTCGCCATGCACAGGGACATGGACTCTGCATTCCTCATTATGCTTTATTCTGAAGTGACTTCTATGTGGAATTTCTTGAAGGTGGTTCTGAGGAGTGTGCCTTATGGATATATATCCAATAGCAAAGTTGTTCAGGAAATGTGGAGGGGACGTGGTTTGGTCCTTTGGGTCTGCTGGCTTGGGTTTTCTTTGGTTGGCTCTATTCCACATCTGGAAGACAGTCCTGACTCAGGGACATTTAAACAAAGAATACCAGTGGATACAGCCAGGAAGGCAGAGGTATATCACTGGAAATACCTGGACACGTTGATGAGAGAACTATGCCAATAAACAAACACAGCAGCAATAAAAAGTCACTCGTGGAAAAGGATAGGGTTTGTTTTTTTTCTAACTGACCACGGTTATAAAAAGGAGCATATTAATATCACTGAAATAACTCAAGCTATCTGGTCCTCAAGTTAAAAAGTGAGAAAGAACAAACAAGTTGGTTAGGAATCAGATGAAGAATCATTTCAGAAGAATTAATTCTGGATCTGAAGGGATGCCTCGTTTTAAAGCTGTGCAAATATGAGGACATGAGTTCTAATCCCGGAACCTACATGGTGACTGGCACTTGTGATTCAAGTACCGAGGAGGTGGAGATGAACAGATGCCTAGGGCTCACTGTCCAGCCAGACTTGCCTACTTGGAAGGCTGAGGCCAGTGAGAAACTCTGCCTCTGTAAACAGGGTGGACAGTGTCAGAGGAGCAATGCCAAAGTTTTCTCTAGACTCCACACGTACCACAAACATGCACGCATAGGAACATACATACATAAAAGGAAGCTCACTCTGAAGCATGCTAGGAAGGAGACAATACTTGCAGACTTTCCTGTGACACCCAGACACTGGGTCCTTCTGGAAGAACAGACCTGCACCCCTGAATCTGGACTTGACCTGAGGAGATTCTGCACTGTCACAATCTGGTCCTGGATCACACTGTAAGGAAGAAGGAACTGGAGCTCTTGAGAACATTCTGTTAAATAAAGAAAGAAGTAAGGGATGGTGAGATGGGTCTGAGGTTCAGAGTTTCCTCGCTGGATCCCATGGAAAGGTGACAGGAGAAAACATAACAACACTAAGTTGTCCTCTGGCCTCCACGTGAGCTCCGTGGCTTGTGTGTGTTCTACCCACCACAACATGCATACACAAATTAATAATTGCAAGCAAACAATAAAGCATGGGTCTGGAGAAATGGCTTTGTGGCTTAAGAGCATTGGCTGCTCTCATAAAGGACCTGGGTTCAATTCTCAGAACCCACATGGTGGTTTACAACCCTCTGTAACCACCAGGAAATCCTGCCTTCTTCTGATTTCTGTGGGCATTCCACACACTTGGTGCACAGACGTACATTTGAGTAAAACACATGTAGACATAAAATAAAAATGTACAAAAGTAATACTTTTCTTTAAAAAAGGAAAATATTTCTGTACTCTTTAAGAGAAAATGGCAATCAGAGGAAAAAGAAACCGCACAAGCGAGTTCCTGCCACAACTACAAAAAAGGAAAAACTAAAGAATGCCACAGAAGCACGGCTTTCATCTCACCCACTGGCCACTGCTTACATAAGCTGGGCTCCCGGGAGAATTTGAATGCATAGGATTTTACCTGGGGCACGGGATCTTGCCACGTGGTCCACTTCGGTCACATAGGCCAAGAGGTTACGATCAGTCAGGTGACGGTTCCTCTGTCAGGAGTTCAAGAGTTGACACACCTAGTTCTCTAGATAGTTTGGAATGTGAGGCGGGTTTCGCTCTCTATTAACAGTTAATTTGGGTGTGGGATAGGCTTTGTCAATAAAACAATTCTCAATACAATTGGGAAGTAGAGCCCTCTGCAAAACTCCTCAGGGCGGTGATTCCTATAATAATTTTGGGGGGAACATGGCTCCTGACATAGTTGAACCTCTGCCACGAACCAGGCAGATTCTTAAAACTTTCTTAAAGGAGACTGGATACCACCCAGGAATGTCCTCTGAGGAACCACAAAATAAAGTACATTTTGTAGCAAATTACAAGCCAAGAAGTGGCTACTTTCCTAATAATAGCCAGTATAGAGGTGCCCTGTGACATATTTAAGCTCTTTACATCATAAGCAACGACTGTCAGAGGGTGGGGAGCTTTTCCCATTGATCATCCGTGTGAGCTGAATAAGGAAGTCAGGACCACAAGGGGTGCACCCACCCACTGAGACAGTGGGGCCGATCTATTGGGAGCTCACCAAGGCCAGCTGGACTGTGACTGAAAAAGCATGGGATAAAACCGGACTCTCTGAACATGGCGGACAATGAGAGCTGACGAGAGGCCAAGGACAATGGCACGGGGTTTTGATCCTACTTCATGTTCTGGCTTTGTGGGAGCCTAGACAGTTTGGATGTTCACCTTCCTAGACCTGGATGGAGGGGGGAGGACCTTGGACTTTCCACAGGGCAGGGAACCCTGACTGCTCTTGGGACTGGAGAGGGAGGAGAAGAGGAGTGGGGGGTGGAGGGAGGGGGAGAGGGGTGGGAGGAGGGAGAGGGAAATGGGAGGCGGGGAGGAAGCGGAAAGTTTTTTGTTTCAATAAAAAAAATAAAAGAAAAAGAAATTCTCAGGCTCATTCAGCAACTCCGTCCATCAACATGCTGAAATTGCTATGGAGTCAGGACTTTTGGCCAATTTGTCAGCAAGAGAAGCTGTTAATGATCCTGAGTGCTGGCTAACGTCAGATAAACATTTTACTAGACCAAAAATGCAGTCCATAAATCTTCACACGTTCACTGGGAATCATTTTTGCTTCATCGTTTCTAAGAAGATAGGTCCAGAATATTGCATCTGATAAGCATTTGAAACCACCAGTATGTTGGAAATCTGCACAGAGGTCTACAGAGTGATTGCTAGCTGGCAAAGAGTGCACAGAGCATTTCTTTTCTCGTTGACAGCAAAGTTCAACAAGCGTTTCAGGCTGGTGTGTGATTATTAACCCTGTTCACAGCACCAAAAAGCCCAGATAAGCAAACAGAAGCATGTGGGCTGGGCATGGCTGTGGCTGTAAAGGACATGCTGCCCTGCAAGCCTGAGCAGTTGAGTTTATTTAATCTCCAGAACCACAGAAGAAAGCAGGGCATGGCGCTGGGGAGGCAGAGATGGGGACCCTTGGAGCCCTCCGGTGAGTCAGCCCGCCCTCCTCTGCAAGCTGCAAGCCAGAGAGAGACCCTGTCTCCAGGAACAATGTAGGCAGCAGCTGAGGAATGAAACCCAAGGCTGTCCTCCCTTTTCCACACTCATGTACTCACAGGCACGCGCACCGCATACACGTGTGTGTTGACTGAGTTTTCTGTCCTGCCCAGTTCCTGCAGTCGTTAAGTCCCAAGGAAATCACAAGAGGTCTACATTAACTATAAACTGATTGAGCCATTAGCTCAGGCTTCTTATTAACTCATAACTTATATTAGCCCATTATTATTGTTTATGTTAGCCACGTGGCTTGGTACCCTTTTCAGTGAGGCATTTACGTCTTGCTTGCTCTGTGGCCGGGTCAGGACTGCAGGCAAAGCTTTCCTCTTCCCAAAATTCTCCTGTTCTCATTGATCCGCTTCTACATCCTGTCTGGTTGTCCCACCTATACTACCTGCCTGGCTACTACCAATCAGTGTTTTATTAAAATAGAATTGATGGGCTACAAACCATTGTTCCACGGAACATATATACATGCATACACATACACACTAAATACTGATACTGCATTTTTGGTGGTGCCTCTTGGGTATGGTGGATGGGGGCAGCCTACAAGTTGATTGATTCATTGATCACAAGAATGCTTTTTATTTCAGTGGAAGTCTCCTGCTCAGTTTGAGCCCCTGCCCATTAAAATCCCAAGAGCCATGGGGCTAAGCACGTACTTGCCATTTATTTTGCCCATCAGCACCCTTAACTAACCTGTTGTTCAAGAACAAACCCTACACCATATTTTGGGTGTTACACATTACTCCAGCAAACTAGTTAAGAGTACTTACTGGTCTTGAAGAGAATCTGAGTTCAGATCCCAGTGCTGGAGGAGTTAGGTTGTTCACAACTGCCTGTAATTTCAGCTCCAGAGGGTCAAATGCCCTCTTCTGTCCTCTTTGGGCACTATACACAAGGAGCACACATAGACAAAGTAAACATACATTAATATAAATAAAACAAATAAAAAGAATAAGAACAATCCACCTTCATAATGAAATTGTTTAAAAAAAATGCTTAATAGGATCAGTTCTTATAAGCAGGTATATGAGCTTAATGATACAAGTATTAAAATTTCTGTTGCATATTTAATCAATAAAATCATTTGATCATTGGGTCCCAAATTTTCAGCTTTCCATCAATAACTTAATATATTTGAAAACTAATTTGTTCTATTGTTATTTTAATATTTTTATATCTATTTTATGTGAAACACTTGTACAGTAGAAGGCTACCATCCCTGCCATGCCCTTTTAGATTTCAAACTAGACTTTGGAAAATCATGCTGTCCCTCCAATTTGATTGTAAATTCATCAAAGTAGCTTAAGGTTAGTGATTGTCCTTAAAGATAAGAAATAGCTCTTGGTGATTTTTATTTTTTCTCAACAACAGTCTTTTCAGATCCTTTTTTTGTTTTTTTTTTTTTGTCGCTGGGATAAAACACCATCACCAAAAGCAACTTATGGAAGAAAAAGTTTATGGGCAGATAGTTCCAGAGGGCTAGTAGTGAGGACACATGGCAGCAAGTGGCAGGCATGGCACCAGGAAATGAAGGTGAGAACTCAGATGCTCAGGCTCAAGCAGGAACCAGAGAGAGCTGACTGAGAGTAGGCAAGGACTTTATCCTCCAAGTCCACCCCCACTGAGGTACTTCCTCCAGCCCTGCCACACCGCCTACGCCCCTCCCCCAAAGAGAAGCACAGGCTAAAGATAAAGCCTTCAAATGTCTGAGACTGTGTGGGGTGGGGGGTGGGGTACATTATTATTTAAACCACTACAAATCCCAGCCTCTGCTCTGGTTTCCTCCTCAAAAAAACCCAGACTAACATCAACAAATGAAAGAGATTAAACACCAGGATTTCCTGTCGTTATTGATATTACCAATCAAAACCTTTGGATCATCCCATCCCTCTCCCCCGCACCCACCTGGGGCTAGAGAGATTCCATCACACCCTTCTTGCTCACATGATTCATTCACTGCTGCTGTCAATCATTTCACTGCTGATGTCATACATTCACTGTTGCTGCCTTCGAGGTGAACTGTCTTAACTCTTCTGCTGCTCCTGTTCCCTGTGCTTCATTTTGGGTAGGCTGGAAATAGTTTGATAAATATACACATATATATTTTTTTCTAAATATTTTCAAGGAGATATTTGTTCTAAAAATATTTTAGAGACAGAAAGACAAAATCAGATGGAGGTCAGATGGAGGACAAAATAAAAATTGACCTTTGGCTATATTTTTAAAAGTTATGTTAAATGGTTCCTATTTAAAAACCCAGTTGAATAAATCACTCTATGAGACAGTGTAGTGTGAACCATACCTGTCTGGACAGGAAACACTTGGAGGAGGCAAAGCAGGGAAGGGGCCATCATTCTCCTTCCTTGTTTCCTTTAGCCGAGGAGTTACTTTACGCTTTCCATCTTACCCTTGACGCTAGCATACCCGTGATTTCAAACAGGAGGCTTCCACAGAGGCCTTGCAGAAAGGACTATGAAATGCTGAGCTGTTCACATGGATGCTTTCAGGTCCAACAAGGGCTTGAGTTCTTCTGGAAGTTGCCCTACTTCACAATAAAGTGGGATGCTTCATAGTTTAAGGTCTGTGCCCTGTAACAATGGGAAACATTATAAATGAAGGACACTGTCTATCTCCCATTCATCACTGGAGAGACGGCCCAAGAGCTCTTGATGCTCTCCCAGAGGACCGGGTTTGGTTCCCAGCTAAACCCAAGTGTAGTGTGTACTTTCAATGGAAGAGGCTGCTCATGTTTTTCTGGGTGTGAAAAATCTTATGATTTCATTGGAAAATTAATGAACTTTCAAAGATTTTGAATTTCTTTCAAACCCTAGCAGAAGGTCCACAGCAGAGGTGCCTTTTTGACTTCCACTTACAGACCTTAAAGCTCACCACAGCAGCAGCAAAGGAGACAAAGCCCAGCAGCCTGAGGACATGTTGCTGCCCCTTAGGGACACCCACTCAGATAAAGCAGGTCCTTGAATACACTGTAGAAAGAAACTCCAGGAGGAACTGGCTTATCACGAAGAGCTTTAAAGAGTAACCACAATATAAAAATTAAAAGTTCTAAAAACAAGCAAAAACATACGAGCCAATTACCTTATTTTTTTCAACCTAAAAGAACTTTCCTTTTTAGTTGAAATTAGAAGGTGGTTTTATAAAGTGTACTGTTTATATTCTGTGATTAGAGAGAAGTGCTGATGTGGACAAATTCAAGGCTCCGAGCATAAGTAAGCATAGCCTGTATTTAACATCCTTGCTTGGAATGTCCTTCAGAAACCAAGAGCTGTCTCTGCAGGCACCCTGTGCCATTGTGTTGCCATTTCTGCATGCCCACCAGGTTCCAGAGTGAGCCCATTCCTTCCCCTGTTCTGATAGTGTTCTCCATCTTCTATCCTACCTCACTCCAGATGACTCCTGCATACATTAGCTAAATGACTGCTGTCGTTCCTACTTCAGGGCTGGGGTGACCATTTCCTCCCTCGATGACAGGAAGAAGGGCTTCCTGTCATAGCAGCAGCGGCTCAGGTGGACCAGATGATTTCTCAGCTGGGAGACCCCTGTGTGCTTTATTAGATGCATTAAGGCATGCTAGCTAGAGGATTTTCCTTTGCAGCTTAAACACCGAGCAAATCCAGACATCCAGAGAAGCTGAAATGAAAAGGATCTGTCTCCTCTTGTGCCGCCATTTGCCAAGTGAGCACTTGTCAGCCAGCACAGTCTATATATTTCAAGGAGACAAAGTCACCCTTAATGTGTTAGCAAAGGCTGTCACAGAGCACGCTGCCATCCGCAGCTTAAGGAACAGCGCACACTGAGGGTGCTGGTTTGCCTTAACAATTGCAAGATTTTTCTACTTCTGTTCTCTTTTGCATTCCCCCTTTGTACTGTGCAATGCAAAAGAGATCCTGTTGACATTGATAAGCAGCAGCGTGGCTGACAAACACCATCCTTTGCTGTGATAACCAAGATTTCGGTCTCTCTAAGGTATCTGTCCTTGATAAAGCACCATCAAAAATTCTTTTCTCTACGGGGCTTCTGTCAATCACTTCCAGTTAACTCACTAATTGTGAGTGTCTTCCATTCCCTTGAGATTACACAAATTATGTTCTTGATAACTTGTGGGGAGTCTCTCTCCTTTGGACTATTTTTATTGACTGTAAGAAAATCCGTTCTTAGATATTTTCTCCCCAGAATCCTTATAAGATCATCCATTCGTCTGTAATAACTCATCTGTTTGGGGACCCTTTCCCTTATTTTTCATTCTGTGCTTGGTTTTCCTATTTACAATTCCAAATTATGACAAGTCCCTTCCCACCCTTCTGTGTGATTGTCAGATTTCTGGTTTAGAGGCAGACACAGTATGCCGGCAGCTGCCGTCAAATGACTCCCTCTACACAGCTTTCTCTGAAGAAAGTCTCCGAGAGATCAGAAAATCTTCTCTAAATTAATTCCGAGTGCAGGCATGCTGTCCCTCTGTTCTTATCCTGTGAGGATTCTGATGGATCTGTCACAGGCTTGCCCACCTCCTTTTTGGACTGCTTCCCAAACAAAACCTTAAGTATGCCTCTCATGTAGCACCCCAGGGAGAGAGCAGCCTCCTGGGCCTGGAGGAGGATGGATGCCCCCCTCACACACACACTGTTGTCTAGATTTCTGTTATATCTGGTATAACTGTTCCTGCGTGGGACTAGGAAGTCTGATTAGGTTGAGAGTCTGGAATCGCGGTAGGTCACCCGTGGCTGGAGGGCCTAGAGGCACATACGCCAAGAATGCCACCTGTATTTTAAACTCAAGAAGAGAAGGAACTTCTGTGCCCGTTCAGGGTTAAAATGCTCAGAAAGTGCCATGTTTTGGTCAAAGTTAGAGAAATGAATCGGAACTTCTGTTTGATTTCTGAGAGTCTTCAGGAGTTTATCCCGGAGGACTTAAAGGATTAGTTCTCAGAGCGTTCACAGTGAGGATCTTGTTGTTTCTTTTAAGGGAAAACTAAGTTGCTCTCGGTAAGAAAAACTCAAGGAGCAGAAAAAAAAAGTGGTGTCCTGAATTCTAATATGTGCACCTATTTATAATCATAAATTGAAGCTTATATTATCTTGTCATTTATATAAGAAGAATTTGGTGTCTAATAATAATAATAATGATAGAGGATTGCTACCGAGGAAAGGCATTGCATATTGAACTCTGGCCCCCACATATGCATGCACACGTACACACTCACACCAACAAGTCCATTCATAAATGCACATGTACACACTCGAACACACACAACAGCACCTCACATACACAAAACACACACACACAAAGAAACTATAAAATTTTAATTCATGTATGAATATATAGTGTTTACTAGCTTAAAAAAAGTTTAGGAGCCAAGCGATGGTGGTGCATGACTTTGATTCCAGCACTCAGAAGGCAGAGGCAGAGGCAGGGGGATCTCTTTGTGAGTTCGAGGCCAACCTGGTCTACAAGAGCTAGTTCCCGGACCGGCTCCAAAGCGACAGAGAAACCCTGTCTCAACAAAAGAAAAACAACCCTCCCCAAAAATGTTCAGTATACTTTATTGTGCCAAGAGGATAAATCAGAAGATCAACTAGTTAAAATAAATCAAAAAATTTAAAGAAAAAAAGGTATAGAGCTAGTAACCATGGTTCTTAGATAATTCATGTTAGGCTTTGATGCATTGTTATGCAGTCAAGAAGTCCATGTGAGTTGCATTCTTGGGATAAGCAAGAATTGCTTATAGAGAGCACAAGTAAATGGAGGAAAACACCAGAGAAGATGGCTCGGCCAAAAGAAGTGGCTGTCACCAAGCCTGACAACTGGACTTCATTTCCTGGGTCCTGTGTGGTAGAAGAGAGAAACAATTCCTACAGGTTGTCCCTTGACCACTTTACACAAGCTACAGCATGCATATGTGTGTGTACGTGCACACAGATACACAAATATACTGCATATCAAATAAAAATTAATGTTAAAAAATGAACTGAAAGTTTTATTCAATATCAAGAAAAATTAGAGAATTTCTATTAGTTGTAGTGAAAATTATGATTGGTCTTGATAATAAAAACCCGGAGTCAGATATTAGTGAGTGAAAGCTGAAACATCAGAGAAGCAGAGCAGCCAGCCACTAGTTCTTACCTCTATGAAATTCTCAGAACCAAGGGGGCAAGGTCCTATCTCTATGAATCCTCAGCCTGAATACCTTGCGCTCCTGTCTCCTCCCACTTTATAGTGCTCTCTCTGCCCAGCCATATCCCTTCTTGTCTCCACCTCCCTAGTGCTGGAATTAAAGGCCCATTATTCTCAAATACTGGGATTAAAGGTGTGAGCCACCACCACCTGGTTCTGTTTCTCTTTGAGACTAGATAAATCTAGTGTAGTCCAGAGTGATCTTGAACTCACAGAGATCCATCTGCCTCTGACTCCCAGATGCTGGGATTAAAGTTCTGTGTGCCACCACTGCCTGGCCTCTATGGCTGACTAGTGGCTCCCTCCACGCTCTGATCTCCAGGCAAGCTTTATTTGTTATAGCACAAACAAAATATCACCACAATGAATGTTTCCAATTTTCAATCCAAGAAATTTATTCAAACAGTGGCCAAAAGGGTGTATCTGATGAGGAAACCCTACATCAGATGTTGGAATGGTAAATGGAAGGTGTTTTAGATACACTACACATCAATCACATCATAGAAAAGGGCATTGCTGATGCCATGAGTTCCCATGTGAGCAGAATGACACAGGTCATTGCCAACGCCATGTATCCGCAGGTGAGCAGAACGGCACAGGTGGGCGTCAGATCGCCAAGTCTAAATTTATTCATTATTTTTCACGAAAAGAAACCTCACCAAAGGTTAACATTGTGTTTGCTTTTGGAAAAGAAAATGTTTCCTTCCTTCTGGAACGTGTTTTCAGATGGGCATTGTGTGTGCTTCTAGGGTGCTGTGATCACACCTACCATGGACCACCCCATGTCAATGCAGCCAACGAACATCGTGGGCCCCCTGACGCAGCAGATGAACCATCTTTCGCTGGGGACAGCAGGAACGGTGAGTGGAAAAGTTTGCTTTTTTTCCTGGGACTTGAGAAAGTGCCACGTGCTGATTTCACTGGCACTGCCGATAACTGCTCATCTCGCACCCCTTGCGGGTTCCAGCACAAAGGAGCTCGCGTGCAAGTTCAATCTTAGGGAACACGCATTCACACGGGAAAGGATGAGGTCCTGTGGCATGGCCTTTAGACTTCAGGTCCCCTTGTTATGTGGTACAATGCAGCAAGCACGCCAAGTGCACCGTGTGCAACATAGCTCTTTCTGGAAAGAGGCCCTTCTGCCTACAGGTGTCCATCTATACCCATGACTATATGCATGGGGCTGCTTTCCTGTCCCCAGCAGCTTACCAGCCCAACCCGCTGTCCTTCCCAGGTTCTTTGCACCTAAGAGGCCAGTTCTAACTATGATCAGAATAGAGGCCATTTTAATCCTGTCTATGTCTGGAGTATAGGAAGTCACTAAGAAGTTGGCCCAGTTAAGCGGGTTTTTTTTTTTTTTTTTGTCTTTCTTGGGGATGTGCTGGCATAGTTGATACTAAAGAGAAGGAAGCAAATCTGTGTTTAATATTTTCTTACGTTTACAATGTTTTTGACTAGTCTTATTCTCAAAAGCATATTGTTCTCATTTGCTTCTCCATTGTTGTGGTAAAACCTGGACCAGAAGCAACACAGAGCAAACAGGATTTATCTGATTTACAGGTTTAGAGTACACCATCAAGGGGGTGGGGCTAGGTCAGAAGCTAAGGCAGGAACCTGGAGACAGGATTGGAGGCTGAGACCAACAACGGAAGAACAATGCTTACTGACTTGCTCAGCTGACTTTCTTATATAGCACAGGTCCCTGCGCCTCGGGAATGGTTTAGCCCACAGTGGGGTGGGTTCTTCTACATTGATTAGCAATGAATAAAATATCCTGAAGACATGATTACAGGCTAGTCTGATGGAGGTCATTTCTCAACTGGGTTTCCTCTTCCCACTTCTCATTGCTGTCAAGTTGACAACCAAGATCAGGCATCACCTGAGCTGAAAAATGCCAATAGCACATTTGATCTTCATCAACGACATGCCTTTTATAAGACAATTTCCTCTAATGTTCACATCTAACAAAACCTAGAACACTAATCCTATGCTCAACACCATCAGAGAATGCAGGCATGGTGAACCACCAGAGTAGGCAAGCTTTAGTGTTTAGTGTACATATTAGTGCCGGTGACCTTGTCTTTTGTAAAGACATGGGAAAGAAAAGTATAAATTCTTTTAACTTAGGCAGCTCAAACAGTGTAGGAAGGTACGTGGCATAGAGTGAGGAAATCTTGATCTAAATCTGAATTGTACTATCGGGGACACTGTCTAAGGACCTCAACCTCTGCTCTTCAGAGCAAGATCATTCAGCTGGACACATGAGCACCTTCAGCTACTTGACTTTATGTCTTTAAGCTTCTGTATCTCTTTGATGCCACCTCTGTGACTCTCACAGAGGCACTGGCACTGTGTGTCTCTATGACATGCTTTATGTCCCTTAGCTGTGGATGGAGGCCTTAGAACGATGATTCCCGCCACTCAAGGGAAACAGAAGGAAGAAGTTGCAACTTCACAGAGTGCTCACCGATCTCTAAATATGGAGAAAATCATAGGCTTCCAAGAAAGAACTTTAGTTTATCATGAGCTACACACCTGTTCCCCTCTAAGTCACCACTGGTGGTGACTTCTCTGCCCAAGAGCTGGAACTGGGTCAAGTGATTGAGTGAGTCTCGCAGGTAGACTTCAGGGGTCAGGTCTGAGATCACATGTAACTTCACCACTGTTCAGATCATTTTCATTGGGGAGCCAGAGGTTCGAAACACCATTTCTTCTGTTTTCAGTCAGGATGATTTGTATGCCCTTTGTGGATTTCCCCTTAAGCAGATTCCAAATGCAGAATTGGAAGGCCTGATGCTTACGACATCACCACTGTAGATTTCACAACATATCAGGGTCTTTTGACCGCCAGTGATTGCCAACTGAGAAGGAACAAGAAAAAAAAAAAGACAACTTTACTGTGTTAAAAGACAATGTACAGTGTGATTTTTATTTGTAAAATAAAATGATATATAATAGAAAACATAGGAAAAAACACTTTGTGTATTTTGCCTGTTTGAATAAAATCAAAACCAGCTTCATTGCTAACATTTCAATTTGCCAACTAGTAAACACACACTATGTGACTGGATCCTTTAAGAAACAGAAGAAACTAAACTGAAAAGATACAGAATAGGTTTCAAATTATTGTAGTTACTAATTAAATAAACAATATAAAATTGTATATCAAGACTATTTAACAGGAACAGAATCAGATGGGGCCACAACTTTTACTAGCTAGCAATGGCCAGAAATGATAACTCAATGATTATCATTTAATTTAATGATGTGGACCACTCTCTGTGTTAGTGAGTAAAGGATTTTAACACAGAGAGCTTATTTTTAATGTCAAATCCCCTCTTGTTTTTTTCTTCATGCAACTGTGTGCTTTCATTATTGCAAATAAATAGTACTTAGCTGCAGTATAAACATAATATAACATTAATCACTGGCAATATAACGTTAGCGTTAAAAGCTGACCGTTTGGTAAGGCTTTTGAGAGGCAGAGAGAAGATACCGTATTTGGTTGAGTCTATCTGAAATATAATCGACTCCATGTCACACCTCAAATCTAGCCATTTCTTTTCCTAAGCTGCCACTCTCATACTTTGGCATGCTGTCATGCATTTGCTTTTATGTGACTTTTTTTAATTGGCATTTGCGTGGATTACCTACTTGAGGTTGGTTTATTTAACTTTTTCCACCTACCTGGATCCATCTTCTACCTCTCTTATGGGCACTGTGGACAGTCCAGTGGGTCTAGGAATGACCCCAGAGTCCACATTTGGCTTTGTGTTAGCTGTGCATGTGTAGGCCAGGTTCCTTGGGTTCTTGGGGTTTTATTTCTTTTCTGATAAACTGGGAACAGTAGCAACATGCCCATCCTGGGGATGCTGTGGGGGTTAAAAGGCATGATACACAGCAGACCTAATAGGATATGTGACCAGTGGGCTCCTCCCCAGTGAGTCACCCTTAACCTCTGATGGGATTTACCTGGTGGCAATTCAGCTCACCAGAATAGATATGCCACCTTATTCAATCCACAATCCAGCTCCTTTGCTTGCTCTATCTTAAGGGGCATACATTAATTCTTTTAGATGCCCACTGTGTTAACTGCTAACGCAATATTCCAGGGCTCCAAAGCTAAGCTCCTATTTATGTTTATTTCTAAATAAACTTGCTGAGGTGCAAGTAATACCTTGAATATGTGGAATCAAGTATTCTTGCATTTCTGACATTACAAACAAAGTCACATCATGCAAATCTACATGTAGATTGTTGAAATTATTCTAATTTAGCGAGATTCCGACTTTAATTTAATACCACTGCCTGAGGGTTGGACACCTAGTGGACAGAGACACTACTTTCAGGAGTAAGGTATACGAGAATATTTTGTAGAGAGTACGACCATGACCCGTGTGCTATGGCCTGTTGCCCCATGTGCACAATGACACAGGGTGGTCTTGCTGTCCGATTCCTTTTCCTATAACTGGCTGTATTTTATGTGAAACGTCCATGTATTTAGATATCTGGCCGTGTTTGTCTGCTGAACTCCCAGTTTGTACCTGGTTCTCTACAACTTCTCTCTGGCCGCCATCCTTCCCTGTGCAAATTCAGACAGCACCTCCCTGCTCAGTCTTTACATGCTTCCCTTCAACAGTCTTATCCACCCTCATGGTCTCCAACCCCATTTCCCACATTGAAGACTCTTAAATCTGAGTCCTCAATGCTAAAGTTAGAACATCAGTCTCATCTCTCTGGTCTCCATGGAGATCCCACTTCAGCATTGCAGTCATTACAACCCACACACGTCATGAACTTCCTTGAGTGTCCTTCTCCTCGCCTGTGTTTTTGTCCTGTTTTATGTCATTACTACTGTGATGATCCACCCAGTAGCCCGACCCTAGAGCTGGGACTCAATGTGCACACCATCTTTCTTCTTCTTCTCCATTCTCAGATACTTTTGAAGTACCATGAATTATACATAGACATTTATTGGATCCATCGTCCCTTCCCTATGTCCATCTTTCATCATTTATTGGACCCATCCTCTCTTCCCCATGTCCATTCTCCATCATTTATTGGACCCATTCTCTCTTTCCCATGTCCATTCTCCATCATTTATTGGACCCATCCTCTCTTCCCCATGTCTATCCTCCATCATTTATTGGACCCATCCTCTCTTCCCCATGTCTATCCTCCATCATTTATTGGATCCATCCTCTCTTCCCCATGTCCACTCTCCCTCATTTATCAAATCCATCGTCTCTTCCCCATGTCCATTCTCCATCCTTGGTTTCATCCAGATTATTATCACAGTCTTCTAACTGTACTTCCTGCTTTCAGCCTCATTGTACAATGATCCATTCTCTGCCCTGCCATCTAAACCACATTAGTTGCTTTATGTTGGCATGATAAGACCTCACGGTCAGTAGCAACTTACAGAAGCAACAATTTGTTTGGCTGAGAGCAAAGAGTGAGTCCATGATGCCAAGGGAGGTTGAGAAGCAGGTTTCAGGAGCTGCAGGTCCTGTCAGGGTTTTGTCTATTGGGAAGTTGAGAAAGAGAACACAAGAAGGGTGTTGAGGCCATGAACACTCATGCCTGCCCCCAGTGAGGTGCTTCCTCCAGCAAGATTCTGTATCTGAAAATCCCAAGACTTTTTCAGCCAGCATCACCAACTGGGAACCAAGTGTTCAAACGCAGGAGTCTATGGGAGACTTTTCTCTATGCCAGTATCTCCTCCCTACCTGGGAGTCTTCAGTGACTCTCAGAAATCTGAGCTCTTGGAGAATTCGCAAAGCCAAGTGTGAACAGCAACCACAGCAGTGGCAACAAGCAAGAAGCCAAGGAGCAGATGGGCTCACAGGGCACAGAACAGTGACATTTGCGGTGTAACTCAGGGTAGGGTAGTGATCAGGCCGGAGAGCAGGGAGCTAGAGTAGGATTTTCCATTTTTGGAAGACACTAAGGCCACTCAGTGTCCTGCTTTCCTTTTTAAGATTCTTGGCAAAAGAAATTCCATTGAACCAAAGCATCCTTTTTCTCTTCAAAAATGCAGGTGTATTTCATCTCATATCACCTGGAATTTTGAAATGGGTATCATGTGGTTTAAAGAATTTCCATCTGGAGTTCTCCCTCTTCAAAGTGTGGTGGTCAATTCTCAAACCATTGTTAAGCTAACTGAATGTATGGGCTTCAAGCTAAACGAGTTTGATGCAAACAAGGTGCCTATGTTATTTCCTGGCTCTAACCTTGAAGGACTTTTCTGGCTTTCCCTGCATTTGTTTACTCTTCTCACAGAACTCCTCCGATGAAAGCAAAGCCCCATTATCCACGATTTCACATCAAGTCACCAGGAGCTTTAGCAGAAGCCACCTGGGCCTTGGGTGCATTATGAGACCCTCTACATTGCATGACAATCCTGTTTTACAACTTTCTTATCTCCTTTTCATTTGTTCAGCCTCTGGTCACCAGTGGCTTACAATGCCACCAGGCTCCGTTGAAAGAAATAAAAAGATTCTGTTCTGCAGGTTCCTTATCTCCAGTTCAGTTTGCTTTTCCCAAGCCCCTGCAGAATTGTTACATCATGGCGTAATTATTGCCACTCACAAAAACAATCCTGGAATTGTAGTCCTGATTGGTCAGAGCTTACTGTCATCCTTCAGGCATCCCGTTTCTCCACTGCTCTAAAAATCTGATGAAAATATGCATTAATTGCCTTTTCCATCATTAGGCGTAAATATCAGTATTAAGATACAGAATCATAAAATCAATCAGAAGAGCTTATAGGGAATCATGACTTAGTAAATAGTATCCCAAGCAATAAATGGCTTCATAAGTCCTGATGGCTGCAATTCCTTAAGTGAACTCTCAAGGGAAAAATAGCAGCTAATTGCAAACTAGTGCAAGACAGAAAGTGTAAATGCAAAGGTTATAGTTTTAAAAAGTTCTTTAATCTTACTGTAACACAATAGTTCCTTGCATGGAGAATGTTCCGTGTAAATAATGAATGGAGAGGTAGGGGCAAGTCTGTTGGGGACAGGGTTACTTACAAATATTAAATCTTTATTTCTTACAATATGGATCTTGAGTTGAAGCAAACTATTATCACTACAGAAAGGTCCTAATACAGACAACGGCAAGGAATATGAGTGAGTTGGGAATAAAACAGAGTAGAGAAAATGGAATAATATAATTAAAAGCTGTCACTGCTGTAATTTAACAATTATGCACACACACATACCGTAGCTAGAGAAGATAAACAACCCACACATTGTTTATGAAGGGGGAGGGAAATTAGCTTTGGGGATGCCCTCACGTTGTACAGCATCAGTAAGGAGAGTAACGTGCCCGGTCCAAGCCCGTCAGAATGCTTCTGTTGTTTGTATACTTACAGTTCTGAGAAGCTGGTGTCTAGAAATAGTATGAAATAACAGAAAAGCCGTGATGCTTTTGATACAGTATTTAGTAAAGGAGAATAATTAAACAGCGATTCATCTATAGGTGCGAGTATAACACGGTGTGAAAGCACTAGAATGTCACAGAAGTAGGGTAAGCCTTGGTGATGGTACTGAGTCAAAAGAGAAGACTATGAACTTGCCATGTGGAATACATTGTAACCGTGAGGGATTGCTTTTAAAATAATTCTGTTGAGAAATACAAAGTTGCAGGGAAGGCTGGAGAGGGGGCTGGAAGGTTAGGAGTGCTTGCTGCTGCTATTCAGAGAACCTGAGTTCAGTTCCCAGAAGGCACATCAAGTGGTTCACAACTGCCTGTAACTGCAGCTAGCAGTGCCCTCTTCTGGCACCCATAGGCACTGCACACAATGCACCTAGAATGAAACTAAATAAAATAGAATGAAAATAAAATCTATTTTAAAAGTATTATAAAACAAATATATTTATTTTTGGAAATGAGAGTGAAATTATTTCTATTGAATCATTTTATTTGTTTTCATTCCCCAACTACTAAACAGTAGTCATAATTTTCTATATTAATATTTGCTTTTATTTATATCATAATTACAGATATGCATAGACTATCACATGGTACAAAATATAGTTCATTTTCCTTAATTTTTTGAATAGAAACTTGAAGTTTTATGTTTTATGAAAAAATAAGAAGGAATTAAGATCAGTATACTAAAGCCTTTAGAATTGCTTTCAAATTGATTCTCCTTCAGCGTGGGGCTCATAGTCAAGGCCCTAGGTCACTTCCCTATTTCAAAAGACCAGGCACTCATTACTATGGCTTGTTTGCATTTGAGTTGTGAGCAGTGCTTGCTTGTTCTTAGTGCCTAAGCGCTTCTCGAGGTTGACCGTCCTCTTCGCACATGTGATTTCCTCAAGACAACGATTGCCATCAAACTAGGAGGCAAGTTTGTGAATGGTTTCAGAAGTTATTGAGTGGAGAGAAATATAGAGGTATGGGCTTTTAAAGTGAAGTGCAGGTCACATGAATGAAATAGGAGCTCGCACAGGACCGTCTGTGCCTTAATCTTTCAGAGAGCTGGGAGCAGGGTTATCATCTTCAGTTTTTACAAGTCTAGCTACAACCCCAGGCTACGAACCACTTTCTGTTTGAAGATCCCTGGCTATGAACTACTTAGGAATGGGAGGGCAGAAATAGGGAGCAATAGAGGATTAAAGGGTAGGGGGTGAATGTGACAAAATCAATATGTACATGTATGAAAATGTAATAAAGCCATTATTGTGTGTAATTACTATATCCTGATTTAAAAAAAAACATTGCAGGAAAGATTGTGAAGGAGTCACATGGGTTAAAGCCTCTTTGTTGCTTTTAAAACAGCTGATATATCGTCCCCACACCCCCACATTTGCAGTGACTGCTTGTTGCTTAACTATTTTCTAGATTTCATTACCTCCAATGTTATGACACTTTTTTTAAAAAGTCATCCTTCCTCTGTTCCAAAAGATTTAGGCAAAATTCCTATGCCTGGGCAAAGTCGACCCCTGGTCACAATTATTGAAAAAATACAAATGTTAACTTGGGCTTTATAACACTCGGGCTATCTAATCCATATAGTATAAGAACATGCATGTTTTTCGTTAATCTCCTTCAAAAGTATTTCTTTTGTTCTCCATTCCTACCACACACTGGGTACCCTCAAGATGGACTGTCTCATAAAACTCTTACAACATCTCGGGAGGGCAAGAACGTCCCACTTGATTCCCAAAAGCAGAGATCAAATAGACCAAGAGGATGGTGATACTCTGAGAACTAACTGGTCCTGGTCGCATGCACAGCCTGGTGATAATGGAGACTGACATCCACTGTCCACTTGGGCCATGATGCCCTGAGTGTGCAGAAAGGGGGTGGGGCAGGCGGACTCTGGGCCCTTCCAACTTTTAATGCTAAGATTCTGTTTTTATTTTCCTTTGGACTTCATTGCATTCTTTCTCATGCTCTTTTCATTCCAAGATTCAATCCCAAGACAGAATTATGGTACTTCACCAGCTGTTGTGTCAGGTAGGAAAATTCTAATTCCTTTCAGACTTAATTGGAGGGAGGAGATGGATCTCACCTGGTTTCTCCAAAACTCTTCAAAGCAGTGATTCTCAACAGGGGTGGGGTTAAGAAATCTGCATTTCATTTTGCCAAGGGGAGGGACATTTAGCTATGAGTCTGTTGACTAGGACAATCTGGCTCTATGTCTGGAAAATAGATATACTGTCTTTAAAACAAAAGGTAAGATCTCAAAGACACTTTGTCCTGAAAGATATGCAGAAGATTTCTCAATGTTCTGTGTATCTGTGGGTCTCACTGTTTGACAAAGTCGTCAGAATTTCTGAAGAGTGGAAGAAAGATTTTACAAAAAAAAAAAAAAAAGAGCATGTATATGTATTTGTAAAAAGAGATTGAGAAGCGCTGCTTTCGAGAGCAGAATTCCTCAGAAATCAGAAAGTTACCCCCATGTGCATGCTCGGCTCCCAGGACAGGGTCTGAGATGCATACTCAAATCATTTGTTGAATGAATCAAAACTTTCATTTTTCTAAGAGATTATATTTGGGATATCAAAAGTGGCGCTTCTGATATCCCATTTCACAGGAACAGAGCTTGATGTGAGGCCACATGAGGGTCTTCAACAATCAATTAATTTGTTTTGTAAAGTTTAATGGTGCAATGTGGAGCTGAGTATATGTGTGTAAAGAAGGTGCTTTTTAAGAAGAACTGCATGGAAACTGTGCCTTCATCTTAACTTTCACTTTTCGTTTGTTGCAAAGAGGAAAATGGACACAATTATTAATTTTTGTTTATTTCAACTAACTGAAGAGTCACAGGAAGCACGAAGAGCTTGGAACTCTTTGGGCCTTTGGCATGTTAAGTGGTTAAAAATATTCAAAGGGACTAAAAAGGTCATTGGACAGAGTACATGAAGCATAATTCAGGAAATGCCCTAAAGAACTGGGAGGCAGTTGAGTCCGACAGCTGGAAAATGGCTTTCAGCAGAGAGCATCCCACTCAAGGCCACTGCGCTTGCCCGATATAGCTTCTGAAGGGGAGCCCTTCCTCCTGTCCTGTGGATTTCCTTAGTTATGCCTGGAGCTATATTTCATCTCAGAGCCACATCGATGCAAAGAGTTGGCTTGTAACTGGACATCACTTTGGTACTCTCGTTCTCCAGGGATTGCCATTCATTAAAATGTCATGTGCCTTTTGTCCCTCCATGTATGACCTATCATAGCGTAATGTTTCTTTTGTGTTTAAAACACGGGACACTGTAGAGGAATGTTTGGTATGTACAGTTTTTACTTCCTTTAACCTTTGGCCCCTTTGTTGGACAGAAGACTCATACTCTTCATAATTAACTAACATTAATAATAACAAATAATCTCTCAGCCAAGCGTCCTTTCATCTTTAAGAACACAGTGAATGCTGGGCATGGTGGTGCACACCCTTAATCTAAGAATCCAAAAGGCAGAGGTAGGCAAATCTCTAGGAATTTGAGGACAGCCTGGTCTACGTGATGAGTTCTAGGCACCTCTGTGATAAGACTATTTCTCTGTGTGTGTTTGTGTGTGTGTGTCACAATGAATATAGCAAGATATTAACACACATATTGCAATGAAAATTGCAAGCCAATTGTCAGAATTATTTACTTTACAATCATGGGTCGCCTCTATACAAATCAGTCTTGGCAAGAAACGGTACCTAACCTTGGAAGTTCCCATCTGATTCCACTGAAAATCTCAAGTAGATAAACAACTTGCTAAACATAATAGTTTACACAACTTAAGCCTGTGAGTGTATGTCTGTGGAACAAGAAATAAAACCACAGTAGAAAATTAAAATCCAAGATATTGAGCTTGTGAATTGACATAATCACTGGATGCTTGCAGGAGGCTCTTATTTCAATCCCACAGCACCCACATAAAAAAACCAGACACAGAGTAATGCCAGCACTGGGGAGGCAGAAATCAGCCAATCCAGCCCAATAGGCGAGGTCCAGACCAATGAAATACCCAACCTCAAGAAAAACTGTGGGTGACCCTGAGGAATGACATCCAAAATTGACATCTCCCTACCCCCACATGTATGTGTAGATATACGTATATGCTCCTGTACACGTGTGCACACATACATACATGTAACCCCCACATACACATAAAAACTCACTATGATTTGTGGCCAATAAAAGATATATTAAGTTGTCAATATTGGGTACAAAGAAAGGGGCCAATAGAACATTCTTATGAAAAACCACATTTTGGACCATTTTACACTTAGCTACTCCTTATAAGATTTGGACACCAGATGTGCATATTGCTAGCTGTGCTCTCCTTAGGCTTATGTCTACATAGCAATAGATGTGTTTTCTATAATGATTGCTAATTGGCTTGGCGACGATTTCATTGAACAATTGTATATCTTTTATCCAACTATTGACCATATTCAGAAAGCAAACTGAGCCTGATGAGGTAATAAATCTTCCCCAAATAGCCCAATGTGCCAGTATCAAGTGATTTAGATAATCAGCTTTTGCCAATATATGAGTCAACCAAATTGCTCTAATATATTAGAGCTCAAGATATTAACTTAATTATCCACGGAGATATAATCTATTCTGTTTTCATTCAACCAGTATTTTAAACATTACCAAACTATTTCTAAGTACTATGCTAAGCATTGAAGATGTAAATATGAATAGAAAGTCTGTCCTTATTTAAAAAAAAACGGCATCATAGTTCAGTTTTATTTCGCTGTTTCTTGTGATGTTATTTGTGATGATATAAATGGTATAGAGAAACAAGAAAATAGAAAGAAAATTTGAGATTCAGAGTAATAAGGTGAATTTGGAGTAGCATCGGTAAAACTGAATAGGAGTTTGTCAGACAGACGCCAGTGGAGAGGTCTGTCAGGCATACAAGACAGGATGTGCCAACTCTTAGAATGGCCAACAGTATGAGGGTGTTGAAGGACAGCATGTCCCTTCAGATTTGAGGACAAAGTATGACCTTGGCATGTATCAAAGCTAGGTCTGGGTGATTCTCATGTCGGGTAAGGACTCTTTGTTCTTTCAGTCACGTCTCATCTTGTTTTATTTATGTATGTATGTATGTATGTATGTATGTATGTATTTATTTATTTATTTATTTATTTATTTATTGAAAGTGTTAGCATTTAATTGGCCTCCCTGAGTGGCTTCAAGCCACCAGAACACAGGCACCTCCAACACCCTTTATCTTCTCTTCAGCTCTTCTGCTGAAAAATTTGGCTTTCACAATGACAGGCTGCTTAGGGAGCTTTCCCTTCCCCAGAACTTTGTAGTAGCCCGATCGCACGACATCAATGATGGGAGCAACTCCAGTCTTGTTCTTGACAGCGTTGACCCGAGTCTGCTCACTGACCAGCGTCCACAGTTTATCCAGATTGACAGTCGGGCAGAAGCTCTGGTTCCTCTTTAAGTGGTAATGCCTCATCCCAACTTTCCCGAAGTAACCTGGATGATATTTGTCGAAGTTGATCCTGTGATGATGCATGCCTCCAGCATTCCCGCGTCCTCCTGGATGCTTGCGGTGTTTACCGATGCGGCCATGGCCGTGGCTCACATGGCCCCGGAGTTTCCGGGTCTTCCTCAGTCTGGATGGCATGGCGGTGGCAGAAAGGAAAGATATTTATGTATTTATTAAATCTTTGTTGGTAACATACTGTGTGTTAGTTTGAGTTCAGTGCTGGAACTAGAAGTTCTCGTTAGAAAAGAAAGACATTGGTTATGAATATTTTAATACAACAATATAAATGCTTTACTATTAATTTTTGATTCATTAAAAAAAATGCTCCAGTTCTGAAGCTACCTGTGTCCTTTTCTGTGGTGGACACTTGGGGAAATTACTGACCTTTCTTTAGCTCGTTACTTCTCTGGGGAAACACCAACCACATAAGGAGGTTGTAAGCATTGATTAAGTTAAACCGTACACTCTGCTTGGAACAGGCCCTGACATTAACTAAGTGTTCAAACAATGTTCGCTACAGCCACGCTAATCATTATTGGCACGATATATTATGTCGGTACACGAAGGAACAATAGACATAAACCAGCAGAGGTCAGAGAAAGGCCTTGGGGAAAGAATTTTCTCACCGTAGAAACAAAGATACATGGGAATTACCTAAGTTAAAAAAACAGAGCTGAGATTTCAGACTAAGGGAGCAGCTTGGGCAATGACTTCTGAGAGTTGGAAAGGCTGGGAAATTAGAGACAGCTTAGCAGGACAGCGATATATGTAGAGATGGGGAGTAGGGAATGTAGCTGGAGAAGTAGGTCAGCTGTAGCAGCATCCTCAGGTAAGGTAACGAGCACTATCCTAAGGAGAATGACGTAATTGCTCTGCTTATAGGACAGAGAATGTCCAGGAATCAGGCAAAACCAGAATGGGCCAAATGCACTGAAGGATCTCAAAGAATTCACAGTAGCAAGTAGTCCCATCCTGAAAATGACCGTGACATTGAATGCTAGCAAGTTTGTGATAAGGGAAGGGGATAGGACACCCCAAATGCTGTAAACAATTGAGTACCAGGATAGACATCAAAAGGACAAAGCACAGGTCTTCAGTCCTGTAGCTCAGTGACCGCCCCCACCCCTTTTAGGAGTTAAACTGAAGGAGGCTCGGGTGTGCTGGGGAGAAGGCTGAGTTTCTCTAGTGAACGAGTTGGCGTTGAGATATCCGTCACACATGCCAGTGGAGAGTCGAACAGCAGTGGCAATGTGTGTCTCTATTACAAACGCTGTCTTTACGTGGAGGTTGTGTTTGGAGTTACTGTCACAGAGTTTAGCCTTTGCTGCCAGGATGAGTGTGCTTGAAGCAAGAAAGAGTGACAGAATCCTCGGTTTAAGAAAAGGAGCACAAAATGGAAGCCCAAAAGAGTAAAGGAAAGGGCGCCATGTAATAGATGGAGAGCCAAACAGAGGAGGAAGACTCAGCTATGTCAAAAGCGAGACTTTGACAAGTGCATAGGCGTCTTAAAAACAAGCCATGGGATTTCCTTCAACCTGATCACTAGGAGGGTGGAGACGACGGTGCAGCAGTTAACAGCACTCGCTGCTCTTGCAGAGGGCATGTGTTCAGTTCCCAGAACCTATGTCAGGCAACTCACACCACCTACCCCTCCAGTTCCAGGGGATCTGGCTCCCTGTCCTGGCCTCCACAGGAAACCTCACGCAGGTACAAATATGTATGCACACATGCAGGTGCATCAGCACACACACACACACACCAAATGAGATTTGAGAAATTCTCTAGTGAATTTGTTAGTGGTATTTGGGGGAAAGGGCAAGAAGAGTGAATGCCTGTTATGTCATGGGCAGATGTAGCAACTCCACAAGTTTGGCTTTAAGGGTTGAAGATGATCTAAAGAGACAGGGAATGCAGCTGATTATTTGTTGATCTTTTTAATGGACTATTTCTACTACGGGAAGAAAGAAGAACAATAGTTAAAGATGTATCTAAAGGGAGGTGAGCACCCGAAAGGACCTCAAGAAAGTCCTGCTTGTATGGGGCATGAAGAAAGGGTGTTGTGTGTGCCTGGAGGAACAGGAAGCTGCTCTTGGCTTCTATGCAAACTTCTAAGTCTTGAGGAGATGTGATGGGAGGCTTCAGGCAGAAGAGAGGAAAGGGAAGGTTTGAGGGGCAGTTCATTCAGAACTACAGAGAGTGGACTTTTGTGACAATTTTAAAAATTTTGTTGTGGTGTGAATGTGCGTGTGTGTGCGTGCATGCGTGTGTTTGTTTGTGTGTGTGTGTGTGTGCGTGTGTGTGTGCATGAGTGCATGCTTGCGGGGGCCAGAGGAAGGCATAAGAGAATCAGTCTTCTGTCACTGTGGGTTTCAGAGCTGAAACTCTGGTCATTCGTCTTGTGAGGCAAGGGCTTTTTCCCACTAAGTCATATTTCAGGTTCAGGAAATTTGATTTTGCTTGCTGTAATGATCAGCAGCCAAGAAAATAGATTAATCAGCTCTGAAGATTTCTCGTATGGAGTAAGAAAACAGGAAATGCGCTCTGATGGCTCGGGTACGGAAGTAACTGAACCACAAATGGTTTTGAGGAAGACTTTGAAGAACGAACAAAAGATGATAGAAGATAGAAAGAAAATTCAAGAGACTCAGATGTGTGGAGTAGTGAAAATCAAAAAAACTTGGATTTTTAAGATTTTGGACCATGAATTATTTATTGATGATGGACTTTATCATGAGGCCAGGTCACCAAACTGGACTTAGGTAACCCAGGGGCACAAGATACTGCTAGACAAGTGGGTCTAAAGTGAGCGGAGGCTTCTACAGTGAATATGTAGTTGAGAAATAATTACCAGGGGGGAAATGCCAAGGGAAGAGTAGCGATGTCCAAAGAGAGTGGGTGATGCTGGGGATCATGGGTCTCTGAGGTGTGTCACCCTTGTCCCCTCTCCTCAGTCACCGCTCTGTGACTGGTAATCCCTGGTCATTTCCCTTAGAAGACAGATGACCGCAGCCACACATTCCTAATAAGCGTCCTTTTCATTTCTTTGTTTATTTTTGAGATTGTAGTTCAATTACAAGATTTCTGCCCTCCTCCCTTTCCTCCCGCCACACCCTCTCATCTACCTCCCCCTGCTCTCCTTCAAATGTGTGGCCTCCTTTTTTGCTAACAGTTCTTTCTCACATATATATGCATTTTCACATATGTATGTATTCCTAAATATAATCTGTTAGTCTATGTAATTTACTTGGCCATTTGGCATCCAACAACCAATTGGTGTATTCTTCCCAGGGAAGATCACGGCTTTACCTGTTTGCACAATTGTTTGTGCAGGGCTGAGGCATCATGAACTTTTCACCACCCAGTTTGGCATGTCCACTGGTGCCATGCTTGTTCAGTTCATGTTCAGGTGGCCATGTTGCTGGGACTTTGTAGGTGTAGCTTCTGATATTACTAAAAGATACAATCTCACAGCAAATTCCCCATCCTCTGGCTCTTAAGATATTTCCACTTAGGACAGCCTAAGCTGCATAGTGGGACTTAGTCCCCCTGCCTTTACCCCACATCAAGCTAAACAAAACAGATGGCACTGGAGTATCTCCTTCAGTAGCAGGCAAAGCCTAACTTTGTACAGCCATCCCTTGGAAAGAATTACTTTTGAAGACTCTCCCATATCGCCAACAGGCTGGGGGATAGGGTTTACATGTCTTTAAAGGAAGAGCTGTTTCTCAAACTTTGGACAGCATGTGTACTCCTGGATTCCGTGAGCTAATTCCAAATGACTTCCGTCTCATCCCTTAATTAAAAATTAGGTCCATTAGTAGTTCCAATTAGCAACAATTAACCATTAAATTGTGTTTACTGTAAGAGACCCAACACAGTTGGAAGTGCTCCCGCAAGCCACACTTAGAAGTCAGTTTCCTTTCTCCCCTCAAACACTGTGTGTTTCTTTCATGGCATGGAGGCATTTCTTGAATTGTACTAAGCAATCCCTTCTCTTTCTTTTCAATAAGTTGTAATGCGGGGGACTTTGCTCTACTTGGCTATTCATCCAGTGGGTATTGCACACCCTCTATAGTATTGCAAAGAGCCAGGACACGGTGGCACTGAATGTGCCCTTTGCCTTGAGAGAACGAAGAGTCTAACAGTAGGCCTGGCTCTAGAGAGCAAGCACATGGCCCGGTAGGTGGCAGAGCTCTTGAATTGTCTGCCCACCAGACTACTCGTTAAACAAGATATTCATACACGTATTAGATACATGGGCATATGCGCACTGAGTCATCATGTTCCTGCTGGTGCATTATGGGAATATAGTTTGCAGTGATGTAGTCATGTGACTTCCTCTAAAGATTCAGCCAATTGACTCTTCTGGTACATGAAGATCATTGTTATTTGGCTCGGTGGTTTTTGGTTTTTTTTTGCTTGTATTTTGTTTCTGTTTTTGCAAGTGTGTGTGTGTGTGTACGTGCACATTCAAAGTTGATATCTAGGATCTTCTTTGATCACTTCCCTTGTCTGCTGGGATTACCAGTGGCCACCACACCTACCCAGACCCAGGAATCTTAACTCTCATCCTCATGCTAACAAGGCTAGTACTTCATCGACTGGAACTCATTGTTTCTGTGCCAACCCTTTGGGGAATATACAGGGATATACAAAACCAGACTATTTATTTTTGTGACCAGCAAAATGTATCTGTGAAGGTCTACATAGTAAAGAGTTGGGACTTTTCAGGGTCTAATGTCTTTGCCAGGGGAACATGGAGGAACCATGCACATAGAGGCAAGCATAGCTGTGTCATCTTATAGCCTCTGCTGAAGATGGTAAAGTGTGCACCACGTAAGCGAGATGATTTGAGATCGCTTTCCGTGGCTGATGTAATAAAGCCTAGCATGGTCAAGTATGCTTGTAATTCCAGCACTAGGGTGGCAGAAACGTGTGGATCCTTGGGCCTCACTGAATAGTGGGTTTCAGGTAAAGTGTCCTCAAAACAAAGTCAAATAAAAAAATATGCAATGTGTACAGCATCCTGAGTAATGAAAGCCCAGAAGTGGACTTCTGATGTACACTCATGTACCCACCACCCCCACATACACCCCACACACACACTTCATTTGTTATTACAAAGATAGTCAACTGACCAGATTTGATATACATGCTATAATTTGCCCACCGCTCTTCATCAGTATTGTATGTTCAGTGCTGTCCCTGGCATTTCTTACAAGACATGGGAAGTTCCTTCCTTTCAAGTCAGCATCTTTGTGCAAAGTGACAGAGACTAAAACAGAGCCAGAGAGACTTTTCTTAACACGGTCCTGGCACTGCTATGTCTTACCCAGGCATAGCTGCTCCAGGGTGTGGCTTGTCACCCTGAGGGAGTAGGTAAACCACGCTATCTTATTTCAAAATCAACTACTTCTTAAAGGGAGCCCGTGATTGATGGAGTGGCCGCCTTCTCGTTGGCAGTCAGAAGAAAGTGCCACACCTAGCTGTGTAGCAGCTAGGTGTGCGGGCAGCAACACGCAGTGGTTGCACAGCTCAGTCCTTCATCGAGGAGGTGGGCATTGACTTGGAGCCCAAGAGAAGCAACCAAAGTGTCACCTACCACGTGGGTCATAGCTAGCGCACTTTGACACTACATCCCAAAGTCAAAGATATGTTCATCCACAGAAGGACACAGCCTACGTAAGATGCCACCAAGGAAACTAAGACACACAAAGGCAAAGTGGATTTGGAAGGGAACAGGCTCCTGTGCGTGCTCCACACATCTGGCATGGAGAACTTACAGTTCCCTTATTAATCAATAGCATAGACTGGGCATTTGGGACGCAGTGAGAGACTTCAGCTGTGAATTGCCTGGGAGGTAGCACTTGCTGCAGGCAGTCTGGAAACACACAGGACTGAAGAGACACCGCTAACAGACATGTTAGCATTTCTCTAGACTCCATGGCAAATTAGTTCATCAGAAAGCAACATGCTGGAACCATCTGATTGTAGGTCCCTGTTGTAAGGCTTTCTGTGTGTGTAAATGGTGTGTCTTCACCCCTTCTTTCTTGGTGTCAGCATTCAGAAGTGCTGCGAGCTCCCTTGAGTCACAGCACTTGAAGTCATTGTCTGTTCTTTCACTCTGCATCCCACGCATAAGAAAGAAATGACTTGCCCGAGTCCAGGAGCCGGTGTCTCTCCTTAGAGGATTGCATGGGTTTCTTCTGCATCCATGGTGTAGTGTGAAGAGCCTAATCTAGTCGCCTTTGTATCCGAGTTATCAGGACAGTTGGAATTAGATAGGATATGGTGGCTTTTGCTTTTTCGCTCCTAAATGTTTATGAGTTTGGTTATTTTGTGTTATTCATCTGTTTTGTTTGGTTTTAAGAAATGGAATCATGTGTTTTCTGTTCTTAATTTGTGCTTTTTATTATCTAGCCCTTGATTTTATAAACCTCTGACACATTCAACGCGGAAGTATGAAGACGAGCCCCTGTTTAAAGATATACGGAAAAGAGGGGCAGAGTATATCAGTCAATGTGGAATGCTGACCTAGCGTGTTCAGGGCACTAGGATTAATCCTAAGACTATATAAACACACACACACACACACTCACACACATACACACATACAGACAGACAGAGAGAGAGAGAGAGAGAGAGAGAGAACTCGGAGGAAATACAGATGAGATTAGAGAAGCCTGCATGCTACAAAGACTCAGTGGGAAGGCAAGATGAAACTCAGACTTGATAATGCCTTGGTCTTGTGAAAATTGTGCACCACTCAGTGGTGTGAGTCGCCCATGTCCATGCAGATGTGAATCGAAAACATGGTATTAAACACAGAAATGTATTTAGAATCAAGAGACTGCACACAATTATTGACCTTGCTAGTTCATAATTCATCCTCGATGAGAGTTCCTAACATTTGCTTCCACTCACCTCTCCACACTTTAAATATACGTAAGAATTCATGCCCGGCTTCCTAACTGCACACAACACCGAGAGAAGTCATCGGCAGAGCATACAAGTGCTCGGGAAGCAACTGATTGATGAGACGTGACACATAACTCAGGCTTCCTTTCCTATATTCAGGAAGTGTGAGCATTTTCTCGAGGAGCACATTCTTACAGATGCTGTGAGAGGCCTAAGCTTAAAAGCCTGGTGGAATTTTAGAATATGGTTTATGACACACAAGTTGAAGAAATATTACAGGAGCTAATTCCATATTTTGTTAGCACAATTGTTATTATATAATACAATTATATTGTTATTATAAAACTTAAACATTATAAATAAGAGAAACAACATAATGCAAAAACCTGACAGTGATAACTGTCTATGATTTCCAGGGTTGAAAGATACGGGAAAAAATTGGAAACATATAACATGTTCACTTTTATGTGCTTTTAACTGCTCTTCTATAAACTTTTTGAAATTTTGCTTAGTAAATTACATGATTTATTAACATTTAAATAACATTTTCAGATATAGTATTAAGGAGACATGTTATTTTTATCTTTGAGATTGTAATATAATTATATTTCTCCTTTTGCCTTCCTCTCTCCAAACACTCCTGTATACCTTTCCCGACTCTCCTTCAATTCATAGCCTCTTTTCTTCTATTACTGCATGCATATATGTATATCCATACTTTTTTTAAAAATATTTATTTATTTATTTATTATGCATACAATATTCTGTCTGTGTGTATGTCTGCAGGCCAGAAGAGGGCATCAGACCTCATTACAGATGGTTGAGAGCCACCATGTGGTTGCTGGGAATTGAACTCAGGACCTTTGGAAGAGCAGGCAATGCTCTTAACCACTGAGCCATCTCTCCATCCCTGTATATCCATACTTGCTCCTAGATATAGTCTCTTCCGTCTATACACCGTTACTTGTTAGTATCAGGAACACAGGGCAGAAGTAGTGTCAGTGGGATGCTTCTGTCGCTTACAGCAATGTACAGAGGGACCTCTGCACTTCTCCCAAAGCCCACTCTTAGTGGGCTTTGCAAGCACTGTGTCTCCATGTAGATGCAGCTTAAATGTATTGAGCGTCTATAGGCACTTTTGAATTTTATGTGACTTCATTAAATATCAGCCAGAAGGTCATTGTCTCTAACCAGCTGGCTGCTGCTTTGGGTATTTTTCATGCTGAATCTAATTTCAAGTGATGTATTCCTGTCTTTGCAGGCAGCAGTTAGGAGCATTTAGAGGCTTCCCAGTTCAGCTAATGTGAGAATCTCAGTCTCTGGTGTTTGTTGAAATTGACATACAGCACTTAAAATTAGGCCCATACATAATATATCTAAAGTAATGTATTGATTGCAAGTATAATTTCCTCATGATAAATATGTATACACATCTACACTCTTATTATATACATATTCTCTAGTTTTCTGCCTAAAACAATATTGCTGGCAACCATCTGTTTCTCTGGGATGCACACCACATAGTATTTATAAGCTGTCAAAGTGAAGTAGGTTTCATTCTCAAGTCAATTTGTTGCCCAAGTCCCTGCTTATACTGCCTTCCTTCAGCGCTCTGTTTTATTCATTTTGACAATGTGGATTTTATCAGGTCAGTCCCGTTTTCCTCGCCTGAGCCAGGCACTCAGCTGCATTCCCTGTACTTGCTCTTTGATTAAATATTGATGGAAAAGCCATGGGCTAGCTCACCTTCACACTGCACACCAAAGCCACAATCACTCCCATTGTTCCCTTGCAAATGGAAACAAAGTCTTGAACAGACTTTCAACCACTCTTGTCCTTTGATCCGTATGAGGTGGGCACACCTTCAGCTGGCAGCAAAGCTCTGATGGTTACAGAGTGGCGGGTGGCAAACTCCTGTAAGGGACACTTTGATTATCCTGCCTGCCTTCTCTGAGCCCAGATACCTGCCCAGGAGACTCATCTGTCAGGGAAGATGGAGACTCCAGAATTGAGAAATTTGAGTTTTATTGAATGTGGAAGGTGAGGTCGGGGGTGGGGGAATAGATGCTTCTGCAATTAAAAGCATGTTCTTCCCATCTAGAAGACCCAAACTTGGATCCCATGTCAGGTAGCTCACAACCAATTGTAGCTCCAGCTCCAAATGATCTGGATCCCCCCTTTGCTCCTGTGGACACCTGTGCTCGTATTCATTCACCCCACCCCACCTCCTTATACATATAGTTTAAAACATAATTTTAAAATAATAATGGATACCCAAAGTCATGGGAAAACATTTGCATATTTCAGATATTTGGTGTGGAAGATGAAAACCTACAAACTAAACACTAGGGACCTACGATTGCAGAACATTTAGGTTCGTTCAGTAGGAGAAGGAGAGAGGATGCCCACCAATGACCCAAGGCCACCGAAAGAGCAAATCTGGGATGCACGTTGGACAGGCTTAGGTAGATGACAACTTGGGCTCTGTTGGATGTGTTCAGAAAGTGATAGGCTCTTCCCGACTGCTCCCTTTATCAGCCTTACTCAGCAGGTAGAGGGCCAAGGCAGGGGGCATCCTTGCCTTTGACAGAGGTCCAGCAGTCATTGACATTTCTCTGGACAGGGTGGTTTGTGCATTTGCAGGAAATGCTTTTTTGCATGTTTTGCAGCATTCGTTTATCGAGGGGCCTGGTCTGATGACCATGATTAACCTTTGAAAATTGTTTAATTGGATGTATTATGTACTTGGAAATAGCTACAGCTCATTAAAGGCCATTGGAAAGATTCCCATGAATTCTTCCCATGTCTCAAGGACAGTTTTAACACTGCCTGAAAAACACAGCCAAACACTGCGTGTCCCTGACAAAGGATAAACAGAAACACTAGGTAGGCCAAAAATAAGTGTTTTGTTCCTTGCATGTGCACACCTTAGGGACACATGGATTTGATCTACAGAGAGCACACCCTTGGAGTGTCTTATGTGTTGCAACTGATACACACAATCGCTCTCTAGGAGAGTGTCCATGTCCTCTACAGATGGCTCTTTGCGGTTCAGTGTGGCCTATCTTATGTTCCCTCCCCTGTTTTAAAGTTCTCAATATAAGACCTGCCATTTTTGATCATAGCATTGACTATTTCACACCCTCCCTTATGCAAAGATGAGAACCACCTTTCATCTGATCCTCAAGTATTTCCTTTTTATTTCTAGCCCCTGTTTTTTATCCTTCCTCTCTTTCTAACCTGTCTTATCAAACTGTAACTCTCTTGTTATTTTTCATCGGTTTGATCTTTTCTTGCCTTATTTGTTTTTGAGATAAAGTCTTGTTATGTTACCTGAGGTGTCTCTAGTTTGCAATCTTGCTGCCTTCACCTTCTGAATGAAGAGATAAAAGACATGTGACACCATGATAACTCTTCCTTCTGTTTTCTTATCTGTCCTGTCCTGTTTTTATTGATTTACAGTATAAATAACTCTATCCCATATACCCCTCCAGTACGTTCTGGCTCATGGTGCCTGTTCCTCTGCTTGATGCCTTGGGTAGGTACCCCTGTCTCGAGTTTCTCAAGGTTCTATTATTAGGACACTGAATTGTGTCATTCTCTCTCAGTGGTGCTGTCTTCAAGCTGGCATACACATGATTCTCATTAGGTATCTGTCCTCTGCCGGAAGTACCATGCCAGTGTTTCCAATAATGGCTTACGTGTTCTCATCCCATCCTCCCACTCCCATGTCCCCCTCTTCATATTCACAATTTCTGCTACTTTGGTCTCTTCAGAAAGCTCCCACTGGAAATCCCCTGGAGAGATGACTTCTCCATGCTAAGGTTTTTAAATTTAAGCATGGCTATGCTTTAGGGTGACAGGAGTCTTTGGCAGGGATGTGGAACACAGGTTGTCTTTGTAGGGAGGACTAGATGGTTTACTTGGCGTTGAAGAGAAAAATCTCTCAGAATTCCTTCTACTCAACTCTACTTCTAACCTCTTGTTTACACACCCTTCCTCGTTTATGTATTTTTTAACACATAGGCTGTTTGTAAACAGTTGAGAGCATTTTGCTCCCTAACCCTGGTCCAGGCAGATCCCTGTAGCTATTAGTCTATCACTGCAGATCTTATCTGGATTGGCATGTGGCTCTTTCTTTTTTACTCATCCTTCACACGGTCTGGAATACATTTTGAGAGTAATGTTTTGAAATACCTATGTACAAAGGCATGGTCGTAATTAACATTGATAAATGACTGTCCATACCAACTGGTTCCTGTTGAGAATAAAAAAGCATGTCAGATATTTTTAAGGTTTATTTATTTATTATGTATGCCTTGTTCTGTCTGTATGTGTGCCTGCACACCAGTGCAGGGTATCAGATCTCATTACAGATGGTTGTGAGCCACCATGTGATTCCTGGGAATTGAACTCTGGATCTCTGGAAGGTCAGCCAGTGATCGTAATCTCTGAGCCATCTCTCCAGCTACGCATGTCGGATCTTTTAACCTAATGTGATTTGCTCTAATAGCAAACCTTCAGCTTGAAATTAGGACACACCCGAGATGTATGTGGTTAGTGTTCTAGTTTCGTTCCACTGCGGTGACAAATGCCAGAACCTAAAGTGACTGAGGCGAAGAAGGGTTTATTTCAGCTTTCAGGTTAGAGTATGTTATTAAGGGAAGTCAGGGCAGGAACTCAAGCAGAAATTTGAAGCAGAAACCATGGGGGGAATGCTGCTGGCTGGTTCATACACAAGTTCATGCTTGCCTAGCTTTCTTATATAGCCTAATACCACCTGCCCAGGGAACGGTGCTGCCCACAGTGGGTCGGACCCTTCTGCATCCATTAACAACCAAGACAGTCCCCACAGACAAGTTCAAAGAGCAACCCAACTTGGGCAATTCTTCAATCTAGGTTTTCTCAGCTTACTCAAGACGGTGGCGAGTGGTCACTTAAGGCCAATCAGGACAGTTATCCTAAAAGATAGTGCCCTGCTGTGCTGGCTAAGAGCATTCTGTGCTTGCTCCACAGGCTGTAGTAAGTTGTCCCTGAGTTTCTGGCTGATAGCAGACCTAACGCTTTTCTTCCCCAAACTAGTACCCAAATAAAGGTGTGTATGTCTTAGAGTTTCTGTGACTTATCTTCTGTTCTTAGCTTCATCAGTCCGAGACTGTTTGTACAATGCCTGTTTCAACTATGGTGAAAACACACAGGTCTTCCAAAGCAGTAGCAAAGAAACAGTGGTACAAGCAAGATTTCTGCTTCGTGTAGATTTCAGACTTTGGCCAAGGGAAATAGTGGCATGGGCAGGAGAAACTGCTGGGCAGTGCATCTACTCTCTGAGGACTTCAGCCGAGAAGGTTGTTTTGTCTGCATGACAGCATCCCAGCAGCTCCCAAAACACAGATGAAGTACACCTTGGCATAGTGTCGAGCTATCATGTGTGGAGGACACCATAATACAAACCTTTAAAGCTTGCTTTGCTTACGTTTGCTGGTCATCATGCCACAGTTTCCACTCCTTTAGACCATGTCTCTTGCTCGGATGTTGGAAATCATTTTAGCCTGTTTTGGGTTGATGCTCTTGCCTAATGGACACCCTGACTTGTGGGGTTCCTTGTTAATAAACTTCAAATAAGGGTTTAAAGGCATCTGTTTGATTAGTCGGTTTGCTTCCCTTCTCTTCCCTCAGCTTCATCTTTCTCATTTATTGGATACTTCAGTTTTTTTCTGCAGGTCTAGAAAGCTGCCTTTGATCCCCTTGGGGAGCAAGGTGAGATAAAATTCAATAAAGGCTGGGAGTGGAGATCCTTAGTGTGTCTCTCAGCCAGTCACGAAGGACAAATCAAAGTCTACGAGAAAGAGTAACTCATCAACTCTCATTGCTGCCTGGAGAGCACACTTTTCAGACTCCTTTCCCTATCACTCCTCTTCCTGGCTCCTGAATGCCAAGATGCTTCCTCTGGTCACAGTGCTTTGGGGAATGAGTTTGTTCATAGCGTTTTCTTCCCCACCTGACTCATGTTGGCTCCCTGGAATTTCATACATGCCATCTGCAGCCTCTACGGGCCATGTCTTAAAGATCCCTAGCATCCAGCATTCTCTCTCTGTGTGTGTATGTATGTATGTACATATGTGTCTATGTATCTCTGTCTCTCTCTCTCTTCCTTTGATTCTGTCTTTCTGTCTCTGTGTGTGTGTGTCTGTCTCTGCCTAAGTTTTGCTCCAAATAAGTGGAAGAAAAAAGTAGAGATTGTATTAGTCTCTTGGATGCTGGAATTTTCTCTAACAGACTTGAAATATAAGATTTCCTCTCCCTGTGTTGTCCTTCGGTGACTGCCACCCCTGGGTAGAAATAGCAGGATATCCCTCTAAGTGGTCTCACTGAAACAAGGCATATGTCACTCAAATTCTCAGAGTCATCTTCCTTCAGAAACACAACCTGTTTTACATTCTTCCATCACCATGGAGACCTGGTCCCCAGCGCTCAGCCTAGGCTGCAAGGCTTTTCCTATGCTGACAGCTACTTTCCTGAGGTCCTTGTCACCAAACCTGATGATTTGAGTTCAATCTCAGGACCCACGTGGTGGACCGAGAGAACTGGCTCCTGTGAGTTGTCCTCTGACCAACCCATGCATACTGTAGTATATATGTACCCACATGCATGCGTGCGCACTCACACACACACATACAATCACACACAATTGATCAATGTAATTTAAAACTGAAATCACTTGCTTAATCATTTTTTTCTAGACAGTCAACATGTGCTTCTCTATAAGATTATCCTAAGTGATTTCTCAGATTTTCTTCTGAGTGGAGTTTTCTACCCTTTTTTGCTGCCTAGGTTCCTGGTGCTCACACTGTTGTGTTCCCATAACATCCCATCCTTGTTTCAATCATCCACTCATACCCTAATAGCCAGTGCCTTGTCTCTTGCAGAGTCCCTGGGGTACGGGCAGGGTGGTGCACTAGCATCTTGAGTGATAACCAGGACAAGTAATAGTCTCTTGTTATTTGTCACTGATAAATCAGAAGATCCATTCCCAACCTGACAGTCACTCTGGGATACTGACTGCTTATTGGGGAGAAGCAGCTGGCCAGTGGACACAGTACTTGGTTCGCCATAGTAGGGATTTTAGCTGAGATCAAACAAAACAGCCTTTCACCTAAGAAAAGTGTTTGTTTTTCTTTTCTCCCACACACCTTCTTATTTGTTTTGTCCTAATCCTGCATATCCATTACGAATTTAACTAATGTTTTCTGAATGACATTGGAAAGTTTTACAGATTAACAGTATTTGTGGGAACTTTTGAAAATCTTTTTTATTGCTTCTGTCCATAGTTTAGTTTTTTGAATTCTTTTACCCCAAGATGCTTTGGTCTTCCTTATCAATATAAGATCGGGAATAAAAATGTAACATAAGCAGCCCTTCTGTTGATTTCTTGAGATTCTTCCAACATCCATGCAAATACAGAACTGCTGCTGTTTTCTTCTTTAGGAAGGTGAGTTTGATTGTAGCTCTTGAACTCTGCTGGTTCAGGCCAGACTCGAGTGCTTCCTGCAGAATCTTTTAAAGTCGACTGGATTACTTCCCCTCGGCTGGTGTCTATAAGGTGTCGGTGGGCTTTAAAACCCACATGGCAGGCATGGGAGTTTATCACCTGAGCCACTTAGATTTCTAGTCCAGCTAAAGAGCCAGTCCCTTGTGATGCCAGAATACATGTGCTTTTTAGTGCCCGGGCCCTAAAACCCCTTTATCTTTGACTTGCACCAAGAGTGGGATCCACTCATTACCTCGCTTGACGAAATGATATCACATAAGCTTCCAGGCTTTGACCTGTACTGAAGAATTGATTAATGTGTGGGCAAACAGTTTCTATTCACTTTGGCAGTGGGTTCCGTTCATCACCTCTTCTCTGTAAGCCCCTCTAATCACCTCACCGAATAAGAAGATGCCAAGTTTGACTGGTCAAGAGAGGGCACTTACTGCACCCGAATTGTGGTGGTGAACATGTGGTCAGAGAATGAAGAGAACTTCAAAGATGAGCACTAAATTTTTCTCTTCTCGACTCCCCCGTGTGTGTGTGTGTGTGTGTGTGTATGTGTGTGTGTGTGCATGTACGTGCATGTGTGTGTGTGTGCGTGCATGTGTGTGCATGCATGAGTATTCTTCTCCCTCTCTCATTCGCCCATCTTCCCTCTGGAGGTTCCTTATCATCTACAGATGAGAAGAACAATGCCAGTAGAGTAGACTATGAGATGCAGCCATGAATTTGTAGTCTTATCAGAATTTAATCCTCCCTTTGTCCCAGAAGTCTACATTTTCATCTGTCCCACATTGCGCCTCTACTGCTGTGATAAACACATATCCAAAAACAACTTGAGGAGGAAAGGATTCATTTGAATTATACATCCTGATTGCTAATGTATCTGAGGGAGCCAGGGGGTGAACCTGGCAGCAGGAACTGAAGAAAGCTGCAGAGGAGTGACCAGCTCCCCTTGGCTTGCTCAGCCTGCTCTCTTATACAGCCCTCGTTCACCTGCTTAGAGGTAGCACTGCCCACAGTGTGATTGGCCTGCCCATATCAATCGTTAATAGAGAAAATGCCCACACAGGTTTGCCCACAAGCCAATCTGATAGAGGCATTTTCTCAACTGAGGTTCCCTCTTCCCATATATCTTTATCTTGTGTTACATTGACAAACATGATTTAACATTTTCAGTTCTCTATAAGCATTGGTGATACATTCATGGTCTTTGGTGTGGCAGCATCGTCAGCACCCTGGAACTGACTTTAAGGCCCACTGTAGACCAAAAGCATACCAAACCGGCTTGAGTCCAGCCATCTTCCTTTCAAAAACCCTTCCAGGTAATCCTGTTACACAGATGGACAGACAGGTCTGTGTGCAAAGGGGACTAGAATTAAAAAAAAAAAAGGTTAAAAGAAGACAATGAAACTGATGGTGGAAAAATGGCACTAAAATGCTTATGATCCTCCACCATTCAAACTTCCCCTCCCTTCTAGAATTCCATTACATTTGCTTTTTGATTCCGTGGTTCTCCTCTTTTTCCGTGATGCGTTTTGAAGTTCAGAAGAATTGGACTAAGATTGGAAATAAGTACAGAATTGGGTACCTTGGAAAGGGAAATCAATATGTGGATTTGAATGGAAGCCCTTACTCAAAACTGTCAGCCCCAAATGATCTATTTCATGACTCCTAGAAAAAAATTAAATCAAACCTGCCAGAGCCTGGGCAGAGCACATATATCCATCTCAGGATGGTGAGTTACGAAGCGGTGCCATTTTAGACGCGGAGGCCTAAAGCCAGAAGGAAATCTCAATGCTCATTCCTCGCCTAGAGAGAAGACCATGGCGGTTTACAAGCTCAACTGTAGGCGTGTGGATAGAGAAGTCCCCCTAGTATTTTAGCAGGCTCACACCGGAGATTTGGCTCAGATGGTGAGTTCAGCTCTATTTCCAAAGTGAACCAACGGGCTGAGAGCTCAGTGCTCGAGACCAATGACTGTTCTTGCAGAAGACCCAGGTTCCTTTTCCAGCATGCTCACGACAATACAGAACTGCCTGGGACCCCAGTACCAGGGAGTCCACCACCTTCTGACCTCTGTAGACAGCTGTGTGCACCTGGTGCATTGAAGCTCACACAGGCACATATACCCAAAAATAAATAATTAAATAAACCTTTAAAATGGACCACGACTTCCATGTAAATAAAAACTCTTCTTTGCCGCAGTCTCCTGCTGCCCCTGGCACGCTCCTTTAAGCCTGCAGTAGTTGGGATGACTAAATTGGCCCTTTGGTTTCTCCCTCCGTGTCAGTAACAGCTAAGAGGATTACCCTGTATTTGGATATGAAAGGGTTTTTTAAATTTTTTTTTTTATAACTGGTGGAATCTAATCCTGATTAGTCCCTTTTGTATTTATAAAACATACAAAATGGGAAACAAAGCTCTCGACTGAGTGCCCAATTTCACACCCGAGTTGACATTCTTTGACACGCTTCTAATGTGTTCTCTATTTGCCTGCAGAATCTTGGGTTGAGCTGGGAAGAAATTTCATTATGTCCTTATTTTCTTATTTTTTGTTCCATCCAGAAATACTTTAGTTTTTTTTCTAAGATATTTTTTATTACTCTCTGATCTTAATAAGTGATGGAATCCTCTATTAAGATGCCTGAGATTCGGCATATTTAACACAATTTTGTCACTCAGCTTGACTGACAGTTGATTGTAATGGTTTAATGAGGGAGAGCCTATCTGCATTACTTTACTGTTGCTGTGGTTAAAAACACCATGGCCAAAGGCAGCGTAGGGAAGAAGGCTTTATCTTGTCTTATGGTGCCAGAGAGTCTACTGTGCTTGGGAAGGTATGACACAGCCAGAAAAGCAGGGCCACAGGGGCAGCAAGCCTTATAGTCCAGCCACATGGAGAACAGCTAGAGAGGAGCAATAGGAAGTCCACCTCAAGTGATGCTTCCTCCAGCAAGGCTCACATTCTAAAGGTTCCATAATCTCCCCTAAACAGTGCCACCAACTGGGGGACATTTCCTAAGCATCCCCTAGAACAGCAGATCTGAAACTCTGAGACATATTACAGTCCAGGAGAGCACTAAATGTTTCAGTGTCCAAGCCATTTTCCAGGCCGATTGAATCAAGATACCTGTAAATGGTACCTCATGATACCTTGTCAAGTCTTTCCAGTTTGCTCCAGCATTAAAGCCAAACTTCAAAGCCCAGAATGCTGAAGTGCGTGCCTTGGCTTCAACTATTAGTGCTTTGAAAATGTAATTGGGAAGGATCACTACACTTGGATTTTATCTCAGTAAAGAAATTTGTCTTGGAGACATTAAGAGAATCACAGCTAACATCTGCAGAGTGGACACTCTCAGTCCTCAAGGGAGGAGAAGAGTGGCAGCCGTGAATGAAGGGGATAAAGAAGAAAGATCAGACAATGGCAATGCTGCGGAACACCCCATTGGCTTTTAGCAGGCTTTCCCAGAGACTAACAGGGGTCTTCTGTGGGGAATGCCTAAGCTAAAAGGCATGGAGCAACCCTTACAAAGAGTCTCCAGAGCTGAGCGTGGGTGATGCAGGCTTGCCATCCCAGCTCTTGGAAGGCTGAGGCAGAGGTACCCAAAGTTCAAGTTGAGCTTGGGTCACCTAGTAAGATTCTCAAAATACCAAAGGGTCAGGGCAGAAAAGGTTCCCACTTGAGTCTTGATTTGACATGGTTTTTGAAGACCTGGTTTTCCCCAGAGTATACCAAGATCTCATATAACGTTTGATAGTTAAGATAAGTTATAGAATTAAGCCCTAAGGGCCAGAGAGTGTACAATGTATAATACACATGTGTATGAGTTCATAAGCATTATTTCATACCTTAGGGAAGTCTGTCTCCAAACAGTCACAGAACAGAAGGGTTTTATGAACAGAATATAGGGAAATTCAACTTTTATCAGCAATGGAAAGATACTGGGAACCCAACCAGGTAAACAACTGGAATGATGACAGAAAGTTAATGCCAGGATACAGTAGGTCAGATGTTCAGGAGCATAGATGGGGTGAGAGCAAAGAGTAGATTCAGTGACAGGTGCAGCATGCAGGCAAAGGAATATGGGAGTTTGCACCTGATGTTCTTTTCTTGCTGCCGTCACTCTCTGCTTTCATTCTCTATGGGCTCTTCTATAAATGTCATCTCGGAACTTGACATCTCCAACGTCTCTCTAGTCAGTTCAGGTCTTTCAGTGAGTCCCATCCTCCCTCTCTAAACCTTAACCTAACAATTTCTCAGGGGCCAGGTTTCAGGGGGAAATACTAGGTTGCTGATGTTGAACCTCCGATTGAAGTGATATAAATTCAGGCCCCATGATGGGACCTTCGTTGTTGAAGGAAGAAAAAAAACCCAGAGTGTGGGTAACCTTGTCCACGTGGATTCTGAGGAGGTCTCACAAGACTGTTTCCTAGAATGCTTTCATTATGAAAAGCTCTGGAGTTCCTATAAATAGAATGGAAGGATCTTAAGTCATTAGACAAGTTGGGTTGAGATGAATGTTGAAAATTGGGAGCCAATGGTCAGTGTTCAAGAGCTTCCATCAGGAATTAAAGATTCTTGACAGGCTAAGGGAAGATTAAATGGATCCTGGATAAGACTCAGAAGCCTGTGTTATCTCTGACATGCTAGATTTCTTGACAGTTCAACAGAGCTGTTCACTTGTGCGTTTCTCTCTAACTCATTGTCTCTTCTCTAATTTCTCCTGTCTGAGTTTATATGGTCCCAGTCACATTGAAGAGTCAAACACTAAGATCAATGAGGTTTAATTTCAAACTGAAATCGATTGATTCTAGTATCTTAATTAAGTCAATGACGACATGAAATACTCATTTTCTTTATCCTTGTCTATATCTCCTCTGCGTGTCCCCTAGTTTCATATTTGATAACCCCAATCCCTACTACTCCATGCATATGAAGTGGCTGTTTCCAGAAGTCTCCATGAGAAGAATGTGTGTTTGAAATTTGTTAAGGAGCAGGTTGTCTTGGAGTCAGCACTAGGAGACTCAACATTGTGAGCACAGCTGGATTTATCAAACACTTTGCATAATGTCTGAGAAACACAAATCCTTTGGGCAAGAGACATAGAAAAGCAGGGCCAAAATTCTAGAAGAGTCTGTAATCAACCTAATGGTATCCACATCTTCATCCCCTAAATAGAAATTAAGGTATTCTAGGACAAAGCAGTGAGGGCTGGAGGACCTTAGTAGGGGCCAAACAGGCAAACCGCAGGATGCAGGTGAGTAGGAATTTGTTTGAGATTTCAGCGGCTGTTCTGGTGCCAACCAAGAAAAGACTTGCAAGGTGTTCGTTCATTATTTCATTCATTTAGTCATTCGTCCTGAAGTTTCTTTAATTTGGGGTCTCTAAATCAGTGCACCCTTCCTTATTTTCCCCATGAATGAGATTTGTGTTGAAACTGAAGCCTTTTAATTGGGTTTTTGTCTTGTTTATTTTATTGGTTTAAGAATGACATCCAAAACTCAAAGAGAGAGCCCAGCAGGTCAAATGTTCACTGTGCAACAATAAAGACCTGAGTTCAATGCCCATAACAGCAATACAGAAGCTAGGAAAGGTGGTGTCCTCTTGCCAACCCAGTGACGGGAAGGGAGAGATGGGAGGATCCCCCGGAACCACTGGCCTCTTCTAGCTGAATGTGCAAGTTCCAGGCCAGTGACACAACCTGTCCTGAGGAATGACACCTGGGGTTGATCTCTACACACAAGTGCACCAGGCACACAAGGGCACAAAAATACACAAATGAACACACACACACACGCGCACACACACACACACACACGATGTCACCCTGTCTCTGAAGCCTCATTGTGTAAAAGTGAGATGATTGGTTGAGACACCTTTAAATCTGGAGCTTACTGTTTCTGAAGCATAGTTATGAAGGATGAACAATTTCTATGAATTTAAGGCTTTGAGGACAGTGTAGACACTTCCTATCTGCTTGCTCTACTTCACGTTATTGTCATTTTGACTTGAATTCATCTCCTCTCCTACTTTCTCATAAAAATGCCATTTGGGGGTCACATTAATGAATGTGTTCGGGACTAGACACACAACAGTCATGCTGGCAGCTAGAAGCTGCATATGAAGATGCATTTCTGCCTCTAACTGTCCGTTGTCCACTGCCCACAGTAGTATCTCAATAGCCCTGGCCTCATACTGGGCTCATTCTTCTTGTGGCCTCTCTGTTCTTCTCTTCCATCTGTCTCTCCCAGGTCCCCTCTCTTCTCCTCTCAGAAACAAAAGCTTTTGAGAGCCATCTTCACAGCTGTTTCTTTCATTTAGTTGACTGTCTGTTATCCATGTCTGTAGGGACCTACTGAATACCCCAAGTGTTGTCAATGTCATTTTCAAGAGAAAATAAATGAGCGTTTTCTGACCAAACTGAATTTTGATTATATCAGTTGTCAAGAAAATGAGTCTTGTCCTGTAATAATAAATGGATACCCAACTATTAACAATATACAACCATCCCTATGCTAAGAACACTGTGCTTTTTCATTTATGTTCTCAGTAACTAATACCTTAAACTATGAATGTTTGACTTTTTATACAACCAAACAACAACAACAAAAATAAAGATCTAGACATACAAAGTAGATCCCTCTTACCCGACATGTTGAAATTCAATGTACACAGTGTTCCCTCAAATCTTTCATTGAGGAATGACCTTGCTCTGGAGTGCTCGTATCATATTGTTCTGAAATACTAACTAGAGAATTGCTTCTGACCCCACTTATGTAGGTAATGATTATTTTGATAGAGAAGCTATTGAGACTTGCACAATACTATCATTTCTCAGCTGAGAAATTCTTCTGCTGTGTGTATTAGAAACCATCACTTCAAGATGAAATTACTAGGCTTTTTAAAATTAATTTGACTTTGATGTGCATGTGTGTGTGTGTGACATGTATAGTGCCTAAGGAGGCCAAAAGATGCTGTTGAACACACTAGAGCTGGAGTTATAGGCAGCTGTAAACTGTCCAACATGAATGGATGTTGGGAGCTAAACTCAAGCAGCCAACTCCCTTAATCATGGAGCTATCTCTCCAGTCCTGAAATTTCCATCTTTCAGCTTCTTTTCTGTTCCAGAACACTTGAACATAAACCAGGATAGCCATCTTCATCATCCATTCACCTTCATCGGAAGCATCGTGTTAGAGTGCTTTCTTCTCTTTGTGGTTTTGCTTGTGTGGGGCTGGGACCTCACACACAGTAAGACAAGTGCCCACCATTGATCTAAATCCCCACCTGAGGTCATTTAGTTCCTAAATGATCTTCAGCCTGATGGGGTTGATTATAAGTAATCCCAAGTCACTTTATTGCCAATCATCTAGATATCAAAAATAAACTGCATTCATTAAGAAAGAGCATTTCCTCATATGTTAAATGTAATAGTACTACTCACTTGGTGAATATGTTAATATGGCCAGGGTCATATTAACAGAGACAACTTCCAAAAGTTGGTTCTTTTCTTCTACTGTGTGGGCCCAAAAGATTGAATTTTCAGTCTTGGTGGCAATCACTGCTGCCTCCAGAGCCGTCTCCCTGGCCCCATAAAGTGTTTTCTAACAAATATTTCTCAAAACTTACTCTACTGTAAAGTTCATCAGAGAGATCTCCCATTTAGCTTTAGATTAAACTGGCATTCAGACATTCTTTCTTTCCATTCTCATGAGTAAACAGCCTCTAGCAGTGAGGGTATATGGCAGAAGGATAAATACTAATTTTAGAACTACTTATACCTACTTATTTATTAAGTTAGAATTCTCTGAAGTCTCACCTGACCAGGCTGGAAATGGGAAATGAGCAGATGCCTGGAGCCCTGCTCTAAATCCCTTGACCCACTCACCGTTCTAACTCAACCATTCTGAGGCTTCCTGATGGCGGAAGTCAAAAGATAATCCCACACTAGTTCAGAATTATGAATGATAAAGGGTTATTTATTTAGAGGAAAGTTACAGATCACTGTCCTAGATAACAGTCCTCTGCCCCACTGGGGAATAGGAACAGAGTCTAGCAGCCAGAAGCGAGAGCAGGAAGTAAGAGAGAGAGTGCTCACGTGTTACAGCTGCATTTACAGTATAAGAGACCATGCCCAAGTGGGCTGGTATCTTAAAGGCTATTGGCTAAAGGAGCAGAATGTGTTCCCATAGCAGCTTCCTGTTCTATGTACCCTTGTTCATACTATAGTTGAACATGTTGTCCAAAGGACCACATTTTTTGCTGTTGTTGCTGACCCGAGGTGATTTACTGTTGCCTTTCCATCATCCTAAGGACCCTTTTTAAGCCCTAAAGCAAATCCCCCTGTCTTCGTGGTCTGCATAGAATGTTTTCTCAGCTTCATGACTTACCTAAATCCTGGCACTTTCTAATAACATGGCTTTTTCATATGGAAAGTCACCTGCTGTCTGTGTCCATGCTCCTGGGATTGGTGTTGCTGGAAGGACATGTGGACAATGGACATGTAGACAGGCAGTGTCTCATCTAGATCTGGTATGACCTCTTCTTTCTTTTCTTTCTTCCTAGTTTCCATTTCATTTTGTAATTAATATGCAAAGTATTCAGTTTGGGGCACAATGAAATGGCTCAGCAGGTAAAGCTACTTGTCACCTTTGATAGGTGACCTAAGTTCGGCCCCAGGGATCCACATGGTAGGAGGAGAGAACCACCTACTGCAGATTGTCTTCTGACCCCCACACACATGTGCACACACATGGATGAGTAAATGCCGTGATTTTAAAAGCCTACAAAGTACTGGAATTCACTAATGCACTTTAATGCATGGTTTGTTTGGTTGTCTCTCTCCACCCTCGCCATAGCCCTTGTATCTCTCAGCCTACAGCGGCCTCTTATGCACTCTTGTGGCTCTTGTGTTTTAGCCTTCCCATTGGTAGCGCTGTCACCAAAGGCTCTTTCCTTCCCTCCCACGGCCCTCATCGTTACCCTGGTAGCCTGAAGACTCAGCATGGCTTCTAGTTTCCACCACATTCACACCACAATTCAGTGTCTTTAGCCTCCTCATTACTGACAGCCTTGAAGCCATGTCAACACAGCCATCGCCTTTAAAGACTAGAATCTCATTACAAGGTGCTTATCTGGAATTGTTAGAAATAGTGGAAATGGGTTAAAGTTGACTTCAAGAAGCAATTATATAATATGGTATTCTAAGGTAATGGTTCCCTTGACAGCTAGCAAGCAAATTATTCTTTGCTCTTAGGAACACACATCTTTTCTATGTCTTCCTCCTGTTATATCATAGAACTGCTAACTCCATATTTCTGAGCATAAATGAGCTAGGGCATCACGTTTTCTTATGCACACTGGCCGTTTCCATACACATATTTGTTCTGAATTTCTTGTTGCTTTAATGACTTTCATATTGGCATCATTGTAGATCCCCATGCCATTGTAACAAGTTCCATAAACAAGGCAGTTGAGGTAGTTCAGCTGGTGAAGGTCCTTGCCACCAAACCTGAAGGCCTTGCCTAGACCCCAGGATGCGCATGGTAGGAGGAAAGAATCCATTCATACAAATTGTCTTCTGACCTACACATGAGCACCATATGAACACATGCATACACACATACATACATACATGCATGCATACATACATACATGCATACATGCATACACACATACATACCCAGACACAAATACACACACTTTAATAAATGATGTAAAAACTTTAAAGAAATGTTATGGAGAGGTTTGTGCATATCTATGGAAATGCACATATACTCATAATTAGAACCTTAAATTATAAAATTGTTAACATCTTTAAATATAATCATATTGTCTATGACTGAAGGTGGTTCTATTTTTTCCATCACTATGTATTCCATTTTTTGCCATTGTTTATTACTTAATCCAGACCTTAAGGATATTACTAGAAGAAGGGAGAGGGAAGAAGTTAAATTTCATGTGAAAACCCAAAGGAAATTGTTGCCTATTTCCACAAGTTAGTTGCATGGTTTTTGTACATAGATTTATCTATGTTAGTCTCAACAATGTCCAAACTATTCTTTAGAAACAGATGGCATATTTTATCAAAAACATGGATTCTTCGTCCTTTGAAACAATATCATAATTGCCTTCTATTTCCCTCCAGTGTGGCATAGTCTGTTGATTTCATTTCAAATTAAGCATGCCTTGAAACCCTGAATTAAACCCACCCTAGACATGTTGTGTATTTTTAATGAGCTAAAATATAATTGAAGAAACTTATATGTGTGTTCATGAGGGATACTTCGCTATAAATTTTCCTTCTTATAATGCCCCTGTCCTATTTTGGCATAAAGAACTTGCTGGATTTATAAAACGAGTTAGGAAGTGGCCTTTGGTATTTCCTGGAAGAGCTGACCCAAGATTACAGTTATACATTCCTTAAATACTTGGCAAGCTCACCAGAGGAGCCAGCTGAAGTCAAATTAGTTATCATAGCTAGTGTGGGGTAATTAATTCAATTTGTGGCATAGCTATTAAACTAAGCAGGATTTCTTTGACTTTTTGTCTGTTCTGCTCAAGTCTACTTTTTGGTAATCTGTCCATCTCACATAAGCGGTCAATTCTGTTGACATTGTTCATGACGTCCTTTTCTGTTTTCTTCTTTCCCAACCCCATGCTCTACAGAGCTGTGTGGGTTGGTCTCACTGCCCTACCATGGATAAGCTCTTAACTTACAAATGGCCTCAGCCCAGACAGTCAGTTCTCAGTTTATCTGATTTACTATCTAATTGTTCAGGGACCTCTGTGCTAGCTGAGCCACTACTATGGCTGTTGGTTCTCTGATTTCCTTACAGGACATACCTATCACACAAAAAATTGAAAGAAGGAAAATTCATAGTGTCTCTAAATGGTTGCTTCTGCAGCTAAAGAGATGGTAAAGTGGTTAAAAAAAAAAACCTTACCGTTCTTCAGAGGTCCTGGGTTCAATTCCCAGCATCCATGTGGCAACTCACAACCACCTGTAACTCCAATTCCAGGGTATTTGATGCCTTCTTCTGGCCCCTGCAGGCACTGCGCACATATGGTACACAGAACTATTTCAAATTAAAATTTTAAGGCATCCTTTATTATCAGCTTCACTTCTACAGCATTTCATTTCGTTGTAATCACAGTGAGCTATACACATGCAAAACCTTAATAGGCTTTTGCAACATATTCATTAAAGCTGCTTCCCTAGCAAGTGCGAAGGCCTCTGCGGGCTGCGAGAAACACACCACAAGTCACCACTTTCCACTGTGAGTCACACGGGTGGGGGCTACTAAATGTCCTGAAGAAAAGCACCAAGGTTCTTCTTCTTGGCCCACACTCCAACAGCAAGTGGGCCTCAGTGTAGACAGTGACAGCAATCACCCTTCCACTTAGCGCTTCTGTGTTACAGACTCAGGAGGTGTGCTGAGTGTTGCTCTGTTATGTCACGGCCTGCGCATACTCTTGAATTCTGTCCAACAAGTCCAAGGACAAGTCTCCTTTCCCAGTAGACAAGAGAACCTGGTGTGTGTCTCGCCACCTATCTATTAAGAACGGCTAATGACCAGTCCCAACTATTTCCATACCATCACCTTAGAAATAAAATACCGTGTTTCATATATCATGGCTAACTTATGCATTATAAAACAGAAGTGACTGTCCTTTGTGAGTGTTGTCATTCCTTTCCTGTTGTGCTGATAGAATACCCCCAATTAGAGCAGCTTCAGGGAGGAGGGGCTTATTCTGGCTCACCACCAGGGGATCTAGTACAGTCCATTATGACAAGGAAGCCCTAGCTGTGGGGCCAAGGCAGCTCATCCTGTGCATCTGCCGTCAGGAAACAGAGAGATGGCTGCACTCATGTTCTGCTGGACCCTAAATGATAGAAGAATGGTCCTGCCCACTTACAGGGTAGACAGTTACCACCTCTAATGACCTAATCAAGATGATGTTCCACAGATGTGTCCAGAGGCTAACCCAGTCAAGATAATCCCTCATGATTGTGCCTGGAGGCTTGTCTTAGTGTGTCTCTAGATCCTGTCAGGTTGACGAGGACTGCTTATCATGGTGTGCATCCACTTTGTTACCCAGTGTTTTGTTAGCTGAGCTGAGCAGTTGGCATAAACCTGACTTCATTTGGCATACTTTCCTTGGAAGGACAGTCTCCAGCTGTCTTCTCTATTGATGGGATCATCTATTCAATAGCGTGAAGACCCACAGAGGCTACTTAGACTTATTCAGTGGCAGCTCTTTTAACTCAGATCATCAAAGTAAGCACATGAATGGCATCTTACCCAGGTCCAGGCATATGGTATCTCAACTCTGAAATGATTTATATAATTAACAAAGCAGTGTCCTCAAAGCTCCAGAATAGGACTGCAGAGATGACTCAGCAGTTGAGAGAGCTTCCAGGTCTTCCAGAGGACTCAAGTTCAGTTTCCAGTGCCCATGTAAGGTCACTCATGGCCATGTAACTCCAGCTCCAGGGATTCTAATGCCCTTTACTGTCCTCTGCCGGTACTACACATGTACACCTACACAAAATTAAAAATAAATCTTAGGAAAAAAAAAAACCACAACCACAATAGGGATCCTTGAGATACCACTTTACCCGTGTCTCAGCCACTTGCCCAATGAATCACAGCTTGGTTTGGACCCTGCATGTTCAAGGCTTTGGCTGTGGTTTTGGAAGTAACCCACACCACTTGTCCTTAGTCTTCCACAATCTCCCCTCCAGGTCAGGTCAGCAGTCACAGGGACATACATTTCTACAGCTTCCCTTATCCCCTTCGTCGGCTTTCTGAATTTCCTGGGACTGTACTGCCTCCCTTTTCTGAAGCATGCTCCATCCTCATGAGTTTATAGACATGACTGACAGCACCCAAGTCTAATCATTTTGCAGCTCCAAAGGAGGTAGCTGTTTCAAGTATTTAGCAAATTCTGAAAGGGTGGACCTTCTTCATCCTTCCCAAATAACTGAAACAAGAAGGTGCCCCACAAGAAGCATATGAAGTTCCTGGTTTTGTTTCACTTTGATGAGGAAGCAGACCAATCCAGAAGTGATCATTTTCCAGGTTTTTTTTTTGTTTTTGTTTTTTGTTTCCTTTGAAACAATCAACAACCATTCAGAAATAGAAACATCTTGTCCCAATTCAATTAGGCAAAAGCAAGCTACCTTTCCAGTCCTGCATTTCCCTGTCCTTTCCCCGCTCTTCTCATCATGACGCAGTGTCTAGACTACTTGGAACAAGTGAAAGAGTCTGGAATTCATTCTGTGGCTTTGCAAGTGGCCATTCAGCACTTCATCACACCTCTACAGCAAAGTCCGTGATCTGGAGGAAAGAGAGAATTTTTCAAGTGGTTACAAGAGAAAGATATCCATAAATACATAACCTAAAGCTGCTACTATATGGAAAAGATTATACATATCCATCCATGTTGTCTGCCTTTTCATTTTAATAGAATTCCTTTCCACAGCTCGATCAATAATATACCAAATAAATAATTTGTAGTCATAAAAATTTATGGCAGATATTTTGTAGCTTTTGGAAGACAACCATTAATAAATAATTAGTCTAGGGTTGGCACGATGTCTCCATGTGTAAGGGTGCTTGCCGCTAAACCTGATGATCTGAGTTTAATCCCTGGGATCCACATAATAAAAGTAGAGAATGAACTCTGAACTCCTCATGCACTGTAGTTTGTATGCACCACACATGTGCCTGTGTGCATGCAAAACAAATAAAATGTGATTTAATTTTAAAAAGCTAAAATAAATACCCTGAAGCAGGCATGTCTATTCCTGTGAAGTTGTCTTATTAAGTAACCCAGAGTATTGGCCAAATCAGAAACGATAGAATTGGGCTCAGTGGCTTAAGTACCTTAAGTGCCTCCCACAAGAATGAGAATCCTAAGCTTGATTCCTAACATCCAAATAAAAGCCAGGTGTGGTTTGCACAACTCTAAGCCCAGCCCTCGTAGTTCTGCATGCCTGTAAGCCCAGCCCTTGCAGGGATGAAAGTAAACAGGGGCCCTGGAGACTGATGGTCAGCTAGTCTAGACGGGTACTGAGGTGTGGTTCAGTGAGAGACCCTTTCTCAAAGGATAAGGTGGAGAGAGATGATGGGGGAGCCGAACACAGCTTGCTGAAACTGGATTGTCGGGTCTGCATGCAATTTGTGTGTGCTCGCACAGAATTCCAGCTGGATGCTGTGAGAGAAAAATTGAGAACTGAGTTTGCGGTCAGTGCCATAGCCATTTCCCTGAGTGCTCTCTCCTAACTCAGCAAGGCTGTCGCTCCTTCAGGCTTCACCCCAGAAAGTCTGTCAGAGGAGAGCCTTGCCTTCAAAGTTTATCCACAGATAAAAGTCTTAAGCGTCTTAAATCCACACAGCACTGGCTTGCTTAACATAATCTGCCCTTAATTTTCAGAAGATCTGCCTGTTAAACTTTCTGTGACAGAAGAAAAGCAGCCAGAAAGATACTCCTGCTGAATACTCTGTGCTGAAAAGAGCTGAGCCTGGGCTAGAGACATCTTTACTGTCTCTGTTTAGAACAGTGGCATGACGTTACATTACCCAGTGTAATAGGGTAGTCTAGCCTATAAGAAAATTAGAGGTTGTGCTTATGAAAATAGAAAGGCACCCAAAAGAGGCTGGGGAGATGGCTCAGCTGGAAATGGGTTGTGTTACAGGAACAAGGACCTGAGTCAAATCCCAGAACACACATAATCAAAGCCAGGTGTGATGATACATTCTAATTCCAGCAGAGGAGAGTGGGGACTAATGGATGTTTGAGCAAGTCAGTCTATCCTACTGGGCAGTGAGAGACACTGTCTCTCAAAATAGCATATAGTTCCTTAGGATTGATAATAGAGGCTGTCTTTTGTCATCTACACTTGTGCAAACATGTGCACATACACCTGTATACACACATGCACACATACACACAAACATACACACACAAATGTATGGAAAAAAATCATAAAAAAATAAATTGGTGACATGTGATCATGTTTTGAAGGTTTCAAAATTTATTCAGTTGTGGTGTGTGTGTGTGTGTGTGAGAGAGAGAGAGAGACAGAGACAGAGAGAGAGACAGAGAGACAGAGAGACAGAGAGAGAGAGTCAGACAGACAGAGAGAAACAGAGAACTAGAGAATGTGTGGTTTGTACACATGAGTGTAGTACCCACGGAGGCCAGAAGAGGGCAATAGATCACTAGAAAGTGGAATTATAGGCGGTTGTGAGCCCCATGAGGGTGCTGGGAACCAACTCTGAGTCCCTGGAAGAGCAGCCAGTGCTCCTCGTTTCTTGCTATAAAATGAGTGAACCAGTCTGCAAACTCAGACTTCAGAGGAGAATCTGAGTTTGAATCCCTCCATACACACATCACTTTTTTGCCATGTTCTAAACCCAACTGAATGTTAGCAAAGGAATGAAGACTTATTGATTCAGTTTTACAGAGGCAAAACACAGATGGGGCTTTGAATAATCCAGTCATTTGAGGAAGCTTAGCTACGAATCACATAAAACGTTCTCATTAACCAGACTGCTTGAGAATGCTTTAGCTTGGTAGGGAGTTCTAAATAATTCATTGGATTCCCATATCAAAGTCAGACATGCTTCCTTATAGACACACAGAGGAATGTGAGTACACCCCGGGGCACTGGTGACATCATCACTGTATCCAAATGTCATGCATTTGTTATCAGATCCAGGTCAAAGTTCATAACTGCTAACTCTAGAGTATAGAATACCCCAGATTTTTCCATCCCCGCCTCCCTCAGATCCACAAATGATGCTGATCCTCTTGCTAGACAATGAGAGGAATAGTAAAATATCCCCAAAGTCTGTGAGCATGAAGACCAGCAATGATGCTCTGCCCCGAAGTAAATCAGATACACACGGCACAAACCTGCTATGGGATCTGAGCTTCAGAGGACCCATTCCCTAGAAATAAGGTCTAAGCAAAGGTCCTAGATAAATAAACATTTTGAAAATGCTGTCTTAATCAGCTATAAGTAGGCTTTTTAAAAGCATGAATCTTCAGCTCCTTAATATAAATTATTATATTCATTTTTATTGGCCAAAGGAGTGGGTGTATCATATAACGTGGTTCAAATGCACTGGAACCCAGGGTGTTTTTCTCTCCAAACAAGTTGTGTTTCCAGAGCTGGAGTCACAGGTGGTTGTGGGCCACGCAATGTGTGGGCAGGGAATTAATCAAACTCCCAGTCCTCGGAAAGAGCAGCAAGTGCCTTTAATCACCGCACCGACTCTCCAGCACCTGGGGCGTTTTCTTGACTAAGCACATACCTAGCCAAAGGGTGCTAGGTGGGAAACTGTATTTGTCAAAATGTCACTGTAATATTCTATACTTATCTGAAAACTTGAAAGAAGTTTAATATCTGAATATTTACTGTCCACTCTAGGGTGCAAAATAATGAGAAGGACTGGCTGGGGAATTGGCTTTAAGGGTGGACAGACAAACCATGGAGCGGTGTGAAATTGAGATCTTGATAAGCGTGGAATGACTGAAGACCATGAAGCATGTTAATTTGTAATGAAATATAAGGGATTTGACATGGATACGCGCGCTCGCGTGTGTGTGTGCACTTGCCAGTGTGCTTTAAGTTGCAGGACTCAGAACACCTCTCCCACCATTGTGGGTCCTGATGATCCAACTCAGGTTGTCAGGCTTGGCAGCGAGTACCTTTACTTTCCTACTGAGCCAGTTAGCTAGTCTTCCACATTTTTATCTTCTCAGATTATTTTATTTTGTGTGTATAAGTATTTTTGCCTACATGTATGTATTGTGCAGGGGGCCTGTCTGGTGCCTGTGGAGGTCAGAAGAGGGCATATCCCCTGGAATTGCAGATAGGGATGGTGGGAACTGAACCTGGGTTCTCTGCAAGAGTAGCAAGCGCTCATATCTTCTGAGTCATCTCTCCAGCTCTGGCCTCCCTAGTTACTGAGATACTGAACCGTGTCCCTCATTGAGCCTGGGACTCACTGCTCAGCATGACTAGCTGGCCAGCAAACTCCTGGGTTCATCCTGCCCCCTCTCCCTAGCATTCCCCAGTTGTGCACCCCTGCATTGTGTATTTATGTGGGTGCTGAGGCACTGAACTGGGGTCTTTATGTTTACTTGGGAAACACTTACTGACCGAGCTACCTCCCAGTGTCTCAACTTAGATGCTTTTATTCAGCCATTAGATGAGCCCTTCCTGGGCCCTGGGCATCCGGAAAAGTCGGAAACAAATAAAACATGGCTTGTGTCTTCCAACAGATGGCGTTCTGACCATTTTGTGAGAGGCGTGACAGTCGCCTTAAGAGCCCCCGGGTCTCTGGTGATGTGAAGTGCAAGTGCAAATGGCACTTAGCCTTTCAAACAGTTGCTCTGTCCAGATTACAAAATGGGTTTCTTATGGCTGCAAGATGAGCTCAGTTATTTACTTTCTGTGCGTGCACGGAAGACAATGGTGTGGCTTGTCTGGCGTAGGGTTGTTTAATTAAGACAATTTTTAGCAAGCATATACAATACAACTGTACTTAGTTTAGAATGAGCATGAGTGTATTTCAAAGTCACTTGATTGCTCCAATCGTGTGTATAAACATTAAAGAACCCCAGCTGACGGGCTGGACAGCCTTCATCCAGCCTTCATCCAGCGTGCACCTTTGCATCGGTGTGCATGTAACCGCCAGTCTGGGCTTTACTATCGCTTTGTGACCTTACTATTTGACCGCAGCCATTTGAGAAGCATCCAGGACTAGAGTCTTTAGGTGTTTTATGAAATCCAGTCTTAGAACCTTTGAGAGAGAAGAAACCTTTCTTCAGTGGCCTGACTCTAGCCCTGCAGTTTTGGGATGTGGATCAAGGTTTAGAAGCCAGCAAACAGAGTGTGCCATCCTTTAGTTCATGGAGAGTAGGGTTACAGAGAGACTACACATTACAAATGGGAATGCAGGCCATAGTTAATCCAAATATATGTGGGGTGTGTGTGTGTGTGTAGGGGTGCATGTGTGTGTCTGTGTATGTGTAGGGCTATGTGTGTAGGGGTCTCTGTGTGTGTGTCTGTGTGTCCACATCTTTTTTCTGAAATTCTCCCCTTTCACTACAGAAAATACATCTGTTATCCACAATAATTTACAAATAGTAGATATCAAAATTTCCCCCAAAGAATTATTTTTTTATCATTTTTAATTATGTGTTTGTGTGTGAGGGCTGCGTGTGTATATGTGTGCGCGTGTGTGTGTACATATGTACAAGTATCTGTGATGGCCAGAAGAGGGAGTCGGTTCTCCTGGAGCTAGAGTTACAGGTGATTGTGATCTGTGTGACATGGGTGCTAAAAATCAAACTCGGGTTGTCTGTAGAGGAGAATACAGTCTTAAAAGGCAAGGTATCTCTGCAGCCCTATGGACAGTTTTTTAAATAAGGTATTAGGAAGAAAATACTCATGGTGCCTTGAGGATGGGACAGAAAAGGGGGACAAGAGAGACTTCAGCATTACCTGGAACAGTCCCCCCACCTTTGCCGTGCTTTGGGGTGGAACTCACAGCCTTGTATGTTTTAGACAACCACTCTACCACTGGGAGACATCCCCAGTCATGTATTTTATATTAACAGAGGTGATGGGAAAACAACATTTGCCCATTGATGTATTGCTGTGTAAATATTTCTTACACGGTTCCTCGACATTTTAGTTAGAAATCATTGCTTCCAAATGAAGATGACGATTCATTCATTCAACAAATGCCTGTCGGGAGCCTGCTGTGTGATGGGTTCTACCAATAAGATGGAGAAAAGAGCGGACACCATCCTCACACTTAGAGAATTTGCACTCAGATGTGAAAGTGGAGGCAGTCCAGCTCTTACATTGAATACCTAGACTGCATCTTGGGGGGTGGGCTGAAATGGCCTGTGCTGATATGGAAAAGATGAGCTCTTGCTGACATAGGATCAGTAAGCAGCAGTCCCTGATGATAAGGCCTGTCATTGTCGGTGAACATGGAGTTTAACGAGGCATGCGCTCTCCTTTTGTCATCTCATGCAGCGTTCCACCTTTTCTCCGGTTGCAACCCCAAGTTCATTGCATTTTTCTTTGATTCTCTCTAGTATATGACTGCTGCTCCTATGCAAGGGACCTACATGCCCCAGTACACGCCTGTGCCTCCGACAGCTGTTTCTATTGAAGTAAGTCTATCCTGTAACCCAACGAGGCTAGGAAAGCGGGATCTCAGCCACACGGGCCCCCATAACCTAAGGAATCCTCAGACAAAACTTTTATGCTGTTGTGAAGCACTTTCCTGCAAACTGAGCATACATAAGTCTATACGTCAGCTCAATCAAACCTACATCTTGCTTTGCACCTGCAGTTGACCATTCTTACACAGAGGTACGAAGGAGGGCTGGTCTGCATACCTAGACAGCAGTCTAAAGGAGAAACCCTGTTTACAACCTGCTCCTGAGAGGGGCCCCTGGACCAGCACCCTGGGATCTCTGTCTTAGTTCTTTCCTGTTGCTCTGATTAAAAAAGAAAATTTGCACAGCAAAAGCAACCGAAGAAAGAACAGACCCGTCCCAGCTCTCAGTCCATCATAAGGTGGAGAAGTCAGAGTCAGGAGAAACAGCTGCTCACAGCACAGCCACAGCAGGAATCAGAAAGCAATGAACTCACCTGACTACTCAGCTCCCCTTCCTCCATGTATATGGTCCAGGCTCCCAGACAGAGCATGATGCCACCCACAGTTGGCATTCCCACCTCCTTGATGCAATCAAGATGACCCTCACACCGGTGGATCCTGGGCTGATCTTCCAAGTCTTCTGCCAATCTGAGGACTAAAATCAATCATCCCTATATAACCTGGGAGTCTGTTAGAAAGGGAAGGTATCAGACACCACCATTGGCTCTGTTTCCTGAATTTAGTTAGGTGTTAATTTTAAGATGATCCCTTAAGAATCCAGATGTTCATGAAAATGAGGCAGCACCTTGATTCTCAAACTCTGCCACTCATTATAATTATTAGGGGATGGATGCTTTAAAAATATGGATTCCTAAATTTGACCACAAGAGATTCTTACTGATTTTTCTGGAATATGTAGTAGGTTAGGCATATTTATACACTCCCAGATGTTACCAGTAGGTATTAAGAATTAAGAACCAGCTTTTAATCTCAGCTTTTAATCTCAGCATTCAGGAGGCAGGGGAAGTAAGATCTCTGAGTTCAAGACCAGTCTTATCCACAGAGCTAGTTCCAGGACAGCCGAAGCTACAGAGAAATGAAACCCTGTCTCAGAAAAAATAAAGAAAAGATTTAAGAACCACTGCTTCAGTAGTTGGGAGTATAGTTCAGCCACACAGTACTTACCTACTATATCTAAGACAATGGGTTCCATTCTTAGCACCCTAGGGAAGAAATTAACCAAAGCCCTCTGTTCTAACAAAGGAACTCAATATACTCTAGCTTCCTATAGACAAGAGAGATGTCATAGAATCGCTGTGGGTGTCATGAATGACACTGTCATCTTGTTCCTCATGGAAAGAAAGCTCCCTCTCTCTTTTCTCTGGGACAAATCCATCCTCCTCAGCTCTCATTTTACCAGATGGAGCTGACCAGCTACAGAAGAGGGGAGAGGTGCAGAGCCGCAGAGATGGTGCTAGGTGCTTAGACTGTATCCATCTCTAGTTACAGCCACGGTCCCTCTTCTCCAGATGCCCAACTGCTTTGCTGTCATCTGTGGGCTTTGCTTCTCATCAGCAGAAACTGAAAAACTAATCAGTATGCTTCCTTGAGTTCATCTTTCCTTCTCCATAACACAACCCGTAACTAGAGTGTTTGTATTTCTCCGCATGAAAATCCACCGGTTGTGAGGTCGATAGAGGTTTTTGGCAACTAAATTGGAGCTCTGAAAATGTTTCCAGATTTATTTCTTGTGTGTAACCAATGTATGCTTGAATCCAGGTAAAGAAAATCCCAGAGATTGGGAAGGCATTGTTGTACAGCCTCAGAAACTGAGGCCATCACATCCTTATTGTTTTTAATTTCCTAGATGTGTAGGCCCAAAATAATGGTATATTAAATGGGTTTTAATTGGAGTTCAAGAATGTGGGTTAGATTGCATGGTTTTTGTCTTATTTAGTGACTAAAGAGCAGCTGTGTCTCGAGAAAATTAACAATCAATACATTATACGAACTGTGAGCATGAACCTCTATCATTGATTTGCATTTCGGTGTGTGTATACCAAAGGACTATGCTAAAGAACGGGCCGGTGCCTTTAACTGGCATGGAATAGCAGACACATTTAACAAAGCAGCATATCAGAAAGACATTCTTCTGGAGTTAGATCTGGAGCTGGAGAGGAAGAGCAAAGACTCTAATTACCATCTACCTTTACACCTCCAATCCACGCTTATGAAGAAAAGAATTTAGTCATGTTCGTGCAAAAAGACCAGATGGACATTTGTTGGCATCCATCAATCAGTCACTTGACCAATCACAAACCAATCTTGTTTGGGGGTTCTAAAAAGTCCAAACCTAGCAGGTATGTCGTGGGGTGCCACAGAACAAGAGGGTTTGACATACAGCCCACAGCAGGTATCCAAGATTAGGCTTGCTTTGAGCTACCCCTGCTACTGTTGTCTTTACCCTTTCTCCTTCTTGCCTTCTCCTCATCCCTTCTTTCTCTCCTTTTGCTGAAGCCTCTGACTGAATGCCTGTTATGTCTTAGAAAACAAAGCAAAACCAATGATTTTAAAGATGAAAGAAACACTCCCATCCCTTTGATGCCAACACTCCAGACACAGGCAGAGGCGGAGGCAGGTGGATCGCTGTGAGTTCCAAGCCAGCCTGGTCTAGACAGTAAGTTCCAGGCCAGTGAGGCATACACAGGGAGACACTGTCTGAAAGGAAACACAAACAACAACAACAACAACAGCAGCAACAAAAATCTTATGCAAGAAACTAGAGAGATGGTTCCTTCTCTTTCGTAGTACAGTAAGTTGATTCTCAGTCTCCTAGTCAAGAGACTCACAGGCTCACAGACATCTTCAATTCAAGTTCCAAAGAATTTAACACCTTCTTCTGGTCTGTTTAGTCTCTCTCTCTCTCTCTCTCTCTCTCTCTCTCTCTCTCTCTCTCTCTCTCTCTCCCTCTCTCTCTCTCTCTCTCTCTCACACACACACACACACACTGGTATTTATGCACATAGTCATATGAAAATCTACACATAAATAAAAAATATAATAAATCTTAAAAAAACATGCTTAGATTTTTGTAAGAGACCTCTGACTTTGATTATAGATGGCTTTACTGAGGCCAAAGTTTTCTATACAACCACAGTTGAAATGGTTTTCTGACCATAAGGGCCTTCTAAGAACTTCTGATGTCAACGGCAGCGCTTCTTGGTGTTGCATCATCAATAGCATAGAGTGGACCGTTATGCAAGCATACCCTGAAATTTTCCTTTGCTCCGATGCTGTGGTTTCTTATGGCTGAGAGTTCTCTCTCTTCAAGTCTAATAGAAGGGTTTCTGCGCTGCATCTAGAGAGAGCCCTTTGCTAAAACAATTAAGGCCTGTGTGTACTGATTTGCCTCTTCAGGGTGTTGTTGCTGATACCTCTCCCCAGACGGTGGCCCCTTCATCCCAGGACAGCAGTGGTCAGCAGCAACAGTTAGCAGTGGACACACCCAATGAACACGCACCTGCATACTCTTTCCAACAATCCAAGTAAGTCCGTGCTGTGCCGAGCTCCTTCCTCTAGAACAGAGATCTGCTTTTGGTTTCACAGAAACCACTGTAAGCTTGGTGGTAGGCATTTCTTGAACTCATGGTCAAGAAATTTTCATGATCAAAGTGGGCTGCTTCCAACTGGGTTTAGGTGGTGCATTTTCCAGTCTTGGCTGTACTTTGCCCTGTATGTGAGTACCTGGTTATCCGTGGCCCTCCACTTTGGGATGATGGAAGGGTTGACCATATGCTTTTCATTTTATAACAGATTGATTTCCAGACAAGTCAGGATTCTAAGAATAGCAGTCAAACAAACCCAACAAACTTAGTTTTGTTTCTATGCATCGTATTGGTTAATAAAGTCACATGACCCAAAAGAGTTGATGAGAGTACTCACTTTGAAAGGGTCATTTTAGTCATTAAAAAAAAAAAAAAAACTGTTACATATTCTTGAAAAAAATTCTAGTTACCATGTGACAATACATAGTGACCCGACATTCTGTCCTTAATCTCTTAAACAATTACAGGCTGACTTTGAACACCCAGGTAAATGGTCGTGGAAAAGGAGAATATTGTTACATATATGATACAGAGATTAGGCCCTGCTCAGGAATTAAATGGCAAAGGAGAATGATTAAGTACTCATGAAATTTTTTTTATCACCCATAAAACAAATTACATTTGGCTTTGTGTGGAGCAAATATGTAGATTAAATCCTGAGAGCCCTGCTTTGAACCCGGAGGGATTACCAGAGGGAGGGTGTGTATGAAGAAGGCTTTGTGTGGAAAGTGTTCTGTTTTCTGGATCATGACTGAACCTCTGATGGCAGAGATGATTCAGATGAACTTGTGTGTAGAATTTTGCTCTCTGTCACCCTTTGACATGTTAAAGAAGTCATTCTGTCTGTCCTAAAATCATGAAGAAGCAGAACATGTCAACTAAGCCTGTAGTCAACCGGTGAACATGTAAAGACAATGTGGTCCCTAGCCACATAATAGAAGTTTATTCAGCCATGAATAATGTCGTTTCGAGAGGAATGGATTGCACTGGAGATCATATTAAGTGAAATAAGATAGATTAAGTCAGACAATTACTCCATCTTTGTTCTCCCATGCAGAGTCTGGATTTAAATATGTACGTCTATACACATCTGTGGATACACGTGTGAACACTTGCAACATAAAATATAGAGAACTGATGTTATTTCTGTTCCAGCGTAGTGGGAAAAATATCTCTAAAATAATCTTGCCAGTCCTTGCTCTCTCTTCTCTGTCTATAATACCATAGATTTCTCGAACTAGAAAGCTTCTTCCTTCCCAGCACCACTGTGCTAATTAAGAAGCCACTACTTCTCCAAGAAGCCCTTTGCTCAGGGCCATTGTGCTAGAGAGGAGATGGAGATCTTAAGTCCTTGCTCATGGCTGGCATTTCTCACCAGATACCAGCTGACCGCCTATGCGAAGTTCAGATCAGGGCCACTGAGTGCTCCTGAAAAGCTGCTTGTTATGTCCTACATACCTTTACCATCAAACTGTCTACACCTAAGACACACAGCCATTCCAGGCCAAGGTCACAGGGGACGTTGAGAAACATGATGCTAATAGGCTCATGAATAAAAGGTCTGCCGAAACTATTTTCATAGCCCACATATTCCTGTGCAGACTGAAACAAAGAACTGGGGACTGGCAAGGCGGCCAGTGAAGAGCACTCTCTGCTCTGCTAGAGACCAGTATTTGGTTCCGAGAGTTCACAGGGTGGCTCACAACTGCCTGTAACTCCAGCTCCCAACAATCCAAGGTCTTCTTTGAATTCTGGGGGTCCCATAGAGACATATGCATGCACACACAGAGACACATGCACATCTACATAGAACTTCACGTGATACTGATTCCCTCACCCCATTGTTGATGCAGAGAGACTTTATGCACTTATCAGAGAAGGAGATAATAACTAGTTTATTCTGGAAATCCTATGAGAATTCCAATCTTCACTGAATTATCACTTATTTCTTATGCTATATATACAATCTTAAGAATAACTAGAATCTGGGGGCTTGAGAGATGGCTCGTATGGTAAGGGCACTTACTCGTAAAGCATGAGTTCCTGAGTTCCAGTCCCCAGCACCCACATAAGAAGCTGAGTATGGACACAGTGCCTGGAACTGCAGCATTGACCGGGCAAAGAAAGACAGATCTAAGACCTCACTAGCCAGCAAGCTTAGCAGAAGGTGAGCTCCAGGTTCAGTGTCTCAAGGCAATAGAGGAAGACATTTGGCTTTCGTCTTTGGCTTCCACATGTGCATAACTGAATGTATACCCATACACCTATGTGTGTGTACCACACGCATGCACGCACTCACGCACACACATACACACACTGTAAAAACAACATTAAAATATTTTTTACATTTTTAATTAAGCTATAAATAAAAATGGACTCAGCATGTGTTTATATGTTTGTACATGTGCATGTGTATAAAACAATAATTATGAAATTAAAATAATTGCTTAATAAACCAGATTCCATAGAACGTGTATGCAAACCAAGTTACATTCTCAGATGCAGAGGCAGAAGTCTTTGCTTCAAATTCCACTTTAGCAACTTTCCAGATGCAGTGCAAGTCTTCGGGACCCCAGACTGCCTGTTTAAAGTTATCATGTGATCACCATTCTCCAGAGAGTGAAAATTAGGTCACTGATGAAAGAAATCTGCCACCATCCACCAGAATTAGGGTTGGAAAGCCCCCTCATAGATCCAGTCAAAGGTCATTGGGATCAGTGCTTTCAATTGAGAGAAATACTGAACTGTATAATCCATCTGTCTGCCCTCCTGTGAGGGTCCTGTTGACAGATGACATCATGGTGGCAGTTTGTGGTACTTCTCACGTGACGAGATGCAAGGTAAACGTCAGAGAGTAACAGTCAGCTCACAGGTTAGGGCTGGTGGTGAATGCCTGCCATCTAAGGGATGGGAGCTTGAGGTTGCCGTTGGCTATATGAGGCCAGCATGAGGCCAGCATGGGCTGTATGAAGTCAATATCCAGAGCTGGAGAGATAGTTCAACAGTTGGGGACCCTTGCTGCTTTTGCTGAGGTTCCTAACATCTACATGGCTGCTCACAACCACTTTTTACCTCCACTTTCAGGGGATCTGTTGCCTTCTTCTGGCCTCTGCAGGTGCTGCATACATGTGGTACATTTTCATATATACAAGCAAAAAGTTACACACAAACAAAATAAGTATATCTTCAAAAATATCTAAGTCAAAATTCATAATACCAAGGCAACTGCATCGATGCCTTATAAACAGGACCACAATGATCTACTAGGAGGCTCTCCCTCTCCAGGGTCCTGTCATCTTTTCTGCCCCCACTGGAGACCAAGCTACCAACCATGAAGTCTTTTTTTGTTTGTTTGTTTGTTTGTTTGTTTGTTTTTTTGTTTTTGTTTTTGTTTTTTTTGTTTTTCGAGACAGGGTTTCTCTGTGGCTTTGGAGCCTATCCTGGAACTAGCTCTGTAGACCAGGCTGGTCTCGAACTCACAGAGATCCACCTACCTCTGCCTCCCGAGTGCTGGGATTAAAGGCGTGCGCCACCATCGCCCGGCACCATGAAGTCTTAATAGACATTCATAGCAGACCATAGCAGAAGTGATGGCTCACTGGGGACACTGCAGATATAGTTTGCATTAGTTATTACTTGACGATCAGAAGATGTTCTTAGTTCCTCAACCTTGATTTTTGATGAGTGAATTCTTGCTTGAGTGTGTATTTATATGGAAGTCACAGAATTTGACAGCTTTATAGCTAATATACCCATTCCATTGCTTCTTTGAGTATGACGTAGTAGAAAAGCCTGGGCTCTTCTGAGGAAATATCCCAGGAAACCACAGAAGATAGACCTGAATGTAATGACCGCTCCTGTCTGTTTGTCTTTGCAGACCATAGACAGAAGTGAGGCTGTCCGTCTGAACCTTTACATGAAGAAACTTCACCGAGCAAGAAGTTAGTTGGCCTCCAGTTTGCACGGGCGCCAAGAGAAAGCTTTCTTCCTTTATTTTTATTTTTTTTTAATTTTATACTTTACTCAAAGAAAACAAAGTTTTTATGTGCTGTGCAAATGGTTCCTTCGTGTGGTCTGACAGTTATTCTTGTCATCCTTTTTTTTTTTAAGGGAAAACAAATCCCAGAAAAGGGGCGGGAGGGGAGGGGGAGATAAACATCAAAATTGATGTTTTCTGTGGAAGAACATTTGAATTCAGAATTTACCTGAAGGTGTAAGTAGATTTCTTTCTTTCTTTTTGTAGTAGAAAACCCAGTGTCAAGAGATGGGCACCCAGAACTATGAGAAAATTATTCTCCTCAGTAATTAAGCTATTTTTCCCTTTCTTTTTCCTTTCTTGATTGAACCTACTGGGTTGTTGTTTTTATATATATATATATATTATGTTTTCTTAGAAATATTTGGTAAGGTTTATCTTGAATCTTAATTGCCTTAATTTTAAGGACGTGAAAGGCTCGCGAGGCATGCTGTCAACGTCTTGTTTTAAAAAAAATCAAGAAAGAATTGAAGTATTGTGCCAGCTTTCACTGGCAAAGAAGATGGAGACTGATATTTTAGGATGGAAAAAAAAACTGTACAGTTTAAAAGAAAATGCTTTTTCTTCATTTGAAGAAAATTTGTTGTTAAAAGAAACTACGGCAACTGCAAGAATTGGAAAATGCTGGAACTTCTCATGAACTTTGACACAGTCATTCTAAAAGGCTAACAGACATTTTATGGTAAAGATATTCGCATTGGTTTAAAAACAACTGCATTAGAAATAATGCGAGTTTGGGGGGCAGAATGCAAATTTTTTTTAATTTACGGAGTGTGGTTGCTAGCGAAAGCGTTAGTGCTTTTTATCTGCCGTTTTTTCTATGAGCTTTGTCAGGTTTTAGTCAGCTTTGCTTGTCCCATTGCAAAACCTAGCGTAAGAGCACTCAAAACAAAACTTAAGTAGATAGAAGCTTATGGTCAAAAAAGTGCAAAAAAATAAAAATAAACACACACACACAAAAAAAAAACAAAACAAAAACAAAAAAAGCAATAGATAGAGAAATTGTTGACAATTTCTGTAGTCTTTCTTAGTTGTGGTCAATTGCAGCCTATGGATGGCCTATTTTATACCAAAGAGGAAGTGAGAGTCTGTTACAGTCGTGATGGTAGACACTGCTTTTTTTCCTTAAAGTTTTGTTTGACCTACATGGCGGGACCAGTTCTAACTTCATTTCAACTACCTTCCACTAGTGTTTTACATACTGCAAAAAGAATTGTTTTTCTAGAAATGTATATTTGTCGATAGTTGAAGTTTGTACCTACTGTGCTCAGCAGTTCGAGCATGAAGAATTGGGGAACCGACGGATTGGTGGAAGCAGGTACCTTTCAGCCCTGTGAGCTTTTCCCAGCTCCCAGCTACCGCTCGCCAGCAGTAGATAGATGCCACTGATAAACCAGGTCCTTCGCTCAAGAGGTTGCAATGTCTTCATATGAACTGCAGACTAAGGATGCTTCCTGAACACGCTCTGAAAGACAGACATCTGAAAGGCCACTTGTCAGAAAGACTCAGTGATGCTCTGTGCAGTGGGGCCTGGTCCCCTGAGAAGGACTCACGCATTGGTGTCTGTCGTCTTCCTTCTAAACGCCAACATGAACAGATCTTGTCTTCTCACTTCATTCTGTTGCTGGCCCGTCTGCAACAGACACCTTGATTCTCTACTTGGGAAGGGGACGGTTTCCTTTCACCTCTTCCCATTGTGTTCTCATATCGTGATATGAGGCAACACAGACCTAAAATTTCGGTTTAATTCTCTGAGAAAAGTGGGGCCATGAAGATCGAAGATTCCGTCACACTCTAGTTGACAATCAATAGATGGTGTGCTTTCTACCAATGAGAATTGAAAGAATTAGGCTTGATCCAGCACTGAAACCAAAGGAGACATTTGCACTTAGAATAATGCAAAACTTGGCTTAAAATGACCTAAACTGACTTAGCAAGAAATCCTAATAGTTCTGACTCATCGTACCCCAGATCCACTCACAGAGTTTTGTTTGGAGATAGAGATAGTGGCATGGAACTCTGTTCACGGAACCATTCCGAAGAATTACTTCTGAATGAAACGTTTGAATCAAATAGGCAGAGCTCCTTCTTCAGGGTTCGTCTGTCAGAGCGCATAGGAAAGACACAGAAGCACCAGGGAGGAAAAGAGAGTAGGCTCTCAAAAACAAAACAAGTTTTAAGGCAAAGACAGTCCCACAGCTAAGGAATCTGGCCCAAACCCAAGATCCACTGTCTCACTAGAACCCAGCTCTCTTCTTTGCCACCCTGGGATTGGAGTGCTCAAGTCCAGAGAGTGACTTCGTATGTTGGCCACCAAACCAATCACAGAACCGTATCCAAGGATATGGCTCCACACTGCAGTGAAATTCTGTGCTTCATCTTCATCCAAATCGTTGTCTGTGCTCTGGAGGGCCCCTGAGCCCTCTGCATCCTTCAGCAGCACCTGCTGGAAGGGTGGACTTGAATTTTGTCTTTGGGAAACAAACCTTCAAGTTCCTGGGGCTTTCAGAAAACTCACGTGAGACTCAGTTTCTCTTTCTCGTTCACCCTCTCTCTGTTCTCTTTGTTTGAGTAAGGATTATCCTGGGCACCGTTCATTTGAGTATGAAACCAACATACTTTCTTGTCTTTTCTGTCAAAGTACCAAATACATGTATTCTTGTGATACAGAGAGTCTCATTTGCATATCTAAGAATGAGGCTGTGTGGTAGCTACCATGTGGCTGTGGAAGGTGCCTAGGTTAACTTCATGCTCGTATGTATACATTCTGAAACATTTCTTTCAGCTCTGAAATTTACATGATCTCTCTTCTTTTAAGCCACCTCAGGCCAAAGGAAATCACTATGTCATTTTATGTGTTTGTGTGTGTTTTATGTTTGGGTTGTTTCTCGAGTGCCCTTCCATAAAATCTTTGAAGAAGAAAAAGATGTGCGTATTCGAATTGGCTCCCTCTTTTCCTGTCCTTTTTACCTAAGATTGTTTTCGATAGTCCAGTGTAGGAGGGAAAGAAAGGGCAACAGCAGATAACAGTACAATACTTTAATAAAAATAAGACCCTGCCCCCCAAAAACCCAAAAGCCACAATCTCTTCCTAGTCAGCAGTGTGCATGGCGGTGCCCCTTTGACTTAGGACTACAGTCATTTTTAAAATTGAAGTAAAATTCAAATTCTTCAGATTGTCAAGATGTTTTGATATTTTTTTTTCCTTCCTTTACCACATCTTGGATGACAGATTAGGGAAACAACTAAAGGCGCGACGCAAACAAGATGAACACCTTGTCGTCTGAATGCTGCAAGTGTGTCAGGAAAGTGGGCTTCTTTGGATAATGAGAAGATATCAGGGGAAGCAGAGTGCATGGTGGTTGCCAACTGTGTCTCCTAAATGACCCAGGACACAGCCTGTATGAACTAATGGTAATATCAGTAGGTGCTGAAGATAAAAAGTATGTGCTTAGTTTTTGTTCTTAAAAAAAAACCCTTTGTTTAATGATTAGAATATCTATGAAAAATTCACATGTCCTTTTTTATATTGACTTTAAAAATCCCCCTTATTGAAGAGTGGGATTTAATTTCAACAAGACCCGTGCATCTTCTTGGCGAGTGAGATGTTTCGAGGGGGCATCTACAGAGACTATGATGCTAATCAGCTGCAAATACTTTTGACAATCCAGTCTCATTCCCATGAATGTGCAAACAAGTGCAGACAAGTTGAAAATGACAAGTACATCTTAAGTGGGCTTCAGGGGGAAATGCACAGTTTCAGACTAGTGAGACAACAGAATTGGAAGTCATTTCTAATGGCACTTGGCATGGGACGCAATCCCATGCTAGGATATTGTATAATCAAGTCACAGAACCAAAATCTCTTTTATTTTGAGCACAGTGTGGAGTAAAGGATAAGATCTCTTTTTTCTTTGCCGTTGGGACTGGTATGCTAATTTTTTCCCCCATTGGCCTTAGCAGTTTCTCTTGAACCCCAGGGATGACAGAATTGGCAGTCTCCTTGATTCCATTTCCTCTTGTGAAGGAATTGTGGGCTTTCATTCATGAATCAACTCATCTTACAGTTGTGATGAGGCAATGCGGGTTGAGTCTAACGTGAGATTAACATTTCTCAACCATACAAAATTTGACCCTTCAACCAAATGCTGTCTGTTCCGGCTGTCCTTTGTAGTTACCTAGAGTTCAGGAAAGTACAAAAGCTAAACAATAAGCCCCAGGTTGTCCCATGATTTGAGAATGCTGGGCTCACTGCTTTTTACAGGTTGCTGTTGTCTTTGGTCTAATACGCCAACTGGAATCATGCAGACACAGTTGCTATCACAGAAAGGCTTGGATGTCTTCTAAGCAGTAGCAGCATGCTATGCTGGCCAGGAAAACAATGTGCTGAGGGATCCAATTCACTGGTGAAGTCTCTAAGCTGAACAGGGACGAGGTGGAACTTGGGGATTAGGGGAAAATCGTGAGGCCACTGAGTTACCTGGGAAATTTTCTTAACACTGCTACGTTTTCTGAGTTTCAAAGAGACAAACCATCACTGTCAGTGTTCAAAGAGCTGCCTGATTAATCTGAGAGTGTGTTGTCCTTTCTTCTTGATGGCTGGCCCTGTTAACCTGAGCATTTCACCCCAAGGGTGGACAGAAGAAAGCACTGAAAACAACAGCTCATTCCAATCTATCTTGCTTCCCATGTATTGATTTATCAAGGAAGTTTTAATTATTGATGAAATCAATGTCCACACATTATACACGATGAATTTCAACTATCCATAATGTCTTTTTCCTACACATAATCAAGAGTTGGCTGCATTTTTGAAAGAATACAAATGGAAAAATTATAACAACAAACTTGATTCCCCTACAGGAAAACTGCTTTGGTTTCTTTCTCTTTACCGCAGTGCAACACAAGGAAAGAAGATCCACACCACTTCCATCAGGAGAAACTAATAGATGCTTCTGGTTAATACAATTTTTATCCCCTTTGAACACTTTTGACCACAAAATCATTTTTATTTTTGTTGTCCCTTTTTGAATCTGTGTTGCTGTGTTAAGATTGAAAGTCACTCATTATCCAGCACATAATTTGATGGCCATTGTGTGCGTAAGCACAAAGTGTAACAGTGTCACACTTTGGACTTTAAAACCTCTGGTCCAACATTATTAATAAAGTTGCTGTCTCTTCCTCCCCAAAGGTGGTATGTCCTCACGTGTAAAAAGGATTAAGCTATTCCATCCCTGTTAGGAACAGTAAAGTTATTTCAAAGATACGTTGGGTATCTGAAATGACTTGGCTGTCCATTCCGGAAGCAAATGTCCCCTTTTACTTAAGAAGATCATTGGAATCTTAATTCTTAAGCTCTGGGTGAAAGTACTTCAGTTTCAAAGAAAACTATGACCCAGCTTCTTCTTTCAAAGCCTTGTTTTAAGTCGTCTTCAACTCCATGGACCTTCTGAAACACCATTTCGAGATTTTTATTTCAGGGCATCTTTGTATGGCTGTCTCTGTCATGTTTGTAATCCTATGGCGTTTCTGGTTTTATCTTTAAGTTCTTTCATGTGTATCATGGTCAAGTTAGACACCATTTCCCCTGTTCCCTGGGCTCTCTGTAGATCAGTGGATATTAGGTTTCAATTTCTGTTTTCTTTGATGAAGCTTTCAATAAAAAATGAAAATAAAATCAAGGAAGCAGGGCTGTGGTGTTTGATTGCACTTTTTCAGAAACTTGTTATGGGAAGGTGTGGGGAGGGAGTAGCTGGGTCTGGATCTTATCCAGTTTGTTAAACTGTCATCTTTTCTGGAATCATTAGAAGATAAGATAACTCAGGGTTGGAGAGATTGCTCAGTGGTTGGGTCCCATTCTTTGTAGAGGACCCAAGTTTGGATCCTAGCACCTATACCTGGTGGTTGACAACTACCTGTGACTCTAGATTGCAGGGGTCCAACACATACACAGAGAGAGAGAGAGAGACAGAGACAGAGGCAGAGAAACAGAGAGACAGAGAGAGACAGAGAGACAGAGAGATAAAAATAGAAATCGTATATTAAAAGAAAAGTTATTCTAAGCAAGAAGGTGTGGGAATGGAGGAAGTGCCCATTCACATCCATGTCTGGAAGCCTGAGAGAGCTGCCATGGGGGAGGGGCTTTAGGAAATGCACAAACTTCCGCTGAGGTCTTTCCATGGCCTTCCAACAACTCTTACATACACAAAAGGGTTCAGCAACTACCCATCCCCCATTCCCAAATTTGCCCAACACCCACCAACTGCATGGTGCTTTCTGCAGCAGTGATTTGTGTCCCAGCAAGATTCAGGTGATCCGAGATCTGCGGTGTGCATCCCTTTAACTGTGGCTGATTATGGTAAGCAACTAAGTGGATGATATTTTTCTGGTCCAGAATTGCCCAGCTCTCCTGGATTTTACACTCAAAGACTAAGAAATATTCCATCCTGTGTATTTGCTGTGTGAAGCAAAATATATTATGATGTGGAAGATGAGAAAAAAATCGGATGGAGGAAGTGCATTGCAATTTGTTAAAGAGAGAAAATTGGTAATATTTAAGACAGATGGCTCAGCAGTGGTGAAGAGCTCTGCCAAAGGTCCTGAGTTCACTTCCCAGAAACGACATGGTGGCTCACAACCATCTATAACCATCAAGACCTGGTGCCCTTTTGAGGAAGAGACCTGGTCAATTTACCTCATCAACTTAGACCATGAAGTCCAATATGGACAAGTTCAACAGAACCGCCATATATACCAGCTGCCCGTGTGTGCTTCAGCATTGCCAGGGCATACATTTCATTTTCATTTCTTCTGAGGAGAGGGGGGTCATGCATATTCATGAACAAAGCATGAGTGCATAGAAAGCCACAAGGAACCCTATGTATGTATGATGTGCTAAATACACATGCGAAATAGAGGCTGTAGACGTTCATGATGCCTGGTTGGTTCCTCCATTGGTGATATTCATTATCCACTCATAACAGCCCTGCAGGCCTTGGGTAAATTTCTTCTCCTGCCTCTGCTACTGTCCAAAAGAAGAAGCCTCTTTTGTTGATTCTCTTCTTCTGTTGCCCTCCCTGTTGAAATCTGAGTTGTGTGTCAGTCAGCATCAGTGGGCATGCAGTTGAGAGTGAAGGAGGATATAAGACCATCCCGGAACCTTCAACTCTCATGGTCCTTCCAGTCTTCCTATATCTTCAATGTGTTGGTCTGTCTCATGCATTTTCTCTTGCTTCTTGCCCTGCATTTAAGCCTTGTGGTAGGAGCCTGTGAGTTCCAGACTTACAGATGGAGTCTCTCTGGAGTCAAGATAATTACAAAGAAGTCAACTTCACAAGTTAGAACCCAGGTAACTAAGGAAGAATGTAGAGACAGGTAAGTGATGGCCTTACTCTAAGAGCATGTTGTATGCATTCCCTTTAGGTGTTTGGACAGGAGTGACAGAAGAGAAAGCTGGAGAAGAGATTAGAGAGCAGAAAGTCAGAGGAGCATAAACCCAGCTTCACTCGATATCATACGCTATTTAGGCACTATGCCTCACACTAGGGAACATAAGGAATATATTGTTCACAGGTCTGGGGTAGAGGAAGCACAAGATCTCTGTGTCTAGTGAGGGCTTATTTTCCACAGAGCACGCTTTATATGTGAGCTTGTATGCTGGAAGTGATGACCAGACTTGCAGGTTTCTTTAGTAAAGACACCAGTCCCACTCATAAGGGGCTCCATGGATGAGTGTCTCATCTCCAAAGTCCCATCTCTTCACACCATCACTTTGGGATTTCAGAAATCAACATTTTTAAAGGTTTTTTTTTAATCTTTTAATCACACATGTATGCATGCCAGCGTGTAGGGTTGTGCCCATGAATAGTGCCCGCAGAGGCCAGAGAGGGTGTCAGGTCCCGTGGAGCTGGAGTTGCAGGCAATTGTGAGGCACCTGATACAGGTGCTGGAAACAAAACTCCTGTCTCTGCAGTAGCAATATTTGTGCTTAGTAACTGTGTCATCTTCTCAACCCCTGGAAATCAACCCTGTGAAAGGACTCAATCATTCAGACTTTACCACTCACCTTCTTCTATTGCAGTTGGCTGAAAATAGTCATGTGTCCCTTCTCCACAGTGAAGCTCAGATTCCAAAGGACACAAGCATCAATCTTGAAATCGCCACTCCCAAGTCATGAGAGTGAACCAGCAGCTAATGTAGGCATCCCCATTGAGGATGACCTCACAGTGAACAAGTATTATATTCATTTTTGAAGAGCTAAGGGCTCATCTACTTAAGCAAAATGCCAACTTTTACTAACAATAGACCCAAAGACTGCCCCGTATTATTTTCTTTAAGCTGATAAAACTAAAATAATAATAGTAATAGCAATAATAATAATATAATACAATACACAGAACACTGTATTGTGAAGTATACTGAGTTGCTATTTTACCCACTTTTATTGTAGGAGAGACACGAGAGGATGGATTCTGACCTTGAACAGTAGTTTGCGATTTCAGAGAAGTTATGAGCTAGCAAACTAAAATGCACAACAGTGCGTGGCGTGCCACCCTCGAGCTGAGGAGGCAGTTTGGGGAGTATTGGTCTGTGCTTAGGGTTTTCCTCTTCCATCTGGGCACGCCCACATCCACCATCTGCTCAGAACATTTCTGGACATAGCCACAAGAGAGCTATCTAGAAAGCTAGACGAATCTTCTGGGGTATTTCACCTCATTTACGTTTTCCTTCTGGTGAATGTGTTACCTCTTCAGAAGTGAAATAGCCGAGCAATGTGAAGCGAGAAAGAAACACCAAAGACAATTTCAGGGAAGAATGGGGTGGTTATTTTTCACTTGTGATTCGTCTAGTGATTCAATTCTGCAACTGTCCTGACATATGGAGATGCCAAGCTGCCATGTGGGAACATTCTTCGTGATCCTTAAATGTCTCCAGATTCAAGTGATCTCATTGGTGTTTCAGAGAACCTTCTTAGACAGTAGTTTTAAAGCCAGTGGAATACATGAAGTCAAAGTAAAGAATTCACATTGATGAAACCTATCTGGAAGTTTAAAGTTTTGGGGGTAATAATATGTGTTTTTCTTGGGGGTCAGTGTTGATATATGGTTTACTTTCTTGATGCTTGGACCCAGGGACCTGGCAAAGGATTGTAGGGCAGGAAGGGCATATTTTGGCTTACAGTGTAAGGATGTGGTCCATCATGGTAGGGAAGGCGTGGCAGTAGGAGCTTGAGACAGCTCTCCCACTACATCTATAAGAAGCAGAGGGATGAGTGCTGGTACTCAGCTCACTTTTTTTCTTTTTATTCTGTTTAGGACCCCAACTATGGAATGTTTCTGTCACATTGAGAGCGGTTCTTTCTACCTCAGCTATCCTCATATATAAAACCCACCTGACAAACATGTCTAGTAGTTTGTCTCTATGACAACTTAATATCTTGTCAAGTTAACAAGAATAGCCATCTTTGTAGTCCAAGCTGACAATGAACTCACAATCATCCTGCTTCAGTCTCCTGAGTTCTGGGATTAGAGGCTTAGGCCACTGTCGGGGACCAGCCTCGATAAAAATACCTCTTGCCAGGGTGGGGGTGTGAGGATCAGAAAAATAGTAAAGAGTACAAAGATGTGAGTAAAATAATAAGACAGAAAACACAGGAGGGTGTTCCAGTGAATACAGACATTGCCCGTGGTTCCATACACTTTTATACAAAAGGGGGAGAAAGAGACTTCTTTAACATAATACAAAGGACAACTGAAGTTAATTGTTTCAACACATTAGCATTCTGTTGTTAAGGCAGTGAAGCCACACTAGACCAAGTATCCTGAAGGCAGCCACTCCCCAGGTTAAGCTTCCTCTTACAAAAGAAGAAGCAGAAGTATACTTGCATATCCAGACCATCTGTTGGTGTGGAGTGGATCTATGCCATCTTAATGTCAAGAGAACCACGTAACCCCAACCTGGGTCAGGATGTGTAGTCACACCTGTCCACAATTTTGAGCAACCTCAGACTCCCTGACCTTCAAACGAGGTGGAAATAGGCTCACAGTTTTGTGCCTCCATAAGCCACTACCTTTGGCTTATAAGAGCTTCTTCATTAATACCACAAATGAGATTTAATGAATTTTGTAATTTTAAACTGAATACCCTAACTACAAAGCTTTATAAAATTATAGTGTCTATTGATGATAGTGGTATAATTCTGTGGTTTATTTCTTATAACCAAAACTAAAGGAAATACTACCACGTGTTTACAGTGAGCCTGGCCATGAACCTTCCTTACCAGTCGGTCACATGATTTCCAGCAGCCTTCCTTCAGTCAATATCCCGAGAATAACCATCTGGGGCAAAGTCATTAGACCAAAACACAACTGAATTCTCAATTAAACCTCTCTATCTGCTAAATGGTTTACCCACATCTCCAGTCCTTATTTATTTAACCATAAATAATTGGTTGCAAACAAAAGGAAAGAAAAACAGGTGACTAAGATGTTTTCAGCGAGAAGTTTCTTTTTGACCCTTGTAGCCACATAGCTAGTGAGTGGGTGGTAATGGCTGTCCTTCTGGCAACTCTGTCAATCAACTTGCTTTCTGTAGAGCAGCTAAATTGTAATGAAAAGTTTACTTTTTGACTTGTGATCCTGGAAACAAAGGTATAATTTTTCCAGTTTTTCTGCTGGCAGAGTCTGATCCAGCACAGGGCATGCATCCCACGGCAAGAGCCAGGGCATGAAGCATGTGGATCTTTTCTGGTCTCCCTGCCGGGGTTGAACTGGGGAGAACTGAATGCACTGATCTAATCTAGCCATGTCTAAAAGCTCTGCCTGTGATCACCCACAGTGGCATGAGGCGGCTTCACGTAAGTCCCACTGTAGGGGCTCAATTCAACATGTAATATTCTGGAGGGAAAGTTCGGACTAGACCCAAACCATGGCAATCATTTTGCGGCTACTATTTCAGGTAATGAGTAGGAAGCTGGGTTATTATTTGGTTTTCTGGGTTTGTTTATTTGTTTATGTGTGGATATTCCCTAGACATTTGCAAAATGCTAATTTCCATGTGTTGGCTCTTTTGTGGGTTTTGTTTGTTGTGTTTGTCTTTGTTTTCAAAGACAGGGTCTCCCGGTGGAACCCAGGCTGGCCTTGCACTCCCAGGAGACATTCCATTCCAGCCTTCCAAATACTGGGGTTCCGGGCTTGATCCAACACATCTGCTTTCAAGAAGTAGGAAGGCCTGGTATTACATGTTTAGCCCCAAGCAGGGTCTCCATTGTTGTGCCAGACACTCTGAGGCACTAGCCAAAGAACCCATGTCAAAGCAAAGAATTGGTGGGGTAGCTGCTATACGGAATTGCGCTTCCCAGGCTTGAAGATGCATACGGGTCATAATGGGAGCTTGAATGTGCATGCCAGGCATCTAAGAGAGTATAGAATTGCATATTGTAACTATTTAAGTCTGGATGAGAGCAGGTGGACCTGGGATTCTGTCTCCAGTACTGTCAGATTCAAGAGTATACTTCAAGTTGCAAGGATCACAGGAGAGCTTCAAAATAATTGTAATTATAAGTTTTATATAATTTTCTCTGTACACAAACTTGTTCAAATGATTACAATCAATTTATTCAAATGAAATAAGCATATGCTCATGTACAAAACTCTTCAGCTTTTAAAGTGTTTTTATAATTTTTTAAAATTTTCTTACATATGCACAATGTGTTTTTATCATATCTACCTCCTTCAAACATGTCCTCTTTTCTTTTTTAAAAATTTTACAAATGAGTCGTTTGCCTGCATGCATGCCTGGTGTTCATGGAGGCCAGAAGAGGGCATCTGATCCTTTGGACCAGGAAAAACAGATAGAGATGGTTGTGAGCCACCATGTGTGTGTCCTGGGAAGCAAACCAGGGTCCTATGCAATAGCAGCCAGTTCTCTTCCCTGCTGAGCTATCTCCCTAGCACAGTGCCCTCTTTAAAAGAATAATAATAAAAAAAAAAAAAACCTAAACCACTGAGTCCAGTTAGTGATATGCCCACGAGTACGTGGCTATGGGGCCATCCACGGGAGCATGGCCAACCTACCAGGGGTCATACACTTAAAGGAAACTGACACTCTCTGAAAAGCTACCGGTTTCCAGTAGCCCTTAGCCAGAGGTAAGGGTTACATGCTTCTCTCCATATCCAGGCTGGAACGCTGACTGGACCTCAAGCAGTTTTGTGCAGGATCCCTGCCCAGCTGTTGTGATTTCATATTTGTTATGACCTTATCTTGTCTAGACAGATTTCATAGCAATCTTCAATCTTCCCATCCTCTAGCTCCTCCATTCTTTCCTTCCCCAGCTTCAACTGTGCCCTAGAAACATCAGGATTGGTGATGTGAGAAGAAGCCCATTAAGACAGATATGAATTAATACGAAATTGATAAAAATTCTTGTATGTTTACTGAATATTAATTTGTTCATTTGAATTTACACTTCTAAATTTGCTCGGCTGAGGCTTTTAGACACTGAGTTTGTGTTACTAATACCAGATCAGACAATTTGAACATGAAGAGTGAGTAGATTCGTGTGTGTGTACATGTGCATGCGCACCCACACACATACAGAGAGGGATGGAGAGAGAGAGAAGCTAAATTTATTCGGTCATAATATCATTCCCAAACGTGCGTGAAGAAGCCCTCCTGGACCTCCCCATTAGGCCCCGTTTCACTAATTTCCCAGCTCTCTGCCAGAAGGAAACAGCAGCAGCGCTGTGCAATTAGAGAGATCCATGATTTACACATTAACAAGCAAGGAAATGGAACCCACAGAGGGGAAGGGAGACTGTGGCCAGCTAATAAGTGTCTCTACTTATTAAAGCTAAATAATCAACCTACAAAACAGATCTCAACCCTTTCCAAATAGCGCCAGGCAATTACATCTGGCATCAGTTCCACGGGGAATATGCAGAGAAGCTGAAAGAACTGAACAGTGGGAAGAAGAGAGTCAGCCCAAGACAGCAGTCACACATTTCTCTGATACATCCCAAATGAGTGTAAGGATAATGGTGAAGGAAAGGGAGACTCCAGAGCCATGGGAAAAGGGAGAAAAGTGAAATATGCCTTTAAACTCAGCCTTCAAGCCAGAAGATGATGGAGGTAATTTAAATTTCAAAGCCACGCACAAAGATGCGGTGAACAACCTTGATGGAAAAGTTCCTAGCAAGAGTTGGAGACTTTAATGCCCCAAATCAAAAGAAACAGGCCAGCAGCCCCTTGAAGAATTCATCCCTCTCCTGGTGGGAACTTTGTCAAATGCCAGTTCTTTTGCTAGAAATGATGAAATAAATAGTTCTGCCTTTGAGAAGTTTCAGGGGGGGAAAAGTAAACTACACACACATGTGTGCATGCATGAACACACACACATGCACACACATACCAGTCCTTGAAAGTTTGTTAAGCACCGGGGGCCATTTCTTCGTTGACAACTATAGTGTCAAATCCCAGCTCATTAAGAAGCAACTGACCTTGAAGAGAGATTTCATCTCTTTGAATCTCTGATGATTTATGCTTAAACTCAAAGCAATTGTCTGCAGTAGGAGGGTGCCTGGCTCCTAAACAGGTTTCACTGGATTCCCTCTGCTCCTTATCTGAATGAAAGCATGCAAAGAGGATGGGGTTGAGGCTGAAAGAGACAGCAACCTGGGTACCCAAGGCTCTAACTCCTTCCCTCATTACTTCCAGGTCTCCTTTGTTTTTTCCTCTCCACCCACCCTCTTCTTGCTTTCAACATCCTGGATAGAATAAAATCCATCCCCACGATGAATAGAGTCCTTGTGTTGAGAGAGATTATACTCAGGCAGATTTGTGGTCCACTTCCTTGCTGTACAATAAGCTCTACAAGGTGAGTCAAGTGGTAAGGAGGTGCAGGGATAACCTTCCTGCCTGGGAGCAGAGGCAGAGATATGACAGCCGCAGTAGAAGGGCTGGTGACGGCGGCGTCATAGACGTGACAACATTCAAGTCAAGCGTAGGTCTCCACCAGGATCTGGTTTTCATTGACAGATCCCCACTTTCTGTATGGGACAAGGTAAGGGATGGCTGGTGCTGGAAAAGACGGGAAGGGGCGAAGCTTTCTAAACAACGTGGTTGTCAGTTGTGGTTGGAAACCGCAGCAACCTTAGGGGTTTCTAATTGCTTCCGCTTCGATGGTTGTTTTATAAAGTCCTGCAAATTTTTATGTGTGTTCCTGTGAGAATCGCTTCAGAGGAGAATCGGGTCTTAAGACTCCCCGTACACAAAATGGCTCGTCACGGGCAGATAGATAGTTAAGAGCTTAGGCCGTGGAAGGAAGGCTCGGTGGGTGCATATGTTCGCTGTGCAAGCATGATGCCCTGAGTTCAGATCCAGGCACCCATGGGAAACCATGCATAGCCTTCATTGCCTGTAACTTTAGCACTGGGTGGAGAGGAACATCACTAAGACTTTCTGGCTGCCAGCTCAGCTCCAGGTACGGAGAGACCCTGTCTCAAGGGACTAAGGCACAGGATGGACGATCAGAGCACACAACATCTTCCTGTGGCCTCCATGTGCAAAGGGACATACTCTGCACTCATGTACGTCAGAAAGGGCAGGTACGGCAGAGAGAAGAAATGAAGGAGGTGTAATATGTCTTTGTCCTGCCAGCTCCCAAATAATGACATCGAGCCTTCTTAATAATTAATTAATTAATGCTCAGCATATATGTTAGGCTTGCCTCTAACTAGTTCTTATAACTTAAATGAACCCATTTCTATTAATCTACATCCTCCATGTGTCTTGTGGCTGTTACCTTTCCTCCTGCACATCCTGCTTTCCCTGTGTCTCCTGGCATCTCTAACTTTCTACTTCCCAGAGTTCTCTCTGTTTCCAGAAGCACCACCTATACCTCCTGCTTAGCTATTCGCCATTCAGCTCTTTATTACACCAACCACAGCAATGCATCTTTCAGACAGTGTACAAATATTCTACAACAGGGAGGAATGTGGGGAAGAGTAGTCCGTGAGCTTTGGGAAGGGCTAACCTCAGAGCAGTACAAACGTCTTTTCTACTAATTCAAGGAAGAAAAGAACTGTAAGACTTTTGACTAGATGTCTGGCCTACTCTGGCTGCCCTAAACCTAGTCACGCAAATTCTGTGGCAAGGCAAGTCCACATTGTAGCAGGGAGAAGCTAGCCAAGGTTCTTGTCGCTATGAGCAAGGACAGCACTCAGTAAAAGTACAGCAGCAGAAGTCCTCACGGTGGCTTCACAGAAAAAGCAATGTTCAGACCAAGTTGTCTTCCATAAGTCAGTTTATTTTTATTTTCAGTTGGTTTCTAGGAGCAAGGATAGGATGAAGAGAGGTACAAGAGGAAGAGAGAAGTGGGGTGTGTCATGGGCTGTTACAGTCACAAGCAACTACTTTTAGCCTGACCTTCTGAGAAATACCTAAAGAACCCAAATCCTGCCTCTTTTCCACAGACCTCCAAAGAAAAATACGGGTCATATCCTGGGTCCCCACTGAAGTTCACCCTAAAATGTATTAACTCTTCTCTACTGCATTTCTAGGCATGCCACACGAGGAAAGCCCAGAGCAGATGAGATGTGTGTGGTTGCAATGAGCTGCTAACAGAGCTCTGTGAATCACCTTCCTCATGGAAATATGCTGATGACAGAAGAGAAATCACAGGGAGACTGAGGTGATGGGTGCAGGAAGGAGGGATGGGCACACAGAGGCATCTGACACCTTCACCGTCAAGACAGCTTCCTCAGGTAGCACTACTCATTTCTGCTTATCTGCGGCACACACTACAAACTGCCCTCTATCCATTGCGGTGGGGGGACATCTATGTCACCCCACACACATTTGTGTCACATCACACACACACACACCAGCCAAGGTTCAGGGCACACAATGGAGAGAGGGCAGAAAGAGTGTAAGATCTGACAGAGAGGAGGGCTGTGAAACGCTGTCTCCTGGACATAGCACTGCTATCGCACATATGAACTCAACGACCCTAGCTACTTTCACAAGGCCTGCACGAGATCAAGCTGGTTACATTTTTTAGCGTGGATGGGGCTGGGCTAAATGGGCTCCCACTCCTAACTGAAAAAGTGTCAGCAGTTGATGGCTGCAGAGGACAGAGGGTCACTTTTCTTTGAGGGTATGACCACTGGTTATGCAGGCCCCAGTGGACGACCACACATTTGTGCATACAGAGGCAGAACAAACTGGACTCAGTGAATTAAAATAATACTTAAATAAATACACACAAAGTTGGGAGGGAGTTGTATGACAGTGTCAGGGGAAGTTGGAGGAATCTGAGATGGATATGACAACGATACATCATTATATAATAAATGTGTAAAAATTTTCAAAGAATGAATACAAATTATTTTAAAAAATAAGAATCATATACAGCCAGACTTGAGAAGAGAATGGATGAAGAAGAGCTTCATTCAACAGGCATCTGTGGCTAAAGAATGAATTTGGATCTGATTGGACTAAATGAGAACCTGTCTCAAAAGCACTCCCCTCTAACAAAAGCAAAACAAATGATCCTCTCCTATCAAAGTCCATCATTCGCCACTCCTGTGTAACTGTGTTTTAGACTCTGTCATGATCTACCCATGTTGCACTCTGAGTACAGAACATACAGAGCCAATATCACTTTCACATTCTGTAGCAGACAGTCTCTCCACAATCCCGTCTTAAAGACGGATTCATCAAGATTTTGGGGAACTTTTTTGGAGTCACACTGAAAAGCTGTCGCTCCTTTCAGACCTCGTGATACATGATACAACAACCTCTTGCTTTCTGGAAGTGAAGAGCGTATGGCCCAAGGCACCATGGCCCACGGATGCTCAGAAGTACCAGTGGGAATGTAAACGTCCACGTGGTGGTGGACATGGCGCCTCCAGAGGCTGCGCCAGGCTCCACTCAAGTTCTTCCTCCACAACCCAGATAAACAGTTTCTGAAACTCAGTGCTTTTGTCAAGATTGGAACTGTTTGTCTGATACAGACCAATGCTTGTGCTTTGGGAAAATTAAAATCTCCCTGCAATTTGTTCAGCATCATAGGAAGGCCACCTGGGTTCCCACCCAAATATCTTTAGGGAACAGAATGTCTGTTACTCAGTGAGACTAGAGACAATGTTCAACTTCTGGGAACAGAGTAACATCAGACCTGTCCGGGGACATTTAATATTTATTATTTCTAAATACTATTTGGCTGAGCAAAACAACATGAAATACAAGCTACTTACTGGCAATATATATGAGATAATAGAAATTAAGATATTATTATTATTATTATTATTATTATTATCACTATTATTACATGCTCATTTTAGATCCTACCATTTGGCTTGTGAGATTTAAGTAACAGTCATTTAGCTAATATTTATTCAATCCTCAACACTAAAAAGAAATTTTATTTCTTTTCTTTTTACTTATTTTCTGTTCCATCATTTAACAGGGCATTGATTTACTTTGCTTCTGTCCCTTGTTTTGTTCATATGTGTAAATACATATGTACATACAGAACCCCATGCATACATATATGCTTATATAAACCATTTAGTTACTTCTCAATGGTAACTGGGTGGCATTCTTAGAAAGGACCCATGATGCATTGTGATATTCCTCGAGCTCTTGAAGATTTGAATCTGCCTTGGATAGCTTCAATACTTCAAAGTCAGTTTAGTTGGGTATAAAACCACTGGTCACACTTGTCAGAAAGGGCTCTGTGGTCACAAGAAAATGACCACAGCATTCAGAGCATTTCAGCTATGCAAGGTTCTTCTGAAGAAAAGGTACCTCTCTGTGTCAAATCACAAAGTGGGCAATCATGAGAAGAGAAGCACCTGGCCACCAAGGGTCATTCATGGAGCTCCTGCTTGAACTACACCATCCCCATGGTTCTATTTAAGCAGATAGTTTATTGGTAGAAAAATTTAGAGTTTTGTTGTTGTTGTTGTTGTTGTTAAAACATTAGCAAGTCCTGCGACGAATCTGGCAAACTTTGCTTCTATAATCATAGAATTTGAAGCCATGAGAAATATTTTTATTAAAGGTTTTTATTTATTTATTTATTTTTGTTTGTTTTGAAGTGGAATCTCAAAACTCCATCTGCAGGTGTCTCAACTTTTGAACAATAGGCACATAAAAAAGAGTATTTAAAGTAAAGGGAGTTACTTCTCATTTGAACTGGAACAACGGGCACAAGCATGGGTTATACTCCTTGGTAATCTTTGAACTCTCGGGGACTCCCTACATTGAATATAAGATGTCTTTGGAAATCAATGCTTGCTTTTAAGGATTAGGAAGACAGAAACTAGATATGGTGATTGGCAGCTGCGATCCTAGCACTCAGGAGGCTGAGGCAGGAGAAACAGCATATGTTTGAGGGAGGCCTAGACTCCATAGTGAATTAACCTGGGCTGAGAATGAGATCCTTATCGCAAAAACAGAAAATTAAAAGGCATAATCACTCCTCACCACCAGAGGGCACCACAGACTACAGTCTCCCAGCCTTTGATGGGCGTGGACACATACCTAATGAGCTCCAGTTGTGGCTTTTAAGTTTCCTATTTTTGTATCAAGGAGACAATTTTTTCAACACCCACCGACGAGTTATTGATTGCCCAGCAAGGTAAGATTTGTTTTAAAGACTTTAACTTACCCCTCACTGGTCTGATACTTTAACCCTCCAGGTAGGGGGGGAAGTGGAAAAACTAGAGCTTAATCCCCTCTGCATGCCAGTATTTCCACGGTTATTTACTTAGAAGCTGATGGGAGACACACTATATAGATGCATAACCCCAAGAGGAAGTAGCCTACAATTTTGCCAGGTGGGATCCATCTGGCAACAAATACTTGGAACTGCGGTTTCTGGAGCAATATTGGGTTCTTATTTCCAAAGAAGCTACAGGAAGTAAAGCCTGTCCTTCCAGATGGTTCTCTGATGCTAGAAGTGGAGATTGGCCAGTTGTCTCCAGTCATGTATTCAGAAACTTCCTCCTGCCGACAATCCAGGCTTTGTCCGTCTCCGTCCCCCTCCCCCTTTCCGTCCCTGCCCCCCCCCCGTCTGTCCCTCCCCATCCCTCCCCTGCCCCCCATCTCTGAAGATCGCATCCTGTCCTTACAACCCATCAGTTTGCTGCAAACACTGCGCCTCTGAAGACCGATTTTCCTTCTGCTCCTTTGTGTTCTAAAGAGCATGTTTTATGAACGGCAAACTCCTCATAGTACCCAGTGGATATTTAGTTAGACACCTTGCTGGTGAAGTCTGGCCCTCATGGCTGCTTCAAAGTGTCTGATTGGAGCTGGGAGCTGGAAATGTGCATTTGAAAACGGAATTCCATTTGAAATTCATGGGCGAGGGAAGACCACAGCTGACCATAATTTACTCCTGCAAAGAAAAGTGGTTCGCATGGCTGGAGATACAGTTCAGTTGGTCAAGTGTTTGATTTGAGCGCATGAGGACCTTAGTTCTGCTCACAGAGACCAAGTTAAAAAGCTCGGTGTGGTAGCATGCACTTTATAATTCCAGAGCTGGAGAGCTCAACACCCTGGGTCCCCGGGGCTCCAGAGTCTATCAGCCTAGGCAAATAGGTAGGGCCTAGGTCCCAGGGAAAGGTCTTATCTCGAAAAAATATGACTGACAGGGCGGTGGTGGCGCATGCCTTTCATCCCCTTTAATCCCAGGGAGGCAGAGGCAGGTGAGTCTCTGTGAGTTCGAGGTCAGTCTGGTCACAAGAGCTAGTTCTAGGACAGGCTCCAAAGCTACAGAGAAACCCTGTCTCAAAAAAATTAAATAAATAAATAAATTAAAAAATACCGACAGCACTAGAGGAAGATCGCAGGCTGATGTCTGATGTCCGCCTTCCACATGCCCTGTCCACACAGGCTGCATATGCTTGCACCTGAAGGAAAGGAGAAAGCAAGACAGAAAGAGGAAGGAAGGGTGGGAAAAAGGGAGAAAGCGGGAAAAAGGAAGGAAGGAAAGAAGGAAGGGAGGGAGGGAGGGAGGGAGGGAGGGAGGGAGGAAGGAAGGAAGGAAGGAAGGAAGGAAGGAAGGAAGGAAGGAAGGAAGGAAGGAAGCAAATGTCACTCGCACCACAGTGGTTTCTAACCTGTAGCCAGTGGCGTCCCTCAAGTTGCCCTTAGGAGGGGCTGACTCTACAACTATGGAAAAGTCAAGTTTCCTGGCTCTCTCACAGGTTCACTGAAGAGGGCTTTGGGGCTCGCTAACTGACAAGTCACATGGGCAGTTGCAAACCATCAATGTTTCTGGACCTTAAGCAGCTTCCTCGCTTCCTGCGCTTACGTGAATTAACAGCATGAGTTTGAATCTAGCATCTCATGGAGGGAGCCCTCAGTGGCTACAGGGCAGGGATGCAGTGCAATGCTCTCTGACACCCTCAGCAGCCTGGGACTTCCTTTTATTTCTTCTGGTCTTGGAATGGAATAAATTCAGATAATTGACCTCACTATAGAGAAGAATTTTGAAATGAGCCAGTGTGAAGGAGGGTTGAAGTTTAGTAAAAGGAAATTTCAATTTAAACTTTTAGGCATGAAAGATAATACAAAGAGAACTACTCAGAAATAAGTTGAGACACGCTTCAGGGAGCACGGGGCTGCATCTCTTAAAGAAGAGAGCAGTACTTAAGTGTCCCAATGATGAACTCATATAGGCGTTTGGAAGTTTCTAGAATTTCACTATTCATTATGTTTCTAAGGGAACCTACCCTCCTCTACTTCTAATTTTGAGATGATGGAGTTTTCTTGCTTCTATTGAGACTTGCTTTATGTCTGGATAATGCCATCAATTTTGGAGAAAGTCTAATGAGGTACTGAGAAAAGGTATAGCCTGTGTTTGGGTGATTTGTTCTGTAAGTATCTGCTAGGTCCATTTCGTTTGTGGCATTCTTCAGCCATTCTCTGTTTAGATTTTGTCTGAATGGCTGGCCTATTAATGAAAAAGGGGTATTGAAGTCTCCTGCTATGACTGTGTGAGGGTCAATATGTGATTTTAGCTGTGGTAGTCTTTCTTTTATGACCTTGTGTTTGGTGCATAAATGTTTAGAATTGCAATGTCCTCTTAGTGATTTTTCCTTTGATGAGTATATAGTGTCCTTCACTCTCCAGATTGATTTTAGTTTGAAGTCTATTTTGTCAGATATTAAAACTGACTTGTTTCTTGGATACATTTTCTTGAAATATCTTCTTTCATTCTTTTATCTATCCTAGATATTAGGGTGTGTTTCTTGGAAGCAGCAAAATGATGGGTCCTTCTGTTTTATAGCTAATCTGTTAGTCTGTATCTTCTTATGGAGGAATTGGGATTCATTTTTAAGTGTGTGTGTTGTGTGATGTATTTTTCCGTTTCAGGGTGTATTGTACAGGTTAATTCTTTAAGTGAGATTGTTTAATAGACATAAAACAAACCTCGATCCATATGTCAGAAGACTGTGCAAACAGCAAATGCTGTTGGTGCTGAGATAATTTTGCCTTTATTTATTTATAATTTATATATAAAGTCCTCCTGCTGGCAGAACAGTGTGGGTGACTCAGTCACAGAGCACGGCATGTCACTTGGCCTCCTTCCCAACCTACTGTGGAGTGAGTATCTTGAGTGTGTATGTGTGTGTGTGTGTGTGTGTGTTCACACACGTGTGTCTGTGGTGCACACTCAGGTGTTTTCTGAGGCTAGAGGTGTCAGATCCTGCTGGAGTGATAGGCAGTTGTGAGCCATCTAGCATGGGCGCTAGGAAGGAACTGTGTCCTCTGTTAGACCAGTGCCCTTTCTTAACTGCTGAGCCATCTCTCCAGCCCCCAAACATTCATTTTCTTTATAATAGACATTCTGACTGCATGAGATGGAATCTCAGTGGAATTTTAATTTACGTTTCTCTGATGGGCAACACTATTTTATATGTTTATTGACTGTTTCTACTTCATTCTTTGAGAACTCTGTTGATTTCATTAGCACATTTATTGACTGATTGTTTGCCTTTCTGTAATGCCTGGCAGGTAGACTCCTGACCCCCCCACCCCCACCCCCTTTTACTCTAACTCTCCTTTGTCTATTCTCCTCTGCCCCTTTCCTCTTCCCCAAGGCTTGCACATTTTTCTGAGAGCCATTTTTCCCCCACATTCTCCTGGGAGCCATCTTTTTCCACTTTTTGTCACCTTTGTCTGATTTCCACTTCCTATAGTGGTATATTATTTGTATTTTGATAAGTAAAGCTTGCCTGAAGACCAGAAGAAAAGCTAAGCTACCAGAAGTCAGGCAATGGTGGCACACACCTTTAACCCCAAAATTGGGGAGGCAGAGGCAGATGGGTCTCTGTGAGTTCAAGACCACCCTGTGCTATACAAGATCAAAGCAGAAACAAATCCAGGTGGTGGTGGCTCACACTTTTAATCCCAGTACTAGAGAGTCACTCCTTTAATCCCAGCACTAAGGGAATATAAAATGAGAGGAGAGAGAAGGTCTGGCTGCTTAGTCTGTGGTTGCCCAGCCTTGGTAGAGGTAAGACTTTTCTACTGACTTGGCTGCTTTGCTTTTCTGGTTTTCAGGCTGAACCCCAATTTCTCTGGGTTTTTATTATTTTTGCTACAACTTCCATTTAAACTTAACTTTATAACGTTTTCTCTGATCCATACTACTAAGACTCGGGTTCCCAATTCTCCATTCTCAGCCCCGACTGCCATTACAGGCACATACAATACTCAGCTACATGCAGAAGTTTGAAAGACTGGCTGGTAATAAAGAATTCAGGTAAAACATGACAGTTTTCTGATTCAGCCCTTTCTGCATTCAGTTTTTCCCTAAGAAGAAATTGCTTGTAATGAATTCACCGATTTATTATTTAGATGTTTCCCTCATATTTCTAAGGATACTTGGTTTCTTATTTATCTATTTATTTACTTTTAATTTATATTTGTCTACTGAGGTTCAGTTGTAGGAAATAAGGATTCAGTTCTGTTGAGTACTGAACACAGCCACACAAATCTTCTAATTGGCAGTAAAATTATGCTGCTCTTTTTTGTTAAATCAACTTTTATGTTTTTATTTTTATGGGTCTGTAAATATCATGCAAATATGAACCTCATTTGTACTCTGACATTGTTCTCATTTGTTTTGATTTTTATGGCGCTTAATAATTGTATCCATTTATCACCTTAGTCTTTTATATATCTATCACAAATTTATCTCTGTGTCTTCAAAACTAACACTGATATTTCTTTGCTATTTGAAAACATATTAGCTAGTCAATGAAATTTATTTGGGGGTAATTTCTCTACGAAAGTCCTCTCCCTATTCACGTTCTAATTGGGACCATATTTTTTTTAGTCTCCATATATATATATATATATATATATATATATATATATATATATATATATATATTAGAAAACCGTAACATAAAAAGAAAAGAAGACAGATAACATGAATAGGATGTTTACAAAAGCTGGTGCCTGTTACCAATAAATATATAAAGAATTGTTCCATTCCACTGGGGAATGGCAAAATGGAAAAGCTTAATGATGCTATGCTCATTAAAATCTTAAACTGGCCAATCTTTTGGATGAGTGCCTTGGGATGTAATAAGGGAGCAGTGATGTATTATCTGTGCCTTAAAGGAACTTTCTCAGGCGTATGAGAAGACAACTGAACACAGGCATTGGGCTGTATTGTCTTGAGTGGCTCCAGCTGGGCCTAATCCATCCACAATGGACCAGTAAAGTGTGGCGTTTTCATTCAGTGCAACGCATCATTTGATTGACGTGGATCACAACGTGTGTTGATTTGCATCTGAACTGGCAAATGCAGAGAAATAGCAAAAGGGCAACTTCAGAGTAGTATTATTCCTCAGAGAAAAGTGCTGGAAGGGGATGCCGCTAATACAGCTTAGGAGTCTTTTCATGGGTCTGTATCTTCTCTGGGGAAGGAATTCAGAAAGGAGGCTTGGTCCATAGCCAATGCTTATGAAAAATAGTAGCACTCCATACAGGACAGCTAGCCAGACTCTCAACGAGGGGGCAGGATCCAGGATGCAGCCTGTCCACACACATGGAGACCCTGGGCTTTGTATTCTGCCAGGTAGTGGGTGAGGCACGGTTGGACCCCTCTCTCTTTCTTTGCTACGTGACAGATGGGTCCCATACTGCTGGTTGGTCTGCTGGTGTGAAAGCGGGAACCTGATTAGATGCTCGAAGGGTGGGGACTTTCAAATCCTTCCTGGGAAAGTTGACCCACCAACCTCCAAAAAAGCTAACTTTGGACAAGAGCTGGAAAGTGGGCCATTTTGATGGAGGCAGAAGCAGTTAAAGCCCCTGCTAACTTGGGTTTCCTCCTCTTTCTGCTTAATTGGAACTGACTACCCACCTGGCAGTCTCCTTCGTCATAAAAATTTTGAGGGTTTTACAATGTGCGTGCTTGTCCTTGTGAGCTGGCATGGTGATTGTGTTAGATTATTCCTTTTACCTGTTGGTATTAAATATCCCATTGTGCACAGAAAAGCCCTTCATAGCCTTCACATCCCTGGGATCAGAAACGCCTGTCTGAAGCAACTTGGGGGGGTGATTTTCATTTGACCCATAACGTCATAGCATCACACAGCATCATGGCATGTTGTGAGTATTCACGCCATCAATAGCTTTGGGGTACCGACCTTAGGGTTTGGCCTTGTCTGCTACTTGAAAAATGGTGAACCTAAGGAGTTAGCAATGTAAAGAGTTGGCTGTGGTTTGCTCCTTTCTCTAATCTTTCAGCATTTACCCTGATATCTGGCTCCAGGTTTTTATGATTACGACCAATTAGAAACGTGATATGATTTGGCAGATGAGAAAGAGAGAAGCTAGCCACTTGATTGTACTGTTTTTTCCTTCTCTCTAAACTCCTTTTGAGAGAACAGGGCTGCCTTTCCAGGGCACTTGAGACTATGTATCCAGGATTGGTTTGTGGCAATTCAGTTTGACTAAAGGGGGGACTTATATCTGAAAGTACATCAAGAAAGTAATTAAGTAAATATTTGACTCGAGAAAGTGAACTTCAAATGTGCCAGTCTCTCCTAAGTAGGAACTACCTCAAAAAATGTCAGGCATCTGTGGCCTAGAATCTTTTAGGCTTGTGTGAAGGAACTGAAGGTTTTCCAGACAGCCTAATGTCACAGGAGTCGGCCTTGCTAATCACAATAATGTGTTGGCCAATGATAGCTATTAATAGATCTTTGACAGTCTTGATGCTCTCTCCCAAGTTTCATCTCAAGCTGAGCACTGATCAGACTGACAGGAGTCTCTCTTTAAATGACAAAATAAATAAAAGAGATAGACATTAAAGGACATCTTACCAGGTCACACTAGGACAGCATTCTGCTACTCTGTCTCCTTTTAAAAAAAAATATTTATTTATTATGTATACAATATTCTGTCTGTGTGCATGTCTGCAGGCCAGAAGAGGGCACCAGACCTCTTTATAGATGGTTGTGAGCCACCATGTGGTTGCCGGGAATTGAACTTAGGCCCTTTGGAAAAGCAGGCAATGCTCTTAACCACTGAGTCATCTCTCCAGCTCCCTCTGTCTCCTTTTGAAAGACTTCCAGGATATGGGGCAAAATACTTTTACACACACCTGAGGACCTCAGACCCCAGCTTCCATGGAAATTTCTGGCATAGTGTCAAGTGCATGTCTGTAACCTCAGTACAGTTGGGCAGGAGTGGAGACAGGCAGATCATATGAGCCCCTGGCCACCAAACTAAATGAAACAACCATCTCTGCCTTTCATTGGGACCCTTTTGCCACCACTAATGGAGACTAGATTAAGAAAAACAGCCCAGTGCTAACCTCTGGCTTCCATGCGTGTCCATGGGCAGGCACACCTGCACACAGATAGAAATGGATGGATGGATGAATTTAAATGAACGAATGACAAATTCTGCCGAGTTCTGCAGTGAAAGCAATGGTTTTTAAATTAGAATTCTTAGTCCCTTCCAGCTTTACTGACACTTTCAGGGGCCTTAGGACAATCTTTAAACAGCTCAGCCTTTTGTATTAAAGTGTTAAGAGGTTTACCTCTCTTTCAGAAGTACAGAAAGTCCAATTTTAGTAATTCCTACTAATAAGTCCTCTCTCTTCCAAAGCATGGTGAGTGTTAGATGGCACATTTTTACTGAATCTTGAGATTCTGGGCTCGAAGAGATCACGAGGCCTAGTTACTGTTGGCTGTAAATGGTGCTGACACTGACGAGCGTGTAAAACCTTGACACATGACTGGCTGTGTAACTTGCACCAGCCAATGGGACATCAAGAAGCAGGATACCATCAAAGGTAAACAGGGCTTGTCACAGCCGCATGTTAGTCTTGGAAGGAGGGTCCCTGCATACCATCTGGCCCTTAGCCTGGGCCTCTGGAGAAGGACATGGGGGACCATCCTCAAGTCCCACAGGCAAACAGGGATGGAAGGCAGAGCACAGATAAGTCCTGAAGGACAACTTAATTTACATACAGTTCATGGGTGATGAATGTGTGTGTATGTGTGTGTGTGTGCATGTGTGTCACTGTTTCCGGACTGGCAATCTGCAATCTGTAGTTGATTGACCCAGTTGGGGCTGAAGAATGTTCACTTGTTTAGAAAAAACAAAGCTGCTCACCTCATGTTGGTCTGGAAACAGAAAGAAGAAAAAGAAAAAATAGCATTGGCAGGGAATCGATCACGAGACTTCTATGTCACAGCCCAATGATTTATTTCCTCTAACTAGGCCCTGTCTTCTGGCAATCTATGGCAATATGAATTCATCAAATTTTATCAACACCTTCTTGATCAATTGCCTCTCAGTAGTGCTAAGAATTGGGGGTCAGAACCTCAATCAGGGAATGCTCATAAGCAACAATAGCATAGAGAGGAAGTTGCTTCATCAATCTGCCTCTCAACAGTTACTGTTACTTAAGTAACACTTACTAATACTTTGTAATACATCTTAATTCCTAGACCCTTCTAAATAACTGACCCTATGAATACATTTTCCAGACAGAAAAATCCTTGTTTCTTTCTAATTTTTCTAGACAGGAAATTCGGTATTCTAATTCTAGGTACTAAAGAATCATCTTAGATTTCTAGCTAGTATCATATTAAACACAACTGGAAATAAATAGGAATAATGGCCATTTTAAAAAATATTCCCATAAGTTCCAAGAGCATGATGTTCTGTCTGCTTTCTAATATTTATTAGTTTTGCTATGGGAGAATGCTCTTGAACACTGTAAAGATTTGTTACTCATATTGTTTTAATAAATCACTGATTGGACAGTAGCTAGGCAAGAAGTATAGGTGGGGTAACCAAACTAGGAGAATTCTGGGAAGAGGAAAGACTCAGTCTGTAGTCACCAGACAGACACAGAGGAAACAAGATGAGAATGCCTTACTGAGAAAAGGTACCAAGTCATGTGGTTAAACATAGACAAGAATTATGGGCTAATATAAGTTGTAAGAGCTTGCTAGTAATAACCCTAAGATAAGCGGCCAAACAGATTGTAATTAATATAAGCCTCTGTGTGTTTATTTGGGACTGAATGGCAGCAGGACCAGGTGGGACAGAAGCGTCTGTCTACACAGTTTCAAGTGTTTGTACTTGCTTTCACACAGTCTAACAAGGGTAACTATTTCCTTTGTTACACTGTGTTGGAGATTTCAGGAGAGTGTTTTTTGTTAAGTCTTCTACCAAGCTACCATTGCAGCTATTTGGGAAAACTTTCCATATATTTTAGACAGGTAGACATCCTCCTGAATCTTCTTTCTTCCATATGCTCAGTGTTCCAATTCAGAAGAGTGGTATTTTTATGCATCTCTCTAGCTACTATGAGTCTGACTTCAGCTTCTCTGCTGGTTTCTTATGAGTACCCAGGCAGCATGAAAGATATTGATTTTAGTCCTACCTTTTCTTTGATTGTGGTTTTAGTAGAATCGTCTCTAGTCCTTCATCATGAGGCATGACGTTGCCTGCTGATTTGTCAATATCTTTTAGAAGGTTAGTCGATTCTCTTCTTTTCTTAGTTTATTAATTATTTTATGTGCTATTGGCATTGCGTTTAAGCCACTGTCTTTTCTATTAACTCCTCAGACAACTGAATTCTGAAAAATGTACCAGCTGTCATGGTATATTCTATTATTAGATTTAAAAAATAAATTTATTAAAACTATTATAAAGAACTTACTAACAAAAAGCACCACAGAGAAAAACTACCCATACCCAAAGCCTGTCTGTCTCAGTGAACTTCCACTCATGAGAACAGGTATTCAGAAGCCATGGACCTTCATCACAAAGCTAGCTACACTTTCATTAGCAAATAAGCTTTTATGTAGTTACCCACAGCCAAAGACTTAAATTCTTGACACTTAAAACTAGAAAAACAAACTAGCTTTGGCTGGTGTCCCTTCCCTGCACTATCTGTTATTAGTCTGTCAGTCCTATATTTGTGCATTTCTGAGTGGTAGGGTGAATGTTATACATTAATTTCCAGCTGGGCTTGGTGGTGCACACCTTTAGTCTTAACACTTGCAGAGGCAGAAGCAGAGGCAGGTGGATGTCTGTCAGTTGGGGTAGACTTGGTCTACATTGAGAGTTCCAGGCTGGCTATGGTGGCTAGGGACACAAAGTAAGACTATGTATCAAAAACAAAACAAAATGAAACAAAACAAAAAAAAACCCTTTCAAGAAATTCCCTTCATGTTTGTAAGTGACCCCACATGTCTTTCAACCTTTGATTTGTTAGCTTTAGGGTTGAATTGAAACTAGATACCTGGATTTGCTGTTTCTGTCTTTTTCTCTCTACCTGAGGTAGCTTCGTTGGCCACAGAGAAGGTAATGTTTGGACTGTGGCTTGAAGGAAGGAGAGTGAGCCTTGTTGAGGCTGCTGGAGGAACGGGTGGGGAGCATAGACAGCAGAGGCTACTGACCTCTAAGTCAGTGCCTTCCTTAGGATGCCAGGCTTAGCACTGCAGCACAGGGGTTAAAGATCTGCAAGAAATCGCCAATTTTCCTCTTGAGTCTAGGAAGGAGAGGATATTGATTAGTCTGCTAGGAAGGAAGCGCTATGTGCGCTAACACCATGGTATACTCAGTAGTGGTTAAGAAAATATTCTGACTTCATGTAGAGGCCACAGATGGAGCCCCTGCTAAAGACAATGCTTCAAAGGGGCCTAGTGAGCAGGGCTTTCCCACATGAAGAAGAGATTCTCCTGTCTCTCTCTGTCTCTTTCTGTCTCTGTCTCTCTCTGTCTCTGTCTTTGTCTGTCTGTCTGTCTGTCTCTCTCTCTCTCTCTCTGTGTGTAGGGAAGAAGAGGGGAGGGGCGGGGGTCTGAAGCAGCAGACACCATAAAATGCTATTGAATAGCATAGGAAAGCAGCACTAATTGCTGTGCCCATGAAAGCCAGAAGGAATTGTGTCCTGCTCCACCAGCCCAGCCTGTTATTTAAGGACTTCCATGAGACAGGTAACAGACGTTACAACATTTTGGGGTAGAACAGTGACTGGTGCCCATGCCGAGGATACTGAGCTAGAGGCAAGCCCAAAGCTAAGAGGCAGGATCTGCTGCTCACTTTCTGAGATAGAGGGGAGAAGAAGCTGGTGAGGGAATGAGCACACAGACTGGACGAGAGAAGCTGTGGTACTCCTGAAAATGGGTGGGCTCTGGGGACTCGGGAAGTAGAAGGAAGACTTGCCCAGAGTGCAGGGTAATTCCTCCTTTCTGGGCGGTGTGACATATTCTGGGGTGGACATTCTCCCTCCTAAGGAATAATGGGAAAGTCATGAGTGGCAGAGGGAGCTTACAAAATAACACATCAATCAGATGGTCTTTCAATGTCAAATAAAAAACAGTGGCATCAAACACCCAGACATATTTCTGACTCTCTTCCTGCAAAAGCAATACAGCTTTTCATAATATATCAAGTGTATGAACCCGCTTTATTCTGGACTTGATTCCCAATATATGCATTCATGGCTTAATAAAGACAAAATACACCCAGAGGTCTGTTTATTAATTGGATTTCCAGGGGCCTACCTAATCCCCAGGAGATGTTGATAATCTGGTCATTCCAGATCTTAATTGTTAGAAATACTGACAAGAGAAGCTGAATTCTTCATAAATACTCCAAGGCTCCTGTTTGGTTCTTGACTTTGGCTAGAAACCTGTGTCTGCCATTTTTCCCCTCCACAAGTACACAGCCCTCCTACTGTAGGAAGTCGGAAGCCTTCAGTAACAATGACTGTGCCACTGTCATTCAATTCAATGTCATTAGAAGAGTGTCTGTGTAATTGCATTGTTCCCTGTGAGTGGAAACTAGGAAACTGGCCTCTGTCCCTTTGCTTTTGTTTTGCCATGCATGTGTGTGTTGGTTTGTTGCCTGTATTTGAGAGAAGGCTGAAGCCAGAAGGCTGACATGTGTTCTCTTTCAAGTCCTTCCCATTTCTTCTCTCTAGGTGAGCTAGTGTGTGCTGGTTTGTTTAATGCCAACTTGACCCAAGCTTGAATTATCTGTAAGGAGGGAACCTCAATTGAGACAATGCCTCCATAAGATCCAGCAGTAGGGCATTTTCTTAATTGGTGATTGAGGAGGGAGGGCCCATCCCTTTGTGGGTGGGGTCATTCTGGGCTGGTGGTTCTGGGTTTTGTAAGAAAGTGGGTTGAACAAGCCATGGGAACAAGCCACTAAGCAGCACTCCTCCATGGCCTCCACGTCCGCTCCAGCCTCCAGGTTCCTGTCCTCTTTGAATTCCTGCCCTGACTTCTCTGAGTGATGGACTGCTACCTGGAAGTGTAAGATGAAATAAACCCCTCTCCCCAAGTCACTCTGGTCATGGTATTTCTTCACAGCAATAGTCACCATGACTAGGACAGAGATTGGTACCAGGATGATGGGGTACTGTGACAGACCTGACTGTGTTGTTTTGAGGAGGATGTAGAAGGACTTCAGAACTTTGAGAACAGTCATCAAGTGTTGAGAGTATTGTGGTCTGTTCTGTGGGACCTTGGCAAATAGAATGTTGAGAGCCCTGAAGACGATGGAGGCTTGTGAAATCCCAGAGGGAAGTTTGAGAGTCACTTAAAGACTTTATCACGCTGTTGCTATTTCGACTTGTGAATCTGTGGTTCTGGTCAGCTATGATTAAGAGACCAGCTTCACTGAGGTGAAGCCTTCTGGGGAGTGTTTGCTCAGGCTCAGCACACGCAGGCTGTGTCTGGAGGAGGTGGTCAAGGTGTTTCCGTGCACCATCAGCCCAGCTCTGTCGTGTCAGAGTCACCCAGGTGGTACTGGTTTTGAAGGCATGAAGGGATCAAGGAGAGCAGCCGAGGCTTGACACTATGGCCAGGGCTGGATTCCTGAGGAGAGCCTGATAGAGATTTTGGTGAAAGTGCAATCTGGTTGCAGCAAGAGATCCCCACATTTTGGAGATGCCACAACCATGGGATGACCACCAAGAACAGCAGCAGCAGTGGAGTGGAGCCAGTCAGAGACTGGAAGACAAGCAGTGTGTGCTGCAGAGGGCAGAGCTGGAGAAGGAACCCAAGTCCCTTGGAGGAGCCCAGAAGGTGCTGAGTGAGTCCCACATCATAGACTTCAGTTATTTATCCTGTTGCAGTTTGTTTTGCTTTGTTCAGATTGTGGCTGTGCCATTGTTTTTTCTTCTTGAAGTAAGATAGCATTTAGCTTAATTTTGAGTTTGACAGAATCCTACCATTAAGAGGCTGAATTTTAAAATATTTTGCATTTTAAAAAGACTGATTTCTTTTAAGCATTTGAATTTTAAATTTAGAAGATTCATTTTGTTTATTTCTTTTCTCTCATACATTACACCCTGACTGCAGCCTACCCCCACCATTCCTCCCAGCCCCCCCACACTTTCCCACTTCCTCTCTCCCCCAATCCCTCCTCCCCCAGATCCACTGCTCTTCCATTGCTCTTCAGAAAAGAGCAGGCCACCCAGGGATAGCAACTGATCATGGCATAACAAGATGCAGTAAGACTAGGCACATACCCTCATATGGGATGGACAAGGAAGCCCCGTAGGAGGAGAAGGGTCTCAAGAGCATTAATGTTTCTATTAATGTAGGAGTTTGGCGGATAAGAAAGGCGAGGTTCGGGCTTAATAATGATGTGTTTGTGTGTCAAGATGAGAAGGCTTCAGTTGTGTTGGCTTGTCTTGTGTCAATTTGACACAGCTAGAGTCCTCTGGAAGGAGGGAGCCTCAGCTGAGACGACGCCTATATAAGACCTGGCTGTCTTTCTTCATTTAGGCACTTTCTTCATTAGTGATGCACGGCAGAGGGATCACTTTAGACGTTATTCTGATAGCTGGTGCCATCGCCGGCTGGTGGTCCTGACTTCCATAAGCAACAGGCCAAGAAAGCAATGAGGAGGAAGCAGCCCTCCTTTTCCTCCACAAGTTACTTCGGTCATGGTGTTTCAGCACCACAACAGTAACTCTGACTAGCACCCATTGCTCAAAAGGTTGAGACTGCGGGTTCTTAGAAACAGCAAATGAGTTCAAGCAGGGAGACCTTTTAAAGCTGCCATCTGGCCGGGCGGTGGTGGCGCACGCCTTTAATCCCAGCACTCGGGAGGCAGAGGCAGGTGGATCTCTGTGAGTTCGAGGCCAGCCTGGTCTAGAACTAGTTCCAGGACAGGAACCAAAAGCTACAGAGAAACCCTGTCTCGAAAAAATAAAAAATAAAAAAATAAATAAAAAATAAAGTTGCCATCTGACTGACAGACTGACTGAACGACTGACTGACTGCACCTAGGGAAGTGGCGTTGAGTTGGTCCTTTAAGGATTAATGGCACCCAAGCCAAATACAGCTTCCTAGAAGAGGAGAGAAAGCTCATGAAAAGTAGCAGAATAATTAATGTCCTGCTCTCTCCTTGTTTCTATAACAAAATACTGGAGGCTGGATAATTTACAACAATCAGAAATGTATTTCTTATAGTTCTAGAGACTGGTGAGTCTGGGATGAAAGCTCCGGCAAGTCTGATGTCTTGAGAGGGTCCTGTCTTGATCTGTAGGATGACAGCATGAATCCTCAGAGGGGTGAAAGCCATATTCTCCAGGGTGGAAAGACTAGATGGGGCAAAGTCGGCCCCCTTACTTTCCCCTGGCTGTTCTGTGAGGGCTAACCCCACTCAAGAGGGCTGTGTGCTCATGTGATAGTCATCCCTACGCCATCACAGTGGTAACTGTTTCGTCAAAGTGTTGGGGATACATGTATTCTCCTAATGGCTACCTGCGAAATGAAGAAGCTGGTGTGTTCTGGGGTTGACCAGATAAGACGGAAGAAAGCTATTTTGGGGGTAGTTCTACATCTGAAGTGATCCAGCTGGCATGAGTGTTGCCAGGCTACCGTGTTTGGACCATTCATAGCTGGGCTCCTGTTTTTGAAACTGATGAAGTACCATACAGGTTTCCCCATGGAAAACCACAAGCATTTCCATTACTAATGTGCTTCCCAAAGGCCCGTTCCGAGGGACAATGGCACTCTTGCTGCTGTGGGCACCATTTTCCTCTGGGAGACTTTGGAGCATGTGGCTGGAAAGTGAACCCTGACAGCCCACCTCTCTGGCAATGCTACACTTTGGTGGTAGAGCATCTGGAAGCATTGAGTCAAGTCAGACTCAGAACTCCTGCTTAAGGTGCTGAACATCTGTATGACTCTTTCAGCTCTCCACTAACTCAGAACAAATTCATTTGGAGCTTAGCACCATTGATCAAATTTTACCTACCATTTTGAATCTGCTTTGTAAAATTAAGTAGAAAGCCAACTATATTATTAATTTTTTACATTTCTGGGGCTCTGCCAATATTTTGCTTTTCCTTATAGTTTCTTAAAATGTGTTTATTTTTTTTTTGCTTTTATTTATGTATATCTGTGTTGAGTGCAGATGTTCATAGGGGCCAGAAGGGGGCGCTGATCCTCTGACTTGGAGTTACAGGTAGTTGTGAGCCACCTGATGTGGCTGCTGTAAACCAAACTCGCGGCCAGAAGAGCAGGTGCTCTCAGGACTGACCTTCCTCCAGCCACTTCACAGTCTTTCACAGTGTGCGAGTTGCCCATGGTTGGGTAGTGTACCGTTTCCTGGGTGTTGATTTCCTTCACTTTGAATTTTTCAACTTCTCCTGGGAGGAGGGTTGGGGTTAGATTCTTTTAAACACACTTCATTAAACAGACTTTGCTGCTGTCTTTCTCTCCACCAAAGGCTCTTCTCTTGCCCTCGTTACTTTTACCTCTGCAGAGAGCATGTCTCAAATCATAGCTATCATTATGCGTTGTTTCGTGATTTTTATTCTACTTCAGTTTTTACTGGAGTGTTTTGAGATTTTGGGTTATCTTCAGGAGAATAAGACGGCACACTATTTTTTTCTCACAGCGTTAGTTTAGTTACTTATGTCTTCTCATCTTAGCCCTTCCTTCCTGTTACTGGGTATTCATGGAGGTGTAATATATTTGTTTGGCTTCTGGTCTTAATTTAAATGATTTTTGTATTTTTTTATTTGCTTAAATAGTGTTTATAGAAAATATAAATCATTGACTTCCTGAGTTGCCTTTCCTCTTTGTTCTTCTTAAAGACTGCTGATTTTGTTTAAATATATTTTAACAAGTATTTATGTTATCCTATGACTTCTCTTTTAACTTATTAATTTCGGCACTTATGTTTGTTACTTTTATTTTCTCTTTTTTTCATGTGTATAGGGTGTGTTGTAAATTTGTATTGTGGTATGCAGTCTGTGGTGTGTGTGTGTGTTCAGTGCATGCTTGTTAGCACAAAGGTGTTCAAGCCTGTGCATGTGCATACAGAGGCCAGACAAGGTTGTTAAGAACCTTCATCTACCGTTTTCTGCCTTAGTCTCCTGAAACTGGCTCCCTTGCCAAATGGGAAGATAGATGACAGTATTGGTAGGATGGGGGCCTGAGAACTCACAGGCTCCTCCATGCTGGGGTTACAAGTCTATGCAACTATGCCTGCCTGTCATGTGGGTGACAGGGATTTGAACTCAGGTCCTCATGCTTGCACACCGAGCACTTCACCTACCAAGCTGTCTCCCTAGCTCCTGGGAATTATGTTTGCTTCACTGTAATAAAATACTTCACCAAAGCTACTGCAGAACCTCCCAAAGCAGAGCCACCCACTGGGGGCCAGGCCTCGTGCAGGGGACTTTTTCCATTCACACCACACCAGCATACCTGCTAAGAACTCCACATAGCCAGACTGTTTGTTATACATCTTATATTTATGGACTTTGGTTAATAGGAAGTCACTCTATAGTCATTTATTTCAGTCTAGAGAGGAGGCTCAGAGGTGAGGCATACGCACTGCTCTTGCAGAGGACCTGAGGTCCATTCCCAGTGATGCCCACCGCTGCCTGTAACTGCAGCCTCATGAGGTCCAGTGCCCTCTTCTGGCCTCCTCAGGGGCTGCACACAATTTTGAAAAAAATCTGTACCAACAGGTGAAATTGATATATACACACACAAATGTACATGTCCATGTTTTCACAGAAATGGTTTCTCAATCATTTTTATTTTTTTGTGTGTATATGGGACACTAAAACTGACTTGAAGCTGTATAGATATGTGTGTGTATTTGTTGTATATTCAGAAATTTAAGAAGTAGAATAATTAGTCTATTTTATATTTTACTGCAGTTTTTAATAAGAAATGCCAAGTTTGGAGTATTCAACATAAATAAATTTGGGGCCACAAAATGTAAGCCTTTCCTCTGCAACCAATCACCATTCAGGTGTTCTCTTTTCTCTCCAAGGGCAGTCACATGAGCATACACACCAGGAAAAATACACCTGCTGGTTTGTATTTTAATTATCCAAGCAGCAATCCATGTTGCATATAGAATAGCTTGACTCACATTACTGGCTGTATAACATTTCAATATACAACTATACCAAAATTGATTTATTAATATTGCTGAAAATTATCTTAAACTCCTGCTTCTTCTAAAGTGTACTGTTTTGTGTGGTCCCTGTGGCATGTTGTAGATGCAGAAAGAGAATTTGATGAAGAAAGACTGGCAAGAAGTGTTGGCTATGTGGAGGTAAATAGCGATATTTACATATTGAGTAGCTAGTATTAGCAAACCTGTGTTTGGAATGTGAGCATCATTTCAGACTGGAAAATGATTCTTGCCTGATAAAATTAGACTCATTCTAGGGACAGAAATAAAGAGCACGATTTCCCTGAAATAAGAAAATATTCCTCTTGAGGTAATTCCTTCTTCTTGGTATTAGGTAGCAGGCTTGGAAGCCATGAGAATAGGTCCCTCTGTGCTTCCCTGGAGTGTACCTCCCTACAATATAAAATGCCATATAAAAATGTGGAGTCTCAGCCAGGCGGTGGTGGTGCACGCCTTTAATCCCAGCACTTGGGAGGCAGAGGCAGGCAGATTGCTTTGAGTTTGAGGCCAGCCTGGTCTACAAGAGCTAGTTCCAGGACAGGCTCCAAAACTACAGTGAAACCCTCTCTCGAAAAACCAAAAAAAAATAAAAAATAAAAAAAAAGTGGAATCTCAGGAATTCATTGAAACTCATTAAAGGAATAATTACTTCCTCCTTCTCAAAAGGATCAAATCTACATTCACTCCCCTGCCCTGGGTAGAGACATGGTACTGATATATCCAAATATTAGGATATTGCAAAATGCCATCTCTCCCCTTAAACATTAATGCATCTTGGCCTGTCAGTCTCATGGCCTAGAGACCATGCTCTCAGGAAAGCTGATTCATCTGAAGATATGCTAAGGAGATGGGAGGAATAATTATCCCCTCCATGAGTCCATGAGAAGGCCCACCCTTAAGGCAGTTGCTTGAAGATCTTCATTTCTCTCTCCTAGAATTCCCAGCTTGCCTGCCCTGTTGCTTCTCTCTCAGACTCTAATTAAATGTTCCTCACGTTTACTGCTGAAATTTCAACTTCTATTAATAAGACAGAGAACTTGTCAAAAGAGATCCCCAGTTTCCAGAAGCCTTGGCCAGCCATGTGTGTCAGGGAAAGGAGAGAGAGGACAGAAGCCCTGGGCAGTACCCAGCAAGCTGGGTAAGACTGGGGCTGTGGGACGGGACAGGGAAGAGCATGGTGTCTTCTGGTGATGGTTCTCAGAGGATTCAGGAAGGGACAGGCATTCTGTGCACATGGATGGTTTGTAGCTAAGCAACTTGCTTGCTGTGGTGACCAAACACCTGACGAGAAGTAGTTTAAGGGAGGGAGGATTCATTTCAGCTCAGAGATCAGAGGAGATGAACTGCCAAGGCCAGGGAAATGTGGTTCTGTGAGGCAGAGAAAGAGGATACCACAGCTCAGATGGATTAATCATTTTCTTCCATCTTGTGTATTGAGTCTAAGAGCCCAGCCCATAAAATGGTACCACCCACATCCCAAATGGGTCTACCCCTCTTTAATTCTCTCTCCTAAAGCACAAAGGTGTGCATCATCAAAACTCCAATTAACCATCATAGTGACATCAGGGCCAGTTTCTAGAATATTCACTGCGGAGTGAAAGACCACAGAACCTTGAATCCATGACTAATGCTAACCCTAAAATGAGAACTGTAATACTGGACCAAAAATAATCCCAATGGCTATTTGGTTGGTTGGTTAACTAAATTTTCTAGACAGAATCTCAGGATGTGATCCAGTTGGCCTTGAATTCAGTGTGTGCACCAAGCCTCCCTTGAGCTCCCATCCTTCCTTGAGTGTGAGTCCCGAGTACACAGATGTGCGGCTATGCACCCAGCTTCCATTGTTTGAGCATCTATTCATTCTCTTGACATAAGGCACTCTTGATAGCTCAGGCCTGTGTAAGGATATTTGATCAAACTTCTCTCACAGAGCGCAAACCTTCTGTTCCTCTGTGTGTTTGCCTTCAGGGATGCTATCTTTCCTGGCTGGCCCAAATGGAGGCAGAGGGAGCTCATTTCTGCTCAGTCTGGGCGCCCGAGCCCCTTCTGCTGTTGTAGTGCCACCTGCCAACTGCCAGAGAAGGTTTTCTTCCCCGCTTTGGTTTCTCTCTAGCAGTGTGGCGATGATCCCAACATGATGCTATAGTTTAATAGTCGATTTAGGCTGGCCATTAAAATACAATAGCACACTATGAAGCTACCAAGTGATGAGTGCCTTCTAAGTGCAGCTCCTAAGGAGGCAGAGATCTGAAGGGAGGGAAAGCTCCATTAGACCTGGGGGGAGAAGGCAGGAGTCAGACTGTTTCATGCTATCGTCTTAAAACAGTTTCTACCTTTTATGCTGGTTTCTGTGTCTTGAGTTATCACAGTCAGGGCCACCAAATGTGACATTATAAGCCTGTGATGAGGTGTGCAGTGACCTCATAAGCCTGTGGCACAGTGACATCATAAGCCTGTGTTCAACAATCTCATAAGCTTGTAGTGGGTGTGCAATGATATCATAAACTTATGGTGAAATGTGCAGTGACACTATGAGCCTTCGGTGGAATAGACAGTGGTGTCATAAACCTGTGTGTCTAGTTAGTCTCTTGCATTTCAGCTCTGTCCTGACTAGAAGGAACCAGGGAAATGATTCTATGGGGACTTTCCAAACCGAGCTCCAGAATGACGTGTGTGTGTGTGTGTGTGTGTGTGTGTGTGTGTGTGAAAATGGTACTTGTGTGTATGGAGGCCAAAGGAACAACCTCTGCTGTCATTTCTCAGATTTCTCTGCTTCCACCTTTTCTCTTTCTGACCCAGAGTCTTTTGCTGGCCTACAAACAGGCTAGGGGGCTATCAGCAAGGGCTCTGCCTGTGTCTGCCGCTCCAGCATGCTCCTATAGCAGGTTTCCTGATTTGGGTCCTAGGAATTACCTCAAGTTGAGTTTACTGACTGGTCTGTCACTCAGAGGTTGAACGGGCTCTGACTTGGCCTGCCTGCACTTTCCAACTCCATTTTCCCAGCCTCTGCATGTGACTCACGCTCTTGGGAGCAGAGAACACAAACTTCACTGTGAGGGGAACTGAGTATGAACACGTACACAGAGTGAGAGAGACAACATGAAAGCAGCCCTGGGGGTCCAACTAGTTCACGGTCTGTCTTCAGCACTGCCATTGGCTGCAAGATAGTCCTGTGGACCATAAGGCACATGTCTGTCCGTAGCCCACCCTGAGTGAGAGCTCACTGTGAGGAGCGACTGTCCACACTGCTGTGCTAGGGCATGTAAACGGGAGAGTAAGGCTTGGGTCTTCTAGGCAGAATGTCCCAGTGCTCTCTGACGAGGGTGAGCATCTGTTGTCAGGGAGGAGACTTTTAGTGCCCTCTAATGACAATGGGGTGGAGATCGTGGCAAGGTCTGAAAGGAGGGCAAGCCAAGCTTCCACATGGCTCCTCTTCTCTGTCAGATACAACCAGAAACAGAACCTGGGATGACTTGCTTGGCCAACAGGCCCTGGTTTCAGGACACTCAATTCTCTGTGGTCCTCAGGCTCAGGGTAGGCACTTCCCTTGCTGTACTGAGGGACAGATACATAAAGAGGTTTCTCAAAAGTAGATAAGGAGTTTCTTTATTATTGATGGCAACAGAGGGAGAGCTGCCTCCTCTAGTGCAAGCATGCGTAGGGGTTTTCCGTGCTTGTACTGATCTTTCCTGGTTGGTTAAAAAAGCTCAATCCAGTAGAAGCCCCACACAACAGACTTGTAGCATGGTTTTTGCTTAAGTGTGAGGACAGCCTGAGCTGCTGAGCGACACTGACTCAAAGAAATAAGGAAAACACCGCCACCAAAGGCAAAAATGGCGCCCAAGGGATTTTCTCAATATGTCAAGAATACGACAGAAAGAGGAGAGACTTCCAGCTTAGAAACTATGTGACTGCTGGCAGTGGTGATCCACACCTCTAATCCCAGCACTCAGGGGGCAGAGGCAGGCAGATCTCTGTGAGATCGCGGCCTGGTCTACAGAGTGAGTGCCATAACAGCCAGGTGTACACAGAGAAACTCTGTATTGTAAAACTAACTAACTAAAAACTACCTTTGTGACTACTTCCAAGCTCATCAGGTACCAAAAGGCTGCTGGCTCAGTCTGCCACAGGGCCTTAGTGTTTCACCTATGAAAAAGCGATTTAGCTTTGCCACTAGGTTGAGAACTGAGATTCTCCAGATGCCAGGTAATAAATATCTCCATGTTTGCTAAGAATAAAGATGTGCCATTGACAGAATGACCTTTCAACTAGTGGCTTTTCAATCATGACTTTTGGGTGGTGGTGGTGGGGATTAACAGATCTTTGAAAAGTCAGAAAAATATATTCAAGGTAATACATTAGTATAAAAATTTATTTTTGTTTTTCCCAAAATAAAACAATCAAGTAACCAATGAACACATGAACAGCAGAAATCTAAAAAGACAAATTTAATTTTTTCCATTACATGCGTATGCTCAGTTACACTGTGAACTAGACGAACTGATTTTATTTATTTATTATTTTTATTTTGCCTCTAAGAGGGCTGCTGACATTTATCCTAGAATGGCAGCAGGATCCAAGAGCAAACCTTAACCAGTGAATGAGCAATGTCCACGAAGGGAAACCAGGTCAAGAACTGCGGGAAGGAACTTGGAGGCAGGAACTGAAGCCTAGCCCACAGAAGAATGCTGCTCACTGGCTTGCTCACCCTGATTTCTTATACAACCCAGAACCTACTGCCCAGAGTGACACTGTCCACAATGTTCTGGGCCCTCACACAACAGGTATTAATCAAGAAAATGCCCCACAGACATGCGCAGTGGCTGATTTGATGAATGCACTTTCTCAGTTGAGGTTTGCTCTTCTCACATGACTCTAGCTTGTAGCAAATTGACAAGAAAATCTAACCAGCATGTGGGGTACCACACATATTTGTGTTAACCTTAGAAGGCATAGAATTTACTCTATTGATTAAAGTTGCCACAGACTTAAAGCTTATGAGTTTATGAGGAAATGGATAAATTTTCAACACAAAGTGAGAAAAATATAAAGTCCCCATCAGGAAGCATGATAGGGGGAAGAATAAATGAGCAAATGTAAAAATAAAAGTAATTTTAAAGAAGACATGTATGCTAAAGTATATATAGAGGAATGTTTTCTATCCTTGGAAAACTCAATCTGCTGCAAGAAGATATTGATATCTGGCTTATGAATCTTGCCTCCAACGTGTCTTTATTTTCTTTTCCCTGTGGGAAAATGCCAGCAATCCCATCTGTTAAATTTCCCTACTAAGATTTCATCAGTTAGGGGCTGTAGTATGTAATGTTTTCATTTATTTACTAGCATGCGATTTTATTTGTAAATAACTTTATTCTTCCCCTCCATTCCCCTTTGAACTCTGGGAAGCTCCATTTTCTCTTGTACAGAATGGGATCACTGCTATTATGTTAATCACAATAGACAAACACAAGATGTACACATGCAATTGGTCCCACACAGTTCTTGAAAGCCCTGGAGCCTTGGAGAAGGTGTCCCTGGATTCTCAATTGACTGGGCCTGGGGGCCCTGAGTTTAATGGCCTTGTGACCACATTACTCATCTATGGTGGGAGCACCTAGGTCACCATAGAGCATGTAGCTGGGGCAAGAAGATTACATGGTCAGGAAGGAAGTCTACTCCTTGTTAAACTGCTGACAGCACATAGGACTCAATGATCCCAAGTTCTCCAGGTTTGCCTCCACTCTAGCTAGTTTATCAGGTTTCCCTAATGGCTAGTATAAAATGCTTAGAAAGGCAGTTGGCATTGGAGAATGTCTCCATCACATTGTTTCCTCTTGTTGACTTCATCCCAGTCCCCTGGGCATCCTCCTGATCATACACAGTGATGGCACTAACAGAAATAACGTTATGTAAGCACAAGCATGTGCAAGAGATTATCACGGCTGTGGGATTGTATTGAGTAGTGATGGCTAATGAGCAACAGTTATTTGTCCCCATGGATCTGAGCACTGCTGTGGGATGAGCTAACGGTGGTGGGCAGATCCAGTCTGGCTTGGCTTAGCTTTACACCAGAAGCTTAGTATATGCCTCGCCCTGACAACAGGGATAACAACACAAGCAGACTCGTGTCGTGTGAGAACCCCTGAGACCTAGGCTCACCGCAGACAACTGTCACATGGTCTCTCCATACAGTTTCACTTAATATGTGAAAGCCAGAGGAGGAAAAGTGCTCTTCACCTGCCGTGCTACCTAGTTTAGACGGTCAACTCATTACAATCTCCAGCGCCTGGGAAGGGCGTCCCAGCTGAGAAATCCCCAAATCATACTGGGCAGTGGGAATGTCTGTGGGAGATTTTCCTGACTATTAATTAATCCAGTCCGCCATGATTATCTTTATTGTTAATAGACCCAGCCCATCATGGGTGGTACTGAGCTGTGTGAGAGCAGAGGAAATTAGCCGAGCACTAAGCCTTTAGCAATGAAGCAAGGCTTCACATACTCGTTCTCTCCCTGTTCTTCAACGTGCATGTGATAAGTATTTGCCTTGACTTACTCCACAGATGAACTTGGAGCTGGGAGACAAGCAAACCATTGTTCGGTTGCTTTTTGATCAGCGTAATTTTTGTCACCCAACAAAAACAAAGCTAGAACATCTCCTAAGGTTTGAAGATTGAGGCATACACAGTGGGACCAGTCATCTTCTCTTTTGCTCTTTGTGTGTGCTCATTCATGGAAAGAGGTCATGCTTTTCCTTCTAAATTGTGTTTGAATTGCCCCCCACTTTGCCTGCCTTACTCTAAGCTCCGATTTCTAACCAGTGGTAACTCACTGGTCCATTTCTATCTAAGGAAAAATTACTAAAAATCTAGATGTAACTCTAGATTTCATTTATAAAGAGGGAGGGGAGGAGTCCAGCTTTATAGGGTGTCAAATAAGACTCTCTTGTTTGAATGTGGCTCCTAGATCATGGTTCTGTTGAGGAAGGTTGTGATTCCTATAGGAGGTGGAGCCTTAGGGGAGGATGTGAGTCACTGGAGGGTGGGCCTTGAGGTTTTATAGCCCAGCCCAGCTTCCTGCCTGCCAGTAGAGCAGCATTGGGCATCACTTTTCTAGCATGGCTCCACCTCCCAAGGCTTCCATAACCATCCCAAAGGGCGCCATCAACTGGGGACCACATAAGGGGCATTTCTCGTTCAAATCACCACACGTTTCTCACATTGTCCCTTGATACCCACTTAGGTTTGCTGTCTAACACCTAATGGAGGCTGAATTTCTGATGTCCAATGAATATGTATACATTTTATTATAATCGGACCCAAGATACTGCATAGGACATATATTTATACCAAAATAGCCTTTACTGATTACCAGATGCCCACACATACTTGGCATCTTATACCTTCATTTGTTCAGTGTGACAGCCCTAAAACCTACTCAAAGATTCCTTCATTGATTCAACTTAATTTGGGATAAAGCTTACCAATATTGTTCTGACCGTCAATCAACATCTTAGTGAGAAAAGTAGCTAGCAAATTACTTACTGGTATGGAAATTCAGGAACTGGGCTATCAGGTTGGTTCAGGCATGAAGGTATTCATGGCCAAGCGTAATGTCCTGAGTTTGAACTCAGGAACCTGCATCATAAAAGGAGTGAACTGACAGATTCATGCAAGCTGCCCTCTGACTCGCACACAAACACTGTAGCATAGGCAAGCAAACCTGTTTTAATCAAACTGGTTGGAAAAATGAAATACAAGACATTAATATTTTCTGAGCTTTATTTCTAAAATTTCACTTCCATCTTGATGCTGTCGTCTGGCAGTCATGTGACAGTCACGACATTCTTAACTGGAAGGTTCTTGTTTGCGATCCTTGACAATTAATTAGTAAGATTTGGATTTCCATATTTATGATTTAAACCACCGTAACTGAAATGCTTGCTTTCTTCCTTAGAGACAGTGAAATCAAGCCATTGTTATCTCAAAGGCACACATACCTCATCTCTGTCTCCAGGACCACTGAGTTCAGTGTTGTCTACCATCTGGGCTGAATTTTAAGCTTTCTCTCCAAATGTTTTCAAATGGTTTGTCCCGTGGTGGTTCTTGTTTGGAATTATAAAGTTCTGCTAGCATCCCCACTGCCAAGTTTTAATTACTTCCTGTCCAGGCTCTTCCTCCTCTGTGGTGTCTGAGGTCTTTCAAAAGAGATACACCCACTCATTGCAAGGCTGCCCTTGCATTGGCTGCCTCCCAGGGGCTCTAGTCACTCATAGTTTCCTGCCATTGATTAAAGTCTGATTTCTTCTCAGCAGAAGAAAGGCAGTTGCTTTGTCACTAACATCTCATCATTAAGACCCTGGAAGTCCTTTTCTTAAATGGACTTTTAAAAAGTTTTTACAAAAATGAGGGGCACGCATGGATAACTTCCCAAGGAAGGAGAGATATTTTTTAAGCATTCTGCTTCCACTGAGGAAATACAGTGACAGACAGCATTGTCATCACTGAAATGAAAGGGAACTAAGTTTTGGAAAGGGCTTTGACTCCAGGGACAAATGAGGTAAACGTCTCTTCAGCATCCTTACTAACTGAGGGTGTTAGGGTGGTGATTGCAATTACTTTCTAAGACGCAGACAGCTTCCCAAGTACACCTACAATTACCCGGCCCCCAGTGAATCTAAGGACTGGATAACTTATGGCCCCCATTTCTGTTCACTTTTGATTTTTCTCATTGGTTGGAGGCTTTCTTGATGCCTGACTTCATTTATTTGCCAGCCCAGGGCTCTTAGAAGCACTGGTTGAAGAGGTTCAAACAGTGTTTGCTTGTGGACACCCATTGGCTGAGAGACTTCCAAAAGACAGTATCTGCTGGTCTGTGCTGAGAGCCTTTCCTGGCTTCCTATAAAAAATATGTACAGCTCCTTACTGGGAGGTAAGGCATGCTTGCAGGCCAGTACCTCAGGCTTCCAACTCAAATAATCTGCATGATTTTAGTTTTCTGTCCCACCTTTTCCACGAGACTGCCACTAATCCAGCTTCATCAGAGCATAAATTGGGGCATCTATTGAGGAAGGAGGAATAATAACAGGAATGATATAAATCAAAGAAATTATCTGAGGCACAAAGGTTGTACACAAGCATTAAACAATAATTTGTTTCCATTTAATTGTATACAGTCAACCTGCCTGAACCTAGATATTTCTGTAAATTTTGTGGTTGGTTCTTTTCTTACCAAGAGATGAAATATTTTCTTCTGAAGAAAAATGTTTGATTTCATTCTTTACTTTTAATTAGCATACAAGGTAATAAGTTTCATCGTGGAATTTTTATGACTGATTTTTATAGTTTTAAAGATGAATTGATTTTTATTTTATGTGTATGAGTGTTTGCATGTCTGTGTATGTATTGCATGCATGCAGTATCCAAGGAGGCCAGAAGAAGACATCAGATTCCCTATGAATAGAGTTAAGAGTTGGTTGTGAGCCACATTGTGGGTGCTAGGAATCCACCCCAGGTCCTCTGGAAGAGCGGCCATTGCTCTTATCTTCTGAGCCATCTCTCCAGCACCATCCACAATTATTTCTGCTGATCCTTCTCCTCTATTTCCCTCCCCCATCCTCCTTCCCCTCTATTTTTATGTCTCTGTCTTCATCACATCTTTGTCCCTCTCATGGACAGACCCCTTTCCATTTTCTTCACCTGAATTCACTCTTACATACATGCAGATGTATAAAATTATAAGCTAGAACCTGCCTACAAAAGAACATGTAATATTTGTCTTTCTGAGTCTAGGTTAATATAAATAATTCCCAGACCCATCCATCTTCCTGAAGGTTTTATTTCACTTTTTTAAAGAAGTGATGTTTTAGTTCTCTCTCCCTCGAATATGGCCTGGTTATTAACAGGTTTCTGACAAACATGGGAAAAAATGATGTAATAACTTTAGAGGCACAGCTCACTTTTCTCTTGGAGACATGCACTTTTGGAGTGTAGAGTCACCCTGTGAAATGTCAGGCTAGGTGGAGGCCGCCACATTCGTGAAAACAGACCTCATAGAGATGGAAAGTGAGATGCCAAGCTCAGTCATCCTGGTATCTGTCTGTTGACATCTTCCCAGCTCAGTTGGAAGAGAGAAGACTACAAGGTGATGGCAATGACAGCTGAAGTGTGGGGACAGACGCAGGGGACCTTCCTGAGCAGCAGCATCCTAGCCTGGCCCACTCAGCTTCCAGTGAAAGGGCACCCACTAGTCGTCCCTGCTGCTGTCTATCAGCATGCTCGGGTGGGGGAGGGTCCCTGGGACACACCACATTCTCTACATGTTAAGACTGGGGCTTTGTCTTGGGAGCCAGCATTCTGAAGGGTGCCTCCCTCCATTAACTTTGCAATCTTGGAGAACACACGAACACATGGTGAAAGATCACCACTTGCTTATTTGAAAATTGTGGAAGATGTTCCAGGAGCAGAGATTCTGTGTGAAATAAGAAAATCCAGAAGGGATTTCTAAATGTTGCAAAGCTCTAGGTTAAGTCAAGGGGTGTTAACAGACACTATAATGAGAACCGCTTCTCAGGACCCACCACACTGAACGGTTCCCAGGGCCCTCTGTGTTTATCGGCTTAGCTTTAGGGGAAGGGAGGTTTGATCTGTGTGTAATCAACCTCTTCATGTTTAATTCTACTCAGTATTTTTAGAACTATTTATATATGTGATACTGCATGCATTTATGTGTAGGCTGTATGAACAGAAGTCTGTGGAGGTGAGAGGGGGACACTGGATCTTCTGAACCTAAACTTATAGGGAGTGTGAGCCACCGTGCAGGTGCTGGGAACTGAACCTGGGTCCTCTGAAATGGCAGCAAATGCTCCTAGCTGTTGCACCATCTCTTCAGACCCTGGATTTAGCATTTTTAGCATGTCATTCACATTGTAAAATTGCTACCGGCAAGAACTGCATCCTTCTTGTACTAACTATGTAGTGTATAAAGTGTGTGTGTGTGTGTGTGTGTGTGTGTGAACTGTACATTGCACCCACTGAGGTCAGAAAACACACCTGGGTGCTGGATTTCACTTTGCCCCTCATTTGAGACTGTCTCCTGTCCTCTGCTGCATATCTACCACTAGCTGGCCCTTAGTGCCTGGGAATTCTCCTGTCTCTACCCACATCTTGCTGAAAGAGCTCTGGAATTACCTACAGACACTGCTGCATCCAGCTTTACCTGAGTTCTGGGAAATCAGAATCAGAGCTTTTGCAAGTGCTTTTCACCCACTGAGCCCTCTTCCTAGGCCTGTAAATCCTTATACTCAGGATGAGGCCAATCATATCTCAGAGTTGGATAACAAGGGTACCAAGCTTATACACCAAACTGAGCCTAATACATCTTAATAGTTGAGTTTAGATGTGTTTTCCAAGAAATGCCAAGATTTACATTACCATTCTCCAACCATTACATGCTCCCAAACTTAACATTCACTATTAGGTTTATATATATTATTTTTATTTTATTTCTCTCTCTCTTTATCTATCTCTCCCATCTCCTCGTTCTATTTTTTTCTCCCCATTTCTCCTCTCCTCTCTATCCTCTCTCTAGTCTTCTGCCCTGCTCTCCCCTTCTTGTTTCTTCTCTCTGTCCAGTCTCTCCCTCTTTCTCCTTCCTCCTCTCTGCATTTATCTCTCATTAGTGGAGGCTTTTTCTGACTCCTTTCTGCATACCCAGCCTCCTGCCTGGTGAGGTCCTGGTGGAGTTCATTCACTTTGCACCGGGTAGTGACTTACTGTCAAATGCCATCTCCTCTAGGTGCCCCCTTCTGAAGACAACTGGAAGAAAGGAAACGATTGCATAACTGCCTGATAATGAAGCTGGTAAAGCTTCCTTTTGAATAAACTTTTCAATCTGCTGTTCCGATCAGACAAACATGCACTCACACTTTCATACACGTGCATACACACATCCATTCATATGTAACATACTCACATCTCATGCATCCACTGACATTCACACACTCTACAATTCACACCAGACATTCAAAATCACATACTCACATGTAGACGGAAGCACCTATTCATGTGCACACCCCCAACCCATATCCATGCTCACTAACACACACTCATACACATTCATACACTCGTGAGGACACTCATGTGCCTTCGTTCACACTCACATCCACTCACACTCATTTGTACACACCAGCACACTCAGCACAGCATATATTCACACCGGCATACACACACACACACACACACACACACTAATGCGCACTCATACACACACATTCACGTAATCAGAGTATATACACACAGACTCAAAGTTCCTTCCACTTGAAATCTCACATGCTCACACTCTCACACAAATGCAAGCCCCACACATGCACATGCAAATCAACACACTCAAAGCCACACACATGCACTCTCATACTTTTTCACACTCAGACTCAAATTCACGCACACTTGGCACTCACGTACACAATCACCCTAAGTCTCCCATACTAAAACACTTACAAATCACACACACTCTCCATACATTCACATGGGGATGTTCACTCACGCCCTCTCACACAGTCATTCTTCTACACATCATACAGACACCCAGACAGACAGAGATGCAAGCTCATACATGCACATACATGCTCACTCAGAGGCTCACACACTCATATGCACACTCTCGAACTCAACACTTTTGCACTCATACGTCAAAAAGCTCATGCTAAAACATCTGAACATATCCAACCGCACATGCAAGCTCATTGTTACATCATTGTTACACTTGTTCACACTCCTACACACTGTCACACTTATCCTTTCCTCCAAATGGTTATGTTCTCATGTGGGTACCCCGACAAATCCTCCCCCCCCCCCTCTCACACACACACTCACTAATACAGGTTAGACTTTTCCACCACTCAATCCTGTATCCTCTTACTCATTTAGGTTTTGTCTCTAAGCTTGGAGACTGAGATTTGCCATGACTTTACTTCAAGTTGGTCACAGAATGCCTGTCTTCGTGAGTTCTGGAAGCAAGTTTGTTACAAAGGAGAGTGTAGGCTGTGCTACTTTCAGATGACATGAACTCGAGCAAGTCACTTGAATTCTTCTGCTTCCTTAGGTGGGGAAACATTCCCACTGCCTGAGAGGTGGGGACTGATGGCAGGTGTAAAGCCCTTGGCCTGGAGTCAGCAGGAACAGTCTGCTAATCCTACAAACTTCCTGTTGCTCTGGGTCTTAAGGTCTGTTACCCTGAATTTCCCTCCTCTTCTCATTGGATTCCTTCTTGACCACTAGGTGGAGAAAGCAAGCCTTCTACAGTAATTGAATTAAACCCAAGACCCGATCAGCCTGACCTAAATACCTTGGACATTTGAAGAAGAGAGGAAAAACATTTTCCCTTCCTCAGAACTTTATAGAAGGTGGAAGCAAGCTTCCGGAGGGGCGATTGGGGAATTCTTCAGCGGTTCACAATGAAAGTGTTGGGGTTTAAGCGTGGTCATGCCTGGAGGCCCTAGATCTCACTGAGGGATGGTCCTAGGCAAATTATGCACCTCACAAACTCAGCTTCTAGCACCTTCCACCTCCCAAGCTCCTCTCTCTGCTCTCTTGCATTTTAAACAGACAACTGCCCCAGATTATGTCTTCTGAGCACCGTACTTACTAACTCCTAGGGACATTTGTAAGATGAAGCCCTTTGATAAGTTGCCTTCCTTAAACCTGAGAAGTAAAAGCAAAGGGAATCTATTAAGACCCACTTGAGAGCAGCAGAGAGCATGAGCTGGTTAAAATGTGCGCAGTGCCTTTGTGAACTCCAAATCCTCCGCAAATAGCAATTACATATCTGTGGAAGAACCTGAATCTCAAGGAACACTGCCTTCATGACGAGGAAAGAGGCCTTGGTGGCCACAGCGTCTTGTCACACACCAATGAAGCATAAGTTAATGTGCTATTCTTATGTCACTCTTTTTAAGGTTAGTTTGTGGTATTTTTAAAAAATGTTACTGGACTGGAGAGACTGCTGAGTAGTTCAGAGCGGTTGCTGCTCTTCCAGAGGAACTGAATTTCATCTCCAGGTACCCATACTGCATGGTTCACAACCACTTATAACTCTAGCTTCAGGAGACCTGACGTTGTCCTCTGGCCTCTGTGAGCTCCCACACTCATGTGATCACACACACATGCACAAACATGTGTACACACAGACACATGCACACACACAGGCACATGCAGATAAAAGTAAAATCAATTAAATGTTATTAATAAATATCACATTCCAGTTGTCATTGTCTTTTACATATGTGTGTGATATGCTTCTCTGTGTGTGTGCATATTTTCACACTCATGGCATGTGTGTACACGTAGGTGCATCTGAAAGTCTTCCTCAATCACTCTCTGAGGTATTCATCAAGAAAGGTTCTCTAAGTGGAGCCCAGTGTTCCCAATACTGCTAGTCTAGCCAGCCAGCTTGGCCAGGGAGCCCTTGGCTCTGCCTTCTGGAACTACAGGCCACCCAGAACTGGGTATAGAAACTCTGACCCTCATATTGAACACCAAGTACTTTGCCCACTGACTGGTCTCTCTCATCCCACATTCCTGGCTAGAATTTATTCTTTCTAGTACACAATGAAATGCTTTTTTTTATTTTTACTTATTTTTTAATCTTTTTGAAGATGTCACCCTTGAGGACTGTGTTCATATCATCTCCCTCTCTCCACCCCTAACTCCTCCAGTATCCCCCCAGCACCTCCCAAATTTATGATCTCTTATTATTATTATATACGTATTTATACAGACATGTGTGGATGTGGATGTGTAAACACAATCTGTTGAGTCTGTTTAGTGTTTCTCATGCTGTATTTTAGAGGGGACTGCTTGAGACTGGGTAACATATCAGGAGTTGTCCCTGGAGGGGACTGACTCTCCCTTTCCCAACAGCCGGGATTTGCCCGTATCTCTTCATCTAGGAGTACACTGGCCCTGTGTACTCCCAGCCACGTTGGCATGTCCCTGGCATTGCCATCATGCAGGTCTTGTTTAGGCAATCATATTTTTTAGATTGCATGGGTAGAGCTACGTTCCATTATGTGCGCAAAAATTCCTTTTCTGGTATTTTCTGCCATTAAAGAAATGAGGAGTAAAAAAAAATTGAACTTGAAGCAGGGTGTGTAGAGCTGAGTTGACAGTAGACATGGTAGCACAAGGCTGTGGCCCTAGCTACTGGAAGCTGAAATAGTGGAGCCTTGCATTGGAGGTTACTATGGACAGCCTCCAAATAAAAAAAGAAAGAAAGATAGCTCAGTATTGGAGTGTTTGCTTAGCAGGCTCCAGGACTCAGCTTCAGTCTGCATTGTTTGCTGTGGCTGATATTTGAGGGTTAGACAGCTGTAGATCTGAGCGTGACACCCCGAGTCTGCTTCCTGTCACAACAAATGCCAGTGAGCAGCAACAGGAACTGCATCTCTAAGCCGCTTTTGATTCAGAGAGCCAGCGATCTGAGAAGGCAAGGGCAAAAAGCCTTTCATCTCTAGACAGCAACTTTATGAGGGGCCGAGGGGCACAAAGGCAGCAGTCAGTCATTCCGGAGCTCAGTCTTGCCCTGTGCCCAGGTCCTTCATCACAGTGTTGAGACTTGTGATGTCTGTGCCTCTCCCATTACCACCCGTCATATTCTTCTTTCATTTTCTGGATGTCTAGGCTCAGGCTCGTCTTTGAATTCTTAGTCTAGTTAGTATGGGCTGGAATCAACCCCACACCCCTCTCGATGCCAACTGGGCTAGAACACAAGCTCAGAATAAGCAAGCCACCAACAGAGCATGCACTTGAGCTATTAATACTCATACTTCCCGGTCCCTCTCTTTAAAATGGAGAATACAGTCTCTCCAGCCACGAGGCCTGAGAGGTGGTTCAGTGGTTAAGAGCATTGGCTGGTCTTCTAGGGATCCACATTTGGTTGCAAGCATCTCCATGGTAGATCCTGAGCATCTGTCACTCCAGTTTCTGGAGATTAGCTGTAGCTGTCACTTCCATCATCAGCACCGGGGCAGCACTGAAGGTGCAGACATTCTGGGCAAAACCAGACGAGCTTCTACTCCAGGCTGCATCATTCCTTGTCTCTCTCTTGTTCCCGTGCCACACGATGCCAATGTCTTCACTTACCTTTGCTCATGCCCGCCTCTTACCCTCCCAGCACCGATTCTGACCCTGCAATTGCACAGCTCTTAGAATGTTATCCTGTGTCACTGATTAGCCTGTCCCCAATTTAATTTATCTCATTAAACCTAAATATTGCAGCTTATACCCTCACTCCTGATACAAGTACACAACCCCACACTATTACAGGACAAAAGGGGGAAGTGCTGTGAGACAATGATCATGTACCCTGTAAAGTTAGTCACTTATATTAGTTTAATAAAATGCCGATTGGCCAGTAGCCAGGCAGGAAGTGTTGGTGGGGTGACCAGAATAGAATTCTGAGCAGAAGAAAGGCTCAGTCTTCAGTCATCACACAGGTGCAGAGGAAGCAAGATGAGAATGTCTCACTGATAAAGGTACCAAGCCACATGGCTAACACAGATAAAAATTTGGGTTAATGCCAAATGTAAGTGTTAGTTAATAAGAAGCCTGAGCTACTAGGACAACTACTGTATAATTAATGTAGGCCTCTGTGTGTGTTTCCTTGGGTCTGAACAGCTGCAGGACTGGGCTAGACAGAAACCTCTGTCAACAATCCCTCATCAACGAAATGCTCAAACAGAAACCAGCCTATTATTTCCAAAAATTATTTTCTTAAAAATTGTCTGTCTAAGTCAGTGTTGTGTTGTATATGTTTAGTGCCCCCTGATGCTAAAAAAGAGCATCAGATACCCTGAAGCTGAAGGCTCAGCTTTGATCTGTCTGATAAGGGTTCGGGGAGCAGAACCCAGATCCTCTAAAAATGTTTTCAACTGCTGAACTAGCTCTCCCACCCTGGCCAGTTACTTTTCATTTTGATTCTCTGAATATTTTTTTTTCTGGAAAAATGTTTGATTTGCGTAGGAAAGTTTTGGTTCAAGTTGATACAGTTTAACTGCAAAAAGTATAATAACCAGATGCCCTACTTTAAAACTGGAAGTCCTGCTTTCCTGTCCCTCGTGGCTATCCCAGGTATGTTTTTATCATTTTGGTTTTCTTATGTTATTTCATGATGGAAAAGGCTGGGGAGAAATCTTGGTTTATGTCCAGTAAGTTTCCACTCTAAGACCTGGGAAAATTCCCACAGGCAGCCAAGAGCACGGTGGGAGCCCTGTAAGGCAGTTATATTTAAATGTGTCTTAAAAAATACCACACTTATTTCCACTAAATTTACTTTGAATGCATCCCATCAAAAGATCATTTATGCATATACACACAAAAGCACCTAGGATTTAAATGGCAGAACGAAATGCAGATTCCGTTATTCTGTTTACAATGTTATGGTTCTCAGTGCACAGTGCCTGGTTTTAAACATGGTTCCATACACAGAAAGCATTCAGATGTGATATTAAATGTCTGATATTGACTTGTCCCAACACATACTCTGAGACTAATCCTTAATTGCAGTCAGATGACTGGAGGGATGCAAGAAATGTGTGGAAGTGAGAGGTAAAGAGACAAGGGAGAGAGAAGCCACAGCAAGGGTCTAGAAAATGCATTCCTACCAAGGATAACAGGAGTTTATTCATATGTGGTATGTGTGCACACATGCATGCAAGTTCCAGTACATGTGGAGGACAAAGGATGGCAGTGTTTGTCTTCCTCAGTACTTCTCTGTTAGTTTTTGAGACAGGGTCCCTAGCTCCAAATCTCAGGCCATCAAGTCCTTGGGATCCTCCTGTCTCTGTCCACTCCCCACTCCAGCCCTGGGGTTACAGGATTGCATTGCAATCCCAGATGACATTGTTTATACATTATTCTGCTCTCTTGTCTCCCAGGTGTCTTAACCCTGGCATACCTTTGTGTCACTCAGGACGGGGACCTTCTGAATCTGTGAGCCAAATCACAGCTTTCTTTAAGTTGTTTCTGTCACCGATTTTGGACACGGTGACAAGAAATGTAATTAATATGCCCTGACTTATTCATAAACTCTGTCACTTTGTAAGAAACGGTATGTATGAGGGTTGTATCCTCTCTTGATATAAGCGTCAGTTGGTGGCTTGGAGGATATCTTTAGGGATAAGGACCCATCTGACTCTGAGTCTCTGTGGCTGCCAGTTAGGTCAAGGCTTCCAGGAAATGGGGGATTAACGTGCAGCTCTTGCTGTCAGCTTTGCATATGAGCATAGTAGATTCTGAGAGCCCACAGCAGCTTTCTAACCATAGTGAATGTGCTGGCCATTAGCAGACTGCAGACATTTAAAAAAATAGAAAGAAGCTATAAAAGAAAGGGGTGGGGCAGGAGCAGTCAGTCCATTTGCTCCCCCAGCAGAAATGTAACTTAAACACGGGGGGGGGGGGGGATGTGACTCATTGGTTCCAAGTGCTTGTTATTCTCCCAGAGGCTTTGAATTCAGTTCTTAACCCTCAAATCAGGCAGCTGACAGCAGCTCTAAAGGATTTGATGTACATGCACACACAAACACACACTCTGAAGAATAAGTCTTAAAAATTCATGGATAATAATCCATATATAAACCTAAATTTAAGTCAAATCCAAAATTAAAATTTTTAAAATTCAGAATATAAGTCCCACAAAGAAAATCTCCATGCCTGGGGAATCTCAATGAAGAGTGCTGCAGAACATTTAAAAAATAATTAGCAGTAGTTTTATATACTGTTCTACAAAAATTAGTGGGAACACTACCCAAATCAGGATATTTGTGTTACAATACCAAAACTGGATATGAGCATAAAAAGAGAAAAATACAAACCAATGTTTTCCCCATAAATAATTTTAAAATGCTAAAAACAAAATTCTAGAAAACTGAACACTCTACTGAATGGGAGCTGTTGCTTACCACTTCCAGGACTAACTTCCAGATGTGCAACGGTCTCTACCCTTGAAACTAATCAGTGTGATCAATCATGTCAATTAGCTGAGCAGAAAATCATATAACCCTATCAACTGATGCAGAAAACGCATTTGGCAAAATGCAAGTTCCCTCCATGATAGGATTCTCAACAAATGTCAACTTGAGGATAATTGCTTCATTTGGTAACAATAGCTGTAAAACCCCACAGCAAGTTTCATACTCAATAGGGAAAGGCCGCATTCTCCCTTTGTCAAGAGAAAGACGCCATTGTCTTTCCATATATTTAAACAAGCCCTGTAGTTATAACCCCTGAAATTCAGAAACTCCAAAGTCATATGAAATATAAAGAATTAAAGACAGAAAAATAATCTGTTCTTATTTTCACAGCACAATTATTTATATAGAAAATCAGAAGACTCCCAACAAATGAACCCAGTAATTCATCAAATATACGGCCAGCAAGAAACAAGGCACGGTTCTATGCATGAATTGAGAGATTTTGACACTAAAGTCCAGATCACACCAGATTAAAAGCAGTTAAGTGCTGTTGTATTTGGTGTAGCTTCTGGGTGGGTTCACTGGTCCCAAAGAATGAGGCCAGGGAAGTCGTGCCCCTAGTTAAGGGATGGAGGTTTTATAGACTTAGGTGAGGGTTGATGGCCTATCAAATGGGCCTAGGCAGTTTCTTTATTAATTAACCAATGAAAGCAACAGATTAATACAAGACCCACCTCCATCATTTCCCCTTTTTCTGTTTAAACAAAAAAGAAAGGCTTTCACTTTAACATAGTAAGATTACATATAGCAAAACAGTTATCAAGTAAGAATTACAGTTATAATATTTACATCTATTTTATCTTTATTATAACTAAAGAAAACTATAACTATCTATTTTTTAACTCCATCAAAGACTCCAGAAGGATATAATATTACCAAAGCAAACAAGAAATAAGCAACTTCAAACTCTAGAAATGACAGAGACATCTCGCTACCTGGACAGTCACACAAAGTTCCTCTGTACTGTTGGGGCATCCATCTTTGGCCTACAGGCCCATTGTATCCAGCAGACATTTTCATGAAGCAGGAAATTCCAAAGGCAGTTCAGTCACTCTCTGCTGTGTCCTGCAGAATGTCTCACAGACTCTTTCATGAGTCAGGAACCCCGAAAGACCATCTCACTTTTAGGCAAGTTCAGCAGTCCTCTTTCTGCGCGTTCTCTGTGTCCAGTTTATGCAACAGTCCAGGCAAGAGCAGTTTCTTGCCCAAATGGCTATCAAACTCCTTAAGGAGCTTCTTCGATGCCCATCTTCCTCTCAAAGTAGATTGGTGCTGCCAGGAGCAGACGTGTCTCATTGTCATGAAAAGCCCTAAGTTATTAAAATATTTTAAATGTCATATTCTGCAGTCTTTGAAAGATATGAAGAATGCCTATCTAACTGAAATATATCTCTATATATCTAGAAAATCTAACTAACGTGACTACAAGCTTGACTATTATTGATGATTGTCCATTAACAACCTATATTTCCTAATTATACATTACATTTTAAATGAACTATACAATCACAATACAGTAATCAAGATCAGAAATACATATACATATAACAAAATTGACCTTAAAATCCACACTAATGCAAATTATTCATATCTATATCATATCCCCCTTTAAATGTAAAAGAACATTTATAAACAATATTTGGGAACATGGGCGTAGATTTTTTTTTCAAACTGTTTTTTGCTGAATGGGGGCGCTGTATTTAGATCTTTCATGGTGTAACCTGTGTGTCAGGGTCATCTCAGTCGGCAGTTGAGTGAAATAATTTTTTGAGGGTGTTTACAGTAACCTTTTAGGAGGGCGTGGTCTATCATACCATATTGGGATAGAAGAAATCCATAGGGTCGCATCCTCTGTGAAAACAAAAGAAGACCCTCTCCAAAGCATCATATCCTTAGTCCCAAATTCTGAAATCATAATACCCTTATATCCATTTTGGTTTAGCTTGGCAGCGCATGTAATGAAATGTCTCTCTGTATTTAGCTCCTTTACAGTCAAAAATTTTAAAGAAAACACAATAATACAAAGAATCCAGACTCTGTGAATTTTCCATTTTTGCGTGGCTTATTTTTTTTTTTATTTTTTTAATCTATAACTATCTGTACTCTGTCTCTTTAAAGACTTTACTTTTTTTTTAGACATTAACTTTATTTTTTATATATATTTTTTCTCTCTCTCAAGCCTACGTACATTTATCCAACAGTGTCTGAATCAGTTCTATTGTGAATCTGTAATTTTTTTATTATCCAGGAGCATTTCTTAAAATGTTAAGCATTTTTTAAAAACTTAAGTTGCAACATGTACAGGTAATACGTTACCACCTGTGTCCTGCCCAGTCTAAACCTTAACTGTGCTGTTATTACAGTAATTACGGTAGTTCACAGTTCAGCATGGAGCTGAGCTGCTCCTGCCTCAGAGCCAGAAGTTCTCCCCACTTTGCAGCTGCCTCAGATGCCAAAAGCTTCTTGCGATTTACGAGAGGCATAGCAGGAGTACAGCCTCAGATTTGGGCCATTAATTTCTCCAACTTTAGTGTTGGCTCCTTTGTTTTTCTCAGTAGCACCCTTGACTATCACTGGATTCCCTAACTCCATATAAAACATGGTACACCTGGAACACATCAGTGTTGATTTTGTATTCATGAACAAACCGTGGCTGACATAAAGATCTTTATTATATGAAAAATAATATCCACATACTCATCATACTCTGTTCTAATATGCTCTCTGTCGCTGTGATAAATGCCGTGGCCAAAAGTAACTTGGGGAGGAATGGGTTTATTTTATCTTCTTGCTTACAGAACATCATTGTACTGCCTGGTTTTTTGTCAACTTGACACAAGTTAGAGTCACCAGAGAGGAAAGAGCCTCAATTGAGAAAATGCCTCCATAAGATCTGGCTGTAGGGCATTCCCTTAATCAGGGATCTATAAGGGACCAGTCCATGGTGGGTGGTGCCATCCCTGGGCTCATGGCCCTGCATTCTATAAGAAAACAGGCTGAGCAAGTCATGAAGCAAGCCAGTAAACAGCATTCCTCGATGGCCTCTGCATCAGCTTCTACTTCCAGGTTCCTGCCCTACTCACCTCCTGTCCTGACTTCCTTAAACAGCAATGTGCAAGTTTAAGCTAACTAACTCTTTCCTTCCTCCCCTACTTGCTTTTTGGTCATGGTATTTTATTGAAGCGATAGGAACCCCTATTAAGACAATCATGAAGGGGAGTCAGAACAAGAATTCAAAACAGGGACCATGGAGGAACCCTGTCTACTTTCTTACTTCAGAGTTCATATTCAGTTACTTTCCTTATATATCCCAGGCCCACCTGTCTGGGGATGGTAATGCTTATAGTGGACTGGGCCTTCAGTATTAATTAAAAATCAAGAAAATGCTCCCAGTTAACACATCCACTGGCAAGTTTAACAGAAGTAACTCTTGAACTGAGGTTCCCACTCCCCAGGTGTGTCAAGTTGACAACCAAGATCAGGCATCACAAATGCCAACCATGTGACTTATCCTCCCTCTTCCATGACCCCTGCTGTGCCACCTCACTCCTATAGTCAGAACATCTACAGTCTCTCACTATCGAATATTCCTCCTGGCATGTCAGCTGACCCCAATGATGACCATGCAAAGTTATCCATCTCCAAAGAGCCCCAAGCTGTGGAGGATGGCATCTTGAAAGCATGTTAGGGTGGCCAAGACTAAAGAACGCAATTGTCCCCCATCTGTGTCTAGGTTTTGCAGTTCAGCATCAGATAGTCTAGTCCACTTGCAAGTGCTTCTCAGAGTGACTTAGCAAAGCATCGGCTTTGAATTCTACCAGCTGCTCATCTCTTGGTTGGTTTCGCCACCTGGTTGAGTTTTAATAGAGTATCATACCATCCTTCTTACCCTCTCTCCTTAGCAAGCCTGATTATCTCACCCAGGAAACACAGACACTTTAAAGAAAAGATTTATTTTATTTCTATTTATGTGCATGCATCTATGTCTATGTGAGTGTTAGGCCAGTGAGTGTAGTGTTTGAGGAGGCCAGAAGTGGACATCAGATTCCTTGAAGTCCGAGTTAGAGAAGGTGGTGAGCTGCCCAATGTGGGTCCTGGGACCTGAAGTCTGGTCCTCCTCAGAGCAGACAGTGCTTTTAACCACAAACCACAGAGCTGTTTCTCCATCCCTGAAGAGGCCTGAGATTTTCTACATGAAAAGCGGTCTGTGTGGCTGGATGTGCTCATGAAGCATCAGACATACCTGTAAGCTACAGTGCTGGCTTGGCACAGAGAGAAGGGAATATTCTGACTTCCATGTTTAGGAAGTTGAGCGGCAAGAGTAGAAAGGACCCTGAAGCTTGTCTTCTTCATGACCACATTGTGACTAAAAGTGCAAAAGGCAGAATGTTTCCCCAGCTACTTGCTTTCTGTGTGACTCACATAAATTATTTTGTCTTTGATCTCTGATGGGGACTGAATAATAGTATTCATGGAGTATAGCTGTTCTGTAGACAGCATTCATGCTAAGCACATTTAGTAAAATCCCTGGTGGGTCTGTGTTTCACAATTCCCATATGAATAGCTCCATTAAGGTTTAATATATTTATTTGCTTGTGTGTATGTGTATACACCCATGCACACATGCATGTGGGTACATGTGAAGACCAGAAAAAGGGTATCCAATCGCTAGAGCTATAGTTACAGATGGTTGTAAGCCACCTTACATAGGTGCTGGGAACAAAAACTTCCAATGTTTCATGCTATGCACTTCTTTGTATTTCATTATTAATTATGCACCTGATCACATTGAAAACCATTGACAATAACATCTAAAAAAAGAGTAATTTATCTAGGTCCAAGGAAATATACATTGAAATTACTCTTCTCTTTTCTGAAATGCATGCTGGGCAGTAAAACTTGAGAATAAATCTTAAACACTGAAAACATAAAAATGGTGATCTCTTAATTATTAATGTTGTCTAGAGTTATGTGTAAAACCCATGGTGATAAATTGTCCTCAGTTCTTGCTACAGCACAAATTCTCATCAGCTCCTGAATGATGGAGACATTGCTGGATTCTGGACCACAACTTGACACTCACTGTTTTACATGGTGTGCTTGGTCTCTGAACTTTCAAAGAGCGATCCATCAAACAGTCCTAAGTGAAAATACATAGGACATTATTCTCCCTTGGTTGGCTGGTCACAAAGAAGATTTGCATCATTATCAGTGTGGACATATGTAGAAGAAATGTTTGGCATTGTAGCAAATCTCTATAATCCTAGCACTGGAAAGAATGATGCAGGAGGATGGCTGTTCAAGGCTAGCATGAGTTACACAGTGAGTGCCAACCCAGTCTGGGCTTCACAGTGGGACTCTTCCTCAAAAATGAGGGAGAGAGAGGGAGAGAGAGAGAGATCCATAAATAATATTTAAGAAGAGGGTAGAATTAAAAAGAGTGGAGGAAATTGGTTGTGAGAAAAAGTAAGCTAGGCCTACTGGAGAGAAAGTGGTGCGTGAAGCTCTCAGTGAAGCCAGATGTTAGCTTTCTTTATTCCTTGGCTCGGGAATGACAGGATGGAATATGCCTATAGTCAAAAAAGCACTTGATGATTCATTAGCACACTGGCCATCACTAGTAAAGAGTTTTCATAGCTGCGTTTCTCATTTATGAAGCGAAAAAATTTCTTCATTATTTAAGGATTTAAGTTTTATCATTTATATTTAGCCTTAATTTTAAACATAGGTTTTTATATTATCAATTTCAAATGTCAAGTAAGATGTTCCCATCTTCTCCCTTTTGTGTAATACCAGTAATAGTTATAAAGAGCCAGGACCAAACTAGGCATTTTCAGGACCCCAACCCTTTACTGCGAGCTGCTCCTTTGCTTCTCTATAAAACCTCACTTAATTGCTCTTCAAAAAAGAAAGAGCCAGAGCCATCTTTTTTAAAAAGTGTATGATTGCTTTCCCTGTGTGGTGTGCCTGGTGTCTAGAAGAGGGCGCTGTGTCCCCTAGAACTGGAGTTACAGATGGTTGTGAGCTGTCATGGGGGTGCTGAGAACTGGACCCAGCACCTTTGCAAGAGCAGCCAGTGCTCTCAATTACTGAGTCATCTCCCTAGGCCCCTAAACTTGCAATATTTCATTAAGAACACTGACCAGCTTCTAGACATGCAGCATGCAGCTCTCTTGAATGTTTTCCTGTCTCCTCTCTGTTTCTGTTGTGTTAACATGCACATTTCTGCCTCTAGACTGTAAACATGGCAATGGCAACACGTTGAAGCATTAGCTTGCGGGTCTTCTCTACCAACACTATCCACAAATACCTAAGTAACCTGGTATGCGGTGATGCTACCCACATTTAGGATGGGTCTTCCCATCTCAATGGATCGAACCTAGACATTCCTCATAGATATGTTCAGAGGTTTGTCTCCTTGGGGATTCTAGATCCTGCCTCGTTGGCAATCAATATTAACCCTCCAAAGAGCATACAAAACATTTCTCATTATGCCCTTGCTCTGCCTTCCATACTTCCCCATCTTGCCACACCCACATAGGCCCCTTGGCTAGGGGAAGTACTCAGGCCCCCTTGACTTGCCTTGACCTCTGCCTCCCAGTGGGGTGTCAGATACCAGCAGCAGGGGTAGAGTTTTGAGTGTGAATTCTTCTGGCTCTTTTCCTGCTGCATGGCCATGGGGTTCTCTCCTGAAGGTCAGAGCCATCCTTAAAGGATGCCTATGCAAGATTCTTTCAGCCTTTACCTTCCTCTGCTCACAGGGATTTGAGCAGTTTTCAATATTCAGTATTAAGAGAGAAATCTCATTCTGGGTGTGTGGAATCCTCTGTAGATCGGCATTCTAGCTAGTGGAGAACAAATAGAAGCAGAAACCTTTTATAGAGTGTGGTGGTTTGCAATAAAATGGCCCCCATTGATCCATTGGCACTATTAGGAGGTGTGGCCTTGTTGAAGAAAGTGTGTCACTGTGGAGGCGTGCTTTAAGGTCTCAGATGTTTAAGCCATGCCCAGTGGGTCATTGACTTCCTACTGCCTGCCAGGCTAGATATAGATTTCTCAGATCCTTCTCCAGCACCATGTCTGCCTGCATATTGTCATGCTTCCCACCATGAAGATAAGAGACTAAACCTCTGAGCTGTAAGCCAACCCCAATTAAATGTTTTCCTTTATAAGAGTTGCTGTGATCCTGGTGTCTCTTTGCAGCAATACAACCCTAACTAAGATGCAGGGGTACACATTCAATAAGTGCTTATCTGTCTACAGTCGATCCATAGACAGATAGATTGCACTCTGTAGGCCTATGAATATAAAAAGAGGATAGAGAATTGGTGAAAAATTTAAAATCCCTCTAAAAGTCATGAGATTTGGAAGCATTCAAGCATTCGTGACTGCAAACCATATATATGAAATCACATACAGGATGATGCAGAAGGGTGGGCTTGGCTGGAAGCTGCTAAGGAAGCTATCAATCAGGACAAGGGCTGTCCATTAGACATCAGTTAATACTCACACCCTTATTATCAGGGGTGTTCAATAAGGCCTGCCCCAAGCCGAGAGCCCTGGGGCAGACTGACATGGAGGGCTAGGTCCTGGTTCCTTCCCAGCTCTGCCGACTGATGGAAGCCCTTCTGCAGACCTTTGGGGACAAAGGGTACTTACACTGTTTAGAGACGTGGGAAGGAAACAAAAAGAGAGAGGTCAAAATGATTGTTTTATTAACTAAAACATCAATTGAAAATTAGTTCCCACTCCTCCAGAACTTCTCATCTAAGAATTAGAACTAATAATAGAAAAAGGTCTCGTATTTAATTCTTCTTAATATTTGGCTTTCTTTCTCCCTCACAGGTCCCCATTCATTCACTTCTTTCTAACTTAAGTTGGCATCTTTCCTCAAATTCACCCCTTCTCAGCTGAGGACAGTTGCTTTCTTCTGTTTTAGTTGATTTGACCCATGAGATTATTCTAACAGGCATCTATCTTTTCCTTTCTTTTGTCTTTAGTACCCTGTTTTATACCTCTAACATATTCCACTTCAATCCATCATGAAAAAATGTGTCTGTGGTACTCAATGCCTTACATTGTACCCCTTTAAAATACACTCCATTTTTTTACTTTTATTTTTTTTATTTTTGACAAGGCAGGGTGTCACTATGTAGCCATGCTGTCCTGGAATTCACCCTGTAGACTATAGTGGCATTTCAACTGTATTTTAATAAGTAAAGACTGCCTGAAGATCTGAATGTAAAACAGTCCCGCTGGTTAACTTTACAGACCAGATTATAGCAACACACACCTTTAATCTCAATAACCATAATGACACACACACATTTAACCCCAGTAGCCACAGTGACAGGCACCTTTAATCCCAGTAGCCACCCTAGTTGCCATAGAAATCCCAGTGGTGCATGCCTTTGATCCCAGCCCTCGAGAGGAATATAAGATGGGGCAAGACAGTTATCAGATGCAGCCTCCTGAGATTCCTGGAGGCAGGACTCCCATTTTGCACTGGGGTTGAGATAAGAGCCAGTGGCTGGCTGCTTTGCTTTTTGGGTCTTCAGGTTGGACCCCAATTTCTGACCCTGAGTTTTTATTAATCATGACTCTTTTAATCATGCTTCAGTAGAACCAGGATGGCCTGGAACTCACAGAAGTCCACCTGCCTCTGCCTCCTGACTTCTGGGACTAGGGGTGTGCCACCCCCGCTGGGCTTGTTCTACTCCTCTCTCATGGAAAGGATGTTTGTGTGGTACTCCTCAATGCTGTAGCATCCCCCCAACCAAGAGATGATTCCCGGTAGCACTCGTTTGTTCATTTCTTCCAAGGCTATTGTGTTATGTCCCACACACTGTCAAAAAGCTGGAAATACCCAGAGAAGCACTAAGTGATAGCTATTTCAAGACAAGGTCATGGGGAAGGACACACTGGGTAGTGAAAATGTTAGAAGCCATTTGGAAAATGCTGGTGAGGAGGGTAAATTTGGACTGGCGCTTGAGTGAGGAAATAGAAATCCACGGCAGAGATTAGAGGAGAAAGGCTCCAAGCTGACTGGGAGTATATAACAATGGCGTGTACGCATTTGCACACGCTCGTGAATGCATTGGTGTATTTCCCTCCCTCCATGCTAACCTTATTCTTCCATATATCCTGTTGAAAGACTTCCTTTTCTGTCCTCCTTGTCCTTTTACTGTGTTTCCATGGTAACTTAAGACAAGGATTAATCTGGTTTATAACATCTAGAAACTTGTCTTATTTTATATTGCCCGGGGGATGCATATGGGAGTAGGGTGATGTATGTTCCTGGCTGGACTTCAAACGGACACTCTAGACAACACTGGACAGGAAGTAGATTTTTTTACTTCTTTAAATTATTTTTTAAAGTTTATTTTGTCTCTCTTTGTGGTTTTTCTTTTTTTTGGTAGAGAAATGAAATTTTATTTATTTTTTTAAATTAATCAATTTATTTATTTATTAAAGATTTCTGCCTCCTCCCCACCACCACCTCCCATTTCCCTCCCCCTCCCCCAACCAAGTCCCCCTCCCTCATCAGCCCGAAGAGCAATCAGGGTTCCCTGGCCTGTGGGAAGTCCAAGGATCACCCACCTCCATCTCGGTCTAGTAAGGTGAGCATCCAAACTGCCTAGGCTCCCACAAAGCCAGTACGTGCAGTAGGATCAAAAACCCATTGCCATTGTTCTTCAGTTCTCAGTTGTCCTCATTGTCTGCTATGTTCTGCGAGTCTGGTTTTATCCCATGCTTTTTCAGACCCAGGTCAGCTGGCCTTGGTGAGTTCCCGATAGAACATCCCCATTGTCTCCGTGTGTGGGTGCACCCCTCGCAGTCCTGAGTTTCTTGCTCGTGCTCTCTCTCCTTCTGCTCCTGATTTGGAGCTTGAGATTTCAGTCCGGTGTTCCAATGTGGGTCTCTGGCTTTGTCTCCTTTCATTGCCTGATGAAGTTTAATATTCAGGAGGATGCCTATATGATTTTCTTTGGGTTCACCTTCTTATTTAGCTTCTCTAGGATCACGAATTATAGGCTCAATGTCCTTTATTTATGGCTAGAAACCAAATATGAGTGAGTACATCCCATGTTCCTCTTTTTGGGTCTGGCTTACCTCACTCAGGATAGTGTTTTCTATTTCCGTCCATTTGCATGCAAAATTCAAGAAGTCATTGTTTTTTACTGCTGAGTAGTACTCTAATATGTATATATTCCATACTTTCTTCATCCATTCTTCCATTGAAGGGCATCTAGGTTGTTTCCAGGTTCTGGCTATTACAAGCAATGCTGCTATGAACATAGTTGAACATATACTTTTGTTGTATGATAAGGTATCTCTTGGGTATATTCCCAAGAGTGGTATTGCTGGGTCCAGGAGTAGGTTGATCCCGAATTTCCTGAGAAACTGCCACACTGCTTTTCAAAGTTGTTGCACAAGTTTGCATTCCCACCAGCAATGGATGAGCGTACCCCTTTCTCCACAACCTCTCCAGCAAAGGCTATTAGTGGTGTTTTTGATTTTAGCCATTCTGACAGATGTAAGATGGTTTCTTAAAGTTGTCTTGATTTGCATTTCCCTGATCGCTAAGGAAGTTGAGCATGACCTTAAGTGTCTTTTGGCCATTTGAACTTCTTCTGTTGAGAATTCGCTGTTCATCTCAGTGCCCCATTTTATAATTGGGTTGATTAGCCTTTTATGGTCTAGTTTCTTGAGTTCTTTATATATTTTGGAGATCAAACCTTTGTCAGTTGCGGGGTTGGTGAAGATCTTCTCCCAGTCAGTGGGTTCCCTTTTTGACTTAGTGACAGTGTCCTTTGCTTTACAGAAGCTTCTCAGTCTCAGGAGGTCCCATTTATTCAATGATGCCCTTAATGTCTGTGCTGCTGGGGTTATACATAGGAAGTGGTCTCCTGTGCCCATGTGTTGTAGAGTACTTCCCACTTTCTCTTCTATCAGGTTCAGTGTGTTCGGACTGATATCGAGGTCTTTAATCCATTGGACTTGAGTTTTGTGCATGGTGATAGATATGGATCTATTTTCATTCTTTTACAGATTGACATCCAGTTTTGCCAGCACAATTTGTTGAAGATGCTCTCTTTTTTCTATTGTATACTTTTAGCTCCTTTATCGAAAATCAGGTGTTCATAGGTTTGTGGGTATGCTTTTTTATAACAGTGGCCAGAATGTGTTTTTTTTTCTAACCACAAATACACATGGTTTCTCACATTTTAGCTACTTATATGACAATCAGATCAGTGAGCAAGAGAAGTAAAAAATAAAGACTTATGTCTTGTTTTTCTATGCCACCACTTGTGAGGTAATAGTCAACAGAGAGTTATGGTTCAGTCATTTAGAGGGGTGACTGATGGCTTTACATATATGGGACCTTGTTTGCATAGAGCACAGCTTCCCTAGCTATACTAAGTTGAAAGTAATTCAATGTATAGAATTAGACTGAATTAAAAAATGGCCAGAGGGCTTAGTCTTGGTATTACCATAAACATCTCTTAAGACAACATTGTTAGATGGGCACCTGGTGGGCAGGAGACTTCATCAGGTAGCCACTAGTGCAAGTGTGAGCCCTCAAAGCAAAGCACTTGGTTTGGCTGTGTATACATCGTTGTCCATATCTACTAGACATTTGCTGTGGACAATTGATATCTTATGTCACATCTTGTGATACCCTTAAATACAGTGGATTCTCTTTTTCAATACTGGGGATTGAATCCAGAGCCTTATACTTCTGAGGCAATCATTCCACCACTGAGTTTCATCCCTAGCCCTAGGCAGGACCTTGATGCTGCTATAGAAAACCCCACATGAATTGACAGATATCCCTGGACTGCTTTTGTGTTCCAAGCTTCACAAAATTGAGATAATGGGTTGAGATCAAAGTTGGACTGGAGCTAATTACAAAGAAGTCTGAGATAGTTAATTCTGTCAGTGTAGATTAGGCTGGCCTCAAACTCACAAGTTGCCGTCTGCCTCTGCCTTTCCAGTACTGAGATTAGGGTCATGCACTACCATACTTGGCAATAATATTCTTGATAGAAGCAAATCAATTCATAATGACTGCCAAACATTTATGAAGGGCAAACAATAGCTTCTGGTGATTGAAAAAGTAGCAATTTTTGTATAAGAAATGGTAAAGTGGTAAACAGAAAAGATAGAAAACCTCTAACTTTATTGGGAGCATTTTGATGCATACCCTTTTCCACCTCAAAATTCTTAGCAAACTTTGACATCAAAGATTATTAAAATTAAAAAAAAGATTATTAAAATTGTTATTTTTGAAGACCGTAGACATCTGGGAATTTCTGATTGAAATGAGAAAAGAATGCCCATTTCCAGTCCATTTATATCAGACTTTAAAATGTCACTTTAGAAAAATGACAGCTTTACTTTCATTTGAGACTCCAGGTATATGTCAAAGCAGCAGCGACCAAATGGCTGCAAGGCCCTTTCTGAGTGTACCAGACTCACAGCCTCATGTCTAACTCTGCCAAGTGCTGCTACATACATAGGGATATTAAATTATCTAAACAATATTGCATAATTTAATAGCACATAATGAATACAGAACACACAGTGAAACATTTATAGAGGAAAGTGTTGCCTAAAGGAGAGGGGGATGAAAGGTTTAAACACAAAATTATCAGCCAGCCACAGTGGTGTGTGCTTCAAGTTCCTGCTCTTGGTGGAGAGGTAGAGGCAGGAGGGTTAGAAGTTCAAACCCATCCTTAGATACACAGTGAGCTCCAGGTCAGCCTGTACTACACGAGATCCTTTCTCAAAACTCCAAAAATAAATGGATAAAATATTAAGATAAAATAAACTTGCAAAACCTTGAGTTTACAAGGCCCATCATAACTGAAAACAGTATCCTAATCTTTTTGTTGATAACCTGGATCCCTTAGTTCTGCCACAACAGCATGTAAAATCTGCTCTGTCTTTAAAATGGGATGAAACAAACAAACTTTTGTTACTTAGCTCTGCCACAATGTGGAGGACAATGTTGGGGCAAGTGGGCAGAAATAAAAAAATAAAAATAAAAAAACAAGTAACACAAGTGACGTAAGTAACTTCTGTGGCTACCAGTATTACCCAGCATGCTTCATTTTCCAGTGTAGGGAAGTTGGGACAGTTGACACCTGTGGCTTCTAAAATTCCTAATCAAATCTCCCTCTCCCTAGTGCCCATCAATGTGCTTATATTTGGAGATATGGTTTGGAGAGATAATTAAATTAAAATGAGGGCTACTTTAGAAAGGCCCTAATCCACTCTGCCTGGCATTCTTGTAAAAAGATTGCCTTATGATACCCAGGGATTGGGGTGAGGCAGGCAGAGGAAAGGGCCCTGTGACTGATGATGTGTTGAGGCTTATTGAGGAGACTGTTATCTATGTCTGTTCTGGATGCTGGAACAGAATGTAACAGGTGGGTGGGATAAGCCATAGGGATCTGTGTCTTACAGCTCTAGGGGATGTGCTTAAGGCAATGGGGAGATGAGGAATCTCATCAGACCTTTATCCTGCTTGCAGGAAATGTCTATCTTCTCACTCTGTTATAGGCAGAGTTTTCATGTCCTACCAGCAGCTCAGAAATAAACACACTGAGACTTAAATTAATTACAAATGTTCAACGGATAGTTCAGGCTTATCACTAACTAGTTCTTACCAATTAAATTAATCCTTTTCTATTAATCTATGTGCTGCCACATGGATCATGGCTTTGTCTCCTGCATGTCTTGCTCCCTCTGAGTCTCCTGGCGAACTCCACTGACTCCACCATTCTTTCTCCCAGCATTTTCAGTTTGTCTGTCCTGCATATACTTTCTGCCTGGCTAATGGCCAGTCATATATATATATATATATATATATATATATATATATATATATATACACACACAGTGTATAAAAGGATGTATTCCACAGCACTTTGTCCCTACCTCTTTGGAAGGGGGTGTTGACAATCTCATGTCTTCGAAGAAGTGCACTAATCTGATTCAGGAGAACTCTACCCTCCTGACCTGATTACCTTTCTAAGGCCACACACCTCTGAAAGTGTCTGGTGCCAGACCCTTTGGACAGTTAGAGAGGGACTGCTTTCTCTAGCTATCTCCTCATCAGATAGTTTGCCCTGCCCCCAGGATCATAAGAAGGACCTGGCCTTCAGTGTATGAATTTTGGAAGGATATGGACGTTTGGTCTGGATTAGAAGTCATCTGTCAGCCAAGAAGAGAAGCCTCAGAGGAATCCAAAGCTGACAATCTTGATCTTAGACTCTCATCCTCCCAAATAGTGAGAAAATAGATTTAATCCATGTTCTCCTGAGTCAGTGAAGCTCTTGGCAACTAATATAAGGAGAAAGAATAAAATTTAACTAATAGTATTGATGCCTACCAGTCTCTGATGTCAACAACTGGTTCTTATCACACAGGATGTTTGGCTCCTGCTTCTCTCACACATTAGGACACATTCCTATTGTCTTGTCAGAAGACAGAGGTTCTGTTGCTATGTAGCACAAAGACCAAGAAGCTGCTAAGTGTCATGCAAGGAGGAAGTTAGCCTCATGCTGGTCACAGTCCTGCCCTGGCAGTGAAGTATTATCCAAACGACAGTGACTGAGGTTGGGGAGCCCTGACGACACAGGAAATCTTTGCTGCCAAGACTTTGATTTGGGAGTATGGAAAGTTGAGATTTTTTTCTTACCGGTTGAGCCTAGAAGTCACTTCTGAAGAGTTAATTGTCTGGTGCCAGATGCTCCAGACAGTTCGCTGGCGAACGCTTTCTCTAATCATCTCTCCATCAGGCCGGCTTGCACTCCCTTGATGTGTATGCTAGACTATGCAGTGTCTACTTCAAAATGAACAAAATGGAGATTTTTTTTCTTTGACTCCTCATGAAACAGGGAGTAGAAACGAATCCCAGATGGATCTCTCTTTGAGATGAAAGAGAGTGCTGCGGAGATGGTTCCATGGGCACAGCATTTACTGCGGAGACTTGAGCTTGGGTCTCCAGCATCCATGTAAAAGCCAGGCATGGCCCGATATATCTGCAACCCTATGCTAGGAGGCAGGAACCTGTAGATCCCAGGGCTTTGCTGATAAGACAGTATAGCTGGAAACATGAACTAAAATAATGTGAATAAATATAAAAGTTTGTATGAAAACACTTTTGACTTTCTGATCTTATTTAAAATAAAGCAATTATTATAAAACTAGACTGATAATCTTAAAACACATGAATGTATGTTTGGATGGTCATAAAATCATAAAACAAGAGGAATAATGAAGACGTATTTGAGTAAAATTTGGTGTGTTTTAAAATCAAGTTAGTGTCAATTCAAATTGAATTGGTTTATTCTAAGTGTTTTTCTTTTTTTAAGTTATAGGTATTATGTGTCTGGATTGTGAGTCTTTGCACAAGCACATGGTGCCCCAGAGACTGGAGGAGGGCATTAGGAGTTAGAGCTACAAGCTGCCTTAGATTTCCGTTGCTGTTCAAAACACCATGACCAAAAGCAACTTGGGGAGAAATGGGGTTTATTTAATTTTACAGCTTAGACTTCATTATCCAAGGAGGTCAGGGCAGGAACACAAAGTGGGAACTTGGAAGCAAGAATTCAAACAGGACTATGGAGGGATGCTGCTTACTCATTTGCTCAATCTGTTTTCTCATAGGACCACCAGCCCATTCCTGTGAGTCAGGCTTTCTCTCCCCAATCTTTAATTAAGATAATACCACACAGATTTGCCAACAGGCCATTCTTATACAGGTACTTTTTTCAACTTGTGATTTTGTCTTCTTAAATTACTATAGCTTGTGTGAAGTTGATATAAAGCCAATGAGCACACAGCACACAAGAGCTGCCCAACAGGGGTGCTGAGAACTAAGCTCTGGTCCTCTAAGTGAGTAGTTCATGCTCTTAAGAACAGAGCCATTCCTCTAGCCACTGAATTAAATTTCAGCAAGATACCCATTATAACCCTCGAGACAATTATGAGGAAAATAGCACAAAACTAATAAAAACTAATTAGTGAAAGGGAATTAGTAAAGGAAAATGAAATCAAAATGTCACAGCAGAAAATATCCATTTGACTGAAGAGAAAACATAAATGGATGGCTAGTAAAACAAAAAATAATTATGATTAAATTGAGAAATAAACAGAAACCAAATGACAGATATAAATATTAATATGGACATTAACATAAATATATTCAACATTTCAATCAAGCACAGATTGGCATAAGAAAATGTACAAAACAAAATATCATTAACTATATAATTTTTATAATAGATACATTTTATATTAAAAATATAAATATATTAAAAATTAATATCAAAATAAAAAAGTTTTTCTTCTGAATAGACCAAATGTTAAATCATAAAAGAACATATACTAAGTCATATATAATTATTCAATAATTTAGAAATGCTTCAAGTCATAAGTTATTGCATTCTAATTTCACTCACTGGTGGACTAAAATTAGAAATAAATCATATAATTAAAATTAGATTTTATCATTAAGTAAAAATTTATATTCCTAAATAGCTAATAGATTAAATAAAAACCCATAAGAGAGATGGAAAATATTTTGAATTGAGTACATTTGAAAGGCAGTATGCCAATATATATGCAAAACAATACTTAGAAAAAAAATCATAGATGTGAAAGCATATATTTAAAATACAAGTATATGTACTGGAGAGCTGTCTCAATAGCTATAACATTTACTGCCCTTGCAAGGGACCTGAGTTTGGTTCCCAGAATCCTTTGTCAGGCAACTCACAATTGTCTGTAATTCTAGTTCTAGGAGATCCCATGCTCTCTTCTGGCCTTCCTGGGTACTACACACATATGGTACATGTACCCATACAGAGATACACACACAGATATAATTAAAAATAATTTTAAAGCAAATTGTTCTTAAATAATTGACAACATTTTACCATAATACACCATATAAACAGAATAGAAGAATCTCAAACAAGAGTCTGTGGAGACAGTCCAGTGGTCAAAGTCCTTACCAGAGTCCAGCTCTCCAGAACCCATGCAGTTCAGCAGGTGCGCGAGGTATCCTGGCTATAATTCTAGCTTCCAAAGGCATAGAAATGGAGCCCCCAGAGAAAGATAGCTAGGATATTTCTGTGAACTCTGGGTTTGACTGAGTCAACTAAATAAAGTAGAAGAAAATTGGAGGGCTATTTTTGATATCAACTTGGTGCTTTCACAAAAATATTCAACTCCTCAAACTTTAATTCGCGGGTCTTCTTTCTAGATGCTATGTGATAAAAGAAATACAGAAAAATACAGAGAAAGAGGCAGGGTCTTCTTCTGTAAATCAGACAAATGAGGCCTTGAAAAGCACACCCACTGCTGACAAATTTATAGAGTTGAAATAAAAACAATTGCAATGCAGAAGTGGCTGTTTGCTGGGTGAACCCCTTCCTTCCTAACTCTGCCTGGCATTGCTATACCCTGATTATTCTGTCCGGAGATAATTGTGTAACATCATCCATCAAGCTTAGATCATAATCAAGCCAACTAGTGAACAGGCCATCAGGCTGCTACACAACCACACATGAGGCAAGGGAGATGATTCATCTCAATGGGATACAGGGGATGAAATGAAATGTAGATGATACAGTGACCCTCAGTATGAGCACAGGCTTGCAACTGGCAGTGTGTCCAAGCCCATGGCCAGGAGTGTCAGGTCTCCTGGCACGTACCTGCATTGCCTGTGTGCACTGAGGAGATGTGTTCTGCTCAGGCATGGATCTATGGGTTGTGTTTTAGGAACTGCTGGTCTGAGCTGTGGATGTCTAAAAGTGAAGGTTCCTCTTTAATCCCAGCACTCGGGAGGCAGAGGCAGGCGGATCTCTGTGAGTTCGAGACCAGCCTGGTCTACAAAGGGAGTTCCAGGACAGCCTCCAAAGCTACAGAGAAACCCTGTCTCGAAAAAACCAAAAAAAAAAAAAAAAAAAAAAAAAAAAAAAAAAATAAAAGTGAAGGTTCCTGTTCTTTTTTTATGATGAATTAACCATTATAGAAAAATCACAAAAGTAGGGAAAGCCATATAGAATAGCATTTGGCCAGATGTCCCCTCTCAGCTCACTTTCAGAAGACAGAAGAGTATCGCAAAAAGTCTGTTGGTCAAGTGGGCTGCGATGGCTGTGTAGTTTATTTCTAATTCAATGAGGTGTGGTTCTAAATCAATTCATGGCCTAAGAAGAAACAAAGCCATTCAGATAGACAGTCCTCAAAGAGAGAGTGAGCAGGGATGCGACTCAGTTCATAGCACATAGGTCAAGTATACACAGTGTTTGATATCTAGTGCTTTGTTGCCGTGGTACAGGCTGTAATACCAGCACCCAGGAGGTGGAGACAGGATAATTTGTAGTTCAAGGCTACACTTGGCTATATATTCCTACTTCTCTCTCTAAATAAAACAAGACAACCAGTGATGAATATATATCTGTAGGACTCTAGGCTAATGACTCATCTGTGTTTATTGTAACACTACTTAGAATAGATAAGAAATACACCCAGCCTAGATGTTTATCAGAGGATGAATGAATAAAGAAAACGTAGTATATATCAACAATGGTATTTTTTCAGACATCAGGAAAACTAAATCATGTTATTTTCAGGAAAATGATTGGAAATAGAGGTGATTTTGATAAAAAGAGATAAGATTCAGAAAGATCAATATTGCCCTTACTCTCATATGTGGGATCTGGACTGAAGTGTGTAGGGTGCATAGAGAGGGGGCCTTGAGAGAGGAGGAAGAAATAAATCTCAAGAGGAGGCAGTGGAATCCGCGTGTCATGGAAGCAGAGAATGGACACCAGCAGCAGAAGAGCAGAGAGATGGGGAGGGGAGTGAAGGAGGAAGATGAATAAGAACAAAGTTTAATGCCGGGCGGTGGTGGCGCACGCCTTTAATCCCAGCACTCGGGAGGCAGAGGCAGGAGGATCTCTGGGAGTTCGAGGTCAGCCTGGTCTACAAGAGCTAGTTCCTGGATGGGCACCAAAGCTACAGAGAAACCCTGTCTCAAAAAACCAAAAAAAAAAAAAAAAAAAAAAAAAGAACAAAGTCTAATGACTCACAGAGAGCACCACAATAAAAACCATCACTTTGTGCACTAACTTTAAAATTAATTTCAGAAAAAGGAACAGTGCAGAAATAAAACAGACCAAGGCAAATGTGTGGTTTATTCCTGTTGATTGTCCCCAGTGCTTCCGCTTTGGCTGGACAGATGAAGGGCTTCTAAATTCCAAGGTCAGCCCAGACTCTCAGGGCCAGAGAGCACAGATTTGGTTTGAATCGTTTGAGACACTCAGCCTTAATGACTGGAGATTTCCACAGAGACCCCAGTGGATGCAAAGTCCAGCTGTCTGCTGAGTTTCTGAGTTTTCCAAAAAAGTGCTGGTGCCAGATGTTAGGAAGCTGGTGTCTCTGGAGCATCTGCAGGGAGAAGGTCACTGCCCATCTGCAAAGTCACAAGGAGAAAACGGTGACAAAGATAAGTTCTTTTTCACTTTTGTCTGAATCATACTAGGGACCATGAAGAAGCAGTAGGCTTTTAAAAGTGTGGATTCTTCTGTTGCATTAACTGTATTGAATATGCTTATGTGTGTGTTGACCCAGATATGTATTTATAAATCTAAAGACCTAGTTAGTTTCAAATAATCCTAAAATGTGGGTCAATCAGAAAATGAAATTTTCATAAATATCAAAACCATTTGTCTTATTTTCTTCTGCTCGTCTCCTGGCTCCCAGGAATGCTTGCTATCTGTGCCTGGCTTGGTCAAAGTCATACAAACCAAGTATATAATGACAAAAAGCCTTGGCTTTCTGTTATCATTCTTAGTATATTAACCATTCTTATTAACTGGGATCTTTCTGTTATAAGCCTCATACATGCAAAGAGGACTTTGCAAAAAAAAAAAAAAACAACAAAAAAAAACCAAAAAAACAAAAAACAAAATAAGGAACTCAATATAAAAAGCATAACACATAAAGATCTACAGAGGACAGTCATGTCCAGTGGCACACGATGGTCTAGACAGGTCTCACAGAGGACTGCTTCAGATGTAACTGTTTCTGTGTCTCCATCCTGTTGGCTCTCTTTTTGGTTTCAGTCCTCCTCTGACTCTTCACTATGTTGAGTAGTTTGTACTTGGATTCTTGTTTTTCCTTTGATTACATTCTGGAGGCTGGAGAGATGGTTCAATGGTTAGGAGCCCTATCTGCTCCTCCAGAGGACCTGAGTTTGGTCCCCAGTACTCATGTCAGGCATCTTGTAACCACTTGTAGCTCCAGCTCTAAGGGATCTGAGGCCCTCTTCTGCCTTCCAGACACACACACACACACACACACACACACACACACCTTTGATTTTCCTTCTAAGCTAAGTGGGAAGCCATGATATCCCAAAAGATGAGACTGTTTCTTCGCAATCTCAGCTAACTCAGTGGCACATCTGTAGTGTGTATCAAGAAAACAGGAGGAAATCAAGCACATCTTCCTGACTGAAGCCAGATCAGACATCATTCTTTGGCCCAAGATGACAAGATTTAAAGTATTGTACAGCACAAAACAAAGTAAGGAGGCCTCTGTTTTGTAAAGATCCCTGGGTTAGCTTTGTGGATTAAGACTTGGAATTTGAAGAGCAGGGACGCCACTACCCCACTACCAAACACAACAAAGCCAAACCAGGCAGTGCTGAAGCACTATATCTGGTCAAAATATATTCTATGGGTTGTCAAAAGAACCAATAATCAAGACAGATAATGTTATAGTTCAATATTTGTTATTTGAGTACAACATTTCTATTGCAATTGTAGAGAGTCACTAACTTGTTTTTATTTGTTTGTTTAATTTTTCCTTTGAGACAGGGCTTCACTTTGTAGTGTAAGTGGGTCTGGAACTCATGATCTCCTGGTTTAGGTACCTAGTACTGGGGTTAGAGTTGTAAGCCATGCTTTCAGGACCCTAAGAAGGCTGTATCCCCCTTTTCTGCTTCCTGCTCTGCTTAGATGTGAGCAGATACCTTCCACAGCTAAGCTGTGAGCCCCTCCTTCCGCTGTGACAGACTCTATCCTTGAACTGTCAAACCAAATCAGCCTTTTCTCCCTTGGTTTACTGGGTATTGTGTTACAGCTGTGAGACAAACAGCCAACACACTTCCCACAGGAGCAGCGGAGGGTCATCACGCTCCCAAATATGTCATTACTGGGTTTGAATTAAAGCACTCTAGTAAAATAGCAATCGTGAAAGGGGGAGCTTAGCTCCCGACCTTCCTTTTCCTTCCTGGAAACAGGAGATAGAAAAATTCCCATGTGAAAAGCTCTTCCCTGTCTGACAAAGGACAGTGTTTCATATCACACCACAGATGAGCTAAACCCGGGAGGATTCTAAACAGACAAATCTTGTCAGACTAACCTTTATCTAGCTAATCCTTTTCCATAATCAATTACCTTACCCCCATCACCTTATCTTGTCATGCTGTCACAATACAAAGCACTTTCTCCACACTAGCATAAAAGCTCTTCGACCTAACTGTTCCTTTGGGCCTTAATTTGTCTTGCTAGGCTCTCCTGTGCATGTGAAAATTACAAATAAGGGAGTTGGGATGAATCCTCAATTGGTCAAGTGTTTGTTGAGGGCCTGAGTTCGATTCCTGGTACCCATGCAAAAACTCACCTAACTTAGATAGCTTGATATTACAGTCAAAGACTTGTCTCAGAAAATAAGGTGGACCGAAAGGCCAGCTATTTTTTTTCTTTTTGAATTTTCAAGACAGGGTTTCTCAGTAGCTTTTTTGTTCCTGTCCTGGAACTAGCTCTTGTAGACCAGGCTGGCCTCAAACTCACAGAGATCCGCCTGCCTCTGCCTCCCGAGTGCTGGGATTAAAGGCGTGTGCCACCACCGCCCAGCTAATGCCGGCTATTTTTGAACAGAAGAGGCTAAAATGAAATAAAGAAGTGCTTGTTTCTGAACTGGGTTATTGTGTCTAGAGGTCTTTACTGGGGATACTGGCAATGCTTGAGTACAGTCTTCAGGTCAGGAAGGACTGATGTATTTTGATGGCCCACAGTAGTTGTATGGCATATCTGTTTATTGGATATATGTACTAGCTTCCTGGGAGTTCAGTGTGAAAGGCAGGAGACAAGCCCATCTGTTGACATCTTATCCCAAATGCATTAAACAAAACACTTTTCACACATGTCTACAAATTTTCTTTTGAGATTTATAAAAACAGGAGGGGTTGGCCACATAACTCATTGTTAGAACCTTTTCCCTATAGTATAGGCTCTGGCTTCAATACCCAGGGTATTGCAGAAGGAGAAGATATGACTTGTGGGATAATGCTCTTGTACTCTGTAAATATTTGTCACTTGTATTGGCTTAATAAAATATTGATTGGTCACTAGCCAGGCAGAAGTTTAGGCAGGATGACCAGACAAAGAGAATTTTTGGAAGAGGAAAAGCTCAGTCTGCAGTCACCAGCCAGATGCAGAGGAAGCAAGAAGAGGATGCCTCACTGAGAAAAGGTACCAAACCATGTGGCTAAACATAGATAAGAATTATGAGTTGCTTTAAGTTGTAAGGGCTAGTTAATAATAAGCCTGAGCTAATAAGCAAACCATTTTATAATTTTATAATTAATATAAACTTCTGTGTTTCTTTGGGATTAAACAGCTGCAGGACCAAGTGGGACAGAAACTTCCATCTACAATGACTAATCTCTGTTCCTGCAAATGGAAGAAGCAGATTCCCATGGAGATGTCCATCTAAGTGCTACTTCTCTCCTCAATGTCAGACTTCACACTTGAGGCTCTGGGCTCTCCTCTTTCTTCCCCACTGGCAGTAACACCTCTACTTCCCTTTCTCTGCAATTGTGGGCAACCAGAATCTAAGGGAGTCACCTTCATGATACACAGTTTATTGGTTCTTTTCATTGGGAAGTGAGTCTAACATTGACACATTTAGACATGCCATATCTCTCCAGTAGACTATGAGAGAGGCTTGTGCACTGTCCCTACTCAAGCCTGCATTATAGCCTTCAGTAATTTTGCTAAAGATCCAAATATTTGAAAGGCAAAGGATAGTGACAGCATTTTAAAGGTAGAATTGTGTCTTCTTTCAAATACAAACATTTTTAAAGGTGTTTTAACTTTACAATAACCAATGCTTTCAGTAATCATAGACACCAACTTTGATAACTCAGTAGTATAGAAACTGTTGGAATAATGAGCCAAATATTGAAATCTCAGTTCTTTTGAATGACAGCTTCTATGATATTGGTAGACCATCATCAACACAGGTTACAGTGTAAAAGTTTATGATTTGTAACTTTTGGTCTTGCTGCTAAGATTCTTATTGCCTGACCTTACATCAAGAACCTTGTTTATCTCAGTTCTGAGGTCCTTATCTGAGACCGAGAGTCTAAAGATAGTTCCAAGGCTCAACACAATCTTGACTTGTTTTGACAAAATCCAATTATCCAATTATAGCCCCATTTTCTCCTACTAACTAGATATAATTTTGAATATGTCATTTCAAATATTTTATGAATTATACATTGCTTCAGCTCTTTCAGCCTATGAAATAGGCTGGCTTAGATTTGTGAGGTTTAGGGGTTTTATTCTCAACTATAAGATGCTAGATTTGATACCTACTGTGATCATGAACTCAGAGCAGCTGCAGTTGCCTGTACTGGGGCTGCTGCACTAAAGCTGCTGCACTGGGGCTTCACAAGACTATTAACAGTCAGTTACTGATGAGGGAGGGGAATTCAGAGCAGCTGCATTTGGGCTGTTGCATTGGGCCTGGTGCATGGGAGCTGTTGCATTAGGGCTGCTGTACAAGACTATCCACAGTCAGTCACTGATTGGAGAGGGGCTCATGGAATATTGGCTATTGATGGATTCTGAAGAGGGCATTGCCTCCTGTTGTATGCACACTGGTGAACCCTAATACATATTTCAAAACCCGTGGTCATTTACACAATCCTGGTTATGTTTAGCATCCCACAAAACAAGACAAAAAAAGCCCTAAGTGTAGGAAGGGGAGTTGTAAGGAGGAAGAGGGGTCACAAAGGTGAAAGGGAGACAAAGATGGTGAGACATGAGAATAATAAAAATGCATTATATACACATGTGTGAAAGAAAAAATTAATCTAAAACTTGTTAGGTTTTCACAATATATAACAGTTTAATTGAAATGGAATTGAGAACCATGTTATTTCACCATAAACACTATTCTGAGGAATTTAAAATACAGAAAATGGGGCTGGTGAGTTGGCTTAAAAGTTGAAAGTACTTGCTGACAACCCGATTTCAATCCCAGGAGCTACATGGCACAGGGAGAAAACTGTCCTGTGACCTCCCTATTTTGAATGCTTAGTTTCCTAGGAATGGTACTCTTGGAAAGTAATGGAAACTTGAGAATGTGTGACTGCCTATGGTGTTTTAAATGAGAGTATCCACCTTCATAGGCTCATAGGTTTGACTATTTGGCCACCACTATTTGAAAGGATCAGGAGATGAGGCTTTGTTGGAGGAAGCATGTAATTGGGGTGGTCTTTGAGGTTTCACAAAGACCCAATCCAAGCCCAGGGTCTCTCTCTTCATGCTGCCTGTGGATCTGGATGTAGACATTTCAGGTACTTCTCCAACATCATGTCTACCTGCATGTCACCATGTGTCCCACCATGATGATGATGATGGACTAAACCTCTGAAATTGTAAGCATGCACCCAGTTTAATGTTTTCCTTTATAAGACTTACCATGGTCATAGTGCTTCTTCGGGCAATGGAAACTCTAACTAAGACATCTGCTGGAAGAAGTAGGCAATAACAGTGGATGTTTGAGGTATTTTGTCCCTCTTTCCCATGCCTCATAGTGTCAGCTGCTCGGCCATTCTGTCCCAACCATGATGGATTTTCCCTGAAATATATGGAAGTCAAGGACTTTGGTATAGAGAAATTTGGAAGGTGGTCCAAGGAAGTGCATACTCTGGAGTGGACAATGTGGCAAGTGCATTAGGAAGCCAGATGTTTGCTTATGTATGAGTATTCTGGCACTACACCCATCTGGGATTTAGTCCTATCAGGGGCATTTGGAAGACTTAAAGACCTGATTCTGGCATATCACCACTCAACAAAACCTTGTCTCCTGCTTTGCCAGCTATTCTCATCATGATCTCTTCACACTTATGAACTCAAGGGTTTCGACCTATATTGTCTTCTCTTGAACACAGGAGAGCTTGTGACTGACAGAGTTACTGGGAAACCTCAAATCCTGGGTCATAAAGGGCACAACAGTTCCTTCGAGTTTCTCATGGAAGGTTCACTCACAGAATGAAGTGTCTGTGTTGTAAGGAAGCCCAATTCATATGAGGGTAACATATGAGGAGTTTTTACCCATAAGACCTGGATGAGGATCGACCTGGAGCCAGTCAGAAATGCTAATGAGAATCTCTCTGATGATTCCCAGCCATTCATCATGTCACTTCAAGCCTTTGCAACTTCAGAAACAAGACCTAAACACCACAGAGCTGACACAAGCTATTTTCACTATATTCTTTCTGAATTTTTGACTCTAAGAATCTATGAACTCCTAGGTGAAGCTGATATTGTGAGGTTTCAAGTTTAATCTGGCTTGTTATGCATTTGTAGACAAACGGACACAGAGGGATTTATCAATAGAGCATTCAGCTCTTGCTGGTTATGAAGCAAGGACATTTGGGTTTCCCTGTATTGGCAATTAAGTCCTTGCACATATAGAATTGGAGATATTTGGTGCTTGAAGTGAAAATTTGTCCCTATATAGCTTTCTTAGAGCTACTGGTAATTTCAGGTCATGTAGACTCCTGATCAGGGGATAGAACAATTCTCTATCTGTCTTACCTGTCCAGCTGGCTGTTTTACAGAGTAGAAGATCAATAACTAAACTGTGAGACTGGGTTGTGTTAACCTCCATGATAGAGTCAGCAGTGGATGCTGTGATGGGTCTAACAAGATACCCTTAACCCAGACCTCAAAGGTGTGAGAAGGTGTTGCCACCATCTGCACCCCATCCAAGCAAGCAAAGTAATTTCTTCTGTCCCCAAATGCTTCTGGATAAGAACAGAGACACTAGTGACTTCTTTACACCAACTCCTACTGAAGAATAAATTGGAAATGTTTTTAAAGTAGCATCATGCAGACCTGCAAATGAAACCTGGGTAGATTAGAACCAAGCATCCAAAGGCTCCTTGCTTTATTTCCTAAGAGAACAATGTCACAGACTGTTGACAGAGGTTCCAGTCCTGCCTGGTCCTGCAGCCATTCAGTCCCAAACAAACACATAGAGGTCTATATTAATTAGCTAAGGCTTCTTATTAACTCTTAGACCTTAAATTAACCCATAGTTTTTGTCTGTGTAAGCCACGTGGCTTGTTACCTTTTATCAGTGAGGCATTCTCATCTTATTTCCTCTGTGTCTAGGTGACAATTGGAGATTCAGCCTTTCCTCCTCCCAGAATTCTCCTATTTTGGTTGCCCCACCTCTACTTCCTGCCTGGATACTGGCCAATCAGCATTTTATTAAACCAATACAAGTGACAAATCTTTACAGGATACAAGATCATTGTCCCACAGTAACAGACTGTATAAACCAACTTAATGGCTTCGCTAGCCTTAACATAGGGAAAGATTCTTTTGATTTTTTTCTTTCTTTTTCTTTTTTTTTTTGTTAAATAGATATTATAAGCCCTTTCACAGTGAAACTGCATAATTCTTATTTAATTGAGAAGGCATTGTTTACACACACACACACACACACATGTATATATGTGTGTAAAGATAGGGCTGGAGTGATAGTTAAGAATGCTAAGAATGGTACTTTCCAGAGTACCCAGGTCAGTTCCCAGCAACCAAATCAAGTAGCTCAAAATCACTCCATAACTCCAGCTCCAGAGGGTCTGACATTCTCTTCTGCATTCACATGGACATGTGCACACACAGAGAGACACAGACATACACACACACTTAACAATAACTATTTTATAAATAAATTTAATAAAAAGGAAATCGAACAATGATATAATCTTCTGACTGCCCATCTGAATATGATTTTATTGAATGTTATTTCAGTTAAATTCTGACCCCTATATACCATATATTTCTAGCTCCTCCTTATGTGAGCAAATCAACATCTAATCAAACACTGTCATGTGAAAAGAACCTAAAAGTAGTGATTGCCAAATTCTGAAATGTCCTAAGCTGTAGAACCTTCACTTTCCTCCAGGAAATAGTGCTGTGATTGCTGAACCTACCTTTGAAGTAGAAATAATGTTTTTTAAACAGCATAAAGAACTGAAAAAGAGCCAACACATCCAGGAAATTGACTGCCTCACCAGTATCTGGGCAACCTTTGCAGAAGAGTGTAACTAAGACCTCAGCTTATCTACAGTTCAGGCAAGAGCGTGCTCTAGGTATATCTCTCATGCTTGATTTAATGACTTGGCTTTCTTTAAAAGCCTCAATTCTTTGCAAGGAAATTCTATATTTGGGAAAGGAGATAGTCTACTCTGAAAAGCAATTGAACTGGCTTACTAAGAGGAGCTAGAAGGCAGGCTAGAAGATAGGAATTGAGTTTTCTCCATTTATTTTGGCCAACAGCCGTGTGTGTACCATATTTAATACCTGATGCTCTACCCTAAGAAAGTAGATGTCTTAGTGTCCTTTACTGTTGCTGTGATTAAAACCACCCAGACAAAAGCAACTTAAGGGAGAAAAAGCATCTGACTCTTGTTTCCAAGTTAGAGAAGGTAGGAAGTTAAGGCCTACCATGCCAAAAGGAGCCAACCTGGAGTCTGCCTGGCACTATCAGAGGTCCTGATTGTGCCTAGCCAATAAGGAGCAACCAAGTGGTGTTTCCTGAGTGCCTAGCAACAGGCACTGTCAGAGGTCCTGATCGTGCCTAGCCAATGAGGGACGAGCATGAAATGTCAATTGTCAATGGATCAGAATACCTGGGTGCTGAGAGGGTATATAAGTTTTTCCCCATTGTTAAATAAACAAGTCTTCTGTATGCCTTCTACCTGACTTCTGGCATCTGTGTTCGTTGATGTCATACCTTTTCACCCCTTCTCCAGAGGAAGACATTAGGACCCAGAAACAAAAAGCATTATTCTGGGGAAGTCAAGGCTGCAGGAACTCAAAACAGCATTCACGTCATATTCACAGTCAAGAGCAGAGAGCAGGGAAGTAATGCCTGTCTGCCAGTGCTCAACTAGTTCTCTTTTTATTCAGTCCAGGTGATCCTGGACCACAGTCAGCTTGTGTCTTCCCACCTTAATTAACCCAGTTAAGAAAACCCCTCATAGGTGTGGCCACAACCTACCATTTTGTCAACACAATTTCTTAGTGAAATTTTTTTCTTAAGCGATTCAACATTGTGTCAAGTTAATGATCAAAACCAACTGTCACAATTGGTAAAAACTGGTGAACAGTTTTACGAATGATCAACCACAATAATGAGTGACCCAGAAGTGTCCAGTGATGGTCACCAACTCTGCATTATGGCATGATTCCCAGCCATCTCCAACAATGACCACATTTAAATTTCCTACAAAAAACCCAAGGTAGTTATTGCCCTTCTGCAGAGACAAAAAGACTAACTTTCTGAAGATTAATCCTATCATAGAGTTGACTTTTAATCTTACATGAGGTAATCCCATGATATTATCCAGGTATGGGCTAATCAGAAGCTTTGACCATTTAAAAACTCTCAATGAAGTGTTCTTTTTCCTATCATTTTCAGGATAACAAGAGAACCATTAACATAGAAGAGCTAGTGGGGACATGATAGTGGTCTCTAAAATAGTTTTCCTATAAGGAGTTATGTACAAAATGTCTTGTAGCATAGTGCAGTGGGAAAGTCATTGCTTTATACTTGGGGCACCACTGTTTTTTCTCCTAAGTGACTTGGAGAATTGTTTCACTCCCTTTCTGCATCTCAGTGATGGAGATTGTTCATCCAACTTTCAGAATTTGTTTGAAGTTACTGTAAACAGTGATCTAAAATATGAAAGACAGAATGGAAGCTGTGACTGCTTAATCCCCTTCCCAACCAGCTCTGTGCCTGTGAACAAGAGGATGGCTTTGTGGTCAACTGGAGGAAACTAAAGTTTGGCTCTGATCCATTACTTGCTTCCTCAAGTAAAGGTTCTGGCTCCATGGATAAGTTTGCAACTAAGAGTTCTCTGAGAGGTCATCTGGATGCGTGAGGAGATGACCTCATCCCATAGCTGACATGGAACCAAGAAAACATGCATGCAGAGACCTTAGGACAACTCAAGTTGCAGCAGGTTCCAATGGTCAATTTGTTCACTGGAGAGGAGAGGCATGGCAAGGTCATATGTCTATCTGTTGCTTTCATTGGTTAATTAATAAAGAAACTGCTTGGCCTGATAGGTCAGAACATAGGTGGGTGGAGTAGACAGAATAGAATGCTGGGAAGAAGGGAAGTGAGGTCAGACGCGATGGAGCCAGCCACCAGGTCAGACATGCTGAATCTTTCCTGGTAAGACACCACCTTGTGGTGCTACACAGATTATTAGAAATGGGTTAAGCAAGATATGAGAGTTAGCCAAGAAGAGGCTAGATATAATGGGCCAGGCAGTGTTTATATGAATACAGTTTGTGTGTTGTTATTTCGGGTGTAATGCTAGCCAGGCAGCTGGGAGCTGGGTGGCAGGAACTCAGCCTGCAGCTCCTTCTATACTGGACCTGTAACCCTAGAGCTTCAATTGGACCTCTATCCTCATATCTGGGAGACAGGTCAGGAGGGTCCCTAGGGCTTGCTCACTAGCTGATCTAGCCCATCACTGAGCTCCAGTCTCAGTGAGTAACCCTGTCTCAAAGAAGAAAGTTGGTCAGTGGTAAAGAAAGACACCCAAGTAGATCTCCAGTTTCTAGACGCATGTGTGTGCACATGTAGACAAGTAGCCACCAGGTCCCCGAAGCTTCATAGCTGCAGATGCCAGTGGGGGTGCAGCCTCAATGATGCCAAGACTAAACCTTCCATTAACCTGCTGAGTTGAAGTAAAGGCTGGAGTCTGATACATGATAGTTTGAGAAAAAAAGGAATGTGGTTCTTCCTATTCACTGCTGTAGGAATTCCTACATCCAGGAGCCTTTAAGTTACCCACCCACTTGGGCATGGCCTCTTGTACTATAAATACTGATGTAAAGCACACGGCCACCTTCTCTTCCAGCTGTGGGATTCAGTTGCTGTTCCCCATTCAAGCAGAGGACTGTGAGTGCAAGTAGTGGACTGTGATCTGTGAGTCCCTAAATAAATAACCCTTTATTATACTCGATTCTGAGCTAGTGAGAGATTTTTTTTTTTAGAGTCCATTTTCATCTGGCACCCACATGGATCCAAACTCCACATCTACCCAGTGGATGGGCTTAAAAGGCCTTAATGGTTCACAGCTGAGAAAGTCTCCCACCGCTACCCACTTGGCTTGCTTTCACCTACTAAGTGGTTTTTTGTTTGTTTGTAAAACCCCTAACACAGTGGAGCTAAGTGTGCATGGTGACTTGGATATTTCCCAAGCTCGCACACATCCCCCAGCCACATTCCCTGTTGCACAGCTATTTGCACAACTTCCAGTCTGTACTCCCTGCTCCTGAGTTCTGGGCTCCTGGCTCCATGTACAGATTTGATTTAATTGCTTTTAATTTGTCAAACAAAGCATATTTCTCAGTATTTAACCAGTACCAAGATGGAAAACCAAAGCAGCTCCGGACTGTTCCTGGCAACAAGAGTTATGTCACTGCTTGGGACTCTGCAACCATGACACCTGCTGAACAATAAAGATTATTACACCTAAAACAATTTACAAGACCTCAAACACAGGTAAATATTTTATCAATTAATAAATCAATAAACTTGAAAGTTATATAATTGCAGACAACATTACCACTGAGAATTTTAGTGGCCTTTTTGTTAATACTATGGATTGTATTCTGTAAGACTTATATGATTATTGTGATACATCCACTTAATAGATATTGAGACTCAGTTTTTTTCTTCATATTATATCCTTAATAAAATGGTTTGATAACATTGCCAAGAATGAGGAACTTTTAGAAATGATACAGTCTTTACAGACTAATAATGAACAGCTAGCTGACAGGGATTAATACTATCAAAAATCAAAAGTTACCTGAAAAAATAATACTATTAAAAAGGGTAATATTAATTTGACAGACAAAACTGAATCCATGTAAAAGGGTACTGAGAAATTATCTGAAAGAATTCATACTGTTGAATTTGACAATCAAATTTTTTTTAAATGTTATGATTGGTTAGCAGATAGAGTATCTCCCCAGGAATATCCAAATAATGCTATCCAAATAATGTCCAAGGATGAGATGTTATCTTTAAAGAAGAAACTTCAGACCTTGGAATCACATGTTCAGAATGAGGACCAGAAGCCAGTTGCCTCAATGAAATCACTAGGAATATATACAGGCCAGGAGATTCAGGCTTTACAAAAGACAGTAGTGAAAAGATTTGAAATAATTAAGAAAATTATTGGAGCTGATGAGCAGGGAAAAAAGTTACAGGACAGGATTTAACATTGCCGGTAGCTGTCAGAGATGACTTACACAGGATTTTAGCTTCCTACCCTGTAATCTACTCTGACAAAACATCAAGTTCTAAAGGCCCAAAGGGATCCAAAGAAGGTAGATGGATACCTATAGGAATCAATGATCTAAAAGAAGTTAAACAAGCAATTGTAACTTATGACTTACATTCCACATTTGTTAGGAAGATGGTAAGGACATGGGCTTTTAGCATTAAGGCAACGCCACACAACTGGCTTTAGTTAGTTTCAGCAGTACTGGATGATGGGCCTTAGCTGATGTGGAAATGTTATTTAAGAGAAAAGACAAAACTTTTAGAATAACAGGGAAAAACAAAAGGACTTCAGACTTTCCAGGGTCAAATTCTTGGTGAGGATATTTATGCTGACCCACAGGCTCAAGCTTTTTATGAAGAACAAATCTTGTGCCTATGCAACAGAACAGTGCTAAATGTTTGAGATAGGAATCAAGAACTAGGAAAACAAATTCAATCATATACCAGGGCTAAACAGGGCCAGAGAGAACCCTTTAGTGACTTTTTTACAAAGATTAACTAAGGCTGTACAAATAAGATTAACAGACCCAGATGCCAGATGAGTATTCATTGAATCTCTAGCTTTTGAAAATGCCAACTTAGAATGCAAAAGGACACTGGGCCTTTAAAGGTTAGATCAGCGTCAATGGATGAATGGATGCTGCATACAATGAACATTGAGACATTTAACTATAATACTGAGTCTCTTGTAGGAGAAGCAATTTCCAAAGATCTGAGGAGACATCAAAATGCCAAATGTTTTAATTGTGGTAGAATAGGACATCTGAGAAGGGACTGTAGATAAGGAATTCCTAAAAATAATGTTTCCTCTGGGAATGGCAAAATTAAAAGGTATCAATCTTCTGGATTATGTAGACGGTGTGGCAAAGGCCAACATTGAACCAATAAATGCAGATCAACAAAAGACAGACAAGGCAGCCCAATACAATTGGGAAACTCCTTAGGGGGCCTCTCGCAGGCCCCCAAGTCAAAAGTGGTCCAGTCATTCCCAGTCACTGTGAAGAACATGTCTCAATAGGAAAGTTAAAAAATCTGGAGCCTTCAAACAAAAACATAATGTCTGGATGATGGAATAAACATAGAGGATGAATCAAAAATTCCAATAGGAAATAAGAAGCATTATATTCTGGCAGACTTCTATAAATGATCAAGATCAAAGCTAAAAGTGTGTATAAATGGCATTGAATTTTGGGTTTGATAGACACAGGTGTGGATCATTACTCTAGAATCTTGGCATCCAAATTGGCCTCTTCAAGAGACCTATGTTCAATTCCTAGGAACTGGAACCCTATCTCAACTGAAACAAAGCACAAGATGGGTTGACTACATAGAGCCAGAAGGACAGAGAAGAAGACTGAGGCCATATGTGGCTAATGTTGCAGTGAATTTATGGGGTTGTGACCTGCTGCAGCAATGGAATACCCAAATTAACATTCCTGCAGTACCAGAAACTCATACTTCTGGGAAGGATATTATAAGGTACTATACACAGAGGTCACTAGCCATTCAGGCTGTACAAGAACCCAAAGCAACTAGCAAACCTTTAGTGGTATGAACAGCCCTACCTTTAAAACAGTTAACTGAAAAACCAATATGGGTTAAATAATGGTCTTTAACAGAAGACAAACTGCAGGTTTTAGAACAACAGATACAGGAACAATTAGATACTCACTGTATTGAAGAATCAACCAGCTTTTAGAATTCTCCTGTATTTGTTGCTTAAAACAAAGCTGGTAAATGGAGAATGGTGAAAGATCTAAGAGTCCTCAACAAAGTAATCCCACCTATGAGCCATCTATAATCTGGAATTCCTCTGCTTTCTCTTTTACCAAAACAATGACCTCTTATAGTTATTTATTTAAAAGATTGTTTCTTCACTATACCTTTACAAGAAAAGGACAAGAAAAATTTGGCTTTACAGTGCCTACTTATAATTCTTGATCTACTATGGGATAGATACCAGTGGACTATCCTTCCACAGGGAATGCTCAATATCCCCACCCTATGCCAATACTTTGTAAGTCAGCCATTGGAAACAATACATTAAAAAATTGCCTAAATGTATAATTTACCATTATCCATGTTATCCAGGGATAACATTTTGCTCTGATTCAAACATAAATACTTTAGAATGTTTGAAGAAGTAAAGAAAGTTTTGCCAAAATGGGGATTACAAATTGCTCCTGAAAAAAATACAGAGAGGAGATTCTGTCAGTTACCTAGGTTATAAAATAGTGTATAGAACACAAAAGGCACAAATTATGAGAGACTGATTGTGGACTCTTAATGACTTTCAAAGATTGTTAGGAGACATTTCCAGTCTATGACCAGCTGTAGGGATAACACCCGATTTAATATTTCATTTAAACAATACCTTAGATGGTGACAAAGACTTAAATAGTCCCAGAGAATTAACAGTTGAAGCAGAAAATGAATTGATTGTCATTGAAGAAAAATTACAGAAGGTACTTGTGGATAGGGTGAATCCAAATCTTAATTGCATTTTAGTCATATTGCCTTCCAGAATTTTCCCACAGGAATTTTGATGTAAACAGAAGATATTAACTTAGAATGGATCTTTTACCACATAAACCAAGTAAAAAAATTAAAAACTTATATTGAAAAAGTATCTGAATTAATTGTAAAAGAAAAATTGAGACTTCATCAGCTAGCAGGTATAGACCCAGCAGAGATTATAGTGCCATTTACTATTGATGAAATTTAAAAAATTATGGGAAGATAATGAACCTTGGGAAAGAGCTTGTGCTATTTTTTAGGAGAGATTAATAGCAATTATCCCAAAAGTGATAGAATTACCCTTATAAAGAGAATTACTTGGATCCTTCCCTGCATTGTACAAGGACACACCAATAACTGGAGACTGTACATTCTATACTGATGCAAATAAATGAGGAAAGGCAGGTTACAAATCAGGAGATTTAAGTAAGGTAGAACAAAGTCCTTATAATTCTGTCCAAAAGACAGAATTATATGTTACTCTCATGGAACTAAGGGATTTTAAAGAAACTCTTAATAGAGTTACTGATTCACAATATGCAGAAAGAGTTGTCTTGCATATTAAAACCACTGAATTTATACCAGATGATACAGAATTGACTTCATATTCATACAGGTTCAAGATATAATCAGGAATAGGTTTTGTCCCATATACACAACACACATCTGATCCCATACAGGTCTGCCAGGTCCTCTAGCACAAGGTAGTACAGAAATTGATTGATTCTTGGTTGGAAATGTGTTGAAGACTTCAGAATTTCATAAGAAAAATCATGTCAATAGCAAAAGTTTAAAAAAAGAGTTTTCTATTACATGGAAACAAGCTAAGGAGATTATAAAAAAGATGTCCTACTTGTTCTTTCTATAACCAAACACTGCTATCTGCAGGGAGTAATCCAAAGGGTACTCAAAGGAATGAAATCTGGCAAATGGTCATGTTCCACTTTGCAGATTTTGGAAAATTAAAATATGTACACCACACCATTGACACTTATTCAGGTTTTCAGTGGGCAACTGCTTTAAGCTCAGAAAAGGCTGATTCAGTAATCACACATCTATTGGAAGTTATGGCCATCATGGGTATACCTGCACAAATGAATACAGATAATGGTCCAGTATATGTCTCCAGGAAAATGGAACAGTTTTTTTCTTATTATAATATAAAGCATATTACAGGTATATGTACCAAACAATCCCACAGGTCAGGCAGTTATAGGAAGATCAAATCAAACTATAAAGAATACATTAAGCAAACAGAAAGGAATGGAAATTACCCCCAGAAATAGATTATATAATGCTTTATTAACCTTGAATTTTCTTAACACTAATGTGAAAGGGACAACAGCAGCAGAGAGACATTGAATAATAGGAAACTCTTCTGAATTAAATCAGCCTGTGTATTTCAAGGATGTGTTGCCCTCACAATGGAAGCCAGAAGATGTGCTACACTGGGGAAGGGGTTTTGCTCTTGTTTCAATAGGAGAAGAAAAGTCATGGATACCATCAAAATTAATGAAGATTTGATTTAAAAAAGAAATCTCTTGTGAAAGAGAAATGACGGCTCATCTACAAAGGTGACAACCAATCAGATGGTAAGGAAACCTCATAAGGGTTGGGGCAGGGTTCTGTTCATGTCTTGGCAGGAAAATACTCATCTTTAGAAAGTCAAGAGACCCTGGACGTCTAGATGCCTAAAGAAGAAAAGATAATTATCTAGATAGGATCACCAAACAAAGAGAATTATCACTTATGAGGACAGGTCATCTGAGGGTAAGAATCTCTGAATAGTAAAAAGAGTAATAGTTATGACTCATTTAAAAATCAAAGCCGGCTTTGGAGTAAGACAATGGTTCTGTTCTTCTCTAAATCCAAGCATGTTGTTAAAATAAAAATTCAGAGTTTCTGTCTCATGTCAGGAGCCATCTGGTACAGGACAGAAAGAAGAAAGAATTTAGAAAAGAATTACTTTTCTTCATACCTATTTTTGTCTCTATTGTACCTTTCATTGAATATATGTCTGTATAAATAATGTTTAAGTTTTTCACAATGAACAATGAATTTTCTTGCAGTAGTCTTTGAAATTTTCAGGCAGAAATGGGGTCCCACAACAACAACTCTACCTGGTTGATAAGATGTCATGATGCTAATTGCACTAAAATAAGACCTGTTTTGGATACCAGCTGCTCAAGATGGTTCCAACTTGGTTAGCTGAAATGGTGCACTTTTTAACATCATTCTGGTCAGAACTCCAAATAGAAACCTCTTTTAAAAACCCTACCGAATTTGCAATTATACCAAACAGTAATCTTGAAAGCTAACCATAATTTTACTTTCATAGAATCCCATAGAAAGAACATTGCCCCCATGACAGCTGGAAGTAATTCTAGAAGATGACGTCCCTCTCCCAACAAAGTCTGTCCTCAGGGTTAGGGACATCATTTAGGGGTTGATTATAACCATTATAGAGTTGGCATTGGTGGGGAAATTATGGAAGATCAAAGATCTCCTTGAGAAAAAGGAGAGAAGTTGGATGGGATAATAGATTAGTGTGAGGTTACTCACACTAATAATAATAGTGAGTAATACAGTGAATACTTGTGAGCTATTATTTATAGGCAATTTACATTGGTAAAGATTCTTGTATATTGATACAAACTTAAATTATATGGAATATGTTCCTATTTTTGTCTATAATATTTGTATACCTAGGCAAAGTTACTTTGTCATATTGTATGCATGTATGCTTCTACCTCCGCTTAAGACATTTTGTATACTGATACAATTTTAGGTTATTTTATCATATCGCAATATACATTTCTACCTCTGATCAAGATACTTATACCTTATTTACATTTTGAGGTCATTGTCCTCATTTGTTGCACAATCGTTTAAAGATTGTTTAATATTCTAACATGGAGTCTCATTCTTTACATTATATAAGTATTAAGAATTATAGGTCAATAGTCATCCAAGTTTGTCATACATATAGTTAGACTAATCAGGTTCTTTAGATAAATAGAGATTGTATTCTGTCTAGATAAATAATTTTCAACCACTTCAAAGAGCTGTAGAACATTGCATTTACATATAACTTAGGATTCTGTTGATGTGAGACACAATTGCTCCTGGCAGCACCAATCTATTCCCGAGAGAATGCTGAGCCGACACTCTACTTGGAGCTTGTTTTCTTCTTGGCAAAACTGGCCTTTGGGCAAGGAACCACCCATGTACCAACCACTGACAAAAGGCATGATGTCCAGACAGGACAAGCAGAATACAAGAAAAAAACTGTCAAATCTTGCCAAGGCAGGGTAAGATAGTTTTGAAAAATTTCCTGTCTCTGAAAATGGTCTGTCAGTGACTCTAGGCCTTAGCCAAAGTTGGTTGCTCCAACATTGCAAATGAGAGTCTGAGTGATTGCTCAGGTATCCAGTTATCTCTGTCATTTGTTGCACATTTTGGAAGTTGCTTGATTGTACTTCCTGCTTACTTAATAATATTATTTCCCTTCCCAGGTCTTCGATTGGGTTGAAGACTAGCTAGTTGTAGTTACCTTCCTCTCATGACTTGGCTAAGTTAATTATAATACAAGACTTAAACTCCTTAGGATAGGATAATTACTGAAACATTTACTACATGTTTCTTGCTTGACATTGTTTACGCTGGTTTTAATTATAATTTTTTACCTGATATTTGTTATTATTGTATATAATTTTGTATTAGGCTTAGAACTCTCTTATTTAAACAAAAAGGAAAAGTGCTGTAGAAATTCCTACAGACAGTTGCCCTTAAGTTATCCGCTCACTTGGGCATGGCCTTAAGTGCAGTTGCCCTCTCTACCTGCTGCGGGATTCAGTTGCTGATCCCCATTTGAACAGAAGACTGTAATCTGTGAGTCTATCCCTAAATAAATAACCCTTAATTATACTCAATTCTGAGCTAGTGTGGGATTTCTTTTTAGCGTCCATCTTCAATACACCTGATTTTTGTACTTCCCACAAGCATTAAACCCTCTGAGAGTTTTCAATGAAAGGTCATCATCTCCAGGTCTCTCCAAATGACTGGGAATGTTGCCATCTCAACCCAGCCAAAGGTGAAGCTAGCAGCTTCACAAGAGATAGGAAGCCATGGGTGCAGCCATGTCAGTGACATCAGCAGGTGCTGGAGAGTGAAATCATTAATCTTAGGCTCCCTCTCTTTCTATGATTGAGAAGTATCTCAAGAGGATGCCCATTATTTCCAGTGGCATTTTATCTCTGCTCACTATATTTATGGAATCCCAGAGAAAGGTGGGAATTTAGCTGTGTCCAGGCTGGAGCCTTTCTGAGACCTGCCTCCAGCGTATTCTAGCTCAACTTCCATTTCGCTCCCAGCTCTGAGAGCAGGCAGCTTGGAGAAGCCATGAATGATTGAAAAGGCTTTCAGATCTGAGATGAAAGGCTCAGCGAGGCAGAAGTGTGGCTCCTTGCAGTTTCCTCTGTGCTGTCGCTGTACTTGGGCCGAAAAGGCTCATTTCAGAAACTGATCCCTTTTCCCTTTGAGCAGGCCTAAGTGGGCAGACTTGAAAAGGGATTGGGGCCTGATGCTGGCTGGAATAGCGCACTGCCTCCTCATCACTCCTTGCTAGGGACAGTCTCAGCAGTTTTGAGCAGTTAATGATGCTTCTGTACTGGAATCCTGAATCCCTGTCCCTCTGCAATTAGCACTTCTAAAGATGGGATAGACCGACCAGATCCAAGAAAGAAACAGAAGTGCTCACCCGATCAACATCCAACTCTCGAGACAGTCAAGTAACATGTCTCTGAGGGGAAGTCACCTGGCCTGAAGAGGTGGGGAGGGGACAGAGAGGCTGGGGGTGTACAAAGGAGCCCAGGACAATGCCTAGACTTCTGTGGTCACTGCATTGCAGCAGAGGGTCTGCATGCTGCATTCAGGATCCCACTGTTAGGTCTCTTTAGGGGACTATTCCCTGTTTTGTGTCCAGCCCTCACCCCACACCTCTGGGTTAGCCTCTCTGACAGAGTCCTTCTGCATATGGTCTCCTAGTAGAAGAGACTGGGAGAGCTTCACAAGGCCAGTCATAATCCACTCAAACTTTTCTGTAACAGGAAGGCTGCTTGTTTGTTCCTGAATACCCAGAACCAAAATAACCAGAGACTGTATTATTTAAATCACTGCTTGGCCCATTAGCTCTAACTTCTGATTGGCTAACTCTTATATCTTAATTTAACCCATCTCCATTAATCTGTGTATCGCCACATGACAGTGGTTTACTGGCAAAGTTTTTGCATGCCTGACTCTGCTGATAGTCCCATGGTATCTCTCTGACTCTTCCCTTCTTTTTCCTAGCATTCATTTCCATCTTCCCCACCCACCTAAGTTCTGCCCTATCAACAGGCCAAGGCAGTTTCTTTATTCATTAATGGTAATCACAGCACACAGAGGGGATTCCCATATCATTTTTCCTTTATAGAGTGGGAGTGGCAGACATGCCTGTGATCTGAAGATGGGTGGTAGGGTGATCATATGGATTTAGTCATTGTCCCCCACTTCTTGTCTTCTCCATTGCCTTTCCTCTTTTCTTTTCATCTCTCACTTCCTTTGTCCCCACCTTCCTTTTTTCCTCTCTTCCTCTCCTTTCCCCTCCTTTTCATTCTTCCTTTTTCTACTCTCCCATTTGTGCATCTCTCTCCCCTTACTTAAGAGTGTCAGCAAGTATGAACTCAATGCTCTTGTCCTAAGCCACTGAGCTTCTGAATGTTGGAACCTTCCCTGACTTAATAATCCTGCTGGGCTATCTGTAAAAGGAATGGTCAGATAGAGCCTCAAAGATTGGCTGCTCCAAGAGTTCACTGACCACTCCACATGTTTACTGACCACTCCAGGTGTTCACTAACCACTTTAGGTATTTACTGGTCATTCCACATGTTCACTGGCCACTCCAGGTGTTCACTGGCCATTCCAGATGTTCACTGACCATTCCAGGTATTTACTGGCCACTCCAGGTGTTTATTGAACCCAACTCTCTTCTTTTTAGGCATGTACTGATATTGTTAAGAACAAAGTGACAGTGTGTGGGCCTTAGGGTGGGGTGGATGTGACATATCATTCCAGGACTTGGTCATAATATTTCCTGAAAAGTCCTCCTTGATCCCCTCCACCATGTGGGACCCTGGAGACTGTGGAAGAAGAGTGGACAGGGTCACATGATGGCAATTACATGGACCACTGTGACCTTCCACTCAATGTGTATCCCTTTCTCTCTTCTCTCATTTTTTAAATGTATCTTGTCTTCAGTACTCAGTTTGGGGTGCTGCCGTGGGAGGATCTAAGCACCCTTTAAGACACAGACTTGATAGAGGAAGTGGGGCAGTAGGGGAGGACCTTGAGATTTTATGGTCCAGCCCACTTTCGGTTTGATTTCTGCCTCTTGGTCCTTCAAGACCTGAGCAAGCAGCCTGAAGCTCCTCCTGCCACAGCCACTATAATTCCAGCTGCCATGTCTTCCCTGCTATTATACACTGTACTCTCCCACTGTGAAAAAAAAAACAAACAACCCTGTCTCATTTAAGCTGTTTATTGTCAGAAATTTGGTCAGAGCAATAAGAAAATTAACTAACAACCCTATCCCTTGTGTAGAAAACATTGATTCTCACTTCACAATAAGAGTATTGACAATTCAGAGCAACAAAGAAGTTTGTTTAATGACTACACAAAGTTGGGCATTAGCCTAGAATGGTGGAAAACAGTTTAGAAAACCCAAAGCAGTGCTCCTCCTCCCCTTTTGCAATAATTGGGAGCCTACACTCTCATATGTCACCTTCATCGGTCTTTCCCTCTGTTGCTTCATTTGTCTTTTTCTCAGCCAAAACCTGCATGGGCTCATCTCTTACATCCTGTTTATTTTAAGCTTTTCAGGCACTTGACCTGGATGGCAAACTTGATAGTAAGTAATCATATATTGGGTCTCTCTGTGTGTGTTTCCTGTTCATTTTTACATGGGCCTAAGCTGGCCTGAGACACCTTTGAAAATGAGCTGTCCAGTTATCTTTCTAGCACTCATAACACTGAACGTGCCAGAAGACTTCTAAGACTTGGCACCAACGACTTACAAAGCTTGATTGTCTGTCGTATTCAATTTTTCTTTGAAGAACTTTCTAGACCCAACCTAAATCCTCTATGAGGGAAACTCAGTATATACTATAAGGCTTATGAGGGGCTGAAGAGAGAGAGAGAGAGAGAGAGAGAGAGAGAGAGAGAGAGAGAGCCATTAAGAGCATTCACTGCTCTTTCAGAGAACACAGATTTGGTTCCAGCACCATAGTGCAGCTTACAACCATCCTTAACTCCGGTTTCAGAGGACTTTCTGCCCTCTTCTGGCCACCATGGGCATTGCACACATGTGGTACATGTGCCTGTAGCAGAAAAATTAATATGTATAAAATAATCTTTTTAAATTCCTTTCTAAAGACATAGCTTACCTTTGATGACTCGGACATCCTACCACCACAGTAAAGTGGAGTCCTGAGGGAATGACTTTCAGCCGGCATTTTCTACCACCCATTTGTGAGAAATCTCAAAGCGATCATGAGGATCAATGGAAGAGATGCAAGAAAGTGGTAGGGTGAGGGAGGGCAGAAATTTCTCTAATTATGAGTCTAGGGAGTCCCACTGGGATGATAGACTATTAAATCCAGAGGACCAGACCCCATAACTCTGTGTAGATACATTTGCCTTGAAAGAGGCCCTGAGGGTTCATTGGAAAACATCTTTAAATCAGGCGCACAGACAAGCACCCTCTGTCCTCATTAGAACTTCCAGTTCTGTGCGGACTGTGCTGCCCACTCCCGCTCTCATATTCTCTAGGTCCATTCTTCTTCATAGCACAGTAGCCACACACATCCATCTGGCCACAAGGAAAGAAACAGATAATGGAGCCTATTCTCAGCATGACCAATTAGATGTGTAACTGCTATTAAGAGTAACAGGGCTCACACTCTAGATTCATCCTCGGGAAAGCTGGCCTTTCCCCCTATGAGCAACAGATGGGTTTTGCACAATGCCTCATTACCTTCTGGCTCAGCACTGCTGCCAGAACTGAAATATAAAGTTATTTATGGATGGAGGAAGATGCATAAGTCACTGTGGATTATTCTCTGTCTCCTCTCCCCCTTTATTTGGTTAGAGTTCTCTATGGCTCCAGATGAGCAAGTTAGAAAAGATGGTGGTGTCCCCATTGGGAAGAGAGATGGATGTCCCTTCAGCCTGGGCACTTTTCCTGATGGTCACAGATCTCTGGGGGTGAAGCTGCGTTTCTTGCAAGAAATGGTAATTGGAATATCTCCATAGAGATGACACCCATTCCTCAAATGCTCTCACAGCCTCTGACAGGCCATCTCTGTGAAATCCGGTCAACAGGGGCAAGAGCCAGTGCCATTTAACTACACATGGCACATTTGAGAAAGGAAAATAGATTGCTCCTTTGCGAGATGCCAATGCTTTCCAGTTCCTGGCGTCTCAGATGGATGGAGATTATCTGTCCATCAGCTAAGGAAGGCCAGAGAACTGCTCAACAAGATCGCCACGGTAGACATTTCATGAAAATGCATACAATAAAGGAATAAAAATCCCAGAGAGGAAGAGAAATGATGAGAGAAGGACCCAGAAAGAGCACTGAATGTAGAGGTCTCATTCCTTGCGGGTCTTAGTTTCCCTGGGCAATTCCTAATAACTCTATGCCTCAGTTTCTTCATAAAGATGTGATGGCACTCATTAGACGAGTTAATATTTGCAAATTATTTGCAGTAGCATCTACCACACAGCTCCAAGTTAGTGAAGAATCCCCAGCCAGCAGTTGGTGTGCAACATTTTGTTTTCTTTTTGGTTCAAATTGGCCAAGTATAGATGTTTGCTTGCCCTGGACTCACAGGAGTAGATATCTCCAATCTAAGTTCCTCCTTAGGATTTTCTTCAAGGGAAGGCAGTGCACCCTCTGTCTCAAGAACACCTGTAGCTATAAGTTGAAAATCAGGATGTTCTCAGGAACCTCATGCCTTACGTCACATGATTCAGGAAAAGTGGGTCAGCCATTGAAGAGGTGAATGTCTCACATAGAGGAGGACACCAGGCAAAGATTAGCCCCAGGCACAGTTCTGAGCCCTGGTGCCATTGCTTTTGTATTTTGTTGTTTGTACTGGGGATCGAATGTAGGGCCTTGTGCATGCTAAGCAAGCAGCCTACCACACCTCCAGCCAGCTGTCATTGATGTCTCAAGCAGCCATCTAACTCTCTCTCTCTCTCTCTCTCTCTCTCTCTCTCTCTCCCTCTTTCTCTCTCTCTCTTTCTATCTATCTCTATCTGTCTGTCTCTGTGTGTGTGTGTGTGTGTGTGTTTTCCCCCAGTGAATAAAAATGCTCTCTTCATGGCACAGGAGCAAGGGCATCATAGGCTAGATTAGGTTTTTGACACAAAAGGAGGCCAAAGTTCCCTGGAAAAAGGCTAGGAGTTGTTGGAAAGTGCAGGTTTTACAAGTGGTATCTCCAACAAAGTGTGTGTGTGTGTGTGTGTGTGTGTGTGTGTGTGTGTAGGGAGAGAGAGGGGAAGACAGAACAAACTGACGGACTGTGACAGAAATGGAGAGAAGACAGTCCCTCTTAGAATGCTGTCCAGCAGGAAGTAATACTGCAAGGGCCATCTCTACTGTGCATGCCTGAGAATCCCAGGATCAGAGTCCCCAGGCTGGCAGGACATGGCTAAGCACAGGGAAACAGTCCTTCTCAGGTGACCAGTGGTCAGCAGCATTTAATTCCTTGGAGCAAGCATTCCTACAAAGGGGTGTTGATAAACATTGCTGAAAGGAAACTCTTAGGATACCGGGAAAGGCTTGTGTCCATGGAGCCTTTTCCCCAAGCAGAATAATGAAGTGAGTTGGCCCTAGAGCTGGGACAGCTTCCAGAAGCCAGAAGGGGTGGCCGCACAACTGCTTCTCCGATCCCTTTGAACTTGGCTTGGGTAGACATTAAACCAGCTGCCAATCAGCAAAGCATAAATCCAATTTTATATTTTCCTAGTTTCCTCTCTTCAGGATTGACAATAATTAAGATGGATTATGTTAAATGGACCCACGCAGTCAGAAAGGACAGATTTCATTTAAAACATTTCATCTGGCAGGGAAGCTGCTGGAAGGCCACCAGCCTGCTTTACCTTCAAAATAGTTTGAAATAAAAAGAGTGCACTTCTGAGACCTCTTTATGAAGGGACTCAGTGCTGGAACACAGACCAACTTCTCTGTGCACTTTCCTTGTGTCTGGTGCTAGAAGCCAGGTTTGAAAAAATCATTTTATTTTTTTTGTATATGAAATGTTTTGCCTGTATGTGCTTCACTTGTGCCTGTTGCCCAAAAGGCCAGAGGAGGGTGTCAGATCTCTGGAACTAGAGTACAGATGATTAGAAGCTGCCATACGTGGGTACTGGCAATCAAACCTAGGTCTTTGGGGCATGCTGGGAATCAAACCTTGGTCTTCAGTAAGAGCATCATGTGCTCTTAATTGTGAACCGTCTCTTCAGCCACAAAGATCTGATCTGAGGTTGGAGGGTTCCAAAGCTGCTCAATGAACTAACTCCGGCTGGCGTTTAAAGCAGCTGCAGTCAGTGGTTGGACAGGAGGCCTTGGTGACAGCTGTGAAGAGAGGGGGGAAGAGAAAGAGCAATTACCCGTTATCCATGACAGTCGCCGTGGATTAAAGAGCAAATGCATTGTGTTGCACTATTGGAGAAAATAAGAAGGACCCCTGGGAATTCTAAAAAATATCAATTTCACCTTTGCTTTCCACTCTCACTCCTACTCCTAGTTGTCCATAACGAAACTCTACAGCCTACTCATATCCCAAAATGTTCAAAATAAATCCCCATTCCAGAGAGGCCCTGCCCTGTCCCTAGGATGCAGGAAGGATACACGGTGATGCTGAAGAAAGTTCCCATACGCAAACCATGATGTGCTCACATACTCTGGTGTTTAATATTGACTGTCAACTTGAGAGGATCTACAATCGCCTAGGAGACAAATCTCTGGGCATGTCTGTGAGTCCATTTCTAAACTGAATTAATTGAGGTGGACAGACTCATTCTAAATGGAGGGGGTACCTTCCCATGCCTGGGGGCTGAGTAAAAAGGAGAGTTGTCCACTGAGCACTAGCATTTGTCTTTCTCTCTCTCTCCCTCCCTCCCTCCCTCCCTCCCTCCCTCCCTCCCTCCCTCCTTCCCTCCATCTTCCTCTCTCTCTGATGACTGTGGACTATGGATGCAGTTATTACCAGCTGCCTCACACTCCTGTCACGCTGATGCCATAATGTCCCCACCTTCCAACTGCAAGCCGAAACCAATAGTTTGGCCTTTCATTTGCTTTTGTCCAGTATATGATCACAGTGATACGGAAAATAGCTAATCTACCTTCTCAGACTCTTCCCGTGGCCTCATCCTGCATGCATTCATGTGCCAACACTGTCAGACTCTTCCCGTGGCCTCATCCTGCATCCATTCATGTGCCAACACTGTCAGACTCTTCCCGTGGCCTCATCCTGCATCCATTCACATGTCAACACTGTCAGACTCTTCCCGTGGCTTCATCCTGCATCCATTCACATGTCAACACTGTCAGACTCTTCCCGTGGCCTCATTCTGCATCTATTCACATGCCAACACTGCTGGCTGTCTTGATCATACGCATGAAAACAAACAGTCCACTCCGAGTGTGTGAGTTCTCATTCTGAACCCTCTAGTGACATGCCAAGTAATTTGATTTTTGCCTCTCTTACTAACCTGTCCTTTGATATCTGAGCACTGTAGTTTGCTCTCTGTTGCAGTGATAAATACTATGAACAAAAGTAACTTGGGGATAACAGGTTTTATTTGGCTTACACCCCAATCACAGTTGATATTTGAGGGAAGTCAGGGCAGGAACTCATGCAGGGCAAGAACGTAAAGGAGCTGAAGTAGTGACCAAGGAACAATGCTGTTTGCTTGCTTGCTCACTCTGGGTCACTCAACTTGCTTTTCAATAAGACTCAGGGCTGCATGTCCAGAGGTGGCTCTGCTCACAGGGGCTGGACCCTCCCACATCAGTCATTAATCAAGAAAAGGCCCCACAGACTTGTCTACAGTTTGATCTGATGAGGGCCCTTTCTCAATTGAAGTTCCCTCTTTCCAGATGACCGTGGCTTTTGTCGAGTTGAAAGAACAAAACAAAAAACACTCACCAACACACATATACCCCTGAGAAAGAAGAAACACATCTCAACAAGTGTTCACTTCTGTTGGCCCAAATTAGAAACAATCCTCTATCCACATGCTAGAGGGGGCCACGCATGAGGAAATTGGGGTGGAGCGAGCTACATGGTGGAATAAATTCAATAATGATGACAAATTAGCAGCAAGCACAGCAACATGACTTGGTTTCAGGTCGTTTAATCTAAGGAAAGGCAGGTGCAGAAACAGACATCTTGGGTGCCTCTTTGTACATTCAGGCTGCAGAAGCCTCGGAGGGGGAGAGAGAAATGGCTGTTGAATGGATTGAACAAGTGAGGAAAATGTTCTCTGCTGCTTGAGGTGATAGCTACATGCTTATAGAAATTTTTCAGAATTCATAGTATTGTAGACCTAAAAAAGGGTGAATGGCTTTTTCTGAAAATTATGTATTAATGGACTTCATTTTTTAAAAAGTAGCACAGGGTGGGAGAAATGGCTCAGCAGTTCAGGACGCTTGCTGCTCTTCCAGAGGTTCTGAGTTAGGTTCCCAGCAATCTTGGTGGTGGGTCACAACCACATGTAGCTCCAGCTCCAGAATTTCTGATACCCTCTGATCTCTGTGGGCATTTTCACACACACACACACACACACACACACACACACACACACAATGTGACACAATAAAGCGCTCTCAAACTGGGCAATTTTAAAGGTCCTTGAGTGTCAAGGACCTGGGGGTGGGCAGTAGACAGACAGGGTCAGAGCCGACCTGAATAAACACAGCTGTGGTGGTCTTGCTTCCTTTTGTTGGCTGGCAGGTCTGGGTCTGATATACAATATATATATTATGTATTCCTTGGAGTGCAGCAATTTAGGAACACATTCAAATGAGGGAGACACAGGATGGCAAGTATAACCTCAGCTTCCTATTTCCAGTACCTTCTTCCCCTCCCCCTGTAGAAATCCCATCCACAAAGGACTGTCACATGACTCAGCAAAGTCGAGGTTTGGAAGGCAAGGCTACTGGCAGAGCAGTGTTGGCTAAGGCGCCTCAGTTGAAGTGCTGGGCTATCAATTCAGCATCAAGCCAGACGGGAGTCCTGGTTTCCCTTTCTGTTGCCATCACCATACATGTTGACAAAGGCAGCTATAGAGAGAAAGGGCTTCTTTTGCTCACAGTTCCAGGTAGCAGCCCATCACTGCAGGGATGTCAAGGGAGGAATGCGAGGCAACTGCTCACATTCACAGTCAAGAGCAGAGAGGAGCACACACATGCTTCTCACGTTCAGTTATCTTCTCCACTTCCACAGAGACCAGGACTACTAACACAGGGAATAGTGCCGCCCAGAGTGGACTATGTCTTCCTATTTTAATCAGTGTAATCCAAACAAACCTCCACAGCCACAGACACAGGCTAACCTCATCTAGACGACCACCCTTAAGACTCTCTTCCCAAGTGATACTCCGTGGTATCAAGTTGACAGTTAAAACCAACCATGACAACTGTTTACTGAACTGAAACTTACTGGCATGCCCCTAGTTCTTGAAGAACAAAAGAAGCTAGAAAAAAAATCCATTTTTACTTTTTTCTTCAGGGTAGCAGTTGAATACTGGCTTAGGATGTAGACTAGAAATTCGGATATTTGTGTTCTGAAGAGTAATAGAAAGTTTGGGCAATTGGAGACCTATGATTTGAACTGGTTACTCTAAAATTGTGCGTGTGTGTGTGTGTGTGTGTGTACAAGTATGTACACATGAATGAAATGGTCATGGAGAACAGAAGAAGGGATCAGATCCTGAGGAACAGGGATTATAAGTAGTTGTGAATCTGGGTTCTGGGAACCAAACTCAGGTCCTCTGGAAGAGCAGCAAGTACTTTAGCTTCTGAGTCGTCTCTCCAGCCTCCTTGACTCCTTTGCATGCTGGAAACCAGAGAGCTTAAAACTGTCTGTGGAGCTCAATGATGGTGACTGTGACTGTCCATGTCGAGGGCTACTTTCCCTCTCACCTTGCAGCGTTTAAAGTTGTTCCTAAACCTTTACATGTGCTTTCTCTACTAGCTGTGTGCTTTTATCGTAAGATTATGAAATTCATTTTTAAAATGGGCAGAAGGTGAGAAGAACAGTAAATGGGAAAGGCCAGGTGATGAGGGGCAGGATCTTTGTACGCCAATGATTTCCTTCAAATGCACTAAGTGAACTTTGCAACTCTCTTGATCTCCCCATGGGCTGATTTCCTAATCATCTTATAAGGCTAATTATGTCTCTTCTCTACTTACTTTAAAAGATAATGGAGAAAACATGTGAAACCACAATGCATTGTGCTGGACTCAGTGACCAGCAGCTGCTTTCGCTAACTGAATGTCACAGATGCAGGTGTGGCTTCCGCCTTGGAGGAAGTCCATGTTGTTCTAGAAGGAGGACAAAAGCCTGCTTCTGATTCCTTGCACTGGCTTTGCCTGCCAAATGCTGGCAGAGATTTGTGAGCAGAAGCAAGTCTCAACTGTGCTCACTCATGCTTCAAATCTGAGTGAAATGACGGCAGTTCTTCAGTGACTTGACAGTCAGGGGGGTGCTGGCAGTCTCCGGCTGATGGGAGAGCAGAAAGCTCATCAGAGTGCAAGCCAGATCCCAGGGGATTTACTATGCCAAAGCCAAGGTTGAAGGAAGTGCAAGGATAGAGGAGGTTGACTGGTCATGGAGGGACAGCTCTGGGGCAGTGAAACATTGAAAGGGCATGTGTGACAGTCCTTCCTCGAGACAGTCACCTCTCCAGTGAACCTACACTCCACTCTCAGCCCTCAGAGTGATGGGGCAAATGCCACAGCTCGGTTGAATTATTTGTCATCCTAAAAACAATGAGAAGTCACTCGACTGGAAATTATTAATAAGCTTTAGAGACACCTGAGCCATCCCAGAGGCCATGATTAATTTAATCAAAGATTTAAAACCTACCTGCTTCCAGGAAACTGTGTCAAGGCAAAAATCACTTAAAGCTGAGTGCAGAATTCTCTTGGTGCATTTACATGGAGGACTGTGGTTCTAGAGTTCGTCGTGGAAGTGGCAACCCTGAGCCCCCTCTCTGCAGAGAATCCCGAAACATGAACTCAAACTACCCAGGCTACATACATTAAAAGATATTGTGGTTTGAATGAGAACGGCCCCCATAGGCTCATCTATTTGGAAGCTTAGTCACCAGGGAGTGGAACTGTTTGCTACTAACCCAGTGCCGTGTTTCTTGCCAGGATGTCAATGAGCTAAGCCTCCAAAACTGTAAGCAGGCCCCCAACTAAACGTTTTCTTTCCTAAGAGTTACCCTGGTCCTGTTGTCTCTTCACTACAACAGAACAGACAGAGACCACTGGGGCAAGTCCTCCAGAAAACCAGGATCCCACCATCATGATATCAAAACAAAAGTAGCCACTGCATCTCACCATGTTCATTTTTGTTCTTAAGTGACATTATACAAGGCTGAGTCCAGGCCCTCACATATGTCAGGCAAGAACTCTACCACTGAACTACATCCCCAGCCCTCCTTTTACTTTCAAACAAGGTCTCCCCAAGTTGCCCAGACTGACTTTGAACTCTCTTATGTAGTTCACGTGAGCCTTGAATTTCCATCCTTTTGCCTCAGTGTTAAAGGAGCTGCAGGCTGCGTTCCTGCCGCCTGGCTCCTGGCCATCTGGCTAGCTTATGCCCCAAAATAACAACACACAAACTGTATTCATATAAACACTGCCTGGCCCATTATATCTAGCCTCTTCTGGCTAACTCTCATATCTTTCCTTAACCCATATCTAATAATCTGTGTAGAACCCGTCTTACCGGGAAAGACTCAGCATGTCTGACCTGGCAGCTTGTTCCATCGCGTCTGCCCTGGAGAGAGAGGCATGGCATCTGAGCTCACTTCCTCTTCCTCCCAGCATTCTGTTCTGTTAACTCTGCCTACCTAATTTTCTGTCCCATCAGAGCCAAGGCAGTTTCTGTATTTAACCAATGACCTTCCTCCATCACCTCAGACTCCTGGATAGCTGGGATTACAAGGCTGTGCCACCTTGTAAACATACTGAACAAAAAGCATTTTGTGTTGGGAGACACGAAGCTAACAGAAGAACCTAGTGATAATGCTTTTTTGGCATCTTGGGTCCATGCTAACCTGCTGGCTGAGCAATGCTGGAATAAGCATCCTTGAACAGAATGCTGCATGCAACTATGTAGTAGCTTGTCCAAATAACAGTCACAGAGTATCCCTCTATACTGAATTGTTTTTAAATGAATTACATGCATCTTGATGTTAGCCAAGGGGACTTTGATTAATATGTAATTATCTGGTATTAACTTGGTAATTCCAGGGCTTTATACACCAATGCACCGTGAGTGCCTGCCTGTTTATTATCCAACTATGCTAATTGAATATATAACAGCCTGAATAAAAGTAAAGATCTATCAGTGGTACCACCTTAATCTTGATTGAAATGAGGATCATCAGGAGCTGACAGACAGCAAAATAAAGATCTCAAAAGGTTGAGGACTTTCTCAAGACCTGTCCCCTCACAGAGGAGCTGGCACTCTGATCTAACCTAATCTACTACTCAAGTCCATTCCTCAGGAGCACAGGAGTGAAAGGCTGTGGCATACTGAGACACATGTGACCTGATGTTTTTAAAATGTGATCTGGTAATGAGTCAGATTATGAGAGTGGAGAGTAGAAGGTAGGGAAGGTAAGATATCTGGGAGGCAAAAATATTTCCTTTATAGGTAATGGGCAAAGCATCAAAGATTTTTACAGTGGAACCCTTAGCTAATTCAAGCCATGCTTTTAAAAGTGGTCATTAAAAACTAAAGTAAGTTAGAAAGAGGTAGGAGGAGGAAATGCAGGCAAAAAATAAATGGCCAGAAGAATCTAAAAGGGGAAGATTGGAGAAAAGTAGTTAAGTCTAAAATCACTAAGCATATATAGTAAATTGTTCCATAGGAGACAATAAGAAAGTGGTAAGAGTATATCATTTAAAATGGCATATCTAAGTTATTAAAAAAATATGGCTAAGCTTGTCATATCTGTTCTGGGGAAAGGGTCTCAACCTCATGCCAAGATGAGATTTAAAACAATGCTATCTCCTTGATCAAAGTCATGCATGTTTTCTGTATTGAGCAATTAGGGTTCCAGTTTTCACGCTCGTTTTGAGTAGACACCAAAAAAGCACACATGCTTTTTATCCAAGCTAATTTTTAATTTCAACGTGATAGAGTCAAGAGTTGCCTAGGATGAGGGGATCCCGAGCGATTAACCAAAACAGACTGGCCTGTGGCCATGTCTGTGGACAATTGTCTCGATTGATTGTTATGGGAGGGCCCAACCTATTGCAGGAGACACCATTCTCTGAACAGGTGGCCCTGTATTGTACAAGAAAGTTAGCTAAGCAACCCTGGAGAATAAGTCAACCAGCAGCCCCCTTCATGGTGCCTACCTCTAGGTTACTGCCTTGAGTTCTTGCTCTGATCTCCCTTAGTAATGGATTAGGACATGATGGCATAAGCCAAATAAACCGTTTTCTCCCTGAGTTGCTTTGACTGTGGCGTTGTTCACAGCAACAGTAAAGCCAAATTGAACACTGTTGTGTATTCTCCACAGTTCAATTTTCAAAACGTTTTTAAAAAACTGGTTCATATAATTACTGAACATACGCAATAGCTTTATTCCAGCTTATTAGTGAGGGAGCCAACTGGGTGGTGAAACCAGTACAAGCCTATAAGATGCCCTGAGATGTATGCTTTATTCATTCATAAGATGGATGCACCTCTGTATGCGTCTTCACAAGATAAAATAATGTGTAATAAAAGCTGCTCAAGTAAGTTTTGTAAGTTAAATGCAAGAAACCACCCCAAGTCCAGACACACAATGAAACAGCCTCTGGCTTCATTTTCTGCAACAAAGGAAATTTTATCAAGATGTGAGTGCACACACCTTCAATCCCAGTGCTCAGGAGGCTGAGGCAGAGGGATTTCCCTGAGGCTAGCCTCGGCTATATAGTGAGTTTTAGACGAACCACGACTACATAATGAGACCCTGCCTCAAAAAAATGGAGGAGGGAATATCACATCACAAAATCTCTCCTCTTTGTGTATTTATGAAAGAAACAGTTTGTACCCATTTTCTAAAATTAACTTCTTGACAAAATAGTAAGTTTGCAGCTATGTAAGTCCTAATTAATAGCAGTTATGTAGGTTGGAGATGTAACTCTGTTGTAGAGTGCTTGCCTAGCATGTAGGAATCACTGAGTTTAATCCTGAGCCAAGTGTGGTACACACCTGTGATCCCAGCACTCAAAAGAGGCAAGCAGCAGCAGAAGGAGCATAAGAAATTCAAGGTCACCCCCAGCTACAGAAGGAGTCAAAGTCTAGCCTGGGCTAGAAACAATCTCAAAAATGTAAATAAGATGTAGTAGTATCCCACATTTCTACAGAGGATGGGGGACCCTGAGCCACACTGGGTTAGGGCTCTGTGACACCACAGATTGCAAGCCTTTTGTTTAACTTCCAAATTTTGGCTCACTCTTTCTTTTGTCACGAGATGCACTTTGCCTGCCTGCCAGTCATAGTCCTTGTATTAGGAAGGAGTGTCCAGGCTGGAAGTAAATGACCTGAGAGAGTGTGGAGGTTTGGGGAAGTCTGGCTTTCCAATGCCCCTTCCCTCTCTCAGAGCTGCAGATGCAGTGAAATGCTCTGACAGACCCTGTTTTCAGTTTTTTTCTCTTATTTATTTATTTATTTGTTGAAAAAAATTTCCGCCTCCTCCCTGCCTCCCATTTCCCTCCCCCCCCACTCCTCTCCCTCTCTCCCTACTCCTCTCCCCCTCCCCCCACTCCATTCCCCCTCCCTCTCGAGTCTGAAGAGCAGTCCAGATTCCCTGCCCTGTGGGAAGTCCAAGGTCCTCCCCCTCCATCCAGGTCCAGGAAGGTGAGCATCCAAACAGGCTAGGCTCCCACAAAGCCAGTTCATGCAGTAGGATGGAAACCTAGTGCCATTGTCCTTAGCTTCTCATCAGCCTTCATTGTCTGCCATGTTCAGAGAGTCCGGTTTTATCCCATGCTTATTCAGTTCCAGTCCAGCTGGCCTTGGTGAGCTCCCAATAGATCAGTTCCACTGTCACAGTGGGTGGGCGCACCACTCGCTGTCCTGACTTCCTTGCTCATGTTCTCCCTCCTTCTGCTCCTCATTTGGACCTTGGGAGCTCAGTCCGGTGCTCCAGTGTGGGTCTCTGTCTCTATCTCCATCCATTGTCAGATGAAGGTTCTAAGGTGATATGCAAGATATTCATCAGTATGGCTATATGATAGGGTCATTTCAGGTTCCCTATCCTCAGTTGCCCAAGGTACTAGCTGGGGACATCTCCCTGGACACCTGAGAGCCCCTCTAGAGTCAAGTCTCTTGCCAACCCTAAGATGGCTCCCTTAATTAGGATATATATTTCCCTGCTCCCATATCCACCCTTCCTGTATCCCAACCATCCCATTCCCCCGAACTCCCCCCATCCTCCCCTTCTCACTTTTCTCACCCCATTTCCCCTTACCCCCATCCCACCTCACCCCCAAGTTCTCAGTTTTTGCCTGGCAATCTTGTCTACTTCCCATATCCAGGCGGATGACTATATGTTTTTCTTTGGGTTCACCTTCTTATTTAGCTTCTCTGGGATCATTCTGATTCATAACTCTAGATGTTTGGTGGTAACATTTCTTTTTTTCTTTTTTTTTTTTTTTTTTTTTTTGGTTTTTTCGAGACAGGGTTTCTCTGTAGCTTTGGAACCTGTCCTGGAACTCCCTTTGTAGATCAGGCTGGCCTCGAACTCACAGAGATCCACCTGCCTCTGCCTTCCGAGTGCTGGGATTAAAGGCGTGCGCCACCAACGCCCGGATAGGACATTTCTTAAATACAGTGTGTATTTAGCCTCCAGTTTGTTGTCAAACTTAAGTGGCCAGCTTTGTATGGAAACTTATTCAACGTAAAAGAAGATGACTAATAGAATCTGCAGTATACAAGAACTGTTTTGTTGAAAATTCTGTGTTCAGTGTTTATTAAAATATCTTTGATTTTACTTTTTAATGGTTGTTCTCTGACTATTTTACCTCAGAGACCCTCTCTTTGACTCCAAGATTATATCTCTGTTTTATTATTTGTTTATTTATGTATTTACTTATTTTTTTTAAAAAATTATTTTTATAGTATCTTTTCTCATTTTACTTATCAATCCCTGTTCCTACTCTCCCCCTCCTCCCACTTCCTCCCCCTAACTCCACACCCCTATCCACTCCTTAGAGAGGGTAAGGTTTCCCATGGGAAGTCAACAAAGTCTAGCACATTGCTTTGAGCCAAGACCAAGGCCCTCCCGACTATATCTAGGCTGAGCAAGGTATTTGGAACCCCTCCAGAGAGAATGGGTTCCAAAAAGCCAGTAAAGCAATAGGGATAGATCTTGGTCTCACTGCCAGTGAACCCAGAGTCTGCCCCAGTCATACAACTGTTACCCATTTTCAGAGGGACTAGTTTGGTCCTATGCTCGTTTCCCTGCTGTCCATTAGCTCAGATAAACTGTTTCAGTGGTTATCCCCGTCATAGTTTTGACGCTTTGTTCATATTATCACTTCTTCCCTCTTCAACTGGACTTTTGAAGCTCAGCCCAGTGTTCTACTGTGAATCTCTGTATTTGTTTCTATCAGTTGCTGGATGAAGGTTCTATGATGATATTTAATATAGTCATCAATCTGACTACAGGGAAAAGCCAGTTCAGGAATCCTCTCTACAGTTGCTCAGGGTCTTAGCTGGGGTCATCCTTGTGGATTTCTGGGTATTTCTATAGTGCCAGGTTTCTTGCTGTCCCTATAATGGCTCCTTCAATCAATATATCTCCTTCCTTGCTCTCCCTCTCTGTCCTTCCTCCATCTCAACTACCCCATTCCCTCAAGTACTTCTGCCCCCTATTTTTCTCCCCTCCTTCTTCCCTTCCTTTATTTATATTTTAAATGCTGTGTATGACCAAACGTTGGAGGCACATGTCTTTGATGTCAGTGCTCTGGATCCAGGGACAGGTGGATTTCTGTAAGTTTGAGGCCAATCTGGTCGACATGGTGAGTTCTAGGCCATTCAAGGCTACATAGTGAGATCCTGTTTATAAATCATTCATACATACATACACACATATGTATGTATGTACATACATACATACAATGTGTGAATGGGCAATGATAAAGGAAGATGGCTGGTATATGTATTAGTTGTATTTTATACTCAATGACCTTTTAAAGAAGAACCTTTCAGATGTGGTAGCATATGCCCACAGTCTTGAAATAAAGGAAGCAGAGGCAGGAAAATCTTGATTTCAAGCCTAACTTGGACTATATAGCAAGACTGTCTCAAAACCAAGAAAAAATAAGAATTGGGCAGTCCTACACCTACTTCTTCTTATTCTGATTATTTTTATTTATTTGTTTGTTTGTTTGTTTATTTTGACACTGACCCTATACTGTTGGACAATGGTCTTGTACCCTGTAAAGATTTGGCATTTCCATTGCTTTAATAAAACACTGATTAGCTAGTAGTTGAGCAGAAAGTATAGGCAGGGTGACCAGAATAAAAGAATTCTGAGAAGAGGAAAGGCTCAATCTGCAGTTGTCACCCAGACCCAGAGGAAGCAAGATGAGAATGCCTCACTGATAAAGGTACCAAGCCATGTGTCTAACACAGACAAGAATTATGGGTTAATGTAAGATGTAAGAGTAACTTAATAAGAAGCTTGAGCTAATAGGTCAACCACTTTATAATTAATGTAGGCGTCTGTGTGTTTCTTTGGAACTGAACAGCTGTGGGACTGGGCAAACCTCTGTCAACAACCCTGAATATGAGATTATCTTCCCACCTCTTCCTCAAAGTACTGGACCTACAGGCCTGAGCCACTACACTGAACTCAGTTGCTTTGTCCCTAAGGAAGGCTGCTCTGGAAAAGATTCCTGACCAGGCTGTGCTGACACTTCCCTCTTCACAGTTTAGCTCCAAACCTTGCATTTTTAAGCAAAAGAACGGGCTTTTTTTCTTCTGTTGCTGTTTTGTTTTGTTTTCTCAAAGCAGTGGGAGGCTAGATAACTCCAGGTCAATTCTCATTAACTAAGAGGAACCTATAAAACAAACCTTAGGATGCAGAACAAAAAGTTTATTTAAAAGTTGAATTCTTGCTGCAAGGGGGTGAGCCCATTAGTTCACTCTGGCCTCACACCATCTGGCTGCCAGAGATGGGCTTGTAAATGGGACATCTGAGCAAGAGATGCTGGCTCCAGGATTCCAGGGCCTTACAGGCTGGCTACTTTCATGACAACTTGACACAATCTAATGCCATCTGAAAGGAGAGAACCTGCAAGAAAATGCCTCTATAAGATCAGGAAGCAGGCAAGCCTATAGGGGCACTTCCTCAGTGATTGATGGGGTTCTACTAGTAAGCAGGCTGAGCAAGCCGTAATGAGCAAGCTGGTAAGCAGCACCCCTCCATGGCCTCTACATCAGCTTCTGCCACCGGTTCCTGCCCTTTTTGAGTTCCTTCCTTGTCATGTGGAAGCTTAGGTCAAATAAACCCTTTCCTACCCAATTTGCTTTCGGTTGTGGTGTTTCATGACAGCAATAAGAAACCTAATGGACACAGAAATTGATAGTGGGATAGTGGTGTGACAGACATGGCCACATTGTTCTGAGAGGGATTAGGGAAGGACTCTGGAACATAAGTTTAGGAAAACCATTGATTGTTGAAAACTCAGAGATTTGTTTTGTAGGACTTTGGAAAATAAGAATATTGAGAACAGAAAAGATGATAGAGGCCAGGCTCAGAGTTTCGGAGGAAATCAAAGACTCTGCTAGGCTATTTGTGTGAAGAATCTGTGGTGTCTGGTCAGCTGTTGTAAAAGAATCGACTGTGATTAACAAGAAACCAGAACCAATAAAATAAAATCTTTGCTTTGCTGTGACAGTAGGTACCATCAGCTGGGGCTAAGAAATCAGTGGTGATCGAAAAGAGACCAGCATTATTGAGGTGAAATCTTTCCTCAGAATGACTTCAAACTCTACGACAGAGCTAGAGTACTGAAAATAGCCTGATGTTGGCATAGAAACAGACTGGAGGACCAACGGAACCAAATCAAAGACCCAGATATTAATCCACACACCTTAGAACACCTGATTTTTGACAAAGAAGCAAAAAAATATCAAATAGAAAAAAGAAAGCATATTTAACAAATGGTGCTGGTATAATTGGATATCAACATGTAGAAGAATGAAAATAGATCCATGTTTATCACCATGCACAAAATTCAAGTCCAAATGGGTCAAAGACTTCAACATAAAGCCAGCCACACTGAACCTCATAGAAGATAAAGTAGGAAGTACACTTGAACCCATTGGCACAGGAGACCACTTCCTAAATATAACTCCAGTAGCACAGACACTGAGAGAAACAATTAATAAATGGTTCCTTTGAAACAAAAAACCTTCTATAAAAAACAAAGGACATGGTTAACAAGACAAAATGACAGCCTACAGAGTGGGAAAAGATCTTCACTAACCCCACATCAGACAGAGGTCTGATCTCCAAAATACACAAAGAATTCAAGAAATTGGTCATCTCAAGAACAAATAATCCAATAAAAAAATGAAGTACAGACCTAAACAGAGAACTCTCAACAGAGAAATCTAAAATGGCTGAAAGACACTTAAGGAAATGTTCAACATCCTTAGCCATCAGAGAAATGCAAATCAAAACAACTCCGAGATTCCAACTTACACCTGTAAGAATGGCGAGGATCAAAACCACTGAGGACAGCTCATGCTGGAGAGGATGTGGGGTAAAGGGAACACTGCTGCATGGCTGTGGGAGTGCAATTCTCTACATGCAGCTGTCCAGTTTGACCAGCGCTATTTGTTGGAAATGCTATCTTGCTTCCAGTGTGTATGTCTGGCTTCTTTATAAAAAGTCAGGGGCCCAGATTCTTGTTTTGTTATGGAGGCTGAGCAGAATAACAGCAAATATTTTCTCGTTTCATACACCCTTTCGTTCTCTTCCTTGCTCTCTTCCCACTCCATACTGTACCTTTATAGTTGATAAAATACCATAAGTCCTTTTCAGAAAATGTGGTCTTGAGTGCAAAGATGCAATCATAGCAGAGGCCAGGAGAGTCTGCAAGGAACTTGCCTTTATCCACGTTTGCCAAGACTACAAAATTGTCTCCATATTCCCGAAAGCAGGCTCTTCTGGGAGCATGAAGTACTGTCAATTCCCATCATGTAAGAGTGCATCCAAGGAGCCCCTTTAACAAGAGGCTGCACTGTAGCTTTGGTACCTTCAGGACTGAGAAAAGGCAGCTATCCAGTTTTCTCTTCCTTAAGAGTCAAACTGTTTATGGTCATTTAGAGGTGATGGTCCAACTTGAAGTGAATTGACCTTTGAAAGGTTTGAAGGTTGTTTCTTCAGCTGGTTTCTCAGTCACAGCAAAGAGGCACAGTAAATTTTATTCCTGTCAATCTAGTATCTCCCAGTATTTCCTCTGGCCCCTTCAACATTATAATTTAACATTCTTCAGTGCGTTGGATAGTTTCAAGTAGATCTATCAGAACACTTAGATCTTATGAGGTTTTTCCATGACTATTTTTTACATTTGCATTAATTCATTTTATATGTTATATATAATATATATGAAGATATATTCATGTCTGTGAATGCATTCATATTTTGCACATGCACACATAAAAGCTAAAAGTCAAGAATGTCATTTTTCTGGGACTATCCATTTTATTTTCTGAGACAGGGTCTAAATGATGTGGGACTTGCCACGCAATCTAGGCTGCTGACCAACAAGCCCCAGAAATTCACCTGCCTCTGCTTCATCCATGTCAGAATTGTGAATGTACATCTCCAAATCCCACTTTTACAAAAAGATTTTATTTTCATTATTTTCGTCGTGTGTGTGTGTGTGTGTGTGCGTGTGTGCCTGTGTGCAGGTGTGTGCCCAGAATGCACTGAGGGTGGAAGCCAGAAGAGGGCATTGGTCCTTTGGGGCTAGGGTTAGAGGTGGGTGTGGGCTGCCTAATGTAAGCACTGGGGGATGGGGGGGGGAGCCAGGCCCTCAGAAAAGCAGCCAGCACCATTATGCACGGAGCCACCTCTCCATCTGTATCCACCTTTCTTCTCATGGATTCTGGGATTCAAACCTAAGTCTTCATAGCTGCAAACGCTTTACCCTCTGAGCCATCTTCTAGCCCTATTCTTGTTGTTTGTAAAGATATATTTATGTGTCATTTTATGTGCATGTGTGAATACATGTATGAGTCTGTGTGCACCACATCCATTCAGGAGCCAGGGAACTCAAAAGAGGGTGTAAACAACCCACGGAACTAGAGCTACAGGAAACTGTGAGCCACCATATGGGTACTGGAACCAAACTCAGGTCCTCTGCAAGAGCAACGTGTTCTCTTAACCCCTGGGCCATCTCTCTGGCCCAGCCCTGTGGTGCTACTTTTGATAGCATCAAACCATTTATAACCATGTTCTAATTATGCATGATCTCTATTTTTAATTTTTAATCTAAATATAAAACACAACACATAATAATCTAGATTCCAGACAAATAGCCTTTGCTACCAATCACAGATGAGAAAAGGACCACTGAACTGTGTGGCCTTGTAACACTACTGGTAGTTATTGCTACCATCCCTACAGGGACCTGCCCTGCATAAAGTCCACAGGGCATACTGGGAGGAGAATCAGTGGGGTTTCCTCCAGCAGTGCAGCACCTTTGCCCACTTTATTTGCAATGCAATTAGGATATGCTCATATTAAATATGTCACGTAAAAACTCATTAGACATGTGACGCATTCTCTGTCTCTGGATCCAGCAGTAGCCAAACTGCATCTTCCCTGGAGAAGAGACAAGTTACTAAAGACTGATGTCTTGCGTCCTTTGTCACTTTGCCTGTGTTCGTCATTTATCTTCTGAAGGTGTCTGCTGCTCCTGCAGTTCACACAGGCCCCCGTTTGCTCTTGGAATCTCCTTTCCCTCTTTGCCTTTTCTGAGCTCCTCAAATATCTAAAAATAACTGTGGAAAGTACAGCCAGCCTGCCACTACCCTGTACACCTAAGCCCCTTGTGTATCTGGAGAGAGAAGGTGATTTCTTAGAGGGGTTTTATTTGCTGCTAATCATTTCTTCACTATTTCTGGCATTCACCCAGCTCTCCACACGCAGGAAGCTCAAAATGGATGTGGTAAGATTAGAGACAGAGGGGCCCTTTGTGGCCGGCCAGGGCTGCTGGACTGCTTCCTCTTCAATATCTCCTTCCATTTAGGATTTCTCCTTAAGGGCCACCTAGGGGCAGGATAATGAATGCTTTCTGCCAGGCTAAATGGTCTGCTGTACTCCTTGGGATTCTAGAACCTAAACATGTACACACCTCCACTATACGTGCTGTGCTCTGTCCTTTCCGGGCAGAGGGTGGTGATTGCCTTTTAATCACCTAGATGATGGATCACGATGGATCTTCTGGATTTTTATGTCACACATCTTCAGTCATTGCTAAAGTCTGACATTGTCCCACTAAAGAGAGTGCAGGCAGGTAATAGGTAATAGGTAATAGGCAGGGCTGTGTTCCCATAGAACTTTATCTATAAAAGTGGGTGGAAGGACAAATTTAAATAAATGTTTCCCGTAGGCTCACATGTTTGAACATTTGGCCCTGAGCTGGGCACTATTTGGGATGGTGTGGAACCTTTAGGAGGTGGATCCTCCCTGGAAGAAGTACATCACTGGGGTGAATCATGAGGCTTTACAACCAGACCCCACTTCCTGTGGGTGCATTGTGACCCACCAGGATCATAGCCCCCTCTCCTTGCCTCTGTTATGTATGATCATGTCTTCACTGCCGTGGTTGACTGTCTCCTTCTAGAACACAAGCCAAAATGAACCCTTCTTCCCTTAAGTTGCCTTTGTCAGAGTGTATTTATCATAGCAGCAAGACAGTGACTCAGATGCTGCTCAGCAGAGTACGTCTCTAAATATAGTACTGGGGTTAGACCTGTACCATACCGACCAGAGGAACAGAGGTCAGAGACATAATTCTGCCCATGCAATGCATGGTAACTTTAACACACCCTGAAACATATCAAAATAATACAAAGTAAAATTTGAAAGGAAGGCACAGTGACTGACAAATAATGGTGTGTGCATATCATTGCATCCATTTCTGCAATGTTTAGGTGCAGCATAAGCTTCTTAGGGAAGGACATGAATGGAATCTAAGCCCCCAAACCAGGCATTGTCTATGTAATATTAGCACTTGGGAGACTGGGACAGATGAACTGCCAAAAGTCCAAAGGCAGTGTTGACTACACATGAGTCATAGACCAGCCAGAGCCACTTATTAAGACCTGCCTCAGTCACGGGGGCGGGGGATGGGGGATGCTTCAGGATTAAATGAGGAGTGGGGAAAAAGAGAACGGTAAGAGAAGAAATGCAGCGAGGGATGACTAATCCTAAGGCCGTTTGATGGGAAGTTTTGAAACCTACTGCTTTAGAAGCTTCTTAGATTAGGAACATATAGGAAATAAATTTAAATTAAGTCACTAAATAATAGGGGAGACAATGCCCCAACTAGACATCTTTTGCCACCAAATGAAATATCCATTGCCAGGACCTAACTGAGTTGTTGGCTAAAGGAGACCCATGGAAGTCCTGAAACAACCTAGACTGTGGCCAAGCCTAGAGCCTCTCTTCACAAACTGACAGGAAGGCCCTTTTGCTGAAGACAACCCTTACGTATGTCAATGGATGCGGAGAAGCTGAGCTGGTGCCTACCTAAACCCTCCAGTCCTACTAATGAGTGTCCGTGGTACTGACAGGTGTGCTACCAGAGGAGAAAAGCTAACTGCCAACCCAGCTTCAAATCCTGTGACCTACAATACTGATCTGCCTGCATGATATGCTGGTCCAATTGTGGCCCAAACATTGTGGGAGTAACTCTGGTGATGTGAAAGAAATGGTCCCCAAAAGCAGTGGCATGATTGGGAGGTGTGGCTTTGTTGGGGTAGGTATGGGCTTTTGAAGAACATGTGTCACTGTGGAGGCATGCTTTGAGGTCTCATACATGCTCAAACAATGCCCAGTATTACAGTCTGCTTCCTGTTGCCTTCTGATCAATATGTAGCCAGCACCATGTCTGCCTACATGCTGCCATGTCCTGCCATGATGATAATGGACTAAGCCTCTGAAAATGTAAGCCACCCCAATTAAATGTTTTCCTTTATAAGAGTCGCCACACTCATGGTATCTCTTCACAGTAATAGAAACACTAGTTTAGACAGTAAACAACCACTCTCTGTTTTTATTTAAAACCAACTCATAAGATAGAACCCATGCTGACATTGCTCTGGTTGCCAAGAACCTGAGACTGTCTAGGCCAGGGATCTAGGGGAAAACCAAACACTCTTGTTCTGTTAAAAGACCATAGCAACAACACGACTCCTGAAGACTTTGTTCTGTGTTCACAGATCAGTGTCCCAGCCATCATCAGAGAAGCTTCCTCTCACAGAAACTTGGAACTAACACAGAGACCCACAGCTGGACAATGTGCAGAAAGTGAGAGACTCTGGAGCACTTGGTCCTAAATGCTATGTCTTCATCAAACCCCTCCCCTCAGGCTTCAGGCCTCAGAGAGCTAGGGGAGAGGAGCCAGATAGATTGTGAGAACCAGCAGGAATGGGAGACACCAAGGAAGCAGTGTCTTGCAGACACAGCAGGACCGATGTACATCTGAATGCAGAGACTGTAGCAGCCCAGGTTCAAGGCCAATGGGACCCAGCGCTGAGAGATAGAAATGCACACGAGCTCCCACCGCTGATGCAGACACTATCTCCAACTGGCAACCACTTGCAAAAGAAAAATTCGTTTTCTCCAATGGAGTCTGGCTAGGCATATGAATCATATTTAGGGTAAATATTCATGTTCAGCAGTAGATGGCCATGTAGAGTTCTACAGAAAGAACTAGGAGTATTTTTGGAAATTTTTTTTCTGTCTCATATTGCTTCATGGATCTGCGTTCTGAACACCAGGACACAAGTATAATAAATTGTCACAGCATGACATGCCTGCAATATCAACATTCTGAGACTGAGGACAGAGAAGCTGGAGGGTGCCTGGAAGCTTACAGACTCATATGTTGAAGGTTTAGACCAGTGGGGGACCCTGTCTCAGAAGTGATGCAGGGAACCTGAGAACTGACACTGGAGGCTGACCTCTCACTTTCACATTTGCACTGTGCATTTTGAGCACACATGCATGTGCACACACACACATATACACATGCGCTCACATACACATGTGCACATACACATACATACATACATACATAGATGCACACACATTAATACACATACACACAAAGGCATACACACCCCACTACCACCACCACCAAAAAGAAAGGAAGGAAGGAAGGAAGAAAGGAAGGAAGGAAGAAAGGAAGGAAGGAAGAAAGGAAGAAAGGAAGAAAGGAAGGAAGAAGAGGAGGGAATCATTTTCAGAGGTTTAGTTCATTATCATCATGGTGTGACATGGTGACATGCAGACAGACATGGTGCTGGAGAAGGAACTGAGAGTCCTACATCTTGATCCACAGGCAAGAGGAAGTGAGCTGAACTAGGTGTATCTTGAGTATAGGAGACCTCAAAGTTCACCCCAACAGTGACATACTTCTACAAGGGCACATCTCCTTCAACAAAGCTTTACCTCCTAATACTGCCACTCATTATGAGCTTATTGGGGCCAACCACATTCAACTGCCATATCATGTATGTTCAATAAATTGTGTTTAATTTAAATGTAAATGTTGCTTATCAAATCCACAAGTATTCTATTTTTTGAAAAGTTACAGGAAGAATGGCCCATGTGATGTCTTGTGCAGGAGTGCTTTGGGTAAGTGGCCCTCTCTTAGGCCTGGGTACTGCTCTAAAGAAGTGGAACTTTATAAATGTAAACTTTCTAGACATCCTTAAGTGAGATGATTCTATTACTCCAAATGATATGGAAGGAAACTCAAACGTAATACAGCACTCTGGAATCAATATTTCTTAAACCTCACGCATATTATTGCTGTAAAAATCTATCAGGCTGTATAAAATATATTAGGAAACAATTAAAACTTCGGGTTGTATTTTATACCTTTACATAGATCTCTATTTTGGGTGGCTTTCTGTAGCTCACAATGAAGTTAGTCTTTTATAGGTCTTCCGGATAGTTCTTTATGAAGTTGAATTTGGCAGTGCCTGTGTGTCTGTGTATGGCCTAAAAATCCATTAATATCTTAATCTATGATCTAAACTCTCATGGTTTTTAATCAGTTTTCGTACATGCTGAAGCTCTCTGATGGTCTTTGTGTGTCTTCCATTCCAAGCTCTCAGAAACTTCTCCTAGTTATTAGGAAATAGCCACGCTCTCTCATGCCATGGGCAGTCAATTTTTTGCCCTCTGTCTTCCTTTCTCTCTACATTGGTCTAGTCCAGTGGTTTTATAACTTGTGTGTTGTGGCATGTTTGGGGAGGTCACATATCAGATGTCCTGCATATTAGATATTTACATTCTGATTCATATCAGTAGCAAGATTACATTGAAGTAGCGGCAAAATAATTGTATAATTGGGGGTCACCACACTCTGAGGAACTATGTTAAAGGTTTTAGCCTTAGGGAGGTTGAGAACCGCTGGTCTAGTTACAGTCCCATTTTCTTTGTAATTATCGCAAGACTTCCTTATATTGGTGATACCATTGCCAAGTTAGGTTTAATGTGAATCTTGCTGTCTGACTAACCAACTGTGTCTATGATGGAATATCTTTCTTTGCAGCCTCTTGTCTCAGCTTTTTAATCTCCACAGTTCGAATCTAACTGTGCACTGAAGGAACGCTCTTGGTACACTAACACAAGCATGCTAGAGCCTTTGGTTTGAATTCTTCTCCCTTCTGCTACTCTCAGGTTTTAGAATCACTCAGCATGCCAGGCAATGATCAGCCTAACTGCACTCTCAAAAGTTCTTATTCCTGGGACTTTTGCCATGTTCTCTACATATCTGCACCTGTCTCCTCTCCTCATATTCAGTAATGTCCTTTATATTAAACCAGTGATCATAAGAAGTGATGCCTTGAGGTCCCAGAGGACGCACGCAGAAGTGCTGCAAGTATCCCCATTGTGTAGCCAGGTGAGACAGGAGGATGAGCACACTTGAGACCTTGTGTTTGCTGTGAGTGACTGGGACGGTGAGAGGACAGTGTGGTGGGAACACACTCTGAATTGACAGGAGTCTGTGTGTTATCTCCCAGTGACTTCTGGCAGATGCAGTATTGAGATCAAATTGTAGGACATCCGTTGAAGTATTGGTTGTTGGTAGGAGAAAAACACATTATTTTGAGTCAGAAATACTGTAAAGAAATGGTTTCTATCATGAAAAGTGATCTTCATCCCTAATCCCAAAATTTGGGGCACTGAGGCAGAAGACTTGTCAATTCCATGATAGAGCAGACAGTTTATAACTGCATAGTGAGACCCTGTATCAGAAAAGTACTCTTGGGGGAGTGAGGTGGCTCAGTGGATAAAGGCATTTGGCCATGCGAGCCTGAAGACCCAACTTCAACCCTGAAGCCCAAGAAAGGAGATAGGAAGAGGATGGACTTCACTGAGTGATCTTCTGACCTACACACACACAGTGGTATGTGTGCCCATGCCTATTACACAAAGAAGGAGCGTTATCTCTTTGTCACAATGCTTTAAATTTTATTTTTGCATATGTATGTATGTGGTGGATGTGCATGTGTATGTATGTTAAGGTGTGTATATGTATGTTTGTATGTTCAGGTGTGTGTATGTATGTATGTTCAACATGTGTGTATGTATGTTCAGGTGTGTGTACACATGTAATGTGGAAGGTCCTTCTGTCTATGTGTTTCTTTTATTGGTTAATGAATAAAGAAACTGCCTTGGCCTGTTGGTAGAGCAGAACTTAGGTGGGGAAAACTAAACTGAATGCTGGGAGAAAAAAAGCAGAGTCAGAGAGAAGCCATGGAGCCACCAGAGAGAGATGCTGGGAACTTTACCCGGTAAGACACAGCCATGTGGTGATATACAGATTAATAGAAATGGGTTAAATAATATAAGAGTTAGCCAATAAGAAGCTAGAACCAATGGGCCAAGAAGTGATTTAATTAATACAGTTTCTGTGTGATTATTTTGGGTCTAAGCTAGCCGGGCAGCCAGGAACCAACAAGTGGCTCTCCACCAACACACATGTGCATTTGCTTGAAGCTGACTTCGAATGCCTTCCTCTTCATACTTTGTTGGAATGGGTTAAACAAGAGCTCTGGGATCAGCTAGTGTGAACAGCTGATTTGTTCCCGAGAACAGGGGTTACAGAAGGGCCACCACCCACTCGGAATTTTCATGGGTTCTGGTTTTCTGAACTCTGCTGTTTGCACCTACAGTGCATTTCCCCAGCCCTTGCAAGCACCCTGATGCTGATAGTAATTAGACTATGCTTCCTCTCTGCTCAGAGTTTGCTCCCAGATCACCACGTTAGTTTCTTAGAGGTATTTTTATTTTGTATTTATTTCATTCAATACATCTTTATGGGTTATGTCTCTCCTCTGACCTATAGCTGGTATGTTCACTGTAAACCCTCACTTATTACATTTGGGTTCCTCCAGTACCCCCAGGATCTCCCTTTGCCATCAGCACCACACGTCCTGAGGTATTGAGTTTGTTCAGATGAAGCTCGCTACCAAACTCGCTTGTCTGTTGCTACTTATTGGCAGAATACTGGATTGAGGATTTGGCATACTGACAGGGACAACTAGAAGTAGCAAAGGTTGCCCCTTCTGTTTTGAACATAGGAAGCAGATATGTAACTATAACTTGTTGCTTGAGTTCTAATATCTGGGAAGGCAGAATTTTAACATCTGTTAGCATATAGACTATATCTTTATAAATGTTCTTCTGGGAAAAAGAAGAGGCTTGCTTCCTGATGATGCAACTTTGAGGTGGAGATATAGAGGGGACATTAGAGACCCACCCATACCCCTGAGCAAGCGTGACATTTCCAGCATGATGCCCAGCAAGGGGGTGGGAATGTAAAAGTGAGCAGGGGTCCTCTTTACTTCCACTGCTTAGCACCTTTCCTTCTTTCGCTGTGGAATCGCACTGGCCCAGAACTGCCAAATCTGCGTCTCTAAAAAAACCAAAAAGTCAGCCTGTGTGGTTGGTGACTCATGAAGTCAACAGGCACTTGGTTCCTGCCCTGATGAAATTTACGAGCTCCTTGAAAATATCCAAAGAAGTATCGCTAAGTGCTCATCCTTAGTGCAAGCAAATGAAAAAAGGCATGGCGAGGGAGCGTGTCCAGAGGATCATGTGTCCAGTCAGGGGATCTGACACCCTCTTCTGGCCTTTATGGTCACTGGCATACAGGTAGCCTACATGCATGAGCATGCAAGCACGCACATGTGCACACACACACACACACACACACACAGTCTTTCAAAATACAAAAGAGAATGGTGGCATGCTTGGGTCACTTGAAATCAACCATTTTCTAAGTGATGAAGAAACAGTGGGCAGGTCAACGGCCTATCTCTCTTCCCGCTCCATCTTCAGGATGATTCTTCCCAAAGCCTACTTGTCTCCCCTCTGCTTACATATACTCATCAGCCTCAAACCCACAGTATATCTCACTTGATAGAGTGAGGACTCTTCTTTGGGGACATGTCTTCTTTCCCACCAACTGCGCACTATCACTTTGTTATGGGTTGGAGCTAAGACAGCCCATGCACAATCACAGTGGGTGACACCGACCTAGCCTTCAGCCTCAGACCTCCCACACCGATTAGCGGGAAGTCCCTTCTTAACCAGAAGGAACTGTCTTCAGTCACCAGAGGTACAGAAAAGCCGAGCTGTGCTGCCCCAGACCAGAGACAGACAGGCAGTCAGCTTTGTCTATCGGACAGAAGATTCTAAAATGAGAAGCAGAGAGAGGAGATGAGAAGCTAAGGCACAGAAGCATTCCTGGAGTCAACCTCACTCTGACTCCTCTTGTGGTCAGACTGAAGGAAGCTTTCTTCTTATGCTAATTCCAGGTGAGTGCTTGTCATAAACAGGAGTCCTCGCCTGCCCACCCTGACTCCAGACATTCCGATTCCTGTATTACCTACTCAGCAGTATTTAGCTCTGTGCCACTGCGCTGCGTGAGAATGACTACAAATAGATTTTGTTCTCTGAGTGGAAGGTGAGACTTGAGGACCCAGAGCTCAACTTAGCTCCATTATGGAAAAAAAAATCTCAGGGAAGACTTGATAGCTGATTCATGGAAGAGCTTCCTGGACAGAGGAATGATGTGTTTAGCATAAACTGTCCGCTATTATCAGCATCTTAGGGCATGTGGAAAGGAACAAAGTCAGCGGACTAAAGTCTTCTCAGCCTTTGTCTTCATGGAATCGTTCAAACGACTTCACCTTTTCCATATCTAGTTTCCTCTTTGTATTTCAGACAGGGAATAATAGGATCTCTTTATCATTAAACTCAAAGATGAAAGACATAGGAGTTCAATTTAAGCAGAAAAGAACTTTCTAGTTTCATTCAACTAAAAAACAACAGCACAAGTATAATTTTGGGTATGGTAAGGTGTGGTAAGCAAGCAGCTTCAGCCTTTCCATTTCTTGTCTATAATCTTACTACGGTATTTTTTTTTTTTACGTTGGTGACCCATCTGTGGAAGCTCCAAACTTCTATGCAACTCTTTATATAACTCATGTGGATTTGGATGTTTCCTAAGGTCATCTTGATTCTAACGGGCTAGCTTGATCTCATCACCAGATTAGGGGAGAATGAGTTGCTCTGACTGGTTAGCCTACAGACAGGGTTAACTTCCCTGGAGCCCAGTACACTGTGCAACAGGACATTGGGGGCTGGACATTATCTCCCCAGCATCTCCACAGCATCTCCACAGCTTCAGCCACACACACTGAGAATGCAGCACTACCGAGGGCTGGATGGTATCTCCAGTTTCAGCCACACACACTGAGAATGGAGCACTACCGAGGGCTGGATGGTATCTCCACAGGGCCTCCACAGCCTCATCTCTGGAGCCCATAACCACACTCACCCAAAGCAAAAGTGATAAGATCTGGAAAGCTGAAGATTCCGCCCTGTCACTTCAGTCATGTGACTTGGTATAGAAGCACATACAGTGGGAAACAGAAGGACTGGCAGCAGAAGACATTGTGATCATATATCAGAGGTGTTTGTGATGTGCTTTGTCAGGGAAAAGCTTCCTTTGCCTTCGTAGTTCTCTCTGGATCCCCGTGCACAAAGTCAACAGCTGTCATATTAATGGGAGATGCATGTAGGTTTTATATTTTTGTTTGTTGTTTGTAAGCACCTTTCTCCATCCTGCAGCGGTGGGAAGAACAACACAATAGCTGATGCCAACACTGGAATCTCATCCTCAGAGCATGGAGTCTATGAGTTCCCTTTTATCACTACTAGACCAGCCCTTGAATAACACTTGAAAATTTCTGGAAGATAAATTAGAACTGAGTGCCACTCTTGCCTCTACCCTGCTGTTTCGTCACTGACGAACACCCAATGAGAACAATAACAACAGTAGAATGCCATAATAATATAGTAATAATACCCAGTGGCTGTTAAGCATCAGACGGTCTTAAAGAGTATATTTGGCACCATTGCTTCTCATTCAGGGGCTGATGCAGACAGGATGCAGAAGTGCCCCGAGAGATGGTCTAAAGGAGAGTGGATTTGTCTGCTTAGGGCAGACTCATTCCCATGAACTTCATGAACCCTCAAAACACACACCAATGATTTGTTCTTCCCAAGAAAACCCATGCCTTTCCCCTTTCTTCTTCTTTCTACCAATGTGTCCCATTTGTTGAATATTCTTCTTTCCAACCAGATGCTTTCTGGAATCATGTCAAAAGTTTTGCCAATTCCCCAGTTGTCTCCAAGTGCCAAACCCCACCTACTTCTCACAGATTTCTGTAAGACACTTAAAACTCTACCCTTCTGTTGATGTGCTCTTGAGTACTTTTGCCAGTACCTATGAAAAATGAATTGCATATTGTCTTGTGAATGTGTGTATGCATGTGCATGCATGTGTGTGTGTGTGTCTGTGTTGTTTCAGTTGCTGTTGGTTACTGTATAGAACACCATCACCAAAAACAGTTTTGGATGAAAGAATTTATGATATAATGACAGGGAGGTGTGACAGTGGGTGACTGAAGTAACAAGCTAAAAAATCACTTCTTCAATGGCAAGCAGGAAGGAAAGAAGGAACTGTAAGTATGATAAGGCTGGAACTCCCAAAGCCTGACACCAACAACTAAAGTACTTCCTCCAGCAAGGTCCCACATCACACGGGTTCCACAGCTTCCCCAAACAAGGCCAATAAGCAGGGACTCAGAGTTTGAATTCATGACTCGTGGAAGACATTATCCACTCAAACAACCACAGGTGGAAGGCTGGGGAGAAAGTGCATCCAGTGAAGGGCTTGCCTTGCAAATATGAGTACCCACATAAAAACGCAGGCAGAACAGCACTCACTTTTAATCACAGGAAGGCAGAGTAGGGAAAATCCCTGGGGTTTGCTGGCCAGCTACATTAGACCCCTTGCCTGGTTCCAGACAAGTTAGAAACCCAGTCTTAAAACAACAGACACCTGAGGAAAGACAGTAGTGATTGTCCCCTGGCCTCCACATGCATGCCCAAACATGCATATGAGAACCTCCCTGATGGAGGAAGGTCATTGGTTAAAAAATAAAGAAACTGCTTGGTCCTCATAGGTTAGAACATAGGTGGGTGGAGTAAACAGAACAGAATGCTGGGAAGAAGAGAAAGTGAGCTCAGACGCCATGCTCCCCTCTCCCGGGCAGATGCAGGGCAGCTCCTCTGAGAGACAGCCGCCATGCTCTCCTCTCCAGAGCAGATGCAATGAAGCTCTGACCCAGGATGTACATAGGCTAGAATCTTCCCGGTAAGCGCACCTTGGGGTGCTACACACATGAACAGAACTGGGTCAAGCAGTGTTTAAATGAATAGAGTTTGTGTGTTGTTATTTTGGGGCATAAGCTAGCCAGGCTACCAGGAGCTGGGGCGGCAGGAACACAGCCCGCAGCTCCCACTACACCTCCCACATACACACTTGTGTATGTGTATACACGTGTACCAGAACACACACAAACATGTTAATGTGTTCACACACAAAAAAAAAATATAACACTGCTAGTCCTTGCATTATAGACAGCCCTGAAGTTTCCCCAGGTTATGTCTTTTCTACTCCGTTTTAGTCTTACTTGGTTCTTGTAACACAGCACACAAATGCACAATGATATTAATAGCACCATTGAAAGTAAGCTCTGTAACTAAGCACGCGTCTGCCTTTCCAACCTCCCTGTAACAATGGTTATCAATAGCTCTGTCAGCAGCAGTGGCTTCTCACACAAAGACCCACCACTGGCAGCATTCATCTCTGTCACTTATTTGCTGTGCATTTCAATTCCTCCATTAGTCCTTTTTGTCGGGCTAATTATGAAAATCTCTTTCCATTTTTGCTCCAGACCTAGGATTGATCTCTGAATCCACAGATGATTCAGCTTTGCTAATTGCATCCCTCTCTGCTAGAGAAAGAGGCCGGATGACTCCCATGGTTCACTCATCTGAAAAGACCTTGCCCTTGCTTGCTACTTTGGAGAGAATCAAGTGTATCCAAACCTAGGTGGTGGTCAAAGAATGTGATGTTTGCTTTTGTGGAAAGCAATGCTTCTTATCCCAAGTAAACCGGTAGCATCATCTTTGGATCTATAAACAAGCCAGCAAGGACTGAAGTGATGGCTCAGAGGTTAAGAGCCTTTGCTGCTCTTCCTGGGGACCTGAATGTGTTTCCCAGGACCTATGTCAGTGCTCACAACCGCCTGTAACTCCAGACCCAGGGCATCCACTATCCTCTTCTAACCTCCAGGGATATACACATATATAATCTACACTGACACATACATATAAACAAAAACACCAAATCAAACCTTTAAAAGAACAAACCAACAAATGGTAGCTCAATTAGACTGCTTGCTTAATCACACGAGGCCCAGGTTGCATCCCTAAGTCACGTAAACTAGGTGAGGTACTACATGCCTGCAAACCCAGCACTCAGGAGGTCAAAAGAAGAAGATTGGGAGTTCAAGGTCATCCTTGCCATTACAGGCAGTTTACACCAACAGTGCTAAGTCAGACTCTGTTATAAAACAAAACAAGCGCCATAACTAAAGAACAACCAACCTTTGTGAATGTGACAAGAGTATCAGTTAAGGTGAAACCTCAGGTCTGAGTTGGGGAATGAAAGAGACTCATGTGGAGACTTAACTGCCCACAATGCAGAGAATTCAACACGGTTTCAGACTCTGTGGTATTTATTGCGATGGGCAAAGACTATCTCCTTGAATCTCAGAATAACATGCTAAAGTTTCTACCAGAGACGATTGTGCTCCATACATGTAAAGATATTTTGGGTGATTGCTATGGAACAAGGGGGTGGCAGTGGCCTTGAGCTGGTAGATGCCAGTGATGCTATTCAGATAGCTTCCAGCAATAAAGAATTATCTAGCTTTACCTGTCAATAGCAACAAATCTGGGTAGGTTTGCTTTAAGGAAGGTGACTGCCACCCTTGAACTGAAACTCCAAATTCTCCAAAGTCTTCCAAAGAAGACTCAACATGTCTTCCTTTAGAGTGATTAGCAAGGGGCAGTCCTGGTTTCTCTAAATCACCGCCTATTCCTCTTCACTCTCTGATCTTCTTGGTGAAGGTGGAGGTGGCTCTGATTTTTTAAGACTGGCCTTTAGTTGGCTCACAAGGAAATTTATTACTTCTCCAAATGTCAGGCAAAAATATAGAAGGGCTTTCAGACTTGTGATATCGTTCAGATTTTAAAATTTACGTCTTCCAACAGCAGTACCACCTCCCCAATAAATGCATGTTTCATTTCTAGAGAGCCAAGAGGAGAGCATATTAAGTTGAAGACAGAATTCAGTTGATAAAGTGCTTGTTGCACAAGCATGAAGAATTGGATTCAACCCCTGGAATCCACATGTGTATTGTGGTATACATTTATAATCCTAGTGTCTGGGAGGCTGAGGCAGGTGGGTTCCTGGAACCCACTGAGCAGCCAGCCTAGGTGAATTGGCACACTCCAGACCTGTGAAAGATGGTGTCCCACTGAACATGGTAGGTAGCTTCTGAGGAATGGCACTCAAAGTTGTTTATTAGCCTCCGTGTTCACATGTGTACACATGTACACACACACATGCATGCACACACGCACAGAATATATTAAATGAATGAGATATTCAGGCGCCATCGATGTGAATATAAGTCACATTATGAGCTACTGTCAAGAGAGGGAAAATTGTCTAAAGTAAACAGATAACAGCGGTGCTGGGTAGGCTTTTGCCTCTTGATTATCTATCAACTGCCTTTTCTATTAATCCATGCATCTTCCACATTCATTACTAGTAAAGATCCGAATGTCAGATTTATCCATCGAGAAATCAATGACTCTTTTGAACTTTGTCCCAAGGGAGGCCAGGAATCCAGAAATGCAATCTGTTTACCTAAGAAGTTATTCCATTGTTGTGATGAGCAGCAGCCTAAGTTCCTGGCACCTGGCCGCCCACACGGCTAGCTTTATACCCGAAATAATTACACGGAAACTGTATTCTTTTAAACACTGCCTGGAGGATACAAGATCAACTCCAAAAAATCAGTTGCCTTCCTATACACTAAGGATAAGGAAGCAGAGAGGGAAATCAGAGAAGCATCACCTTTCACGATAGCCACAAATAGCATAAAATATCTTGGGGTAACTCTGTCCAAGGAAGTGAAAGATCTATTTGACAATAACTTTAAGTCTTTGAAGAAAGAAATTGAAGAGGACACCAGAAAATGGAAGGATCTCCCTTGCTCTTGGATTGGGATGATCAACATAGTAAAAATGGCAATTCTACCAAAAGCAATCTATAGATTCAATGCAATCCCCATCAATATCCCATCAAAATTCTTTACATATCTTAAGAAGACAACAATCAACTTTATATGGAAAAACAAAAAACCCAGGATAGCCAAAACAATCTTATACAATAAAAGACTGTCTGGAGGCATTTCCATCCCTGACCTCAAACTATATTACAGAGCTACAGTATTGAAAACAGCTTGGTACTGGCACAAAAACAGAGAAGTCGACCAATGGAATCGAATAGAAGACCCGGACTTTACCCCACAAACCTATGAACACCTGATTTTCAATAAAGGAGCTAAAAGTATACAATGGAAAAAAGAGAGCATCTTCAACAAATTGTGCTGGCAAAACTGGATGTCAATCTGTAGAAGAATGAAAATAGATCCATATCTATCGCCATGCACAAAAATCAAGTCCAAATGGATTAAAGACCTCAATATCAGTCTGAACACACTGAACCTGATTGAAGAGAAAGTGGGAAGTACTCTACAACACATGGGCACAGGAGACCACTTCCTACTTATAACCCCAGCAGCACAGACACTAAGGGCATCATTGAATAAATGGGACTCCTGAGACTGAGAAGCTTCTGTAAAGCAAAGGACACTGTCACTAAGACAAAAAGACAACCCACTGACTAGGAGAAGATCTTCACCAACCTCGCAACTGACAAAGGTCTGATCTCCAATATATATAAAGAACTCAAGAAACTAGACTGTAAAAGGCTAATCAACCCAATTATAAAATGGGGCACTGAGATGAATAGAAAATTTTCAACAGAAGAAGTTCAAATGGCCAAAAGACACTTAAGATCATGCTCAACTTCCTTAGTGATCAGGGAAATGCAAATCAAGACAACTTTAAGATACCATCTTACACCTGTCAGAATGGCTAAAATAAAAAACACCAATGATAACCTTTGCTGGAGAGGTTGTGGAGAAAGGGGTAACCTCATCCATTGCTGGTGGGAATGCAAACTTGTGCAACCACTTTGGAAATCAGTGTGGCGGTTTCTCAGGAAATTTGGGATCAACCTACCCCTGGACCCAGCAATACCACTCTTGGAAATATACCCAAGAGATGCCCTATCATACAACAAAAGTATATGCTTAACTATGTTCATAGCAGCATTGTTTGTAATAGCCAGAACCTGGAAACAACCTAGATGCCCTTCAATGGAAGAATGGATGAAGAAAGTATGGAGTATATACATATTAGAGTACTATTCAGCAGTAAAAAACAATGACTTCTTGAATTTTGCATACAAATGGACGGAAATAGAAAACACTATCCTGAGTGAGGCAAGCCAGACCCAAAAAGAGGAACATGGGATGCACTCACTCATATATGGTTTCTAGCCAAAAATAAAGGACATTGAGCCTATAATTCGTTATCCTAGAGAAGCTAAATAAAAAGGTAAAGCCAAAGAAAAACATATAAGCATCTTTTTGAATATTAACCTTCATCATGTGATGAAAGGAGACAGAGACAGAGACCCACAATGGAGCACCGGACTGAAATCTCAAGGTCCAGATCAGGAGCAGAAGGAGAGAGAGCACGAGCAAGGAACTCAGGACCGTTAGGGGTGCACCCATACACGGAGACAATGGGGATGTTCTATAGGGAACTCACCAAGGCCAGCTGGCCCGGGTATGAAAAAGCATGGGATAAAACCAGACTCGCAGAACATAGCGGACAATGAGGACTACTGAGAAACCAAGAACAATGGCAATGGGTTTTTGATCCTACTGCATGTACTGGCTTTGTGGGAGCCTAGGCAGTTTGGATGCTCACCTTACTAGACCTGGATGGAGGTGGGTGGTCCTTGGTCTTTTCACAGGGCATGGAACCCTGATTGCTCTTTGGGCTGACGAGGGAGGGGGACTTGATTGGGGGAGGGGGAGAGAGAAGGGAGGTGGTGGCGGGGAGGAGGCAGAAATCTTTAATAAATAAATTAATTAATTAATTAATTAAAAAAATAAACACTGCCTGGCCCATTAGTTCTAGCCTCTTATTGGCTAGCTCTTACATATTGATCTAACCCATTTCTAATATTCTGTGTAGCACCACGAGCTGGCTTACCAGTAATAACCTGCGTCTGTCTGGAGTGAGAGAATCATGGCGACTCCCTGACTCGGCTTCTTTCTCCCAGAATTCTGTTCTGTTTTCTTTACCTATCTAAATTCTACCCTATCAGAGGCCAAGCAGTTTCTTTATTAATTAACCAATGAAAGCAACAGGGTATTATGACTTCAGAATTTGGGTCTAAGGATATGAGGCTTTGGAGAGGGTCTTCTTTTGTTTTCACAGAGGATGTGACCCTGTGGATTTCTTCTATCCCAATATGGTATGATAGACCATGCCCTCCCAAAAGGTTGCTGTGAACACCTTCAGAAAATTACTTCACTCAACTGCCAACTGAGATGACCCTGGCACACAGGTTATACCATGAAAGACCTAATTAACGACGCCCCCATTCAGCAGAAAGCAGTTTGGAGAGAAAAAACTGCACCAATGTTCCCAAATATGGTTTATAAATGTTCTTTTACATTTAAAGGGGAATATGATATAGATATAAATAATTTACATTGGTATGAATTTTAAGGTCAATTTTGTTATATGTATTTCTGATCTTGATTAAGGTATTGTGATTGTGTAGTTCATTTAAAAATGTAATCTATAATTAGAAAATATAGGTTGCTAATGGATAATCATTGATAATAGTAAAGCTTGTAGTCATGTTAGTTAGATTTTCTGGATATATAGAGATATATTTCAGTTGGATAGGCATTCTTCATATCTTTCAAAGACTACAAAATATGGCATTTTAAATGTTTTAATAATTTAGGGCTTTTCATGACAATGAGACATGTCTGCTCCTGGCAGCACCAATCTACTTCAAGAAGAAGATGGGCATCAAAGAGGCTTCTTATGGAGTTTAATAGCCATTTGGGCAAGAAACTGCACTTGCCTGGAATTTTGCATAAACTGGACGCAAAGAACCCACAGAAAGAGGACTGCTGAACTTGCCAAAATGTGAGATGATCTTTCGGGGTTCCTGACTCATAAAAGAGTCTGCGAGACATTCTGCAGGAAACAGCAGAAAGTGACTAAACTGTCTTTGAAATTTCCTGCTTCATGGAAATGTCTGCTGGATACTATGGGCCTTTAGGCCAAAGATGGATGCCCCAATGGTACAGAGGAACTTTGGGTGACTGTCCAGGCAGTGAGATGTCTCTGTCATTTCTAGGGTTTGAAGTTTCTTACTTCGTGTTTACTCAGGTAATATTATATCCTTCTGAAGTCTTTGATGGAATTGAAGAATGGATAGATAGTTATAGTTTTCCTTATTATGATAGAAGATAGATATAAATATTGTGACTGTAATTCTTGCTTTATAACAGTTTTGCTATATGTAATTTTACTATGTTAAAATGAAAGCCTTCCTTTTTTGTTTAAATAGAAAAAGGGGAAATGATGGAGGAGGGTCATCTTTCTATCTGTTGCTTTCATTGGCTAATTAATAAAGAAACTGCTTGGCCTCTGATAGAGTAGAATTTAGATAAGCAGAGTAAACAGAACAGAATGCTGGGAGAAAGAAGCTGAGTCAGGAGTCGCCATGATTCTCCTACCCGACACAGATGCAGGTTAAGATCTTTCCTGGTAAGCCAGCTCGTGGTGCTACACAGAATATTAGAAATGGGTTAGATCAATATGTAAGAGCTAGCCAATAAGAGGCTGGAGCTAATGGGCCAAGCAGTGTTTAAAAGAATACAGTTTCCGTGTAATTATTTCGGGTAAAGCCATGCGGGTGGCCGGGTGCCTGGGACACAGCCCCGCTGCTCCACCAACATTCCATCTTGGTCGTAGAGAGAAGGCTTGTGAGATTCTGAAGGCCTCCTGCAGCTCATGTTTTCTGCTGATGGCAGCCACACACATCCCTTCTTATGAATTCTTCTTCAACGTCACTGGGATGCCACTCTTGAAGAGTAAGGGCTACTTCCTCTCATCTCCAATGAAAGGAATCTCTGAAGCTGGCATTTGCGGTACTGTGACTTTTTCATAAGTCACCGTACAATCCTGTCTTTTGTCTGTTAGGTATTAATGCTTTGTCCCTGACCACCATGCTGTGGGTGTTGTAATAAGAGCGGCAGGGCTGTGTCCCCGGCACCCAGCCGCCCGCATGGCTAGCTTATGCCCCGAAATAATTACACGGAAACTGTATTCATTTAATCACTGCCTGGCCCATTAGTTCCAGCCTCTTATTGGCTAGCTCTTACATATTGATCTAACCCATTTCTAATATTCTGTGTAGTACCATGAGCTGGCTTACCAGGGAGATCTTAACCTGCGTCTGTCTGGAGTGGGAGAATCATGGCGACTCCTGACTTGGCTTCTTTCTCCCAGCATTCTGTCTGTTTACTCCACCCACCTAAGGGCTGGCCTATAAATGGGCTAAGGCAGTTTTCTTTATTAGTTAACCAATGAAAGCAACAGATAAAATACAAGAACCACCTCCATCACTGTGGGGAAACCATGTGGCCATATAAAGATGTCACCAACTTTCATTATGACAATTGAGCAAGTAAAACTCCAAATGATTCCAGCTGCCAAGTGACAGGTCACCTCCCAAGTTTCAGGATCTTCTTACATTTTCCACACAGAACCCAAATATATAGTTGTGTTGAGCATGTTAGGAATTAGAGATTAGATTGGCAAGCAACGTAGGTGATGTTCTGACTTTTTATTTGGAAATGGGGGTCTCATTATGCAGCCCTGGCTGGTCTGGAACTCACAGTCTTCCTGCCCAGCAGGAAGTGTTGAGATTGCTGGCATGTGGCATCATGTTTTGGTGATATCTGGTGTTTTGAAATTCGAGCATACCAATGCTCAGATGCTTCATGATAGATGACTAAAACAGATGAAATAGCAAATAGGTCAAGTTTTGAGCCACATTAAAGTAATTTCTTGTGATATTTCATCATGACTTGTAGGTGTGCGTGTGTGTGCATGCATGTGTGTGTGTGTGTATGTGTTCATGTGGAAAGTGGGTGTGCATGTATAAGCACTTATATGTGGACCCCAGAGGTCAGCCTCTTGTTGTTTCTCAGGAAAGCCATCCACAGCATTTTTCTGAGACTGGACCTCTCCCTTGGATCTGAACTTCACCAATAAGTCTGGACTAACTGGCCACCAAGCTTTTGGGTGGCCTGCTTCTACCTCTCCAGTGCTAAGATTGCAAATGTTTGCTCCAAAGCCAGACTTCTTTATGCATATTCTTGGAATCAAACATGGGTCCCTGTGCATACTTGGCAAGCACTCTACCAACTGAGTCATCTCCTAAGCTCCTTATTACAGAAGACCTAAGGATGTAGCTCAGTGCTATGATATTTGACTGACCTAGGTTCAACCCCCTGGTGTGAGAGGTCCTTCTGTCTATGTGTTGCTTTCATTGGTTAATGAATTTAAAAAAAAAAAAACAACAAAAAACTGCCTTGACCTGATGATAGGGCAGAACTTAGGTAAGCAGGAAAAACTGACCTGAATGCTGGGAAGAGGAGGCAGAGTCAGAGAGAAGCCATGTGGTTCCACTGGAGACAGATAGGCAGAACTCTACCCAGTAAGCTAGAGCCTCATGGTGATATATAGACTAATGGAAATGGGTTAAATTAATATGTAAGAGTTAGCCAATAAAAAGTTAGAGCTAATGGGCCAAGCAGAGATTTAATTGATACAGTTTCTGAGTAGTTATTTTGGGTCTGAGTTGACGGGTGGCCAGGAAACAAACAAGCAGCCTCCTTACAACAACCCCCAGTGCTGAAAAACAGAAGGTAGTTCAACCTACTCCATGATCATAATGAAGGTCCAGACCTGCTTGTCAAACACCACAAACTCTGTAGTCACTGTAATAAGAAACAATAACATCTGTGTCATCTGTCTCTCATTAGGTATAAGGAATGGAGATAATTCCTAAAAGAATAATCGACTATATATCCCTAAAGACACTTCATTTCTGATTCTAAAAGACCAGTAACCCAGGAGCAGGAGATGTATTACTAGAGCAAATTCTTTTCTTCTGGTGCTCCATAGACAAACAACCCTTCCTCTGAAACATGACCTTTAATTAAACATCTTAAGTCTCAACTTCAATTAGGGCCTTTCCTTCTCATTTAAGTATTTCAAAAATGATGAATCACCGTAGGTATGGATAAAGAAGTGGGAAGCTAAATAATTCTGACATGCCCTTCAAGACAGTCCTTGGATGTCGAGTTACAGCTTTTCAGGCCCAGTTCTGCCTGGAGCTAGAACTTCCTAAACACATGACAGTTTCTTTAAATTGGCTGCCTTCCGCTGCAGCCAATCACATGCCACCTAAACTCACCAAGGAACTTCCTCCCAAGCGTTTCCGATTTATGGACTCTTAGACGTGGTCTACAATGGGTTAATTGTTCATGAGAGCAAATGGTTATCTTACAGTTCAAAGTTATATTTAAGATTTACTTGTTTAAATGAAGTCACAATAATGTAAGATAATTTCTTCTAAGGCTCTAGTACTTCAAAATTGAAAAATGATCCATGTTTTTCAAAGCTATAAACCAAGATGTAAACTGGGGTCAGTATCCTTGAGAAATAAAGTTACTGTAAGCAAGAGATATTCCAAAACTATAAATAAGCTAAAGAATAGAAAAAGGCAGGATGGGGGGAAATATGTGTAATGATTAGCCAGCCAGGGCATGAAAACTTAAACCATGGCAGTTTAGTACTGCTATAAAAGCAGAAAACACACTGAAGAAAGAACCCTCAAGTAGAGTAACATATTTAAGAACTGGTTTTTGGGACCACTGGGGAAGAATAAAAGGTTCACTAAATATGTTGCAATGGTATATTATGCAAAACAAGCACAAGAGTAAGTCTGGCCCCTTTATCACGTGTTAAATGATGAACCTGAAAAATTGGTTCCAAATGCTTACTTAATTACTCTAAAGTAAAAGGAAAACTTTCAGGACAAACATGTAAGGAAGAAGGTCGAAAACCTCAAGACAAAGAAGATCATCTTTAAAATGCTGCCTCTGGATGTAGTTGGCAGCTGTGTGGCTGGGGCAGACTGTGGGCCAGTGGCAGTGAGGCCAGAATTTATCCCTGCTGCTTGTCCTGGCTTTTTGGAACCCATTTTCTCTGAAGGGGTACCTTGTTCATCCTAGACAGGGGGAAGAGCCTTGGTCTCAAAGCAGTGTGCTAGACTTTGTTGACTCCCCATGGGAAGCCTTACCCTCTCTGAGGAGTGCATGGGGAGTGGGATAGGAGTAGAAAGGGGTGAGGATGGAGGGAGCAGGAGGAGGGGGGGAGTGGGAAATGGATTTGGCATGTAAAATGAGAAAAGATAGTTTTTTAAAAAAATTGAAAAAGAAGATGCTGAAGACAAAATAGGAGGAAAATACTGATTAATGTCAACAGCATTAAAATTATGACATAAACAAACACTGGTTACTAAGTAGGAGAATACATCTACACCAAATGCAATAGACATTTTTATCATCAAATAGTTATCCCTAACACCATAGAGACACTAATAAAGTCAGAAAAGGTTATTGACAAACATTTCAAAAGAAAAATGGCACAAGTGACCAGTCCAAATAAGAGGATGACCAACTTTACCAGTAATCAGAGGAGTGGCCATGAAACACAGCGTAAAGTCCATGCTTACCGTGCACAGAACCCTGTGCTCAAGTCCCTAGTTAACTCCCATGCCTAGTTATTAGCAATTAGGAAATGCAAAAGAGAAAATGAAAATTATATACCAAATTAAACAGCTCTATTAGTGAGAACAACATTCAATTTTAACAAGGATTCCCGATATAGTGAGTTAATGAGGAACATCGTACACCAATGTAAATGAGGAACCAAATTGAAAACAAGTTATCAGCATCAAGTCATTTGAGCATACACAGCAGCCACTCCCTTTAAAGATAATTTTTATGTAGATTATGAACAAGACTACAGACATAAATGCATTGCTTGTCATGAAGAGTGAGTCCACCTGTGTTTGCTACTTTTCTCATTGCCGTGATGAAATACCTAACAAAAAGCAACTTAAGGGAGAACAGGTTTACTTTGACTTTTGGTTTGAAGAGACCCAGTCAGTCCATCAAGATGGGAAAATGGGGTCTCAGGAGTGAGTCAGCTGCTCACTTTGTATCTACACATAGGCAGAAGAAAGTGAGCAGGAAGTGGGGCAGGAAATGTGCCCTTAAGTGACACATTTCCCCTAGCAAAGCTCCACATCCTAAAGGTTCCATAACCTTCTCAAGCATCACCAGCAACCAGGACCAACTGTTCACAGCCCATGAGCCTGTGGGGGACACTTCACAAGCACAGAGAGGGCTGGCATTCAGTACTTTTCTCGTCTCTGTGACCAGACACCTGACATCAGGGAACATAAGTGCGGAAGGGCTTATCTGGGCTTATACTCTGAAGACATAGAGTTTACCGCAGGTAAGGATAGGAAGCAGAACCGTGAGGCAGTGGTTTACAGTGTATAGTCAGCTAGGATGCAGATTTGGGCAAGAGGCAGAACCAGGCTCTTAAACCTCAAGGTTTACTCTAGTGACCCACAATTCTCAAATCATAGCACTGCCTAAATCTCTGTGCCTTTAATATAGATACTATGTGTGTGTCTCTCTGTGTGTATGTATTTGTGTGTGTTCTCATATAATAGAAATTATACGGCAGTGGAAATAAAGGAATCATAGCTGCACATACCAGCACAAATGTACATGGGTCCACAATCAGTTTATAAAGGATGTGAAAAGAACGACTTTAAATCCAGCACTTGAGAGGCAGAGGGAGGAGGATCTCTGAGTTCAAGTCAGCCTAGTTTACACAGTGATTTCCAGGTCAGCCAGAGCTACATAGTCAGGTAATTGAATAAAAAAAGGGGGGGGGTGAAGAAAGGAAGGAAGGAAAGAAGGAAGGAGAGATATATTGTAATAATTAGTTTCCATGGCCTTGTATAGTGCTTTGTATTATTTTAGGCAGAGGATGGAGTGGCTAATACTGTAATTCCAGCATTCGGGAAATCAACACAGGAGGGTGTTTTATGCCTTTGAGGCCATCCTGAACTACATAGTAAGTTTTAAGACGAGCTAGGTCACAGAGTAAGCACCTGTGATGGTTTCAATGAGAAATGTCCCCAATCTGTGGTGTGATTTAGGGAAGGTACAGTACTTTTAGGAGGCGGAGCCCTGCTGGAGGAAGCACATCCCTTCAGCAGAGCTTTGGGGGTTGGTAGCCTTGTCTCTCACTCCATGCTCTCTGTGTTTGCAAATGAGACGTGATCTCTCTCCTTCTTGCTCCAGCTGTCTGCTGCCATGCCTTCTCTGCTATTCCATAGTCTCCTTCTGGAAAAGTGGTTTTCAGCCTTCCTCATGTTGTGGTGACCCCAACCATAAAATTATTTTTGTTGCTACTTCACAGATGCAATTTTGTTACTGTTCTCAATTGCAATGTAAATATCTGATATACGAAATATCTAATATGAGACCTCTGTGGGGGGTCACGACCCACAGGTGTAGATCCCATGGGCCAAAATAAACTCTTTCCTCTGTACGTGGCTTTTCCCTATGCTCTTTATCACAGCAACAGTAACGAACAGACCCTGTCTCAAACAGCAACAAATCAAAGCAAAAGCAAAGGCTATGTAATAAAACATGTAATTCTAGAAAGACATAAAACAACGTGAGATATTCTTACAAGCATGTAAACAATCCGCAGATTATAAGGGAAAGGGGATAGGTGCTTATTCTGCACAACAGCTACTTCTACAAGGAGGTAACAGGCAAGGATTCATCAAGTATTTTATTGTTATTCCTTAAATCATACAGATATGGTGTTTGTCCTCTCGTCCAAGTATTGTATTTCAAAATGCAAAATAGTGAGAACCCTACAAAATAGGTATCAGGCATATCTCCCGTCTGCACGTCCTGATTCCTTTTTATAGACTCAGGACCTGGATGCGACTGATTGAATTCTATTTCTGAGTGGCACTCGAAATTAACTGCCCTTTGTTGACAAAGACAAGCAAGCCTGGTTCCTGTTAGCCAAGCTATAAATAGGTAAGCGAGAGCTATTCCAAGCAAACAATGCCAGGGCTTAGAGTTACAGTCAAAGGTGTCCCTGGTTTTTGCCTGCTCAGCGTAATCGTGTCCTACACATTCCATAGAGGACAAAACGTCTATCGAAGCCTTTCTGTATACATACCGATCTGTGTCACCTTTTACCTTGGTGACCTTTACAACCTCTGCCTGCTTGTGGCTGGCCATTTAAACTTATTGCTGAGTTCTTACCCCTGCCCTTAACGTCCTTCCCTTCATTTGATAGCATTGGACCGAATCAGGGCAGAAATGGTTCTCCAGCATCCAGTTTCATTCACTAAAGACCTTGTGAAGTCGGATCCATAATCCCGCTTTAAACACATTAAGGGATCAGGCATTCAACCAAATTATATCCCCAGGCGTGCTGCTGTATGCAACTACATGAAATTATCAAAACAAATAGGAGATGCTGAACTGCTGAGCCAATTCAAGTACAGAGCGTGATTTTAAGGGAATGTTATCAGGAAGCACTGATGCCTAATGAACTGCACATACCTTGGCCAAATTTTGAGGCACTTGTGTACGTATTGACCTAGAGAGTCAATACCCAAAGCAAGCAGGTCAATTTTATCAGTCCTGAAAGCCCCTTCGCCTCTTGTCCAGCCTCCCCTCCTTCACTTCTCTGTTGGCTATCATGGAGCTACTTAATTTCCATTTTCAGAAATTTATGTAGATTAGCTTATACATTTTAGGAGTCTATATAATCATTCTGTACTTATCTTTGGGCCCTTAACCCTTTGTTTGCTTCTTTGTACAATATAATGGGTTTCACTATGACGGCTTCATTGATCCTTTGATGATTCCCCTTCTTGCTTCTACCGTGTCCTCCTCATGACCTCCTCTGTACTCTTGTGTCACATATATTTCCTTTGCAACCTTTCCCCCTTCCTTCTCCCCTCCCATGGTTCTCTAGTTTCATGTCTTACATCCTCACCCGCACACATATACAAAAACTGAAAATGAACCAGGTGATGGTGACGCACTGGGGAGGCAGAGGCAGGTGGATCTCTGAGTTCGAGGCCAGCCTTGTCTACTACAGAGTGAGTTCCAGGACAGCCAGGGCTACACAGAGAAACCCTGCCTCAAAGAAAATCTCCTAAAATCTTCTTAAATGGGTCCTGCATATGAAAGAGAAAATGTGGCTTCCATCTTTCTGGGCTGGGTTACTCCACTTATAATGATTCCTAGATCTTCACATTCAGCTGGAATTTTCACAGCTTCATTCTCTACAGTTGAATACAACTCCATTGTGTGCACTGAACACATTTTCATTATCTGTCGGACATCTAGGCTTGTTCTCCTCTGTTGTAAATAGAATGGGAATAAACACAATGTACAAGTATCTGTATTAAAAATAAAGTCTTCTGGGCACGCGCCAGAAGTGGTATACCTGCGCCATGTGATCGTTCTAGTTCTGGTAGTTCAACGGTGGGTACACGAGTTTACACTCCCATTTAAGGGCTTTCCCTTCCCACAACCCTACCAAAACTTAGTATTAATTTTATCTTTTTAGTGGCTATTATGACAGGGGTAAGATGGGATCTCAACACAGTTTTAATTAATATTTCTGTCATGGATAAGGATAACGAAGACTTAAAAACTATTTATTGGATATTTGTGCTTCATTTGAGCATTGTGCTCTAGCATAGCATATAGGGCTTATTTGACCTTATTGTGTGGTCATAAAATGTCCTCCTTGGGGAGGAAGGAAAGAACGTCCAAGGGTTTAAAAGCTCACTTTGCTCTTGCAAAGGACTTCAGTTTGGTTCCCAGCACCCACATTAGGTGGTTTGTAACCACCCATAATTCCAGCTCCAGGGGATCTGATGCTCCTTTCCGGATTGTGTAAGCACCTGCACACACACACACATACACACACACACACACACACACACCACAGAATTTAAGATTTAAAGTACATCCCTTAAAATAATGTGCTCCTTAGTTCCCAGGCACAGGGTCTTCTGGTACACAGAACTTCCTAGATGTTGGAAACCCTTAGTCACATCCACCAGGAAAGTTGATAAACCAAGCCAAGGTCATTGTGACTTCATGCAAGTCTAGAAGATACAACTTCTCTGTGGTCTTAGGAACAACTTAGGAGGGAAAGTACAATGGGAGCTCTTGGTACTTTGGGCTCTGGGCATACTCATTCTGTCGTGGATCTTTGCAGATGACAAAATGAGTAGAAGTGAGTTTGACTCATACCCTGAGAGTTCAGAGATGGCATCCATGAGGTAAGGGTCTGGGGTTTTGTGATAACAGACACCTTATAATTTGCTAAGCATGCTATCTGATAAAGCAATGTCTCAGAATTTCCTAAAGCAAACAATGAAGTTATTTACTGGTTCACAATCTTATCTTCCTGAGCAATGTCTTTCCGGAAGATTCCACTAAATCATGTTCACAACGTTGTTAAAATAATCTTATGCAAGTCATATTGACATAGTCTCCACTCTGACTTTCTTGTGCCCATACATAAAGTCATTTATATAAAAATTTTAAAAAATTTTGCAAGTTATATACCCCCCAAACCCCTTAGAAATTCCAGAAAATATATCTGTGAATCGGCCACCACAAATTGATTTCCAGAGAGACACTACCTTACAGCCACGATTGGGGAAGGAGAGGGTGTAGGACAATACAAGAGATGGACAAGGTCATCTGGAAATAAAGCCGTGAGTGGCGCAGTGGTGAACAGTGAAGAAGACAAGGACAACACTGAGGAAATAAGTCGGTCTTGTCATGAAGGCCTCTGCACAGATAGCTAAAGAGGAGCTATATATCCCCATGCCTTCTTCTAATTAAGGGTAACTGAGACTCTGTTTGTTCATTCAGTCTTGTAACTTGCATGCTTTCAAATGTAGTTCAGATCATAACAGAAGATTTCCTTGTCTAGAGACAGAGGTTGGGGAGAACTCTAATGCTATGTAGCATCTCCCAAAGAGCAGGCATTCAACACATCCCAAATGGTGTTCCTATTACTAGATCATGTCAGGCCAGTGGAAGAAAAAAAAATGGGTGCATTGCAATCAGGCATGCAAGGATGGTTGAATCCTTAGGCAAAAAGAATAGCAGAATTACAGTTTTATAGTGTACAATTATATATATATATATATTTGTGTGTGTGTGTATATATATATATAGTGTGTGTGTGTGTGTGTGTATCAGATACTAGTAGAAAGCTTTCAGGTCAACAGTGTGTTTGGAACACAAAGCTAGAGAACATGGTAAAGAAAGGGCGAGTAAACAATAAACATTACATGTGCTTACCCAGTCACATCCTCTCATAGAAGAGAGTTTAGCCTGCAAGACTCCTGGGAGAATCTACGAGGAGTGTTTAGCCACCTCCTCCCCTCCCCACATATCAAGGGAAGATTACACAAGTAGAAGTGAGCTGCTTTTGGGTTCGTGTGTGGATGGTTTTGGTTTGTTTTTAGGGTATAATGATCTCTGGTCATTTCAATTTTGATGTACTCTATGTCCCAGTGTACCGACTAGTCAGGTTAATCAAACACATGCTTTAGGGAAAAACTTAGAAAGTTATAGGGATAGGTACAAAGATGGAGCAGAATTCTTTTGTTATTTGGACCCCTCTATGTTATTGCTAATGGAGTGAGGGGGTGGACGTGTGGCTCTCTCTGTGACCGTTTCCAGGGCATGTAAGAATCAGTGTCCTGTGAGTCAGTCTTCTTCCCATGGGATTTGAAATGGGCTATAGCTCAAGGATTAATGCAAAAACAAAACAAACAAGAAAACAAATAAAAAGCAGAGCAACACTTTCTTCATTTATAGACTCCAATGTGCAGAACACACAGGTAGGGGTGAACCTCAGTGGTAGGGAGCTATACACACAAGTAGGGGTGGAGTTCAGTGGTAGGGAGTTATACACGCAGGTAGGGGTATAGCTCAGTGGTAGGGAGCTATACACACAGGTAGGGGTATAGCTCGGTGGTAGGGAGTTATACACGCAGGTAGGGGTATAGCTCGGTGGTAGGGAGTTATACACGCAGGTAGGGGTATAGCTCGGTGGTAGGGAGCTATACACACAGGTAGGGGTATAGCTCGGTAGTAGGGAGCTATACACACAGGTAGCGGTGGAGCTCAGTGATAGGATGTTTGCCCTGTGTACCAGGTGTCCTGGCTTTGATGCTCAGCATGGTACCAATGTGAAACAAACTGAGTCGACACCCTTCAGTCATAGTGATAACCTCCTGCCCTCTGAAAAGCTCTTTCATTTTATTTAAGTGGTTAAAATAAGACCATTTTCATGCAAGTATATAATGTACTTTGAGCATATCCCATCTTCCCTCTGACCTCTCTTCCCCCCGCCCCTTACTTCCATTAGTCTATTTATTCTCCCGAACTGCTATTTTTGCTTTTATGTCAAGGACACGCACAGTATCTCTTTTTAAACTCACGTTCTGGGATCTAGAACTTATCTAGATGGTCCTAGAGAGAGAGGAAATTCAATAGGAAGGGCACACCGCACTAAATAAGTGACTTCAAACTCCCCAGAGCAATCCCCAGCCCCAACTGGATGGTGACCATACTTTTACTTCATACTGGCCCTGTTAAAAACATTCTCGTTTCCCATTGGGGAGGGGTCACGGTGCCTTAATGGCCCATCCCAGAACAACTGAAAACTGGTGGTTTTCCTATTGCATGGAGGAAAAAGAGAAATGAGCAGGTGAGTCAGGAGAGTCCAGGCAGCTGTGCATGGATCAATCAGCTGCCATCCAAAGATAGGGAAGGTATGAGAGAAGCCTGTTTCTGGCATCATTCTTACCTGTGCCCTCTTGCTGACTTACCCGGGACTACTGACATCATCAAAGCAGCTGACCAATCAGCTAAGGCTTCACTGGAGGCGAGTGACTCATGGCCGAGTTCAACCTCCATGTGGTCAGACTCCTCGAGGTTCTGCATTATAATGTGCTGGCTGATACCTGTTTTATCACATGCAGAATCAACAGTGTTGCCCATCTACAGTCACGGATCCTTCTTTAAGATTTCCTGAGTGAGAGCCGTGGCCTGCTGCTGCTAACACACACCTTACACCTGGAGCATTCCCCTGCGGGACAGACACTGAAGCAGATGGTCTAACATTGCCTCTTTGCCTCCTCTCCACAAACATAGCCAGAACAGGGTTAAAACCCCCTTCTCTGCTGCCAAGGCTTAGCCATGGTATTGTTTGGGCCGGTGAGAATTTAGCAGAAGACCCAGTCATGTACAGAAAAACTTGATCATTTTTTGATTATTACAAATAACAGACATTAAGTCATTTGATTATTATCTTTTTGTTTTAAATGTAAACATTTCTGTATTATATGCCCAAATTTTCTCAGACTTGAAGGTGAGATGGGCAGCTACAAATGCCCGCGCTGATACCATCCGGCCTGGAGCCAGTGCTAGTCATTCACATAGCTCAGCATGAATCCACAGGAGAAAAATCCACTCCTGTACACTAGGCTATGGCTGCAGGCTTCCTGGGGCACAGAGCAGTTCACTCTGTTGGCTCCTACCGTCTGGGAAGGAAGCAGGGAAAGCCATGAAACCGAATCGCTTGCTACAAATTCACATCTAAGTTGAATAACCGTCTCCATTCTCTTAGGCAATATAAACATTTACAATACACACCTGTGAGATACTTTCCCCAGGTGCATAAAAAGGGGGTGACGGAAAGTGGGGCTGCTCTGGTTTTTCACTCCCAAGTTCAGGAACAAAGGGAAAGGGATTCTCTAAGGAGCCGCAAAAGCAGGGAATTGTATTTCAAGTGTCTGCCTTGCCAGGCTCCCTGATCTTTGAAGCTGGGACTCTCCTCTCGGGTTTCACAGGCCCAGATGTCTGATTTGAAAGGAGACTTTGTGCTGGCACAATGGGGCTACACACTGTAGACCTTTGTGTGTTTCAAGTGTGATGGATTTGTCCATCAGATTTAGCCCAAAGGGAATATATTAATAAGATGATACATCGAAAGGGGTTACGCGTTAGTCTAAGATACCTGATCATAGCACTTTAAATGTCATATTCTTCTAGAATTTCAGGCCCCAGGGAACACTTACACACCACCACCAACAACAACAACAAACACAAAACCCTAGCAAGGAATTGAGCAAGTTTGAAAGTGGGACCTGGTTCTACCATGTACAATGGTATGAATCACTTATGGAGACATACTGGTTCTTTGTTAGGTTGTGACTTTGGACAATTAATTTAACCTGTATGGATTTTATGTTTTCATCAGCAGAAAACTAGAAAAATCTGACCTGGATTGGTTGGAGGACTAGCTCAGCCACCATGGCTTGTCTGCCATGTGTAAGGACGGGTTTTCAGTTCACCGATGTGTCTCACGAGCAAATGAGCCCAGTCCCGTCATCCAGGTTGTGATAAGAAATTGAAAAAAAAACAACAATTTATCACATTAGCTATTATTGATTAGCACTTAGCAGACAATATATTTTCACTAAGAGTTTTATGTTTTTCTCTGCTCCTTGGGGAGATTTTGGGTAGAAATAGATCTTATATAATCCAGACTGGCCTCCTGTGTAGCCAGTGGTGACCTTGAATTTCTGGTCCTCCCGCCTCTACCTCCTGAGCACTGAGGTCATAGGGGTGCACAAATGCTCATAGTTTTTTATTTCCTAAATCACCACTTTTCCTGGAAGGAAGATAATGGCTGGCTGGGCTGTCATTCCTGGGCTTCAGTCGGTTGGGCCTTCCCAAGCAGCTGCTGAAGGAAGACACTCCACAAAGAGCAATTTAGAAAACAGATCAATTGGAATGAAGATGGTCTTTGTGTCCCTCTCTAGGACACCAGAGTTGGCTGGAGAGCACATCTGGTCAAGGGGCAGTTTGAAGGAGTCCTTTCAGAAGTCAGGGCCACAGAAATGTAAAAGACTCCTCTCAGAGAGGCCTTGCGGGCCCACAGGGCAGAAAGGGCCCTGACCACCCTGCCCCCACAGCAACACTGCCTTTCCCTCTGTCTTCTGTGGGCTTAAGGCTTAAACAGCCGCCTCCTTCATGGCTGTTCTTGAGCAAAGGAACTCCAGACTAGTTTTCTGTGTGGGACAACTTGTCCAGGAAGCAAAGAATATGTTATAGAGAGATGTCTGACCTGCTGGAGAGATAGCTCTGTCAGGAAGGTGCTTGCCTTGTAAGTATGAGGAACTGAGTTTGATCCCCACATCCCACATAAAAATGACTGTTCCTGGTGGTACTCACCCATAACTCCAGGACTGAGGAGGCAGAGACAAGCAGATCTCTGAGGCTCGCCAGTCAATAAACAGGCAAACAAACAAACGAACAAATAAAAGTCACGAGGTGAACAGGGCAGTTCCTGGGTTGATCTCTAACCTCCACATACACATGCACCACACACACATACACAGGAATGAACACACAGATACATACACACCATACACATACACACATATGTACACACATACACAAACTTAAACACCACACACATGCGCAAACATGCATACCACGCCCACATGTACACACACATAAACACATACACACACAAACATACAGACAACATACATGCACACATCCACAAACATATAAACCACACACGCATGTACACATACACAAACATACACACAAACACACACACCAGTGCCGGTCTGTGTTTTACTCTCCTCGCCCCTCACTAGCAACTAGCTTCCCATCCCTGTCACCCACCTTTGTGACTATGAAAGGTGAATCATAAGGTTTGTCAGTTTGTTATTTTACTTATCTAAATGCTAGAACTAAGGCGTGGGGACTGGCCCAAGTTGGGAACTTACTCTGTGTGGAGTAAAGCTCCGCAGACACAGCGGGTTTAAGCCAGACCTCTATGCTGTGGGGCTTTACTCTTCAACAGCCCCAGTCTTTCTGGATCGTGCTTTCTCCTCCTGCAACAACAGCAGCTTGTTCAGCTGCCGTCAAGAATGCTGCCGAGTAGGGTGCTAGGCTTCGCTGATGACACGTGGCAGTTCTGCAGGCTGGTGACATAGTTCAGCGGACAAAGTAGCTGCTTAATACATCTAAGCTCTGGGTTGGAGCTCCGGAACCACATGGAACCAGGCATGGGGCCCTATGCCTTTAATCCCAGCACTTGGGAACTGGCGGCCGGAGGATCAGGCATACAAAGTTATGGGGGCTGTGTAGCAAGTTCAAGATGAGCATTGCAGATCTGTCTGCTGAACACTGAGACCCAAACAGTTGGAGTGCTTTTAACACCCATCCTGGTCTCCACCGTGATGTCTGTAAATCATGCTATGTGATCCCAGGCTGGAATGTTGACTTTTAGTACCACGCGTTGCCCCTTTCCCATATATCCAAACAGCTGTAAGTGTCAAACTTTTCGGGTAGTCCTTTCTCTAGCACAGAATTGTGTGCAAGCAGCTAAGACGTGCTATAAATCCTCCGGGTTCATATTTATTGGAAGCCTGTTTGGCTGTTCCAGGAGACCCAGTGATTTCCTGTGGGGGAGAGGTGGGTTTTCCTTTATTATACAAAGCCAGAGGCTCTGGTAGTTACATTGGCACGGACCTGCAGCGCCACCTGTTGGCTGATGTGTTGATAATCACCACTCAGCGCGAAGTTTTCCAAGGAGAAAAAATTAACTTGTTTCCAAAATAAAAATAAGCAAAAACAGCAGCCAAAGTAGCAAGATGCTAGGAGGCCATATTTAAACGACTGTCTCTCGTACTGGAGAAAGAGAAGATGCCTGTCTGAAATTATTGGAGCATCTAACTTCTGGATGAGCAAGAAGCGACAGTTGGTTCTCACTTTCTATGAAATTCTGCCCTGGAGGAAAACAGAACAGAATGAGACAGTTTCAGAACTCAAAAGTCCTTAAAGAACAAGGTTTTATCCCATGCTTTTTCAGACCCAGGCCAGCTGGCCTTGGTGAGTTCTCGATAGAACATCCCCATTGTCTCAGTGTGTGGGTGCACCCCTCACGGTCGAGTTCCTTGCTCGTGCTCTCTCTCCTTCTGCTCCTGATCTGGACCTTGAGATTTCAGTCCGGTGCTCCAATGTGGGTCTCTGTCTCTGTCTCCTTTCATCACATGATGAAGGTTAATATTCAAAAGGATGCTTATATGTTTTTCTTTGGCTTTACCTTTTTATTTAGCTTCTCTAGGATCACGAATTATAGGCTCATTGTCCTTTATTTACGGCTAGAAACCAAATATGAGTGAGTACATCCCATGTTCTTCTTTTTGGGTCTGGCTTACCTCACTCAGGAGAGTGTTTTCTATTTCCGTCCATTTGCATGCAAAATTCAAGAAGTCATTGTTTTTTACTGCTGAGTAGTACTCTAATACGTATATATCCCATACTTTCTTCATCCATTCTTCCATTGAAGGGCATCTAGATTGTTTCCAGGTTCTGGCTATTACAAACAATGCTGCTATGAACATAGTTGAGCATATACTTTTGTTGTATGATAGGGCATCTCTTGGGTATATTTCCAAGAGTGGTATTGCTGGGTCCAGAGGTAGGTTGATCCCGAATTTTCTGAGAGACCGCCACACTGATTTCCAAAGTGGTTGCACAAGTTTGCATTCCCACCAGCAATGGATGAGTGTACCCCTTTCTCCACAATCTCTCCAGCAAAGGCTATCATTGGTGTTTTTTTTTTTAAACCGGACTCGCTGAACATAGCGGACAATGAGGACTACTGAGAACTCAAGAACAATGGCAATGGGTTTATGATCCTACTGCACGTACTGGCTTTGTGGGAGCCTAGGCAGTTTGGATGCTCACATTACTAGACCAGAATGGAGGTGGGTGGTCCTTGGACTTCCCACAGGGCAGGGAACCCTGATTGCTCTTCAGGCTGACGATGGAGGGGGACTTGATTGGGGGAGGGGGAGGGAAATGGGAGGTGGTGGCGGGGAGGAGGCAGAAATCTTTAATAAATAAATTAATAATAAAAAAAAGAACAAGGTAATCTTCTAATTAAGGAGATGGGGGAAGTCAGGCTGTTAAGGGGGTGTGTCCCGGAGCTATTTAAAGTTTACATATTTAAATTTGTGGCATTTAGAAGTAGAAATGCAATTAATAATGTCTATTTCTGTTTGTATTTATTTTTAAACAGTTATGATGATGCTGTTCTAGTTTGCTTTCTGTTGTTGTCAAAAACACCACAGCCAGGAGCAGCTTGGGGAGAAAAGGGTTTGTTTCAGCTTACACTTCCATCACTGAGGCAGAAAGCAGAGGCAGGAACTGAAGCCTGGAGCTCTGCTTACTGCCTGGCTTCCTTGTGCTCAGCTGTGTTTTCCATACAGTCCAGGTCCACCCGCCTAGGGCTCATGTATCCAAGGTGAGCTGGGCCCTCTGCCATCAAGTAGTAATTAAGAAAAAGCCCTTCAGTCATACTCACAAGTCATTGTGACCAGAGGCGCTGTGATGAAGAGATGAACTCTCGGGAAGAGATGCTCTCTTCCCAGGTGTGTCTAGATTTGTGTCCTGTTGACAAAAGCTGTGACAAGTGCTTCCAAAATCCTATTAAAGAGCCACTCTTTGCTGGCCCTTCGTCACCTGTCACAGAAGTTTGTTCATTTGTCCCTATGTTGTTTCAGGAATATATATATATATATATATATATATATATATATATATATTCCCAAACTTTACATTTTTTTTCACATGGAAAAATTCTAGTGAGAACCATGGTTCTGGAAGACTTGTGCTTCCTCCCTGGAAGTCTCTAAAAGAGCTAATTGCTCACTTGGGACAACAAAGAGCCAAGGAAGAACCCCTCTCCACCTTTTTCTCTATCCTGGTCTCATCTCAGGACTTCTACAAGGGTAGAAACTTAATTAAAATGAGGTCTGGTGTGGAGAGGACAGCGAGCTAGCATTCCCCTCAGGGGTGAGAATCTAGGAATCCTGCAGGCTCATAAATGGTGTGGACGGGAGTCAAGGGACACCCGGGAATGAAAATTAATAAGTGTTCCAAGTTCAAAGACCGGCATCTGCTTCTACTTTAAAAATAAATAAATAAATAACGAGCAAACATTCAAGGGTAGCCTGGATGGTGAGCGCTGCCTCCAAAACAATTAAACCGACAACAAGGAGTAGGTGCTGGAAGTGTGTACTGACTCTGCAGCCTTCCTCCCTGTTCTGTCTGGTGCCCACAGTAGTGCCTGATCCTCCTTCCCACCCTGGCAGCCTGAATCAATTTCACCACCACCACCACCACCAGCAGACCCCTCTTCGCATTCCCACCATCATTGCACGGTTGCCTTGCAACAGCCTCCTAGCCAACCACTTCCTTAGATATCCAGGTTTGGATAGGATCACCAACATTTTAGAAATAGAAACTGGGCCATGTCGTTTCTCTGCTTAAAACCAGTGACAAAGGACAAAATCCAATCCTCTTTAGTATGGCAAATAAAACTTTGTAATTTGGTTCAAATTCTCTGCTCAGCTTTATTTCCTCGCTCCTCTACCCAGTCCTACAGTCTAGCCTCCTTCCCCCTCTCCCACCCCCACACATACTTGTCTGACTCTGAGAGCTCTGTCTACATTTACAGTCTATTTCTGCAGCCTGCTGTGTCCTTCACTTCCATCATTGGATAAATCCTCTTTTGTCCTTCAAGGTCCATTTCTGCTATCTCTACCCCTCAGGAGACTTCTTTCTCTAAGGTTCGTGGATGGAGAACTTGCCTGCAGGATGTGATTGCCCCACGTTCTTATTATACCATGAAGTTCAGCGTGATATAACACCACTGACTGATTACTCTGTTGTATGTGGATCATGAGCTCTCTAACAAAAAAAAAAAGTCTCTGTTAGGTTTTATTAAGAGCTTTAATTGTCATGCATTGTTCTAGAATATTCACTGAAAATGAAACACGAATCTACCACTGTGCTAGATACTAGAGATGCAAAGAGAAGCCATGAGTGATACCCACAGGCATGCCAATCAAGCCTTTGTGCTTGCTTAGCATGTAGACAGTTGGAGGACAGAGACTCATGTTGTGTATTCTAAATAGCTAAACTCCGCTTCAGTGTGGAGATTTTGACTGGGGGATGACCAGAATCAGCAGTGAAATGCTATGTATATACAGTATGTGCAACTTTAGATTTTTTTCCATTTAATAAATTTATTTTCTTAAGGCATGCTCTTATGCAGCCCAGGCTGATGCCAGGCTCATGATATAGCTGAGGGTGGGTGGTGAATTCCTGACCCTCCTGCCTTCACCCTCTGAGGGCTAGGATTGTGGGCTTTTGTCTATTGGTGGTAGTGGTAGAGATCTGTCATGCTGGCTCCACCTTTTAGCTTTTCCTTAAATATGTGTTATCTGTGTACATCTTTAGATATGGCAGATAGCACCATCTTCATTGAATTGCCATCTTGAGTTATGGAGTGTTTTAAAAGGCTTTTAAATCTATTTATTTGGGGAGGGGCACACACGTCGAAATCAGAAGACAGCTGGTGAGAGGTGGTTCTTTCCTCCCACTGTGGGAGATCCAAGGATGGAAATCAGATCCTCAGACTCGATTGCAAGCTCCTTTAAATGCAGAGCATCTTGAGGTCTTCTTGTTGTTCTTCAGTTTGGACGCAGTGTCTGATGCTTTGCCTGTATATGCTAGTACTCTCCAAGCACGGGCTTGTAATTCAGTGTTTGTGGAATAAGCAAACATACGGATGGATGGTTGAATGGATGAGCTCCCAAGTGATGAGCAGATGGGTAAGTTTGAGTGTCTGATCCTGCTCCAGTGAACACCCATTGCACTTGGCACACGGGTTTGGATCTGGGGAGGGATACCATTTGTTGGTTCCTAAAAGTCTCACACTCTTCCAAGTTCTTTTGTGTCCCACCAAGGCATAAACACTAGAAGCTGTATTTCTTGGTTGTCTTGTCTCCTTGATCCAGTTAGTGTATCAGTTAGAGGCACTCATGTTTAGCTTACACATGACAGGCATTGAAAAAGGAGCTTTATCTTCTGGTGAAAGGGGTGGAAATCCACTCAGACATCTTGAAAGGAGTTTCCCATGTGGATGCCATAGTGGCCATGCTTGCAGATGGATTTGTTGAGATCCCTCAGATTTGGGATGGCTCAAAACGTCTGTCAAGCTTCATTTATACAACTTCCTAGTAGCTCTTTTACCTCATGGTAGACTCTTCCTATCCATGAACCCCAGGATGAATTCTGAACTGATATGGATTCTTATTTGGTTAGAAATGGAAAGGAAACAATACTCTTCTCAATCAATTCAAAAATGTTTATAACGACATATATATTAAAGTATATAACACATAAATGCTGACACGCAAATTGTCAGAAGTTAATATGTTCAAGGCACATTGTAGGCATGCATGTCATTCTCAAATAACTAATCAAAAGGCTATAGATGAGAAGAGTCATAATGGAAGAAGCATCAGCTGATGGAAAGAATATAAAATATTAGATGTTCATCAAACTAGTGACAAAATTGCTAATCCATAGCTGAGAAAGGCTGATGAAATTATAAGAAGGGGAAACTACTGAATTCACAATTATCCTTGGGAAATGCAAAGATGTCCTTCCAATAAATGATAAAACAGTAAACAGCAAAGCAGTACAGCAGACTTTAACCAAGCCACCACCCGTCATGACGTGCTTGGCATTTCTAAATCTGTTCTCCCCAAACCACAGGACATACTTAGTGCCAAGTGCACATTAAGTATTTACCATAACAGACTATATTCCAGGCTCAATAAATGAAAACAGTCTCCATAAATTCAGAACTGGCCCAGCCATACACAGTATGCCCTCCAATTAAGCCTAATTGAATTACAAATTAATAATACAAGGGTTCTGGGAAAGCCTCAACTATTTTAAAATGAAACAGAAAATTTCCAGATTGATCAAGTGAAAAAAATCAAAAGCAGAGTTGAAAAATATTTTGCATTGAATATAATGAAAACGAAACAATCAAAGATTTGGAGGCTAGCACGAAGGCCACTCTAGAAAGAAATTTATTGGCCCCTTCAGCTATATCTGCAAAAAATCATCTCTCAAATCAATTACCTCATCTTCTAACCAAAGAAAGCGGCATAGTAAAATGAATTTGATCCAAGGGAAACAGAAGAGGGAAGTAATAAAATCAGGAGACAGAAAAATACTAGAATAAATCCAGTTAATCAGTGGGGAACATAAGATTGATAGCATTTTAGCCAGAGTTTGATTAGGAAAAATGACAGTATGTACAACTCACTAATCTCTAGAATGAGGCAAACAAATTTCCATATAGATTCTGTAGAATGGAAAGCACTCAAATTAATACACGGTAATAAAGTAGTATTATAAACAACTTGATGACAATATATTCAACATTTGATGAAGTGAACAAATCCCACAGAAGATGCAAATTACCCAAAACCCATTTAAGAACTAGATAATTTGGATAATAGCCCTAAATCTGTTTTAAAAATTGAATTTGAGCTTTAAAAGCTTCTCAGAAAGAAAATTGCATAAATTCTTTCAACATCTAAGTGCAGAAGTAAATAATAGCAACCGCACCATACTTCCTCCAGAAACCTGAGTGTGTTGGAAGTGCCTCTTATTATAAGGCCAGTGACCATATGCCAATACCCGAGCTAGGAAATACCCGTACAAAGAAAAATATACAGATATATCTTAGTGATTGCTGATAAGCATTCATCACAAAAAGGACAAAGTGCCATATATGGTGGCTGGATAGAAAAGAATCTACCCTTGCCCAGAGGGAAGGCAGACTTTGCTCTCTGCTCCCTGGAGGAGAGCAGTCGCTATATTCTCAGAATACCCTGCCTGATAAAATGTGTCTGTGTCCGTGGGGCTGTGTCCATGACAGATGATGTGATCTTGTGACTTGGCTTGAAGGCTTTTGGTGAGGTGGCAGTTTACTCTTTGGAGAGGTTGGGGACTAAGATTGGCACTGTGAACCACACGATGTGGGGGACCTCCAGCGGTGTCTCCGACCATCACCATGGCTCCTTGAACTTCCCTAGCTAGCAACGTTCTGAGTATTGTGACATGTTGTGCCCCAGTTGTGTCATTGGGACAGTGGTGCTTTGGAGGATGTCACTGTGAGAGGGCCATGGGGAGCTGGAAACTGGCCTAGACATCGTGAGATCTATGCTTGCTCTTAACTTGCCTTTTAACTCCTTTTTAATGGCCCATAACCATGAGTACTAAGATTTTCAATGCGATCTGTACATCCTCTGAGCACATTACTGATCTTGGAGACCCACACACTTTTTACCAGAAGCAAGAGCAGACATTCCTGGGGACTATTTACTAATATATAATGACTAAGTGTGGTTGAGCTCAGAAATGCAAGAGTGATTTGACACATAATTTCAAGGGTAAAAGGAAAACACATGTTCATTTCAGGAGAGCAAGACATGCTTGGAGAAACAAACAAAATCCATTATTGAGAAATACCTAGAGCTGACTCATTACTCAAAAGGCATCCTTCAACTTGATTAAGGATGTCTATGAAGAAATTCATAAGTAGCATCATTCATGACAGTGAATAGTGACTGTTTTCCCTCTAAGAGTAGGAGCCAGGGAAGATGTTGGTTTTTGCCTAGTCTATTTACTGTAGTGCAAGTTTGAGCCAGTAGAATGAGGGAAAAGGAGGACAAGGAAGAGGGATAATAGGACAAATTAATGAAACCTAGATTAGAAAAAAATAATTAAAATTATCTTTATGTTGCAAGGCATCATGACTACCTATGTAGAAACCTGAATAAAACCCATAGAAATGCCATGAGAAATGGTAAGTGAACTCAGAGGAGTAAAGGAGACAAGGAGAGAAGAGAGAGAATCAGCTGCATTTCCATATATTACCAACAATTGGATATTGATGTCAAAATTGTCATTTAATAGGCTGTAGAGGAGACTTAGTGATTAAGAGCACAGACTGCTCTTCCAGAGGACTTTAATTCTAGCTCCAAGGGGTCCAACACCTTCTTCTGGTTTATGCAGGTACCTACATGCTTGTACACAACACAACACAATACAACACACACACACGTTTTTAAAAACCAGAGCGATAAACCCCCACATTATTTTTTTTTCATTTTTGGCTATTTCCCTTGTTTAAAGGTACAATCACTGAGTTAAATGGCTATATTTCCATCAGAGCAGGATTGTGTCTGGCTGCAAGTCCAGCTCTTAGATGGTGGAGGCTGGAGGATCAAGAATTCAAAGTCAGTCTTGGATGTATAGAGAGTTCAAGCTCAGCCTGGGTTCCATGAAACTCTGTCTCAACACACAAAAATTAACCCAGAAATAATGCCAGCAACAAAAATGTCATGCCTAGGTCTCAAAACCTGCAGAAATAAAATTGTTCCAGGTACTTTTACTTCCATACGCTCTCTGCCAACTGACATATCTATCAGCCTTTTATGAGCATTCTCCTTTTCATTCAAACTCATCAGCACAGCTATTAAATATCTTAATTAGCTCATTTAAATTTCACAAGAGCACTGACCTTTATGTTTTTCAACAGTGTGATATTTTGTGCCATTCTGGATGTTCATTCAATATTTATTAAACAAAATAATTATATCTAACTTACTTAAATTGGCAGATGCAATATTGTTGAAAGTTCACTTCAGTACTGTAGCTATAAATTAATGTCTCCATGGATTTTTCCATATATTATGGAAACTGATCATTATCATTCTTTGTTATTTGGGATAATGCATTTCTAGATATGAGTGGATTGCCATGTATTTTAAATGTATTGCTGTGTTTTATTTATTTTGTCTTAGTTAACTCTTCTGTTCTGCCCTCTGAGAGATAAGATCATATTCCATAATTCATATTCAATTGTATAAGAAGGTAAATTTTATCAGTTCTGCATTGCAACATTAACCAGTAATTGACATGTGCAATGAGATCCTTTTATCCTCAGATCAATTTACAAAAAAATGCCTAGGGACACACACATGATGCCCATGTGTGCACCATGGCCTAACCAGGACAACAGATCTTCTTGAGCTTGGTAAAGTGAAGTTGAGATTTCAGGTGTGCACCACCTGTCTGTAGGTAGATGAGGAGAGGAGGGGCAGTTCATGTAAAGGAAGTGGTATAAGCACATGGATAATTCTGAGAGCCGTGCTCCAGGGACAGCAGTCATTTGGGTTGGATCATGGATGCAATGAGGAGAGAGGCAAGAGCAAAAAGGGAACCTAATGTCCCAGGAAGGAAAGAAGTCAGAAGTACAGCTCTCAGGAGACCCTGAGCAATACCATTGGCTGAATGAGAGGGTGGCATACTGAGGCTTCTGGGCCCACATGGAGTGGGGCAGGATGATACAGACTGAGGCTGTGGTGATGGAGTCTGTTTCTTAAGGGTTCTGACACCTGACAGGGGAAGGATGGAGAGGAGGGGGGACTGCGTGTGTGTGTGGAGAAATGTTTTGTCAAATCATCGGCCATCTTGACATATCTGGGAGGAGGGGATCTCAGTTGAGGAATTGCCTCAAACAGATTGGCCTGAGGCTATGTGGGGAGCATTTTCTTGATTAATAATTGATGTGGGAGGGCTCAGTTCACTACGCGTGATGTCATCACCAGGCTGGTGGCTTTCTAAGATTAGCAAGTCTTAAGAGCAAGCCAGTAAGTAGTTGCCATTGTTCCTTCGTAGTTCCTGCCTCTGCTTCTGTTTCACGTCCTGTCCTGATTTTCCTCGGTGATGATCCATGATCAGGTCATATAAGCCAATAAATCCATTCCTTCCCAAGTTACTTTGGTCAGTGTTTGAGCACAGCAAGAGCGACTCAAACCAGGGCAATAACTTCCTTGAATTCTCCAGTCACCTTTGCCTAGGCAGTCCTCACAGTTCTGGCCTTCTCTTGTATTCCGTGCTGGATCTGTGTCCCACTTTGTGGTTGAGATGAGTTGCTTTCTCTTGAGACAAAGCAGGCTGAAAAAGAATTAGAGGAGCCACTAGGAGAAGCACGATGCCCAGAGAACAGCCGACGGAGCAGCCTCGTTTCTCTAGAAAGGACGTCCATGAGCTGTGGCTACGAATTCCAGTAAGAGATTGCATTAAATTGACCAGATGTCCTCAACGTGTTCTGGGAAAGTAAAGCCCTAGGGAAGGGCTTAGGAAAGGCCACCAGGGACCGCTAACTGTGACAATAACTGATTGGCTTGATAATTGTCTTCCAGTTGCACAGATGTTTCCATTGATAGGAAATATAAAGGCCATTGGTCTAATCAGGCCACCATGAGCTAGGCTGGATACGGTACACAGCACTGTTTATAGCCTCTGTTGTGGTCCCTCAGATTCCCACAAGGGACAACTGCCAATATAGTCATTCATGAGGGTCTCTTGCCTCTGTGTTAAATACCACCAGCCTTTTATCCTTTTTAAATTTGTTTATTTGTATTTTCTGTGTGTGAGTGTCTTACTTGCAAGTGTGTAAGTCCACCAAAATCAAAGCAGTGCCTGGGGAGGCCGGAGTGTTAGATCACCTGGAAATAGGTGACTTTGAGAGGTCATGTGGGTGCTGGGAATTGAACCTGGGTCCACAGCAAGAGAAGCCAGTGTTCTTAATCACTCTCCTTGAGCCATCTCTCCAGCCCCTAGACTTTTATTCTTGTTGAAATCCCACACCAAGGAGACCCATCAGGCCTCCTGATTAAAAAAAAAAAAAAAAAAAAAAAGGATGGCACCAATAAAGCGTTCACTGATTGTTTGGGCCTTTTACTTCCAAGTTTGGTGGGAACACATATTTTCTGTGGAATAATCTTTGTAAATATGTATTGCTTTTATCGTTAATAAAAATCTGATTGGTCAATAGCTATGCTGGATTTTGGGGGCAGAGAAAATGCTGGGAAGAAGGACAGAGTCTGAGGAGTCGTAAGCCTGACTCAGAGGAAGCAGGACATGCAGAAGAAGAGGTGACAGGCCATGAACCACATAGTAGACCTAGGTAAGAATTATGGGTTAATTTAAAATGCAAGGGTCAGCTAGTAACCAGCCTGAGCAATCAACCTAGCATTTCTAATTAATATCAAGTCTCTGTGTTGGTTATCTGGGAACTGGTGGGTGGGAAAGAAAAGGCTGGCTGCACATATTGGCTCTGGTGATATTGACATCATGCACTGAGTCTGCCTGGCAAGCAAGAAGACACCACCTCTGAATGTTGTGACCAGTCAAATCAGCTTTGGCAAATCCCACCTGTAGCTTAGTTCTGAAAACCAAATCAACTTTCAGAAAGTCACGAGGCTGTACATAAAGAAGGCTTTGAAGTTCATTATGAGTACGGCCCACTGCTCAGCAGAGCCCGTGGTCACATGAGCACAGTCACTCAAATCCACAAGCACCACCCAAAACCTTCCAACCATTCACTCTTTCAATATAATTCCCAGGTGACTGCTCCCCAGCCAGTCTGAGAGTAACCTTGTCCCCAGCATCCGTGCTACATATTGCTGAAACCTTAGGGGACAGGCATTAGTGGAAGAATACAGCTTTACTTAAGGCTATCCCCAAGAGAATGAGACAAGACTTTTGTGTTTCAAATATCCATATCTAGAGCTCATGGACATGAAGGAATTTGATGGGACACTAAAATATGGTGACATTGCCTCTTGGGGGAAGATTGTCCTCTGCACAAGACATGGTCACTGCCTTCTTGAACTGCCAGCAGCTGTGAGTACCCACAGATGACCTGTACAAGACTGGGACCATAATGATTTGCAGTGGACGTGGGGAGGAAGAGGTTCACAAGGCTGTGTCCTCACTCAAAGACTTACAGACAGTTAACTGTTGCTTCGGGAAATAATTTTTCTTCATTAGTGCAGTACCCTGTAAGCTGTAAATACTCCTGTCAGTAATTTTCATTAAACCCATTGGTTGGCCGGGCGGTGGTGGCGCACGCCTTTAATCCCAGCACTTGGGAGGCAGAGGCAGGCGGATCTCAGTGAGTTCGAGACCAGCCTGGTCTACAAGAGCTAGTTCCAGGACAGGGTCCAAAACCACAGAGAAACCCTGTCTCGAAAATCCAAAAAAAAAAAAAAAGAGTTAAACCCATTGGTTGGGGCTAGGGAGATAACTCAGGGGTTAAGAACACTTGTGGCCAGCTGGGCAGTGGTGACTGATGCCTTTAATCCCAGCACTCAGGAGGCAGAGGCAGGTGGATCTCTGTGAGTTCAAGGCCAGCGCCAACCTGGTCTACAGGCTATAGCTACAAAGAAACCTATCTCAAAAACCAAAAAAGATTCTGGCTATTACAAATAATGCTGCTATGAACATAGTTGAACAAATGCTTTTGTCATATGATAGGGCATCTCTTGGGTATATTCCAAAGAGTGGTATTGCTGGGTGCAGGGGTAGGTTGATCCCAATTTTTCTGAGAAACCGCCACACTGATTTCCAAAGTGGTTGCACAAGTTTGCAGTCCCACCAACAATGGATGAGGGTACCCCTTTCTCCACAACCTCTCCAGCAAAGGCTATCCTTAGTGGTTTTGATTTTAGCCATTCTGACAGGTGTAAGATGATATCTCAAAGTTGTTTTGATTTGCATTTCTCTGATCGCTAAGGAGGTTGAGCATGACCTTAAGTATCTTTTGGCCATTTGAACTTCTTCTGTTGAGAATTCTCTGTTCAGTTCAGTGCCCCATTTTTTAATTGGGTTAATTATCATTTTAACGTCTAGTTTCTTGAGTTCTTTATATATTTTGGAGATCAGACCTTTGTCTGTTGCGGGGTTGGTGAAGATCTTCTCCCAGTCAGTAGGCTGCCTTTTTGTCTTAGTGACAGTGTCCTTTGCTTTACAGAAGCTTCTCAGTTTCAGGAGGTCCCATTTATTCAATGTTGCCCTTAATGTCTGTGCTGCTGGGGTTATACATAGGAAGCAATCTCCTGTGCCCATATGTTGTAGGGTACGTCCCATTTTCTCTTCTATCAGGTTGAGTGTGTTCAGAATGATATTGATCTATTGGGAGCTCACCAAGGCCAGCTGGACTGTGACTGAAAAAGCATGGGATAAAACCGGACTCTCTGAACATGGCGGACAATGAGAGCTGATGAGAGGCCAAGGACAATGGCACGGGGTTTTGATCCTACTTTATGTTCTGGCTTTGTGGGAGCCTAGACAGTTTGGATGTTCACCTTCCTAGACCTGGATGGAGGGGGGGGAGGACCTTGGACTTTCCACAGGGCAGGGAACCCTGACTGCTCCTGGGACTGGAGAGGGAGGAGAAGAGGAGTAGAGGAGTGGGGGGAGGGGGAGAGGGGTGGGAGGAGGGGGAGGGAAATGGGAGGCGGGGAGGAGGCGGAAAATTTTTTTTTTCAATAAAAAAAAAGTGGAGGAGAAGACAAAAAAATCGAAAGAAATCAATAAATCCCTTAAATAAAGTAAAAAAAAAACCCAAAAAAGAAAAAAACAAAACAAAACAAAACACTTGTTGCCTTTCTGGTCTCCGTGAGTACCTGCACATATCACACACACACACACACACACACACACACACACACACCAAAAATACACCTTTAAGCTCACTGGGTCAGCTAAATTCCCTGCGGTAGAACCACTTCTTTCTTTCTAAGACTAGTGTTCTATCTAGAGCTAGTAGACGTGTGTTCTTGTCTCTTTGGGGAAAGCTCACCTAAAGGCTCATGCTGTTGTGAGAAGGAAAGGTGAGACGGGGCTGTATCTACTCACGCCTTTATGTTCAGGTGGTGAATGACAGCATCCACAGACTCAGCTTAGAATCCTACAATTTTTAAAGTAGTCTGAGCATCATTATGACATAAAAATGTCTGTACCAAATCATAGCAGCCAGTGGTACTGTCGGTGCTGGATTTGGCTACCTGCGTGCAAAATTAAAAAATTACTACTTGTCAGCCAGAGATGAGTGGAAGTTAGATAGGATTTTCTTAACAACCAAATTAGCAAATGTAGCTGAGTTCTGTTGAGAGGGCTCGTGCTGAGAGGTCGTGTTCTGATTGGTTCCTGAGGTAGGCAGACAGTGAGCTGTGTGTGTGTGTGTGTGTGTGTGTGTGGCAGTTTATGATAATGTGTTCTGTTTTGGAAATGTGGGGAAACTTCATCCTTTACCTCCTCAAGTAGAGGGCAAGAAGTGGGCAGGGTCCACGTCATTCTACCTGCCTGTGCTGGTGGACACAGTTCTGTAACTGTCAACACAACCAGTGGTCAACAACTCCTGGCGGAGACTCTTAAAGAAGAATTACCTTGATTAGGCTGGCCTGTGAGAATGTCTGTGGGAGATTATCTTTGTTTACAATTGATATAGAAAGATGTAGCCCACTGTGGGTAAGCATCCCCTGGGTAGTGGTCCGGACCTCTAGAATCCAGGAGAAATGAGATGAAAGTTAGCAGCCGGTGTGTATTGATTTCTCTCTGCTCTGACTGTGGATGCAAACTGACTGGCTGTTTGGAGGCCCAACCTTCCCCTCAGTGATGGACTGTCACCTGGAATTGTAATCTAAATAAACCCCATTTCCCCTAAGTGTCTTGTAGTCAGGATACTTTATCACAGAAGCGAAACTAGAACACACTGCTTTTTCCAGAGTCCGCCCTCGCCCTTGATGGGAACTCACTGTTCTGGCAGACTGAATTGGATAGAGACTCCTACAAAGCCTTGGTGTTTTCCACAGATCTGGGCTCCGATATTTTACTTCGTGTCACAGGGATATTTACAGAAAAGGTTTTGTTTGTGGCTTCCTATGCTTAATGTTTATTTACCTGAACCTTTAAAAGACTCGTTTTGACCTTGTCTTCCAACTCAATTAGTGGTGTCACTGGAAGAACAAAAACAAAAGCAGACTAAAATAGGTCATTTGTGCATTAAAGTCTTCACGTCCGACAGCCCAATAACAGCCTCCTGAAGGAGACGAGCAAGCTAACAGAGGGGCAAACAGTTCACCCTCTCAGTTAGTTTTAATTTTTTTTTAAAAAAGCAAAATAAACAAAACCAGCCTTGCTGTGCAGAAATGCCTCAACAAGCTTTTAATGACTAAGTCAGGGTGCAGAAGGAAAACACTCCAACATGTCTCCAGCAGCCACTGCTTACTTTAGTGACAATTACACCCAATATTTGTCATATAGGAAGGAATTCATTAGGATAAGTGATTTGAATGTAACCCTCAAAGCCGCTTTAAGTTGCAAGGCTCAATAATTTTAATAAAAATGGATAAACTCGGGAGCCAGGAAGGATGGGATGCTGTGCTGAGAGTGGCTCTGGGAATGCCAGCTTAAGATAATTGAATTTCAGCTAAGCAGGTGAGATGCTCATCCCTATATCCCAGCACTGAGGAAGCTGAGGCTGAAGGACCAACACAAGCGTGACTCCATCAGCACGATAGCCTATCTCAAAAAAATATTTACTAGGAACAAACCACTCTTTTGTTAAGGTTTAATGATTTCTGTGAAGTGTGTTTATTTCATAATTTAACATGAGTAAGTCTGAAAACTAAACTTTGAATTACTCTCGATAGAATTATCATGAAGTTGCATTAGTTCTAGCCCCTCATTGCCTGCAGATCCATGAAACTGCTTCAAAGTATAGGCCCTTCGGTCGCTTGCAACTGAGAGTTAATGGTATTTCTGATCGGTATATAAAATGACCATGCACCAGAGGCTCAGGCTGTGGCCGCCTCATCTTAATAATAATAACAATGATAATCTTCAGCTGGCATTTAAGAGGTTTGGGTTTAGGGCTGGGCTGCACATCCTCTGTCAGAGATGTGACCAATGCAAGTCACTTGGGAATGAGTCTTTGGTGATCTAATGTGTGCAGCCTGAGCATGGGAGATTCACTTCTGAGGGACAGGAGGTTCCTGTTGCCGATGACTTCCATCTTAAAGGTGGCAGAGGAGCCCTGGTTCAATCCCTAGCAACCACATGGTAGCAACAATCATCTGTGATTCCAGTTCCACAACATCCAACGTCCTCTTCTGGCCTCCATGGGCAATAAGCTTGCATGTAGAGTACAAACATGTAGGCAAACTCATACATGTAAAAATAGATATATATTTACATATGTGCATAAAACAAAATATGTGTATCTCCAACCCTGCTTCATAAACTGAAACTCTTTGTTAGCTAGGACCATAACATGGTGAAAGTTCCTCCATTTTGGTTGAATGATGACAACTCCAATAACTGTAAGAATTTTGTTTCTGGAAGTCAAATAACCTCTGTCTCTCAGGTGTTCTCCTCTCCTGCTCCTCAGACCCCAAGTTCCGGCTTCCCAGAAAAGATGTTTCTTATCACCTACCATTCCTTAGCTGACTGCCAACTGGTGATTCCCTATGGGTCCAAAAGACACCTTTTGAATCTCTTTCCCCAAAACCTATAAGGAGCCCATTCTGTCCCATGGGCCTGCACTCTCCTTCAGGGCCCTACCATACTCCTGTCTGTGTATCTACGGATCCCAAAGCCCAAATCCTTCACTTTTCAATGTCAAAGCCACAAATCCTGTTTTGGACTGACGTGATGTTCCTAAAACTCTAGGGGACGTCTCAGGTCACAGTAGGAGGCTGTGTCTTCACACCTGAACCTCAAAGTCTGGAAAGAAAGTTTAGTGTTTATATGTTCTAGTCCCCATTATCTAGCGATGAACAGATAAGTTCGGGAAGAACAGAGCTCCCTGAATCGTGACAAGTGTACACTGTGCTGGTCGGAATGAGCACTACTCCCTGTAGATTTGAATAATGGGGGCACTGTTTGGAGAGGTTCACCATGTGCTGCTTTGCTGGAAGAAGTTCATTGCTGGTGTGGGTGCTGAGCGTTCTTAGCCTCCCTCTCCTTCAGGCTCTCTGTCACTCTCCACATCCTGCTCCTGCCGTCATACACCATCCTCTCAATCCTCCTGCTTCATCCCTCCTAGCTGGAATAACCATTGTGTGCCACCTTGCCCTTCCCAGTTATAAGTTCTCACATTTGATTTGATGCTTAGTAAAGGAACTGGTGTAAGAAGAGGAAGACTGTATGACTAAAAGCTAGTAGTTAAGTCCTGCTCTACCATGTGGCTCCTGGAAATCGAACCTAGGTCATCAGGCTTGGCAGCAAGCTCTTTTACCTGCTGAGCCTCATCTGACCCCGCTTTACAAATATTCTATATTATAGATAGGACCTGATGGAATGACTTCCCAGTGAGAAGACATGATCAAAACTCCAGGAATCAAAGATAATATCATAATAATTCTCAACTAAGAACTGACGAACACAGGTCATAATGAGTTTGAGAAAAACAAAGACCAAATAAAGGCAAAAGACCAACCAAGGGACAAACAGTTTGAGAGCTCCATCGAGTGTCAATGAAATCATTCATATATAGAGATGGTTTATGTCATTTAAAAGAAACAAAAAATATTACCAGGAAATTTTGGTTTGCTTAAAAATTGATCCACATACGAGCAGAATTTGAAAATCATTAACATTGAATGGCTCCCCATCTGGCCCATAGATCCTGCCACCTGAGAAAGCTGATGAGTGATAGCATATGCGGGCATGCTAATTAAAGTTAAATATAGCCTGAGTATGTGTTCTAATGAGAGTCCTGGGGACTGGATAGTCAGGGATGCTTTTCAGAAAAAGCAAAACCAAAGCACAACAGCAAAAGCATGCAATTGCGTCGCTCAGGGTGCAAAGGAAAGCTGTGGAGGGAAGCGAAACTACCGTTAGGGGCTTCTCCAAGGGTCACCTTGGAGGCCTAACTACAACTGATACTGCATGTGCTAGAAGTTCCAGATTGGATGTGGAGAAAGGAATTTGTATGTGATCTGTTTAAACAGGAAGAAAATTTATGGAGATTGGGGGGAAATAAAACAGGGAAAATGTGAAGGCTCCTGGCTCAAATTCTTGAATCAAACCCCTTCAAAAATATTCTCTCTAAATTGTTTATTAATTTAAGTTGTGTTGGGGTTATGCATGTGGCGTGGTGGGCTTGTGCAGGCAAAAGGACAGTGATTTGGAGTTGGTGATCAGCTTCTAACATGTAGATCTTGGGGTCGAACTTGGATCACCAGGCTTAGTCCCAAGCTCCTTTACCTACTGAGCTACATTGTCAGCCCCTTTACAGATATTCTCTGCTGCAGTTAGGACCCTAAGCAAAGGCCTTCCCAGCAAAGGGGAATGAGCAAAATGTAGAGAAACAGAAGCCTGTAATTCCAAATTCTGGTACTTTCTTTTTTTCACAGGACAAAGTTGGGAGAACGTGGAATTTTACATGGGTCAGCCTCTACCATTCATCAAGATGGGCCATGGCTAGGTAAGGAATCAATTACAACTTGATCTACTAGCCAAATCAAAGAGAGTGATCTGCTTTGCTTGAGGACATGAAGCCTTAAGGATTTATTTTCAATAAAATCAGGGGTAAGCATGAAAGGTTCTGTACTCTTGACTCAATTGGCAGAGCCCTTGTCTGGCATGCATGAAGACTGAGAACTATTTCATTTTGGATCCTCCTATTTCTGGAGTGGGGCCATTTTGACTTTTACAACTGCAGATGCTCCAAAGTAGTGTATTCTATTCTGTTCTTGTAACTAGAACCTGGCTGTCCAGAAAAACCACCCCATGAAACTACAGTGTTTTAGGAAGCACTTTGGAATCAGAAATCATGGTCTCCTTGCTAACTGCAAAGAGTACAAAGTCAGAGGCTCCATTCTAGAGAATAATCTGCTTCCTTCCGCTTCCGTATCACATCTGTATCACATCCGCATCACATCCGCATCGCCTCTGTATCACACCTGTATCACTACGTTGTTCTCATCTCATCTCTCTGGTCTACAGTTCCCTAGATCTGCCTCAGGGATCATTAAAGAATCTGGGAAGGAAGTTTGATATTGGCATTTACATCTGCTCAGAGTTGTCAATACACAGTGTTCATGTAGTTTTGCTTGACTCTTATTTATTTACTTCCTTGCTTATTTGCGTGTGTGTAGTGTGTGATGCGCATGTAAATGCACGTGTAATATTGTGCATGCCCCTGTGTGCATTTGCAACAATGTCCTTATTCTCATGTAGGCTGCTGTTCAGTGCTTCTCCTACTGTTTGGCGGAGTTGAGTTATCTGCCTCACATCGCCATGATCTATAGCAAAGTTTACTGCCTGCCAGGCTGGAGGCGTGGGAAGGGTCATGATTGCTCCCTGGAGCAAACACTCAGATCTGAAATCTGACCTGAAAATAAACTCCGCTTGAAGAACATTTCCTTTGTCGTGCAACCTGAGTCTTCTTCCTTCAGCTCAAATACAGGAAGACCTTGGTCATTGTTTGGCCCAGGAAGCAGGGCCATGACCTAGCTCAAAAGGAAGCCCTTGCAGTTGTAGGCTAGCTCTCAAATCAAGTCCTGGGACCTGCTTATCATTGATTGCTTGCATATCTAAAGCACATTAGGCATCCAGAGGAAATAAGTGTCGAATGAATGATTGAGAAAAATCTTCCAGTTTTGGGCGGCACATTCTGGGTTTCCTGGGATTCTTTTTTTCTACTTCCTTTCTCTTGTTCTTCCTCTTCTGCTTCCTGTGTTCTGCACAGGGACACCTGCTCCCTATGGACTCCTGCTCCCTATGCCACCTCCAAGCCTCTTCCTTTGCTCTCTGATAATAGTCATAGTGGCCAGAAAAGATTATATATATATACACAGAGTCAACCGTTCATTCAAATCAGTTCAAACATTATTGCACATATGGGAGCAACGGGCCCTTTCCTTATTTCTTCATTGCCCTATGGCAGAGCTCATTGTGCCTAGGACATATTATGCCAATTCATCTGCCAGTACATTCTACCTTGTATTCAACATCTGTAGAATTTATTGCACGTGTATGCCACAGTACATCTTCAGAGCAGGAAGCAAAGTCAGAAGAGGAGACAGAGCAGACCACAAACCTCTCTACCCACCTTCCAGGCCCTGTTTTCCTCATCTGGGTCTACTTTTCAAAGCTTCCAGAGCATCCTCAATCAGATGGGCACCAAGGGTTCAAACACTTGAACCAGCGGAGACATCTCATATCCAAACTGTGCTATTACTTGTGTACTTTGAGTCAGATTCATTCAGTATAAAATGAACTAAGAATTTGGTGCAGCCTGAAGCATAAACCAGATTTGTCTAAGAGATTCCAGGCAGCCTGCAGGACACTGGCAAGGGCTCCACAGAGGTGCGGCCAGCGTTGGCAACTGGAGCCCAGAAGAAACTGGTGAAGGGGTGACTGGGCCGGAGACTCTACCTGTGGAGTGCTGTTCTTAGGCCAGAGCAGGAATACACCCTGCTGATGCAGAGGGGAAGGGGACTGCCATTGCAGAAGCCCTCCCCAGCAGCAGGGATAGAACCCAGCATCATCCAGAGTAGAGCCAACAACCACTTAGTCCTGCTCTCAACCTTCCTCAGAGTCACTTCCGTTTGCAGCAGGAGAGATTTACTGGAGAGACTCATAACTGGTCAGTGGACTGAGAACAAATGATTGTTGCATGCCTGGCCCTAACTGGGGCGTCTATGTCATCCTGCACCCCCAAGGCTAGGGGAGCATTGAGGAAAAGGGGACAGAAAAATTGTAAGAGCCAAATAACAGGAAGAAGTGCCGGAAAACAGTGCTGCTAGACAGGACACGCTGTGCATACATAGCTCAGCGCAGTCAAGGTTCCCTGCACAAGACTGGGCCCATCCACATTTCATCATGGATGGGCAAGGTTCTCAGGGGAACCCACTCCTCTCTTAGAGCTCTAGGTATTAATGGTGTCTGGGGCAGGAGCCAGTAAATAACCGTATCTTCTGTGCAGCCAGTAAATAGCTCCTCAGTGACGCTCATGCACCTCTAATGAAGTGCGGTGGGGCTAGATTTTTACAGATAATGAAGTTGTAGGAATAGGAAAGGATTTAGTGCAAGGCAGAGGATAACGGGGAGATATGATCAAAGCACCTTATATGCATACATATGAAATTGTGAGAGAATAAATACATTTTTAAAAATAGAAACGTATTTCCCGACACATATTTTCTTGTTCTCCTCATGGCCAGCCTCTGGAACATGGCTTCTGTTTCTCTATGTGTCTCAGATTGCCCCTGGGACAACCAGAGTCCATTTTGACAAGTAAGAACACCTGTTTTATTTCCCCTTCCAACCTGGAAGATGGGTTCTGAATAAAGAGAGGGAAATTAAGTAAATCTAACTTCATTTCCCCATAAAGTGAAGTTAGTTCATAACTGTAGTTCTGATGTTCTGGGAGAAAAAATTCCAATAGTTGTTTCTCTTCTAGCCCCATGGGAATCAGCAATGCGCTCACCTGAAGCTCGCTTGAGCAGCGGTGGTTTTGTAAATGGGCCAATAAAGGGCAGAGAGAATCAAATTGATTAAACCCCAGCTTCAAGGTCAATAGGATGGAACAGAGTGATTGTGTGAAGACAGAGAAAGGCTTATTGAACTTCAAGTACATGGATAATTTAAGACAACAAAAGACCCACGTGCCTTTGGGCTGGCAAACCCTCTGACCGCTGCCTGCTTAGGGCTCTGGCTCCCTTGGCTCGCTGCTCTGGCTGTTTCCTGCCCTTTCTTCTCCGGAAGCTGGGGGGACTCTGCTGGGCTGCCCAGCAGGGTAGGAAAAAATGCTTTCACTTTACAGTCACCTGACCCTTGACCAGGCCAGCAGAAATGCCACAGTCATGGATGCCAAGTGTGGTCCTTCCTCTCCCTTACCCTTCCGCTCCCTTACCCTTCCTTTCTCTTCCTGCCAGTCCCCCTCCCTTTCCTCCCCTTCCCACCTCTTCTCTCTGTCTCTTCCCTTTCCCCTCCATTCGGTTCCCTCCCTTCTCCTCCCCTTTCCTTCCTCTCTGTTTCTTCCCTTCTCTTCTCTTCCCTTCTCCTTTCCATCTCTTATCTCCCCTCCCCTTCCTTTTTTTTCCTTCCCACTCCCTTCCCTTTATTCTCCCCTTAGATACTCTCTCTGCCATGTGCAGTGTGATATTTTTATGAACACAGTCATATAAACAGACTATCTTTAAGTCTGAAATGTTTTCCTTAGTAATCTTCAGGAGCACATCCTTCTATAAACTCATTGATGAATGAATCCCATGTGAAGGACTGGGACTCTGTGCATCCTCTGGGTCCCAACGCCTGGGTCTAATGTAGATGAGCACGTGCTCATAGATCTAAAGTACACTGAAAACATGTTCAATTTTAGTCTTATAGACTGCATTTGGGAGAAATACCAGAAATCTCAACCCCAGTGGAGGCACACTCAGATATAGAGCAGAGGTAGTGGCAAGGAAGAGGAAAAGGGAAGAACTGTGCTTAAGACGCAGTCTTGCTGTTTGTGGCCCTCTGGGCTAGTGATTTTTTCTAGTCGCCTCTCTTAGTTAGGGTTTTGTTGTGCAAGATCGGTTCTTTCCCTGGGTCTCTTTCAGGGCATATCTCCTGATAAATCTCTTCTCTTTCTAACTCCATCTCAGCATTTGAATGCTTAGTCTCCAGTCACGGGCACTATTTGAGGTGGTTTAAGTAGCAGATTTGCTGGAGGAAGTATATGACAGAGGGACAGGCTTTCAGAACAAAAGATCCAGGCTACTTCCAGTTCATTCTTTCCGTGTCAGGCTACTTCTAGCTCAATCTTTCCACGTCATGCTTGTGGTTCAAGATATGAACGGTGCTCAGTTTCTGGTTCCTGCCACCTTGACTGCTCCTTGTTGCCACGCTTGCCCTCCACCATCAGTGACTCTTATCTCTCAGGAACTGGAAACCCAAACAACCTTTCCTTTTATATGTCGTCTTGATTGTTGTGTTTTTTCATAGCAACAGGGGAAAGTGATTAACTACAGCAACATAAGGAAAATCAACAAATCTAAGACTTGGCCTAGAGACCCAGGCATGACACTCTCCAGAACTCGGAAGGCGTACCTCCTAAAAGTTCTGTAACCTTCCCAAACAATGCCACCAGCTGGGGACCAAATGTTCAGACACGTTAATCTATGAGGGATATTTCTCATTCGAACCATTATAGACTGTAGTTTTCTTTTTTTTCTTTTTCTTTCTTTTTTTTTTTTTTTGGTTTTTCAAGACAGGGTTTCTCTGAGGTTTTTGGAGCCTGTCCTGTAGACCAGGCTGGTCTCGAACTCACAGAGATCCGCCTGCCTCTGCCTCCGCCTGCCTCTGCCTCCTGAGTGCTGGGACTAAAGGCGTGCGCCACCACCGCCCGGCTAGACTGTAGTTTTCAACCCTGGTTTTCAAAAGAAATTTTAAAAAAAGAAAGGGGGGGGGTGAGAAAAAAGATACCTTCCTTAATTCTCCTCCTCTTCCTCTTCCTCTCCCTCCTCTTGTCTCTTCTCCTTCTCCTCATCCCTCTGGAAACTTAACCCAGGACCTTGAGCTTAGCAAGCCCTTTTCCACTGAGCTACATGTGACCCCACTGTTGACATTTTATACATTTATTTGTGAAAAGTGTTGCAATGAAGCATAAATTTTTTTCTAGCAACTATCCGGGCACTTTAAAGCTCTATTTATTTGGCTCTAAGTTAATTTATGTATCCTGCTTTCATACCGTGTTAATGAATTTTCACTGTTGGGCACAGGTTGCTGTAAAGGAAACAGGATCCTTGAATATCACAAGGCAATCCATTAGTTCTTGTCAGGATGGTTTCAGAAAAATAGTAAATATTTTGAAAGCCATTCAGTTTCAAGTTTGGATATATAGTTCTATTTTGTGAATATTTGTTTTGCTTTTTTACTGACTTGAAAGTCAGACTTACATAAATATTGGATCTTTTCTGGGGAATTTCACACTGTCCAGACTATGACGAAGGTGGTAACTAGTTGCCATGGAGATGATTTCCAAAATTCCATTTAGGTTTGGGATTCTATTAGGAAATGAGATCAAAAATAAATGAATTTTTCATAACACCCTTCAGTGTCAAAGCCAACCTTTAAACTGACCTCATTGTATTATCAATGGAATTATCTAGATATAATTACTTGTGCTGGTAATGAAAAGTCTTTGGATATTAATACTTACTCTTAGCTGTGTGGAATGCATAACTAGAAAAGCTGTTCACCATATTCAGCATTAAAATCTCAGTTCTTTGCAGAGAGAAAAACTAGAAGATTGGTACCTGGAGTGTAGTAGTTTGACTTAAATGGTCCCCATAATCTCAAAGGGAGTGGCACTATTAGGAGGTGTGGCTTTGTTGGAGTGGGTGTGACCTTGTTGAAGGAAGTACATCACTGCAGGGGCGGGCTTTCAGGTCTCCTATGTTCAAGATACCACCCTGTGTTTCAGCTAACTTCCTGTGGCCTGGAGGATATGTAGGACTCTTAGCTACTTCTCCAGCATCCATCATTGTGTCTGCCTGCATGCCACCATGGTCCCTGCCATGATGATAATGGACTGAACCTCTGAAATTGTAAGCGAGCCACCCCAATTAAATGTTTTCATATATTAGGGTTGCTGTGGTCACGATGTCTCTTCCTAGAAATAAAACCCTAACTGAAACATAGAGGCTGTCTGAATGTTCTTAGGTATCTTCATGTTGGTTTTGGAGAGCTGAGAACTAAATCTCAGCCCTTGGTCATACCAGGCAGGTGCTCTACCACTGAATTATAGAGTTCTATCTTTACACATTGTGTGGAAAGGAGAAACCATAAACACAAGAGGTGACACAAGCCTTTATCCCAGCCCTCAAGAGGCAGAGGCAGGCAGATCTCAGTGAGTTCAAAACAACAACACCCAAAGAGAGTTTTCCCTTCTGTATTCTCTGTGTAGAGCAATGGAAAGGAAGGTGGATTATAAAATTAGGTTCAAATTCTGGATCTGTGTCATTGTCTTTTTCATAGCTGTTAGATCTGGGAAATTGTCCAGTTACAATTTTATATCAGGCAATGAATATTTTTTATTTTATGTATGTTCCATGTGGTAGTAAAGCAGAAAATGATTTGTTATTTACCTGAAATTAGAATGTCGCTGAGCATCTGCTATTTTCCTTAGTAGCCCTTCCAAATATAGATGTCAGAATCTTTCCAAGTCTTGGTATTTTTATGCATTAGTTTGTTTTACTAGTGTTTATATTTATCTGTTCATTTTTATTTTGTTTTATGGTTCTGAGGGTCAAACCAAAGTTCTTGGGCATCAAAGGACAGAACTTCCCCCTGGGGTTACATCTCCAGACCTCAGTTTTTGAAGATGAGATCTTGCTATCTATCCTAGGTTGACTTTGAACTCATGACCCTCTTGCTGGCACCTCTTCACTGATAGGATTAAAGGCATGCACTGCCATGCCTGACTGATATTCATTTTAGTCTCAGTAATTCATTCTTCTGATAAAATTTTACAAGGTTAGAAAATGTTTGTGTCTAAAGAAAGTAGGCTCCAACTGTTAGTGGCTGGACATAAGAGATGGTTTTCTTGTTCACGACCTATCCAGGAGATCAGGTATATATATATATATATATATATATATATATATATATATATATATATGTGTGTGTGTGTGTGTGTGTGTGTGTGTGTGTGTATAAAATAGTGCAGAAATATGATTCCTTTGTTATGAATTTTTGCCATTCTCAAAATGTGTTCTTACAATGGGGGATAGCTAAGTTGGTGATGTGATTTCTTTGTAAGCAAGAAATCTAGAATCTGATACCCAGAAACCCATGTGAAAAGCTGGGTGTGGGACCACATACCTGTAATTGTGGTAGAGAGGCAGAGAGGTGAATCCCTGAGGTCCCTGGACTACTGAGTTCAAGCCAGTGAGAGACCCTGTTTCAAAGTGAGTGTGTATGTCAGTCTTCTGACTTTCATACACATATACACATGAACACCCATATAAACAGAAGTATACTTGTGCACAAAATGCTCTCAGGAAAATAGTGAAACAGAAAACCTCCTATTAGTAAGGACAAGTGTGGTTAACATCTACACACAAGTTGCTAGAAGATTTTAAACTAACCACTATCCCCCCCTCAAAAAAAAAATGGCTTACAGGAGTCTCTTCTGTCACACATTATTGTTTAGCTCATCTATCCATCTCTCCTCTCACGCATGCTCTAGCCTCTATTAGCCACATGGGAAACACAATAATGAGCAAGCTGGATAAATTACTCCCTTCAGAAAGTTCATTCCTCATGGGGAGAAATAGAAAACCAATAAATGAATGGCAAGAAGTACAGATCAGGTTCTGGGAAGAAATGTAGAATAGTTTGGTTCCCAGCACTGATGCTCACAAGCTCTTGGTAACTCCTCTTTCAAGGGGACCCAACACTCTCTTCTGGCCTCAACTGGCACTGCATCCACGTGGCATAGATTCAGACAAGCAAGCACACTTATACACATGAAAATATTAAAAATGAAAACAATGTGGACACCTTCGGTGACCTCTTAAGATGCAGAGATGCATCAAGGACCGTCAAGCCACGTCCCGTGACTTGTGACTTGAATAATCTCAAACTAGGTCAATGTAGAGTGGGAGAGAAACAGAAGCGGAGAGACAGGTATCTCTGTAATGGTTTCAATAAATTAGAGAAAACAAACGGTTATTTCTTGAAAAGAAATTTGAGTTGTCCACCAATCTGTTTCCACTCATTCCCAATCATTTTATGTCTTGTCTTTATTGGTCTAAGAGTGACTGCTATTTTAGTTGTTTGTTTGTTTCAAGGTCATTACAAAAAAAGGCCTGGAGTAGTAGCTACCTTTATTCGCTTGGCTGAGACCTATCAAGAGGGGAAGCTATTCACTGGCCATTTAAAACCCTGTAACTCCAAGTCCATTACACAGATTGCTGAAAGCCTTGAATGCCACGCCTCCCCACTCCGTGGGCAGACTAAATGAGTGAACGTATAGGTTCTACTTCTTCCAGACAGGGTGGGAAGGAGAGTAAGGGATGGGGTGACTAAATGAGCCCCTTACATTAGAATTCACTGGAAAAGTCATCAGGTGTAAACAGAGAAGGTGTAGACAAAGGGCTTTTTGCAGATCTCCTGTTTACCCAGAAGGCACCCTGCAGGTTACCCGCCAGGAGTTCACCTTCCTGGTTGGTTTACACAGGAAAAGAAAGGCCCCCTGACAAACACCAGTCTGCAGTTTGTTCAGCTGTGAGATTTCCATTAACCAAACAGAAGTCCTCCGGCACAGGGCACACATTGCGTGTTTGCTCAGCTCGCATGCAGTGGCATCTCGTCAAGGCCCACCGTTGTCTGCAAGGCCCTTCAAAGTCCTAAGTCCACAAGAGAGCAAACAGTTTGCCTAGTCATTACAGTCAGTCTCGGTTTTTATGAAGCAGCTATGAATGTCAGCAGTCGCCAGCTGAAGTGAATCTCAATGAAACCACACATAGCATGGTGGTTAACTATTTCCCATCAACGGCTTTCTCTCTGCCAAACTGTTGAAAATGACATGGGTATATTGGGATGTCTTTGAGAACTGTGGAGTCTGGAGGGAATCAAGAGTCCCAGATGCTAGACGGCCCAAGCTGAAGCCTTGCACTTTCTTGTCTCACAAATTTGAAGAATAAAATGTTCAGACCAAAGAGGATAAGTTTTAGAGAGAAGTTTATTATGGATTTATAAGTGGGAACTTAAGGGGGCCCCTCTCGTGGAAGTGTAAAGTGCCTGTACAGCAAAATGGGTCACGGGAAATAGGGTACCACTGAGCGAGCATCGCTGCCTTGGAGCTAATAAGGCTTTATTGAATGGAATAAGGGGGGCTGGGAATATGCAGGACAGTCAATCCCCATTCTTGGTGCCAATGTGCCTCAGGTTGGATTCACATCCTCTGTATGGTGTCTAGGAGAGAGGTACACGAAGAAAAGAAGTAATGAAAAGTCTGCCCCAAACCCCCTGCTTTCTGGCATCCCCATATTCTGACTATGGCGAAACCAGAAGATGGTGTTTTGGCTTAAACATTTTGACTACTGAAATGTAGTCCTTTGACCCCAAAGACATTCCTAGCTTTTAGTGAAGAAAGACATTGGGCGGTTTTCCAGTATGGAGAGAAATGGATTCCTCACCTTTTGTTAAGGTGCTTTTCCCCAGGTGTAACCATAAACATTCTCCTTCAAAGCGCCACGGAACACACCATGGGAATGTATCTGTAGTAGTGATTATGCGCAAGGCCTGCCATGAAGAACCCTCGCCTGCCTGTTTTGTCATTTGATTGGAGCAAATGTCATGATGATGATTGCATTTACTTATGAGAAAACTAATTACCAAAAATGGTTCCAGAATTTTCCTTGGGGTCTTTTATCTAGTGAGGAGAAGCGGATTACAGCTGCTCAGAGTTCTGGCTCCAGGGTTGTCAGTTTTCTCAGTCTTTGTCTTCATTTTTATCTTCTGGGTCCTTGAGTCTTCAAATCAAGTCCAGAGCAGGTGTTTTACTCTGCTTTTTGTTGCTGGGACAAACACCAGAGCAAAAAGCAAGTTGAGGAGGAAAGTCAAGGCAGGAACTCAAAGCGAGAAGCTGGAGGAGGGGCTGAAGCAGAGGCCACCCACCTAGGGATGCTACTTACTGCTTTGCCCATAGCGTGCCCTGCCTGCCTTCTTATAGAACCCAGGACCACTTGCCCAGGGATGGCAGCCCCCCTCAGGAATCTGGGCTCTCCCACACTAATCATCAACCAAGGAAATGTCCCCCCCCCACACACACACACACATGCCCACAGGCCAGATTTTATTGAGGTTCCCTCTTCCCATGTGACTCTAGCGTGTATCAAAGGGAAAATACTAGCCAGAACAGCTGGGTATGGTGGCACATGCCTATAATCCCAACACCAGGGACAGGAAAAAGGCAAGATATGCCTATAATCCCAACACCAGGGACCGGAAAAAGGCAGGAGGACTGCAAGTTTCAGGCCATTTAAGGCTACAGAGAAAGTTTGAGACTAGCCCAGACTACAGTGAGATCTTGTCTGTAAACAAATATATGATCTACATAGCAGCAGGAGCCCTGGTTCCTGTCCCCAGGCAGCATCTCCGGCTTCATACAGACCCTTAGCTCCTGACCAGGCCCCTTAAGCAAGATCTGTCCTTCACACTCAAGTTTCAGAAGCACTGGGCGAGATGTGGCACTTTCTTATTCCAGCCAGTTGTCAGAACACAGTGACCTTTGAAGCTGAGTATCAAGCCCCAAAGGGAAACAGGCCATATTTCTTAAGGCATTCTAAGGGTCTGAAGATGAATCTTTTTATATTTATCTCTTGAAAAACTGCTCTTTTTTGTATGAATTCAATTATATTCACAATTACATAGATTCCTAATCAGGGAAAGGGAGAATGTGTCAATGTCCCTTTGTACTAGTATGACAGGTAATTTGGGGTGGCAAGCAACCCACTGCTTGAATTAACTATTGAACTAACTAATATAACTAACTAACTAGAACTTCTTTTTGATGTAAACATTTAAGCTGAATGTTCAATGTCAAGTATATGCTTCTAAAATTAACGGCTCCCCCATCATGCCCTGCGCCACTGCACAATGGATAGTGTTCGCTATCCCTGAGACAAATTACCTATTGGAAATCAATGCTATGTTCAATCACTTTGCTGATGACCAGTTAGATGAGACTGGATAAATCACTCTAATTGCTTCTCTTCTGATTTTCCTTGGCAACTTTAGATCAGATTTTTTGAGGCAGCTTGTCCACATTTCACCAGAGAACTGGGTTTTGAAGTCAGTGAAGGGAAAAAGTGAATTCCCATCCAAGCTGTGTCCTGGTTCCTCACTGTTTGGCGACTGGCATCCTCAGGGCCCTTCACTGCTCTTAAGGTGACTGTTTCTTCTTATCATTAGCAAGAAACTTCAGAAACCTGGTCAACAACAATCCTGAACAGCCCCAGAAGGAAGCATGGGTCACAGAATGCCCAGGACAGGCTGATGCACTGCCAGAGACCCGAGGAATAATCTCTGGGCTAAAAGACTTGGGGTGGGTGGCCTGCACTTATGGGCTTCCTGATAAGAGAATCTTGAGAATCTAGGAAATTACCCGTGGCCTTTCTTGCAGTGTGAGTTTTCTTCTAATCTAACTTCTTGCAGACCCCCCCCGCCCCACCTGCAGTGGAATCAGGGCTCTTTGATTTGTACTCAGGACCAAGGTTTAATCTGTTTCCTGCCCCCAAAAGTTCAGTCTGTGTGCACAAGAGAGATCTGATACAGGACCCGGAGCTCGGGAGCAAGGGATGCCTCAGCTTTGAGAAACACAAGGATAACATCAGAAAACTGTCATGTGGGCTCGTAACAAGAGGGAAGCGAAGTGTACGGGTATGGATGTGTTCATGGGTTTGTGCTTGCATGCGCATGTGTGGTGTAGGGCAGTAGATACTGCCTTCTACTCATTTGAGGATCAGGCTGGCATGGGTGTGTGGTGGTTTAAATTCAAAACAAGAAAGGGAGGCGACAGCAAAGCCAACTAGTTTGCTTTCTGTTGCTGTGATAATCTACCCTGAGCAAAAGCAACTAAGGCTTACACATCCAGGTCTCCAATCCATCACTGAGGGAAGTCAGGGTAGAAACTCATGCCAAGGACTTGGAGACAGGAGTGCTGCTTGCTGGTTACTCCAGGCTCACTTGCAGACTCATGCTTAGAGAGCTATCTTATCCAGCCCAGGACATCTATCTGGATGATGCTGCCCACAGTGAGCTGGGCTCAGCCGCATCGGTTAGCAGTCCAGACAGTCTCCCACAGACATAGCTCAGGCCATTCTCATCTGGACAACTCTTCAGTCCCTCCCGTGACTCTAGGCTGTGTCACCAGAACTGAGAAGCCAGAACCATGAAACACAGGCAGGGTCAGGGACACAGGCTCCCTGTCGGCCACGGGGCCTTCTAGGCTCTCTGCTCTCATGTCCGGTGGGGTTCAGAGACTGAAGACACAGGATTGTTCAGGAATTCTCCCAGGCCAGATTTCCTGGGATTGAAACTGAGACCCAGAATCTTCCGCCTCACAAGACTCTTATGTGCCTGTGCATTCCACAGAAGGCACGTGGAGGTCAGAAGGCAACTTGTGAGCTGAACTCTCACCTACTGTGTGTGTTTGGGACCTGAACTTAGGTTGTTAGTCTTGGCAATAAGCGCCTTTACTCACTGAGCCATCTTGCTAGTCTTTTCTTAGTTTTGTTTCTTTGTTTTGTTTTCTTTAGTTTATTTAACAGCAATAGAAAATAACATACCACGACGTTCATGATCCCTGATCCAGATCTATAATGTAACTAATTCTCCACACTGCCCACCCCGGCTTTACTATTGGACGTAATGTACAGACTGAGGTGATTGCACCAGCAGGGAGAGAAGAGGGGTCAGTGAAGAGCCGCAAGCCCTGATTCTCGGGTAACCCCTTGGCTGCTGCTTTGCCTGTTTAACACTGTGCTCGGACATGCCACATGGCTGATTTAGCCACAGCCTGAAGTATTCCACTGTTCCCGATTGCCAGTAAGGAGTATGTGGCCAATCTCTGGAAGGGACCGAAGGAGCATGGGTAGTTCTCACCCAAGAAAATAGAAATTCTTTATGGCCTACGCTTCCTTTCAGATACCAGTGGTGTCTGATTGGATTTATAACTTGTCAACGAAACAAAATAATGTGTTGGAAAAGCAGGCTCCCGAGGACTGTGGTTTTACTGAGACCAGAGTGTTTAGTGAACCCCTCTGGGGGAACAGAGGAAGAGGCTTAGCTCTATCCCCCCCTGCACGGCTGCCAGCTCAGGGCAGGACCCTGAGGCTCCTGGCTGCAAAGCCCCAGCTGGCAGACTTGAGCACATTAAGCAATTGGAGGTGGTGTGGTTTGAATGAGACATGGCTAAATAGATGTGTGCATTGCACACTTGGCCCCAGCTGGTGGCGCTGTTTTGGAACGTTGTGAAGCCTCTCTGGAAGAAAGGGGTTACTGGGGGCCGATGTTGAGGTTTTATGAAAGCCCTTCCAGTCCCAGTTCATTCCTGCTCCCTAACTGCGGACTGATGAGAGCCATGGGCCCACTTGTACTCCTGCCTTCCTGTCTTCCCCACTCCGAGGGACCTGTTTCCATCTTTAAGCCAAGGAAGCAAAATAAGTTGTTTCTCCTTTAAGCTACTTTTTGTACTGTTCTTTTTTCTTTCTTTTTTGGATCACAGCAAGAAAAGTAACTAATTCAGCAGAACCTAAAGGAAGGTCTCCTGCCAAGCCTGGCCCTCATGAACATGGTGGGCGCCAGCATTCCTGTGTGTGAGACTCTCGCCAGCATCTCATGCGTACTCCATCCAGAACAGTCTGCACAACGCAAAGCCGAAGCAGAGCCGGTGTTTCTGAGTGCTACACTGGCGCGAAGTCAGCGGCTACCTCCAGAGCAGAAGTAACAGAGCTCGAGCGAGCCCTCAGCCTGTTAGAAATAGTGGCGTCTAGGGATAGGAGGAACCTGCGGCTTTGTTGCTTTCCCCTATTGAATTTCTCTGGAAAATAGTTGAGGTCAGCATATGTTTTGTATCACTCGTGTGGAACGCAGCAAAGCGCGGGGCGGTGGCCACTTTAGCATGAGCCTTGGGTGAAGGAATAAATTTTACTCTCCCTTTATGCTATGGGCAATGTGTTAACATGCCTCGGGCTGAATTGCCCTTGACTTAAAACACCTGAAGGCAATAAATCCACGTTGTATCAGGTGACTCATGGGAAAGGCATGCTTCCCTCCCCCCACCCCAATCCTCCTCTTCCATTGGTCCATGAGTGCCTAAGTCAGTCACCATCACTTGAAGGCTTATTGAAAACAGACTGCCGTGTTTTTCTGACTTAGTGAAGTCTGGTCTGTCATGCCGCCTGCGTATTCGCATAGCAGAGGAAGTCCCAAGATCATCGCAGCTCTGGGGTCACCTGCTAAGCATCCCTGTCCTAAGGGGCTAGGGTTGCAGATCATGGGGACAGTGTTCCCTGGCACCACATAAACCTGACACAGTGGCACATACCCCTAAGCCTAGAACTCAGGAGAGGGAGGAGCCAGAAGGGGCAGAGGAGGTGGTAGTCAAAGGAGCAGAAAGTCAAAGTAACACTCTACTGTTTAGCAAGGTCAAGGCCTGCTTGACCTACGTGAGACCCTAAATAATAAACAAATAAAGAAATAAGTAAATTCACTGTCCTAACCAGGACAATTAGACTCTTTTAAACCAATGACTACTCATGGGATTCTCTCCTCAGGGACATTTCTGGGGGCCCTACATATTAGTTGAAGGTTCACAATCTTAGGCCAAATTTCCAAACCTCTCTTAAGATCCAGTAGATTCTCTTCCCTAAGTTCTACTGAAACTCACTAGACTGCTGTCTCCCTCCCCATCCCTTGTGATGCCACTGCTCAGTGTCATGGCTCCCCTGGTCCCCTTCCACTGCCCCTGCTTGAGCCCTGCACTGTGAACCTCTGCCTGCAGACCAAACATCACTCTTCTGTCCCTGCCAGACACAGACCCTGGTCTTTCTCTCCTTCTTACGGCTTGCTCACTGCCACAACAAAACTCCGCTTGGTTCCTCTTAAAAAACTGCACAGCGTGCAGTGCCGGTACCTGAAGGATGCTGTGTTAGCCAATGGCTGAGTCTACAAAGAAATGTGGGCAGAGAGAAAGGCACATACTCTAATCCATGGCTGATGGAAGATGCTGACTGTAAACCTGATGGAATTTGGTGGCACCTAGAAACACATCCCTAGGCATGTCTGTGAGGGAGTCCCCAAGGGGGTTAGCTGAGTAGGAATGACCCACCTTTTCAGCCTGCACTGAATGAAAAGGAGAAACTGAGCTGAGCCATATTCATCTCTCTCTGCTTCCCGACTGAATGTAAAGTGACCGACTACCCCAAGCTCCTATGGCGAAGCTCTCCTTGTAAGACAAAACAAGCTCCTCCTTCCTTGAGTTATTTTATTAGAGCAAGAACAGTTATTCAGGGGCTGCAGTTAAGAACTCTTACCACTCTTGCTGGTGACCCAAGTTCAGTTCCCAGCACCCATATCAGCACTCACAAGCACCGGTATGCCACCCCAGCTCCAGGGAACCTGACTTCTGCAGACACTTCTCTGATGTGCACAAGTGGACATGTGCACATACACACACGCATAATTCAATAAGACATATCTGGGGGTGATGGTGCATACCTTTTAAATCCCACCACTTGAGAAGCAGAGGTGGCAGAGAGGCAGATCTCTGTGAAGGAGGCCAGCTGCTCTACATAGTGATTTCCGGGCCAGCCAGGGCTACATAGTGAAAGTCTGTCTCAATACGTAAGTAAGTAGATAAATAAATAAATAAGTAAATAAGATTTTTTTTTAAACAAGGACAGTATTGCATCATTGTTTTCAGCTGTGGAATAGCTCATGCTTGCAAGAAATATCACATTTCTTTATTTAAGAATTCATTTAATATGGTATATAAAATGGTAGGAAGTTTATGTGTAGAAACCTTCAGGTAAAAGCACATGCCACACAAGGCTGATGACCTGAGCTTGATCTCTAGATCCACAGAAAGGCAAGACAGAAGTGACTCCATGAATTTGTCCTCTGACCTAATTTACTCATGTGCACACACATATACACACGTACACACATGCACACATACACACACTCCCCAAATAATAATATTTTAAAGAGTCATTTTATTTTTAATCATATGCATACATGTGTGAGGGTACACACATGTGTATGTAGGTGTCTGCAGAAGCCAGAGAGGGCATCAGATCTCCTGGAGCTAGAGCGACAGGCAGTTGTGAGCTGCCCAGTAGATGTGGGCACTGGGAGTGCCCCCCCCCCACCAGTGTACTGGAAGAGCAGCAAGCACTCACCACTACTGAGTCATTTCACCAGCTCATTAAAATGTTTTTCTTCAAGTGTACAAAGTGTGTAGTTTATAAAATGATATGTCTTGTTTGAGTTTATTTATGCCTGTATATGTAAATATAACATTTGGGTTTCTTTTTCCCAAAATGTTCACAGTACTTAGAGTTATGGTTGATTTTGTTCTCTTTATAACTTTTGGGAATTTTTTTTAAAATCCAGTAATAAACCTGAACTACTGGTGTAAGAGAAGTAAACAATTTCTTAGTTTCTTAGTCCCTTCGACACTGTAGAACTAACAGCTGATCAGTTAAACTTGGGGTGCCTGTTTTATTACTGGTTTTGAAATCATTCTTGAATGGAAGATAATAAAGCATTTCATTTCAATCCAAGGAAGAAAGGGAGGAGCATGATGTCACCTGGGCAACAAATTCATAGTCAACATTGGTATCTAATTTATGTTTATTTTTAATGCAGATTTTGTTTTTCATATGTTGACAACTGTAATGAAGACACATGTTGGGTGTTTAACACATGTTCACTGACTGTCCAAGGAGTTGCATGTGAGTGGGTGTTGTGGCCTATTTGGCCAGCACTCCAGGTAAGAGACTTTTGTCACACCACCAGGACAGATGGACTTCAGTACCTGGGCTGCCAGGTTACTGTCCTGAGAGAAAGGACTAATCAACTCTTAGGGTGAAACTTTGAATTCAGGAAACTTTAAAAGCCTCTGTCTTCAGAACTTAAAAACAAAGTCATTGGCTTGCTTTCAAGTTCGTTTAGTGCTTACATCATTCACAAACATTAACGGTCCTCTTACGAAAATGAAAATTTATAAAATAAGAACATACATAGGAATAAAATTAAAACCATCCAAAATTACACCATATGAAACTAACTTTCCCAAAGAATGTTTTTAAAGTTAGGTGTGTGTGTGTGTGTGTGTGTGTGTGTGTGTGTGAAAGAGAGAGAGACAGAGAGAGATTTATGTGTATCCACACATTATGCATTGTCATATGCAAATAAGATCCCATCAACTATATTCCTGTTGACTTTAATTTTCCATCAAATGTGTCCTGGGCAGCTCTCTATCTGAATACATTTTTATACCCTGTAATTTTTAATGGCTACCTTGTGTGTCTGTGCCTTTTTTTCACATTTGGTCCAACCCATTTTTTTGTAGGAGTATTGTTCACTTCTTGCCACAAGCAGTAAGGAGCTCTCACACAGCAGACCTTGGCATTCTGATGTAGATTTGTGTGGCTTTCTGTCCTCAGCAAATACAATCCTGGCAAGCCAAGAGCCCAGCAGGCCTCCTGGCAGATGGTCTTCTATGTCTCTACACATGGGGTCAACTGGTATTTGGCTAAACTGAATGGGCGATTAAATCTAGAATTAGAATTCCTTTTTCCTCTGATCAATTTGATTTGCTATGAACTCGTATGGATCAAACAGTTAATGCTTATGTTTTCAGCACCTCTTGCGTTCTTCATATCTCCTCTCCATTCTCTACGTAAAATTCCTACAACATAAAATACACACATAATAAATAGATAACATACACTTTAGCCATATCATTTGTTATACACAAAGGATGGATGCAATTGTAAATATACCGTCTTAATTAGATTTTCTACTGCTGTGATGAAACTCCAGAGCAAAAGTAACTTGGAAAGCCAAGATTTTATTACAGGTTACAATCTGTCACCAGGGAAGTCAGGACAGGAACTCAAGCAGAGCAGGAACCTGGACGCAGGAGCAGATGCAGAGGCCATGGAGGAATGCTGCTTACTGGCTTTCTTGCTCTTGACTTGCTCAGTCTAGTTTCTTATCGAACTCAGGACCACCAGACCAGGAATAGCTCCTCCCACAGTGAGCTGTGTCCTCCCATTTCAATCATTAATCAAGAAAAGGCCACAGGCTTGACTACAGGCCAATCTCCTGGGGGCGTTTTCTGACCTGAGGCTCCCTTTTCCCAATGACTCTAGCTTGGGTGGAGCTACACACACGGGCACACATGCTAATCCGGATGTGAAAAGCCATGGTTATTCTCCACCATTTAGAGTCAGCTGTTTTCATGTAGAATACTGAGAGTGGCAGAGAAAAACACAATCTCAGGTGTTTATTTTATGCGTATTGTTTTCAAGCCACGGGACACGCATTTCTTTTGTGTGTGTTTGTGTGACTTTGATGTTTAGGTATTCAGATGTGCATTTGTGAGTACGGGCCCCAGTGGTCAATATCCAGTGAACTTTTCAATGCGTCTTCATTTTATTTTTGAGACAGAGTCCCTCACTGGTAATGGTGGCCCTGCTGTTAAGATTAGTCTGATTTTCCAAGAGCCTCAGGGGTACCTCCTGTCTCTGCTTCCTGAACACTGGAGTTACAAGCATGGCCACCATGCCCATCTTTTTACATGGAGTCTAGGGATCACAGTCAGGTTCCCACACTGCAGAACAAGCACCTCACAAACTAAGCGATTGGCCCACCTTCACGATATGCATTTCTATGAGAAGAGATACTGATGAGAGAGCATCCCTTGCTCTTCTAGCCCCCATGTGGGACCACCCACACCACCTGTAACTCCAGCTCTGGGGATCTACTGCTTTCCTCTTATCTCCCTGGAGATAGCAGGACTTTCTTGAACCCAGGAGTGAGCTCCAACTAGTTGGATGGCTGTGCTAGCCATTGTGATGATCCTTCTGGACTCTGAGCACTGTCAACATCGCTAGAAGGCCAGGCTAATGTCAGAGGTGGTTTGAGAGAAAGCAAGAGAGAGTGGCAGACGGTGACACCACGCCATGAATGCCTGGCCATAAAATCACCATGTCATGGCTTCTCCTCAGCTCCTCCTGTCTGCTGAAGCTCTGATGGTGAAAACAACTTGGTCCCAAAGACAGGGAGCTCCTAAAATGCTCCCGCAGTTGAAAAGTGGGTGGGGGGGCCTTGGTGTAGCACGAGGGTAGCAATCCGCGTGCTGAATGGGTCAGCTGGGAAAAGAGGGGAAATGAGTCACCTCAAACAGCTGTGAGAGTCGAGTAGGCTTTGGCTCATGGCCACTGTTTGCCAGAAAAAGCAGCAGCAGCCACGATCCTGTTCACACAGGCCATGCAGATTCTCTCCAGACTTGCATTCACAGAAAAGCTCTACAATCTGGTGGCCCGCACTTGTGCACCGTTATGCCAGCCCTTCCTGGCTCCACCTGGCAGCATTAGCAAAGAAGAAAATCAGCCCTGAGGTGAAGCCTGCCCTCTCTTTACGGATGTGACAAGTATCAGCCTTACTAGGGAAGGAAGCACACACCTAGAAACCAAGGGTGTTCCAATGTAATTTGTATATAAAGTCACCAGATTTGTGGCTATTCTGGAAACAAGTGTGTGTGTGTGTGTGTGTGTGTGTAAAACAAAGCACTGCGATGATTTCATACCCTCACCCAATTACAAACTTCCAGCTGCCAGTGAGACATGTTAATGCCAGCTAAAGTCCCCACTAGAACACTGTAGAAAGCCTGTCTTTGGATTCAGTTCCCAGCACCTAACATGGATTCAACTTGTGGCATTCCATTTGTCTATTTTTTGTTTTAATTATGTGTATATGTGGGGAGGGGGTTGCACACATGTGTGAAGATGCCCAAAGAGACCAAGAAGAGGGTGTCATGCCCCCTGAAGCTTGAGTTACTTGAGCCACTCAGCTTGGATCCTCTGCGAGAGCAGCAGGTGCTTGTACCCATTGTTTCCGAAGTTATCTGTGTTTTATAGCACAGAAGGGACACAGGAAGACCGAAACTGCTGGGGCTGTGCTCTTCTTGTTGCTGTAGTGCATAAGAGACCATTGTATTTCACAGAATACAATGATAAAAATACATTCCGGTGAGAAGCCAAGGAAATGAGAGCACAACGGGACTGGCATCTTTTCGGCATGTTTGTGTAGCAGCCTTTCACATTCAAACAAACAAGAACCATAAGCTCTTTGGCTAGACAGACTGCTGACCATTTGGTTCCTATAATTCCTGTATTTAAAAATCCAAGGAAATAAATCTAGAGAGCTATTAATCTGAAAAGCATAAAAGGAATAGCAGGTGTAAACAGAAGTTCAATAATATATTATAAAAATATATTTTTATTCCCACGGAACTTCCAGAAGGTGGATGATTTATTAGATGCTTTAAAAACCCACTTTAAATTGAGTATCAGTATGAGTATGTGTGTGTGTGTAGTACCTAAAGGAGCCAGAGGAGGGCACTGGATCCCCAGAGCAGGAGTTACAGTTAGTTGTGAGCCACCTGACAGAGGTGCTAGGACCAGAACCCAGGTTCTCTGGAAGAGCGGTGCATACTCTTATCTGCTGAGCCATCTCTGCAGCCCAGTGTTAGCACTGGGCACTCAACCACATAGCCCACTGCCTTACTTCCCTGCATTAAGTCCAACACTGCTGTTCCAGGGATTGGAATATGATGTCCAATGAAAATCACTCTGCTTTTTTTTGCTCTATGAAGTCTGCAACAAACCGACTGGCGATGACTTCCTATGGTTTCTCAGATAATTCAATCAGTTCTCATAGCTGCTGACAATCTACTCCTTAGGTCTGCAGTCTTTTGTTTCAAGTGTATAACTACTGTGAGATGAAATACTTTTGTGTTTACTTATTACCAAAGTGAGAGTAGTTTTCGCTGTTGTCATGGAAATTTTCATGCAATTTTAGGAAAATAGGATAGATTTCAGAAGGGTCAGGTTGGTAATTCTAAAGGTCCTGGATTCAATCCCCAGCACCTCACCAAAAATTTAAAAAAAAAAATGTAATCCTTTTAAGTTATATTTTTAGCAAAGATATTTTTATAACAACAGCAATTTCATGAAACTTAAAAAATAATTAGGATAAAACTGTGACATTAATGGACCCCTTCAAAAGTGAAATTGTATGTGTCAAAGAATTAAACAGAATTTATTTTTATTATACTTATCATTTATCTTCACAAAAACAGAATATGTATTTTCTGAACTAATATATAATTCATCTGTATAAATACTACTGCCTTTCCCATAGTTCATTATTCAAAAATAAACAAATGTTTTATTAAGGTTTTATTTAAGTAAATTTGGGGCGCTCTTCAGAAATGGAAGTAATAAAAGTGCTGTTTAGTATGAAATTTTTTTTAAATGTACAACACATGAACACACAGCCCTGGGAACATATTTTGAAGCACGAAATCCCTGTCACTCACCCCACCCCAAGGAACATAAAAGACACTTAACATAAAGAGGCTCCTGACAGTACTCCACACCACCACTTTGAAGATGATCCGGTGAGACTCATGCAATATGCATAAACAATATGGTTGTGATTTTGCAAAATCCTGATGAGATTGCAAGCCAGGGAAACAGAACAGACAGTCCCGACAAGAAGAAAGATTGTATTAGCCTTTGTTCTTCCGTTCACAGCCCTTGGGAAGCTGAGCCTTCTCCCTCCTGAGGCCACAGGTGGAATGTTGAAAATACATGTGCCATTCAGTGTATCAGTTTTCTGTCAGTTACCCACAGATCCTCAGTCCACGCAAGGATCAACCTTCCTTAGCAACGTGAATATATGGTACTTTCCCCGTTAGTTTACAAACCAAATCCATGAAAGTTCAATTCACGCCCAATATACAGCAATGACAGGGGGCGGTTGCTGCAAATCTGAGGCCATCTCAGGCTACCATAGCAAGTATAAGGCCAGTCCTGTCTGTATCAAAACAAAATAAAAATAAAAGGAAAAGGAAAAAAAAAATCCAATGAGAACACGGCCGATTAAGGGCAGAACGCAGACACACCCAATTCTTCAACAATTTCAGTGCAATGGTTTATGTCACATGGGCAAAAAATGTGTTCACATAGAAATGAAAACATTCTCAACAATAGACTGCAGATTCGAGGTACATGTTTCCTTCTCGCAGGGCACTCTCTGAACTTCAGGTGGCTAAACAGCGACTCTGGCCTCTGTGGTGCTTGCCATGGGGTGGGTTTCCCAGGAGCACAGAGGCGAGGCAGAGGGTGGCTGGAAGGAGCTCCTCTCTAAACACCGAGGACCTCTGGCTCTTCTCACAGGTGAATGCGCTGAGACACCCAGCCACCGATGTCAGTGGCATCAAGATGAGAAAGGCCTTAGCTAACTAGTGCGGGCTTCACAGACACAACTGCATATATCCCATCAATCTGTGTTTCAGAGTGATTATTACTAACCTATGGCTAGGCAGATGCTATTTACAATGTCCTAGAAATTTATACATACTAAAGGTGAGCCTCCACTCAAGGATGATGGCAAATAGATTTTGATTTTCGTGGGTTTCCCTCTCATTTAGTGAAGTTACATTGCAGCGAGCTCTATTTCAGAGGTCTGACCTCTTACACTCCATCCCTGGGAGGCGTTAGGAACCCATCTTTCTTCTTAAACTGTTGTAATGTGAGCCCACTTACACCACCAACAAGATCTTTGTGTGAAGGAATACACCTGGACTCGTCCAGCTAAGCTGCACAGTGGCCTGGCTTTTCTCCATAACTGTGAGACTCCTGGGCGTTTTCAGATAGAAGATGTGCACCAAGGAAGATCTGCGGTTCCAGATGTGTGACTTTTCCTGAACTCTCCTTTATTTTTATGTGTATGGGTCTTACACTCGCATATATATCTGTGCACATGTACCTGTAGAAGCCAAAAGAGGGCAATGGATTCCCAGAACTGGAGCTACAGATGGTTGTGAGCCACCAAGTGAGGGCTGTGTGTGTGCGTGCGTGCGTGCGTGCGTGTGTGTGTTCTCTGCTGGCCTGGAATTCACTATGTAGAGTAGACTGACCTTAAATCTGTGGTAGTCTTCCTGCCTCGGTCACCTGAGTGCAGGAATTACAGACGTGCACCCTGTCACCTGGCTTCGCTGCTGACAGCCCCTCCGTCACAGCGCCTCTTTGATCATGTGCCACTGACACGGCTACGTCTTCAGGTTTCATCTACAGAAAAAGCAATCAAATGTGTATATAGTTGCTGGCATCACTGTGTACATTTATTAACAGCTGTCTCTTTGTAGTAATGGGTCTCAAAGTCCTTCCCCAGTAGAGGCTCCGACTGTCTCAGGCACAGGAGAGATATGAAAGACAGTGAGCCCCAGGCACCAGCTTCTGCCCGCAAAGAGTGAGTTGACAGTGCATACTGTTTGACAGAAAGAAGTTTTACAATCGACGGCTATATACCAGTATGTAATTAATGTATTGAGGAAGAGACAAGATAATCTAATCTAGATGCTGAGTCCTTCCTCTGGGCATGAATTCCATAGAGTCTTGCTTAATGAAATATAATTTTCTAATAATGCTCAGAAACCATTTCCTTATTCCTTTATCTGTTCCCATATGTAGTTCTGGGGTAACTCATCTATTAGTGTAGCATCCATAATGGTTGACATTAGCGGCTGACAAAATAATTCATAATACTAAAGTAGTTGTTTTTCTTTAAAAATGAAATGGATAGAGTGTTTTCTTTAAAACAACTAAAACTTAAAAGCCGGCTACTGTTTGATCCAAATATACCACTCCTGGGTATGTACCTGAAAAGAAAAGTCAGCACACAATAGAGATGCCTGTGTACACATAATTTTTAGGGAATTAGTTATAATTGTCAAGTCATGGAAATAGTCATAATTTTCACTATGGGCTAAATAAATGAAGAAAATGTGATATTTCTGATATGTGTGTATGCATGCATGTGTGTGTATGTGGTGTGTGTACAGGGTCTGTGTGTGTGGTGTGTTTGTGCAGTGTGTGTGTGCAGTATGTGTGTGTGAAGTGTGTGTGGGGGGGAGAGAGATTTTAGTCACCTTTAAACAGAATAAAGTTGTATCTTTTGTAAAGAAATGGATAAAACTAGAGAATATCATCTTAAGCAAATCCAATCAATCTCGTGCACGTATATACACAAAAGAATCTCTTCTCTAAAATCTATGTATATAGAAGTCCAAAGGAAACACAAACTAAATGTATAAAGTTTTATCTTTAAAAACTAGACAGACACTAAAGGTAGAAATTTGAAATAGTGTCACATTTAGAAAATGACTTTAAACAATCCAGTTATATTTTCAATAAAACTAATGATCATTTTAAAGTAAATTTCAGTGTAAGGTGCCAATATTTGTAAGTAATGTTTTTTTCTTTTAAAATGAGTATATGTTCTTAAATACTTTAAAATAATATCCTTGAAAGTGCTTATACAATAATTTATTCAGAAATGTTTACAATTATTTTATTTTATGAAAATTTATTTGATTACTAGAGTAAAACTACATTCTACTTTTGATCTTGAGGGTTCTCAAAATTAAATTATGTCAAAGATATGATTATTGACCTAGAAGTTTTCCTGCTACGAAGGAAAGGAGAATAGTTTTCATCAACTATTAAGGATGCCTTGAATTATGCCTCTCTATTTGATTGTATGCTTAGACAAGCCAAATCCATGGACAGAGAACCCAGAAATATGTGTTGATGATTAAACTTCTTAATGTCTGATGTTTCCAGCCAGATAACCCTACATATTGCTCCAAATTTGTCATGATGAAGATGTATTTTAAGGTATGAGGAAGGACTATGTCTTCATAAAGAGTTTTCTACTTTGATTTATGATTTTGGAGCATTTACATGTGTGTATGTGGGTGTCATTGCTATTCTGGCATTAGGTACCGCATGTATTGTCAGCCTGCTTTCCTGACAGCCCAGCTCTAACCCGCAGCACCTCCGCACAAACACAGCTTCGCCTTTCTCTCCCGGGCTCTTTTGTTTCCCACACCTTCTAATTATTTGGCACACTATTCATTTTGGTTTTATTTATCGTCATATTATTTTTCAAGAACATAAGCTTAACTAAGAGCACGGATTTAGGTTGCAGTTGTTTATAACCACATCCTCTCTCCCTAAAGGAGAACAAAGCCCATGCTTGGTTACCAATAAATTTAATAATGTGCTCACTTTTTAGATAAAAATATTTACTCAACATTCCTATGTTCTGATATGGTGAGATTCTGTTAAGTTGTCCATTAAAGACAGAGAGAAAGAAAAGAAGGTCTTGCATATTTAGTTTGGGTTCTTTTCTGTAGCTGTGATAAAATACCATGGCCAAAGGCAGCTCAAGGAACAGTTTATTTCCGTTGTGGTTTGGTTTCAGAGGCAGAGTCAGTGTGGTAGGGGAAGCATGGCACCAAGACACAGGGAGATTGCATCTTTAACCCCAGACAGGACGCAGAGCGGGATAACTGGAATGGAGGGAGGGTATAGACCCTCAAGTCCAGCTCCCAGTGATGTCCTTCCCGCAGCAAGGGTGAATCACTTCCCCGAACAGCACCACCATCCGAGGGTCAAGTGTTCAAATACCTGAGCCTGTAGGGGACATTCTCATTCACACTACAATACTCCTACACTAAAGAAGAAGTTAGTAAAGTGATCTCAGCTCAGATCTATGCAGATTTTTCAAGGGGAGTGGGAGAATACTACCCACAAATCATTCCCTCCATCTGCCAGGGTATTCTGTTTAATCACTGGTAAGAAACCTCTAACCACCCAGTTTTTCTCTGCCATCCATCCGAGCGGATAAGAAGTGACTCACAAATTCCTTGAGCCCTCTTGGCAGCAAGGTTGTCTCTGGCCCACATGCTTCACGGCTGCCTCAGGATTCCTCCCAGGAGAAAGGTGGCAGAAAGCCAGCACTCAATGGTGAGCCTCCCCTGGCAGGCTAGGACACTCTCTTTGCTCCCACAAGGGGATCCCCACATGTCCTGCAGACATCAAAGACTGAGTTCAGTCTAGCAAGGTCTTTCAAGACATCTCACGAACTTTGTGTCATGAGATAAAAAACTGAATTTGGTTTTAAAGTGAAGTAGTGTTATCATCGTTTCCTCTTAAAGAGAACTGTTTTGGGATGGAGAGGTTGTTTAGTGGTTAAAAAACACAGCTGCTCTTGCAGAAGACTTGAGTGTGAGTCTCAGCACGCACATGGTGCCTCACAACTGTGTGTGATGCCAGTTCCGGAGGATATGATGCCCTCTTCTGGCATCCTTGGGCACCAGGCATGCCCATGGAACATAAACACATTTAGGCAAACACTCATACACATAAATATAGTAAGTAACATGTATTTAAAGATTAATTAGTTTAGTATGAGAAGTATATGTGTGTAGAAGGGGGTGTGGCCTGCATTCCGCAGTTAATTCTCCAAGAATCTTCCACCTACTGTCCCATTTAACTCTTCTTGTGATTCCAAGATATTACTATTCTACCTTCCTCATTGGCTGAGGAGGAAGCGGAAGATCCATCACGGCAATTCAACAGTTAAGGACTCGCGACTGAAAGCGAAAACCCTAGATTTCTGGCCAGGAAAACTTGAGTTCAACATCCAAACTCCGCAAAGGCACCAAGCCAGTTTTTGAAAAGTCTCTTTCAGTACCATGAACAAGGAGCAGCGTGAAAATAAATTTTTTTAAAAGTCTGCTTCAAAATACATAAATGTGATGCTGCCTTCTGACCCCAGCGAAGTGAAGGTGGGGAACGGTGACTGCTAACTAGAGTAGCCAAACGGAATATTCCAACCTGCAAGGCAGCGTGGCACTTCACAGGGGTTAATGGGGCAGAACAGTCCCGGCATTCTAGCAACAGGTCTATAAAAGGAAAAGCTAACTCTCTTCAAACAGTGGGAAGCTGAAAAGCGGATTCAAAGGAAAATATTGAGATACAGGAGAACGTACATAACTAATACACTGTCAGAATTTGTTGACTGGGAAGTATGAGATGGTGAGGGGCAGGAGGAGAGGAGGCGGGAAGGAGGGAGGAGAGGAAGACGGAAGAGAAAGAAGGAAGAGGGAGAGGAGGACTAGAGCACATGGGACCCTACTGCTCCAGTTACTAGACTGAGTGTCAGTCTGTCAGTGTGACAAAAGGACAATAATTGGATTCAAATTTAAAAAAAGAAAAGTTCACTACAAGAAGTGACTCACAGGCAGAATACAAAGGGGCTTTCCCATTGCCATTTCGAAAGCACCTTGCATTTCCCCCATGGCACCATCTCACTTGGCTCCTTTCAAAAGATTCTGCCCCAGCCTTGTAGTTTTTAAGAGCAAGGGGGAAGGACTCATATTCCTTAAACTTGTGAAATTTATTTCACCAAATCAGGCCATTAAAGCAGAGGGAAGGGCAGGAAATGGAAAATTCAACTTGCTGGCTAAGAAATAAACCCAAATGCAATTTCAGATTTCATTTTCATTCTGAAAACTCTCCTCTTCCTGGGATGTTCTTTCTTTAGCAGGGGTGCTGGGTTATTTCTACTCATCCGATGTTTGGTGATTGGGGGAAAACGCCCACACTGTAGTGGCTAAGCGTGGCTTCTGAGCCCACACTGTGGTGACTGAGCGTGGCTTCTGAGCCCACACTGTGGTGACTGAGTGTGGCTTCTGAGTGAATAGACTCCTTGGCACTCTGCACTGGGCAGTAACTTCAATAGCCCCCAGTCTCCACACCTTCCATATGGAATAATCAGTATTTATATCAAAAGGTAACAATGAATTAAAGAAGAAATACATGAAATATCAACTCATTCTTTCTCTTCTTCCAGATTCTTTCTCTTTCAGTTGCAAGATAATTGGGTTGCTAATATTGTCTCTGTGGCCTCCTCCAACTTTATGTTCTTTAAGACTGAATTCCTTTTGTTGGAAATGCTCTTTTATATTCAATTTGCTTTCCTGGTTTCATTTCCTGTATACGTTTCAAGAATCATCAGAGAACAGAGACAAAGAGGGAAGGCGTGGGTTCCCGTGTGCGACTGTCTGCAGCTGCTGAGGTTTGCATGGCGAAAAGCTGCAGGCAACCCCTAGAACAGCAACTGCAGAAGTAACTCCAGGGACACTCAGAATGTTTCAAGAATGCTGGCTGGAAAGGATAGGGACTCGGTAGGGATGTTAGAGGGACATAGAAACAAAGAAAAGACAAAGAGGAAGGAAGAGAAGGGGAGGGAATGAACAAGGGAAGGAGAGAGGAAAGGACAAGAGGAAGAAAGGATGAAAGGAAAAAGAAAGGAGGGAGGGAAGGAAAGAGAGGGATAGGACAGATGGAGAGAAGGACCAAGAGAAATCATTTCTTCAACTCATGCATGTTATTGGCACTTCATCAAGTATAGAAGGACATTATGCAATTTTGCCGATAACAGAGCAGAAACATCTAAGTCCATTTTGCCTGTAATCAGCTAAGAGGCTGACCAAGTCAGGGCACTCTCAGACAGCAGACTCCAATGGCTGTCCATTTCACATGTTGGTGCCCAGTGGTGTGAGCAGACATGCTGCTCAAATTAGGATAATCAAAAGGAGGGAGGTGCCAAATCTGACCATCTGAGCGAGGTGAGAGGGACCTAATGACGGCAGGGTAATTTTTACATAAAATGAGAAAGTTTATTTTACACACACACACACACACACCCTTTGTGTGAAGACAACAGAACATGAAACGCAAAGGTCGCAGGTGTGGGGTGGGTGCTTTGTATTCCAGTCTTAATGTCAAGGAAAATTAGGAGGTGCAAATCGATTCTAAAATATAACAATTGCATAAATCACAGTTCTATTTACTTTCTTATATTAGTATTGATTCTACATGTCCTTATCAAATTTATATTCCACTGCTTTCATGCCTACCCCTTGTTGCCTCTCACTCTCTGAGCTAGGTGCCCATCTGTCCCTGCCCGTCACAAAGATGTTCTCTCAAATAAGACAACTCCCAAGGATACACAGAGACCCAAGAACTGTCCTCATCTTCCCACCTCTGTTTCTCAATAGAGCTGCTTCTGAGAGTTAGTGTTTCATCCTAGGTTTTCTAAATCTAACTTTGCTTCCTAAGTGAAAGATACATAACATTGCTTAACTTTCTGCAAACTGATAAGTGCCCGTATGCTTGGCAGCACTGAAAATAACAGATATTGCTTGGCACTGAGATTGCAGGTACTGGAAGTGGAAATGCTGATGAAAAGGGGTGGGGTGTGAGCTTCCTGTGGAGGTTCCTGGGATTCCATGGGAAGAGGATTTAAAAAAGTGAGAAAGGTCAAGCTTTGAGGGAACCTGAGCATGGGGAAATCTGTAATTCCTGGCACTTTATTTTCTTAGATTTTTAAAAATGGGTATGGGTGTTTTGACTACTTGTATTTGTATACACTATATGTATCTGGTGTCAGAAGAAGCCAGCAGAAGGTGTTAGATCCTCTGTAACCAGAGTTACCAATGGCTATGAGAGGCCATGTGGGTTTTGAGAATCCAACCTGAGTTCTCTGCAAGAGCAGCAAGTTCTCTTAGTTCTCTTAACCGCTGAGACATCTCTTTAGCTCTATTCTTCACCAACTTTCCTTTCCATGGGTGTGTGTGTGTGTGTGGTTATGTGTGTGTATGTGTGTGTTTTCATACATGTAGATCAAGTTATGTGCACACATTCCTATGGAAGTCAGAGGTGGACACTGGGTATCGCTGTTGACTGTACTTCCCCTTGCATATTGAGGCAGAAATTCTTTCTGGACATAGAGTTCTCAGATTTGAGTAGTCTAGCCTGTCACTTTGTTCCAGAAGAACCCTTAGCTCTGCCTCCTGCGTGCTGGAATTATGGGAAGGCTGGCATTCCCACCTGACTCCACTTGGGTCCTGGGAATGGAAAGTCTCTCCTCATGTTTGCACAAGTATTGTGGTGGTTCAAATGAGAATGGCCCCCATAGGGTCATAGATTGGATACTTGGGCATTAGGGGTGACACTGCCTGAGAGGCATTAGCAGATGACGCCTTGCTGGAGTAGCTGTAGCCTTGTTGGAGAAAGTGTGTCACTGGGAGAAAGCCACGGCTAGTGTCTTCTCCTGCTGCCTTTAGAGCTGATGGAGAACTCTTGGCTACTTCTCCAGTACCACTCCTGCATATGTGCTACCATGCTTGCTACCATGATGATTATGGACTAAACCTCTGAAACTGTAAGGCACCCAATTAAATGCTTTCCTTTGTAAGAGTTGCTGTGGTTATGGTGTCTCTTCTCAGCAATAGGACACTAAGACAAAATACCTCACACACTAAACCATCTCCCAGCCCTTGGTAATACATTCTTTTGTGTCTAAGATTATTTAGATGCCTTTAATCTATGCTATACACAACTTTAAAGGATGAGTATTCCTGTCACCTGCTTAATTAGTCCCCACGAAGATCTAAGGAAATCCAGCCTTCTAAGACAGCCCTGACTCAAACAAGAATAAGACCGAAGGCACGGTGGAGTACTCAGCCTTCTAAGACAGCCCTGACTCAAACAAGAATAAGACCGAAGGCAAGGTGGAGTAATGGATTTCAAACGGATCTGGCCCCTAGCAAATATCCAGTATCAAATAGTTTGGGTTGAGGATGGCTCAGTGAGCAGAGTGATTGCCTAGAGAATGTAAAGACCTGAGTTAGATCCCCAGAAGCCAAGCAGAGTGTGGTGGTGCACACTTGTGTTTCTAGAGCTCAGGAGGTGCCAACAGGGATCCTTGGGGGTGGCTGACCCATCATTTTATCCTACTTGGTACATGACAAGCCAGTGACAGGCAGTATCTTAAAATAATTGGATGAGGGACCACCGGGTACTTTGCCACCAAACCTGATAACCAGAGCTCCATCTTTGGGACCCACATGCTCAGAGAGAATGGCCTGCAAATTGCTTTTCATCTTCATAGAAGCTCTGATACACACACACACACACACACACACAAACACACACACATGTGTGCACATACACGTGCACACACAGAGCTCTGCAGCATACACACACACAAACAATTCTGTAACATCTACAGACAAACAGGTCTGCAGCACACACACACACACATAAACATACATAGAACACAAACATACACACATACACACACAGCCCTGCAACATACGCACACACACAAACAGTTCTGTAGCAGCTACACATATACAAACAGCTCTGCAGCATAAACACAATACAACACAAACACACATACAAACAGCTCTGCAATATATACACACATGCACACAAATGTGCGTGTGCACACACACACACACATGCTGGCTTGCCACTATCAGGAGACTATGTCAAACAAAAGCTGCCTAACAGAAGCCACACATTAGCAGTCTCACTGGTGTGCCAATCACTTGGTTACTGAGCAGTTTCACCATCCCTGGTATCTTTAAGAACCCCATCAGACACCTGCAGCCCATGGCCGCATCATAGCTGAACTCCACTGGGGCCAGAAGTCATCTCAAGAGGTAGATAGCCTGTGATGATATGCAGGAGACGGCAAGGTGAGGTTTCTGCAATGCCTCTTCATCTTTCATCCACTTCCCATTGTGGTTATTGCCTGGCTTCCCTCCTGAGACAACTATTCTCCTTGAAGTTTACTGAGGGATTCTGGAAAAATCTATTGGAATATTGCCTTCCTAGCCTATCTTCCCTGCTGATGAGTTCGAGAAAGGATACATTTTATATTTGTGATATTATTTCTGAGGAAAACCTGCTCAGTAGACATTTTGTTTTCCCTCTGGTTCCCCAAGAGAGACACAGAAACTGGGAAACTGTAGAATGGAATAAAAGAAACGGGAACGCTGAAATAATCACAAGCCCTGACCTATTTTAAAGAGCTAAAGAAAGAACATACCTGGCTTCCTCTCCTGAGTAATTCCAGGGGGTTTCTCAAAGCAGTGCTAACCCAGAGTACAAAAGTGGTTCTGTCTATTCTTTAGAGGGAGTTTCAATGTTACTTTCAGGAAAAGAGCTGGTTACAGTTGCTCTTTAATTTTCTGTCTTCTCTTTGGATTACTCACTATTTTGTTTCATTGTTTGATGATGTGCAGCTAGTTTACCTTAGGGCCAATACTCTGGGCAGGGTCAGTATAATTCCTAAAATACATGAATCTTTGGAAAATTTTGAAAAGTATATAAGACAGAATTTGACATTTCGTATCAGGCAAATAATAACCTGATCATATGAAATGAGCAGGAAATAACACAGCAGAGTTTGGGTATCACAAAAATAATATAATTTAGTTTATCCCAAGAATAAATTCTATAAATTTCTAAAGAATATATTAAAAAGGCTTAGCAATTACAATGAATTTCAAATTACCCATGAGCTGGGCACTGAAATGTCATTGACCTTGAGATCTCAAGGGCATTTGAATCCTCACTGGCCATGCTTCCTCCTGCTGGGGTCTTTGTAAATTCTGTTCTCAGTTCCTGGCAGCACCTTATTCGGGCTCACTTCTCCCTTAGTTCTACCTGTGTTTGCATTTTCATCTTCCTTCAAAGATAAATCAAGTCATTTATAGCATACTAGCTGCTCACGCAGCCAACAATTGGCAGGCGTTTCGTGACACTGTGGACCCAGAATGTACATAATAAAGGATGGTAGCCACCTGAGTCATCCACAGATATGACCTGCAATCCAGCATGTCGCTGTGATAAAGGGGCTGACCAGAGAAGCTGTATAGCACTCAGCTCTGAAGCCTCACGACCTGGATCCAGTCCTGCTGTAACTTGGGTTAAGTCATCCTTCCTGGAACTCAATTTCCTCGTCTGAACCATGGCGCTGACGGTGAAACTTCTGTACCTAAGTTTCTTTCTTTTGCTGATTAAGTGAAGAAATAAATACAGAGTGCTTAGACAAGGCTCTGCACCCTGCTGTTCACCCTTAACCAGCCCAGTGAACTCATAGCAATACAGGGACCAGAATTTTCAGAAGATCTAGTGCTAGGATTGCACTCTGAAGGAGACACCGGTAAAGACCACACACATCTTGAGAATAGCACAGGCATTTTCCAATTTCAAATTATCCACTCTTGACAACTGTGTAAGTAACCAACTTCAGCTCAGTGCTCCTTGCCTTCAGTTCTTACCCTTCCTTGTATTGTGTTGCAGTTTCCAGTTGGAACACAGTTTCCTGGAGAGAAGTGTGTGTGTGTGTGTGTGTGTGTGTGTGTGTAGAATTCCTTTTCTAGCTCTCTCAGGCTTTTTTTTAAAGTGGATTTAGTCAACCCATGTTGGTATACCAATCTGTAGTTGGAGGCCACTTGTTTGTTTTCCGGCCTCCCAGACTCCCAAAATAATCACACAGAAACTATATGATTTACAATAATGTTTGGGAAATAGCTTAAGTGTATTGCTATCTAGCTCTTCCATCTTAAATTAACCCATTTCTATTATTTTATATTTTACTATGAGGCTCGTGGCCTACCAGCAAGTTTCCAATTGGCAGGTCATGTTTTTCCCCTCTGGTGGCTATGTGGTGTCTCCTGACTTCGCCTTCTTTTTCCCAGCATTCAGTTCAGTCTTCCCTGCCTAGCTCTATTCTACCCTATCACAGGCCAAAACAGCTTCTTTATTTATTAACCAATAAAAGCAACACATATACAGAAGGACTTCCCACAGCAAAACATAATGGTCTGCCAAACTGTATTGTTATAATGGTTATTTACTCCCTTTCTGGTAGTTACTGCTGAAAGGCTACACTCCCCACCTTCCCTTACTTCCCTAAACTTCTCCACCTCTAGACCAGGCCATATCCCATCTTCTTCTGTAGGCATTTTGGCCATCAGCACATAGGTGCAGCAAAGTGCCCATGAATAAACAAGGTCCCACCTAAGGTCAGACCAAGCCTCCTTCTTTGTACCTCCCATCTTTCTAGAGCTGCTTTAATAATCTAATACTTGCTGACCCCTTGCCTTGGATAAATGATACCTGTAATGTGTCTACCCAGGAAAAGCCCCCTACAACATCATGCTAAAGAAATCATTCCTTCCTACCTTGATCGGATGTCATGAAATCCTCTCAGAGTATCCGCCAGCACTCATCCCAGTTTTGACAAAAGTGTCTCAGTGAGTGTGAGTTACTTCCATGGGGAATAGCCCTGGCTCATTCTGGACCTCACCTGGTCTTCACAGTGTTGGCTTTAATATGAGCAAAATTCCCTGAATTTTAATTTTCAGCAAAATCCCTGAGTTGAGCTACTTGCTGTGACTGAAACACAGCTGGCTAGGTTACTTTACCAACAACCCTGTGTAAATGAAGACTGCGGTTTAGTTTCCTGCCCACACAGAAACTTAATTAATTACAACACTGTTTGGTCAATGGCTCAAGAACACTTCTAGTTAGTTCTTATGACATAAATTAACCCATTTCTCTTAATCTGTGTATCGCCATGAGGCTGTGGCTTATCAATAATGTTCTGGCATCTTTCTCCCTTGGCAGATACATGGAATCTGCCTGACTCCATCTTTTTTCCTCCTCTATATCTGCTTCGATTTCCTGCCTTGCTATATTTTGCCCCGCCATAGGTCAAAGCAGCTTCTTTACTGACCAATGTTAATAAAATGTATTCATGGCATATAGAGGGAAATCCCATATCAACCCAGTTTAGACCCAAGACTTCTGATCATACCCAGCCTAGTGAATACTATTCCTCATGTTAAAAACAAAACAAACAAAAACCCACAACTCTTGGATGAGGTTTCTTTCCTGGCCAGGTTCTCTGCTAAATGATACCTGAAATATTAAAATGAGGATATACTGAAAGTTGAAGCCATTCTGTAGTCTGTGATTTGAACACTATTTTGCCTGGAGCCAAAAGTTTAACTATGAAAACATCCTTCTGGTGATGGGGACATGGAAACCATAGGCAGATGAGTGGCAGAAATGAGGAAAAATTCTCCTAATGACCACAAGTGACAGAATTCCACATTAAAAGCATAGGGACCCAGAGGACATATCATAAGCATTGAAGTTAGTATTTTAACATTTTATTTGAAAGAATTAAAGAAGCTTAGGAAGTGAAAACAGCAGTCCTGAAGGAACCCCTATGCCCCCATCTGTCTTCTTAGAATGATAACAATGTATTTAACTGAAATATACTATCAAAATGAGGAAACCGGATTTATAAAATACTATTATCTAATAGTATAAGTCTTAATCAAATTTTATCAGCTTTTCAGTTTTTACAGTCTCTAGGTTTTTAACATTTTATCACATGTATAGAAACATGTAAGGACTACCCTCAATAAAGATAAATCTACAAGGCGAATTGAGAGCTTGGATTCTGCGCCTGTGTTTCCAGGTTACATCACGGCTCCACTACTGGTTATCTCTGTAATTGCAGACCCTGTGCAACCTTTCAAACCTAGGTTCTCTTCTCCTTTCTCTACACAGTGGAGTCAATGAGAATCTGTTTCAAAGATATAGTGGGAAACGTAGAAGTGAAACGATTCCTAGCAAGCACAGGATGGAAATCAGCTGTGGTTGATGCCGCATGGTAGCTATTACTGTCTGGTGGAATCCAGAGACTCATGGAGTATTGGCTTGCAGACATGGTTAAGTGATTAAAATTAAATTTAAAATTTAAAGTTAAATCTAAGTGATTAAAATTTAAGTGATTAAAATAGCATTTACATATTTACTAATTAGAAGCTAATATATCCAGAGCTTAAAGAGAGAGAGGTGCTGGATGCAAGTTGTGGTCCCCAACAGAGGTGCACAGCCATTTCTGTGCTAAATAAAAGCTGTAGACCCCAGCAGAGGTACATAATGTGGGAAAGTCCTTCTGTATATGCGTTGCTTTTATTGGTAAATAAATAAAGATGCTTTTGGCCAATGACTTAACAAACTAAAACCAGGCAGGAAATCTGAACAGAGCTATAGAGAGAGGGTAGACAGAGTCAGGGAGATTCCATGTAGCCACCACAGGAGACAGATGCCTGATGCCGGATGGAACCTTACTGGTAGGTCACAACCACATGGTGATACACAGATGAATAGAAATGGGTTAATTTAAGATATGAGAGCTAGCTAGCAATACACGTAAGTGATTGGCCAAGCAGTGTTTTAATTAATACAGTTTCTGTGTGGTTATTTTGGGTCTAGGTGGCTGGGAAATGAACAAGTGGCCTCCAATTATAGGTACACAGCCATTTCTGTGCTGGACACAAACTGTGGATACCAACAGAGGTGCACAATCATTTCTGTGCTGGACACCATCTGTAATCCTAACACTTGGTAGATTGACCTCGGAGTTGAACTCTGTGACTTCAAGGTGTGGTAGCACACGCCTTTAATCCCAATGCCTGGGAGGCAGAGACAGTTGAATCACTGAGAGTTCAAGGACAGCCTGGTCTACAGAGTTATTTCAGGACAAATATATACATAGAATATAAAATATAAGTAAAAATAAACAAAATAGAGATTAAAACAAAGCCACACAAAGATGGAAAATACAATGAGAATCTTGATACTATATGCTATTATGCTCTGTTTGAATTGTTTGAATGCTGAGGAAAGAGCAAAAGCTGCTAAAAGATATTTGTTTATAAATGCTGCTGAACTAATCCAACATAGATATTTTTTAAATATTTATTATTTATTATGTATACAATAGTCTATCTGTGTGTATGCCGAAGGCCAGAAGAGGGCACCAGACCTTATTACAGATGGTTGTCAGCCACCATGTGGTTGCTGGGAATTGAACTCAAGACCTTTGGAAGAGCAGGCAATGCTCTTAACCACCGAGCCATCTCTCCAGCCTCCCCAACATAGATATTTTGAAAATACCTTGACTTCAGAATTTGGATCTAAGGATATGATACTTTGGAAAAGAGTTTCTTCTTTTGTTTTCACTGAGGATAAGACTCTTTGGATTACTTCTATCACAATATGGTATGATAAACCACGCCCTCCTGAAAGGTTGCTGTGAACACCTTCAAAAAATTACTTCACTCGACTGCTGACTGAGATGAATCTAGCACACAGGTTGTACCATGAAAGACCTAAATAACAGCTCCCCTAAACAGCAGGAAGAAGTTTGGAGAGAAATAACTACGTCCATATTCCCAAATATTGTCTATAAATGTTCTTTTACATTTAAAGGGGGATATGATATAGCTATGAATAATTTTCATTGATATGGATTTTGCATTAGTGATATAAATATAAGGTCAATTTTGTTATATGTATATGTATTTCAGATCTTGATTAAGGTATTGTGATTGTGTAGTTCATGTAAAAATGTAATGTATATAGGTTAATAGATAATTATCTATAATAGTCAAGTTTGTAGTCATGCTAGTTAGATTTTCTAGATGTGCATGGATATATTTCAGACAGGCATTCATCATATCTTTCAAAGGCTAGAGAATATGGCATTTTAAATGTTTTAATAACTTAGGGTTTTTCATGACAATGAGACACTCTGCTCCTTGCAGCATCAATCTACTTCAAGAGGAAGATGGGCATCGAAGAGGATCTTTATGGAGTTTGATAGCCATTTGGGCAAGAAACTGCTCTTGCCTGGACTGTTGCATAAACTGAACACAAAGAGCCCCCACAGAGAGAGGACTGCTGAACTTGCCTAAAGGTGAGATGATCTTTTGGGGTTTCTGATTCATGAAAGAGTCTGCTAGACATTCTGCCGGACACAGCAGATAGTGACTGAACTGCCTTTGAAATTTCCTGCTTCATGGAAATGTCTGCTGGATACTATGGGCCTTTAGGCTGAAGATGGATGCCCCAACGGTACAGAGAAACTTTGGGTGACTGTCAAGGCAGTGAGATGTCTCTGTCATTTCTAGAATTTGAAAGTTGCTTATTTCTTGTTTGCTTAGGTAATATTGTATCTTTCTGGAGTCTTTGATGGAGTTGAAGAATTGTTAGTTATAGTTATAGTTTTCCTTAGTTATGATAAAGATAAAATAGATGTAAATATTGTAACTGTAATTCTTGCTTGATAACTGTTTTGTTATATGTAATTTTGCTATGTTAAAGTTAAAGCCTTCCTTTTTTGTTTAAACAGAAAAAGGGGAAATGATGGAGGAAGGTCATTGGTTAAAAATAAAGAAACTGCTTGGCCCTCATAGGTTAGAACATAGGTGGGTGGAGTAAACAGAACAGAATGCTGGGAGGAAGAGGAAGTGAGCTCAGAGGCAGATGCGATGAAGCAAGCCGCCAGGTCAGACATGCTCAATCTTTCCCGGTAAGACTGGTGCTACACAGATTATTAGAGATGGGTTGATCGGGATATAAGAATTAGCCAGTAAGGGCTAGAGCTAATGGGCCAAGCAGTGTTTAAATGAGCACAGTTTCTGTGTAATTATTTTGGAGCATAAGCTAGCTGGCAGCCAGGAGCCAGGGGGCAGCGACACAGCCCGCAGCTCCTACTACAAAGCCTGATGGTCAATTTTCATTTTTAACTTGACAACTTAGAGTTACCTAAAAGACACATATCTGGGTGTGTTTGTGGGGGTGTTTCCAGAGATGCTTAACTGAGGAGGGAAGACCCACCTTGAATTGTGGGGGCACCACCCAATGGGCTGAGGGTTGCCATCCCATGGACTGAAGGGTCACCATTCCATTGCTGTGGGGGTACCATTCCATGCACTGATGGGTACCGTGTCATACACTGATGTCTTGGACTCAGTAAAAGTGACAGAAGGAAAAATACAAATACCAACATGCTCTAATATTTTGCTGAGTGGACAGAGTATCCTCCTGTCAATGAAATTTTATCACATAATTAAGGAGTCCCCTGATTGATGAAACCCAGAAGCAAACTCACTTAAAGCGGTGATGCCAGCAAGAGATTATTGCAACATTTTTCTCTGGCCAAAAGAAAGCAAATAGCTACAGCAGTCCAGCTTGCGTTTTGGTTATTCATACTGTGGCCTATTTGCTGACAATTTTTCAATACTTAAAGATTTATTCTGGCCTATTAAAAGCCTCAAAGCAACCAGGAAGTGTTATAAATATTTGAAGAGAGCTGGATGTTTCAAATGCTGAATAAATCATTAGAACCAGAGCAGGCGCTCCAGAGGCACTCTTGTGCAGCGTGACTGCCCTTGGCTCCGGGCTCCACTGATGTACGTGCCCTTCACTAATCCAGTCCTGGTTCGCCCTTTGCAAGCTGAGCATAGCTCTGTTTTTCCCTTCAAAGGGTCATTTCTCATCCTGAGAAGTAACAACAAGCAGGAACATTTGTGAGGGCAGCAAATCAATTTGCTTCCTAATAATTAGAGTTCTACAGCAAGGTTTCACACATTCTTAAGATTAGCTGTCTTCATGTTGCAAGTGGATTGGTGTCCTCAGCTTCAGGTTAACGATTCTAGGATGATCCTCAGAGCTGCTCTTCTAAGGCTGTTGTATAACCGAGGCCAACACACAGGTGGCTGAGAACTTGACTTTCCAGAGCCAGCCCTCTGTTCACTCCTCACGTCTGGAGGCTTTGTGGATTTCCGTTCAGATGGGAAGAAAGCGATGCCCTTGTCTCTGGCCATCAATCTTCATTCAGAATCGGGCTCAACACGGGCTCTGCTTCACTTCCTTCAGAATTTCTATCAGGATTCAACATTTTTATTATCTGTGCTCCCCATTCTTCAGCCTGCCCCTAATTGCTGCCTTGGTTTCTCATGGTTGGATTTGATTTATGTGTATGAGTATTTTGCCTGCATGTGTGCCCGTGTGTAACTCTCATACCTGGTGCTGACAGAAGCCAGAAGAGGGCGTTTGATCCCAGGAACTAGATTTAGAGATGCCTATAAGTCATCATGTGGGTGCTGAAAACAAAATCCGGGTCCTCTGCAAGAGCAATCAGTGCTCTTAAGCAGTGAGCCATCTCTCCAGTACCAACTTTCTCATGGTTTTTTAAACAAGCAGTTGACTTATGATTGATGCTTTATATCCATTGTGTCCAGACCTTAAATGACTAGAGAGATGCATAGCATAGCTTCTATAGTACAGCTGCTTCAGCTGAGGTTGGGAGACTGATATTTTCAAGAATTATTCTGGGACAGAAGATGATCCACAAATGGGAAGGGAAATACTGGCGTGGGCAAACAGGCAGCCCTTTGCCCTGGGACTTGTCAGCTTCCTGTGGCAATTGCTATCTAGTCAGGCAAAGTGGTGATCACTGGAAACCCTACAGCTGGGTTTGGGCAACTAAATAACGCACTGCTTAATGTCTTTGAGAACAGAACGTGCGTCCTTCTTCCAAGACTGAGTCTTGCCTGACTGTTCCTCTGTGACTGCACACTGTGCTTTCTGGTGCCCTATCTCTTATTCCAAAAGGATCTTATTCAACAACACCCCATGTTTGTGCAACAATACCCCATGTTTCCAGAAAGACGAGAGGGGGAAATGACTTCCCACCTCTGTTCTGGAACAAGTGAGAATTCCTGTATTCAGCTGAACTGGAACTGGATGTCCTTGCTCAATCATGGTTTAGTCAAGCAAGGGTGCTGGGGGGCAGGTGGTTTGCCAGATCTTATCTGATGAGTCTAGAGAAAGACGGAGGGAACTCTACAGCACTCCAGGAAAGGCAACTGACAGTCTGAACATACACATCATGGCAGAAACCACGAGGTCAATTGCACTTAAATCCCCACTAAGAAATGACCATAGGTCCAGTAGCAGCACTATTGTAAAGAGAGGATGTCTCCTGTGTGATGTTGGAGAGAAAACCTGTGCAGAAGCTGAAACACAACCATCTTTGACATAGCTGTCTCCACGATCATATCTTCTCCAGAGACGTCATTCTAGGTCTGTGGTCTGAAGCAGCGTTCAGTCTTTCTGAAAATAGCTTTACAACTCAACTCTTCTCAGACATGAATTCAGGAAGGTCACACACAGGAGTCTGTACTCCCCAGCACATTCCATGCTTGGGCTGGGAGCTTGTTGAAGTGACCCCCCCTCAGGACAGTAGATGACATGCGAGTTTTCCCACCGTCTGCTATATTTCACCTGCAGAGCCTTTATTGGAATCAAAAGCCCCAAGAGTCACTCATTAAAGCAATCAAGTCTATCATGTTGGACCTCTGAAGAATCCATTTAGCAAGTGGTGGCATCTGCCTGTTGGGAGAAGAGTGGCTTGTGCAAGACCGTCAAGGGTCCTTTATTCTCAGTAGCCTCATTCCTCACCCACAGTGACGCCACCACGTCTTGCTCTTCTGTATTAATGTGTGGAATGCATGCCCTAGGCCAGCAGAATGACTCCGTGGGTAAAGGTCCTTGCTGCCAGGCCTGACAACCCAGGTTCAATTCCCACTCTTTCTACATCCTGTCAACCAAAGGAGGGGCACAGTGTCTCTTCGGAATATCTCCTCCCTTACCAGGGTTTCAACACAAGATCACAGCGGCAGAAGCTCTTTTCTGCCACACACCCACAAGGACGCTGCGTTAGTTCCCTTTCCCACTGCTGTGGGACTTGATGGAGGTTACTTGAGGAAAAGGGGTTTGTTTTGACTCACAGTCCATGGTGGTAGAGGTCCGTGTCGGCCATTAGCTCGAGTCAGCTGGTCCTGTTACATTCGCATTCAGGAAGCAGGGAGACACAAAGGCTGGTGTGCAGTTCGCTTTCTTCTCTATCTCAGATTGGAACCCCCACCCATGGGTGGCGCTCCCTTCAATCATGATAGGTCTATCTCCAGCTAAACCTCTCCACTGGTGCTCTCACAGCCACACACAGGAGTATGCCTCCTAAATAATTCTGAATCAAGCCAAGTTGGTGGCAACACTAACCATCATCCCAGGCAACGAAGGCCCATCAGCATTTCTGATTAGAGCAGGGCAATTTCCTAATGAGGATTTAAGTGAGAAACTTCAATGCAAGTTAGAACAATGGCTTCTGCCTCCTTACTCTCTAAATGCCTTCCTTCTTAATATTCTTCCCTTTGAAGAAGGCAAACAGCTGCCTTGTGTTTCTGCTTATAATTTCAAATTCAAACAAAGAGCCCTGGGCCCATCTGCTGAGGCTGTACAGGCATCTGGGGCACCATTAAGCAGCAGGGCCAGTTTGGCTGGGGTCCAGCTTCTTCCCCACTTTCTACCGACTCCACGCTTTCCCAGGGCTCTCCAGGCATCCAGCAAATGAAGAAGAGCACAGTGTCTCTGCTCTTGTGAAATGTTTGCGTTTGTTTCCATAAATGGGAGCGCGAGGGGGAGAAACACTTTTGGAAAGCATCTTGTGTTTATAAATTGCTTGAGTAAAAGATCTCAAATAAGGTAACGTGGTGATTGCTCCCTGGATCACGTGGGGCTGCTGTGGCCCTGGTAAAATCACTCAGGGAACATTTGGAACTTTTGACCAATGTTCCCCTTGCTGGACTTTGTGTTTTCAATATACTTCTGAGTCGAAGAAGAAATTCCACTCGGAAATAAGTATTCATTCCTTTGACTTCCTGTTTTTCAAAAATAAGGAACAGCTAGAAGTCACACACACACACACACACACACACACACACACACACACACACACACACGATATCTGACTTTCCATCTAAAATGGAAATGATGGTTTCTGGGAAACCTTGCCTGAGAGTATTCAGCTGTGACTTCTCCAGCCTACGTTGTGTTGGTTTTTCTGGGAGCCCCGAAACCCATGAGTGGCTCCTTCTCTTACCAAAGACAGAGCCTGAGACAGGGGAAAAGGTCCTTACGGTTGCTGGATAAACAGAAAGAAAGGGTCAACAGAAAAAAAAATCTTTTCGTGAGAAGGTCTCAAACTTGCTGTGTTCAGAGGATGACCTTGTACCTTTGGTCCATTTGCCTCCTCCTCTAGAACACGGGGCTTTAAGGTTTGTACCACCACAGTTGGTCTTAGGGAGCATGTGGACCAAACTCAGGTCTTTGTGCATTCTAGCTGAGCTGGTTAGTTTTTAGTCAGCTTGACACAAGCCAAAGTCATCTAGGAAGAAGAAAGACCATCAGACTGGCCTGAGGGCAAGCCTGTGAGATGTTTCTGTGATTGATGGGCAGTCCCACCTCTGGGCATGTTGTCTGGATGGGAAAAGAAATCAGGCTGAGCAAGTTGTGGGAGGCAAAGTCAGCTTGCAGAGACTGTGTAGGAAAGCGGCAGCAGTTCCTGCCTCCGCATCCCTGCTTAGCTGTTACACTCACTTCCCTTGTGATAGACTGTAAACTGTAAGATGAAATAAACCCTCTCCACCCCCAAGCTGCTTCCTGTCATGGTCTTTATCACAATAATGATAAGCAGACTAGAATCCTAGTAACTGGGCAATATCCCCTGTCCTGGAGATGACTTATATGTAAATAATTTTAATATGATAAAGAGAATTACAATACTGTATACCAAGGGTCAGCCAGCTGGAGCCCTAGGATCCAGTCCAGTGTGGCCCCTGTTTTGTGTTTTGCTGGAGTGTGTGCGACATATGATGTCCACAATTGCTGACTTAGTGGAATGGTCACTGAAAGATCTTGAGGGGGGACCGTGTAAACCACAAAGCAAAAAATGTTTGCTACTTACAATTCATAGAAAAAAATCGACTCAAAAAAAAAAACTAGCTTAAATTAAAAAGAAATAGAGTCTCCCAGGAGAAAAAAAGTCACAGGCAATTCCAGAATACCCACAAGATCTATCTTAGCTCCACAGGAATGGGTCTTTTACCTTGCACCACAGGAGAGAGGGCCGACTTCAGGCAGGGGAGGAACAGAGCGGCATTCCTGTTTTGTGTGAAATGTACTTCAATGACGTGGAACAATTAGTGAATTCAAACCTTTGAGCAGAAGTGACCTGGGGAATGGCAGAATAGGAATTTTGGTACCAATGTGACAAGTATCAACTGGAAATGGCATGTGCCCTCCAGGCTCCCCTTCTCTTGTTTTTTATGAATGGTTATTGGGAAAGACACTACAGGGAGCATTCATCTTAGGAAAAAGACTGAGAAACTGGTGATGCACCACAAACATCTGATCTCCACTGTGTGTAACTGACTTTTTTGTGCACTATTGAAAGCAGAATATGAAGCAAAGGGTCATGAAGACTTTTCTTTTATTCTTTGCTTTGTGGGGGATGTAGTTCTCGGTGTGTTTTTATTCTGCAACTTTAGGCATTCAGTCAACGGACCATCTTTGCACAGAGGAAAAGCCAAAAGCAGTCTGCTGTTATCTGAGCTTCCTGCTTCAAAAACAGAGTGAGGGGCATCAGCCATGTTTCTTAGTTTGGTGACTGTTTTAGATAGGATCTCATCATTTTTATTATAGTAGTAGCAACCCCTTCAAGGTACACAGTGCATGTATCTGCAAGGGCAGTCTGGACCATTTCACTGGGAACAGGGGTTTGGGCTCTTCCTCATGTCACGTGTTCACTCTATGTGAGTTGGAGTCCCTACCTGTTGCTGTCACTCAAGGAGCTAAGTTGGTACTTTGCAAACCTACCTTTGGGGCCACCATGCCCTAACAGCTACTGCCTCTAGCCTGATGCACCCCGAAGTGTCACAGGTCATTTTCATTCATGGCTTACGGGAACCGACTTTTGCTAAACTCCCCCTACCAGTTTTCAAAGTTGCAGGGGTGCTCACATTAATATGAAAGAATGTCTCACAGGTCGGTGTCTCTCAAACTTTACACACACGAGGCCTTGCTAATATTGACTAGGTCAAGAAATATTGAGCATTTGCTGTGGGCCATACCCTTTCCTGGTCAGTCAAACTCCGAAGGAGACGTGCCAGCCTTCGCTGAGCTTTCCTTCCAGCAGGGGAAGGAATTAAACATGTAACTTGGTAGACATGTAGGACAGTTAGTGTTAGGTATTCTGGAAATAAACAAGAACTGGGGACTAATAGGGAATGCTCAGCACTGGGAGCTAAGAGATTGGTGCCCCTGGGCCTCTTCTGATTTGATCTTGAGCATGGCAGATGGCTTGAGGGCTCAGGAGGTCCCTCCTGCCTAAAGGCAAACAGTGCATGGCAGATTAGCATGTTCCTCATACCCTCTACTCCAACACAGATGCAGAGGTGCTGAGCAGTAAGAGCTGGGGAGGGCACAGGTCCTGCCACCCCTCAGGTCCCTTCCAGCTGAGAGGCAAGCCTGGAGGAAGGATAGCTTCATTGTTTGGGCTCTGAGATACCGCCTCATATCCAGTCCAGAAAATCAATGTCCAAAAACTAATGCCTCAGGACATGGGAAGGAGACAGTGGGGGCCACATTTGGCTCTCAAAACCAAACAGAACAAATCAAGGCGTATCCCTTTTGGGTTTGTGGCCAGAGTTTGCAGATACGGCTGTGTTGGGTTTGGCTGCTAGAAGATCGCAGGATTTCTCATTTATAATGAATGACAGGTTTGTAATGAATTTTCATAGCCCAAATTTTGGTCCTTGTTTCTGTCTTCATAAAACAACTCCTTTTGTTTTCTCCGAAACTGTGTGGCCTTTTCAGAATCTCCCATCAACTCCCATCAGTAACACATTCAGTGTTTTAAAACCAAGTATACTCCGTGCATTCAGCAAGGCCTTTCTATTCCCCTGTGACTTTTCCAATGGTCTTCACATTAGGCTGCCAGCCAAGTGTGTGGATCAAAACATCTTTGTGAGTAGCTCTTTCTATTAACACGACTCACCCCACCTTGTCAAACACTTGCCTGTGACACAGTGACACCCTTAAAGCTCTGATTCAGGTTTCCAATTTCAGCCGTGACCTTGGGTAGACAAGCTGCCTTCCGTTGTGACAAGTGAGGCCCCTCTGGGAAGACAAGGCTATCCATTTTCAACTACAGAGTGAGAATCCGAGGTGTCTCAGTAAACAGTGAAAATGGGGCAAACATGCAATTACCTGTCCTTGATCAGCCAGAAATGCAGGGGACAGCTGGTATCCTTCAGATCTGCAGAGTTCAGGGTACAATTAGGGCTCTTGAGCGGAACGTTCAGTCTGCAGACAGCTTCTCACCCCTATGGGCTACTTTCATATGCCCCAACTCTCACTAACACACTCTACAAAAGAAGTATGATGTATCTCTGCTAGACCGTCCACGCATGTCATCAAAGGCTTGTTACTGTAGTGGGCCGCATGAATAGACACAGTTTCTGTGCTTCTATCCTTAACCCATGGGTATCCCTTCTCATTAGGGGAATGGACACTCTACACGTGAATATTTGATTTTACTATGCACCTTGCATGGACAGGTTAGATATACTCTGAACTTTGAAGGGTCCCAGCCAAGCCTTTGTCTCCAGAACCCATAGCTGTGTTTATTCTTGTTCTTACATTTCTGTTCTGAAAAGAAGTCTATGCCAGGCACTTGGAGGATGAGATGTGTCTCAGTTACCCACAGTCCTTACTAGCCATCCTGCATCTGGTCAACCTCTAGGGAAATAAGAGTTGACTTTGATTTAAATCCATGAGTCTGTGGGTGAGCTGAACACCCTCACTGATCTAGATCAGCCTTGGCCGATGACAGCTGGATTCATCCATAAGTTTGTCACCAGATGGCAGACTGACTAGGAGGTGTCTGGTTCATGAAATCCACATATACATATGTACACAACATTAGGACCATTGTCTGTGAAATGGCACAGGTCATATCCCAAGTCAAGTACCTAATAATGCAGACTCTCTTGTTGCCTTGGGTACCACAATGGTCTATCTTCCCTTTTTCTACGTTATAACCAAGTGGAATTAACTTTAAAAATATGTTATTTGGTTTTTTCTCTTTGGGTGAAGCAGTCCTTTTGATTGTACTCAAAATGCCCTCAATGTTGCTCTCGCTTTCCTGGGAGAGGGGCTTTGTAGTCTTCGGATACTCAGTGAAAACAGTTACGGAAAAGGTAGCCACTGGGCATCGCAGACCTATAAGATCTTTTTACGCCAACAACTTGATGCCAATAACCTGTTGCCTTCTCCGACACTCCTCAGCACCCTTTCCATAGGAGTGAAACTAATTTGTCAGTGTGGTCACCTTTCACTCACAGAGAAATGAATTCATGCCTATGCTGGTATGATGTTGGATAGGGCGATACACACATAGTCTCAGAGATGGTCCCGTGAGGAAGACTGTCAGGAGAGCAGCTGTGATGAACAATGCAGAGCTTCTTGTTGCTTGAGACAACCACACTGCTTCTCCACGACACGACATTGTCCTCCATCCACACATCTGTCCTGTAACAGAATAAAGTAACACGGTTCGGTTATCAGTTGGTTTATTTTATTTTTAATTGTATGTGTAAGTGTGAGTATGGGAGGCCAATAGAGGGCATTAGATCCCCTGGAACTGGAACTAGACACGGCTGTGAACTGCTGTGTCAGTATTGTGAACCGAACCAGGGTCCTCTACAAGGGCAGCCAATATTCTGGACTGCTGAGCCATGTCTTCAGTTCCAATGAGAGTTTTTTGTCCCTTCAGGTTACACATAAGAAAGACACACCCAAGAAGCGGCCGTGGACTATTCCCTGTGGCGTGTTCCTATAAGCAAACTCTCCTCCCCTGCACACAGTCCTCTGATCTTTGTGTCTCTGTTCTTTCTAATAGGAAAGGTTTTCTTATTTCCACAGTTTGCTCTTAAAAATGAAACAGCTACAATTCCATTTATTTTGACCAGTTTATAAAAGTATAAAAATATGGATAGGCGTTTCAACATGTCATTGATTTTACCTCTAACCTAAGGAAAATGAAGATGGTGTCACTCTTCCTGCCCATAGCAAGCAAATCGGGTGCATTCCAGATAGCTACAAATGTTTTCCAATCATGCAGCAGGGGGCATGAAAAACCCACATGCCTGTGACGCCTGAGTCGTTCAGAGCGTCTGTGTTTGTCTCGTGGTCAAGGACAGCAGCAGAGTGACACTGGCCTGACTTTAAGTCTGTCGGCTGGAAAACTGGTGATCTGTTCTTGATGCCTTCCTATGAGATGGGAATAATTCCTCAGTGAGACATTTTCTCCACAGGGAGTCACAACCGAAGTACAGTTAATCAGGCAAAAATTAAATACAGGGGCTGGCAAGATAACCGAGTGAGCAAAGACACTTGCTGCTAAGCCTGACGTCCTGAGTTTAGTTCCCAGGAACTACATGGCAAAAAGAGAGAACTGAGTCCTGAGAGCTGTCCTCTGCTTCCCCACTAGTACACCCCACACACACACATACACACATGCATGTATGCATGTATACATTAAATTAAAAAGTAATAAAATTTTAAAATTAAACATTCTCAAGTACTGTCTTGCCTAAATTTATGAAAAACAATATCACAGAAAACCCTACATTGATAGAATTCATGGTATACTTTAAATTTTATTTTCTACCCTGTAACTCTATTACTTAAAATTTATAAATATGTTTGACTCAGGAATGTTGTGAAATTTTTTTCAATTTATCCTACAGCTAATATCTTATTGAGTTAATATTTTATTTCTATTTATGCATTCATCTGGTTAATTAAAAGTTCTTAACATTAACGCATGCAATATTAATAACTTTTGAAAGTACTATCAATACAGCATTTGGTGTTCGGGCTGGTATTTGTGCCCGTGTATTCAGACAGCTGCTAAGCTTTGTCACATGTAAATGCATATGAGATTGGGGTTTTTTTTGTTTCATTTTTAAGGGTTTTTTTTTAAATTCTTCTTTTGTGCATTACATCCTAACCACAGTTTCCCCTCTTTCTGCTCCTCCCACTTCCTCTCCTTCACACGTCTCTCCCCCAAACCACTCCTCCATTTCTGGCCTATCCAGCCTCTGGTTCCTAGCTGTCCAGGCAGTGACTGTTTTTTGCATTTTCAACTTGAAAATAAATTTAGAGGGACGAGTGTATGGCTCAGTTGGTAAAATGCCTGCCACGTAAGCACAGAGACCTGAGTTCAACCCCCAGAACCCCAAAGCCAGGTGCAGTGGCATGTGTTTGGAATCCCAGAGCATGGGGCTGCTGACAGGTGAATCCCTGGGTTTCCTGACCAATCAGCCTGGCCGGATGAATGAGTTCCAGGTTCAGCCTGAGATCCTGTCTCAAAAAACTCAGGTGGGCAGAAACTAAGGAAGAGACTTGGAGTTCACCTCCAGCCTCTACACTCACACATGGGCACACACGTGAGTGCACGCACACACACACAACGCTACATTTAGATTATGCACTTTCGTTCATGGGTAAGAATTCATTCATAAACAGCTGGTAGGGATGAAAATCTTCCTCCTCTCCCTACCCTGGACCTGATGATGCCTTAGCGTGAGGATAACCCACATGATCCTATGACTCGGATGCCAGAAATGGTAGGAGGTGGCATGGGAATGCCCAGCTTGCTTCTCTCAAAGGCTATGGGACTGGAAGAGAATGTCATGGCCACATCTCTAGTCAGCCTGCGCTCTGGGTGTCCCTCAGTAGACTCTCTCAGGAGGACACGAAACAGGCCATTTTACTGGAACTTCAGATTCCCACCTTGTATCTGGATGGAATTCAAATAAAAATATCAGCATCATCCCCCACCTGCTCGCCCAAGCTAGATCAGCAGAAGAAACCATGTGCTTACGCGGTGATTCGGCCTAGGAAGTCTGAATCATTTTGTCTGTGGGTAAACGAAGGGCAAAGAGAGCCTGGAATACTCCTAGGGAAGAGGTGGCTAAGGGCAGGATGACAGCTGAAAGCCTCACCCAGACCTTTCAGGATCTGGAGTCTCAGAGAGGCAGCAGACATGTCCAGCTCAGGCACTGGGGGAGAGCCCTTGGGCTCACATAGATGTCTGTCTGTGCCAACACTGGACACAAGAAGATAGACGGCACCAAGTCCTCAGCTTTGATCCACGGACCCTACTCACGATTCTCGAGTGTTCACCCTGAACGGACTCTATCTGCCTTTTCCCTTGGGGAGACAGTTCCCAGTAGCACCTCTGCTTTGGTAGCCTCTGCGATCCACCAACTCTGATTTCCTTGGCACGATTTACATGTGGAGTTTGGAAACACCGTGGAGGAAGGAAGTGAGAGATTGCCGAAACTTCATTGGAAAGTATTGTGTAAATATTACTCTACAAACAGGGAAGGTATTTATCATGTTAGAATAAAGCAAATAATAAAAGGAAGTTGTAACCCGTTCAGATTAGATGCGGAGTAAAGTCCAAACTCAAAGCCCTGAGTTTGGGACAACCAAAGAGGACAGAGTGAGCAAGCCAACAGCAAGGCAGCTAAAATGCCCTGGCAGAAGTCTGAGAACTATAGAAATGGTTTGTTGGTGGGAAATATTGAGAATTGATAAGGCTAAGCGTGGTGGGAGAAATCTAAAAGGACACCCCAAATATCCCCAGTCTATGTGCAAGATCTCAGTTACTTTCTCATTACTGATAAAATGCCTGAAAAGAGCAACTTCAGAGTAATCTAAGAAGCACGTGATCTCTCCTAAGGGCACCGTGAGGGAAGACGGCAGTGTGTGCCATGTCATGAATGGTGTGACCACCATCTCCATTATCCTTTCCCTAAACTAAATACAGCCATGCAACAGTCCCTGCCAGAGCCTGGACCAAATACAGACTTCAACATTCGGGAATAATCACCAGGAGTTTGGCTGTATATTACAATGTCTGTCATTTGTGCCAGAAATTCTAGCAATTCCGTGTCCCTATTTAAATACCAGATTCCTTTAAACAAAAAATGTACTGGGCTTTAAATAAAAGAAATGTAATGGCTCAGCAGTTAAAAACACTTGCTGCTCTTCCAGATCCTAGATCCAATTCCCAGAACACACATGGTGGCTCACAACTATTTGTAACTCCAGGGATCCTAAGCCTTGGATACCAGACACCCATGTAGTACACAAACATATATGCAGTCAAAATAGGCATACACATGATTTATTAATTAATTAAAAATCATAAACACATGTGCATATGAAAGTCTCTATGTGTGTATTTGTACAATGCATACATGAGAATATGGAAGACTGAAGAGGGGACCAGATCCTTCAAGATGAATTTACAGACACCTGTGAGCCATCTGACACTGGTACTGGGATCCAAACTTCAGTCCCCTACACACATAGTATGAACTCTTTTCTAGCTATGGCAGGTGATAAGGTGTTTCGAGACAGGATTTTGCTGTGTAGCCCTGGCTGTCTTAGAACTCGCTCTATAGACCAGGCTGACCTCTAACCCAGAGATCCCTCTGTGTTTGCCTCCCTAATTCTGCGACTAAAGGCATGTGTTGCCAACACCTGGTCCAGGATGCACTCTTGACCACTGAGTCATCTCTCCAGACCATAAATTTCAGACTTTCAACACCACCAAGACTGATGAAGAAATGTTCAGTTAAGGAGTCCATATGCTCAACTCTCAGCAGGGATAGCGATAGCAAACAGTACCTGCAATTCCAGTCCTGTCTTCAGAGTGTTCTAAGCTTTGCAGAAATCATTATGTCTGCACACAGAAGTTTCATTTGGGGTACATGAAAATGTTCAAGACATTTTTATGAACAGGCTGTTAAGCTATAATCCAGATAAAAAGAACTCCATCGTGTAGATTTTTTTGTCCCATTGTGAGGCGTTTTCTAAGAACTTCATAATTGCTACTTTCATTTAACCCTCCTATTAACCTACAATTGAACAACTGTCTTTAATCCTGTTGTGCAAAGACTTCCTTTTCTTTTTAATTATGTTTGTGTGTCTGTGTGTATGAGCATGTGAGTGCAGTGCCCATAGCGGCCAGAAGAAGGCATTAGATGGCCTGTTACTATCAAAAAAGATCATCCCTTCCTCAACTTGAATGCTAGGAGCCAAATTTAGGCCCTGTGCTTTTAAGTACACATCTGTCTCTCTAACCCTTTAACCCATAGTAACTATGACGCCTGGTCAGGACTGCACAGCAAGTAGAAGGAAATCTATGGCTTGAAGCTGTTTGTACCCAACTCCAAGTATGTGCTTATTTAGCTTTATCACCCACTTGTCTCCCTGCTCTTTCTCCCTTATGAAATCTTGTCAAAGGCAAAGAGAAGAGACTCAAATTCAGCCTGTGCACTTATCCTTTTACAGTCTTTTTTGTTATGATTTTTGTCTGGGTTTTTTTTGTTATTGTTTGATTTTTATTTTATTATCTTACATCTGTGTTTCTGCCTGCATATATGTATTGCACCACCTATGTGTCTGGTCCCCAAGGCTAGAGAAGGAGGGATCAGATCCCCAAGGCTGTACTTACAGAAAGTTATGAGGCACCATATAGGTGTTGGGAGTTGAACCCAGGTCCTCAGCGAGAGCAACAAATGTTCTTAATACTGAGTCAACCCTCCAGCCCCTGTATTTGTTCCTGAGATATTGTTTCTCCATGTAATCTGAGTTGTCCTAGAAGTCACAACCCTGCTTCCTTGGGCTTCTGAGGGCTAGGATTACAGGTAAAAGTGACATCATGCTTGGTGCTTAATTGTCCTTTTTTATTTTTAAATTTTAGTCCCTGTGATGGTTAATATTGTCAAACTGGCTGGATTGGGAATCTGGGGAACACATCTCTGGGCATGTTTGTAGGGTGTTCCCAGTGAGACTTAACTGAAGAGGGAAGGCCCACCCTAAGTGTGGGTGAGCTACTCCATGGACTGAGGCCCTGTTCTCAGGAGAAAGGAGGAGAGTTGAGCTCTAACCTCCTTTTACCTTTGCTTCTTGACTTTGGGTGCAAGGTGACTGGCTACTGCATACTCCTGCCCCATGCATTTCCCACCAAGACGGACTGTACCCTCAAATCCTGACCCAAAGTAAACCTTCCTTCTTTAGTCACCATGCGCAGGCATTTTCTCACAGCAGAGAGAAATCAAGTCCCAATCAGTGACTAATCAAGTTCCATAACAATCCTGCAGGGAGCAGCAATAGGCTCAGCATACAGTGCTTCAGTTCAGACTAAACAACTTGTCTGAAAGAACATTCCACGTGATTGACAGAAGTTCTGTCTGGGTCCAAGCCCTTTGTTTCTTCTCATTCTGACAGGACCCATGGTGCGCCACACAGAGGCTATCACAAGAAACACTCTCTGTACTTTTCTACACAGCAGGAAAAGGCACATCTTTCTCGCCTTCCTATACAACTTGAAGGCAAATGAACAGCGTTAGCTTAAGAGTCTCCAGGAATCAGCACAAAACCTTCTGAAAAGGATCAGAAGAGTTTGCACATGTGGGCTGGTCAGCAAAGCAGAGTTCTCTCAGGGTTGTGAAATGGCGTGGGTTCCAGGCCAGGCTGCACACACTGGGTCAGAGGGCAGACTGGGCTACACAGAGAGACCCTGTCTCAGAAAGGAGTTTTTATTATTGCTGTCATCACCATCAACATCCCAGCATCTACGGAATCCTACACAGCTGTGGAGGTGAAGAGCAGGTGTTCTGCAGGACATTTTCACTCCTGACACACTGGAACCAACTAACCACGCCAGCAGACTCCCTTCCAAATGTCAGGGCAGACGAATACGCCAAAGATGTCTCAACCGCACTCTCCCTGCCACAGAACAGACTGGAAACCCGTAGGTGAACGCCACCGACTGCCAGCTTTCTGCAGGCGAAGCTGCTCGGAGTAAGTCATTTGCCTCTCCTCAAGATCATCAAAGTCTGCAATGAAGTAAAGACAGGTTTGAAAATACATGCCTGAGGCAGACCCATGAGAATTAGATCCTGAAGTCTGCAATGCCACTTCGGTGCTTACAGAGCAGAGGAATAAGATACCCTGACAAGACCAACCATGAGCAGGGCCCTTAGACAGACAATTCCAGGTTACAGCTCATCACTAGGGGGAAGTCAAGGCAGGGACTTGGAGCTGCTCGCCACACCCACAGACAAGAGCAAAGAGAAATGAATGAATGAATGAATGAATGAATGAATGAATGAGTGAGTGAATTAATGAATATTAGTGCTCGGTTCACTTTCTCCAGTCATATCGTGCAGGAAACAAACCTAGGGAATGGTGCCACCCACTGTGGTCCGGGTCTTCCATATTAATTAATATAATCAAGGAAAGTCCCCACAGACCAACCTGATATAGATAACCCCTCTTTGATAATTTCTTCCCAGGTGATTTTTGGTTGTGTCAAGTTGACAATTAAAACTCACCATCATATCAACTTGAAACTATTTTTACACGCAAAGAGCAATAAAAAGAACAAAAGCCACCGTGTGTTGGCAGCAAACCTACCAGCTCTCTGCTCCATGACCCAAGTTCCATTCCACAGCACCGCCTTTCTCTGTCATTTGTTTCTCTTTTCCTTTTCTTTTTCTGTTTCTGTTCCTTTTTTAAGTCTCTGCATGTCTGCTCGGGCTGTGCTTACTTTTGAGGCATTCCACAAAGTTTATTACTCCATTTCCGCTAATAAGTCAAAAACCACCGAGAGAGCAGACGCTGTCAACAGGAAGAGGTACACGAGAAGAAGCAGAGAAGCCTGGCGAAGAGGAGCCAGATGCAGGCAGAGATAACTGCAGGTCATGGAACAGGGGTTCAAGCCAAGTGGAATCCAGTTTCCCAGGACTTCAGGGTTCAGGTGACATCTGCACTGTACAAACAAGTTGTCTTTGGCCCTTGTGCAAATGGTTTATTGAAAAGGTCCCTGGAGATCCCAGTCAGGGAAGGGCATAGCTGGACGAAGAATGGACCGTGAAGCTAGGGGCTGGTCTCAGACAAGCATCAGCTTCTACCCGGCCTAAGGGACTCTAATCCACATTCCCAGCTAGAGAGCCGGTGTCTCAGTACTGCTGCAGCTATTGTGGAAGGTCTTTCTGGAGGAGCCGCACAAGGTGGACAGGACACCAGTGACCTGCAGAGGTACTAGAAAGAATGTTACACACTGAAGTTACAGGAACAACTCAAGGTCATGCTAGTTCTGTGTCCTCACTGCCCCCATGATTGGTGATCTGTCTCTCCCTGGTAACCACAGCTGCCTTGCCTAGATTTCTTTTCTTTTCTTTTTATTTATTTATTTATTTTTTTTGAGACAGTGTTTCTTAGTGTAGCCTTGGCTGTCCTAAAACTTACACTGTAGACCAGTCTGGCCCTGAACTCACAGAGATCCTCTTGCCTCTGCCTTCTGTGTGCTGGGATAAAAGGTGTGCACCACCACTGCCTGGCACATTTTTCTTTCAGTCAAGGAGTTTATCTCCATATTGAGAGCAGCCTGCATTTCTTCACAACTCCTAATACAACATGCATAACCTGGAGGCAAAATCATTTTCAAAATTATTTCAAAGCCAGGAAATGTTAGACTTCACTCATCTCAAAAAACACCAGTCCTTGCTTCACTATGCTTCCAAACACTATGCTGAAAAGAGTGTTCTAGAATGTTCTCAGCTTGCCTGTCAGTTACCTCGCCTCTTCCGGGAGCATTGCTCACCCTTCCTAATGTGACATAGGTGACGCCTCAGAAATTCACCAGCAATCAACCTGTCAAATGAGCTGTTCAGTTCTCCCAGTACTCATGTGTCTGGTGTCCTTCTACCTTAGAACTGTTTAGTTGGAGTCTGTGGCTTTTGATTTTTGTCCCCACCATAGCCTTTTAAAGAGTGTTTAATGTATTTAGCTTCGCTATTCCAGCAGGAGCTGCTGGACAAAAGAAGAAAGTGACAGAGCAAAGAGAAAGCAAGGGAGTGGGGGAGAAAGAAGTAAGGCCCAGGACAGAGGCTGCACAGGGCAAGACGTATGACTAAATGTTGAGTTATCAAATATGGGGCCTTGTATGGAGACATTCTGATTGATTTTTAATAAAATATTTTATTCATTGACAGTTTCATACACACATCTAATGTATTTCAATCATATCTGACACACCTCACACCCTCTCCCCTCAGCTCCTTCGAAGTTCTCCCTACATGCCACTCCTCACATAACCGCTTAATTTTTTAGCCCACTGAGTCCAGTCAAGACTGCTTCGATACACGTGGGTGTGGACCACCCTGAGAACATGGTCAACCCACCAGCCCTGGAGCATGGTCAATTAGTACAGGGGGCCACACCCTGACAAAACTGACCCTCCCTCTAGCAGTGGCCATGAGCTGTCAACAACTCCTTAGCTAGGGGTGAGGGGTTGTGTGCCCCTCCCCTTCTATGCGGGAAGGTTGTGTGCTTTGGTATTCTGCGGGTCACACACAGGCAACCACACAGTAGTCCTGCCGTGTCTAGGACTGGTTTATCGTATCGGGACCGAAAGTGCTTTTCAATTCATTTACCTTACTTAATGTGTGTGAGGTTCTGTTCATATAAATGTCTGTGCATCACATGTGTTCCCCATGCCCATGGAAGTCAGAAAAGGGTGCTGATCCCCTGGAACTGGAGCTATGAAGAGTTGCGATTCACCACGCGGGTGCTGGGAAAAGAACCTGGGTCCTCTGCAAGAACAAGTGCTCTTAACCACTGAGCCATCTCCCCAGCTCCCGGACTTATCAAAGGACATTTTTAGTCTGCTTCTGAAGAATATAGTGTTGGTCCCACACAGAGACAACTGATACAATTCTTAACATGTAAGAAAATGTTGCTGAACATACATGCAATAAATTCTTATTGACGCAATTTTCTCATGCAAAATGATTAATTTGTGAACACTTTTACATTCAGTAATTACCCACATGAATTATACCATCCTCTCACAACCCAGTGGGTAGCAACAGAAAGGGGGGAATGAGGGATCTGCTAGGATCCCTCAGGGTGCTGTTAGGAGGACAAAGGAGAAAATTGTCACAAATTATCTTTGAGAATGGAAGGTAGGAGAAAGGTCCTTGATCGCATTTGTCTTCTGTGAAATGGTCATTTGGTGAATAGAGTTGTTCTCTGGCTTCTGGATGTGCAGGCAGAGCCAGTAATGGTGAGTTAAGAAGGAAGTTCAACGAACAGAAGACAGTGCAATGGATTCTGCATTCTGTTTCTACACGAAAGAAGGTAGACATAGAGGCCTGAAGTCGAATATATACACCCTTGACTCCGTAGGTTCCCCAGTTGTAGTATAAGAAAAATGCAGCCTCAGCAGTCTTTGATCCTCCATTCCCCACCATTCCTCAACCCATCACCGAAACACCCTGCTCCTTCTATCACTTGAGTGCGTTTTGAGAGCTCCTTAGGCTCTGCTCAGTCGTCCCACCTTGATATCTAAGAGGAAATATCAAGGCCATCCTGAGTCTCCCAGCCACATTAGCCAACAAGTGTGAATAAAGTCCTTCCTCCAGTGGGCGGATCAGAGAAATCTATAGCAGCCTTCAGGAGACGTCCCACAGGCACGCTAGACTCAGATGTGAGAGCCACCATACTTAGCTCTGAAGGTCCTGGTATAACCAAAGGCTGGGTGGGATGCAGAGCCATGAGCAAGTGACTCGAAGGCAGGTTGATTCACCGTGTGCAGATGGAAACATTAAGTTGTCATAATCTGACTCATTTAAAATTTGCATAATAGATTTGATTGCTTCCACTCTTCCTCAGTGTTTATACAACAAAGCTTCTGAGTGTAATTTGGCATCTTTAATTTGGCTTATTCACGTTGTCTAAGCCTCACAGAATACATCACTTTTTGCAAATGCAGCTTTAAAGCAATTCAGCGGATGAAGATAGCTGTGGTTTCCACTCTGTCTTACCTGCAGTCTGTGAGCAAACACTTTCAACTGCTCAATCCCCAAGATATGTAATGAGATAGGAATCTCAGACATAAAAGCAGCAATCAACTCAAACTTGGAGGACTATCCATGGGATATCTAAGCTGAGTTATGCCATAGGGTCAGCAGATTGGATCCCAAAGCCCATGGGGCTGGACCATTGTGCACTGTGGCCTTCTGTGTCCAGTTACCTATTAATCACTCCTGGAGGCAGACAGGAGCCAGATTGTGAGTGGAAAACCTACATTTCGGAGACCCTCCCCACCACCACGCAATCTCTGCTGGGCAGAATTGTGTCATAATCCCATCAGGTTGGTGCAACTTCCTGATTTCACTGTCTGGCCAGGGACTTCTCTATCTCCCTTGTATTCGGATTGCAGGGCTGTGGCATAACATTGGGGGGGGGCATTGTTGGGGATCTACACTGGGCCTTTGGCATTTAAGACAAGCTTTCTACAACTGAGAATGTGATTTTAGTGCCCAGCATGTTTTATGTGAGTTCTGCAACCAAACTCAGGTCACCATACTGGCGAGGCAGGCACGTATCCCTGAAACCAATCCCTTGTCAGTCACAAAAAGCATGTGGGAAATGCAAGCAGAATTATCTTTGGGTCTATTAGGGATGGGCAAGATTATAGTCTGCCTTGAAAGAAGAAAGAAAGACAGGAGAAAGAAAGGCTGGGGAGATAAGAAAAGGAAGGGGAAGCAAAAAGGGGGAAGATAAAAGAGAAGGAAAGGGAAGATAGAATAAGTTGAGTTGCCCAGAAGTTGCACTGTAGTGGAAACCAGACATTCTAAAGCTGGCAGATGTAAACATCAAGAGGAAAGTGAAGAGCCAAACGAAGACAAAGCAAACCCAGACAAGTGCAAAGCAGAACTCAGCCCAAGATGGACATAGGGAAGCATTTTCCTCCCCGAAGAATCTTCCCAGAGATTTACACTAGAAAACCCGTGTTGCTTACAATGTGCAAGCCACTGAACCAGTCAGTCTTTACATGCCTTCAGTAGCGGGTGATTTCAAAGGCAGAGGGAGTTTGGGGAGGGCACGGTCAGTCTGAGGAGAGGGCAAAAGCTCCACAATGAGAGCCTGGACAGTTCTCCTAACCGGTAAAGAATGTGGAGCTTATCAGGAAATCCTGTTCTTTGGTAAAATACAGCTTTATTAGCGCAGATATCCCCACCTCAGGAAAACAGCTACTATTGTTGCATGGGAGAGGAGGTGTTTTTGTGCTTGCATCTGTGAGTGGAGAGCCATGAGCTATGCTGGGAATTTGTGGGAACACCACTCACTGTGGGAATCCTTCCAACTCTTTCCAAGAGCCCAGTTGCCCTTGCAGGAGGCCATGAAGGTTTACCTTAATACCTCTTGAGTCTTGACAAAAGGAGAAGAACAATTAATTAAGAAAAGGACTTTCTTCCAGAACACAGGAAACCAAGTCAGAGAAAGAGCTGGCCCTTGGCTGCCAGGGTCCAACTTTGGCCTGAATGAGGTCACTAAGAAATAGGGGCCACAGTAAAGACATTTTTCACTTGAAAGAAAGATAGAGATGAGGTGCTGAAAAGTTGGTGACGTGGGATTTCCCTCTGTATGCTGTGATTACCATTAATGTATAAAGAAACTGCTTTGGGCCTATAGAAGAGCTATAGAGGAACAGAGCTAGGTGGGAAAAAATAAATGGAATGCTGGCAGAAAGGAGGTGGAGTGAGAGAGAAGCCATGTAGCCTGCCAAAGACACTGGGAACTTTACCCTGTAAGCCACTGCCACATGGTGATACAAACATTAATAGAGATGGGTTAAATTAAGATGTAAGAGTTAGCCAATAAGAAGCTAGAGCTAATGGGCCAGGCAGTGATTTAATACATACAGTATCTGTGTGGTTATTTCGGGGCTGAGTGGCAGGAAAGCAGCAAGCGGCTCTATCCTTCAACAAGTCAGTTTGGTGGTTAAGGGTGCTTCTTGCTCTTGTAGGGCACCCAACAGCTACAGCAGACATATCACAATTGCTTATAATTCCACCTCCAGAGGATCTGACCCTCTCTTCTAACCTTGGTAACCTGCACATGTGTGGCAGACACATACATAAATAGAAATAAATAAATAAATGAATGAATAAATAAATAGTACTTTTTGAAAATGATAGAGAGATGGATGTAACATCCACATAGGTTCAGCCAATAAGCCCACCAATTCTTCAAGTCTCCACAAAATAAAAATAAACACATAAAATAAAAATGACAGTGTTGTAAACATTTGACAGGATGAAGGTAATCCCCACCACATTCTTTCAATAGGAAATGAAGAAACAAATTCATAGGATTTCTTCTGGGGCCCATGGTAGGCAGAGGTTTCCTGTGCTGTCAGATGCTTTCAAATAACCACTCAGAGGCTTAATATTAATTTTAAATGCTTATCCAGCAATTCAGGCTTATTTCTAGCTAACCCTTATAGTTTAAATTAACCTGTTTTTCTTATCTATGTTTGCTATGTGGCTTGTCACCTTTTCTCTGTATGGCATGTCCATCTTGCTTCTCTGCGTCTGCTGACAACTCTAGACTCCGCACTTCTTCATTCCTGCATTCTCTCTTTAGTTCTCCCTCTAACTTTATTCTGTCCAGCTATTGGTCATTCAGCTTCTTTATTAAACCAATGCAAGGGACAAATCTTCACAGTGTACAAAAGCATTATTCCACATCAGCCCACAATATCTAATCTTCCAGCTGCAAACCTTTCTCACAAGCTGGGGAGATAGCTCAGTGGGTAGACTGCTCACCTTGTAAGCATGAAGACCCTCAAATTCAGTTCCCAGGACCCTCACAAGGAAAAACATGGCCTGGTGGCATGCTTTTGTGATTCTAGCACTGTGGAAGTGGAGGTAGGTGACTCCCTGGCTCCCTGGCCTGCCAGATAGCTTACTTGGTAAATTCCAAGCCACTGAAAGAGTATGTCTCAAGAAAAAACAAACAAAAAAGATGAATAGTGTCTGAGGAATAACAACCAAGGTGTTCTAGCCTTAGCAATTATGTGTATACATGCATGTGTGTGTACACACATACATACATACACATGCCACGCCAAAGTGAGCACATGAATGTTCTTAGACCTGCATGTAATCACACTAAGGCTAAGGGAAAATACAGACTACACACTATTTTTATCCCAGAGAAGAGCTTTGGGCTCAGGGTAGCCTGGAGGGAGATTAAGGGGTGGAGTGTTTGATTGCCATAAAACAGTGAGATTGGTCCCTGCCCTTTCATAAGCAGAGCCAGAGCTGGTCTACAGGATTCAAGGCACTGAATTCTATCAGTGACATTATAAACTTATATGTCATTAGAAGATGGAGGCAGAGAGATCAGAAGTTCGGGGTTATCTTTGGCTACAGAATGAATTCAAGGTCAGCCTGGGTTACACAAAGAGAGAAAAGCACAGGACAGGAAAAGTCAATATGAATGAATGAATGGTTTTACCAGCTCCTTTATTTTTGTCCTGTTTCGTATCTATCAAGCCTCACTCCATGGACTTAGGGAGAAACACAGTGTTGGTCCTGGCTTACACAGTGAGGGAGAAGCTGCTGTAAACCTTTGCACACACACCTTAGCTCCAAATCTGCCTGAGGATGACACTGTAGTTGAGATGCCTTGGGAGGTGCATGCATCGGTGATCATTTTACAGACGTCTTGGATTTTGAATTGTGCTAGTCTAGAATGAGCACTCTTGCTTCTCTCTGTTTCCCTATCTCTCCCATGCCTCTCAGCTCACAACTGTGAATCAGGGGCTTCTGCACACATCCCCATGGCGTGTTGAGCAGTTCAGTGCCCTCCAGACAGCTGGATGGCCTTGGAATCTTGGCTGTCCCTCAGCATCTGCCACGTTAATCTCACAATTTATGCCTGTAGGTAGCTTCTTGCAAACACAATCGGGTGCTGTACCCTTTGGGAAGGCTCAAGTGAGCCCCATTACCTGCTCTGAGGCTGTGTTAAAACTGGTCATTTCCCACCTGTGAGAAGAAGAAGAGGCAAGGATAAGCCAGAGGAAGTGAAATATGTCACCAGATGCACAAGACACAGTGGCCTGTGCTATTTGGTAAGGATAAGGACTGGAGCCTGGGTCCATTAAGTTCGGGTGGAGTTGGGTCATTTTAAAATCATTAACCAAGATTTTCGGCAACCGAGAGAGAACCTATTTCCTCTGTAGAAGTTTTGTAAAGCATGGTGCTCTGCTCTTCCAAAGTATGTCTCCACAGCCCTGTGGAAGACTGATATGTTTGGAATGAGACCAAACCACATTTGCATCACACTTTGAGATTTCATCCACTGCTAAATAGCACTGCCAGGCTTTGAATGTGAATGACTAAATACTAATTTCGCAATTTTTCATAATACACATGGGGTCTAGAACCCGCAGCAAATGGAATGTTGTGTCGTAGGAAATTAATATTTAAGATGTTGGTGACCTGCTGTCTGAAAAGATTAGCCTTGTGGTCAGTGGAACCAGAAAGGCTGGTTATACTATTTCAAAAGAACATCTTAAGATCGTTCTATAGGTTGAGGCCTCAGACAAGCACAACATAAAAGTGTTCATTACAGCTGTGGCCTACCGAGGCTGTATGCTTTTTATTCTATTGAAAAATAAAGCTGTCGTGGGAAGGCCATAGCTGAGAGACAAGAAAGAGAACAAATCTTTCACCACCTTCATCCTGGTGCAGACAAATTTCCTCAGACAGGACACTACTTCCTCACAGAGGACACTACTTCCTCATGCAGGAACTGCAAACAGGGCCACCATGGGAGAGCTGTGGCTAACCAGCATTGTCTAGATTCCACAGAACTACAGGCTCAATACCTAGGACTGAGCACTGACCAATCAGGGGCACTGTATTTGCATCATAGAAATTGCATGCTGGGAAATTATATGCATGTGGCTCCCTCTAACTGAAAAAGAGATGCTTCTAAATGGAAAGTACCAGAGCCATCTTGAGCATTCTTCTACGACTCTGACCTCTGCTTTGTGCTCTGCAACACCCTGAACAAAATTATTTTCCTCGCATTCTTACGCTTCCTCCTTGACTGGAACTTGACACGAAACTAGCTTATTCATCTCAAGTGACTGCTACTATGCAGTGGGAGGAAAGAGCAGTCGGCTTTATGGAAAAAGTCTGAGCAGGAACTCCGTGTTCTAGGCACAGTAGCAAGTTGAGTGAGAGAGTTCTAGGCATGACGAAGCCCAAGAGTGTGCCACGTGACGTGACAAGAGAGCACTCAGTGCAGCCAGAGCTCACTTCTGATCAGTCTGCGCTAATGTACTCAGAAAAGAACAAGGAAGAAACCGTCATTCATATAGAATCATAGGCTTAAATGATTGAGAAGAAACTCTCTGTCGTCACATATGCGGAGTTCGGCCTCCATATTCAAATATATAAATAAAAGCATTCCCCATCACCACTAACTACAACTTCCCCATGTCACTGGTCCCTTAAGTCTCAAGTGGACATAATTGTGTTATTTTCTTGCAGATGGTTCATGAAGGTTAAATGGGAAAAATCGGAGCAAGCACATGACAGAGTCGGTGCTCACTCTTCATTATCTTTGTGTGGGGGATAGAGGCCACCACTATTGTCCTCCATTCTGCTCCAGGACTTGGTGGAAGAGAGAGTGCTATTTACTAGTCCAACATGCTCTAAACAAGGACAAGATGGTGAAGACATAACTGTACAAAGGAAAGCAAAAGGTCTTGGTGTGGCTGACACCAATGGAGTTCTTTCGAGCTGGTGTCTACACTCCTTATCACCTTTCCCAAATCCTTCAGATTCCAGCCACTTGAGCGGGTTTCCTCCAATTACACAAATGAGGAATTAGTCCCCTTTCCCTCTGAGTTGCTTGGCTGCGCCACGCTTGTGCCTACTCATAAGTCTTCATCTTCTTCTCGCTTAGTTTTGTTTCATTCCGAGACTCTCTCGCCAGTTAATTCAGGGAAATTTCTAATGATTCATTTCTAATTCCAAGTTAGACACAAGTGCTTTTGATGTGATACATAGTTCTGGAAATGCTTATTTATGTGGAAACCAGAAAATATTTTAAAGCGGTATCTCCACTTTTGGTCAAAATTGATTTTATTTTATTTTTATATATACACACATGCATGCACACACACACACACACACACACACACACCTGCAGAAGTCAGGACAGGACACTGAATACCTGGAGCTGGAGTTGCCAGGGACGAGTGACTGCCAAACATGAGTGCTAGGAACCAAATGGATCTGAGTCACCTCTCTAGCCCTAATGAAATATGTTTATGGGCGGTAAGACACTAGACACAAAACACCCTCAAGTGTAGACATATAACCTTACACCAACGCTGAAAACCTCACAGACATATAACCTTGCACCAACATGGAAAACCTCATGACATAACCTTACACCAACACTGGAAATCTCACAGACATATAACCTTACACCAACACTGGAAATCTCACAGACATATAACCTTACACCAACACTGGAAATCTCACAGACATATAATCTTACACCAACACTGAAAATCTCACTTTATGGTGTAGGTTTTGGAGGGAAACAACACGGTATTATGATCAGTATGGGATCTCAAACATCCCTACTCCCTCTGTTAGCCTCCAGAAAAGAATGCAGAAGAGTCTGGTGTGTCCAGACATAGGAGATATTGCTGAAAGGGAGCTCCCTTTCTGTCGTCAGTGAAAAGAAGGTGGGTGCCCCTCTGACACAATGGTGACAGGAAGCCTTGGAACTGAATGGATGTATTCTCAAAACTTCTGTCTCGGGAAGCTGTCTGCAGGACCCTTTACACACATACTCCCTGGTGCACGATGCATTTTGAGTTGTGCTGTATTGAAGTGCATAGTAAAATTTATCACGCAAACCTATGAAATTCCAGACTGCTTTTTAAGAAATGCATATACAGAGGACAAGAAGTTTCTGGCATAATAGGACCAAGAAAGCAATCTAGGACTGAAGATAGGTTCAGGGATCATTTCTTTTGCTCTTGTCAGGGACCAGAGTTCAGTTCCTACCACTAATACCAGGAGACTCACAGTTGCCTGTAACTCTAGCTTCAGGGAACGGGATAGCTTCTTTTGGCCTCACTGGCACCTGTACGCATATGCAAAAGTCATACACATACACATACGCATAGCTAAAAAGAAGTCTTTTTTTCTTTTTAAGGAAAGTAATCTGAACTAGACACTTTATGCCAGGAAATGAAGAGGTGGATAAATATTGCAGTTTTCTTTGTTCATTATTCGTATGACACACGCACTCACGCACGCACGCACACACCACATTTTTGTGGTGATAGTAATTCAAAAATGCATGGCCTTTGAATCACCCCCAAGTAGCCCTTTCTGTTGTTTTTGAAGGGGAATTCGCTATCTTTTGTTGTTGTTGCTGCTCTTAAAATCAGTGTTTGGGGCCATAAGGAAGCTTGGATAATAATAAATTCCTTTAAAAGGCAAAAATGTGTTTTTCCCAAATCTATTGCCCGGAACAGACAAGGCAGCATCTTCCCTAGGGGGAAACGAGGAACAAATGGTGATGTCAACACAGGAAGGCTGTTGTGAGGAGACCCCCTCCCACCCTGCTAAGAGAAAAGCAGGAAGCCAGGCCTGCTGGCCCTGGGGCGCCAATGAGAAGCCTTCTGTGAAGCCAGCAGGGAGAAAGAAGCACCCCATGCCCCCCCCCTCATGCAGGTCAAAGATGACTTCTCAGGCTTCTCCATTCCTCCAAGCAAGATCAGTTTATAAATCTGTGTGCAGTGCCAGGGACAAAGCCCTGGTGCCCCCCGTGCCTGCTCTCCCCAGGGCAGTGCTGGAAGATGGGAAAAGGACCTTACCAGGCTTTGCAAAAATTGTCAAATGGTTACATAGGCTGTCTCTAGGGGGAAAGGAGCTTGCACGGTCTGTTAGGACTGTTGCTCTAGCCAAGGAAGAAGTCTGATGTCCCGGATCCCCTCTCTGCATAATTTCATGACAGCATAGGCCAGGAAGAATCTACAGGCTGGGGTTTGGAAAGGTTCACGTTAAATATTGGCCATGTGTTTGGTTGTTTGTTTATGTGTAGGGTCTAACAAGGGCCAGCTCTCTAAATAACAGAACATAGATAACCTTGAACTCCTGATCCTCCTCCTACCTCCACCTCCCAAGGGCCCTGATTAACAGTGTATGATGTAACACCCAGCTTGTGCCTTGTGAGCACGAAACCCAGGGGCTGGCCAGCACTGTACCTACTGAGACAGGGAAGTACATGGCACATGACTCTGCCACTGTAGATCACATGGTACCTGCTGATGTCTGGTTCCCTGATGACAAAGGGCAGAAGCCAGACATACAGTTCTTTGGCGCCTCGCCAGGTCTCTTCCTTTAGGTTCCCCAGCTCCCAGCTGAGCCAGGTGTCTCGTTAGACAAGTAATAAAGTAAGCCAGCGTTTCCTGCAAGTCAGTTGTATGTTTGAAGTTAGGAGCATCAAGCAAAGGATCATGTGTGTTCCAGTTTGTCCTTGTGGCCTCCAAATCAGACTCCTGGAGCTCTTCCACATTCGTGTCTTGTCCTTCTTCCTTGATTGGTTTTCCTGCTCATTCCAGACTCCACACCGGTTGGAAGCACAACAAAATACAGAATTGCTTAATGACCTCTTGGACCATAAAAAGTCAAATCTTTCTAATCGGTATCATATTCCTTACTCCTGCTGATGTGTCTATGGCCAAACCCACCTGATGCCATCTGACTCCAGGTGTAAATCTACTAGTGTTCAAGGAACTGGGCTTGAGCTCGTAACCAACCAGAGAGTTGGCTGAGGGAAGATGGATCAGCTGAGGTTTGATAAGATCAAGTCATGAAAATACAGTTATAACACCAGACAAGGGGGCAGGAATGGACGGTGAGAAAGAGGCCAAAGCAACAATTGGAAACATTTAGAATCCTGAAAAAAGTGTTTCAAGGAATAGACATTGACTTTCTACGTTTAGATGTGTGTGTGTTTACGTACACCTGTAAAAGTGTCTGTGTATATATTTATCTGTATACACAGAGATAGGCAAACAGCACACTGCCCAGGAGCCGGGTTATGTTTATATTTATTTAGTCAAGTATCTGTGTGTGTGTGTGTGTGTGTGTGTGCGCGCGCGTGTGCCACCACAGTGGAATCCGCACATACATGAGGCTCACTGGTAACACTGAAGAAGTCTGAGGTGGGGGCCAGCCTGCTGTTTTTCACACACCATCTGACCTGCCACCTGATTTTTAAAAATCTATTGTTTGCTTATTTTTTTGTTTTTGTTTATTGTTTGTTTGGTTCATGAGCTAAGAATAATTTTACATTTTTAAATAGTTGGAAACAGCTCATCTCTAGCCATCATGGTACGCACCTGCAATTCCAATACTCTGTGGAGCTGAAGCAGAAGGAATGCAGGAATTTCGAGGTCGTTCTGGGCCAGAGTGAGGTCAAGGCCCCCATGCAATACATAGTAGAACTCTGTCTCAAACAAACAAACCAATAAGCTGAACACAAGCCTTTGACTGGGCAAGTCAAAGGCCTTAAGGGGAAAATGTAGAAACATACAGATGTTTTGTTTTATACCTACAGATATATAGCCACCCTGTCTCCTATGTACTTATACCTATAGACATATAGCCACACTGTCTCCTACGTACTTACACCTATAGGCATATAGTCACACTGTCTCCTATGTACTTACACCTATAGACATATAGTCACACTGTCTCCTATGTACTTACACCTATAGGCATATAGCCACCCTGTCTCCTACATACTTACACCTATAGGCATATAGTCACCATGTGTCCTACGTACTTACACCTATAGACATATAGTCACACTGTCTCCTACGCACTTACACCTATAGGCATATAGCCACCCTGTCTCCTACATACTTAACACCTATAGGCATATAGTAACACTGTCTCCTACATACTTAACACCTATAGGTATATAGCCGAACTGTCTCCTATGTACTTACACCTATAGACATATAACCACCCTGTCTCCTATGTACTTACACCTATAGACATATAACCACCCTGTCTCCTACAGACTTCCACCTATAGACATATAGCCACACATACACACCCAAGGCCTGTGCATGTATGGGGACATGGGGAGAGAGGGAGATTCTAAAGAAGGGAGAGAGAAGTGGGGAGGTGAATCTGACCACAATACATTTCACTCTTGTATGAAATTGTCAAAACTAAGAAAGGGGAAAGAATGACAATGAATATTTTAAAGTATTTTATTTCATAATAGTTCATACAAATCATATGGAGCCAAGGACAGCAATGTCCACACATGTAGTTGTGTTGGAGCAAAGCCACTGTCCCTCTTTGCTTGTGGTCTGTGGAGGCCCCAGTTCACATAGCTGTGGCAACACAGAAGAGAGTAGCTCTTCCGTAGCATGGAATGTCTGCTGTAACCCTTGTCAGAAAATCTTCTCCTACCTCTGATCTGAGGAAGCCCATAACTGAACCGAGAAAGAGGATGGGATATTCTTGGAAGAATGCACTAGGGCTGTCTTGAAGATGAGCTAAGAGCTGCAGCTTACCCACCTCCCTGCCATGCTTTCAGGACTGTGAGTGTGTTGGTGTTAACACACTCACGCCACCCGAGAGCCTCCCATGGGCAATGCTCTATGATCTATTTATGGAAACACACAAAAAGACAGAATAACCGCTATGACTTTAATCTCAGAAACAGTAAAAAAGAAATTTGTTCCTAGTTGGAAATAACCTCAGACTGCCATTCCTCAGGGCAAGAGGCTCGAAACTAGAATTAATATTATTAGTTTATTAAATATCTTATTCAAAGCACAAACTTTAAAGCTTTAAAACTTGCATGGGAAGAGAAAATATAAACAGAGTTCTGTATAAACAGAGTACGTACACCTCTTTTCTTCGTGAATCAGCCGGAACCCAGATTGCTAATGGTTATTAGAGAGGGTGAGCTGAAGGTCTCCCGGCCTGTGCTCTGCACCCTGTGAAAGGTTAGACAGCCTGCTAATAATAGCTAGGACAAGGAGGCGGTGTCTCTGGCCCACTGGGTCAAGAGCTCTGTGTAGAATACAGTGAATTTTTAGGCATTTTCTTTTGTTTGGGGAATAGCTATGTTTGTTAACTCACTCACAGGTCACATGTTGGGAGGTCTTGTTTGTTAGGGATGAAGTGACATGCCAAGGGACTTACAGGAATAGGGCACCATGCCTGGCTTGGTCATCACACAGCGTCAAGCAACACTTCAGCCCCCACTGCTCTGCATTCTCTCCCAGAATAGCCCTCTCTAGGGATCATGGTTCCCAGGGGAGCAGTGCTAAGCATTCTGGGTGCGGCTTCCCAAGGCAAGCCTGACTGTTCACAGCAGCTGGAAAGCAGATACATCCCCCAGCCTCACAAATATAGGTTCTATGTTATGCAACCGAGGGCTCTCCCCCAATAGTTCCTGAGCATGCCCTCCATGCAGCTATTACCAGGGCAGGGGCACTAGTCCTCAGCAGCAGGCCTATGTCATGAAAACCACCTACTCTTCTGATAGTTCTCAAAGGGTACTTGGCTTTGGAGTACCGTGTGTGTGTGTGTGTGTGTGTGTGTGTGTGTGTGTGTGTGTGTGTGTGGTCTCACCATATAACTCTGGCACGTCTGGAACTCACTTCTTTGACCTCTTAGCCCTGTATAATCTGCTGCAGCTCATGCATGCCTGCTCCATCCTCAGTGCAGAATCCCAGGTGTCTGAGTTACTTTTCTGTTACTGGGATAAAGCTCCATCCTCAAAAGCAACTTGGGGATGAACGGCTTTATTTCATAATAAAGCTTCTAGTCCATCATCGAGGGAGGTCAGAGCAGAAACTCAAGGTAAGAACCAAGGCAGGTGCTGAAGCAGAGACCATGGAGGGACGCTGCTTACTGGCTTGCTCCCCACGGCTTGCTCAGAATGCTTTCTTATAGATCCCAGGGCCATCAGCCCAGGGGTGGCACTGTCCATGTAGGCTGGGCCCTCCCACATAAATTTTCAGCCAAGAAGATGCGCCACAAACTTTCTCACAGGCCGGTCTGGGGAGCATGCCCTCAACTGAAGGTCGCCATTCCCAGGTGACTCTAGCTTATATCAAACGGATGTAAAATCAGTCAGTAATCAAGCAAAGGCTCAATTTTGAGTTCAAGGGAAAAGTTATTTGGCACCTAGGCATAAGGAGCATGCTGTAGGCATCTATGCCTTCTGCCCTCAACTCCTCAGTCCCTCGATAGCCCTTCCCTAAGAATTGCTATTGCATTAGTTAGGGTTCGCTAGAGTAATTGAACTCAGAGGATGAAGCTCTCGCTCTCTAAACTCTCACAGGTGTGCTCTCCATCTCTGGACTGTAGTTCATTCCAGACGTAGTCAAGATGACAACCAAGAATAGCCATCACAGCTATTGTACTTTCAGGTCTTTTTAGTTTCTTTATGTTTACATGTATAAGGGACAATATATACTTCTGGCCCTTCTGACCCTGCTGTCCTCCAGGTCCTACCTTTCGACTGCAAATAGCAAGTTTCCATTCTTGCTCATGGTGAATAATATTCCACTGTGTATACCTCAAATTCCTCTTTCCATTCATCTGAGCATGTGCACTCCCGCTGATTCCTGTGTCTTGGTTATTGTGAATAATACAACAGCATGTACATTTATCACGTACTTTTCAGGTGTCTCTTTTGTATGCTAACTTCCTTTCCTGGGGATGAACACCCATGGTTGGGATGGTTGAATCACATGGAAAAGATCCCCTGATGTTTGACGAAGAGCCTACCTCCAGCAGGGTTTCAACGAGACGAACTCTGGGTGGGCAAAGAGAATGATCCTGAGTGTCAGGGGGGTGATTGCTCCCTCTCAGCGCTTCTACTCTCTGAAGTCGGAGTAAGCTCGCCACAAGAAACTGTAGTGAGAATGGATAAGCAAAGTCATAAAAATATAGATTCACATTGTATAATACGGAACAAAAATAGTCTGCTGTTAAAAATAGCCATTGAACATATCCCTAATCTCCCAGGGCTTCTGGGAGGTCTACATTGGCCTCAGCTTCCTCCTTGGCCCACTTCCTTAGCATTTGATGAGATCATGCTTTTCTTAGCTGATGATGGAGGAAATCCTTGGATTGCAATGGTAGGCAACATTGTATAGGAATCTTTGTGTCGCTTTTGAAGCTGACATCATAGTTAGAATAGTAAGATGTCCATGCTGCTGGGCAGTGTCGGTGCACACCTTTAATCCCAGCACCCAGGATGCAGAAGCAGGTAATTCTCTATGAGCTTGAGGCCAGCCTGTGCTACAGAGAGTTCCAGAACAGCCAGGACTCTGATATAGAGAAACCCTGTCTCAGAAGACAAAGAAAAAAGATGCCCTTGCTATGGGAAGCGCTCACATTTACTTTGTACAATGACAGGCAATGTAAAGCTGGCTGCTAACTTCTTGAATCAGAACTTGATGTCACTCACATGGTGGAAGGTCCCCATACTGAAGGGGAAGTGTCCAGTGGCTGGCGGAAGCCTGAGGTGAGGCTGAATTGTCATGGGTCACAGGTTTTTCTGGAGCCAGAGAGAAAGTGGGGATGTGAGAAAGAGATAAGAGGCGAGGAGATTTGAGACACGTGCCTGAGGATGAGGATTTCCACTCCTGAGGGTCCTGGCATTGGATATTTGAAGCTGTGGTCTGGTACTCAATAAGAGGACCTCTGGTTTCAGGGGGCATTGGCATGAGCGGATCCATGGGGCTGAAGAGAGCTCTCTCAAGCGGGCACTCTCCTGGTAGACATGGCCTACAACAAGCAGCAGAATTTAACCTCAAGTAGAGGCTGAATTCCTGTCATGGTTCTCCCTCAGCACACACCTGAGCTCAGAGTCACAAACCCTGATAAGAGCCGTGCAGAGGGAGATGAGTGAAGGCCAATGTGAACCCTCCTCTTGGCTGTGTTGGTCTCTGAGCTTGGACCCATGTCAGCAGGTAGGGGGTACTGAGATCCCAGGCAGCCACTCGGGACTGTGTTGCATGTTCTGGTCTCCAGAGCAGTCCTTGAGTCCCACCAATAACCCCTGAGACAGAAACACTGATTCTCCTCTTACTGAATTAGAAGACCCGCTTCCTCGTGAGGGTAGTGCTTGATTGATGGATACCTGTTGTTCAGAACTCAGCAGTGAGTTCAGTCCTAGAAAAGGAACTGTTTGGCCCTGAGGTGCCGGCTTTACATTCCCCAAACCTTTCATTGCCTGAGTGTGTAATTCCATTACTGTAAGTATAGGCTATCAATATCATCGCTGTGCTTAAAGCAAGGCAAGTCAGGAGGAATTCCTTCTGTCTTGTGCACGTGTGGGGGTGGGTACTGGGGATCAACCACAAGGTCTTGAACCTACAAGACAAATGCTCTTTGAGCATCCCATTCCTGTATGGCAATGTCTATGTGTACACCTTTTGACCTCAAGTGTCTTCCTCTACCCCTCAAGCCATCTCTAGTTTTCAGAGACAGAGTCTCTCTGAACCGCTCTTTTAGTTGGGCTGACTGAGCACCAAACCTCAGGGGTCACCTGCTTCTCTGTGCTCAGTTACTGTGTGCTGCCAGGCCTGACTTTTCATGCGGGTGCTGGGGATCCAAACATGGATCTTGATGCTTGCATGGCAAACACTTTGCCCTCTGAGCCATCTCGTCAGCCCCTGCAGGGTAATGTAGACAGTCGTTACACTCATGGAGAAAACTGTCCTGGCAACCCCCACACGGGCTGAGTCCAAAGTCTGGGAATCTGAAGAGAGTCTAAGGCCGAGGCTGGCTCTCTAGAGTCCCCATCATGTCAGCTTTGCAGAATAACCCAGACAGGAACAGGTCCACTCTGAACGAGTTAACTAAGCCACGCTTCCAGGCATTTATTACTCTGCGATGACAACAGCGGCATTTTATTTATACCTTGCTGGCTCTCAGACACATTCAAGAGGGCTGATACTGATGTGTGGGAAAGGACAATGTAGAAATTTCCGTGGGGCGAGGTCACTAGGTTCACCATGACATTGGGAAATAGATCTAGAATGTTCAGGAACAGATGCGGTCAAGAGTATTTCAGAGCCATAACCTGGAAATCAATATCATCTGGTCTTCTTATCATAACCCCAGCATGCTCTCCATCGCTGTCTGTGTTAATGCCCTGCTTCTGACCCTCCCTCCACTCAGAGTTGATGCTGACTCATTCTTCCCATAGACAGGGGATGTCCCGGGCCTGTGTCTTCACCTGTGTTGCTTCATCTCGGTTCCCAAGGCAACTCAATGACAAAAACACTCACAAGGCTAATACTCAATTGTAACTCTGCCTTTAATGGACAGGAAACCAGAATTTTGGTTATATCTTAGCAAAGATGCTATCTTTTCTTCTCACAGAGGCGTCCAACTACTCATGACTTGCAATTTTTCTCAGTCATCAGTAAGGATTTTTTAAATTATTTGTTTGTTCTTATTTATTCTATTTCATGTGTGTGATTAATGTTTTGCCTGAATGTATATATGTGCAACTTCTGTGACTGGTACCCAAAGACAGAAAAGGTCATTGGATCCCCTGGAACTGGAGTTCCAAAGGGTTCTGTGTGGGTACTCAGAATGTAACCTGGGTCCTCTGCAAGAGCAGCCAGTGCTCTTAGTCACCGAGTCTGCTCTCCAGACCATTTTAAAACATGGGTTTGTGCATGTGAGTATAGTATCCCCAGAGGCCAGAAAAGGACATCAGATGCCCTGGAGCTAGAGCTGCAAGTGGTTGTGAGCCTCCTGATGGGGATGCTGGGAACTGAACTCAAGTTCTCTACAAAAACGGTATACGCTCTTAGCCACTGAGACATCACTACAGGCTTCAGTCTTAAGGACTTGTAAAGTTCCCACTGTCAGCCACTGTCCTGTCCACGTGCTCTCCTAGACACTGGAGACACAGTGAAAAATAGATGCTAAACCATGTTCTTCATGAACAATCTTAAACAGACACCATACTATGTAATGCTGAGAAATGATTCCAGTTCCCCACTAGGGACCTCTTTTGAAAACATACAATCACACACTAACTGCCTCTCCCGTTACTCAGCTGATGCTCAGGAACTACTCGGAGATGTCCTTCTATTCATGACTTCTTCAGTAAGAGGAACATTTGTAGGGCAGTGTCTCAAGTTCTAGTTCAATACTTAACCTTGACTGCTATTCTCTGAAGGATACTTGGGACATTATCTTTAATTCTGAAATGTGGTTTGGGACTGGCTCAGCAGTTGAGATACTTTCTGCTCTCCCCGAGGACTCAGATATGGTTCCTAGCAGCCATGTATCGGATCACAACCACCTATTACTCCTTCTCCAGGAGATCCAACACTGTCTTCTGATGTGCACGTGTGTCCACAAGCGTGTGGCTTGGACACAGACACCTAAGCATAATTTTCCTAAAAGAGGTTTTATATTACCTTTGAACATTAAATTTTAAGGGTCCATTTATTTTATTTTATGTGTCTTGCTAAAGTTTCGTGCATATATATATATATATATATATATATATATATGGGTACTTAAGTATGCCTGGTACCAGCATAGGTCAGAAGAAGGTATCAGGTCCCTTGGCAGTGGAGTTACAGAAGGCTGTGGGCCAACATGTGGGTGCTGGGAGCTGGAGTCAGAATTTCTGTACAAATAACAAGCACTCTTAACCACTGAGCTATTTCTCCAGCTTCCTTAATTCTTATATAGCAATCATAAGAGTTGAGAAATTGGGACTAGAGAGAGGCTCAGTGGTTAAAAGTTCTTACTGTTCTTGTGGAGGAACCAGGTTCAGCTCCCAGGACCCACATGGTGGATGACAATCATTTGTAACTCTAACTCCAGGGAATCTGCTGCCCCCTCTGGCTTCTGCTGGCACTGCATACCTACAGCACACATAAGCACATACTCTCAGAAACACAATCCTCATAGAATAAAGTAAATGTCAAAAAGAAAGTTGAGAAGTCTACTAATAATTACAGAAATATGCAAAAAACTAAAAATAGGATAATGAAAACATACTATTTGACTAGCATTATCAAAATATTCTAAATATTTGCTATCATTGTTGTAGGTTTGTTTTTGAAAGGATCTTAGGTAGCCCAGGATAGCCTCAAACTTATTAAGTAGCCAAGGATGAATATACAATTGATTTTATGCTTTTGAATTATATTTCACATTAACTGTTAAAATGTATCAGTTATCACTAAATTAATAAAAAATGAAAAATGAGCATATGATCACCTTACTTATGAATAAGAAGTATTTAACAACTTTTATCCCTGACTCAAAAATCTCACCAAAAAGCACACTTGAAAGACTATTCAACCTAAGCAGGTAGTGGAGCATGCCTGTCATCCTAGCATTTGGGAAATGGAGGCAGGAGGTGCAAGGGTTCAAGGCCCTTGTCAGCTCTACAGGAAGGGACCAAGCTGGGCTGCGTGAGAACTTGTCTATATGAAAATGAAAAGAAGAATGGAAACAGAATGCCTAAGCAAGAAGGAAAACCTAAGACCGGAAGTGCAGACAGGGTCATAGTGAAGGTAGAAGGTGAGAGCCTTTCTTTTTTAACCAAGAATAAAGAAAGGCCAGCCGCTTGGGCCATTTCCATTCATCACTGCCTTCAAGAAGACAGACACATCTAGTAAGTAAATAAAAAGAAGAAATGAAGCTGCCTTCATTCACGAACGATATGATGGTCTTTACAGAATGCACCAAGCAAAGCAAAACAAAGAACCATTGCACCAGGAAAAGAATCGTGGCGACCAGGATAGGAGTTTAACAGGCTCAAAGGACACACAGTTAACTTACAACACACACACACACACACGTTCCAGTGGGCACTGGAACTCCAAATTAAAAAATAAAATGATTCCTCTTACAATAGCAGTGATTTCCACTTCCCTCCAAGCTAGGGGCAACAGCGATTTGCCCTGTCTAAACAACAGGGATAAAAACATGAAACAAACATTCTCAAGATAAGTGTGGGAACAGGAGGAAGAGATTCCCCAGGCAGGAGCGGAAAACAGAAGGGAGACTTTTTGCATACAGCTCATCTTCCCTCCCTGAGAAAAAGTTTGTCTGTGTTGGGGAAAGGAAGCCAGGTGTTACTGGGCCTGAAGTTCACAGCGAGTCTTTATTTTGTATAGTGATAGCATGGTGCCTTTTACTGTTGGCTTGCTTCTGCTTTTCACTTTTAGACAGGGTCTCAGGTAGCCCAGTCTGGTCTTAATCTTGAGAGGATAAACTTGAATCCCTAGTCCTCTTGACTCTATGTCCCACACACTAGGATTACGAGCTCTCGCCACCCTGCCCAATTCACTTACTTAAAAACAATCTCTGGGTCTTTATATTTAAAGAGATTTTCTTGTATAAATATCCAGTTGACCCCATGATTTCCTAGGTTGTTAATTACATTACTATTTTGAACAAACCATTTGCTAAACCAATTAAGAATCGGAGAAATACAAATTTGGCTTTTTATTTATTTATTTTTTAACTTTCATTTCTTACCTTCTTTCAGTATGCTTCCTTTGTCTAAGTTCATGGGTATTCCTCACTGTCAGCATCTCCCTTTTCTCTAAAGAAACTGTCTTACTGAATCTAGAAAGACAACAGGTCAGTCACAAATGCTATTCTCTATTTTGCAGCATATAGAATTCTAGGTTAGTATTTTTTTCTCTCTCAAAATTTTACTTTTCTCACTCAGAAAAGCTAAATATCATTTCTCTATTGGTCTCCAGCGAAGTGTTCTATATTTTTCTTTTAGTACACACACACACACACAATGACCTTTGATTTTTGATCGTCTTAAGGATAAGATATTTTGGGAGAGGTGACGTTGCTGATATTGGGCATTTTAGCCAGTCTACCTTAGAACTGGAATGACAGAAGGAGGAAGGAATTGCAGGGTAGAACTTTGGGCATGGCTGGGGTTGCCTGCTGAGAACTGGAACTTCTAGGGAAGGCTGTCCCTGGGAGGAAGAGAGCGGAGGGAACCAGCTCTAGCCACCAGTCCTGTCTTCCACACCCACGCTTCAGTGACCTCCTTTTTTACTGCTATCTAATCATAATTATCAGCAAGTGACAAGGAAGCCAGCTACAGCAGAAGAAAAGGATGGGACAGGGTGGTTCTTGATAAAGCAGGAAATGGCTAGGAAATGTGTCTGAGGAAAAACGGGAAGTGGCGACCCACACCACGGGAGCCCTTTGCCTTCAGCTGTGGAGACTGCAGAGGCAAATGGACGCCTGTGGACAAGCGGCCTCCGCCAACTGTGGAAGGTTTGAAGATCCAAACCGTGGTCTCGGTTTGACTTTCTTTATACAGGGCAGATAGGAATCAGATCACTTTGCTTCAAAACATTCCCTGAGCACTTTGGAAAATATAAAAATATGCCAAAAAAATGTCACAGAACCAGAGTCAGGTTGGCACCATGGACGTCATTGCTTCCAACCCTTTCAGAGGAGGGTCATTGCATGTGGAAGAAACCAGAAAACGACTCGCCATTGAGAGATGAAGAATCTTCACATCTGATTGCTCCTCTTTGGAAAGCTAACAAGAGCAGAGAAGCCAGCAGACCTACAACCAGGGCTCCTGTCTCTACGTTCTTATTAAGCAAATAATCGGCAAGAGAAAGCAAACATTCATTTTTCCGGCCGTTCTGGGGTGTGATCCCAAGTCCTCCATTCCGCGCACTTCTGAAATGCCATGCCTTCTTTCTGCACCCCTCCCCTTCTCTTATCCTTCCAGGGCTCCACCCTTCCTCACACGTTGTTCTTGCTTAATAAAGTGGGAACCGATGCCTCCTGCCCCTCTCCCTGGAATAATCACATCAGCCTGTTGTTATTGATTTGGTTGCTAAGGCCCACGAATCCGTTCCGTCCCACCTCGGGAGTGGTGGGAAGAGCAAGCAGGTCCTTAAGATTTTCCCATAATCCAGATGTTTTCTCCAACACTTGCATTTTCAAAACAATTTCCCTGAAGAAAGATTAGCAAGAAAGCCAAAAGCTAGATCTTGTTTTCTTGGCATACCATGAGGCCACACCCAAACGTCTGGCAGTTCCTGCCTGTGAGCCAGCATGTTTTCAACTTGCTTCTTAAATAAGCAAAGTTCTGCCATCTTCTCTGTGATCCCTTTTCAGTGACCACCGGAATCGTGAAGCAGCACCTTGGAAGCCATCTCCACTCAACACCCCCCCAACACTCCTGTGTGGTGGGGTAAGATACATTTATTAGTCTCTCAAATGCTTCGGCTTTGAGAATTTGTCTAAGACTTCTCTGAAGCAGTCAGCTGGACCCGATCAGCTGGAATTCCTTCTCAGAACATGTAGCATGGTCTATCCTGCCTGACAACTCAGGAGAACCCCGTGCTGGCCCAGCTGGTGTCTCCAGGGACCAGACAGGCGCTGATGAAGTGCTCATCAAATCCAGAAGTCGTGTAACCTGAGTGCAACCATTTGCTGTCACAGCCGTTCTTAACCAGGGCCAAGTTTTTTCCCTACACCCTGGCCAGGGAGCACTTAGCAGAGTCTCAATGTACTTTTGGTTTGTGCAACTGTAGGCCGTGGGTGCTGTCAGCCTCCCGGGGGTGGAGTCCAAGAATGCTTCTAAATTTTTACATTGCACAGGAGACTCTCCACACAGAGAATTCTGTGACCCAAAATGCCAATAGAGCCTCCCACAATGCCTGAGGTGGACTTGAGGGCACTAGCACATCATAATCCTTCTGCAAATTTATTTATTTAGGAATTCATTGTGTGTGTGTGGTATGTATGTGTGCACATGTGAGTGTGCATGTGTGTGGATGTGCATGCACATGTGTGCGTGTGTAGTATGTATGTGTGAACATGTGTGTGCACTTGTGTGCATATGTCTGGATGTGCACTCACGTGTGTGTGTATGTGTATGTGTGTAGACTTGTGTCCACCCCCACGAGCACATGTGGAAATCAGAGGATGATAGAGTCTCTTGCACTAACACTTTTAGCCCTGTTCCCCTCACAGGGTCTCTCATTGAATCTGGAACTTGCCATTTAGGTTAGGCTGTCTGGCCAGTGAGCTTCCTGGATGTACCTGTGTGTGCCCCCCAAAATACTGGGGTTACAGGCACATTTGGCCATGCCTGGCTTTCCATGGGTTCTGGGTATTTGAACTCAGGTCCTTCTGCCTATACAAGTGCTCTTACCCACTGGTCCATCTCCCCAGCCCTTGATCACAATTCCTGTCTGCATGCCACACTCTGGAGTGCTGTGTCCAGGCCATGTCACCCACACTGTTAGCGTTGGCCACTGATCCTGTTACCTGTAGTTCATGCTATTTTCTGATCTTGCTCATGTTTCTCCCACTTTTCCCCATTTTACCAATATTGCCCATCTCTAAAAGGTTGTTATTTTTAGAAATTTGGTGAGACTATACTTAAAAATAATTTTCGAAAATGCTTACCAATTTTAAAGTCTTGGCATTCGAAGGAATGGAGGACAGCGTCATTGGAAGGATATGGAAGTGGCCTGGGCTTGGGGCTATGACCTCAGCATTAACCAGCCATGGAGCTTAGGCTGTTGGAGTTGGAGGACATTTGTCTCTTTCTCACGAAGATAAGCTCTTAGTAAGATGCAGAGCCTGGAGACCTGGGGCTAGCTGGGGTTATGAGAGGTGTGGAGCACCATTGAGCAAACAGACTAGTGTTACAGTAGAGCAGATAAAATTTCGAACAGCTGCTTTTAGAAGTACCTCTTTCTGACTCGTCCTCGTAAGTCTGTATTCCTCTTCCTTTCTTTACTCCAATGCCTTTCCTACCATCTTCAGACGTGGCATCTGGCCTTACCTTCTCCCCCTCCTCCCATAGACCAGGGAGGGAGATGACCCTGTGAATGCAACAGGATGGCCATTTCTGCTTCCCTTCTATAGTTGAACTCTTTTGAGACAATGCTCTCATTTAATCTGTCTTGGTTTTTCTTGATCTTGGAGAAGTTCCGCTTAGATGATTAAGTTGCCTCAAATAATAACACTGTTGTTCTCCTCTCTGTACCTTGACATGTGCTTTGCTGTTTCATTGGACAGAATCTTCAAACCCACAAAGATGCACAAGTTTCCCAGTCAGACATTTCTGGGCAGCTCTTAGGCTCCTGGCAGAAACTGAGTTCTGAAGGGTGGAATACTGAATGAACCACAGAGATGAGCTCCTAACAGACCCACAGGGTGAACTGCCCTCACACATTCTAGTGGGAGGAAGACCACCTGAACAGCTCAGAGAAGAAATGATGTAGGCCTACAGAGCTCAGAGTCTGCAGAGTCAGCAGCAGGGTGGTTCATCAGCTTTCCATTGCTGTAACAAATACTTGAGCTAATTGGCTACTCAATTTATAGAGCACAGAAATTTATGTTTTCATAGGTCTCAGAGATTCCAGGCTGATCCAATGGCCTCCTTGCTTTCATGCTTTGACTTGAAGCCACACAACATGAAGGGAGAGTGTGTCAGAGTAAAATCAGTCACCACAGGGACCAGCCCAGAAGCAATGCACAGAAAGAGACTGGCTCCCATGTTCCCTTTGGAATGTATGTCCCCAATGCCCTTATTAATGCCCACCAACCCCTACCTCTCAGAGGCTCTAACACCTCCCAAAGTACCAAGCTAAAGATGATGCCCATTGATCCAGGGGCCTCTTAGGGACATTTGAGGTCCCACTGACAGAAACATTGAAACTGAGGTGGAAATGAGATGAAAACAGCTGATGGATAGAAAGAGAAAAGGGCTTCCAAGCCAAGTGCTGTGAGGCTCTTCCTTCGAAATGGAACATTCCTCCTGGAGTGGGGGGAAACTCATTTCAGCTTAGGATACACTTTATTTACAATAAACCTAATGCTCACTGGTATTCTACAGGGGACCACGACTTAAAAAAAAAAAAAAACAAAAAAAAAACAAAACCTTTTTCAAGGAATAAATAAAATAAACAGATTAAAAAGAACCAACATCTCCACTCCCACTTTAAGTCATAGTCTCAAAAGGATAACTTTAGCCTAATCCTTCTGCTCTGGCTTTTCCTCTAAATGCAATGCTCTCCTTCAACATTATAGGGTTTTTTTTAAACATTGATTTTGCCCTTTGGCAGTTGCCAATCTTAATCTTTAGAAATTGTGTTTGCTTTCTCTTCCTTGATTACAGGTACTCCTGATACATTCTGTGCACTTGCTTTCTTCTTTCTTCCTTGCGATTTGCACTCCTAACAGTCAATGTCAACCCCACGCTGTCCTTCACTGGACATATCTCTAATCTGGGTTACATAAGTTGATTACTTTTTGCCTGGTAAATTTTAATGAAGGGATGGGAATTGATTAAAACAATCCTTCCCCATTATACTCTATAAGACCTCAGTCAGAAGCCTTCCTCAGTCAGAAATTCTCTCATTTCTCAAATGAAGGGTACTTTACCCTCCCATATAAATTTTAAATTGTCTTGTCATTTTCTTAAAGTTTTTTCTGTATTTTTTTACTTATAGACCATTTTTTAAAAGATCCAATCTTTGTACTGTTAAGTCCTTGCAAATGTATTTTAAAATATGTAACTTCACATTTTTCCCACCTGTCATCGGCATTCTATGGCAGAACTTTAAAGCCTTTCTCCTGTCCTGCAGCAGGAAACTTTAACTCCAAAAAGAGTGTAGTTTTGTCAGTACTTGGGCCTGTTTGTGAGTAGCATCATAATCTTTGTTTGTAATTTCCCACTTACTATACTGAAAAGGAAGACAAATTTCTGTTTACCTCATCTCCTACGACCTCATTTAACTCTTTTAAAAATTCTGTTATGAACTCTAATCATTTCACGGTTTTTCTTGATCTGGAAGAACCTTTGCCTGGATGATAAAGTTGCTGCCAGTAATGACACCTTTGTCACCTCCCTCTGTATGCTCTGGCGTGCACTCCGCTTTCTAAGTGGATAGAGCCTCCAAGGCCATGTCGCACTGTGTAGGGATGAAAGAGCTCCCCATCATTTTGGGGCTCTAAGAGAAAACAGATCAGAAGTGTCTCATTGTGTTTGATGTTTGCCTGAGTTTCTGGGAGAGCTTTTCTGAGGTGGAGCTATGTCTCTGATCACACCTTTGAGAGAGTCGCCCAAATCAATATGTATTGAATTTTAAGGCATTTTTACCAAAACAGATGAGATACAAAGAGGGACTCTTTCCCTTCAATCTATATTGTGGTTACCAGGATCAGTACTAAAGCAAGCTGAGAGGGTGCATAGGGCACCAAAACCAGGAAGGGCTTGTCATGAAGACAGTGCCCCCGTAGAGAGAAGACACTGCCTCTACCTCAAGGATACCATACCCCTCACCTTAGTCCCTAACCTAGGGACAATTAACACACACATCATCTAATATTGAACACTGAACTTTTTTTCCCATTCTCTGGAGAAGCTCTTATTGGTTAGGATATATTCTAATTTTGAGTGTGACTCAGTTCCTTTTTTTAAAACTTTTATTTATTTAATGAAGGGAAATATGCAGCCACAACACACATGTGGCAGGCAGAGAACAGCTTGGGTGGAGTTGGTTCTCCCTCCACTATAAGGCTTCCAGGAATTGAGCGCCAGACATCAGGCTTAGCGGCAAACGCCTTCATCGGCTGAGTAGTCTGTCAGTCCAGATTCCCATTTTAATTAGACTATTGGCAGCACTTATTGTAAGTGAAGGGCACTGATAATTCCCCTTCCTTTGTGGGGCTTATCAATTTTGGAATCTTAGCAATTAAAATTAAAGGATTTCTGTTCCTTCCTGGGTCTTTGAAATTGTGTTCATTACAGCATTAACCAGTTCCTTTGTGACTTTCTAGGTCCAGAACAAGCTGGTGGGGGATTGAGAAGTCTTTTCTGTCTCACTGGGCCTCAATCTCCCCCATTTTCAAGCATTCGTTCGTACCAGCACATAACCACTTGTGTATTGTCTGAGGTTTTCTGTACTGCCTGGTTCCAACAGTCATTAAGTCCCAAAGAAATCACACAGAGGTCTACATTAGTTATAAACTGATTGGCCCATTAGCTCAGGCTTCTTATTAACTCTTATTACTTATATCAGTCCATTATTCTTATCTGTGTTAGCCATGTGGCTTGGTACCTTTTTTGGTGGGATGGTCACATCTTGCTTGCTCTGTGGCTGGTTCAGGACTGCAGACACAGCTTTCCTCTTCCCAGAATTCTCCTGTTCTCCTTGACCCACCTCTACTTCCTGTCTAGTTGTCCCGCCTATACGCTCTACCTGGCTACTGGCCAATCAGCATTTATTTAAAATATAATTGACAGAATACAGACCATTGTCCCACACCACTTGTGTGTTTGGTTTTTGTTTGCTCTGCTTTGTTTTTTCCTAAGTCTTAAAAAATACATTATCCTCTCTTGGGAACAGAGTGAGGCTAGTCAAAGAGCTTTTAAATTAAGGATCAATCATTTTTGCCTTGACCTTGGTCTTCCTCTAATTTTCACATTGTTTTGGAAACTATATTTGACCTTCTATAAAGTTTTATTGCTAGTGACTAAATTTTGTTTTATGATAAACTTTACTCTTGAAAACTATGATAGAGTTTTGTCATCTTTGTTCAGTTAAATGGGCCTAAACCTGACCAAAAGTAGATGTTTCATTTGATAGAAGGTTGCCTACAAGCTTGGGTTTGATTGGCTATCTGCCCTGGATTTTATTTTTCTCACTCCTCCCAACTTCTCTAGGATTGCATGAAGCAATGGCCCTAATATAGAACCCACTATTATTCCATTTGTGTTCTCATTTATAGCTTCTCTTGATTGAGAAATCAGTCCAGTCTGCTCCACTGCCTATGTTAGGATGGAACAAGAAAAAAGTAGTTATATAAATAAATATAATCAAGTTGGGAGAAATTTTTATTTTATGATAATAAGAAGAATGCAATGTTTTCACAAAAATAAATAGCTTCAATGAAGTGAGAGCAAAAACTGAGGGCTCACTGGGGAGGGACGATGTGGGAAACTGGGGTTCCAGCTGCCTAGAACCATCCACTCCCAGAGCAACTTGACTGCAACACACAGCAAAAACCTTAGATCATGTGGTAAATTCAAATGCAGGGGTGCTGTGGCTTGAGTGTGAAATATCTTCCATAAGCCCAAGTGTTTGAACAGTTGGTTCTCAGCTAGTACAGCTGTTCTGGAAAACCATAAAATCTTTAGGACAGTGGTTCTCAATCTGTGGGTTGTAACCCCTTTGGGGGCAAATTACCGTTTTACAGGACTTGCATATCAGATATCCTGCATACCAGACATTTACATTACAATTCATTGCAGTGATAAATTAGCAATGGAATAGTTTTATGGATGGAAGTCACCACAACATGAGGAGCTGTATTAAAAAGTCACATCATTATGAAGGTTGATAATCACTGTTTAGGAGGTAGAAACTCATTGGAGGGCCTTGGTGGGGGGTGCTTGAGATTAAAGAGCTCCCCCGCTTCTTGTTCATACTCTGTCTCTGAACTATAGATATCATATGATCTGATACCTCAAGCCTGCCACTGTGATGGACTGTATCCTCTCAAACTGTGAGCTGAAATAAAACCTTTCTCCTTGAAATTGTTCTCATCAGGGATTTTGTCATAGCAACTGGGAAATGCTGACCCAAGGCTAACTTGTGTTCTCCTTCCCAGGGATCATCTAGAGAACTAGAAAAGTGTTGGTGGAAGTTCTTCTATCCTGGAGCTGCTTCCACATTACCACACAGAGATTTATATTAATTATAAGTGCTCAGCCACAGCGGTCAAGAGCACTGGCTGCTCTCCCAGAGGACCTGGGTTCAATCCCCAGCACCCACATGGCAGCTCACAACTGTCTATAACTCCAGTTTCAGGGTATCTGGCACCTTCATACCAAATACACATAAAATAAAGTTAAATGATAAGTGCTCAGCCAATAGCTCAGGCTTGTTACTACCTAACTCTTTCATTTAAATTAACCCATATTTCTTCTCTATGCTTTGTCATGTGACTCATGGCTTATTATTTCATTTTCCACACGTCCTGCTTCCCTGGCAGCTGTTTGGCATCTCTCTGACTCTACCCTTCTTCCATCATTCTCAGCTTGGCTTTTCTGCCTAACTTTATCCTGTTCATCTATTGGCTAGTCAACTTGTTTATTAAACCAGTCATAGAGGCATATATTCACACAGTGTGCAGATAGATTATTCCACTGCAGAAAAGTGCAGCATAGAGAGGACAGCATGTCAGTAAGGTGGGACTCAGATGTCCTCACAGTTTAGGATGATGTGCTATCAGAAGTGAGCTTGCATAAAGATGGGCATAGAGAAGATGAAGAGCTGTAGCTGGCTCTGGTTCCTCTGCAGTGTGGTCAATAGTAACAAGTCTTTTTCTTTCCCACCCACCAGCTCCCAAATAACTACAAGGAGACTTATTAATTTTGGAAACTTGGCCTTCACTTAGACTTCTCCTACAAGCTCTTATAACTTAAATGAACCCATTTATTTTAATCTAAGTTTTGCCTCATGTTTGTTTTTTTTTTTTAATCTTCGTTTCATTTCATATGCCTACCTGACTCCCTCCATGTCTCAGGTCTGATGCATCCCTACTTCCTTTCTGTCAGCCCAGAAGTCCCACCTATACCTCTTCTCTAGCTATTGGTCATTCAGCTCTTTATTAAACCAACTACAAGAATATATCATCACGCAGTGTACAAACATCCCCCAACAGTCCAGATATGGAGATTGAGTAGGAATCTGGTTGAGCTGGGGAATCTTTGACTGGTGAAACCTGAAGAAGGATCAGCTCTTAAAGGAAGGCCAGAATGAGGACAGGTCGTCAGAGAGTGTTAGCATGGATATGCTTTCCTTAGAGACTTCATGTTGCCATAGGAAACTATCACAACTTAGAAACCACACCAAGCAACAGGAAGAGGGAGGAGGCAACTGAGCTGAGGTTTCCAGAGGCCAGATGGAGATAGCTCATAATGGAATCCTGTTTCGTATGGAAAATGAAGTTTTATGTTTTCCATACCTGAGTCTGTGAAATGAAATTTCCATCTCCTACAATAGTGTTCTCCCTCCTCATGCTTAACTGTGCCTGTCAGGGACTCAGCAACGTGTTCTGCTCTGACTAAACGTATGCTCATTCTTACCTCCAAACACTTAAACTCCCCTTTGCTTAGACTCCATGTTATAGCAGATGATGTGGGCTTTCTTAACTCTTGTTATAAGACCATGAAATAACATTTCACCTCATATCTAATTGGTATCTGAATTTTACCATATAATTTCTCACAGACAAAAATATACATAAATTAAAAGGAAAGCAAAGAGCTTGGAGAAGGCATTTGCTGGGGGATGTTTAATGCTGTTCCTCATGGCTGTGAAGCTGGGTGTGCAGTTTTAAAAGAGGGCCTATAATCAGAAGAATTTGAAGTTCGATGATACCTATAATTTGCCAGGTCAGGCCTATTGATTAGCCGCAACTCCAAATTGTTGTCAGCCTTTTAATTTTAGTCTTTACTCAAATTATCTCAGGTGTTACTTATGTAACAGTGCGCATCACCACACTTTTATAAAAACATATACAGTGTTTGAAAAAAAAGTTTGTTTTATTTTATTTTACTTTCTCCTAAGGACAAGGGGCTTATGATTAAAGTTCCACCATGGTTAGCCACAAGAAGATAAGAACTTGTTTGGTGAAGTGTTCTTGTAGGCTGGGATTTTGAACAAAAGTTCTTGGGAAATTGAGTTCGGTTTCTTTTTTGCCATATGGAATTCATCATTCAGTAGTGTGCTTGTAGTTAACTGATGGGTAATGTCGCCTCATTTTATGCTCGTGGTTTTAGCATTAGAGATGGTTTCCCCTCTTACTTCTATCTAGTTCCCTTCAGAAATGGGGAAGAAAACTTTATTATTTTAGTTTCCTAATAGCATATGAGAATTTGTGATGGCCAGTGTAAGAGTCTATTCTAGAACTGCCAGAGGGCTTTGGTTCATTTTATCCAAACAAGGAATGGAGATGCTAAGGCATGTGGGGTTACATGGAATGTATATAATGCTTTGCTGGGGACAAACCAGTTCCAAACATTCTCCATCTCCCTGGCCTTCAACCCTTTCTAACCAGACATCCCAACAAACACACTTTCAAGATTAGTTAAATTTCTCACTGTCTGACAATTGCCTACATTTATTTAATGAATTATTATCCCCTTATTCTCTTCTCTCGCCCCTGCTTTCTCCTCCCACTTATTTCCACATCTTTATTACATGTGTGATTCACTGACTTTAGCTGACGTCTCTTACCAAACATGAGTGAGAAGTATCCTATTAGAGCAAGAGCAACTTATCAGGGGTACACCACTAAAGAAACTTACTCCCCTCCCTCACCAACCATTAGCTGTCAATTATCACTGATTAGCATTTCCATAAATTGCTTTTTAAATTATTGAATGTGCATGAGTATTACACTTGCATTTATGTCTGTGCACCACATGCATGCATGCTGCCTACAGAGGTCAAAAGAGGTCATCATATTCCCTATAGCTGGAGTTACTGGTATTTGTGAGCTGCCATGTGGATGCTGGGCAATGAACCTGGGTCTTCTGGGAGAGCAGCTAGTGCTCTTAACCGCTGAGCCATCTCTCCAGCTGTTCTGGAATTCTTTTAGAGAGGAAGTGGAGTAAAGCCATTAAAGATAAAGGTGTTTATAAGGAAACCATTCATGAATAAAGATGACTTCCGAGTGGCAACATCAACACCACAATGTCACTCAGACTTTTCTGGTTCCTCTGCATGGACATGGACGGACTAACAGTTGCTGATTTTAAAACCACAGCAACAGAATATTTTCTTCCTTCTTGTTTCATTATCATTTGGAGTTAAAAGGGAAAATTTTGTGCAGTGGTTAAGAGCACTCACTGCTCTTCCAGAGGATCTTCTTTCAGTTTATGCTGCCTATAACTCCAGTTCCAGGGGATCAGACATGGCCTCTGTCTCCCAGGGGCACCTGTCTGCAAATGGTACGCATAAACTCACACACATACAAATTGATATTTCAGAAAAAAAGAGTGGTAAGTTTTAAGTGTGACAAGCAATTGTACTCTATCAATCCATTTTTCTATCCATCCATTCATCTAGCCATCTGTCCATTTGTCTATCCATCCATTCATCCATCCAAACAAGTCTAAAACCCCTATCATGCATTACATGCTGAGCTGGTCTCTGTTCCAGAGGATCTTGGAGTCTATAGGAAGAAAGAATCACATGTCTAAATGTAATAGGAATATTAGTAACAACAAAAGAGATCACAGAGAACTACATAATGTAAAAAAGAAGAGACAGAAGTTTCTTGATCAAAAGGGTAGCTGAGCTAATTCTGAAGATGAATGAGAATATCCAAGAGCAAATAAAAATCTCTTGCAGAAGTGTGTGTGTATGTGTGTATGTGTGCACATGTGCACACACACGTGTGTGTATATATGTATGTCTATGTCTGCGTGTCTCTCTGTGTGTATATAAGTGCCTGTGTATATGCTCATGTATGTACATATATGTATATGTCTGTCTGTGTGTATATATATATGTGTGTGTGTGAATGTCTATGTGTGTGTGGTTAGAACATAATACAGAAGCTGTGTTTACCACAATGAATCATGCTAGGGTTGGTTGTAGAGAGTGAGGGTCAGATAAAAAATGTGAGTTAGATCATGATGTATAGGAATGTACTATAAAGCATGGGTTTGCATCACAATACCCTGGTCTGAGCAGAAAGTAGACACATAAGACAAAATACACAATGAGTAAGTTAACCAACAGGTTCAAAGTTGAACAGAAGGCTAAAATGGGTGACCCCTAAAGTAGGGGAGATGGTTTTAAGGTTATCGACTGCACAATCAAGAAGCAAAGTTTTGTAGCTTTGCAAAATTTCTTAGAAAGTAATAAAATGAATAAGAGCACAGTTTTATAAGTTGTATGAGCCAGGTACGGTAGCCTCAGGCTACATACAGACACCCTGTCACAAGAAAACTGCAAGAGGAAGAGAAAAGGATTATAACCTAATTAAACTGTGTGAATTTAAAAAGTTATCAGATAATAAATACACTGCATGGACTAAAGTCTGGTGTATCTCTTTGAAAAGACTCATGTGTTGTTTATTTCTCATGGTTGTGACCAAACTCAAGAAGCAGATTAAAGAGGAAAGTCTCCTTTTGGCTCACAGTTTTAAGAGGTACAGCCTACCACAGTGGGGGAGGATACAGTCCATCAGCACAGTGGAGAGGATACAGTCCATCACCACAGTGGGGAGGATACAGTCCATCACAGTGGGGAGGATACAGTCCATCAGCACAGTGGAGGAGGACACAGTCCATCACAGTGGAGGAGGATACAGTCCATCAGCACAGTGGGGAGGATACAGTCCATCAGCACAGTGGGGAGGATACAGTCCATCAGCACAGTGGGGAGGATACAGTCCATCACCACAGTGGAGAGGATACAGTCCATCACAGTGGAGGAGGATACAGTCCATCATAGTGGAGGAGGATACAGTCCATCAGCACAGTGGGGAGGATACAGTCCATCACAGTGGAGGAGGATACAGTCCATCACAGTGGAGGAGGATACAGTCCATCAACACAGTGGGGAGGATACAGTCCATCACAGTGGAGGAGGATACAGTCCATCACCACAGTGGGGAGGATACAGTCCATCACCACAGTGGAGAGGATACAGTCCATCACAGTGGAGGAGGATACAGTCCATCATAGTGGAGGAGGATACAGTCCATCAGCACAGTGGGGAGGATACAGTCCATCACAGTGGAGGAGGATACAGTCCATCACAGTGGAGGAGGATACAGTCCATCAACACAGTGGGGAGGATACAGTCCATCACAGTGGAGGAGGATACAGTCCATCACCACAGTGGGGAGGATACAGTCCATCACCACAGTGGAGAGGATACAGTCCATCACAGTGGAGGAGGATACAGTCCATCACAGTGGAGCAGGATACAGTCCATCACAGTGGAGGAGGATACAGTCCATCAACACAGTGGGGAGGATACAGTCCATCACAGTGGAGGAGGATACAGTCTATCACAGTGGAGGAGGATACAGTCCATCACCACAGTGGAGAGGATACAGTCCGTCACAGTGGAGGAGGATACAGTCCATCACAGTGGAGGAGGATACAGTCCATCACAGTGGAGGAGGATACAGTCCATCACAGTGGAGGAGGACACAGTCCATCATAGTGGAGGAGGATACAGTCCATCAGCACAGTGGGAGGACACAGTCCATCACAGTGGAGAGGATACAGTCCATCAACACAGTGGGGAGGACATAGTCCATCACAGTGGAGGAGGATACAGTCCATCAGCACAGTGGGAGGATACAGTCCATCAGCACAGTGGAGGGGGATACAGTCCATCAGCACAGTGGGGAGGATACAGTCCATCACAGTGAGGGAGGACACAGTCCATCACAGTGGGGGAGGACACAGTCCATCACAGTGGAGGAGGATACAGTCCATCACAGTGGGGGAGGACACAGTAGGGAAGGCCTAGTGAGGTATGTTTGTGGCTGCAGGGCAGTCAGGTTCTTATGAGGACCAAGAAAGAGAGAGAGAGAGAGAAAGAGAGAGAGAGAGAGAGAGAGAGAGAGAGAGAGAGAGAGAGAGGAAGAAGAAGGAGAAGGAGAAGGAGACAGTCATTCACCTGGCTTTCTGCTCTTTTTCAATCTTAATCTCCCCAGGAGCCCAGCCTATAAGATGGCCAAGTCACATTCAGGACGGGCTGTTCTCCCTCACAGACACATTCAGGTGCTTCCAGAGCCAGTCAAGTTGAGGATAAAGTTTACAGCTAAATAAAAATTGTTCTCAAGTCAACTGGAACAGAGAAGCCAGGAGACTTTGAGTGGGGGGTACAAATACTGCTTCTGAATTTTCCTCCCTGTTTCCCACTCTCTCTGGGTTTCATTTTGAACTCTATTCTTCCTGGGACTGGTGACTGTAAGGAGAAAACAACATTTAGGTTAGAGTTGGAAAAGACTGAGGAAAGAAAATTACAAGAAAAACAATAGTCTATATTTTCTTCATCTTACCAAAGAAAAGGTAAGAAATCAACGTAAGAAATGCAAAACATTTTGTCCGTACAAGAAGTGGGTCTGTGTGCATAATTGCGTATGTGTAGACAGGTCAAACTCCATGCCATATCAGTGAGCCCCAGGGATCTGCATGTCTCTGCCTCCCCAGTGCTGAGATTACAAGTGTGGGTTCTGGGGGTTTAACTCAGGTCCTCATGGTTCTGAGGCAAGCTCTTTCCCACTGAACTCTCTCCAGAGCCTAGCACCAGAAGTTTCCATTTCTTGAGAAAGCACAAAAAGAGGCCCGAACCCCGAGCACATACGACAACAGGTGGTAGAGAAAGTTTGTTTGCACTTGACTATCTGCCTTGAGAATATTGCCTCCTCGGGGTTTTATAGACTGGCAGCCTATTGAAAAATATCTCTCTGTAAATGAAATCAACATTCATTAAACTCACTGAGAGATTTAGTTAGCAAAATAGCCTAGATAGTTTATTGGGTTTTACAACAGGGAGCACTCTGAGTGTTTAAACATCAAGGCAGGAAGCAACTAACTACAGAAATTGCTCTGTGGAGGAAAGGCATTTCGGGTAACTGTGCCTCTCTGGAGAGAAAATAGATTCAGTGGAAGACGGAAGGAGGACAGATGTTTTATTTGCTTTGGATCCCAAAGCAATAACCCTAGTGAGCTTTCCTTCACCATGACTCTATTAGCTCTCTCCCACTGGCTAAGTCCCCTGGCCTCCACCTGCTTCCCCTTGGTAGTAGAGCTCTTCCGAGATGGCTTTGGGGACCTCCCATCGCCTGTGAACCAAGGATGATGGTGAACACAGCATCATGCACTCAAAGGGGGGGGGGGAGTACAGAGTCGCCTTTGGGCACAGGGCAGAAGCAACTCCTTTTGCGAAGCAACACCTAAAACAGTCGCCTGAAACTTGAATTTTTACTAGAGATTTACCTTGATGGCCTGTAAAATCCTTCCAGAATAAAATATCATTCCTGAGAAGTTGAGTCTCAACTTTGTTTCAAGACATTAACCTGCAAGTGCATCCAGGCCCAGCAGCCACACCTGGAAAATAGTGGGGAGAGGATGAGCACGGCAATGTGCGTTAGGGTTCCAGTTCCCAGGAGGCTGAAGAACCACTTGTGGCTGAAGGCAGCCTAAGCTGTAATTGAGTTCAAGGACAGCGTGGGCTTATGTATAGCAATACGCTGTCACAAAGAGAAGGAAAGGAGAAGGAGGAAGAGGAGGAGGAGATGAGGAAAAGGAAGAGAGAGGAGTGGGGGAGCAGGGAAGGACGCCCCCCTCCCTAGTGCTGTACTTATAAACACACATCACTCTCTCCCAATTTTTATTCTGTGCTGGAGATGGTATCAACTCTCAGGCTGTCTGTCTTAGTCTACGTTCTATTGCTGTGAAGAGACAACCACTGTAACTCTCAGAAAAGAGAGCATTTAACTGGGGCTCGCTTACATCCAGAGGTTTGGTCCATTATCATCATGGTGGGAAGCACGGAGGCATAGCGGCAGATGTGGTTCTGGAATTGACAGCTGAAAGTTCTACAACAGGATTGAGAGACAGCAAGAAGAAAGAGACACCAGGACTGGCTTGAACATTTGAAAGTCCAAAGCCTACACCCACTGCTACACCTACTCCAACAAGGTCACATCTCCTGATCCCTCTCAAGTGGTGCCACTGCCTGATGACCAAGTATTCAGAGCAGTGAGCCTATGGAGGCCATTCCTGTCCAAACCACCACATCATGTGTATTTGGCTCTTCCTAAAGACAAGCATATTATTCTCTGTATCAGATACTTTTCCCACTCTGTGACTCCATATTCAACAGGAAGCAGCTTGAGGGAGGAGGAATTTATTTTGTCTTCTAGTTTGAAGAGATACAGTCCATCACAGTGAGCAAGGCACAGCAACAGGAAGTGGCTGGTCACATTGCATCCATAGTCAGGAAATTGTGAGCAGTGGATGTGGTACTCTGTTTATTTTCACCTTTTCATTCAGTCATGAAATCCCTTCTACAGAATGGAATCCTACAAATTTCAGGTGGATCTTCCCACCTCCATTAGCCCTGTGGGACTCCTTCGCAGACAAGGACAATGGTTTATTTCCACTGTGCCTCTGAAGCCCATCAAATTGTCCATCAAGAAGAACCATCACATACCGTAACTAACAGCTTGAGGGCATCTGAAGTACAATTAATCTCTGCATGGTGGCCAAAAGGAAATGTTTTATATATGCTATCATCCAGGAATTCATGGGAAATTATGATATCTTTTTTAAAAATGCTTTTGTTTGTTACAGCTTTCCAGATAAGACAAGGGCGGGTCAAGAGAGTTCTGTGGTTTGAAAAATGAGGATCATTGCAATTGTACCTAATCTTTATTGTTTCATATTTTTAAATGATTAGTACTCTGGACAAACCATTCATCAACAAGAAGTCACAGCTCACCACTCAGCAGAATTAAATTCTCCAATGTGAGCTTCTTTTCTAGGCAAGTCACATGCTAATCAATCGTGTCCTACAACATGGTCCTTTTAAATGATTAAGCTGCATTTCCAGGTCTCCTGTGCTGTGTGAGCAGAACAATGGGGTCCTTAATAAGAGAATTTCATGCCTGAGTGTTCACATCTCTCAAGGAAAGAAAGCCAGTGTTGTGGAAAAAAATGATGAAAATATCAAAGTGGGTCCTGGGGTGAAGGGAAAGAGCGGGCCCTGTTTTCATTTCCTCATCTAGATTGTGCCCAGATCCTCTGAAGATTCATTAATATTTAACAAAATGAACACCTTCCCATGCCTTTTCAAAGCCCCTAAACTGTGAAACTGTAAAATGGAAATGATAATATAGCTCATCATAGAACTGGGTCACAGACTCGGCCAATGAAGGAATGGTATGCCATCAGTAAACACAGGTGTGAGAGAGAGAATTGTGCTGGACCTCCAACACACATGTGAAAGTAACCCCCACCAACAAAAGCATATTTGGAGGTAAGGGATTGATGGATACTAGTGATTATCAATTTGACAAGATCTAGATGCACCAAGCAGGCAAACCTCTGTGGAGGAATTTGCAGACTGGGTTAATTGAAGTTAAAAGACTCTCCTTAAACGTGGGTGGAAGGAGTCCTGTACAGAATGAAAAGGACAAGGTGAGTTTGGCACCAACATTTGTCTCTCTTCACTTCCTAACTAGAAATACAATGTAAGGGTTTGCTTCAACCTCTGTCCCCCTTGCCTTCCCCAACAAGATGGACTATGCCACCAAACCATGAGCCAAAATAAACTTCCTTAAATTGTTCATATGTTGTCGCAGCACTAAGAAAAATAATTCAGAACACTGACATCATATTTAAGACTGAGTGCAATGAGGTCAAAGGAGGGGCTGTGCTCTGACGTGTCTGTGACTTGATCAGAAGAGACGGGAGGAATCTATGCACACAGAGGAGGCCACATCTTGCCACTGGAAGACAGTAACCACTTGTAAGCCAAGAGGAAAGAATTTGAAATCCAGCCATGTTCACCCCTCAGCCTTTGACGTCAAAGCTTCAGAACTTTGAACTTTGATAAAACAAGTTTGTCTACAAGTTTCACCATGTGCCCTGTTCTGCAACAGTCTCAAAGTCAAACAGAGCCACCTCTAAACTGAGAACATTGCTCTGTTTAAAGTTTGTCACCATGATTGCCTCGCTAAACCCATTTGTTTTCTTTCTCCAATTAATCCACCCTTCCGGCTAATACTAATGTGCTAGTTACTCCCTGGGGGAGGAAAATGACAGAAGTAATTTAGGAAAGAAAGTTCTGCCCCTATATCAAAAGTATGGGTCTATCATTGTGGGGGAGGCACTGTGGCGGAAACGTGGGGGCAGCTGGTCACATGGCGTCTGTAATCAGGAAGCAGAGAGAAATGCATGCTGGGGCTCAGCTTGCTTCCACGTTATTTGTTCAGTCCAGGACATCATCCCATGAATTGGAGCCACCCACATTTCAGACGGATATTTTCACATTGACTAACTTAATCTAGAAAATTCTTATAGATACTCACAGAGGCTGTCCCCTAGATGATTCTAGATGTTGTCAAACTGACAATCAGTACTAACTATTACAGCCAGTACCAGCCTGATGACCCTCTCACTAAGCATATATTCCCCTCAAGGACAGGAAGTGCATCATGAAATATGCAGTGTGATTTCAGATCATGACATGTACGATGAACACATCATACAGGCTGAGACAACAAAGAACCCACTGCAGGGCTTGCCTGGACAGGACATCAAAAGGCCTTTGGGAAGAAGTGATATTGATGCTGAAGTGAGGAGGAAGAAAACATAACCAAGTAGACAAATGTGGGAAAAGCATTTGACATGGAAGAAACAGAGATTTCCTGCTGGTAAGAATGAGCTTGGTTCACTTGGGACTCTGGTGGAGGCGGAGGGAACAGTATCATCATCACTACATCTTCAGGAGTAAAAGGACATGACTTACTTGACAAACCTCCTAGCTTCCATGGGCCAAAATATATCCTCACTCTTTAAAGACACGTGTGTCAGGTGTTTCGTCAAGGTGACAAGAGTCTCGCCGATGCGGTGACGAACACTTCATCACCTGCTAGGTTGCTTTCTGTCCCCTGTCACCCTACTTCATGGTGCACAAGAGGAAGATACAGGCATAGCTTGTCTACTGTGGCCTCCACATCTTTGCTGAATGAATGGTGGAACTGGCAATTACTCATTGCTAACTGGGGTCCCTTTGTGGGATTCCCAGAAAGGTTTTCCCCAGTGTATGTGTGCCAAGAATAACAGGTGACGCAGATGACTCTCCTCTCCCTTGTACCTGATGAGGTGAATGGGACCCCAAGCTAGGCAGTTACGGGTCCTAAAATCTTGTATAGCTGCCTCCTGTTTTCCATGTGCTTTCATTGTGTACGGAATAGCTTACTGGATCATGCTAGCAACATTAGTCCTGATTTGTTTTCCAGGAGTTCACAAACCAAATAAGAAGAGGCAAAGAAACAACAAATACGACTTCCAACATCTAGTGAGAGAAAATGGACCTGACAGCACAGATGTGGGGACGTTTATCCCCCATGAGGGGATGACAACCAAGGCAGCACAGAGGAGTGACATCTGGACTGGGATCTGACGGATGACCTTGGCCGTCGGAGGAGGGAATGAGACATCCATAGGCAGCAGCTGCTTAAGTCAGCCCATGTCCATGTACATGATCTGTTCCGAGAACCGTGAGTCATCTCAAGGGTGAGAGGGCACAACCGCTTTATACAGTTAACTCCGAGATGGGCTGCAGCTGAGGCTCCAACTTTGCAACCCTCGGTTCCTAGGCGCACACCCCCAGAGTTCATCATCAGGCCAGAGTTCACTGGCCGAGTCTAATCAGATGTCTGTGTTTAGTCTGTAGTGCTTAAAGAACCCAGTCTGATGACAATATTCCAATTTGGGGGATTTTTAGGTCTCCTTTGGAGAAATACCTACTTGGTTTCTTAGCCCCTTTTTAAACTGACTTCCTTCTGTGATTCTGTTGGGAGGTGGGTGTTGTTCTGGCACCCAAAACAGTGGCCTTTCTGACAGATGCCCTGCAAGTCTTTGCTCACGGTTTGCTTGGTGTAGTAGGGAGCTGCGGGCCTCTTTCCACAGTCCGGCTCATGGCTGCCTGGCTAGCTTATGCCCCAAAATAACGACACACAAACTCTATTTTTTTAAACACTGTTTGGCCCATTTCTGTTTATGTATGTAGCACCCCAAGGTGCGCTTACCGGGAAGATTTTAGTCTACGTCCATCCTGGGTCAGAGCTTCATCGTGTCTGCTCTGGAGAGGAGAGCATGGCGTCTGTCTCTCAGAGGAGCTGCCCTGCATTTGAGCTCACTTCCACTTTCTCCCAGCATTCTATTCTGTCTACTCCACCCACCTATGGGATGGCCTATCAAATGGGTCAAGCAGTTTCTTTATTTTTAACCAATGACCTTCCTCCATCAGCTTGGTGAGTTCCATGTCATGAGTAGGCTACGTCGTCTGATAGAGCTGTGACTGCCCATGTTTTTGGCACTGTTGTCTGAACTCTTGGTATTACATCCTAAACAAGACCAATGCGAGAGGACTTTGCTCCACTCTCCTCTGTGGTTTCAGGTCTTATGTTTATGTCTTCGGTTCATTTTAAGTCGATGCCTTTGTGAGATATTTGAATGTTCGGTGCCATTCTGTCACATGTGGCTGTACGGTTTCTGCCTTTCATTATTTTAAAGATATCCTTTGATAAGTAGAAGATAGTTTTCACAAAAGCCCAATTCGTTGGCCTCTCCTTTTCTCGGCAGGTTGCTTCTGGCCCATTTTAGATCTTATGTTTGCGTACTTCACTGCTGATATGCACTTACTCTCACGTCTACTTGAGTATAAGTTGCTTTTGCACATTGACTTGTACCCAATGACAGTAACAAACATACCTATTAACTATGTGTTTAGTAATGGCTTGTTTTATCACACAGTCTAGACCTAAAAGACACTGCTTCAATTTAACCTTAACAGAGGTTCTTTGAATATTTCAGGTCAGTAAACTCTTTATTCATATTTTCTGGAAATTCTTTCTGTAGATCTAGAAGTCTCTTCTACTGAAAAAGATTAAAATATTTTTAACAATAAATATTTTGACTTTATCAAATAGCTTACCTTCATTTATTGAAATAAACGCAATTCCCTCTTGATTTTTACAAATATGAAAATGTGTATTGATTGATGTTCTTAACAATGAGCAGCCTGACTTTTCCAACATGGACCCTACGTGCATGTGGTGACATGATGCTTTCAAATCATGCGTGGGTCTTATTAGAAAATGTATCATCTAAGCCTTTTCCATCAATGAAGGAAAGAGATTGGCCTGCAGCATTAGTCTCAAGATGATGTCAGTCTCTCCTCAGAGTCAGTGTTGGGAACTGAATGAAATAAGACTCAGCTGCTGTGATTCTCTTGCCCTTTCCTGGAGGGGGAGGAGATTAGGGGCAGACCACCTGACACAGCCGGGAACTGGCACGATTTGAGCCAGTGTTTCGGTTCTGCTGAGGTCTGAGGTCTGCTGTGTTTCTGGTTTTTGTCTCCTCCTGGGAGGCAGCCTTCTGTGCCTCTGAAGAGCATATTTACAGAGCACCCTCTTTGGAAATGCCTTGATATTAAAATTCTCTCTCATCAGCATCCCTAGACTACACTTTGGCTTCCAGGCTCCTCTCTACTTCCTTAGATGCCTTCACTGTGTGCACAGCTCACAATTCTGCAATGCTTCCCGGGGACGTAGAATCCACACAGAATTCTAGCCCCTAGTTCTCTTTTCCTCTGGGACTTTAGAGCCTCCTGTTCCAGCTTACTCAATAATCCTCATCTCCAGTGTTCGTCACCTCAGGCTAGGAAGACTGAGGGATGCTTGGTGTCCCCACACCACCTATCACGACTTAGTTAACGTTGCAGTACGGAAATGGCGACATGGTCATGACGTGTTTCAGAAACTGCTTGCTTGCTGCAGTCGCTTACCAGCTGCTGTTTTGCCTCAGGCAGCATTTGTGGGGTTTAAGCAGGTGGCTGGCCTCTGTGAGCCACCCCATCATTACAAACAAAAGCAAAAGTTATACTGCGGGTTCACTGATGACAGATTTCTGTGAGCCTCACAAGTCATCATGGTGGCCCTATCCCTTTCCACCCCTCCCTATGAAATTGGATCTCACTTGATTCTATGTGCCTGCATAGCAATCGGGTGATGGAGATGATTCAGAAGGTGCGGTACCTGTCACCTTAGCACTGAGGACCCAAGTTCAGATCTGGAGCAGCCACATACAAGGACTTGCACACAAGGGCTGGTGCACACCTATAATCCCAGCAGAGAGGCAGAGAGAGGGCTCCCTGGGAAATGCTGCCCAGCCAGCCTCGCTGAAGTGGCTGCAAGTCCTAAGCCCCAAAAAGAGATCTCGACTCCAAAACTTAAAGTAAATTGGGTGTGGCTGGAAGGATGTTTTGTGGTTTAAAGTACTTATTGCTCTTGCAGAGAACCTGCATTTGGTTTATAACACCCACAGATGGTTCACAGCCATCTGTAACTCCAGTTTTAAAGGATCTGTAACCTTCTTTTGGTCTCAAAGAGCACCAGGAACACATGTGGTGCACAGACATACAAGCAGGCTAAATATAAACATAAAATAAAAATTAAGGTAAAAAGATTGAGGAAGGCACAGGCCTCTGACTTTCATGCCTCCCCCCCCCACGCACATGCGTGTACATGGGGGAGAGAGATCACTATAAAGTGTTTCTGTGTGAATCCCTCTCTAACCACACTTTGACAGTACCTGTCAATGCAGCAAAGCTGAGGTTCAAACTTCTGAGATGCCTTGTGATTCTCACCATGATACCTCACGGATAACACCTGAGACACATTCCCAGCACATATATGCTATCCTGCAACACTTTCTTGGGGGAAGAAATATTTTCTCCCATGCTGGCTGGAACATGAGTAGATTCTTAAAGCTATGCATGGATGCTCTACAAATATGCCCAAGCCTTTAGTCAGACCAGTTGCCCAGGAAGAAACCATCATCCCTTAATTCTCCATTTTTCATCTAAAAACATCATCCTAAGATGAATGAATAACAGCATCTGGAGACAGACATGTTCTAGGGAGACTGGGGCATGACTGACACTTGCAAGCCTGGGAAACATTCACAGGCATTGTTCAAAGGCTTGGGAAGAACGACAGAGGAGCCTCTTCATAAAAGGAAGGCTAGCACCCCAGGCAGCTCCTCAGCTCTCTATACAGCTCCCCTGGTAGAACATTTCCTGCTGGTGCTACTGGCTCTTCAAGGAAGTTCATATTTCCCAGGAGGCCCAGGCTGGAACAGGTGCCTTTAATTTAAGACCGCCCCATTGTGTCTGATCTTCATTCTCTTTTCTCCCTTTTTCTTCTCACCGCCCCATTGTTCTCTTTGGCAAGTGCCACCACAGGCCAGACAATGGAGTGGCATCCCTAGGTGGTACCCACACATCCCTGACCTCCACAGACTGTACTAACTCTGCATTTGAGAGTCTCTCCCCAAACCTCCCCTGAACGACTTTCAGGATTTAGATCATGTACCCAGTATGCTCCAAGGTGCTCATGAGATACCCAGTTTGAAGGCTTCTCCAGGGCCAACTGCAGAAGCACTGATTTTTGCCTGGCTACTCACATAAAACCGTTGTTCAACGGGACTCACTCCTTACATTAAGTTCACACGTCCTGAAGCCATAAAGATCTGATAATGCGGGAAGTGTGATCTCATGCCAAAATGGAAGCTGTCATGTTTTCTGTCCAGTTTGATCTTGGGGACAGCTCTGTTCTGTGTATAAGGATGTCATTGCCCCTGAAGAAAGCAAGCCTATGGTTTCTTACTTAATCCCTGAGCATTCTGGCCTTCTCTTCTTATTTACACAGTTTTGTTAATACCATCAGTGATAATTACCATCCCCAGACTCATTAAGCCAAGGACACTGGCTGCACTTTGGTTTTGCATACATGCTACTCCTGGTGTCTGCTAAAGGAAGGTCCCAAGATGCAGACGTAAAAGGGAAAAGGGAGGTGGTTCCAAAAACCAAACGACATCTGTCTTTGTAGGAAGCATCAGACATAGAGGGACCTGGATAGAAGACTCCCATATCCTACTTAGTCACTGCAGAAGCCTGGGTCAGTTCAGAGATATCACGTGGGAAAACCTGTTTTAAGAAGTTCTAACTAGAGTGCCTGGTTTTAGTCTGACTGTTTTTGAACAACCAGCTTCTGAATAATGACATGGAGACTTTTATTAATGATGAAAGCTTGGCCTTAGCTTAGGCTTGTTCCCAACTAACTCTTAAACTTAAATTAACCCATTTATATGAATCTATATTTTGGGACGTGGTTTGTTACCTCTCTTCAGTACCATATATCCAACTTCCTCAGTGTCTGCTTGGTAAATCTCCTACCTCAGATTCTATTCTAGCATTCCTATCTCTCCCTGAAAGCTCTATCTATCCACTTCTGCATAGTTATTGGCCATTCAGTTCTTTATTAAACCAATCAGAAAGTGCCTTAGGCAGGTGAGGTAAAAAACAGAGACACCATCACACAGTGTACAAAAAGATTATCCCAACACCTGGCCCCACAGTCCCTACCCAGGCTGTGACAATCATTATGGTTTGAACATGAGGTTTCCCGCATGGGTTCATGCCTTTGAACACTTGCTCCCCAGCTGGTAGCTGTTTGGGAGGGTTGTAGAACCATTAGGAGGACGAGGATCCTTGCTAACAGAAGCATTTCCCTGGGGGTGAGTCTTGAGTTTTTAGAGCCAAGCCCTATCTCCTGTTTACTCTCTATTTCCTGACCTCTGACCACTGATGCAGTGTGGCCAGCCAGCCTGCAGTTCCTACCGCCATGTTTTCCCCACCATGATGGAATGCATCCCCTAGAACTGTAAGCCAGAATAAACCTTCCATTTTCTTCAGCTGCTTCCTGTCAGACCATTGTCAGAGTAGTGATCAAAGTCAGCAGTACATCTGCAGTTCTTTATAAAGTCCCTAAATAGATCCATGTCATTCATGTGGGCCACTTCATGCTCCGTCTGATAACGGGAAGGCTGTACGTTATTAACAAATCCACTTACGCTTACCCAACCAATGCCCCTGAGTTGGACAGAAATGACCCCAGCTTCTTCCAACATCTCTCTGTTATGGAGGCCACTTTCGAGGAGCATTTAGTTTACCAGAACTTTAGCAATGAAGTTTGGGTCCACCAATTACTATCCCTTTGTAATAAAGAATAAGTTCCAATTCTGGAATTATCTTCCTTCTTTTTTCCCCCAGGGCTCTCTCCCTGCTCTCTTCTCTTTACAATGGTGACAACTACTGCAACTAAGGGAACAATTAAGGAAAAAAATGTCAGAGCAACAGACATGCCACTGTGGGATAAAATCCTAGGTTTATAGTGGTATTGTTGAGCACTGGGCAGTATTTCAAAGCCCTGTCCCACTGTATCTCAAAGGAAACTAGTTTGCTCTGATTTCCTGCCATGGCTGTAAGAAAATAGTAACGAGCCAAGTATTAAAAACTACTTTGGTGTAATTAATAAACATGTCAAAACCCGCCTTTGTTGTTTCTACATGCAAGCTATACCTCACAATAAATAATTAATGCACCCTGTTCCCCAATCCAAATGCTACCTAAGCTGCTCTCCTTCAGCATGAAAGAAAGAAAAAATCCAAGAGAGCAATTACTTCCACTGTCACCTGTGGGGTCTTTCTTTAGTTTGCTGTGCAACCAAGTATCATTATTTTAAAACCAGAAACCTGAATTGTTGTTCTGTTGCAAGGTTCTAGACACCAAAAAGTACAACAGGAGCCATTAATTTTACCTTCCCGGGCTGGGGAGATGACTCGGGAGGCCAAATGCTTGCCTCGAAAGTTCAAGGATATGAGTTTGGGTCCCTAGAACCTTTGTAAAGAAACTAGTGGCATGTGCTTGTAATGCCAGAACTGGGAGAGGTGGAAACAGGAGGATTCTAGGGCTTACAGGTACCCAGCTAGATCTACTTGATGAGTTCCAGGCCAGTAAGTGATCCTGTCTCCAAAACAAAACAAACGAAAACCAAAGAACAAGGTAGATGACACCCAAGGAATGCTATTCAGTGCTGTCCTTTGACCTCCATATGCACATGACACACATGTGCCCAAACACATGAGCATACACCACCCCCACCCCACCCCCACACACTAAAACTAACTTTCAAAAACTCCATATGTACATGACACACATGTACCCATACACATGATCAGACGCACACATACATACTAAAACTTTAAAAGTTAACTTCCTTTTCTGTCTTATTATTGGGGAATCTACTACACAGTGGGTGAAGAGGAAGCAGAAAGACTAGTGAACTCAGAATAACAAAGCAATTGGTAGTTAATGGTTGGGGTCCTCGCTGAATAAGATGGAGGCTTAATGATATGTCTTGAGTTTACACACACACACACCATACCTGTTGCCCCACATGCACTCAGAAACATATGAAGGTACATACAAAGACTACAAACACATACACTTGAAAACAAACCCTAAAGCATTGTTTCCTGTGTGGAGAGTGATTGGTTGGTTGTTTTATTGTTTTCTGTTTTGGTGTGTCCATTACAAAGATGGTCAGTGAAGACACATACCAAAAAGTCACAATGTTGAGCAGGAGCTAAAGATCATTTAGTGGTTAGGGACATTTGCTGCTCTTGTAGAAGAAAGGCAAGAATTTGGTTCCCAGAACCCACATCAAGCAGAGGACAACTGCCTGTAACTCCAGCCGCAGAGGGATCCGAAACTTTTGAGGGTCTCTCTCTCTCTCTCTCTCTCTCTCTCTCTCTCTCTCTCTCTCTCACACACACACACACACACACACACACACACACACAATTTAAAATAAAACAAATCTTAAAAAGAAATATTTCCAGGCCAACAAGATCCACATATTAAAATCATATCTTAAAAATAAGTTGGGCAGGCCTGCTAAACCACAGCACAGCACTAAATGGTCCCCTCCATCTGCAAATGAGTTGATTCACTCAACTGTGTTGACTCTTGCATAATTATTTACCAGTTGTGTAACTACAAGGATTCAGAGAGAATTTACAGAGTGTTCAAAATCAACCTGAAACAGTAAACAAGACACACGGGTGAGAGCAGCTGCTTCTAGTTTTCTTTGGTTTCCAAAGATAGAACCAAGCAAATAAACAAGAATGATATGATTTCCCCTTGAAATGGAACTCAGTCCCCAGGGCATGACATCTATTTGAATCAACATCTGGAGCCAGACTTGGTGGTGCAGGCCTGAAATCTTAGCACTGAGAAACCTGATGGTGAGGAAAGGCTGTGAGTCCAGGGCTCATCGGGGCTACATAGTGAGACCCTGTCTCAAAAAACAATGAACACACACACGCAAAAATAAACAAAAACAAAAAAACAAAACAAAAAAACCAAAAAACCATAAAAAGCAAAATAAGCAAGCAAACAAACAAAAATCCTCAAACCAAAACAAAGAAGAAATAAGGAAAGAAAAAAGGGTGGGGTGAAGAGGAGAAGGAAGAAGAAATGTAGTAACCAGTAGAACAAGGTAGGCATAAGACTCTAACAGGACTGGGACTATTAACGTATTTTTTTAAATTTGTTTTGTTTTGTTTTTTTGTGGCAAAGTCTCACTATGGAGCCCTTGCTGTCCTGGAACTTGCTCTGTAGGCCAGACAGGCCTAAAACTCGTGGAGATATGCCCCTCTGCTGGGATTAAAGCTGTGTACCCACTGCCAGGCAACATCTCCTTTTTGAAGGAGCAGGGCCATTAGACCCTCACCTGGGATTCCATACTCTCCTTTCTAAAGGTCCCCTCCCTCATCCAAAGTTACATATGGTCTTGCATGAGGTTTTAGAAAGTACTGGAATAGAAAGACTGTGGGAATTTGACTTGGTGGGGACTCCAGGGATGTAGCTTTTATGAGTTATCACCCAGGCTAGGGTGGGTTTTTTGGTCCTTTGGGTCAGCCATGTTTTTGTAAGTAACCCCCAAAACCTCATTGGGGTTCACTAAGCTGGATTTAGATGGAACTCTTTCTTTGGCCTTGCCATGTCCTACCTGCCTGCTTGTCTACCCAGGAAAAGTCAGAAACACCCCCATATCTTCAACAGCAGGTGACAAGAGAAGAGCGGGTATCTTCTGAATCACAAGAATCTTGCCATATTTGTAGGATCTGCCACCTCTTGTGGAATCACCAAGCCTTCAGCCTTATGAGAAAGAATACTAGCAACATGGTGTGCAGACAGGGGTTTTGTTCTCATGCCTTGCAGAGTCAATGAGGCTGAATCTGTACTCCAGACTTAACTGATGATGTAAACTGATGTAGTGGTAGATGCCTCTAATCCCAGCACTAGAGAGATGGACTGGCACTGGAATCACGAGTATCTGCATCTGTGAGCTAAGCCAATTAGAGGTGCTGGCACTTAGTGGAGCACCTCCTGGGCTTCTGGTTCTCATGGGAATGAGCGAATCTGCTCGAGGGTTTAGTGCTGTTGTGACTATTTGTTGAAATGATGTGACTACATTACTTAAAGAATCTCTTCTAAATTAGCAGTGCTAGTTTAGGGACAATTTTGTGACATTTTATGAGCCTCCCTTACCCCCTTCCTTCTCTCTGCTCTCTTCCCTCTCCATATTCCCTTCCTCTTCCTCCTCCTTCCCTCTCCATCTCAGAAACACTTGAGGTTTGGTGACCATCAACAAAGAGTCCTTTGCCAGAAGAGAGGATCAGAGGAAATCTCATTAGAGGACTTTCCTTAGCCCAGTGACAGAGAACCCAGCAAGCATCCCAAGAGGATGAGTGTTTGTCACACATGACTGCTCAGAGAGATAGTGGAGAAAGAAATACCTGGTCACCAGGAAACAAGACCCTCTAAATTGCTATTGTCTGTGGCTTCACTTTGAAGAATGAATCACGGAAACGGGCAACATCCAGACCTTGACGGATGGCCTCTGCACATCTCCAAATGCAACTGAAGCTACAGGCATTGCAGCGTGGCTTCTAAAGGATTAGAAGGTCCCTAGCCTGGTTGTACTCAGAAAGCCAGCATGGGAACAGATAACGACTGGGAAAGTGATGGAGGAGTTATTTTTATTTAATAAAGAAATTGCTTTGGCCCATTTATAGGCCAACCCTTAGGTGGGTGAAATAAACAGACAGAATGCTGGGAAAAAGAAGCCGAGTCAGGAGTCGCCATGATTCTCCCACTCCAGACAGACGCAGGTTAAGATCTTTCCTGGTAAGCCAGCTCATGGGGCTACACAAAATATTAGAAATGGGTTAAATCAATATGTAAGAGCTAGTCAATAAGAGGCTGGAGCTAATGGGCCAGGCAATATTTAAAAGAATACAGTTTCCATATAATTATTTTGGAGCATAAGCTAAGCCATGTGGGCGGCTGGGTGCCGGGGATGCAGCCCCGCCGCTCTTATTACTACAGAGTGGCACCCCAAATGATGGAGGAGTTACTTTCATTTAATAAAGAAACTGCCTTGGCCCATTTATAGGCCAACCCTTAGGTGGGTGAAATAAACAGACAGAATGCTGGGAAAAAGAAGCCGAGTCAGGAGTCGCCATGATTCTCCCACTCCAGACAGACGCAGGTTAAGATCTTTCCTGGTAAGCCAGCTCATGGGGCTACACAAAATATTAGAAATGGGTTAAATCAATATGTAAGAGCTAGTCAATAAGAGGCTGGAGCTAATGGGCCAGGCAATATTTAAAAGAATACAGTTTCCATATAATTATTTCGGAGCATAAGCTAAGCCATGTGGGCTGCTGGGTGCCGGGGATGCAGCCCCGCCGCCCTTATTACAACAGGAAAGATCTCAGACTGCAGCAGCAGGATGGCACGGAGGGAGGCATGCATAGTTCAAAGCCGTTTCCTTCTATTGCCGTTAGTATGTTCTACAAGGACGCAAAGACATTGCTGGGCTCTGCATTCGCTAGTGCTGTTGTTGCTATGGACAGGACATCTGACAGCAATGGGATGGTACGGTGGGAAGTGGTGGCTCTTCCCTGTTCAGTTAAGGCTCTCTGGAAAGACCCTGCTCTCCATGATGAGAAGTCTGTCTTCTCAGTGAATATAAATCCCACCACGGGAATAATCAGGGTTAACACTCAATCCCCTCGCCACCTCTTTGCACTAAAACCTATTTTTAAAGGGCAGGGGAGATGGTTTGGTAAGTTCGGAACTCAGGGCCCACATCAGCAGCTCACGAATGACTAGAACTCAAGCTCCAGGGTCCCCTGATGGCCCCCATAGACACACAGCAGATTAAAGAGAATGTGTATATGTGTGTGTGCGTGTGTGTGTGTGTATGTGAAGTAAGATGAAGATGATACGTTTTCCTTGTCCCCAATTTCAGCTGGAGTGACCTCTAGCCGTGTATGTAACCTCTAGTCATCTATCTCAGCCTCCAGGACACACACAGACCATCTGGTGGTCTTGCTAAGTAAGATGATTGCAGCTCTGCAGCTTGCAGAATCTATTTCTAGCAAGCCATCCAGGGCTGATGATACTACTGATGTTCAGATCACATTCTGAGAGCCAAGACCTGTAGTATAAACGTAAATGTCATTTTCCAGAATTTACTCCATAGTCTCAAGCCTGCCCTTCCATCCCCACCATCTGCCCTTTCTCTTGCTCATTGACTCCTGGAGTGTATGCCATTAGGTAGTTTTCAAAATACACCACATATTGCTACACCTGCTCTCCTTGCTCATACTGACTCTTCCCAGAATATTCAGGGTTGCATTGCTGTTTTACTTGCTTTAAAGCACCCCTGCTCACATTGAAAAGGTTTCAACTACTGCCCTGTTCCAGACACAGCACAAGCATAACGGTAATGCTTACAGAGATGCTACACACTGGGGTGATGCACAGCGTGTTGATGCACACTGGGGTGATGTATGCAGAGCTGATATGCACAGAGGCAATACACACAGGGGCTATGCATGCAGGGGCTATGCACGCAGAGGCTATGCACACAATGGTGATATGCACAGAGATGATGCACATAGAGACAGCCATGCTTCATCCCCAGCTATCTGATCACATTGAGACTCCTGATGTAATGCAAATTACAACACAGTACATTTAGTCATTTGTTGAACAGGTTGTTTGACCATACACAAATATAAACTCCTTGTTAAATACCAAATCTTGGTTTCATTTAGTTTTTCATGTGTATATGTGTTCTCTACACATGCACATCTGTGCACCACATGCATGCCTGGTGCCTTCAGATGCTGTATCAGGATGTCTGATCTCTTGGCACTAGAGTTATAGATAGTTGCAAGTTGCCATGTAGGTGCTGGGAATCAAACCCAGTTTCTCTGGAAGAGCAGCTAGTGGTCTTAACTGCAGAGCCAACTCTCAACCCCTTATTTGCATTGTATCTTCAACACATCACAGTACCTGCTAAATAACACTTTAAAAATAAATGGCCTCTTGGTTAAGATTTCTAAACTGACTGAAGAGGTTTTTTAAAACACCACTGCCAAAAGTAATTTAGGGAAGAAAGGGTTTGTTCCGTTTTACACATGTGTCCATCATCCGGGAAAGTCAGGGCAGAGCTCAATGCACACACCTGGAGTCAAGAACTAATTCAGAGTTAGTGGAAAGAGTGGAGGTGGAAGTTTCTGTCCAGCACACCACTCCCAAGTAACCACAGAGAGGCTTAATATTAACTATAAATGCTTGGCTCATGCTTGTTTCTAGCTAACTCTTAGATTTTTAAATTAACCCATATTTCTTATTTATACTTTTCCATGTGGCTTGGTATCTCAGTATAGCATGTCCATCTTGCTTCTCTCTTTGTCAGTTGGCAACTTCTCAGACTCCACCCTTTTTCTTCCCCTCATTCTCAGTTTGCCTCCCCCACCTAATTTTATCCTGTTCAGCTATTGGTCACTTGGCTTCTGAGGAATGGATGGGGTTGGGATGAGAGGTGAGATGGAGAGAGTGGGAGGAAGGGAAGAAGTGGGAACTAGATTTGTCATGTAAATGAGAAAAGATAATTTTTTAAAAAAATAAATTAAAAAAAGAAACCATAGAGGATCATGGTTTTGCTTGTTTACTAACTCACAAGCTCATGTTGAGTTAACTTTTGTATATAGCCCAGGATGTGCCTAGGGATGGTGCTGCCCACAGTGGCCACCTGCCTAGGGATGGTGCTACCCACAGTGACCACCTGCCTAGGGAATGGTGCTGCCCACACTGATCACCTGTTTAGGGAATGGTGCTGCCCACCGTGACCACCTGCCTAAGAATGGTGTTGACCATGGTGACCACCTGCCTAGGGATGGTGCTACCCACAGTGACCACCTGCCTAGGGATGGTGCTGCCCATAGTCACTACCCGCATAGAGAATGGTGCTGCCCATCGTCACCACCTGCCTAAGAATGGTGTTGACCATGGTGGCCACCTGCCTAAGGATGGTGTTGATCATGGTGGCATTCTCTATCCTCTGTCCCCATCGCAATGTAGATCAAGGATTATGGGTGTGTACCACCACATGTAACTTTTGTGGGTTCTAAAGATTCCAACTCAGGTCCTTGTACATGCACAGAAAGTGCTTTACCCACTAAGCAGTCTCCCAGGCCCCATCTTTTTTTTTTTATTTTCACCTAAGTGGGGGTGTTAACTAAGCTGGTGGAAGGCCAGCAAATTAGAAAACTCAAGTGAAAAAAGTCAGTTTCCATGAATAAAGCAGCAATTATAATTTAGCGTGAGGAGTTCATTGAGTAGCTCCATGGAGGAGAAGACTGCAGAGTGTTGGTCAGGGTTCTCAGCAGAAAGATGTTTGATAGGTGTCCAATGGTGGTGCAAGCTCTGAAAATATAAAATAATACTTCACGACTCCTGATGATATTCCCATTTTAATACAGACCAGCAAAGGGTTTATATTTCTCCCAAATTGTGCATCCCTGTCCATTCTCCTCAGCATCCCAAATCTATCCTACAAAAGAAAAATGAGGCAATTTCCAAAAACCATTATTGCAGGGCTATATGAATGGATGGAGACAATTTAGAAGGCATTACCCTCACCCCTAGGTAGCAATGAAAATTGCCTCGCGGTTTAGCCAGCCCTAGGATGTCCGTATATTATTATGTGATCTTGAGATTCATATTGGTGATTAAGCAATGTTGGAAAACCTCCAGCCGGGGCACAGCTAGAAGGATCCCTTAGACATCTTGAAGACTGAGGGCTTCTCTCCTAAGAATATGCTCGACAGCTGCCAGGCATATTCAGTGATGGCCCTCCAAATAGTTCACATTCATCTCATGGTTTAATTACTAAATGCTGGATTTTCTAATCAGCTGTGGCTTGGGGGCCTGAGGAATTGGCTCTCAGGTTCCCTGGTAAATGTTAAGTCTTTCTTGATGAGTGACAGCTTAGCATCGCCCGGGAGTCTGAGGGGCCAAGGAGATCCGCAGGAAACAAAGATGCAATGTTGATCCTCTGAAGAACGCAGATGTCGAGGAGAGAAAGAACTGATGGGGACATCTAAGGGAGCCAGCTGCCATTTTTGTGACCCCAGCCACATGCCCTTCAGAAAGCATCCTTGTTCTGGTGCTCAAATGGCTTCTTCCCACACTCACAAAGCCTCCCTTCCCGGGCCTTGTGAATGCATTCTTAGGACTTAAATATAGCACTCATTCTCAGAATGAAATTGCGGGGTGACAATAATATCATTGTTGTTCTACTGTATCAAAGGCCGCCTTCATGAGCAAAGCCGTGTTCTCAGGCTTGCGTGCCTCTCTGAAGCGCTCTTTCATCAGAGTTTAATTCTACCCAAGAGCATTAGAGATAAGAGTAAAGTTCCAGGATGCCTTGAGTCAGGAGGCTTTGCTCTCGACTTCTGAAGCAGAAAGGATATTGCAAAGCCTGCTGTGCTGGGCATGTTGCTGTGTGCTTTTAATTCCAATGCTTTGGAGGCAGAGGAAAGAGGATCAAGAGTTCAAGACCAGCCTGGAGAACTGTCTCAATAAAATCAATAATGAATTAAAATAAAAGCCAGGTATAATGTATGAACAGCATTTGAAAAACTTCAGAAACCAAGAAGGGCCATACTTTTCTTTGATTTATATTTATTTTTTGTTTGTTTGGTGTGTGTGTGTGTATGCGTGCATGTGCACACAGTATGTATGTGTGTGAGGTATGTATGGTTTGGTTACACACATGTATGTTTGTGGTTTGGTTACACACGTGTATGTGTGTGGGTTTGTACATCAGTGGGCATATGTGCTGAGGTCAAAGGAGGACCCTGGTGTCCTGCTCAGTCACTCTCCACCTTATTCCCTTGACACAGGGTCTCTCACTAAACCTAGAGCTAGGCTGGCAGACAGCAAGCCCAATCAATCCTCCTGCCTCAGTCCTCACAGCATGGGGCTACAGGCACATATGGCCACACACTGCTTTATATATGGATTCTAAGGGACTTGAACTCAGGGTGTTTGGTTTGAATGTAACTGTTGAGCATCTTCTTAGCCCTGATTTGCAACTGTTTCATGCTCAATGCATTTTTGATGACGAGCACATGCACCCTTGCATCTTCTGCTCCACCTCCAAGTCTCTACTACATTTCCAGATATGAGAGAAGTCCCTATACTCCTCCTGCCTCCCTCCCCAACCCACATTCTCTCTGCCCCATACCTGCATGGAAATAGGTACCATCCACCTCTGTCCTCCCCTCCCTGCACTACAGACTCATCCATGCTGCTGCCAGCCCCCATCTTTCCTTGGCTCTCATAAGAGCACCCAAACTTGTAGCGTGGAGGAAATCAAACTTTTTGGTTATTTCATCTAAATTTTAAATTTTGCTTCCAGACACACTAAGTTCAAACCTAAGTAAGAAGAAAGACAAGGCCTGGCGGTGGTGGCGCACGCCTTTAATCCCAGCACTTGGGAGGCAGAGGCAGGTGAATCTCTGTGAGTTCGAGACCAGCCTGGTCTACAAGAGCTAGTTCCAGGACAGGCTCCCAAGCCACAGAGAAACCCTGTCTCGAAAAAAAAAAAAAACCAAAAAAAAAAAAAAGAAGAAGAAGAAGAAGAAAGACAAATCCAGGCCCAAATGGAGGTGAGAGCCAGGCACGCTCTCAGAAGAAGAAGGTACGTTCACATTGGTTGCATTTATAACTTTCACATTGACTTAACCCAGCAGTCGGCAAGAAGCAACTCGAAAGAGGAAGGGGTTGTTTTGCTCACGCTTGAGGAGGTGCAGTCTGTTGTGGTGAAGAAGACAGACTGCAAAGCAGGAAGCAGAGAGCAGACAGGAAATAGAACTCAGCTAGAAAACCTCAGGCCTGCCCCCAGTAACATATTTATCAATATATACTATATTTATACATATAACATATAAATAAAGACACACACATATACATATATGAAACACATAAAGGATACAAAGATTTTATATATGTGTGTGTGTTTTATTATTTTAAAAGGAAGTGCATTCAGTCTGTGAAGATGGCTCAGTGGTGAACACTTGCCATACAAGTGAAATTTAGACCCTGGAGACACACATAAATGCTGAGCGGATGTGGCAATCCAGCTGCAATTCTAGTCTGAGACAGTGGAGACAAGAGAGCCCCAGACATGCTGCTATTGAGACTATCCACACTGTGGACTCTGGGTTTGACTGAGAGACCCTGCCTCCAAGAAGAAGGTCATCCATATGCACACCCACCCACACACATGTGACCGTGCAGATACAAAACATGCACATGCACACCCAAAATGAAAGAATAAAAGCAAAAGAAACATGATTTAAAGTTGGTTGCAAAGAGCAGAAAGCTGTAAGACAGCTGACAGTTGGTAATGCTGATCAATGGAATATAATACAAGTCAAGCCTATAACCACATACTCCAGCTGTGTACTTTTCTATGCCTGCAGTAATTTTCCTAGGTGTACGCTATCAGTAGGCACACGGTATTATTGGTGATCTGTATAATACAAAATGTGCTCCTGAATCAAGTGATTATGTTATGTATACTTTACATTAAGAAATAGAGGCTGTAGAAATGATATTTGTCATCAACCTGTAACTACTCTAGTGCTCTTACTGACAGGGAGGTAGTATGCCACAGAACAGCTATATTTTCAAATATCATCCACTATTATTAACAATTTATTTAGGAAGTGGTTTCCTGTGCCAATGTGTTCAAGTGTACTTCCCACTTTCTTGTCTATGAGGTTCAGTGTGGCTGGCTTTATGTTGAGGTCTTTGATTCATTTGAACCTGAATTTTGTGCATGGTGATAGATAAGGGTCTATTTTCATTCTTCTACATGGTGATATCCAGTTATGCCAGCAACAGTTGTTAAATATGCTTTCTTTTTTCCATTTGATTTTATTTGCTTCTTTGTCAAAAATCAAGTGTTCAAAAGTGTGTGGATTAATATCCAGGTCCTCAATTCGGTTCCATTGGTCCTCCTGTCTGTTTTTATGCCAATACCAGGCTGTTTTCAGTACTGTATCTCTGTAGTAGAGTTTGAAGGGATTGTGATGCCTCCAGAAGTTCGTTTATTGTACAGGATTGTATTGTCTATCCTGGGTTTTTTGCTTTTCCATATGAAGTTGAGTACTGTTCTTTTGAGGTCTGTGAAGAATTTTGCTAGGATTTTGATAGGCATTACATTGAATCTGTAGATTGCTTTTGGTAAGATTGCCATTTTTATTATGTTAATTCTACCTACCCAATAGCATGGGAGATCTTTCCACTTTCTGGTGTCTTCTTCAATTTCTTTCTTCAAAGATTTAAGGTTCTTGTCATACAAGTCTTCCACGTGTTTGGTTAGAATTACTCCGAAAATAGCCAAGACCAAAAACACTGATGACAACTTATGCTGGAGAGGTTGTGGTGTAAAGGGAACACTCCTGCATTGCTGATGCGAATGCAAGCTGGTACAGCTCCTTTGGATGTCAGTGTGGTGATTTCTCAGAAAATTAGGAAACAACCTTCCTCAAGACCCAATAATACCACTGGGCATATATCCAAACGATGTTCAATCATGCCACAAAGACATGTGCTCAACTATGTTCATAGCAGCATTGTTTGTCATAGCCAGAAATTGAAAACAACCTAAATGCCCCTCGACCAAAGAATGGATAAGGAAAATGTGGTACATTTACACAATGGAGTACAACACAGCAGAAAAAATAATGGCATCTTGAATTTTGCAGGCAAATAAATGGAGCTAGAAAAATATCATTTTGAGTGAGGTAATACAGACCCAGAAAGACAATTATCATATGTACTCACTCATAAGTGGTTTTTAAACATAAAGCAAAGAAAACCAGCCCACAAATCATAATCCCAGAGAACGTAGACAACAATGAGGACCCTAAGAGAGATATACATAGATATAATCTACATGGGAAGTAGAAAAAGACAAGATCTCCTGAGTAAATTGGGAACATAGGGACCTTAGGAGAGGATTGAATGGGAAGGGAGAGATAGGGAGGGAAGCAGAGAAAGATGTAGAGCATCTTGTTGTTAATAATAAAAACAATTTATTCATGTGAATACAAGGGCTAGCTCGCACCCGATACTTTCCATCCTTGATTCGGTCCTCTGGAGCCACGTGTGAGTCTTTTTCTACCTACCCATTTGCTATGACTTGAATGAGAAGGTCCCCCATAGCCTCAAGCACTTGAACACTGGGCCCCCAGTTGGTGGCGTTGCTTGTGGAGGTAACGTAGAGGCACAGCCTTGCTGGAGAAAGTCCATTGCTAGTGGTAAGATTTACGAGCACAAAGCTATACCCTGCTTCCAGTTTGCTTTCTCTGCTTCATGTCTGTGCTTCAGCTGTATACTCTCAGCTTCCTGTCCTGGCTGCCATACTTACTGCTTGCTGCCATGACTCCCTGCCATGAAGGACTTGTTATCTCTGGGATCGTAGCCAAAATAAACTCCTCTTGCTTGAGTTGCTTTTGCTCATGGTGCTTTGTCATAGCAACAGAAAATAACTAACACACATATGGCAAAGAAATATATTTACTTATCTATTCATGGAGTACTGGAGATCAATAAATACATTATTCAATCATGGAATCCTGGAGGGCCGTACACTGGGCAAATCCTCTACCACTGAACTGCATTTCCAGCCCTCTTTTTACTTTAAGACAGGATCCTCTGAGTTACCTGGATTCAGGGTAGATACTAGGCAAGTTTTGAATTTGCAAATCCACTGCATCAATAAATACTCTCATGAAATGCTAGTCAGCAAACACTCTCATTAAAATAGAGAAGAGGAGGTGGTTGTTGCAGCCAGTGGTTGATCAGGACAATGTAAGCACTAAAGACTGATTTGCCTATCTTCAGTACCTTTCCTGGCATGCCAGTTTCATGGTGATAAATGGCAATTCTGTGTTTGTGGTCCTACCTAGCTCTGACCGACATTCCTACAGTACCTACCTGTAACCACAGGCTTGTATGTCAACAGCAAAGTTAGCTGGGTTGGCTGCAGGCAGTTCCTCCTCATTGAAATTCCACAGCTGAAAGGAGGGGAAAAGAGATTATTCAGTAAAGTGCTTGATTTGGAAGCTAAGGACTGAATTTGGTCCCTATGACACACATAAGAGCAGCTAGGACACAGTGGCATGTGCCTTTGTAATCCCAGTGCGGGGAAGGCAGAGACAGGGAGATCCCTGGGCTCGCTGGCTCACCTGATTAGCCTGCCTGGAAAGGGCCAGATTCAGCGAGAGGCCCTGTGTCAAATATCGAGGTAGATCACTCCTGAGGAGCTAGATCCGAAGCTGTTCTGTGGCCTCCATGTGTAAGTCCCTCACACACACACACACACACACACACGCACACACACACACACACGGGGGCGGGGGGGGAGCACATTCAATAGCTCTTACATCTTGGAAGCTACTCTGGCTTTCCCACTAAGATGACCTCCTCATATCCATGACAAATATTCTGTCCCTCAGCCTGACACACAGATTCCTTCCCCAGGAGCTCACAACATCAGATCCATTGTTCTGACCCAGACATGGGTAGACTTCCCTGTTTGTCTAACAGATGCCTGAGACATGCAATCGGCACAAACGTTTTAAAGAACACAGATTGATTTATGAGATTCTCGACATGTTCCGTACTTCTGAAACTCTCACCCTAAGCCAGACACCAAGGACCTGCATCACCCTCCAAAGTCTGCTGGGCCGCCTTGAAATTCACCTTCCCATCCTCCACTTTCCTCCTGCTGTAGGCCAGCCTCTGTTTCAGCACTATAGACCTGCTAGCATTTTTCGAGTTCTAAGTATGTCAAGTCATTCCCTATGTAGTCATTTTCTCTGTCTTCTGACTCTCCCGTGGTTATTTAGAAGCCCCGCCCCCCCAGCGTGTATCCTATGGCCAGCTCCTTCTGTTAGAGTTCTCAACAGCACTACTTAACATGGAAACATAGCAGTATATGTCTATTTCTCTAAGGATAGACATCTGTTCTACCGCAAGCCAAAGTAAGCCGCATTCTTTCAATCTCTTTAGAACGAGTAGGCTTGTCATTAGTCACATGTCTCTCCAATCTTCCAAAAGCAACCTGGGTCTTCCAATTTAAAAACTCTTTAAAAAGCTTAAAACAAGCCCCTCCAGGAATCTATGTTTACGAGAACTGTCAGCTCTTACCACACAGTGGTGTGTCAGTAGCATGCCTTTCTTTAAAAAATAATGTCTCTATTTATTTTATATGTATGGGTGTTTTGCTGAGTATATCCCTGTACACCTACTGCTACTGCAGAGTTCCTGTCCATATGTCCATAACTCCAGTGCCGGGGCTCTGACACCCTCTTCTGGCCTCCTTGAGCACTGCATGCAAATGATGCACATATATACACACAGGCAAACACTCATACACACAAAGTAAACATAAAAAAATAAAATCTAAAGAATAAGAACAGAGTTGAAAGAAAAATGCTAAGGGCAATTAATAGGTGTCCCAATTACTTCTCTTTCTTTCTTAATATGTATATGTGTTGTAAGTGAGAGAGAGACGTGTGTGTGTATGTGTGTGAATGCACACACAGATGCATACATGTCATAGTGTACATGTGGTGGTCTCAACACAACCTCAATCTCCATCCTTACCTTTGACCTTGCTTTAGACAGGGTCTCTTTGTTTTACAAGCCAGGCTAGCTGGTCCATGGAATTCTGGGAATTCTCCTGTCTCCTCCTCCCACCTCGTGAAAGGAGTGCTGGGATTAGAGATCTGTGCTACCTTGTCCATCCTGGTTTTCTAGCCCAGGCTTCTCATCTGCCCATGCACAGCCAGCACTTTACTCTCTGCGGCTCTCTCCAGCCCTCTCTTTTTCCAGTGTCAAGTCCTAATCTGCTCCAACAGCCTTCTGTCTTGGGCAGTATTCGTGGAGACACAGGGAAAGGCAGAAAGGTTTGCTTCTGAAGTCTGTCACCTCTGGAAGCAGGGACAGCTGCTTTGAGAGGTGTTTTTGAACTATGGCGTGTTTAGAAATGGTCTCATGGGGTGATGTTCTGTCTGTCAGATTATACAAGTGACTGAAATTGATACAAGCATCCTTGGTAGACGGCACTGAGGTCATAGAGCTCTGCCAAATACCCCAAACTCTTTTCTTCTCTTTACCAAGACCATGAACTATCAATTTCTTCCAAGGGCAGTGACAACATGGATCACTTTAGATTCTGTTACATCCCCACTCCTAAAGCCCAGGATAGTACAAGGTGGGGTGATGGAAGAGTATAGGATCCATGCTAAGAAGGCAACAAACTCTATAAAATGCACCCAACAAGGAATAATGAGCCCCCCTCATTTCACCCTAAAATAAACCCTAGCAATTCCCATCCACTTTGTTGTGTTAACTATGACACACACAACACCTTCATTGATCCAAGATATTCCTTGGATGTTAAAATACCCCTCCACACACTTTCATTTCTTGATCCTACAGTAAGCAATAGAAGTTTATTACACATTTGAACTTTTTATTTATCTGCTTGTTGGTTGTATTTTTGAGACAAGGTCTCATGTAGCTTAAGCTTTCCTAGAACCCACATTGTAGCTGAGGATGACCTTATACGTGAGATCCTCCTCCTTCTCCATCCCATGTGCTGGGATCACAAATGTATCCCTTGCATCTGTTTCTAGAAGTATCCGGTGCTTGCTTACCCAGGGCTCGGTGCATACTAGGCCATCGCTCTACCCACTGAGATGAGTCACTCTCCAGAATAAACGGTTTTCAGCATTATGCTTGCCTGAGTTTGAACTGAATTCTGTAGCCATTAAGACACTCTTGAAATTTTTAGATGGAACAGAATCATAATCTAGAATGTTCTAGAATCTGAAATGTTATCAAAGGGGGAACCACATTTATTAAAGTAATTTATTATAAAAGAATGGTCTTTCTGCACAAGGCCTCAGAGTGGATCCCCACACTCCAAGAAAACAAGAACAAAATAGGGCAAAAAGCCATTATAGAGCAAAGACAGCATGGATGAAGAGAGGGAGATTCAACATTTACAGAAAAAGCACAGGGTGCATAATGGTTTCACACGGCACTCGAAGCAGAGGGAGAAGCCAGGCCACGGGTCAATTGGCCATAAAGGAAAAAGAGCCCAGAATAGGTTGGGGAGGGAAATAAAGAACCCACGCTACTCTATAGAACTCAGCAATTGTTTATTGAGCAGTGTAGACAGGGGACTATTTATTTGTAAATACATCGGGCATTTCCCGAGCTTCCCCACACCCAAGAAGTAAATCATTTGTTAATGAATATTTTCTCTGTACCTGCCACAGCACAAACAGGTGGTTTTAATGCAACCAGTGCCCAGCATAACTTTCTCTCATTTATAATTGTCTTTGTGGCTTTCTCATTTAGGTGTCTCTGTGGTCTACTAGACTTCCCAAGACAGCTGGCTAGCAGGAAGCACAAACACAGAGATGGACAAGGGCCAGACTCCCCAAGGCCTATGACCAATGCAAAGAGCTTGGGGTGGGAAGAGGAAAAGGTTTTTTGTTTGCTTGGTTGCTTGGTTGCTTGGTTGGTTTTTGTTGTTTTCTTCTGTTTGTGTGAATGTGTGTATGGACACACTTGTTTGTTTGGTGTGTGTGTGTGTTTGGTGTGTGTGTGTGTGTGAGAGAGAGAGAGAGAGACAGACAGACAGACAGACAGACAGACAGACAGAGGAGGTAGGAGGTTGTTTTTGTTTGGTTGGTTTTTGTATGTGTGAGAGAAGTTTTAGTTTTTGTTTGTTTGTTCAGTTGATTTTTTTTTTCCCATGCTGTTAAGATTTTCTCTTCTGGCCTGGATCAGCTCAAATCCCTGATGAGAGATCAGGAAGGGTCCTTGGCATTGCTTCCCGTCCCTGAGTAATGCCAGAACTGAATATTGGCTAGCTTTCGGTTCGCCCCTCTTCACTGATCTTACAGAGAATAAGTGATGGAGTCAAAGGATGCCTGGGACTGGCTAGAAATCATTTACTGTCTGGGACAGCATGAGTGAAGTTTTGATCCTCTTTAATCTTTACCAATAAAATTAGGTTAATAACTGTTACCTAACTCATCATTGCTCTAAGATGCAAGTTATATTCCAGAAGCCCGAAGCACAGTACTAAGCCAAGGATAAACACAGCAACTGAGTGCTGATATGCCTGCTAAGGCTGCAGTTATGCGATGCGATCCGTTGCTCTCAGCCTCCACCCTGTCATTACACATACCAGGAATTTATCGCCCAGTTCATCATCTGCCCAGCCCCTCTCTCTGCTTCTGCCGGGAACCAGCGTGCAGTTTGGTACAGGGGAAGTAGATGAAGACTGCAAGCCCAGCAGACCACAGTGAAGACATGTTTTCCTCTGTTTCAGACATGTTTCCACCCTGTTTTGGCGCATCTCAAGGGAGTGATAATAATACTTTTCCTCATCAGAGCTGTAATTAGTATTCAATAAGAGACTCATAGGTGCAGTTAGCTCAGTGAGATGGGGGCTTTGTTGACATAGCCCAAGAATTTCACCCACTCTCTGCCATGAGTAGGTCCTCAATCTGGCAGGGATTAGGCAGCTTGTGTAGTTACTTATTTACTCCTTCATTTAATCTGGCTTTATTTTTGTTTGTTTTTCCATTTTGCTACGTGGTCTCATACTGTAGTCCATGCTCACATGGAACTCATCGTGTAGGTTTGGCTGGCCTAAAACTCAGGGAAGTCTCCCTGCCTTAGGCTTGAATGTGTGGGATTGCTGACATGAGCCACCAGACATAGGAAGCACTGTATTTATTAATGAAGTTATTTGAATCTCTTTCTGGACCTTAGTAAGTCCAGCTGGTTCTCAGCCCCTGGCCTCCACTCTTTCTTTTTTCAGCTCATTGACAAACTTGGAGCCTACAGCAAGAAAATTAACTTGCCAGACATGCTATTTCCACCTGTAGCTTCTGGTCCATGGGATCCAAATCCTTCTGGTTTCTACACACACCTACCCACGTACACACACACACACTTTAAACATCTGGGGTTATGGGACATGGGATAGATGAAAGCAACTGGAAGTCCACAGAGAAGGTAGAGAGAAAGAGAAAAAGATGGAGGGGGCAGAGGCTAAAGAACAGTTCCTTTGCCTCAAGATATATATAAAATCATATATATATATATATATATATATATATATATATGTGTGTGTGTGTGTGTGTATGTGTGTGTGTGCATTACACACACGCACAAGTAAGTAAGTAGGCAAATAAATAAATAAATAAAAAGTGAAGGAGAAAGGAGGGGAGAAAGAAGGAAGAAAGAAATCAGGAATCAAAAGGAGAAAACACACTGACAGAATTGGTGTGTTCTATCTTTCCTTTTCTTTTAAAAACTATATAAAAGTTAAAGCAGATTAAATCATAGAATGTTTACAACTGTCTGATATTTGATGGACTCTATTGGTGCGTGTCATTCTAGGAAACTATGGGACTTGGACCCAGGATCTTGTTCTTAGCTGTTGATTGCCCCCTTACCCAAAGCTTGCAATACATTGCATTAATCAGTATTGCCCAGCTGCACAGAAAGCTTTCCTCGGGACTCAGGACTTGCAAGTCCTGAATTGATCCAGAGAGCTGTGGTGGATTTTATTAATGAACAAATAAAACGGAATGGAGGATGTATCTGGAAATCTGATTAGAGCCATGGATCCGAGCCTCCTGCTTTCTGCCATAAATAAAGTTACCATGTGGGTGCCCGTCTGATGAATCCATTTATCTAGTCTTTACCTCTATACTAGGAAAGGCAAGGAGAAATGTTATTTATTGTTTCATAAAAACTCCCAATTAGTGAATCAGCTGGGAGCCTTGATACATTGCTCTAAACACCAGCATTCCGCCTAAGATGGTCTGCAGATCCACAGACACTAGAAGGTTCCATGGAGACTAGAAGGTTATTGGTTTGTCAGGTCAGGAAAATTGGACTCAAATCTTCACGGTTTCATGAACTCAGCATGCTCAGCTTTTCTGTCATGGTCATTTGTTATTATTTCCGTGATTGTTAGATAACGGTCTCTCTGATTTGTTTATTTTTTTTTATAACAAGGTTGGGAAAGTCTCCAGTATAAAATGATTTAGTCAGACTAAGCTTCACTGAAAAATATCAAGCCAGATATTGTGGCTCGCATCTGTAACCCCAGAATTGGGAGGCTGAGGCAAAGAATCAGGGGTTTTCAAGGACAGCATGGAAGACAGGAGACCTTTCCTCAAAAAAAGCAAAAACAAAAAAATATTGGGGTGACACAAAGAGACAGAGAGCTATGAGGAGAGTAGGGCAGAAGAATTAATCTGTGTTTACAGAAAAACTTAAAAAGAAACAACACTGTAGAAGCCGAGGGGGGAGCTCAGTTGGTAAAGTGCTTGCCTAGCAAGCGGGAAGCCCTGAATTTGATTCCCAGCACTGGAGGAACCCAGGGTCCTTGTCACTTGCCCCTGTCATTCTAGCATTGGGGAGATAAAAGCTGGAGGATCTGAAATCCAAGGTTGTCCTCAGTCATTTATCGAGTTCAAGCAAATCTGGAGCCAGGGTGGGGAGCCTTCAAGTAGAAACAAGGAGATGGGGTTGAGAAGTAGCTGGAGGCAGGGAGTGGGGAGGATAGAAGAGGGTCGTGGAAGAGGACAGTAAAGAGGGAGAGCAAGAATAGGAACTTACTATGTTCTGTAAGCATACCCAAGAGACAGAAAGTCACCTACGTATTCCATGATGTGTTATGCTTACAAAATTTCAATGTTGAACTTTGCAGATGGTGTATATACATGTAGAGGTTGGAAGAGAAGCTCAAATGCCCTTAATCTTTTAATTTTGGTTTTAAGGCAAGGTCTCTTAGTGGCCTCGAACTTCCCAAGGAGTCTAGACTGGTTGGATAGTAAGCCTTAGGGAGTGTGATCTCCCTGATCTGTCCTTTGAGTGTTACCTCAGATGTGGGGAGCACAGGGCCATGCACTTCCATTTATGTTCAGTCTCTAGTGAGTGGCAAGCATGCCCGGACAAATGCTGTACAACCCATATACAGGCTCAGAAAAGTTCTGGGTCCTTCTGGCTTCTTCTGGAGATTGGCTCTCATGCACACTGGACCAACATCAACAACTTGACTACTTCTGCATGTTTTCTGCTTCCTTCTCTTCCATTCCACACATGTGAATCTGCTGGAAACTTACTAAAAATTATCCTACGTGCTAAACCACATTTCAGAGTCAGCTCCCCAGGCAAGCCTACTTGGGACTCAGCCACTCCTCGAGCTGTTAATAGATAGGATGCATATGGTGGGAGAGTCAGTTTTGAGTGACCGCAACCTTCAGGTGAGGAACTAATTGTGAGTCAATGACAGCACCTAAGATAGGAATTGCAGGAAGTATTCCACTAGTCCCTCAGTGCTGAGCAGAATGAAACACGGGAGAGGAGAGTTTACAGTTGATCTCTCTCTCTCTCTCTCTCTCTCTCTCTCTCTCTCTCTCTCTCTCTAAGATCTCATAGACATGGACTGTCACTTTGGTAAGAGCTTTCCTAGAAGAGCTATTATCACCATGGAGAAGCAGGCATAGCATGGTGGAGGCGGGCTCTGCAGAGAGGTCATTCCTACATGGAAAATTTGGGGTCCTTTCTTAGAGGTTTCTGGGAAAGGTCCTATTTCATGTGAGTGATTGATGAGTGACCCATGGTACATGCCTGTAGCCAGGCCATCTCGGCAGTCAGCTATGAAACTGAGGAGGGCGTGACATTGGAAAGAAGTGAATCGTTTTGGTTCAGAAAATCAAATGGCCGTCGTTTCAGGGGTTATCATATTTGAACAATGTCAGAGCCCATAGATGTGGATTCTTTCCACCTTGACTAAAGTCAGAGAGTTCAGGCCTGTTCTTGCTCCTTCAAGGTTATTGACAGGAGATTTGATTTAAGGTGTGGTTACTAACAGGACACCTTGACCTAGGGTGTGGTTACTGGGTGTTTAGGTATTGAGATGATAATCATGTTGTTTGTTCCTTGTATTACAATTTTATACAATTTCTTTTCCTCTTTTGGATTAGGGGATTTAAAAATCATAAGAAAAAAACACAGGCAGATTCAGTATCCACTGGGTTGCCCTCCTGGTACTGTCCTACGCCTCTGTGTCTTTTTTATCGGTTTATTCTCCCTAACATTTCTAATCCACGCGCCTCTGCCCTGGAACATCACAACCCATCAAGGCTGCACTCCTCAGATGTTGCCCTAATGTGGGGCCCTGACAGAACAAAAATGGAGGAACTTTACAAAATGGCATGGCCCTGTGTAGCATGAATAATAAAATCCTAGAGACAGATATTGGGGTTCAACCTGAAGATCAGAAAAGCAAAGCAGCCAAGCCATTCGAGAGCTCTTACCTCTATGAAATCTTCAGACTGAAAGAGAGCCAGTTCCCGCCTTATCTCACCTTAGCCCTGACTAAGACACATGTATGGAATGTGCACATGAGTCTGCATGTTCACCTATGTAGGTGAAGACATTTGAGCATGCGTGGAGAAGGCTGACTCAGAGAGTCTTCACAGATCACTCTCTACCTGGAGCTTGAAGATATAGGCTAGTCTAGCTAGCCAGCTTCCTCCAGACATTCCATTTCCACTTTTAAGTATTGAAATATAGGCAGTCCAGCATGCCTGTCCAGTACTAATGTGGGACCTGTTGGTCCAAACCCTCATCTTCACGTTGAACTGACGAAATCATTAGCCAGTCCCTTTGCTTTCATTGTTCTAGACTTCAATCTCAACTTTCAAAAGGATTTCTTTTTAGGTGGGGCTTGGATTTCGCTCCATAAGTGTGTGGAGGGGTTAGTTCTAAGAAAATGATCATCCTATTCCAATGAGGTGCATTCGCGGTTGCTTCTCTGTTAATTCATGGAGGTTTTGTGCTGTCTTTGGGGGCTAACAGCTTTTGAGCTGTGATGGATGATAAGGCTGGGTGTACTTGAACAGAAATGTAGAGCAGGGAGCAATTCTTTAACTCTGAAGACAGCTGGACTCCAAAGCTAACTTAATAAATGTCTCCTCCTGAAACGTTCTAAAAGCTTCTCTCAGGTAAAAACTAAATTGCTCACCTGGAGGTATAGCCTGATGAAGGTGAGAACAAAATCACTTCACTAAATGTCCATGGCCATTTGCCCAAGGAATAAAGAGATCAATCGAAGTGTTGGTGTTAGGGAGAATTCTCTAGGCAGCTTCTATTTTCCCACAAAAGAAAAGGCATGCCAAAGTCATCTCTTCCCCTCTTCTCTCTCTCCCCCTCCTTCCCCTTTGCTCTTTCCCTTTCTATCCCCACTTGTTCCCTCTCCCTCTCCCCCCCCCTCCTTTTTTCTTTCCTCATCTCTGTTGTTTCCCCCACCCTTTGTAACCATTAGAAGGCAGCTCTTTTGGTTTCCTGATGTGCACTGTAGACCACCAGCTGGTCTACAGGAATTTCCCAAGCATTCAGCATCACATTGGGACTGCTGAGTGATCCAATACTCATGGACTGAACAGCTACCAGATGTTGACAGACACTGTGAAACTACACAGTCCCTACTGTGTGATCCAATCTAATATATCCCTGTTTATGATACATATCCATTATCTGTTCTTTTTCTTTTTTTTTTTTTGGTTTTTCGAGACAGGGTTTCTCTGTGGTTTTGGAGCCTGTCCTGGAACTAGCTCTTGTAGACCAGGCTGGTCTCGAACTCACAGAGATCCGCCTGCCTCTGCCTCCCAAGTGCTGGGATTAAAGGCGTGCGCCACCACCCCCCGGCTCTGTTCTTTTTCTTAAGAGACTCTAGCTGACAGAGACTCTACACGCCAACGCATTAGAACTCAAATGCCAATTCAGGGAACATAGATTATTCCAAAGATCCAAGTCCATTCTTGAGGGGACAGTTTCAAAATGCGTGTTTTAGAAAAACTCACTTGTGACTACAAACACAAGAGACTTCCCAAATACAGCTTCGGTGATTCACACTCCTGGCTGATTCTCATGTGTATTCCCAAAACGCCACGAACCTGAGAAAGACAGAGAGAAATGTATTATCTGGAAAAGGAGTGAGAGGCATAACAAAGGCCCTCTATAAGGATTACACACATAAGGATTGGGACAATTTTGAAAACATTCATGAGAATGTTTCAGAGAAAGTGTTATTATTGCCCAGTGCCCCACTTCAAATCTGTCGTAGGTAGAACAGCTTACAGGTGGCACTACCCAATTTCGTTTGTGCCTTAGGCACGTAAGGACCGGAGCATGATCCGAGGCTCATGCTGCTCTTGTGGGTGCAGAGTCCACGCAGCTGGGCTGAATCTCATGACAAAGAGGCAACATTGATCGGTGCCTTGACTCCGAGACCTCACGACACTGCTGCTCTCTTTCACCAAAAGCTTTGAGGTTTATTTTCTAGTATCTGCTCAGTCTGCTTTATGCTCTACTTTCAACTGGAGAAAATGCTCCCAAAGATGACAGGCATTTAATGTAGAAATAATTACAGTTGACAATGTGATTATTAAAATAAACAAATTGTTTATGTCATGTTCTTTTAGTGACTCTAAGTGGGCATTGCCACATTTTCATTCAAGACAGCGCTTTTCAGTGCCAAGAGGCAGGAAAAGCACTTTGAATACAAGCATGAGGATGGGATTTTGGATCTCAGAATTCACCTGAAAGATGGGCAGGCACAGAGGCCTGCTGGGAATCCCATCACTCAGAAGGTAGAGACATGGGGAGTCCCTGGAGCAAGCCTGCTAGCTACACTAACCAAAGAGCAAGCCCCAGATTCAAGAGGGAGACTGCCTAGATAAACAGGAGAGGAGGAGACTTCTAACTGCACCTAGGGGCCTGCAGGTGCTTACACACAGACTTGTGTGCACACCTGTGTACATTTGCATGCACGCCCATGTGTACATGCGTGTGTACATACACACCCCATCTCTAATTTCTTCTGTCCCAAACCTTCTACCCATTCCTGGGTTTCCCCATAAAGGAGGAATCCCACATGAGCTCCTCTGGCTCCAAGGCTGTCATCCTCACTTCTAGGCGATGAACACTGCACCCTGGCTAGCACGTTATAGCTTTTGACTTCCCATTTCCTCAGCTCCAGGTGTCCTAGACCCCAAGTCATCACATTATTGGTTCTTCTGATCCCCCCCCTCCTTATGTTGTTTGATACATGAAGATGTCTTATGTCATCATCTGTTCACTTTGCTGAAATGCTTCATGAGAGAAAGGATGTCACTGGCTGATCCAGTGGTACCTAGAAGGTAGGTGGCAGGATGTCCTCATTTCTAGTGAAAAGGGAAAGTGTTCAGGTTTCCTTCTGTTTTATTCCTGGGGCTCTATCATTATGATGGTTTGAATGTAGAAACCCACCCCTGGCTCTGGTGTGTATCTCTGTGTGTCCCATCTGCCTTAGGCTCCTGCAGGAAGATGGGAGCCCTAGTCACCCTGCCTTCCCACCGTCCAACCGTGAGCTAAAATCAACCGTTCTTCCCCTCAAGGGCCTTCTTACCAAGTATTTATGACAACAATGAGAAAAGTAACGAATCCAGTGGCTAAGGAGGTCAAGAAGCCAGGGTAAAGCCTGCTGTGAAGACAAGTAGGGAGAGGAGACAAGGTGCCAATCATCACGGTTGGGAGGTCGAGGCAGGTGGATTGGATCTAGCAAATTGGATTTAGCAGATTGGCAAGCTCCTTCCCTGGACAGTCATCTGGTAAAGACAGAGGACAGGAAAAGAACAACTTTATCCCTCTGGAAGGAGGGGCTCTAAGCTTGAGTCTACTAAGAGGTGCTAGTTTATGTGTCTCAGAGGTCCCTGGGCCCTCCCCTTCCCCCTATTGGCCAGTTAGATACCCCTGCCCCACACCTTCTTTTTCTTTCTCCTTGCAAAGGTTTCTGAAAGCAAGTTCATAAAATCTTAGGGACCCTGTGTCTGTTTTCTCTGTCTGCCTATGTCTCCCGAACTTCTCAATCTTGACTACACAGTCAATTTGAGGCTAGCATAGGCCACCTAAGACACAGAAAACAAACATAAAAAGGATACATTTACAAAGAACAAACAAAACAAAAGCTAAGTCTTAAATAGAGGGGGAGCTATTGCTGGAAAGAATGTTCATCATTATGGCCCTTTTGATGGCTAATCCTGAATTATAGACCCAAATGTAGCACAGCCTCTCACATGCTAGGCAAATGCTCTCTAAACTGCTAAACTGTGTATCCCTAACCCAAAGTAGAGTTGCTGGTTTTTTTTTTTTTTTTGGAGGGGGGGTTTGTTTGTTTGTTTGTGGTTTTTCAAGACAGGGTTTCTCTGTAGCTCTAGAGCCTGTCCTGGAACTTGCTCTTGTAGACCAGGGTGGCCTCAGCCTTCCTTCCGAGTGCTGGGATTAAAGGCATGCAGCACCACCGCCCAACCTGATGTTCTTGCAGAGAATCTGAGTTGGCTCCCAGCATCTACCAGCATCTACCAGCATCCACCTGAAACTGAGCCCTCGGGGATCCAATGTCCTCTTCTAGCTTCCTCCGTCACCAGCACACCTGTGTATAGACACAGAAAAAGACAAGCAAACACATAAATAATTTCTTTTAAGAAGAATCATGTAGAGCTACAGTTGTTCTCGTAATAGGAACTGATATTTTCATGGAGCAGGAAATGGGTGAGGATCCCGCTTTTTTGAGCCTTCCTCGAAAGGCCCTATCTGTCCAGGACCCTTCTGTGCCACTTTGAATGAGACGCTCTCAAAAAATCTTGGCAATAATCTCGATGATGAAGACAGGCAATTGCAGCTGTTCCATTTCTACGCTGACAGTCTTGGGAAGAAAAGAGATTCTGAAGTTTAGAGACGTGCAACCTCCTCCCGATGAGACCGTTCTCAGAGGAGAAATGGCATCAGAATGGAGAGCCTCAATGGCTGTGTCCTTCTGGCAAGCATTCTACATTCCCCAAATAACCTGGCACCGCTCTTCAAGAGGGGCTCCTGCACAGCTGGAGGATTTCACACATCCTGATTTGGAAAACATCTGGAGAACTGCTTCACGTGTTTGTGAAGGTTCTGGCGATGGAGTCGCCTCCTCCTCACGGGCAGGATTCTAGGGAGTCCTGTGGAATGGTTTAGAAAAATCATTACCTTGGAAAGAGGGGCGCAGACTATGGTTCCTCACAATGGGCTGTACCAGTTTATGGCTCCCACCCGCAGAGGTAACCGGACCTGTGTTTCCAGAACAGTGGGGAAGTGGTGGTTTGCCTCCAGACAGCCCTTGTCTCAGGGGAGTCACTTCAGAGCCGCAGCCCTTCCACTTGTGGAATGTGGAAAATCCTGCCTGCCCGGAAGGTTGGGCTATAGACAAATCTGGTGTGTGGCTGACTGCTAGTGACCATTACTCATCCCCATGAGCTTCTCATGGGGAGTGTGCAGCAAAAAGGCTTCTCCTCTTTTATCTGCTGCCCCAGAGTAGACATTCAGGGTGCTAGAAAGTCCTATTCTTCGTGTTGTTGTTTTTTTTTTTTCTCAGATGTGTGTTGTTATCTTTAATTGTGTATGTGGGGTGGGAATGTGTGTGGCCATGTGCACCATATGTGCACAGAGCCCAGGTATAACAGACTTTAGTAGGTCCCCAGACCTTAGCACAACTGACTCCATAATGGAAATACCATTTAGCCATAAAACTCAGCATGGAGACAGTACCACCTGCCAAAATAAAAACAAAGACTTAATCCATCAATGTCCATAGTTCTGGGAAAGTCTCTAAATGTACAAACCTTGATTCTTGGCTTCTGTAGTTCTACTTCTGGCTAACCGTTCTTGTTAACTGAAGTGTGTCAACACGGGATATGGTTTTAATGCTTAAAAGCTCTCCCTAAGAAACTTTTGGTTTCTAGATGGGAGATTGCTAACAAAATGCTCCTAGGTGGAATTCAGACTGGTCATCAGATGAGCAACTGGTGTGAGAAAAAAGGTGGAAGAAGAGCTGGGTATGGTGGTGCACATTGGTGTACACATATAACCCCAGGTGCTTGAGAGGATTCGGGGTACAAAGCCACTTGTGGATACGTAGTGAGTTCAAACCAGCTTGGGATGGATGCATGGATCCCTGTTTCAAAAAACAAAACAAAAATGGAGTCTTTTCTCAAATGAGATTCAGATCATAGAAGGTTTTGTGTGGTTAGACTCTGGGACTTTCTGGTTTCAGACAGCATCCTTCAATGCAGGACGCACTCCACGAGGAACCTCTTTGCTTCTCTCTGTTCTAATAGCTACACTGTGGTGCAGTGGATGGAGAAGTCTCAGAATCTCCATTTGGAATGATGGGCTGAGCCACAGGAAGGTGGTATAAATGTAGCTAAATGGTGGCAGGCTCCACGCTCAAACCCAGCAAAGACAGAGCATGCTGATGTAGTAAGCATCAGGGGCCTCTTAGAACATTTATTCCTCAGGTCAACCACACAGGAGCGAGGGGCATGATTTCATCTGGGCCAGGTTCATCCAATTGCTTTTGAAGTACATGTGCTCTGGTTTAGGTGTGGCATGTCCCCCAGAAGTTTACGTGTTTGAGTGCTTGCTCTCCAGCTGGTGGTGGGTTTAGGTTGAGAAACCTTTAACAGATGGGGATTACTGGAGGAAGTCAATTGCTGGAGATGCACCTTGATGTTTTACAGTCAAGCCCCACTTCCTGTCTTCTTTCTGCTTCTAACTGTAGACACAATGTGACTAGCCACCTGGCGCTCCCATTACTGGGCCTTCCTGGCCAGGAGGGACTCCCAAGCCCAGGGTTAGATGAATGCTTTCCTTCATATCCTGCTGAAGTAAAAAGCAAGTTACCAGGAATATTAGCTTGGTTTCCTATTGTTGTAATGAAAACACCATGTCCAAAAGCAACTTGGGGGAGAAAAGGGTTTATTTGGCTTACAGGTTTTGACCCATTTTCGAGAGATGCCAAGGCAGAAACTAGGAAATGGGAACCGAGGCAGAGACTGTGGAGGAGTGCTGCTTACTGTCTTATTCTCCATGGCTTGCTCAGCCCGCTTTCTTATACCCAACCCAGGACTGTGCCCACTGTGGACTGAGCCGTTCATATCAATCATTAGTCAAGAAAATGCCTTCCATATAGGCCGACCGGAGGGAGATATTTTTCAGTTGAGGTTCCCAGATGACTCTAACCGACAGATCAGGCTTGCTGCCCCAGCTACAGTTGACATCCCCGGGATGGTGAGAGATCTCTTCTATGTGTACAAGCCTGGCCAGATGTTAAGGCACTGTCACAAAGCCACAGGTCATGGTTAGTCGGTCACAAAGAAGCTGATGTGTCACACAAGGGAACTCTCTCAGAACATGAAACCCTGTGAGACCACAAATCAACCATAGCATTTCTCCTCTCAAATCGTGATTTCACTCTGACTTATTTTAATTCTTCTTCATAACACACACCCTTGCATACTGTTCCTTAACTCACACCTTCTCCCAGTATGGGTGACAATATTCCTTCTTCCTGTGCATGCTCCTTTCTGGAGTGCAGACTGGAGGCAGATCCTACTGTGAGGAACTTTGCTTCCCTCCCAGCCAGGGAGGAGGCAGCAGCAGGCCAGGCTGTGGGAAGACACTTTTAATGAACTACCTACTGAATAATGCATGCACTGTCTGAGAAGTTAATTAACTGAATTCACTTATTTGAATAATGGTGCTAAGAAAACAAGGGAGGGGTTCAGTGGGAAAATACTCCCCTGACACAGTGCCCCTGCCCTCTCTGTCACTGGATGTCACAGCCAACACTCTGAGGAGTGTGAGGATATATTTCCAATTGTTTGTTAGGTTTGTAATGACAGGATCAAGAGACTGTGATTTGACTTTTTAATAACCTATGATGAAAGCCTAATGCCAACACAAGCGAGGCATTTTCTGCTCTGCCTGCAGTACAGGACAGATGGTTAAGGTGGCTGGGTAGGAACGTGGCTTCTTTCCTTCATCGTCAGTGTTCATGGTCCACCTTTAAATGCTAGTGAGCCTACAATTCCACAGACATGGATTGCTTTCCGCTGCAAGGTCCTATACAAGTGAAACTTAAAGGGCAACTAGGAGGGTGTGTCAGGTCCCTCTCGCAAACACGGAACTTCACCCCACCCCCCTTTGGATGTCTGCAAGCTGTTGCTCTTTGCTGTCAGCGGATGAGACAGACAAGGCGGTGTGCGGATTCTGTCCATGGAGCGACTATTCCTGGGATGCTGTCAATAAATGTCTATTCACCACAGCGAGGGCACCAAAGGAAAGACCAACGTAAAGACTCTACTCAGTTCCACTTCAAGAAACTGATGATGAGTTCCGCGGGCTTGCTTAGGGTAATACTGGTGAGGAGTGTTACTGACAGTACAGGCTGACAGGAAGTCCCGCCCTATCGGACAACATCACAGGCTGCCACTTACAGTTGACTTCCGAGTTGACATGCACTCAAGCATGTACTGAGATTACTTGCCTCAAGGATGGAACCAGGAGGGAGCAAAGGATGGAATTCCGGTTGAAGGTCCTGTGACCCTCATCCTCAGTTTCTCTTAAGAAGTGTTATGAGCTCCATTATCACTACCTCAGACCACTAATACCACTGGTGTTGTTCTGCTTATGTTGTTGCCATAGCAACGTGACCAAACAGGTCACTTTTCCAAGATGGAGATGGTGTTACCAAGGATCCACTGTGGGGTTCTTTGTCTTCTTAATAACAGTATTTAAGAGTGGACTAAGAATGAGGCTCAAGGAGGGTTTTTATTAGAATTAAAAACCGTGGGCAGGAAAGTTGTCCACTTTGCCAGCTACTCTCAGGAGGAAGGTGTGAAGAGGAAGAGAAAAGGCCAAGCCATTTGTGAGCAGCCTCCTGGCAGAAGGTGGTAAGGGGATAACGTTAGAGAAGTGTTTGGAAGTTCAGAGTCCGAGCAATTCCCTGTATCTGAAAGCAAGAGAAAGAAAAAATAAAAAAGGGAAAATTATGCTTTTATGGGTCCTACGTTGAAAGAAAAAGAAAAGAGGAGGCAGGGTTGTAAAGGGAATCTGCTCATTTGTTGTAACCCGCCTAGTGGGTCAGTTATTCCAGGGTTCCGAAGAGGCGCTATCTGAAAAAGACACGGGTGGGAAAGAGGAACGAGGCCAAGCAAAATTCTCTTGTCAAAGCCTCACTTTAGTAGTGAAATGGTTGTGGCTTATATAGTCCTTGAATGAGGAATTTGGCTTGGGATGGGGGCAGGGACATGGCAAGGGCAGGAAGGGATCTTGCAGCAATGGTCACGAGTCAACATTTGGTCACGAGTGGGTCACGAGTCGACACATCTAGTGTTGTCTATGCAAGTGGAATAGTTCCTTTTGTGATTCCAACCACAAACAATTCTCTAGATACTAGGATGTGGAGTGGGTTCCGCTAACAGATAGCTCTCAAGATAGTTGGGTGTGGAGTGGGCTCCACCAACAAACAGTTCTCAATACAGTTGGGGTGTGGGGCTTTCTGCAAACATCCCCAGGACAATGGTTCCTGCTATATTCTTTGGGAAAATGGCTCCTGACAATTTGTTGTTTGTTTCCCCACTGCCAAGACCCAAGCAATCACACAGAAACTATATTAACTATAACACTGTTTGGCCAATGACTCAGGCATATTCCTAGCTAGCTCTTACATCCTAACCCATTTCTATTAATTTGTTTATCGCCATGAGGCTGTGGCCTACTGATAAAGTTCTGGCATCTATCTCCTTCCACAGCTACATGGCATCTCCTTGACTCCGCCTACTCTCTCTCTATATATATCTCTTCCAACCTGGCTATATTCTGCCCTGCGATAAGCCAAAGCAGCTTTATTCATTAACCAATGAAAACAACATATATATATATATATATATATATATATATATATATATATATATATATAAAACATCCCACATCACAGGCTTGACTGCATAGCAGCAATTTTGAAAATCACCACACTGAGGTCACAGGATCCAGCAGGTAAAATAAACCATCTCATTAAGGGATAATTGTTCCGCCCATCTGTTTAGCATGTCTTCAGGTGAATCAGTCTTCCTGAGGTATTACCTTTTGGCTCTGCTTCTTTGGTACCTTAAAATATTAGGGCTCCACTCTCAGAGATAGTGATAAGCATTTTGAAAATCCCTGCTTTGTGGGTTTCTCTGCTGATACAATAAATCAGATCAGGCCAAAATAAAAGTCTAGATTTAATGAGAAAAGCAACTCTAGGTGGTTCTCTGGGGAAGAAAGCAAGAGAAGGAATCGTGTAGGCCTGGTCTGGACCAGCTCCAGGAGAGGAGCTGACCCTTGGTGGCTTTCTGAGGGGCAGGGTCTGCAATGGGAAGAGTGGGGCCTGGTCCCCAGCAGAACATCTGGATGGGATTTGGAATGGGAGAGTGAGACCAGAGCAGAGATTCTCAACAGCTAGAACTTAGATTCTCTTTTGGTTTTTGACCAGGAGAAAGTAGTTTTGCGTTAAGGAGCCTCCACAAGGCCCATATGTCCTCCAAGACCACATTAACTTCCCTCAGTCTGAAGAGGTAACCCTAACACCACTTAGGAGATGGCTAAAATTGAGGAACAGATATAATCCATGTTCACCACGAAAATCAAGAGGTACAATTCTAAAGCTGCCTGCCAGAATGAATTAGTGTTGGGGCCAGAGTTTTCTAAGAACTCTTACAGCCTCCAGACAGAGTGCTCATCTAGGAGACACTAGAAACCAGAGCTCACTGGGGCTTCCCTGGCCAGCAACAGTTAGGTCTCAAACCCAAGAGTCTCACTCAGTACCTGTAGCTCCTCCTAAACCACTCCCCAACCCTAAACCTCTCCCTCCCAGGGGTGGGGCTTCTGCTACCCCAGCTCCCAGTCTGACCCCTACATACTCCTGGCCTGGGCTGCCTCTCTTGGATGGCAGCTCCTCATGTACCCTCCCTCCCCTCTCTCTTCTCTCAAGGTCTGGTTTAGTCTGGCAGCCAAGTTCAGCCTAGACTCTTCTCCATGCCTGCTCTCCCCATTCTGTCTACAACGACAATCTTTCCCAAACATAAGGTCTAGTCATGTCTTCCTCCTTTTATTTCATTTTTTTTTTCATTCACAAACCAAAGATGATCCTGAAATGGCTGCTTTTGGGGTCCCTACCCTGAGCTACTTGCACAATTCCTGTCTCTTGTTCTCATCAATGAGATGGGCGTGCTATGCTCAAAGGGAAATACCATGATTCATGACTTCTGTCAGTAGTCAGAGGCCCAGATACCCAGAGAGTTTGCTTCTCTCTTGGTTCTTTTTTGTGGAAGGTTGGTTTTTGTTCTACTCTTATTTTTTTTCTAATTTATCTCCCTCAAGTTCTTTACCCCCAAATATCACTTTTTTTTCCTGGAATACCTCCCAACCACCAAGTGACTTCTCTACTGACTGTTCACTTCAGAAGGCAATAGGTATGCTGAGCTTTCATTTCTAGTGCCCAATTCAGGTGGCTGATAATGAAGGGAAAGAAAAGCTAGTAAGTTTGTCCCTCAGTTGTTCTTACTTTTTTTTTTTTTTTTTTTTTTTTGGTTTTTGAGACAGGGTTTCTCTTTGGTTTTGGAGCCTATCCTGGAACTAGCTCTTGTAGACCAGGCTGGTCTCGAACTCACAGAAATCCGCCTGCCTCTGCCTCCCGAGTGCTGGGATTAAAGGCGTGCGCCACCACCGCCCAGCAGTTGTTCTTACTTAGAATTGCCCCACTGAGGCAGTAGGACAGAGAATGAGGTCCACAAGAATCGAAAACAAAGGGTGGAAAATATCAAAAGATAAAAACCTATTGACAAAGAGGAAAATTGAAAAATCACACCTCTTCACCAGAAACACACATACTACACACGTGACGCATTTACACAGAGCTCACTAACTAGAGACAGTGGTTCTCAACCTATGGGTCCGGACCCCTTTGGGGGCCAAATGACCCTTTCACAGGGGATACATATCAGATATTTACATTACAATTCATAACAGTAGCAAAATCACAGCTATAAAGTGGCAATGAAATAGTTTTATGGTTGGGGGTCACCAGAGCATGAGGAACCGTATGAGAGGGTCACAGCATTGGGGAGGTGGAGAACCACTGGACTAGAAAGAGTGGCCACTGGGGTAGAAACACAGACACTCCAGAATGTTTTAAGGCAGTCAGCAGCTCATTTTGATACTAAAATTCACAGCTCTGGGTGGAGACTTAAAATGCCAATGAGATGTTATACATAACATTCTATGTAGAACTACATGTAACAGATGCATACATGCAAATGATCCCCAGAAGCCCTTGATATGCAAACGCAAATGATTGAAAAAGCCTATGCAACAGAACTCAGTTCTCATCCCTTGGTAGGCAATTGCCAGAGACAGCTTCAAACTATGTAGGCATGGATGGCCTAGAATTTTAGAGTGGTAGTTTATTTGTGTTTTAATAAGTAAAGCTTGCCTGAAGATCAGAAAAACAAACAGCCAAGCCACTAGAGAGTTCGTACGTCTACTGAGGCTCAGACAAGCAAAGGGGAAATCCTGTCCTCAGGATGACTTCAGACTGCAATGCTCTCCACCACACCTCAGACAGCACTGAGCTCCTGTCTCCTTCTGCCTCATAGTTATTTCTCTGCAGAGCCATATCATGCCCGTCTCCACCTCCCTAGCACTGGGATTAAAGGCCTGTGACTCCCGAGCACTGTTAGCACCTTTGTGTGAGTTCTAGTTCTCCGTTTAGACAGACTCATTCTCTTCTCATGTAGCCCAGAGTGGCCTAGAGTCCTAAGATTAAAGGTGTGCACCACCACTCCCTGGCCTCTAGTGGCTTAGCTCTGCACTCTGACCTTCAGGCAAGCTTTATTTATTAAAACACAAATAAAATATCACTACATTAAAACACAAAGAAAATACCACTGTAGAACTTTCTGTGGAGACCAAGCTGGTCTTGAACTCACAGAGATCCTTCCTTTCCCTCCCCACTGTTCCCAGCTAAGTGCCACACCCCTAGGCATTTGCCACTGAAGGTATAGACTCTCTTTACCTTAGCCATCTTCCTCCTTCGAAAGTGTCTCCATAAACATTCTTATAAATTCTCTTGCACTGTCTGATATTATTCTTGTGCTCTGTCCAGTTCCTTCTTCCTGTAAAAAAGACTTCAGAACCCCTTGGGAATATTCACACAAAAACACAACTCTCACCTCAAAAGCACTAAGAGATAGTTTACATAATTATGAACAACCGTGACTTGGGAACACAGATTTGCTACCCTGAAGGCTGGGTTGCAGCATGGTGACAGCTTTATGGAGCTTTAACAGCCACAGAACACAGACTCATGTAGCATGAATTCTAATTGGTCTCAATAATAAAAACCCTGAGTTAGATATCAGGACAAATACTGAAAGATCAGAGAAGTAAAGGAGCCACTAGAGAGACCTTTTACCTCTACCAAATCCTCAGACCAAAGGAAGCAAGATCCTATCTCCACGAATCCTCAGACTGAATGCTGCCTTTATGGAACCTGGCTCCTGGCTCCTCCTGCCTTATATTCCTCTCTCCACCCAGCCGTATCACTTCCCATCTCCGTCGCCCTAGTGCTGGGGTTAAAGGTGTGTGCTACTACTGTCTGGCCTCTATGGCTAACTAGTGGCTTAGCTCCACACTCTGATCTTCAGGCAAACTTTGTTAGATCACAAAGTATCACCACAGACTTATTAATCTGGAACACTCTGTAAAATCCTCAGTGGAGACATCAGGCATGTGAGTTATGGCCAAGTGGGGGAATCCCTAATGTAGGCCTCAGGTTCTATCTGATAATACTCAGCCTTTTATCTGGTGGGAGCTGATGGTCTGTCAATATATTCCAAAAGGTTTTATGTTTTAGTTACAAGAATGCTAAGTCAGAAAGAGAGATGGGCAAGGAATGGTTAAAAGCTAAAGATACCAGATGGTGGTGGCGCACATCTTTAATCCCAGCACTTGGAAGGTTGAGGCAAGTGAATTTCAGTGAGTTCAAGGCCAGCCTAGTCTACAAAGGGAGTTCCAGAACAGCCAAGACTGTTACACAGAGAAACCCTGTCTCAAAAAAACAAAACAAAAATAAAGAAATAAAGAAATAAAGAAAGAGAAAGAAAGAAAGAAAGAATGAAAGAAAGAAAGAAAGAAAGAAAGAAAGAAAGAAAGAAAGAAAGAAAGAGAAAGAAAGCTAAAGATGACTCAAGATAAATAGTAGTTAGGCTCTGGACATGCCTCTCCACAAGCAATGAGGTTCTATTCAGTTGATCAACCCTCTAGAAGGTTCAGCTGCCACTCTTTCTATGAACTTTTGGTCACAGGTGGTTTCCACTAAACCCCAATATCTGGCAATAGTGCTATTGTTATGAAATATGACTTCAGACCCCATCTCCCCATGGTCTCCACAAGAAATCCAAGGAGACACAAGAGATTGTCGCAGAAAGTAAAGTGTACAGAGGTGAAGTGGTAAGGTCACCAGCAGTCAGGGAAGACTGCACTTGGGGGTGACAGTGGCCAGTGGCCCAAGAAACCATTGAGAAAACCGACATTTTTTAGGTAGGTAATATATTATTTCTTAAAGTTTCTCAGCAGAAATTTTCCTGAGAGATCTCTTCCTACCCAGGTGATTAACAAGCCCACCTGTGTTCATCTTTGAAAGCAGGAACACAGGTTTGTCTGATTCTTTACCTGAAAGAATTTGAATTAGGAATCTTGTAATCTTTTTGGGCACTTTAGAAAGTCTCATCTCCACCCCATGCCAGAGAGAGAACCCAGAGCCATTTTCTGGCCAATAACTGAAGGACTCAAAGTCTGTTCTTGGTTTTGGATGGTACTACTTATCTGGAAATGCTCAATATTCGATGCCCTTCAGGCTTAGGCTTCTCAAATCTGAGTAGTGCTTTTGCGGTTTTTGCCTGTGTCGGGGCTCCCTGGAGCATAATTGAAAAGTTTGTGAGATATTTACGAGATTCAAAAGAGGCCCTGAGCTCAGCCCAGCTCAGACCACAAAAGTCTCAGACTCTGAAAGCTATGGGTTTCCCCGGCTCTTGTACCGAGGCCTATGAGCAATCGGCCAGCTATGCTGTTACCAAACCTGGGTGGATCTGAGAACAAGATACCCTTCACAGGACTACACCCCACAGGCAGAAACTTTCCCCGCTGTGTATGGGCGTTACACCCTTCTATTCTCGAGAGAAGATATTAGCCAAGAAGATCCATAAAGAACACCAGAAGATACAAAGGCCAGATGGAGGGTGGACATGCTCACCAGGGCCATAGCCATAGATGGGAGAGGTCACATGATGCTGACACTGGAGAAGAAAGATATCATTTTACCTTTATACTCAAGGGCATCTGACTGTTAAGTATCTGGGGTGATATTCACAGCCTGAGAAGATCCCTCTCCGTTAGAAAACTTATTGAAAAGAAAAGAGAATGAAGAAATCAGGGCGTGGAGGTGCCTGCCCACCATTCCAGAGCAAAAGAGGTTAAGATATGAGAACTGATGAGTGTTTGAGTGTAGGCGGAGGCTACGTGTTTGTTTCCTGGCTGCCCAGACCCAAATAATCACACAGAAACTGTATTAATTACAACACTGCTTGGCCCATAGCTTAGGGGTATTCCTAGCTACCTCTTACATCTTAAATTAACACATTTTTATTATTTTGTATTTTACCACAAGGCTTGTGGTTTTTTACTTTCTTTTTTCTTGGGCAGCTACATGGCATCTCCCTCCCTTGGCAACTACATGGCATCTTTTTGACTCGGTTTCCCCTCTCTATATGTCTCTTCCAGCTTGGCTATATTCTGTCCTGCCACAGGCCAAAGCAGCTTTATTCATTAACCAATAAGAGCAACACATATAGAGAAGGATATCCCACATCCTTTGAGGACAGCCTGGGCTATATAGTGATAAGTCCCAGTTAGCTTCAGACATGTTAGGTAGGGAAACTCTGCTCAGGTGGGCAGATCTCTGTGAGTCTGAGGCCATTCTGATCTACATAGTAGACTCCAGGATGGCTGGAGCTACATAGTAAAACTCTGTCTCTAATAATAGTAATAATAATAACAACAATAACAATAGCAACAATAATAACAATTTTAAAGCTAATAATAATATTAATAATGTTTTAAAAATCAAGCAAAAACAAAGGAAAGGACAAATTATAAAGTGAAGTGATTTTTCCTTGTACAAACCAAACTTTTTTTTTTTTTTTTTTTTTTTTTTTTTTTTTTTTGGTTTTTCGAGACAGGGTTTCTCTGTGGTTTTGGAGCCTGTCCTGGAACTAGCTCTTGTAGACCAGGCTGGCCTCGAACTCACAGAGATCTGCCTGCCTCTGCCTCCTGAGTGCTGGGATTAAAGGCGTGCGCCACCACCACCCAGCTAAACCAAACTTTATAATGATGGTGTACTGATGAAATGGAAGGAGCTGACTTTCATGTAGAAGCGTTTACTTCATTTTCTTTTACCTTTTTTTCTCCTTCTGTTTGAGATAAAGATCACTCTCCAGGCCAGGCCTCCCTTCCCACTTTCTTTCTCCATGCCTTCTCACCTCTGTTTTCTGTAACCTGAGACTGTACTTTAGTTTCCCAGCTGCCCAGACCTGAATAATCACACAGAAGAAACTATTTTAATTACAACACTGTTTGGTCTATTAGCTCAGGCTTCTTACTAATAACTAACTCTTACATGTTAAATTAACTCATTTCTTTTCATCTGTGTATCACTATGAGGCTGTGGATAACTGGTAAGGTTCTGGTGGGCATCTTTCTTCTTCATCAGGTACATGGCGTCTTCTTGGCTATGCCTACTCTCTCTCTATCTCTTCCAGTCTGGTTATATTCTGCCCTGTCATAGGCCAAAGCAGATTTATTCATTAGCCAATGAAGTTTTTCTTCATCTCCCGCCTCTGTTATTCTCTCTCTTTCTCTCTCTCCCCTCTCTCCCTCCCCTTCAGATCTCACATAGCCCCAAGAAGCCTGGACTCTATCTACTCTTGAACCCTGATCCTCTTGCTTTTCCCTCCAAGCCCGAGCTTGCAAGGCCACACCACCACATCCTGCTTGCTCTTTTAAATTCATGAGTTTTGTTTCATGCTGCTGTTGCTATCCCATTTAATCATTGGCCCTCATTTTGCTGTTATTTGACCCAGGTGAACCGGCTTTGGTTTGGGCTTAGCATGCATTAGATTTCTAGCCTTCACACTTGCAAATTGGAAGAAATTATTTACCATTCCTGAGCCATGGTTTATTGTCTGTGAAATGGGGATGTGGGGAGAGAGGAGCTGGAGGTGGAAGAATAGGGAGGTGGGAGAGGAGGGGAGGTGGGATAGCAAGGGAGGTGGGATAGCAAGGGAGGGAGGGCGGGACAGTAGGGAGGGGGGATGGTAGGGGAGCAAAGCAGAGAGAGGAGGGATTTTTGTGTTTTAGGGTTCTTCTCACGACTATGATGTGCTAGTTCATAACTACACTATAATGTCTGTGCAAACCTAGAAACATTCCAATGGATTTCCGAAAAGAAATGTCAAGAAAGACAAGCGTGGCTAGGTCATCTCACATCAGCATTTCTAGACAGGGAAGCGTCACATGTCACCCATCAGAAGTGACCTTTCTGTTGCTGGGATAAAAATGCCCTGACAACAAAACAACTTAATGGAGAGAGGGTTGGCCCAGCCACATTCCAAGTCACAGTATCTCATTGTGGGTAAGTCAGTGCAGGAACCTGAAGCAACCCTACACGAGCATGTTCAAAAGCTGGGAGAAACGAAAGCGTGCCTTCTACTCTGCTCACTTCCTCCGCTGGAGTTTTATTGCACTCATTTACTGTGTGTGCATCTGTGGTTCATGCATGCAAGAGCACGTGTGTGGAGGTCAGAGACGCCTTGCAGATGTCAGTTCTCTCTTTCTACCGTGTGGATCCCGGGGCTCAAACTCGAGTCCACACAGGGTGACAAGTGCTTTTACCCACTCAGCCTCTCGCAGACCCACTTTCTCTGCTCTTCCACAGTCAAGGTCCAAATTCACGGAATGGTGCTCCTCATAGTGGGCTGAGTCTTCCCTCATCAATTAATAAAATTAAGACAATCTTACATAGACTTGCTCACAAGAATCACTTGATTTAGATGATGATCCCTTGTTAGGACTCTTGTCCCAGGCAATTCTAGTTTGGGTCAAGTTGACAGCTAAAACTAACTACATATTACACATATCATATGTACATATATCATATGTATAAATATTGCATGTGAAAAAGAAAAGGAGGAAGGGTAATTTCAAATAGGTAACTTGGCTGGAGAGACAGCTCAGTTGGTAAGGTATTTATTTTACAAGCATAAAGGCCTTAATTTGATCCCCCTAAGGAATATATAAAAACCTGGCTGTGATAAGTGATCACTTGTTATCCCAGCACTAGAGACAGAGACAGAAGGATCCCAGAGGCTTCCTGGCTGTTCTGGTTTGTCTTTTATTGTTGTGGTAAAATATTGACCAGAATCAATGTAGGAAGGAAAGGGTGGTTTCATTGGCAGCTTGCAGTGAGGAGGGGAAGCCAGGGCAGGAACGTGGAGGCGGGAACCGGGAGGCAGGAACTGAGGCAGAGACCATGGAGGGTGCTGCTTATTGGCCTGCTTTCCATAGCCTGTTCACCCTGCTTATTTTATATCCCAGGGCCACCAGCCCATGGGTGGCACCACCCACAGTGGCCTCTCCACATCAATCAGCAATCAAGAAAATACCCTACAGGCTTGGATACAAGTTGGGGTTTCTTCTTTCCAGGCAAGGGTAAGCCCCAGGCCTAAAAATGCAAGGTAGACAGCACCTTAGAAATAATATCCAAGGTTGCCTTCTGACTTTCACATGTGCACACATGTACACATATAGCCCCACATACATCTGCACCAGTACGCATATGAACATACACACAACAACTAATGTGGGTTATTCAGTAGTGTGTACAGAAACCCTGTTTATACTAATGTGAGCACTAAGGATTACAGATAGAACACTAAAGCCAATGAGTGAGTACCCGAGATTTGAATGAAACAAACTCAAGTCTTTGGTTAGGAAGGGCACTAGTGAATGCCTGCCCATGAGTTCATTTAAAAGCAGACTTGGAGCCAGGCATGGTGTCTGATGTCTAAAATCCCAGCACTTGAAAGGCAGAGGTAGGAGAATTAAGGAGTTCAGGGTCAGCCTCAACCACATAAAGGGTTTGAGACCAGCATGGGCTACTTGAAACACTGATTAAAAGCAGCCACAAGTGGGTGTGGTGGTGCAGGCCTTTAGAAACAGTACTTGGGAGGTGCAACAGAAGTCCTTGAGTCAAGGCCAGCCCCATCTTCCAGGCGGAATTCCCATAGTGATGTGGAAAAGCAACAGCTAGCTTGGTGGTCGTCGATCCTAAAGTCTGCTAAATGCCGGAAAACTCAAGGGAGATCCTGCCACCGCAGGGTAGAACGAGGAAACCAATTCCCAGAAGCTGTGCTCTGACCTCCACACTTGCACTGTGGCACCCATGTGCATGCATGTGTGCACACACTAGCAGTCTGATCTGCACAGCTAGTTCTAGAACAGCCAAGGCTGCTCAAAGAAACCCTGTCTCAAAACAAAAACCAACCAACCAAACAAAAGTCAACTAAAAAGAAATGAGAAGCTGAAAAGAAGAGGACTTAGCTAGAGCCCAGCTCTGGTGAGGTCATCCAGTTAGCACAGCGTGTTAGGATCATTTAGTACTTCCGTTACATATTTGCTTCCTTTCTCATACGGATTAACTCAGCTTTAAGCCTAACCAGACGGACAGTAGAGTTTATTGCATGGATGACAGGGATTTCTTTAATTCTCTTACACAAAAGACTACAGTGAGTCAGGCTTTCAAAACTGCCTGAAGATGAGTGCATGCCATTAGCAGGCGTGATGCTTCATTCCGAACCTTACACAGTACATCGGGTAAATGTTGCAATCTGTGGGCCAGTGAGATTGTTCAAAGGGGAAAGGCGCTTGCTGGCAAGTCTGCTGACCTGCGCTCTGTCTGTAGGACACGGTGGAGAGAGAGAACTGACTTTAGCAAATTATCCTCTGATCTCCGCACTGCACACCACGGCACGAGCTTACACATACACACACACACACGCGCGCGCGCGCGCGCGCGTGCGCGCAATAAAGGAATGTAAAATAAAAGAAGTTGTATAAGTCATATCTATGTTATGTTTACATAATAGACCACAAGGAGCCAAAGGATCCCATGGGAGCTTAGTTTACATGTGATGTAAGCACAGTGCAAGCTGAAGTTAATCAGGGGAAGCAGCCCCTGAGGGAGACAGGTTTGTCAGAGGCCCCAGGAGGTAAGATAAATGAAATGCCTTTTGTAAACGTTTATGCAAGCTAAGACTCCTGGCATGCAGATTGCTAGAGCCAACTAATTCCCTTAGCGAAATTAAAGGGAAAGGCTGAGGGGTGGAGGGTGGGAAGACCCAACCCAGTGATGGAGCAGGCTTGGGGCAGGGTGGGCGGGCAGGAGGCCTCCTGCTGGAGAGTCAGCTCTGCAGGAAAGTAAACCTAGATCAAAGCAGTGAGGAACCCAGGGTGAAATTTAGGTGGAAATTGCTTGCCTGGCATGCGGAAGTCCAAGGTTGGGGGAGGGGGGGCACAGAAGATGTTGTCTCAAGGAAAGAAAAGAAAAAAGAAAAGAAAGGAGAAAGGGTAGGAGGAAAGAAAGGAAAGGAGCAGAAAGAAAGAAAAAAAAAGGAAAAGGATTTGTGTGTGGCAGGAAGTTACATAGTCCTTTAAAAGACATATGAGTATTTTCAAATCAGAAGTCTGAGTGTATCTAGATTTAAAATAACCAGGTGAAGAGGAGAAATTTTATAAAAACCCAGACCTTCCTCATTTCCGTTTTCCTTTCCCCCAAAGGTTCTTTCTTACTCTCTTTTTAAAAGTTGTGTGTGTGTGTGTGCATGTGTGTGTGTGTGCGTGAATTGTGTGTGCGTGGTTTTTTTGACATGAGATGAGGGCCTGAGTTCAAGTTCAACCTCCCTGGGGCCCAGAGGCTGAGGCAAGAGAGTGACCACATGGCAAAACCCTGTTTCCAAAAGAAACAAAATATGGATGCTACACCCAGCACTTTGGAGGTGAAGGAGGGAGAGAATTCATGGGCAGCCTCAGCTACATAGCAAGTGCAAGGTCGGTCTGGGCCATAAGAGACTTAATTCTAAACATACAAAAAAAAAAAGCATGAAAAAAATTGTATATTTTACTATGTATGTGTTATCTTTTAGTGGAGAGTCAAAATAGCACAAAAATTCAAAACATGAAAAAACATCAAGTTTTTTTGTTTGTTTGTTTTTTGTTTTTTGTGGAGACGATGAAATAGAACCTCATTTAGCCCAGCTTCAGCCCCAGGAACTGCGGAGTCTGTCTGTCCCTACAAGCCAGCAGTCGGGACCCTGAGCCTGTGACCCTGCAAGGGGCACTTTGCTGTTTTTGTTTGCTTCAGACACTTCCTCGGAATGTAATGAGGCGCTTCCTTCCCAAGTCAGCTTTTCTCCTCACAGTCCTGTCTCCCTCCTAGAGTTCTGGAGAAGTTACAGGCTGCTCAGTCTAGAATCATGGTTGTCAGGGAATGAGTATGCTAGCTATGTTGCCGCTTGTCGCTAGAGTGTCACTTGTTTTACGATAAGGTCTCCTGAAGTAGCTCAGGCTGCCCTCCGCTTCACAGCCATCTTCCTGCCTCAGCCGTTAGAGCGAGCGCAGTGCAGGGATAATAGGCATGTGCCACCATGCCCTGCTAGACTCTGTTTTTTGTTTTTTGGTTTTTTTTTTGATTTTCAAGACAGGGTTTCTCTGTAGTTTTTGGTGCCTGTCCTGGAACTAGCTCTTGTAGACCAGGCTGGCCTCGAACTCACAGAGATCCGCCTGCCTCTGCCTCCCGAGTGCTGGGATTAAAGGCTCTGATCTTCCATTGAGGAGATGTCAGTAGCTGTGTCCTGAGGATGTCCCCTCAGTTAATATTGTGCTAGCCTAGCAAGCAAGTAGCCCCTGTTTCAATCCCCAACCCTGCGTAAGGCTAAGTAGGTTTGTAGACTCTTGTAATCCCAGGACTCTGAAGGTAGAGGCAGAGGAGTTCAAAACCATTTATACCAAGGTCAAGACCAGCTTCAGCACGACACCTTGTAAAAAATGCATATATTTAGACCAGCAAGTTATTTTTCTTTTTTTTTTTTAAATGTATTTTTTCTTTTTTTTTTATTCTTTTTTAATTAAAATTTCCAACTGCTCCCCGTTTCCCATTTCCCTCCCCCTCCTCCCACATATTGCCCCCTCCTCCCGCTCCCCTCCCCCTATCCCCACTCCACTTCTCCTCCCCCTAGTCCACTCCCCCTCCCTCTCGATACTGAAGAGCAGTCCAAATTCCCTGCTCTACAGGAAGACCAAGGTCCTCCCACTTCTATCTAGGTCCAGGAAGGTGAGCATCCAAACAGGCTACGCTCCCACAAAGCCAGTTCATGTATTAGGATCGAAACCTAGTGCCATTGTCCTTGGCTTCTCATCAGCCTTCATTGTCCGCCTTGTTCAGAGAGTCCAGTTTCAACCCATGCTTATTCAGTCCCAGTCCAGCTGGCCTTGGAGAGCTCCCAATAGATCAGTTCCACTGTCACTGTGGGTGGGTGCACGCCTCGTGGTCCTGATTTCCTTGCTCATGTTCTCCCTCCTTCTGCTCTCATTTGGACCTTAAGAGCTCAGACGGTTGATCCAAATTGGGTCTCTGTCTCTCTCTCGATCCATCACCAGGTGAAAGTTCCTGTGCCATTCTCCTTGGCCTCTCGTCAGCTCTCATTGTCCACCACATTCAGAGAGTCCGGTTTTGTCCCATGTTTTTTTCAGTAGCAGTCCAGCTGGCCTTGGTGAGCTCCCAATAGATCGGCCCCCCTGTCTCAGTGGTTGGGTGCACCCCTCATGGTCCTGACTTCCTTGTTCATGTTCTCTCTCCTTCTGCTCCTCATTATAACCTTGGGAGCTCAGTCCGGTGCTCCAGTGTGGGTCTCTGTCTCTATCTCTATCCATCGCTAGATGAAGGTTCGGGCTGCTGTCTCTCCTATTTTTCTTTAAAAAAAAAAAAAAAAAGAAAGAAAGAAAAAAGAAACTGGTCATTAAAAAAATCAAATCATTTTTTGTAAAAAGATACTTCAGAGACTGTGGGTTGGGCTGTAGCTCAGTAGGTTGAGTGTTTACTTAACACATGCAAAGTCCTGAGCTCAATTTCCAACATTCCAAATCTGCAGGGCGGTGTGAGATCTTAATCAGAAGGAGGCGGGAGAATAAGAAGTTCAAGGTCATCCTCAGCTATGGAGTAAGTTTGAAGCTAGCCTGTGCTATGTGAGACCCTACAACCAAAACAAGCAAACAAGCAAACAAACCAACCTGAGGGACTTCATGACCTGTCGGTCTTTACTTAGAAAGCTGAAAGCAAAGCCTTCAATGTATGAGGACCTGGAAATATGAATTCCCTGGGAAAAGGGTGTTTGGTCTGGGCCGCCATAGGCAGTCAGTGGTTGCTGGGGAATGGAAGTCATAGTCCTCAATGGTCCCAGAAATAGCTTTCAGGGAGTGATCAGAGGGGAAGCTGGGGCTGAGCTGAAGGCATATCTGCCTGCACTGGCAGGCCTCCCACGTGACAATATCACCAGTCTGAGCGCCGAACTGTCTCCTTAGCTGCAGCCTGTTTATGGTAAAATGAGTTTTGGGGGGCTTGGTTGAGCTTAGGCGCAGCCTTCTAGGCTGTGAGAACTGGGGTTATCCTTTACAAAGTGCCTCTTGTCCTCCAGAGCAAGTGTCCTGCCTCGGGCCCGGGCCTGGAATGCAGAGAGGTCTGGCCTATCAGTTTTCTTCATTTCCTGTGGCCTGGGCCAACGCCCTGTCTCAGGGGCAGCTTTGAAAGCTAAACCTTCAGCCGGGGCTCAGGCACCTCATCAGAACGAGGAAGCTGAGACACACAGGCAGAGTGTGCAACTGTGAGCGTAAGAAAATGCTGCAGAAAACCAGTTATTTCGCTGCATAACTAGGCCCTCCGGTTGCCCTTTGCACATCCGCGGCAAAGACACGAGGCTTTTCCCGTGTGGTTCTCTATTAGGAAAAACCAATTACTTGTTTCTGTCTTTTGTGTCTCTCAGGAGCATTCAGTCAAACCAGGACACGATGATATAAAAACTGATAAAAGCCTTTAATTATGCTTCTTTGTTCCAACTCTCTAAGGAAAGCACGCTGCTGTTGCTGGGTTTTAAATTTGATGGGCTGCTTGGGGTATTTGAACGACTGTTGGTGTCTGAGAAAATAAAATAAAAAATGATGGAAATATTTGGGGAAATCAGGAGATGGGTGTAGCAGGTAGGACTTAGAATTGAGCATCAAACAGGCTATGTGGAGATTTCTAAGTCCACTGGGCTTCACACTGAGCCCCAGGGGAGGCTAGGCTCAAGAAAACAAAACAGAGAGGTTGGAAAAGAGGCTCAAAAGTGCTCACCTGAAGAGCTGAGATCCCCAGAATCCTCATGAAAGGGCAGGCCCACCTACAAAAACCTGGTGCTGAGAAGGCAGAGACAGGAGGCCCCCAGGGTTCACTGGACAGTCAGTCTAGCCAACTTGGAGAGCTCTGGGTTCAAAGAAAGACCCTGTCTCAAAGAGTAAGGTAGAGAGCAGAAGGATGGTGTGGTGATTTGAATAAGAACGGCCCCCATAGGTTCATCTGAATGCCTAGTTATCAGGGAGTGACTCTATTTGAGAAGGTTAGGAGATATGGCTGTGTAGAGTAGGTGTGGTCTCACTGGAAGAAGTGTGTCACTCTATCCATCCATCCATCCACCCACCCATCCATCTATCCATCCATCTCTCCCTCTAGCTCTATCTCTATGGCCTACAGATCAGGACGTAGCTCTCAGCTACTTCTCCAGCACTTAATCTGCCTGACACCATGCTTTCTGTCATGATGATAATTGACTAAGTCCCTGAGACTGTAAGCAAGTCTTTCAATTAAATGCTTTCCTTCATAAGAGCTGCCTTGGTCATGATGTCTCTTCACAGCAAGAGGACATCTAAGATAGATGGATTAGTAGGTAAAGGAGTGTGCCACCAAGTCTAAAATTCTGAGTTTGATCTTTGGGATCCACAGATGGAAGGAGAGAACAGATCCCTACATGTTGTTCCCTGACCTAAACACACACACACACATACACACACACACACACACACGTAAATAAATAAAGAAATGTAAATAAAAATATAGTGGAAAGCAATTGAGGAAGACACCCAACCACTTTCTTTGGTTTCTACATTCCATGCAAGTTGTGAGAACCTGCACTCACACACACACACACATACACACTCACACACACACACATTCATACTTATACACACAGAAACTGAAAAGAAATAAAAGTACCATACTAATGTGTGATTTCTTCTCTCCTCATCTTATAATTTCTTCCCTTCCTCTCTTTCTTCTTTCTTCACAATCACATGGTCTGAGGGCTAAGGAAAGGTTTCCTGCCAGCCCCCTTTGATCTCTGCTGTTTCCTAAGCAACAGGAAAGATTGCTTGGGTGGGGAATGTGAACTCTGAGGAATTTTCTTTGTAGCTACAGCAGGAATCGGTGCTTGAGTTCCTTTCCTCCTGACGCTCTTGATTTTAAAACCCAGGAGGCAAGTCTTGGGGACCTTTCTTCGTGACACTCTGGAACGGACGGAATCATGAATGAGGGCAGTGGAGTAGGGGTGGCTCAATGGCAGGCAGAGGTTTTCTAGAATGTGTGAGGCCCAAGGTCCCAACGGCTGCACCACACAGGAGACAAACAACAACGAGAAATTCACTTTAAGTCTGAACACAAAGCCCCCCCCCCCCCCTCAGATCTAAAACCCGTGTATATCCCCAGAGGAAGAAAAAGATAGCCTGCATCTTATCAGTGAGATCCACAATGTTTGTGGAACCAAGGATGCCTGACTGGTGCTGTTGGGATGGGGACCAACCCCTGTGAGCACATCTGCATTCTTGATTCTGTTCCACATTCTATTGGCTTAAAACTCAGAAGGCCTTTGAAATACTTGAAGTGCATTAGGATGCTAGGGTTTCTTTTCCTTTTTTAGATTTATTTTTAGGTGTGTGGGTGTGTGCGTGTGTGTGTGCTCCAGTGTGTGGACACATGCACATGCAAGATGTAGACTGGATTTAGGTGTTATTCTGGAGGTATTATCTATCTTGGGTTTTCTTTTTCTCCAGACTCATCTATTTTATTTTTGTCTACACATATGTAACTGTACTACATGCATGTCTGGTGTTTATAAAGGTCAGAAGTCATTGGATCCCCTGGAAGTTATGAATATTTGTGAGCCAACGTGTAGTTTCTGGGCACCAACCACAGCTCCTCTGATTTTAAACCCTGAGCCATCGTTCCAGTCCCTGCCTTTCCTTCCTTACTTCCTTTCCTTTTCTTGTTTATTTGTTTGATTTTTGTGAGCCATGGTCTCTCACTGGCCTGGAGTGGTCTGAGCTAGATGTTCAGCAAACCCTAGGGCTCCACTTGTCTCTGCCTCCCTCAGGAGGAGATAACAAGCACACAGCATCACATCTGATGGTTTGTTGTAGTGGTTGTTGCGAGCTTGGGATCTGAAGCCTAAACTAGGGTCTTATGCTTACTCCACAAGCACTTGACAGATTGAGCACAGCTATCTCCCAGCCTGGGTATTAATGAAACTCTTCGTTTCCCCTACAAATGTATCAAAGCTGAACAGAAACCCTTTGATCCAAATTCTAGGAAAAGCCTGTAACCAAGCTCCCAACTACCCAGCTCTTTGCAGAAAAGGCTAAACCAGCATAGGGTGTGAATATCAGCTTCCCACCAGAGCACAGTCAATGTGGTCTGTCTGGATGCTGGAGGACACAAGCCTGAGTTTCTCCATCAACCCTCACAACACCAGGTCACCTAGCTATCTGCCTCTTGTTTCTGATTCATCATAAACCAGCATGTTTAATCCTCCTCTCTCTAAAAACCACCCATGCCTCCTCTGCATTTCTCCCCTGGCACAGATCCTGCCTCGCTAGTGATGCTCCTGCAGTATCATCTAGAGGCTCCTCTTTAGCCCTCTCTGCTTCGGGGCATTTCTGCCTCCTGTCGGTATCCAAAAATGATGTGTTCTTGTCCTCCTGTTTCTGAGGTCATTGAGGCTCCGAGTCTGTGAACCTGAGTGGCAGTTCTTAACATGTAAATTCTGATATAAAACTATGTTTGTTGATGGTCAGGTCATGTCAGGTGGATGCCCATTTGATTCATCTGTTCTTTGGTAAAGGATTCCAACATCATACACTTTTAAAGGAACTTTTTAAAAAAAGTTTGAGTATTTACTATGTGGTCTTAGATTGTTCTCTGTATCTCCATGACCAAGAGAACTTTTCTTTTTCATTCTTTGACAATTTCATACTTGCATACAATGAATCTGGGTCATCTTTCAGTCCCTGTTACCCATTCTTTGGAAGAGAAACATTCTCCAGGGAACTCCACATTTTCACTTGTATCATTAGTAAATACACATCCCTTCCAGTCTTGGGTTTTCCATAGACAGACAGACAGATACACACACACACACACAAAGAGAGGTTAAGAGGGTAGGGGGAGTAGGGAGGAAAAAAGAGTGAGGGAAGGATGGAGAGAGAGAGGGAAAGGGAGGAAGGGAGTAGAGGGAGAATACCAGAGTAGGGTATAGGCTTCTGGGAAGAAGAGGTTCCTGTTCAGGGGAATAGGGGGATGAGAGAGCCTAGCTGGGACTGAAATGACCCGGATTAGTTGTATACTACGTCTTTCTAACTCACTGTTATAAGCATGTGCTTGGTCTGCTCTTGGCAACTGGGAACTTTGAAGCACGAGGATCGAGTGCTGAGTGTGGAATCAAGGCTACAAAACCAGGCAGGAGACCATGAGCGGGGACCAAATTGAATATAAAGGGGCAGGGTGGGGCATCACGAGAGGTCACATGACATGAATGTAGAGTGGCAGCTAGAGGGGAGGAGGGGAGACGGGGAGGAAGATGGAGGAGGAAAGCAACACAAGTTTTGTTTGAATTTTTTGTTAAATGAGACCTAATTATTTGTAAGCTATTAAAAATAATAGAGAAACTAAAGTATCCATGGCGATGAGCCAGTCTCAGCGATTAAGCCATCACTTTAACCTCAGCACCCGAAGCAAAGGCAGGCTAGCCTGGGCTAAGTAGCAGGTTCCTGTATGTGGAGAATTGCCATGATGCTATGGCTTACTGGTAATGTTCTGACATCTTTCTCCTTTGGTGGCTACATGGCATCTCCTTCTACTCCACCTATTCTCTCTCTCAATCCCTGTTCAGATTTCCCACCTGGCTTCACTCTGTGAAGCCATTGGCCAAAACAGCTTTGTTTATTAACCAATAAAAGCAACATATTCATGGAAGGACAGCCCATATCGTGTTCCTGCCTCAAAAATAAAAAAATTGGGTTGAATTTGGCTTTATTTACTAGCCTGGCCTTTCTGGGCCTGTAGCTTTACATTGAGCATTGAATTAAAAAGTATTTGAACAATGCAAAGTAATAGCAATCCTAAGTAGAAACGAAACACCTGTATATTTAACCTACCTGTGCACCTCTTAGTTCTATACCCTAAACACACACACACACACACACAGAGAGAGAGAGAGAGAGAGAGAGAGAGAGAGAGAGAGAGAGAAATGCAAGCCATGATTTAGCTCTTGTTTTCGCATACTGAAGGCTCCCATATCCTAGCCACACCCACCCTCTTTCCCAGAGTGAATCCTGCTCGTTGTGATTCCCATTCAACATCCACTGTTTCCTTCTGCGTGCCTAACCCTGAGCTCAGGGCCTCTCTCAGAGAATCCCACACTGGTCCTTGGCCATCTTCTGCTGCCTCTCTACACCAAGAGACTATGAGGGTGGAGGGTAAAGGTCACTTCTGCTTCATCTTCCATCTCTTTGGCTTGATGAACTCAATTATTTCCAGTTCTTTGCAGTGGAGCCTTTCTGGAGGTTAGAACCTGGCCGGCGGGAGCCATGCCTCAAAAATATATGGACCTGTCAGAAAGCTCTTTGCATTCTTTCATTTTACTCTTATTAGCACAGATATCTCCTAGCCAAGGTTCAGGTATCCCTAAGGCTGCCTCCCACAGAAAATTTCTTTTGGGTTTTTCAAAGCCTGGGTACACATCCCATCTCAGATCTTTCTCCGTGCTCTCTAAAATTGCTTTTTCTTTATAGTTTTTGTAGCAAATTCTTCAACCCAGCTCTCTGGCAGTTATTTGATGAGATAGTCTAGTATTTCTGAGTGTGTGTATAGAAAGACTTACAGCAAAGTAGAAAAGCAATCCCAGTAGCGATAATTAATTTCATTTTTATAACGCACATAATGATTTACATATCAAACCAGTAATTTCATGGCTATTATTACTTCGGAAGACAGCAAAATTAGAAATGTGAGCTGGTTTAATTTAAAAGTTCCTCTGGAGAACCTTAACTCAGGCCTGCAGTCTCAGCCCTTAGGAGGCTAAGGCAGGAGGACTACCATAAGTGCAAGGTAATCTTGTCTTTAAAAAAAACATGATAATGTTAAATAAGAATATAGGTGGGGTCTGGAGAGATGATTCAGAGTTTAAGGATGCTTACTGTTCTTGCAGAGGATCTGTGTTTGGTAACTAGCACCCACATGGCAGACCACAGTGGCCTGTACCTCCAATTACTCTGGTGCCCTCTTTTGGCCTCTGTGAGTTACTGCAACATGTGGTGCACACAGACGCTTGCAGGCATATACGTATGAGATTTTTTGAGAATATAGGTAACAAATGTAGTTTAAATAAATATAAAACCTCAAATTCTATGATTAATCTTTGTAAGTTTTCAAGTTGTTTGTTACATGTCAAAGTTTTCTAGATGAATAAAATTTCATGAATTAATATTACAAAGGTATTTATTCAGTTGGCTTATGCAACAAGATCTGGTGTCCAACAATGGCTGTCTGCATCTCAAGAAGCTGAGAACCTAGTGTCTGCTTGGTCAGCAAGTTTGGATGTATTGGAAGTCTCAATTTGGTGTCAAAGGCCTGGCAGACTCCTGGACAGCTTCTAGGTTTTACTTCACATTGGAAGGGTGAAGAATCTCAATTCTAACCTCAGCTAAAGTTGGCAGCAATAGCAGGATAAAGGTCACCACCAAGGGGTGAAGGCAGGTTGGCTGCTTTTCATTGTCTTCACACAACTTTAATTCTGGGTCACCGAGAAGTGCCACTACCCACTCTGGAGGAGGGTCTCCTCTCAGTTTATCCCTCCTGGAAATGCCCACATGAACCCACCCAGAGGCCTGTCTTTTATTTGACTCTAGAGGCAATCAGGTTGGCAATCAAGATAGCATTACAGCTCTTGTGACCAGTAAATCCATCAAACCAGATTTTAAGAGCTCCTGTAAAGGTGTTTTTAAGTTTTAATTGGTACAGTCTTCTCATTTTAAGTCAAGGAGACATTTTTTTTCTTCCATTTGGTCAGATCTGGGTTGGCCAATGGAAGGAGCTTAATTATAGAAGTGACATTTCCTTAACAAGGAGGCCATTCTTCCTGTGGACTACAGCAACAGTTTGTGTGGTGCACATGGCAGGCTTGTCAAGCCAGCATCCACAATACACAAGCCAGGCCTCATGTAGACATACAGATAGATAGATGGGCAAATGGACAAATGATCAACATGTAGAGAGAAAAATAGATGAGAGATAGATGATATAGATATACAAACAGATGATAGATTCTATAGATGAAAAAGATGACAGATGATAGAGAGAGATGAAATAGATACCAGATTACATACATAGATCATATAGATAACAGACGATTGATGAGAAACACAGAAGATAGATTGATAATTAATAGATGATATAGGTAATAAAATAGATGATATAGATAATAAAATAGATGATATAGATAATAAATGATAAGTGAGATATAAAATTAATGAATAGAAAATAGATGATGAGATAGATAAACATGACAGATGATACAGATGAAAAACAGGTAATAGACAATATAACAGAGATATAGTATGGTGGTTTGAATGAGAATATCCCCCATAACATAATAATGTTAAATAAGAATATAGGTTGGGGCTCCTATAGCTGGATACTTAATCCTTAGTTGGTGGAACTGTTTGGGAAGGACTGGGAGGTGTGGCCTTGGAGGAGATCTGTCACTAGGAGTGAACTTTGAGGTTTTAAAAAGCCCACATTATTCCCAGTTAACTCTCTCTGCCTCCTACTTGCAGATAAAGATGTAAGCTCTCAGCTACTACTCCAGCACTATGCCCGCCTGCCTGTTGCCATGCTTCCCACCCTGATGGTCATGGACTCTCATTCTGAAACTATAAGGCCCTAATAAGCTCTTTCTTCTGTAAGTTTCCTTGGTCATGGTGTTTTGTCATGGCAATACAAAAAAGATAGACAGACAGGCAGGCAGGCAGGCAGATAATCTCACTGATAGTGTTTCTCTGATATAACCTTGAATTTGAATAATTAATCAAGTGATTGACACTTGTTTGGAGTTTGCTTGACCTGGGGTAACTACACACCAACCCTAATCTTCAGAAAGCAAAGCTAAAGTTGGTGCTAGACTTTATTGTTTGATAAAGGAAAAGAATTGAGATGGTAGCATTCATCTCGACAAGACTCTCTCCCCCTTTCTTTTTATATGTGTTTCTCTGTCTGTTTTAACTGGTGGCTGTGTTCCCCTGCCAACAGTTGTCAGCTGTGTTAGCAACAGCAATTTATTCTAGGTGACACAGACAGCCTGACTCAGTAAAACCGTGTTCATCCTACTGATATCTGTTTTCAAAATAGAGGTACTAATCAGAATCCTGGGATTCTAGACCACTCCAATCTTCGCAGACCTTTAGAGTTACCTAAGGTTGTATTTGCTGGAATTTCTTAGTTTACCCACTCCTGTTCTACTGCATCAGATTTTGTGTGTGTGTGTGTGTGTGTGTGTGTGTGTGTGTGTGTGTGTGAACCTTCCTGTGACTGAAGCGAAGGAGAACTGAAGTCAAACAGAACCAGGGTACTCAAGGTAAGGCTGCACAGGAGGGCTTTATTGGCTTTCTGTGGCACTTTTATTTGGATAACTCAGCATACAGAGTTGAAACCAGGGACAGAGGGACCATGAGAAGCATACAGAGTATTTCACATCTCTATACCCAGATGTGCTCAGGAGACCTAAGTGGATGAAAGGGAGTTGTTTGCATAAGGCCCTCAAACATGCTAAGCTGCATTGGTAAGGAGAAGAGAGGAAACATCTTGCCCACTGCATTCCTGGGGCAGGCGGGGACATTCCTCCCAGGGGGTAAACACATTCTGGGAGAGCAGAGTTCACACACCAGATTAGTGTAGAAAAGTCTAGTCTATGCATGCCACGTGCTTGTGCATGCAGAGCTGTGGGACAGAGCACATGAATTTTTTTGTGTTCTTTGCATGATTCTTCAATGCACTCATTTCTTGTATGATCTGACAGATAATTCTTGCTTTACCTTTTTTTAAATCTGGAGTGCTCTAGCATGTTATATTTGTAAAACATCTGGTATAATTATAAAAACCCCAACCTTTAACATCTATTGAACTAGCAGGGCATATGAAGTCTCTCTCTCTCTCTCTCTCTCTCTCTCTCTCTCTCTCTCTCTCTCTCTCTTTCTCTCTCTCTTTCTCTCTCTCTGTACTTGTTTCTATGTATATGCATACACCAGTGTGCAGGAGGGCAGAGGTCAACTTTGGAGGTCTTCCTCTGTTGCTCTGCACTGTATTGTTTGAGACAGTCTCTCACTGAACCTGGAGCTCACTGATTTGACTAGATACACTGGCCAGTGAGCCCCAAGGATTCTCCCCTACAGTCTCAGCATTAGATTATAAATACAGACCCCCATGCCCAGGTTTTTATGTGGGTGATGCAACACAACCTTGGATTCACAAGCTTATGTACCAAATGTTATACAAAGTCACTCTAATCGTGGGGGCGGGGGGCACATGTGTGTGTATGGGGTGTGGATGCACATGGTTGTACATGTATTTGGAGGTTGGAGGACAACCTTAAGTATTGCTCCTCAGGAGCCATCCCTACCATTTTTTTATACAGAGACTCAATAAATAGATCAGAAGCTATGCTGATTGGCCAGTGAGCCAGAGAGGTTCACCCTGTTCCTAACTCCTCAGGATTACCATTAAAGCACATGACACTGTGTCCAGACTTTTATATAGGTTGTGGTGATTAAACTTGCATCTTCATAAATGTTTCACAGACACCTTATCATATGGGCCATCACCCCAGTCCTAACTCTAATTTAATAGATGGGGAAATTGAGGAACTTAAAATAAGAAACAAAGTGTCTTCTTGGAGCAGCCTCAAAACAAAGGAGCAGCTCAGAAGTGCACGGTTCTCTCACAGAGTGCCAGGAGAGCAGACTGATAAGCGGATCTCCCACACAAGTTTTTCCAAGCCCACCAAGCAGGCAGTACCTCCAGGTAGAGACACTTGCAGAACAACTTTGTGGTTCCTTCTAGAAAAATTCATCATACTCTACTCAGCCGCAGAGCCCCAGCAAGCTCAGTGGGAATAAATCCCTCATGTTTAACAAGCAGGCTTGGGACATCCTCCTACAGCTCCACTGTCTTCAGCAAAGTTACTTCAAATAACTGCACATTAGCTCTTGAGAGGCAAACAAAAGCCTCCAGGTCCCATTGTCTAAAGCTTGCGTTTTTCATGCTGACCACGGCAACTTGTATATCCGAAGTCTTTATTTACTGCTCCAAGAGAGCATCTCACCGAGTGGACAATCATCAATGTGTTCTCTGTTCATGGGGAGATGAGAGAAGAGCTACTGAACACACTGGATGCAGAGGTGGTTGGATTTTTCTTTAAGCTTCCAGCCCACAAACAAAAACATGGAGACTTATTAACTATGAAAGCTTAGGCTTGTCTTGCTAGCTCTTATAAGTTAAATTAATTTGCTTCTTTTAATTTATGTTTTATCATGTGGCCTTTCACTTTTCTTTCATTCTATATGTCCAACTTCCTCAGTGTCTTCTTGGCATCTAGCTGGCTCTGTCTTTGGAAATCCCACCTATCTCTCCTGCCTAGCTATTGGTCATTCAGCTCTTTATTAAACCAGTCACAGTGACACATCTTCACATAGTGTAAAGGAACATTCCTCAACAAGCTACTTTGTATATTAGCATCTGATTAGCACTCAAACTTGGAATCCAACTAGAAAATGAAGTCATGGCCAAGTGGGAGACTTGACTCTTTGTTAAAGTGAAATCTGCATCGTCCTGATAGCCTAATGCAATGATTCTCTACCTCACAGTGCTACAACCCTTTAACACAGTTCTTCATGGTGTGGTGACTCCCAATCATAAAATTATTTTCATTGCTACTTCATAACTGTAATTTTGCCTTTGTTATGAATCATAATGTACATATCTGTATTTTCCAATGGTCTTAGGAAACCCCTGTGAAAGGGTTATTTGATCCCAAAATGGGATGCCAACCACAAGTTGAGAACCACTGGCCTAAAGTCTACTTTTTAATAACTGTGCATAAGACAAAGCCTTGAACTTTGGATTGTAGTGTTTCTTAGAAACCATACATGATGGTTGGCATTAACTGTCAACTTGACAAAATCTGGAGTCAGTTGGAAGACAAATCTGTGGTCATGTCTGCAGAGCCTGAGCTTGAACACCCTAACTGATGTAGGATGATCCATCTAGATTGTGGGCAGGACCACCTCGGAGGCAAGGCAATCCTAGTTGCATAAAATGGACACAGTGTGTTGAGTGCCAGCATGCATTTGTTGCACTCTGCTTCCCGAGTGCATATAAGATGTGGCCAGCCACTTCAAGCTCCTCCCCTTGGCCTCCCCACAACGATGGACTCCAGCTCTACGCCATGAGCTAAATCCAACTGGTCCTCCCTGAAGCTGCTTTTCTCAGAGTGCTTTACCCCAGCAACTGAAAAAAAAAAAAAAACCAATAAACCTAAGACACCCCATTCTAGCATGTGTCACAAATTCAAAACCGAGACTTCACTACAGTTCAGCCACATGGAGAACCCAGTGAGATCAGCGCCGCTCTGTGCTTTTCATTGTTGTTACTCGGGTTTTCTCTTTTTCCTTCATACTAGATTCAGATGACACTGTTTTTAAAAGACTGAAAAGGAAAGATCACCACAATTCTAGGCCATTTGGTGCCTGGCCTCTCATCTCCTGATTTCTGTTATCCACCAAGTAGATATTAAAATAATCCAAGTCATTCACTCCTGCAAAACCAACAGTCCTGGAAAGTTGGCAGGAACACTTGTTTAAACAACGCACCCAAGCTTTCTACTGGCAGGTGTTTCCAGAGTTCTTGGAGCACAATTCTTTGGATAGGATATTTGCCAATATACATAGCAACAGGGGTGGGGGTGGGGAGTGTTTCCCTTTAACACAGTGCAGACACCAAACTGCCTTAAATGCAAAGTTGGACATTCAGTGGACTTACTTATTTTGGCTCTAGGTCAAGAAATCAACAATAATAAATTCTCCCCCAATCTCAGGCCCCAGAGGCCTGATGGGCTGCAGTGTGAAACAGACTTGCTTATCTATCTGCGACCCAACATGGCCTCCCCAGCCTTCTCCTCCGTGGTGTGACCCAATGAGTTTGGTTCTGCCTGCGTTTGACAATTCTCCGGTCTCCTGAATGCCCCATTCTCTAACTAATTCTGCTTGAAATTGGGGCTGGAGTCAGAAGGAAAGTTAATAGCATAGAGGCAGAGCAGGTAAGACTTCATCCTCCCTACTTGAGTCCCGGGCATCGGTTTTAGTTATTCCTAAATCCAGCTTTCCAAAATTGAAACCCGGGGTGGCTTTCAAAGCACATGGCTAGCTTTATAATCTGCTCCTCGGCAACTCGACCAATTCGTATTTTGATTAAATACGACATTAATTTGATTAAACTTGACATTAGTTCTGAAACCCCACAATAAAAGGAGTAATTCTGTGTTGTCTCCTGAACTAAGTGAAAATAAATGGACGCTTAAGAAATAGAAAGCAGAGTATGAGGAGGGGAGGCACCAAGCATGGTAGGGAAAGACTTTAAATCACAAAGAAAGTGAAACCTTTCTGGCTTAAATGGTGCTTAGTGGTCACTAGCTGCAGTGCAGTGGAGTGAGGGGTTTTCAGCTCTGCCTACAAAACCTTAGAACGTTAGTCAGTATGAAACAGCATTTTAAATCATCTCTTCTCAAAATTGCGTTCTCTTTCTTCTGCCTGTCTCCCTGTGTTTCTCTGTCTCTGCGTGTATTTCTGTCTCCCTGCTTATTTCTTTGTCTCTGTTTCTCTCTCTCTCTCTCTCTCTCTCTCTCTGTGTATGTGTGTGTGTATGTGTGTGTATGTGTATGTGTGTATATGTGTATGTGTGTGTATGTGTGTGCATGTGTGTGTATGTGTGTATGTGTGTGTATGTGTGTGTATGTGTGTGCATGTGTATGTGTGTGTGTATGTGTGTGTGTGTGTGTGCATCTTTGGCTGTCAGTTTCCTCCTTTTACCTCTCTCTGGTTCCAGGAACTCAGGTAGTCAGGATTGTGTATTGTGCAACATGTGTTTAATTTACGTGAAGCTTACAGGCAGTTTAACAGAGTTTAAGAGAGAAGACTGGGCAGGTAACCTGAGAATATTGGCAGTTTCCAGGAGGAGGGAGATGGAGAGAATGAGAGAAAGGCATCCCGTTTGCTACATAGGGGAACAAGCAGCCACAAGGCAGGAGAGATGAGACTTCAGAAAAAGAGAGAAAGGAGCCCCAAGTACCAGGAAAGCATTCTTAGCTTTTGGCCAGTACTGGGAAAAGAGATAAAGAAAGAGAAAAAATGTTGAGCTTTTAAGTCACAGCTCAGAAAAGCGGGAAGGCCACAGGTAGAGAGAGCTTCATGGGCGGCCTGATGGAAGGGGCAGCTAGGGTCTGCCATAAGCAAGCATGGTTTACCTACTGAGCCACCTGCAAGCTCTTGCGTCATTTCCTCAGTGGTGATGGTGACTCGCTAATGCATAAGATGAACAAGGTGAGCAGACAATTGATTAACCTCTCTTCACTGCATCGTGATCGGCCTTGCCCACAGAGGCTCACACTGTGTCTCTGTCTGATCGGTCTTCTGTTCTCTCTTAGTTTCTGGCAGCTTGGTCTCTTCGGAAACTTCTGTAGAGATTTACATGGCAACCCTTGTGGGTGTTCTGAGTTTAGAATGTGTAGTTTCCAAGGAGGAAAGTGGGAAAGAAAGAAAGAAAGAAAGAAAGAAAGAAAGAAAGAAAGAAAGAAAGAAAGAAAGAAAGAAAGAAAGAAAGAAAGGAAGGAAGGAAGGAAGGAAGAAAGAAAGGAAACAGTTACACACACACACACACACACACACACACACACACACACACACACTGAGAAACAGGCCATTTCATCACCAGAGGAAAATCATGAATTATTTTTCTTTCAAAAGACACCACAGTAACCAAGCCAGGAACTGTTTTTAGGAAAATAGAAGAGGGAGGAAGTGTGGTTAAAGTACAGATTTTGGTCCGACAGATCTGATCTAGCTGTCTTGCCACCTGCTCAGAAGGTGTGTGAGAGCAGAGCCTTTCGGCTCAACCATCGTTAGATTGCATCACCGTTCTTCGTAACACCGAAACCAACAAGTCAGAATCTCTGGGTTTTGTTTCCTTTATGGTAAAGTGGAAGGGGTGCCGTGGATCATCCTGGGACACCAGCACTTGGGAGCTTGAGGCAAGAGCATGAGGAGTTAAAGACTCAGCTAGAGGGTGAATTCAAGCCTGGATTACACAAACCTCTGACTTAAGAAAGAAAAAGAGAGCAAAGAAAATAAAATGGGCAATTCAAGTAAAACACTGTTGGGATAATGATGATACTGCCTGAAAGCAAAATAGCCATGTATTTTGAAAAAAAAAAGAAAATTTGGCAAAATCTTGAAATTACTACACTGTTTTAAAAATTTCGTGCGTGTGTGTATGTGTGTAAGCAGGTTTGGCACAATGCACTGTTTGGCATGAAGAGGACAACTCTCAAGAGCGAGAGTCACTTCTCTCCCGCCACCTTGTGAGCTCTGAGGATTGAACTCAGGCCTTCGGGCTTGCACACAGCACCTCTACCTCCTGAGCCGCCCCGCCTGCCCACAAAACCAGCATAGATTTGTGTTTGTTTGTTTTACTTTCCACGTGCTAGTCTATCTCGCGAATATTAAGTATCTGTTAGGGGTAAAATAGACAAACAGAACCAGGTGAAAAACAGAGGGACTGAATGAGCTGTGGACTTACCTGCCTGAAGTCAGCACTGTGGAGAGTTTAATTAAATCCTCTCAGACTCACACACAAAATGCAAGGCGCTGCGAGGGAGCTTCGGCTGCTTCGTCCTCACCTCGCTGGTGTTTCTTCTGCTCTCTCTCACGAGAGTGAGTGGAGAGGTGATGAGAAATTGATTTCTGTGAGATAACCCCGATAAAGGAGCCTGAGAAGAATAGGGCAAAAATGAATTTTTGTTTGTTTGTTTTCAGGGAGAGATGCTGTGGAGTCCGGGCAGTATATTGCTTTCTGCTGATCATTTTTGGAAGAAGCAATCTTTCCAGCCAGCATTTCTCTGGGAGATATAACGGGTGGGAGAGAATTTCTTCTGGGTGGGTTTCAGCAAATATGGTGAATCAATATTGTTTCTATTGTTGCGTCCCCGGTGACTGAATTGGAAAAGATGGATGAAGCAATAACTTTTTCTGCGCTGCCCCTTCCTCCTTCCTCCTCAGACAGCCTGGGAAACTTCACCTAGAGATTGGAATAATGCTTTTGGAAAAGATTTTCCTAAAATCTTTTTTGATAGCTCAGATTTTGATAATTCAAATAAAAAAATTTAGATAAATCTCTCTTGCTATTTGATAACAATGTTTTAATGTGATATTAACATTTTTTCGTGGTACTTACATTTAATGCAATGCTGCAATGACCAGCAGGAACTTGGGGTCCTGCCTGTCTCTACGCCCCAATTCCTGATGGACACAGCCACAGCCAGCCTCACATGGGCACTGGGGACTGAAACATCAAGGTTCCATGTTTCTGCAGCAAATGCTTCAAGCACTGCACCATCTCTCCAGCACAAAGGAGTTTCCTAAGAGGATGAACAAGTTTGAAACTGGAGGATCACTGTGTCATTGCCAGCTTCCCAGAAGATAAATTTCAGAGCTGGTGTTCTCTATGAGATGAAAGTCCCCACGCCAGGGGCCGAGGCACCGTAGCTCTTACATTCTAATTTCAAAAGTTTCCTGATGCATTTGTTATGTAAGAACTTGGAGGGGAGAGGAAGGGTAAAGATTTGTTTTTCTGGTACCTGTGTGTGCATGTGTTTCCTTATTGCCGTTGTTCACAAAGAGGACTTTTCCATAAACTCTGTTTGCAAGGGGCATTTCAACACCTCCTCAGCAAACAATGACACATAAAACTGAGATGAATAGCCGGAGAGGATGTGTTCTCTCAGCAGCTCCATCTAAAAAACACAGCAGAGGCACTTCCTGGATTAAATTAGCAAAGAAACTTCATGTGAAGACATGAGTCCTTTGAGCAGATGGTATCTAGAACAAGGCTGTTCACACGCGGATTCATAGCGAAGTGGAGAGGAGAGGGGGTCAGAGAGGAGGGCTGAGTCTTAGACTGCAGAATTGAATCTCAAGGAAAGAAATGAAGAGAAAAGAAAGAAAAGAAAAAAGAAAAGCTTGGTTGTATGACAACCTCTATGACGTAAACACTCTCAAGATGGCCGACTGCCTCTGGTCTTTAGACCAGTCATTGGATTAGCTTTAGAAGACAACTGAATCTCACAGACCACCGAGAACCCTAGACAGACATTTCCCATGGTTTGCTTAATGTTTGCTCCCTCTTGCTCTCTCTCTCCCTTTTTATTTTGAGGAACCAGAACAGACCTTAAAATGCATCTCAAATATGAAAAGCAGGTACTTAGCATTTCTTGAACACATGAGACCAGATATAGAATGTGGATTTAGAACTTACATGCTATGTGCATTCATGTATATGTGGGCGTGCATGTGCTGAGGCCCCATGTCGATGCCGGGTGTCTTACTCAATCACTCTGCTCTGTAGTTTCTGAGACAGGGTCTCTTACTGAGCCTGGAGCTTGTTCATCAGTGTAGCTAGACTGCCCGGTCAGCAAACTCCAGCAATCCTGCAGCCTTTACTTCCTCAGCACTGGTGTTATAGGATCACACCATGCCCCACTTGTTAAGTGGGTGCTGGGATCGAACTCAGTTCCTCATGCTTGGTGGCAAGTTCTTCATGGACTGAGCCATCTCCCCCATCTCCACATGCCCTTGAATTAATTTGAATGTTGTCAGACTGAACAGGAGCAACTAGGATTTTATGAAGTCCACCTGGATTTCTGGCCTCCTCCTCTGGTTCAGTATTGGACTAGAAGGGGTTAAACTCTAGAGGAACGAATAGGAAGAAGATGAACCATGACTCCTTTTACCAACAGTTACATGAACAACTGGCCACTGTTTGTAGGATGTGGTTAGAAGCAATGTTTCCTATGCCAAATGTTGATTAGTTAGTTAGAGACTTTATTCATTTATTAGTGTCTCATGTAAATTGTCATATGGATTTGTGAATAAACTGATTTGCATAATCCTTCCCCTCCTTGCCAGTGAGTAATGATAAGAGTTCAGGAATAGAGCCCCTGACTTCCAGTTAGGTGCTAGGGTGGCAAGGATGAGGAGGATCACACAGCGAAGGAACTCATGGCCAAGCAGAACACTCACAATAGCATCCATAGATAGCCCTAGCTCAGAAGCTGGGACAGGACTGTCGTCTCCACGGAGCATGGATGATACCTGATGAGAGGTCACGACCAGAAACTTGGAAAGGCAGAATTTGGAGAAGCACGCCTTGAGAACGTCAAACATGAGAAGCATACAGCCAAGGTTCTTGAGTCTGAGAGGGCAGAAGTGGGGCCCATTGATCTCTGGTATCTCAAGGACTCTTGCCTGCTTAGAGATTTGATGGTGAGAACTTTGAATCTGGGAATGGCGTGATCGTTTCTGGAAGCTTGCTTTATTTTGTTTCTGAAAAGCACTCTCAACTGCTTGAAGAGTGGATTGGAGGATCAAAAGGTGTGGCCATGAGGGCAGTCAGAAAATTGGAAATTATGGTTCTGACCTGGCTATTGACCTGGTACCATCAGTGTTATTAGGGTCTGTGCCCGAGCCCTGGTAATTAAAGTTGACCATGCATCCTCAATAGCCCAACTAAACAGATGAGAAAGAGTGAAAAGTAAAGAAAGGAGATTTATTAAATGAAGCCACATGAGAAAGAGGAACAAAGAGCTTCTGTGACTCTCAAATCCTTTTCCTGGGTCCTGACATGAAGCTTGGGTTTAAATTGAAGGCAAGAGGTACGCGTACATAAGCAGTCCTAATGAAGGTGTGGTCTCACCCATCACTGACTTATCATTGTCTTGGCTCCAGTCTCTCCAGCAAGGCAGTCTGAGAAGTTAGAGCTGTGTAGAATCTTTGCAAGAGACACACTTCTCTTCTGCTTGCACCAGACTTGAAACTTTTCTGTCTCCCAGCATGAGACATCTGAGAAATTTTCAATGTATTTGGACACATTGTTTAGTAGACTGATGGGCAAGAGGAGAGGCTCAAGTGTCCTTGGAAAATTTCTGCTCAGATGGTTACTCTAGGACAACATCAGAGGTAGACCACAGAGTCAGCAACCCAGGAGCTTCAAGAGAGTAGAGTCAGCAGGTGTGTGGTGCACACTGTAATCCCAGCACTCAAGAGGCAGAAAAAGGTGGATATCTGTAAGCTTAGGTCAGCCTGGTCTACAGAGCAAGTTCCAGGACAGGCAGGATTACACAGAGAAACCCTGGAGAGAGAGAGAGAGAGAGAGAGAGAGAGAGAGAGAGAGAGAGAGAGAGAGAGAGAGAGAGAGAGAGAGAGAAGAGCCTTCTGGAATCATTCTGAGGCAATGGCTTATGTAGGGAGTGTAGTGTAGAGAGGACCCTACTGAACAGGGATGAGAGAGGGACCACAAATGAGGGCATCTCATAAAATGCTCACATCTAGGAAGTGTCAAGGTGGCTGATTAGGTTAAGGTGCTTTCCCCCAAGCCAGGTGACTGAGTTCTACCCCTGGAACCCATGCGTGGAAGAAGAGAGCTGACTCCCACCCGTGTCATTGCTACCACACATGCAACATGACAAAATTGTATATAGCTATTGTTTAAAGGAAAACACAAAGTATCCTTATAGTTACTTTTCATTTGCAAAATAGTATATAAATTAGCTCACTTTGCTCTTTGACAGGCAGGATAAACACAATGTGCAAAAACATAGCTTATGGTGATACATGCCTGCCCTTCCAGCATTCAGGAGGTTGAGGCAGGAGGATCTCAACTTCAAGGCTAGACTGAATTTCATGGTAAGATCCCATCTCAAATACTGGAAATGTAGTAAAGGAAATTCAGGGTTGTTGAAGGGCACTGGCAGAAATCACGTTTTTGTAGGGTGTGATAGTATCATTCCTGGATGATCAGGAATTTGCAGTCAGCCAGGGATACATAGTGAGTTCCAGGTCATTTTGGGCTGCGTAGTGAAAGCCTGTCTCAAAAATACAAAGACAGCCACGGCATGGGGAGGAATTCAAGTGTGTGTTCTCAGTTCTCTTAACGATGACAGGAACAGATCACACTGTGGAACTCACTTTTTATTTCCCTTAAGGAATATGTCTGCCTTTGGTCCTGTAGAAGAATCTTCTGGCATCTGGAGTTGTCAGGGATTTTATTTGTTAAACGACATTACTGAAGACATGACAGTTTTGTTGGAGATACCTAAAATAATGCCCAAACACTCATCTGTGGCTCTAAGGAGCACCAACCCTGGTGTTTATCTGGGGACTGAAAAAGAAGAGGATTCAGCAAATAAAGTGTCATGATTTCCATCTGTGGAAAATTCTCTCTCTCTCTCTCTCTCTCTCTCTCTCTCTCTCTCACACACACACACACACACACACACACACACATCTGCCATTACCCTCAGGTCAAACAGCAGACCCTGACCCTTGACATTTTGTTTATAAAGCTCCAAGATCTGCAGTCACGTAAGACTGGAGAAATGAAGCCAACCCATTTCCCTCTTACCCAGCAGTGGGCAGATTTTCCTACTAGCCCAGGGACACTAGAACAGAACAGAGTGTTTTGAAATTTGATGTTACACAGTGAAGAGTGTATTCTATTTGTCAGCTTCTCAGTCACTAGAATTGGAAAAATGTGTTTAACTATTAGCTTAGATTTTGTAAACCCTATCAAATAATCTGCAAGACGGGATCTCTTTTTGGCCTGGAACTCACCAAGTAGGCTAGCTAGATTAGCTGGCCAGTGAGCCTCCGAGATTTGCCTGTCTCTGCTGCATCACTAGTGGGATTGTAAACATGCTGCCATTCACAGATTTTTATGTGTGGGTTCTGGAGATCACACCCAAGCTCCCTGCTTGCCCACAAGCGTTCAGTTCACTGAGACATCTCCAGGCCCCTACCACATGCTTCCCTCATTTGTAGTAAGGGTTAGAAATGTTCCCTCCTAAATTATATTAGTTGGCAGACAAAAATTGACCATGCTTCTCATGTCAGAAGGGAGAAGTGTGCACCCAGATCTCTGGGCATGGTGAACCCTGGTCTTGGAAATATCTATTGCTATTTAATAATATCTTCAACTTTAAACTAAAATTTAAAGTCTTGGTGACTATTAATACATCATGGAATGCAACGCAGCTCACTCCTTCATGTGCTTTCTTTCCCCTAGAGTTTATGATACCTCTGCTGGCTTTTTCATATCCCAGGATGCACTTCTCAAAGTCCTTCATCAGCTGCCTGATATCTCTAAAGCAGCTCTTGCTTTTATTTTTATTTCAAACTTGATTTCCCTCATATTATTTATGGAAGGACATTTTCGTACAAGTGTGTATTAAATGTTGAGTATATTCTCCCCATAGCCCAGAGCAGCCCCCATCTGTGCTCTAGGTGCTAGAACCCAATTCGCAAGCTTCAGTCAAGGGGCTGGAGATTGAGAATACACACTCAGTGACAGACCGACACACAGACCTTCCAACACTAGTACTAAAGCCCCTCTTTAATAGCACCATGGAGGCTTAAATATCCTGTAGTCAATGGCCAACAGGTGAAAATCCCATCCTCTGACCCTCTAAGCTAGGCACAGCTTCTAGTAACTTCAATTAGAAGGCTCTTGACAGGAAAGAGCAGCTAAAGGCTAGGACTCAATTAGTCCCAACACCTTGTCTTTGCTTCGCTTCTGTTTTCCCATCTTTTTCACACAGATGATTTTATGTACCCATGAAAAATCAAGGAATCAGAGGCAGGCAGATCTCTGTGAGTTCAAGGCCAGCCTGGTCTACATCCTGCTCCAAACTCACCCCATCGCATGGCTCCATCTCAGCAAGAGGTTCACCACTCTGGGATGGTTCGGCTCCAGATCCAAGGAATTATCCTGGACTCCTCCAATTCCCTAACCTTCCACGCCAGTACACTTGAGAATGCGTTCCCCTCCTCATTCACAGCACATTCCAAAACAATTTCTTCTCATCAGCTTCCCAATTTCTCCTATGGACTGATGCAAATTCCCACCTTATCTCTGTGTGACTAAGGTGAACATTTGAAAATCTAAATCGGATCGCGTGGCACCTTCTAGAAGAAAATCCAAATCCCACACCATGACCTGCAAACATCAGCATTATCTCATGCAGGCCCCCTTCTTGAGTCTCAGCTGCTAGAAGCACACTGTTTGCCCTGCTTTGGATACACTCATGCTTGGCACCCTGTCTACCAGGGCTTATTCATTGAGCCAGAGTCTCTCGCTTGAACCCTGAGCTCACCCTATGACTGGTCCAGCTTGGCAGCTTGCTCTGGGGATGCCACACCCACCTGACATTAACATGGGTTCTGGTAGGAGAACTCTAGACTCCATGCCCCCTATATGAGCAGTACGTGCTTTAAATGCTGAGCCAGTTCCTCACCTCTTGCCGTCTTTTCTTACAAGCAGCAAGAGTGTGTGTATCTGCAGTATGCACCTATTCTCCTTTCCCAGGCTCTCCTACATGTTGAACTTGGACCTTCCTCAAGCTTCTCCCAACAGGAAGGCACATTTAAGTAATAAAGTAATAACCTTACATAAGGTAATAACCTTAATTGGGATGTTTTTCCGGGACACTGTCTTCTTGGGTCCACCAGTGCTCACACCATCCAGCAAGAGCCTAGGCTGGAGCACTGCTGGATTTTAAGGGAGTGTTTCTACTTCAGGCCCCCACTCTTCCACTGAAAGATCTGTGCAGTCCTGAAAAGCTGCTGGGAAAGTAGTTTCGTTTGTAGTTGGAGCAATGATTCTGATTAGTAGGGAACAGCCTGTGTCTGGAAGTACTGGTTGTTTATCTAGCCATTAAGACCATGGGAACAAGGACATACTACATTGCACCCAGGCAGCAGAGGAAGCAAGCCTCTGAGCCCACAACACTCTAACCATCTTTCTCTGTGGAGAAGGGGAGTTAGATAGGCAGTCAAATCAATGCATAATGACCTTCCATGTTCTGTCCTTCTACTTATTGCAATGGACATTGGGAAATACCAGTTTTGACTTCATATAGAACTCTACTTCTAGCTAAATTCTCCCTATCAGGAGAGTTGCTTCACACTCAGCTGGACCTTGTGTGACTTAGACTGTCACCAGAAGTGAAGACTTAAATGACCTGCTGTGCATGAGGACCTGAGTTCAATCCCTAGCATTTTTGTATTTAATAAAGAGCTGGGCATGGCCATGCTATTGCCAGTCTGTAGTCCCAGCACTGTGGAAGGCAGGGACACGGAGATTCATGGGACTTGCTGGCCATTATCCTGGCAGAAAGAGTGAACTCAAGATTTAGTAATAGTCTATCTCGAGGGGGGGTGGTAATATAGAGAATGAGAGAGCAGGACATCCAATACACACACACACACACACACACACACACACGAGGAGGGGGAGGACTTTATAATGTATAATACAGGGGCTCATAATTCTTTCAGACATTTGGAAGGCAAGGAACTGCTTCAGTGCCATACTAACATACTAACTCAGAATGTCTCAGTTTTGGGAGTTTGGTGATGGTTCATCAGTCATGAGCATTTAATATTAATTAGTATTTTTTCAGAGGATGAGTTCGGTTCTTAGCACCTACATCAGGCAGATCCCTGCTGCCTGTAACCAGCTTCAGTGATCTGGCAGCCTCCGCAGGTACACGGAGGACCCTCACATGGGCATATAAATGATTTTTAAAATGGTGCCACATGCTTTCATCCCTCTACACATAAGGATGCTGATTGTCTCACTGCTTAATTTGGCTTTGGAAGACGCTTCTCCCAGAGTCTCATCCATAAATGCAAGAGGAATACTCCAGATAGCTGGATGATGAAGCATCCAGGTCCTCAAGTGGAAGTCAGTGGACCATATTACAAGTCCACTATTCCAGTTTCCGAAAAGCGACCAGCATCCCAAAGAGGTAACGCAATAAGACCTGTTGGTACCCTCACACATCCAAAGAACGCTACAGATGGAAGTTGTGACTCTGAGAGGCTTCCTAGCCCCATTCATTACCTGATGCAGCATCCGTTTCTGCTTGGTGGGAAATGGGGCCTCCTCTCAAGGCAGCTCAGTGAGTCTGCATTCATATTAGTCCAAGGGAAGCTGTCACAGATCATCGGGTCTCAGAATAAAATGGGCCTGTCGTGCTGATAGCCTCATGGTTCGTTACTTTATAGCAAATAAAGCTGCTTCATTTCAGAAGAGGGTGACATGGAGAAAAAGATCTGAAAATGAGAAATTCCAAGGAAGCACAAACTTGTCTCTTGTGAGCTGTGATGTCTGTACATATTAATGTTGGAGAAGGGTGAATATAAGCTCTCTTGGCTAACCTACGGGCCTCTGTTTGCAAGGTTTGCCCTACAAGTGTGAGGATCTTGAATTTGGCTTCTAAAGCTTATGCTGTGGTTTGTGCTTGTCATTCCAATGCTGGGGAAGTGAAGGAAGTAGATCTCTGAACAGTCAGCCTAGCCAGGCTAGTGAGCTCCAGGTCAGGGAGGAACCTGGTTTCAGGACAGTGCCTGAGAAACAACACCCATGGCTGCCCGCTGGGGATTTGGACTGTCTTTCTGTATATGTATTACTTTTATTGGTTGATGAATAAAGTTGTTTGGGCCAATGACAGGGTAGAATAAAGCCAGTCAGGAAATCCAAACAGAGATATATAGAAAGAATAGGTGGAGTCAAGGACACTCCACGTAGGTGCCCAAGAAGCAAGAGTTAACAAACCATGATCCTTGTGGTAAAATACAAAATAATAGGGATGTGTTAATTTAAGATATAGGAGTTTGTTAATAAAAACTCCGAGATAATAAGCCAAACAGTGTTGTAATTAATATAGTTTCTGTGTGATTATTCCAGTCTGTGTGGTCAGAAAGCAAACAAGTAGTCTCCGTCTATAAAATGGCACCCACCGTTTGGGGCATGGATCCACATAAGACTTAAAAAAGGTTAAGAAAAAAACATGACTTCTAGATCCACAAAAACAGGAGTCAAGGTAGCCTCATGTTTTTTCAGAAAGGCTGTTTGCAGGTAGCAAGTAAAGGTGTTGGTCCTTTAAGAGAAGGCGTCCTGACTCAGCATTAGCAGGAGAAACTGCAGGACTTCCTTAAGAAATGGCTTCCTGGTTTATGGTGGCAGCACAAACTCTGGCTCTTTTTGGAGGTCCTGCACTTAAATGGGGTTTGTGAGCAGCAGCATGCTACTAATTGCTTAACGGCACCATAAAAGCTGCTGTGTCCCTGGAGCTGGAGCAGTGAACATGGCTCACAGAGGTAGTGAACATACCTCCGCCATGTTGGACTGGGTAGAACAAACAGGCAGGGACATGGGGATGGTCCTAGCCATGCCCACTTAGCAGTTAAAAAACAGTGCTCCTGTTCAGAAGATGATTACAGATATGCACTAAAGACAAATTCAGATAAAAAAGACCTCTGAATGTGTCAAAGAGGTTAATGTGGTTTGATGGAATAAGACCCCCTCAAAGGTCTCAATGAACCTCAAAAATACTTTACCCAATAAACAACAGGAAGCAGTTTGGAGAAAACTATGTCCAAATTCCCAAAATAATTGTTTATAAATGCTTGTTTTCATTTAAAAGGGTTGGTAATAAATGGTTAATGTTCAGAGTCAATTTCTAAAGAAAAGGGGAGAGAAGGGGGGATGTGATATAGAGAATACTTTACATTGGTATGGACTTTTGTTTATTAATACAAATTTAAGGTCAGTTTTGTTATATATATTTATGTTGTTCTTGTTTAAGATAGTGTGTTTGTGTAGTTCATTTTAAAATATAATATATAGTTAATAAATACAGATCAATAGTTGCTTATAATAATCAATTTTGTAGCCATGTTAGTTAGGTTTTCTAGATATACAGAGATAGATATACTTTAGTTAGATAATCTTCAACACTTCAAAGACCTATGTAATATAGCATTTAAAATCTTTTAAGAGCTTAGATTTTTCTTGACAGTGAGACATGCCTGCTTCTGGTAGCACCAATTACTTCAGAGAGGTTGATGGGCATCAAAGAAATTTGTTATAGAATGTGCCATTGATGTGACGAGGCTAGTCATTTGGGCAAGAAACTGCTCTTGCCTCTACTGTTTTATGGTATTCTGTATGAACTGGGCATACAGAAAGTGTAACCCGCCCAGCGACTGTAATCCGCCTAGTGGGTCAGTTATTTCAGGGTCCCGAAGAGGTGCTATCTGAAAAAGACATGGGCGGGAAAGAGGAACAAGGCCAAGCAAGATCTGTTGTCAAGGCCTAACTTTATTAGTGAAATGGCTATGGCTTATATAGTCCTTGAATGAGGAATTTGGCTTGGGATGGGGGCAGGGGCATGGCAAGGGCAGGAAGGGATCTTGCAGCAATGATCACGAGTTGACACTTGGTCACGAGTGGGTCACGAGTCGACACACCTAGTGTTCTCTATGAAAGCGGAATTGTTCCTTTTGTGATTCCAACCACAAACAGTTCTCTAGATAGTTGGGATGTGGGGCGGGTTCCGCTAACAGATAGCTCAAGATAGTTGGGTGTGGGGCGGGCTCCACCAACAAACAGTTCTCAATACAGTTGGGGTGTGGGGCTTTCTGCAAACATCCCCAGGACAATGGTTCCTGCTATATTCTTTGGGAAAATGGCTCCTGACAAGAACCCACAGAAAAGTAACTGTTGAACTTCATAAAAGACAGGATGGTCTTTCAGGGTTCCTGCGTCACAGAAGAAACTGCCAGACACTCTGCAAGACATAGAAGAAAACAACTGAAGAACATTGTAATTACAAGACAGAACAAATCTTCAAATTTCCTGCTTCATGGAAAAGACTTCTGAATTCTATGGACATGTAGGCTGAAGATAGATACCACAATGTTACAGAAGAACTCTGGGTAACTGTCTAAGTAATGCACGAAACAATCCCATACCAGTTAGTATTTAAAGGGGTATTTAAAGGTGCTCCCACAGCACAGTGGGTTTGTACTTCAGCAGCTATTGGCTGAAGGAGTGGAAGGTCCTCCTGCAGCATCTAAGCAGAAAGATGTCTCTGTCCATTCTAGAGTTTTGGAAGTTGTTTACAATATGCTTCCTGTTTACTTAGATAATATATCCTTCAGGAGTCTAGTTATAGTTTTCCTTATTTATGATAAAAAATTAATTAGATATGAAACTTTAGACTCACAAAGATAAAATAGATAATAGACTACTTTCTTTAATTTTGCCAGATACAAATAGGCTAAATATCACAACTGTAATTTTTCCTTGATACCTGTTTTGTTATATGTAATTTAACTATGTTAAAGTTAAAACTTTCTTTTTTATTTAAACAGAAAAGGGGAGATGATGTGGGATGTTCTTCTGTATATGTGTTGTCTTTATTTGTTGATGAATAAAGCTGTTTGGGCCAATGGCAGGGAAGAATAAAGTCAGTCAGGAAATCCAAACAGGGATATATAGAGAGAGTAGGTGGAGTCAAGGAAATGCCACACAGCTGCCAAAGGAGGCAAATGCCATGTAGCTGCCCAAGAAGCAAGAAGTAACAAACCATGAGTCTCATGGTAAAATATAAAATAATAGAAATGGGTAATTTAAGATGGAGAGTTAGTTAATAAGAAACCTGTTCTTATAGGCCAAACAGTGTTGTAATTAATATAGTTTCTGTGTGATTATTCAGATCTGGGCAGCCAGGAAATGAATGATCAATCTCCATGTACCCTCTGGTCTCTGCACACACATGTACAGTGTGCCTCACTAACAATATCCAAAGTTCTCTGAACTCCGCACACATGTGTACCAGCATCTCTTTTCATGTTATAGATTTTACCAAAGCTGAACTTTGGCTATGTGAACACTTCTGTCCAATTTTCCTCTGGGTTTATTGTTGAGATGTTTAGGACAACAAAGGGTATCCTCTCTCTGAGGACACAGAGAGAAAATTCTCATCCTTTTGCCATGGGGAACTGCTCCTCTGTGGAGCAGTGAGACAGTTTTAGCAATGGAAAAGGTGTGAATCACTTACCTACCCACCTCCTCCTTCTGTCCAGAAGAAGCAGAGAGTCTGGCTAGGGACACACCTCTAACAAATATGCATGACCTCATCGCCCAAACTTTTGTGTTCTGCACACCTCTGTGTTCCCTCAACTTTCCTGACTCACTCCTCATCATCTGCCATTTCACCTACCTCTTACTAAGTCACTGTAAACTCTTTCTGCAATGAGAAAGAGGATATGATTAAATGTAATTTAGTTAACAAGTAGCAGGCATTTAAGAGATCCGGCTTACCAATGCCATACCTGAATAGAAAAACTAGGTACTTTCAGGGTATCCTAGCTGGCATTGCATTGTGTGTAGGAACATTATAAACAATTAGTTAGATGGCATGTCAATTCTTTCGGTTTTGTTTTTGTTGTTTTTGTTTTGAGACAGGTCCCACTGTGCTAGCCCAGGCTAGCCTGGCCTCAAACTCCACATCCCCCTGTCTGGGCTTCCCATTTGCTAAGACTGTAGTCACATGCCCCCTACATCTCAGCTTGGCAGCAAGGTTAATGCTTGACAGCCATTGACTGCAGACTGAGCCAACAACATTCTGTGACCTCACACATCAGAGGACATAGGGATAAAAACATTAAAAGGTTTGCATATGTCCAAAAATCATGCATTCAGTTGGCAAAGGCACGTGGATCTCTGTGAGTGCAAGACCAGCCTGATCTACAGAGTGAGTTCCTGAACAGGCTCCTAGGCTACACAGAGAAACCTTGTCTTGAAACACAAATAAAAGAAAAGATAAAAAGAGGAAAAAAAGAAAGAGAAAAGGAAAAATATCATGGGGGAGGGGACTCAGAGAATGCTTGGTAGCAGTAACTCTTCCTTTCTCTGCCCTTCGTCTTGCTCACTTATGCATGTTCAGGCAGGAAAAATCATATAGAGATTGTAAAATCTGAGGCTGGATGCCAATCCCTCTGGTCCTTTAGACATTTACACAGCACAAATTCTCTTTACTCAGTTGGCAATTCCTGTGATGTTTTTTGCAGTAGGACTAGGGAATTCCTAACAAATGTGGTCAAGGTTTCATTCACCTGGGGAAGGTAAAGGTTAAGAGGAAAAGCGTCGGAGGTATGGAGCGCCTGTGCTATGCGTGGGTGTGCACACTTGAGTGGGAACTAACCGAGAAGGAAAGGGGATCGGCGTTGGATACTTCCCAGCGCTATATCTGGCATCTGAGTCAGTCATAATGCGCTCACACTTCTAATGACCTAGGAGTGAATGAGCGAGTCATAAAGCAGCCCCCACCCTGCTCACTGAAACAATCCTGGAAGGATGGTAACAGCACCACTCACTGCCTTAATAACAGGAAAATGGGTCCCCAAGGAACTTTTGAAACTATTAGAGACCCTGACTCAAAACACTGGGTGGGGCTCAGTGGATAACAGCTAACACAGGAGATGGCATGTCCAGTCAGGATGGCACTGAATGTCCTCCCTCATAAGAATCAACACAGTTCAAACTGAGAACCTGCAGGCCAATAGGCCACAGCTAGCCTTGTGTCTATCATGGAAGCTTAGACTCCAGCCTTGTGTCTGGCAGCTCCCACACTGCCAAAGCCTGGGTGGCCTGTACAGCTCAGACATTCAGAATCTGCACACAGCCCAGAGAAGAGATCTGCCAGCCCCTAGTTATGATGATGTTTAAAAAACACCACAGTATCTAGCACATGGTTTTGATTTTCCTCTAGAGTCGGTCTTGGTCACCAATGTCTTTCTTTTTGGCAGTTTTGTTTGGAGCTCTTTAGGACATAGTCCACCAATGATGGTGAATTTCCACTTCCAACTTGATTGGATTAAGGAAATTGACAAGGGTCTGGAGAGGTGGCTGAGCAGTTGAGACCACTGGTTGCTGGTCTAGAAGACCCAGGCTCCATTCTCAGCACCTGCCATTTTCAGAAAGGACTAACTGAGCAGGATAGTGGCGACACAAAAGGAACATGGAGAAAAGAGAGTCAGTTGAGCACAGGGTTTTCCCTTACCCTGCTTCCTGACCCAGCAAGATGCCTACAAGCAGCCACATGCTTCCAAGGAAATGCCGGCTGCCATACCTTCCCCCACCACAGGGGGCTGCGTTCAGTGACTTCTTCTCGGGCTTTTGATAATGACAATAAGTAAAATCCTGAAAAACTAATACACAACCCCTAAAATGCACACGAACTGTGCTGAAGTCTCACGGCCTTTCCCATGTGACTCAAAGGCTTATACGTGCCATTTCAGCCAGATGGAGCTCTGTATGTGGAGACCAGGCCTAGTTTGACCATGTGGAAATTATTTTAACTTAAATGCATTAAAAGTTAACAGATGATTTCATTTCATCTACGTGCAAGGTCATGCCTTTGGGTGCCAGGGCACACGAATTAAACAGGTTTTAAATTCGCTAGCACTGAGCATAAAAGGGGAAGCAGAAGTGAGGTTTAACTAAACACAGTATTAATGGTTGTCACGCTTGAAAATTAAGAATGTACTAGATTAAAAAAAAACAAGCAAGGCTCATGGATTCCGTGCCCGGTTTTTCCATTCCTTTAAGTCACATGATTAAAATCTTCCAGTTTTAAAGCTAAAGTCCTGTGGCATGTTGGTAGACTGTTAACCTAACTTGTGATCAGATTAGAGAAAAGAGATTGGTCCTAGAGTAGATAGAAATACAGTAATTTGCTAAACTTAATTAAATATGTGAGGACCTGATACGGAAATAAAATGGATTGAGTAAGTGTCTCCAAACAGAGTACCAAAAAGTAGGACTACAGAGATGGTTCCCTGGGAAAGAGCCTCTGGCTTACACTCGGGCGTACACACACATACATGCACGTATACACATATGCACTTGCTCTCTCACACACATATGCTTATTTCTCTAGCATATGCATACATGCATATGCATACACATACACACATATGCCCACTCACATGCACACACATGTACCTCTTTCACACACACATATACATCTCTCTTTCTCATACACACATGCACACACCGCCCTCCACACGCATGCAAGCAACCATTTCCACATATACACACAAAACAGAAATACCCAGTAAAAGTGAGAACAGCACAACCCACTGAGCCGCCTTAGCTCTGGCATCAATGGGAAGGAAATGACTTCATCGGAGAGCCGGCGTGTATTGTGCTCCATCCTCACCATTCTCTGGGGGCCACAGATGTTCATGCCTCACCGAGTCCTGGGTTTTTCACTTAGGCCAGATCTGAAGCATTTACAGATTGTTTGCAAAGCCCGGCCAGCTCCTTTCCCGGCATGTTCCCCTTCCTGCAAAGTCTTTCTTCCCTTCCTGCCAATGCCAGGTTTCCGAGGCCACAGACTTCCATGCCTGTACTAACCCACTGTGACAGCCCCCAGCCACAGGTGTTGGCGGAGCCTGGGAAGCTTGGCTCGTGCAATTGAGGAAGTGAATTTTAAATCTGGTTTGGTTTAGTTAAAATGAAATGAAATGCAAGCAGGGCATGGTAGTTCATGTCTAGAATGCTGAGGCAGGGGGCTTACTATGAGTTTGAGGCAATTCTGGGATACAGTGCGAGACTATGACTCAAAATCAAACAAATAAAAAATTAGTTGCCACATAAGGTGAGGATTTATCACATAGGACATCCAGCACAGGCTCCAACTGAGCTGGTTTTAGGATATCTGTACTATTTCATTATTTGATTATCATTGTTTTGGTGAGGCAGGATCTAGCTATGCAGCCTCAGCTTGCCTTCAACTCACAATGTCGCTAAGTCTGGCTTCCAACTTGGGCTGCCTCTGCCTTCAGAGTGCTAGGATCACATGGGGGCAATCGCTGTGATGTTCTTGAGATTGTCTCAGAGCAACAGAAAATGCTTGTTTACACAAAGATTGCTTACTTTAGATCGTGAGACTTCAGTCCAGTGCTCCAATGTTGGTCTCTGTCTCTGTCTTCTTTCATCACCTGATGAAGGTTAATATTCAGGAGGATGCTTATATGTTTTTCTTTGGGTTCACCTTCTTATTTAGCTTCTCTAGAATCACGAATTATAGTCTCAATGTCCTTTATTTATGGCTAGAAACCAAATATGAGTGAGTACATCCCCTGTTCCTCTTTTTGGGTCTGGCTCACCTCACTCAGGATAGTGTTTTCCATTTCTGTCCATTTGAAGTCTCACGATCCAAAGGAGGAGCAGAAGGAGAGTGAGCACGAGCAAGGAACTCAGGACCGCGAGGGGTGCACCCACACACTGAGGCAATGGGGATGTTCTATCGGGAACTCACCAAGGCCAGCTGGCCGGGGTCTGAAAAAGCATGGGACAAAACCGGTCTCGCTGAACATAGCGGACAATGAGGACTACTGAGAACTGAAGAACAATGGCAATGGGTTCTTGATCCTATTGCACGTAATGGCTTTGTGGGAGCCCAGGTAGTTTGGATGCTCACCTTAATAGACCTGGATGGAGGTGGGTGGTCCTTGGACCTCCCACAGGGCAGAGAAACCTGCTTGCTCTTTGGGCTGAGGAGGGAGGAAGACTTAATTGGAGGAGGGGGAGGGAATGGGAGGTGGTGGCGGGGAAGAGGCAGAAATCTTTAATAATTAAATAAATTATTTAATTAAAAAAACACACACACAAAAAAAGATTGCTTACTTTAAAAAAAATTATCTATTATTGTGTGTTTCGGTGTATGTGCATATGTGTGCAGGTACCCGGGAGGTTGGAAGAAGGTCTCAGATTCCCTGGAGCTGGAGTAACAGGTGTTATGAGCTACCTTATGTGGGTGCTAGAAGCTGGACACAGGTCCTTGGTGAGAACAGTTTAAGTCCTCACTATGACACTGACTCTTTTTATGACATTTCCATTTTTATGCTATGTATATGGCTGTCTTGCCTGCAAGTGTGTCCATGCATCACCTGTTTACACGGGGCACATGGAGGTAGGAGAGGGCATTGGATCTCCCTGGAACGTGTTAAAGACAGTTGTGAGCCACCCTGTGGGTGCTAGGAACTGTACCTCGGCCCTCTGTAAGAGCAGCCAGGGCTTTTCATGGCTGAGCCATTTCTCCAGCTCTAACCCTGACTCTTGACTGAAGGGTTTCCCTCATTGTTTAAGCATTTCCATTTGATCCATGCCACTGTCCTTCGACTTCTCACTCTTCAAACTGCACCTGCTGAGCCTCATTTCTGCAGGTCTCTGTGCTCTTTCTAGCTGGCAGCTCTCACATTAGGTCAGTGAAAGAGCCAACGAGAGCATCAAATAGCAAGAGATTCAACTTTGAAAGGATGGGTATGCATGGATGGCCTCTGTACAGTCCTCCTAAGTTTACTATGAACTTAGATTGTTGCAAAAACCCAGTGTCGGCTAAAAGCAAATTAATGCATCGGTCAGGTTAAAGTTGAAAAATAACTTGTCTAAGAGGTTATGAGAAACCCTGAAAAAGCAGAAATTTTTAAGGACAACTGTATGCAGTAAAATTGAAATGTGATGTGGACCATACAGGATTTAGATCTATGTACATGTATCATATTTAGAGGTCCATGATTTTCAATTTGATCAGTGTTAGAATTTTATAAAAGTAGGTAGAACTGACTCAATAGTAGAACCTTCTAGAAAAAAAATGTAAAACTGGTAGGAATACTGATAGCCTAGACCTACTGACTGTTTAGTCTGTCTATGTGGTAAAGCAATAAAAACTCTGTCAATACAATCTGTGGCTGATGGGACCAGATTCCTCCAATCTACTGTGGTTAGAGCCTTTTCACTAAGCTTCCTGACAATTAGAGCAGGAGGTTGTTTTCTTCTTCCAAGTTTTGGTTCCCCATTTCAAACAGGCAGATAAAACACCCTAGTAACTCACGATGTAGGCACGCTGCCAGTCTTCACCAGGCTACAGTGAGCAGGAGGGGAGTGTGTCTAGCTTTCTGCACTTCGCTGCTCACTCACGCATTTCTTCTTGTACTTCCCTCCCAGGGACCTCATAGGTTGCGTCTTCTGTTTTGTTCTGTTTCATCTGTACCCAATCTTCCCCATTGCACCTGTTGTATAAATTCCACACTTCCTTGAAGACTTAGCTTGGGTACTATCTTTCCTACAAGACTTCCAGATGTTCTACTATGCCCTGTATATGAAAGAAAGAGGAGGAGGAAAGAGGGAGGGAAGAAGAAAGAGAAGAGAGAGAAAGTAGAAGAAAGAAAGAAAGAAAGAAAGAAAGAAAGAAAGAAAGAAAGAAAGAAAGAAAGAGGGAAGGAGGAAGGAAGGAAGGAACCACGGAAGGAAGGAAGGAAGGAAAGAAGGAAGGAAGGAAGGAAGGAAGGAAGGAAGGAAGGAAGGAAGGAAGGAAGGAAGGAAGGAGAAACACCCAAGGACATTAGGCATGAGTAAGAGAAGAAACCAGAGAAAATTAGAAAGTAAATGAAAGTTGAGAAATAGAACATGGTGGAGACGAGGAATAGAAACCTTGACACCACTTTCAGGCCCCGTAGGCAGCCCCGGGGGGTTGCAGTTTGAGAAATTACTGTTCTGAACCAGAAACCATGCACCTTCATGCAGCACGTTGATTCTTCCCCAGCCATCATGTCTGAATTCTAGAGACTGCATGTTGACTGAAGCCACTGGTGGATGACTATGGCCCATCCTCCTCTGCTCACTTATTAACTGTGTCCTGCCTTACTGCACAGTTGCTCCTACATAAACATGGCTTAATTTGGGACAGAGAGATGGGAACCACAAAGGAGAGACAGGAAGGGAAAGGAATATCTCCGGCCAGCAACTGGCTGAAGCCTCTCACCAACAAAAAAGCGAGACTTCCATGGGGCCCGAGAAGTAGCTTAAGAATATTTGCTGCTCTTGCAGAGGACCACAGTTTGGTTCCCAGAACCATGTGTGGCAGCTCACAACTGCCTCTAATTCCACCTTTAGGGGATTTGGACACTCTCTCTTGCCCTCCAGGGATGCATGTGTGTGCACACATACACACACACACACACCTAAAACAAATCTTTTAATAAAAACAAATCCCAACACAGTTAACCTTGCAGGCTGCTGAACACAAGTCTTTTGAGTAAGAACATTATTCCTCAAGAAGAACATTAAAACAGCAATATGTCTGCCTATGTTGCCCAGAGATACGTGCTGAGGAGCACAGCCTGGTGCCCTTCCCAGGTGTTTGCTGGCAATCTCCAAGTGAGATTGGCTTTGGGTTAAAGTTAGAACCTCCCTGTGTTATCCCTGAGGCTTATGGCGCTCATCCACTGCAGTCATACTCAGTGCCCCAGAAAACACCCTCCAATCTTCTGCAACCTTTGGAAGGTAAAACTTCAGAGTAACCCCCAACACGGCATACTGGCTGTTGGAAAACCAAGGAAGCCAGTCACTGATCCTGGCCACATCTTATTCTTCCCTTGCAACTCTATCAATGCCTCGCTTGAATCTCTGCTGAAATGTCTTCCCAGTAAACTAACTCTGCTTTGCGTGGATCTGACTGAAGGTCTTTTCTGCAGAGATGTCAAGAACCCAGGCTTCACCAGAGTAGACGCTTCTGATAAGGGCACACCAGGCTGCTGCAGGCAGTGGCATGGAGCCCTGTCTCTGGACCACACCTAACAGACTGAGGTTGGTGGTCTTCGCGGAAAGAATAGAAAGGGAAAGCGACTTCTCTAACCACTAAGCCCATCCTGGGGAGAGAAATCTGCATGCTTTTGTGAAAGAGTAAGGAGGACCCTGTTGTAGGTCTAAGCCCTGGGACCTTTTACCCTTTAGCAGCTATTTATCCAGGTGTGAGTGTGTGTGTGTGTGTGTGTGTGTGGTGTATATATGTGTCACAATGTGTGTGTCAGAGGACAGCTCTCAGGAATTGACTCTCCTTTCCACTGTATGGGGCCAGGGGATTGAATTCAGGTTACCAAGCTCACTGCCATTGCCTTTACCACCAACCTAACTATCTCAGGAGCCCCAGATTTTTAAAAATGGAATTCACAGAAAAATGAAAAACTAAAGTAACATTTGGTAGACACATGTGAAGGTGATGTTTTAGATCACTTTTAGTACTCCAGTGACAATTAAGATGAAGGGGCCAAGCAGAAGACTCAAGGAGTAAAGAAAGCGCTTGCTGAGAAACCGGCAAACCCAAGTTCAGTTCCCAGCACCCATGTAAAATCCAGGTGTGGGGGGGACATGGCTGCAATCACACAGCTGGGGGCAGGGTCAGGTAGACCCAGGAGACTGTGACACAGCAAGCCCTGGACCCAAGGAGAGACCCTGTTTCAAAAGGTGGAGACTGTGACTGCAGAAGGAACCTGATGCCATCTCCGGCTTCCACAAGGGCTTGACAGGCGAGGGCTCAGGTTCAGAGAGCTGAAGTGAAGCTAGGCTGCTGGGGTTTGTGTTCTGTTCTTGAAATGTAGTTTATTACGAAAATGATTAAAATAAATATAAGCTCAGCATTAGAAGAGAGTTAGAAAAATAGATAGATAATGGATAGCTAGCTAGTTGGATAGATGGATGAATAGACAGACAGATAGATGATAGAAAGATCAATAGATAGATGGATCAATTGCTCTGTACATAGGCAGGCAGGCTTATGAAAGGGTTGGTCCACACCCAAGGCATCAGTATGGATGTCTCAAGCAAGAAAGTCACTAAAGGTAAGATCTGACACGCTGCCAAAACAGAGAAATGGTATTCGGTAAACGTTGCATCTCTCACAGTGATTCACACCCTCACAAATTCTGGGAAAACACAGTAAAAGAAGAAGCGCAATGCCTTCCCAAGAGGCAACGGAAGACGTGAAAAAGAAAGTTACCAGAAAGGAGGAAGCAGAGAACAATGCCTCAAAAACACAGAACCCTGGAAATTACATGGCAGCATCTTCGGCTTCCCCCAGGATGTTGTCTCTTCTCAGTTGTAGCCGCCAGTGGATTGCTTGTGCCCTGGCGGATGACTTCATACTTATGCACACTTAAAAGGACCCTCCTTGGCTCTCCACCACCCCCTTTACAGACTGAGACTTACTCATTTTATTTTAGATGTATGTTTTGTCTGTATGTATGTATTTTATACATGTAAGTGTTTTGTCTGTATGTATGTGTTTTATATATGTGTTTTGTCTGTATGTATGTATTTTATATATGTAAGTGTTTTGTCTGTATGTATGTGTTTTATATATGTAAGTGTTTTGTCTGTATGTATGTGTTTTATATATGTGTTTTGTCTGTATGTATGCCTATGCACCACATCTATGTAGTGCTCAAGTTGGCCAGAAGAGAGTGCTGGCTCCCCTGAATGGGAGTTAGAGACAGTTGTGGGCTGCCATGTGGGTTCTGAGAATCCAGCACAGGTCCTCTGGAAGAGCAAGTGCTCTTGACCACTGAGCCATCTCTCCAGTCCTGTCCTTTCTGCGGAAACTAGGAAAAGACCTCACAGAAGCAAGAGCTTCAGAGGAAAGGCCACTGGGACCTCCACAGAGACCCAGTCAGGGAACATCTCAGAACAGGGGCCAGAAGGAACTTAGGAGCTGGAGGATGGAGAGAAATGGCTGGGAAAGCCCATTGAAACCTTAACTAATTATTCTTTATCAGTAAAAAACTGGGAGTCGGATAGCACGGTAAGAACCTGAAAGGTCAGAGAGCAGCCACCGGTCACCTACTACCTCTTCCCTTCCTTCCTCCAAAAGGGCCAGAGCCTCTCAGTCCCACCTTCCTACTTCCTGTCTCCTATCTGTCTATGGTCCTCCAAACATCTCTGGTTAGTTTTGGCAACTGTTGGCTAGCTCCACCCTCTGACTCTAAGCAAGTTTTATTTGTCAGAGCAAGAACACAATCAAAATATCACACAACAGGCCGTCTTGTGGACATGCCATGGCCAGTGCACCCAGGACTCCACAGCAGCCCTGGTTACTTATACAAGATCAAACCAATCAAAAATTCCAGCCAGGTGAGAGGGCTCCTGAGGCCCCAGCCCTAGCTGAGAAGCTGCTGACGCCTGATGTCTGGGGGTGGGGGTGGAGGAGTCACTGTTCTTTGAGGTTGTGGCCACTGGGGTGTCGCTTGTGCCCCAGCGGATGACCTTACACCTAGGCACATATGGACCACACTGATTGAACTCAGTAGGCTAACAAATTATTGAAAATTAATTAATAATTTTAAATGGAGGGGAAGATGTGGCAGAAGGGATGCAGGGGAGATTGGGAGCTAAGAGTAGGGGCTTGGAATGGCAGAAATACCTCATATGCATTTATGATATTTTCAAAGAAGAAATAAAAAATGTAATTTTTAAAAAGATTTTTTAAATGCTGAAGGGGGCAGAACTATCGATTAATAGCATCTCATGAAGAGCAGACACTAAATAAACCTTAAGCTGTCTCCCCCTAGCATATTCTGGGCCTTCTTCTCAGCGGGTGCCTCCCAGAGGAGCTACTTTGCAAAGAGGCCACCGAGGAAGGCTTTGGAATGTGCCCTCTGCAACAGTCGCCCCCCACCTCCTGCATCTGTGTCTTTGTCCAGTGACAGGAACAGCAGAATGGCCCCTAAGGCAGCAGAACAATGACCCATTTATTCTGATATCCTGTCTCCTTCAGAGGCTTTTGTGGGAGGGCTAAACATCACAAGAGCACTCCATTGTGTGCCACTTGCTGGGCTATAGAGTTGGGGGCCTTGGGGACTATGGGAAGGGTGGCTTTCTTCCTGAAACTTATGGGATGTGTAAACAATAGCCAGCCTTTTGTCTCCTCAATTTGGACTTCTGGAGAGTCTTATGAACAGGACTTCTGAGCAGTGTAAAATAGGCTGGTAAACAGAGATAGCACACACAAGTACATACATACACATACACGTATACACATGCACACACATATTTACACACACATACACACATACTCATGCAAGGCATAGTACAAATACATAGAGAGAATTGTGTGTGTGTGTGTGTGTGTGTGTATGTGTGTGTGAGAGAGAGGGACAGACAGACATATGTGTGGAGATGTGACCATACCATAATACTTGTGGAGGTCAATTAACAACTTTCTGGAGTTGTTCTTCTCTTTACGCCTCTTTGAGGCTGGGTCTCTCCGGCTCTGACTGCTGTGTTGTGTGTTCCTGGGGTGGTCAGGAATATACAGGTAGACAACTGGTTCTCCTGTCCTTGCCTTCCACCTACCACAGGATTACAGAAGCTCATAGCTGCATCGAACATCAGGCCTTCATGATGAGGGATTTTACCCACTGAGAGCTCACAGCCCCTCCTCCACATCTGATTGTTTGAGAAGATCGTGGTTGTGGAGAGCTGAAATGTTGCAAATTGAGGACCGAAAGTATCTTGGTCTCTCTTCAGTCTTCTCCTTAGCCATCCATTGCCCATGTCCAGGTCTGATCTAATATTCTGTCATCTAGCAGGTAGTAAGTCACAGAGCAGACACCAGTGTCTAGTCACCCACAAGCTGAGTGTCATCAGATCTCACCTGAGACCCATAGCAGAGGCTCTCATTGAACCCTCCTCCCTGACTGCTTCCCCACTGTTGCGTTTGCTAAGTGCCAGGATGCATGACTTTCTTCCACTCTGACCAGAAAAGTTCAAGTTCTGCTTCTACTCATGTAGAGTTGGTTACACCCAAGACAGTAGGACCCCTGATAGTGTAGAGTTTGGAATCAAAGACTCCCTCATCATAGAGGATGAGCCCTTTCCTACTGGGGTGGGAGTGGGAAGACAACAGACTGTTTTATATCGGAAGCAATTTTTTTTTTTAGTTTTTAGGCCAGACCTCATAGCATACACCTGTAATCCCAGCACACAGGCCACTGAGGCAGAAGGAGTGAGTGTTCAAAACCAGGTGGGGCTACATAATAAGAACTATATCAAAAGGGGAAAAGCAAACAAAAAAAATGTCCTCCCTTAGAACCCCCATCTCTCTTTTCCTGGGACCTTTTTCTAGTCTCCTGGCCTCTCTATAATAGCTTTAATGAATAACATTTGGACAAGCAGTCTAGAAATTAAGTTGGGTGACTTCAGTCTGTGATCCTGAGACACTGTCACTAATCTCTCACATTTGACTCAGAATAAACTAAAACTTAGCCCCTTTGAGGTGAGAGATATATTCTGGTTTTCACGTCTTTGTTTATTTTGTGTACATTCGTGTGGGAGGAGAGCACAGGGGAGTGCAGCCTGTGCCAGGGCCAGAATGTGGAGGTCCAAGGACAACCCGTGGGAGTCATGTGTTTCCTTCTGCCACATGGGGCCTGGGAATTGAACTCAGGTCATTTGATTGGGCAGCAAGCACCTTTATCCATTGAGCCAGCCTGCTAACCCACAGTTACGTTTTGCAATATCAGCAACCAAGAAAAAAAAAACTCAAGTAGTGTTCCTAGATGGCATCATGTCACTAGTGCTTCAAACTGCTCAGGTAGGCACAGTGTAGACAGACAGAGAATACACGGTGCTGCCAACGGATCACATAGGTGCAGTGTAGGCAGAAGAACACACGGCGGGAAACCCAGAGATTTCGTTTTGTGATATACAGTAGAGAGGAAGAATTCAAACATGCACTTCAGTTGTTTACATTATGCTATCCTAACTTTGAACTTCATGCTGCATGGCTCCATGGTCTATTACAACCTCCCCGCTCAGTTCCCGAGACACCAAAACAGACAGAGACAGTAGGAGGTGACTATGTACCTGTGTTCTAATAACACTTTATTCAGAGAAGCAGCCAAGAGGCCATATTTGACTAAAGGGTTACATATCTGTTGACTCCAGATTTGGGGGATATATAAAATAAATGTGAATATTTCAGTAACTGATTGTCACCAGTCTGTGTACAGATTTAGATTTTATAATGGCGTTTCTTCTCTTTTATTTCTATTTTACTTTTAAGTATTTTTTAATTATTTACTATCTAATCTAACATAAATACCATGCAAATACAATATTGAGGATAATAATGACAAGGAAGGTGCCTGAGCACTTTCGGTTGAGGCAAAGTTCCCTTCTTACCTGAATCTCTGTCCCCACTTTTTCCAAATGTATGCTTCCACTCCCAGCAATCCCTCATCCCCTTGATATGCATGTATATTATTACTCTCTGGCTTAATTGGGTTTCTATTGCTGTGATGGAAAACCATGAGCCAAAGCAACTAGGGGCAGGAAAGAGTTTATTTTGTCTTCCAACTCTCAGGACACACTCCATCACTGAGGGAAGTTGGGAAGGAGCTGGAGGCAGGAGCTGATGCAGAGGCCATGAAGGGGAGTGAGTTGCTTATCTGCTTGCTCCTTTTGGCTCACTCAGCCAGTTTTCCTATAGCACCCAGGACAACCCTCCCAGGGGTGACCCCACCCACAGTTGGCTGAATACTCTCTCATATCAACCACTGATTGAGAAAATGCCTCACAAACCTGCCTGCAGGCCAATCCTATGGAGACATCTCTACTGCGAAAGCCTCTTCCCACATGTTCTAACTTGTGCCAGTTGACGTGAAGCTAGCCAGGAGCTCTGTGTACCACCACCACCCCTGCCGCCCCAACACACACACCTTAAAGCTTCTTCTTTCTCCTTTTGAGCCTCTTTCCGGTTTCCTGGTCTCTCTGTGTATGCACCCCCATCTCAAAACACACAACAAATAGTGTAGAAAATATCAGTGAGACGTATAGAACACGGCAGAGGGGGCTCCAGCATTGAGACGGCTTTATCTTCCTCAAGCCATGCTTATCTGTTCAAAGCTTCGACTTGTTCCTCTAATCTCCCCAACTCAATTTCTAGACCGCTTGTCCAAAAGGTTATTCATTACAGCATTTTGGAGAGGCCAGAAGACCAGAAAAAGGTTTAAGAGGAGAGATGAGGGCTTTAAAAGAGGCTATTTTTTATTTGTTTGCCTTTTTTCCTTTTGATACAGTTCTTACTATATATCCCAAGCTGGTTTTGAACTCTCAGTCCTCCCGCCTCAGTGGCCTGGGATTACAGGTGTGCGCTATGAAGTCTGGCTTAAACACTAAATGAGAAAATCGCTTCTGGTGTAGAACAGTTTGCTGTGACTTCATCTTCCCCAGCAGGAAAGGACTCATCCTCTGTGATGAGGGAATCTTTGATTTCAGATTCTACACTAACATGAGTCTACCGTCTCCAGTTGTAATTGATCATACACAGCCTTCTGCTTCTCAGAAACGATGACGGCATCTTGCCTGTTTCACCCAAACAATAAAACAGATTGCATTCTTGATGGTCTTTAAATACACATTAAAATAAAGTAAATTGATTTCTTTTGGGAACTGATTTTTTTTCAGGGTTTTATGGGGTGCCACTTTAAAAAAAAAAGTCTCGCTCACACTAGTACATGCCAAAAAAGCAGTGCCCTAAAGCCATGTAAGAGGCGTGTGTGGCAGACTTTTGGCTCAGGACCACAATCCTAGCCCACACTTTGTATTTTAACAAGCAGATATACCACCCACTGCTTAATAATTATACTCTAATTTTCTGATGCTGTGTAACCCATAATAAGAAACTCCGAGAGTTTGAGCACCTTGGCCTTTATGAGTAAAAGATTAATTGCAAACTATTTTTCTAAGTTATTTAACCAAATTGTACGCAGTGTGCACTTTTCTTCCTAAAATTCCTGTGGGGAAGGAAAAGAGAAAGCAGAGGTGAAACCAGGGTACCCAGGCGCTCATGACTCAAATCATTCCAGAAGAAAACCACAACACAACAAAACCAAAAAAAAAAAAAAAAGAAAAAAATTAACAACTCTGCCTTTGCTCTCAGTAAATATATATATTTTTAGGGGATGAAAATACATAAAAGAATAGAAAGAGAAGATAGAAAATAGATAAGAAAGGTAGACAGACACCTAACTGCATACACACAGATAGATGATACATGGCAGAGATGACAGAGATAGAGAGAGGGGGATAAATGATTAATGGTAAATGATAGAAATAGTCAGATGAACAGATATATAATTGAAATGAATGATAGATAATTAGAGATGGCAGATAACTAACAGCTGGCATTGGGGCCCCTGGTCTGGCCTCAGAGTCCTGACGTGTGTGTATTTTGCTGTATCCTATAAAAGAAAACCACTGATAGACTGGAAGAATTGCTCAGAACAGACCCAATTCCCTACCTATTGCTTCCTGACACTATTTACCAACTTCTACCCGTAATTCCCCCCTTGGAAGATGGTTTTACTGTTTTGTCATTTCCTCCACGGACCACTTTATGGCAATAGGTGGTAGGTCTCTCTCTGTCAGTTTTTGCTGTATTGACAGCAACTTCTAATCTCACTGGCTGCAGCAACAAAGGTCTAGTCTTTGCTCGTGTTCTATCGAAGCTTCACCACAGCCAGGCCGTGGGTCAATTCCACATGGGGAGAGGGGCTTCATGGCACAGGAGAGGAGCAAGAACCCTTGAGGAAATGTGTAATGCTTTGAAAAATGTACACTCCATTGGCCAATGCATATCATAAGGTCAAGTCCAAAGTCAGCGGCAGCATCAGTGAGGTGTTCGCCTTTCTCCCTGGAAGCACAGAATGAAACACTTAACATGTGTGTTTTGCCTGAATGGGTGTGTGTACACCATGTGCATGCCTAAGTATCTAATGCCCTGGAACTGGAGTTAATGACAGTATGGGTCCCTAGGGAGGTGTTGGCAATCATATCCACCCTCCCCAGAAGAAGACAGTGCTCTTAACCACTGAGCCATCTCTCCAGCCCCTGGTCTCACCAGTTCTTGCATAGACTGTTTTCAGACATTGATATCTGCATGCGTAGGTCCTCTGATATTTGATCCCCACTGTGAAGTCATAGAATTCGGGTTGAAATTTTTCTACTGTTCCTCTACTACAAAAGAATTCCCTAAGTTTTTGCTGTTGTTGTTTGGTTTTTGAGTTTTTTGAATATGCTGAAATTCTGAACAAAATCATGAATGCTTCCAGAAAGGAAGGGGGAATGCACTTGGGGACCAGTATCAAAAAAAAAAAAAAAAAAAAAGTCTTGTTTTCAAAGAGAGGAAATTTTCCATGATCCTAGAGGCAGGAATAGACTCAAGCCACCCCCATCCTTCCTTGAATCTCCCAACTGAACCTGTACAGTGTAGCTTATCTCACTTTGCAAGGCTGTAATGGCCCCATTGAGATATGGGATTTATATATCTCTGTGTGAGTTCAATCCCACCAAATTCACCCAAGAGACCTATGAAAGAACAAAGGGTTTTTGTTATTATTGTTCTAGTGAGAATAACTCCCTGCCACAGAAGCAAAAGGCAGCAATGTATAGGGGAAATGGCAAACCCAGAGGTCTCAAACTGTGTGCCATTTGGATGGGGCATTGGGGATTAGAATGACCTCTTAAGGAGAGATCCAACTGTCATTTTTTAGCCCAGTTCCACAATTCCCTGAACAAAATCTAGCAGTTTGCTTACTGTGAGATCTGAGGAACACCCCATCCTGTTGTTTAACACAAAATTCTCAAAACCTGTGATAAGAAGAGGCAGAGATAAAGGTACATGCATAGAGTATTAATAAAGAATTATATATATATATATATATATATATATATATATATATATATATCCAGAAAGTACAAATGCGTTTTTTAAAATAGTATCACTTATTAAGTGCATTTGTTCTATCAAACAAGGGCAAACTTGATGGGGTTGATTGACTGGCGAGTAATAAGGCAATCTCATTATGTTGTAATAGGTTATAGAAGACTGGTTCTCCCTATAATTATTAGCTAATGACGAGGCTACGGCACCCAGAGCTATTCTAATCAGCTCTTCAGACCCCGAGATAATGATACCAGCCCGAGCAACAGATAAAATTACCTGCGCACGTTTGCTGAATATCGTTATCTAAAGGCATTGCGCAGCCGCGGAAGGATGTCTTCGCAGTGATGTGGTGGCTGGTTTCATGGCTGTCCTGGACTGGAAGTGATGAATGGTAAAGGAGGACTCTTCATCCTCCTTCTACTGGGAGGTCGAGTCAAGTTCCCTTCAGCTTGAAACTACGCTGGCCACAACAGAGTGCAAAGAAAAGCATGTTCTAGAACCTCTAAGTCTTTGGGACACTCCGCTGTTCCCACCCAAGTCTCACGGTTACAAGCTCCAGGAAATCAGTTTCTCTGTGAGAAGCCTGAGGCACAGAGAGGCGACGAGCTGGCTTGATCAACCACAGGCGCTTCACCTCTTAGTCTTCGCTGAGCCTCGATTTACAGCCAGTCCTCCCGAAGTACTAGACAAGGGAGTAAAGCTTCCCTGGCCTCCTCCAGCCCAGACTGGCACCCGGCTAAGTGCGACCCGAGGACCCTTGTCAGTGGCATGTGGCAGAAATTATCCACATGCATGCATGCCCTGCCATGCCTGGACCCACACAGATGGGCAGAGAAGAACTCGTACGTTCCAAAGCCAGCCAGCCAGACCAATTTGTTCCATAAGGTATTGAACCCTGAATTACTTTTACTTAGTTCAAACCTCGGGTGGGCGTGGCTCTATTCTGGGGAACAAACCCATTTGCAGCACCTTCTGTGAACGCATCACCGTCCTAAGTAACAGGCACGTTTCTTAGGAAGGTCCCCTAGCAAGCATCCCACTGTGGTCATCTCTCTGAGGTCACAGCAGGACTGTATAGTTGACTGTGTTCACCCAGGTAACAGGTGACAGTCGAGGCAGGGTCCAAAGCCAGGCCTGACTCCAGAGCCTGTGCTCCCAACATCTGCATTAATAATCACAACAGCTGTTTGTAAAGTCAGATTTCAAAGTCTGGTGTGCTGGAGCGTAGCCAGAATTCCAGCGCGTGGCGGTGGATGCAGCAGGAGGGTCAGAGTTCATCACTAGGCTGAGCTAGGGAGCTAGTCTGAGGTCAGCCTGGATTACATGAGATCCTGTCTCAGGCTTCGCAAGGCAGCTCCCTTGTGCTCCACATTCAGGTGACTGCTGCTACTGACCACTGCTCTCCCCTGCGCCACCGAAGACTCTCCCCCATCAGTGTTCACGAGATTCCCAGGGACCAGATGCCCTGCTGTGCAGCTCCTGCAGGGGACTCAGATCCCACCACACCATGCATGCTCCTTATAAGGATATTCAGGGACAGACAACAAAAGCCAATTCTATCCAGAGAGCAGGGTCAGAATAGTTACAGCCTTCTGAACTGCTTGGTGGTGAATGCCACTACTCCTTAGTCTAAACACAAATACTCAGCTCCAGTCCTGAGCATTAAGGCCTGTGCTTTCTGTTTTACTTCACCCAAACTGTTTTATGTTGCAAATTTTGCATTTTGTTTGATTTTGTTCTAATTATTTCACTGTAATTTGTCTGTCATTTTGTGAAATCTTGTAACTTTTTTCTAAATATACTTTAGAGGGAAGCAAGGTATATAATAAGCTAGTAATAAAATGACTTGGCTTACTGCCAAGCCTGATGACCTAAGCTTGACCCTTAGAACCCACATGGTAGAAGGAAAGAATGAGGCCTCTGAGTCTCACTTCCAGCTGATGTGCTTCGGTGCTCTCTCGCTTTCTCTCTCTCTCTCTCTCTCTCTCTCTCTCTCACACACACACACACACACACACACATTAAATAACTAAATACATAAATAAAATACATAAATAACAATTCTTAAAAGGTAAAAGAAAATGAAATGATGCCCAGCCTATGAACTTATGTCAGTGCTGGAGCTCCTGCTAAAGATATGTAAAGCAAGCCGTGAGTTCACCTTGAAGCACTGAAATAAATAGAACAAAAACACACCTACTAACAAGGTGATTTTAACGCTGGTGTAAGTCAGTAAACAATCCCGGAAATCAGGGCGCAGAGAGAGAAAACATCGTAAGTAAAAACCAGCTGAGTTATAGAGAAAGTAAAAAAAAAAAAAAAAAAAGAATCAAGGACTAAGAATGACTCGGTGGTAGAACACCTGTATATATAGAACACCTGTGCTCTGATCTAGGGTTTATCCCATAGTGCAGAAGAATAGAAGATAGTTTTGAGTACTTGTACAAACTGTATTATTATTGTGTTGAATCTGTCTGTGTATGTATACAAGTTGTATGTGTGTGTGTGTACAAATTATATCATAGGTACAAGACCATATTTATTTTAAAAGATAAGTCAAGTTTCAGAATTGTGTAGAACTTAAAAAGATTATGGCTGGGCGCTCAGACCCATAATCCCAGCAGTAGGCAGGTGGGGACAGTAGGGACCATCAATTCTAAGTCATTCTCGGCTGCTCAGTGAGTCATAAGTCAGCTGGGACGACATGAGATGCCGCCTCAAAAACCAAGAGAACAGGAAAATTCCTGTGAAAATATCCCATTAAGAGAAGGTGACTTTAATTCCAGCATTCATGAGGCAGAGAGAGGCTGATCTCTGTGAGTTCAAGGCCAGCCTGGTCTCCAGATTAAGTTCCAGGACAGGCTCCAAAGCTACAGAGAAATTCTCTCTCAAACAAACAAACAAACAAACAAAAAAAGTCTTTTTAAAAAAACCCACATCTTTTCGTGTTTTCTTAGGTAAACAAGGCAGAACACTGACCTCAGGAAAATGACAATTCAAGGTCACGAATCCTTCCTCGGCAGCACCACAGCACAACCAAGGTGGTGTATGGAACTCTGCTGTTCTTTGCCGGGATGGCTGGTGAGGTGACCGTCACTCCCTTATGGGCTGCTGTCAGCTGCAGAAAGTAGGGGCAGGCAGCTCACATGACAATAATTCACTTTCAGTCCTTGCTGCTTCTACCACAGAGGAAAACTCCTTCCTACAGACTCAGGAAGGCATCTTACACATCAGTCTTCCTGGTGCCTGGAGCTATGCTGGGCCACCATTTTCTTAAAACCTTCAATAGTCAGGGATGTGAGCAAAGATGGAGATTAAAGGATGAGGGGCAGGGAGGTGGCTCTGTGGTTAAAGGCATACGACACCACACCTGATGACCAGAGTTTGATTCTTGGGTCTCATTGGTGGAAGCGGGAAAAATGAGTTCTGCTCAGTTGTCCTTAAACCTCCACACACACGCCCCAAGGTATGTACCCCCCACCAAAGAAAATTAACTCAATAAAAATGAAAATCATTTACTTTGATTATTTTAAATTTTATGTGTGTGCCTGCACATGGGTATGTGTTTGTGAGTGCAGGAGCCTCCAGAGGCATTGGATGTCCTGGAGTTAGAGCTACAAGAAGTGTGAGGGGCCATGTGGATGCTGGGAACAGAACTCAGCTCGGCTAAGAGAAATAAGTGTTCCTAACTGCTCAGCCAGCACCTACAAAAGAAAAGGACAATTTTGAAGCTACAAAGATGCAGCTTCCCTGGTTTTCTCGAGCTAGACTCTCCTCCTCTCTAAGCCCTTGTGCTTCCTAGCTGCCTCTGAAGGTTCCACTCTGTCTCTGGACCAGTACTCCTGGTTTCTCTTGGCTCCTGTCCACGTATGTAAAGTAAAAGTCCAGCTCTGCACTGAAAGTGTTCTATATAAATTAGCTTGTGCTCCCTGCCAGGAAGGTTTTCTTCCTTCCGTCAATGAGGCAATATTTTATAATTGTTCTGCCTGATGCAGGCTCCCATCCAATGAGGAATTAAATAGAAACAGGCGAACAGAGAAGGCCAGGGCTTTTTGCACGCAGTTGCAACGCAGGCTCGCCTTGATCAGATTGTGGCACTGTGACACAGGCTGACTTCCAAGGGTAGGGGCTGTCAGCGTGTTTCTTGGGACTGCAAAGTGTCTTTTGTGGTAATAATTCCTCCTCTCAGGTAATGATATTGTTTCTAGAAATTAAACCAGGAAGTTCTTATGAAAATTATAGCTCTTTTTCATTGATCGCAACAAGAAAAAAACCCACAGATTAAGGACATGTGCATTTGTTGCTTTACGGTATTGATTTCAATTCAGGATTCAAACACACCTATCACAGGAGAAAGCTTGTGAGCCAGTTCGAAACCCCCTTCTGGAAAAGTTTAATTCATTGCTTCAGGTAGTCTCCCCCAGCTTTAATTGTTCTTAACAAACGAAGCAAAGGTGTCTGTCATGCTTGGCAGAGTGGAACTAGGGAGCTCTCAACCATGGACTTTCAGCATTCTCTTTTTCTTTGCGTAATTTCTCCCGAGACTTCGCTATTCGTGACAAAGTCTCCTCTCTGTGACGTTGTGAACAAGGACCCAAAGAATAAGAGGCTGGGTTTCCTTCACAAAGGAAATTCCCTAGGACCCCGTGTGGTAATTAAGAGGGATGTTGTATTAAAATTTTTTTATTGCATTTATTTATATGTATGAACACACATGTGCCAGGGCATGCATGAAGAAGTCAGATTACAACTTGCTGGGATTGTTCTTGATTTCCACCCGAGGGTCCAGGATGTAGTTCACGTTGTCAGGCTTGGCGGCAAATGCCTTTACCCATCTCGCTAGTCCAAGAGGAACAGTTTCAATGACAAACAGAAATGAGGCTTCTCTTCCTGCTCCCAAGCTTTCAACCTCACCTTCTCTTAGTTCCTCGCTTTCTCCTTCCTTCTTCATGTAATCACTTTTCTTATTAATACTTAAAATCTCTTTGTAGAGTCGCCATCAAACACCATTTTGTGTCTCAAAGGAATGTAGAGGAACTAAAGCCGGCTCGGAGGTGAGCATTGTTCCGTGCAAAAGCAATAAAATATTAACGAGTAATCAAGCTAATTACACTGGAAGCCTTAGATGAGAAACCATCCCAAAATACAAACATCAGTGGCCACTCATCCCTCAGCTGCTCTTTGACTCAGAGAGCGAATAGAGCCCCTTACTTGTAAACACTCTGTATGATTTTTGTTGCCCTGATTCTGTCCAGTTTGGGGATTTCCGTTTGTTTCATTTCCACTTCTAATTCCTGTTTATATCTTACCAGAAGAAAAGCAAGCGACTCCTAAGTGGGCCTCAAAGTCCCGCTGGGGAGTGGAGACAGTTGATAAAAATAATCCCCCTTTTCTTCCAGCCTGGTGAGCGAAGGCTGAGTGGATTAAGCAGATTTGAACCAAACCAACAATGATCTATGAAAGGTCAAGCTGTGAGGTTGGTTTCAGGACAGAGAACACTCCAGAACCTCTGCCCGAGGAAGGGAGTCAGCCTTCCTCCACCTTTTTGCTTTTTTTACAAGGATCAAACCACATAGGATACCTAAAAATTAGCCAGGCCTGACACTGCGCACCTGCAATCCCAGTACCTGGGGTGGAGGCCTGAAGGCCAGGAGTCCACTGGCCTGGAACTCACCCAGTTTAGGCTTGCTGGCTAGAGAGCTCCGTAGACCCTCCCTTGTTCCCCATCGCCAGCTCTGGCCTAACATGGGTGCCACCATGTCTGGGTTTTCAAACTTCCATTCTGGGCAAGTGACTGTGACTTTGCAAGCACTTTACCTACTCAGCTGTGCCCCCGAGGCCTGAACTGGCTTCCCCCTTTTAAAAAACAAATCCGATTACCAGATCTGGAGTAGCATTGACCTTCACACCTTCTTCCAACTCCAAGAGCTCATTTCATGATTAGATATACAATAGTCACATGTCAGAGGAGGGCACATTCAAACCACAGCAATAGATACACAGCAGATTAGAGTAATTTTTCTGCTTCATTACATTTCCTATTCTTTGTGAAAGTTAAGGAAATGCCCAGATAGGCAACCTGACCAAAACTTCTGGACTCAGTTCTGTGAATTCATTTGTGAGAAGTTGGTGGCCCATGGCAACTCAGGAAATCCGTACGTCCTGCTAACTGTGCATTCCTAGGTTCAAAATAAACAATGAAAACACATGACTGTGAAGAGAAGAGACAGCACTCATATGACTTCAGTCTGGTAATTCATAGTTGCTTTGCTTCATTTTATCTCATGGTATGAGTGTTTTGCTTCAGTACGTGTGTGTACCACATGCATGCAGTGCCCTCAGAGGCCGGAAGAGGGCACTGGATTCCTCTAGAACTGGAGTTACAGATGGTTTTGAGCCAACCTGTGTGTGCTGGGAATTGAACTCAGGTCCTCTAGAATAACAGTCAGTGCTCTTAACTGCTGAGATATCCCAAAGCATTCTCATGAATGTTTATATTTCTTCAAATGCAAGACATTTAAAGGTCCCAGGAAGGATCTTATCTTGGAGAAACAAAGATGTGAGTAGTTAATTTTTCTGAGTTATTAAAAACAGAATGTTTTAAATCTTTGCTGAACATCCCTAGGTTTGAGATATTTCACAGTTATTTCTGTTGCTTCCCGTGAATGAAGCTTTCTATAATTAGAAAGAATAAACTACATTCTTTAGCCAAATACCTGTGCTTCTTTAGAACATGTGACTAGAAACCTCTATGAAGTCACTGACCAGCAGATAAATTAAGTCTTGAAAACAAGGTAGGGTTGCAAATGGGGGCTGCTGACAGATTGATGTCAACTCTGTGTTCAAAGCATCACTCTTCTACATGATCCTGTTGTTGCTTTCTGCTGTTTGTTTGCGTGTGGTGGTGGTGGTGGTGGTGGTTTTAAGACAAACTTTGATATATTCCAAGCTATCAGGATTAAATCATGAGAATGGGACTGAAGATTCAGTTAATTAGACATACGAAATTCTTATATAGCCAAGGATGGCCCTGAACTCCTAATCTTCCTGCTTCTATCTCCCAAGTGCTGGGGTTATAGGTGATTGCTCTATACCCAGATCTATTTTTTATTTTTCTTCTGACCATTTCTACTATTAAGAACTTTGCTTTATAATTCATAATAACAATTTTAATCATATATATATATATATATATATATATATATTTCTACTCCATGGGGCTGCGGAGATGGCTCAGAGGGTAAAACACTTGCTCTGCAAGCATGAGGACCTGAGTTCAGATCCCCAGAACCCATGTAAATGCTGGGTGGGTGTGGCAGCCATGCCTATATTTCTAACATTTGGAACTAAGACCTGGAGCAAGCTGGCCAGCTGGACTAGCCTGAGACTCTGCCTCAGTGAATAAAATGGAAACATTGAGAAAGACTTCAGGTCTTTACATGCACATTCACACATGTTCACCTATACACACGTGAACATACATGTATACATGCACACATACACAAAGGGATGTTAGCATTGGCTATGGATATAAGTTTTGCTAGATCTTCCACATTAGAAAATACTGCCTGAACCCCACATTAGATCCCATGGTGTTGCAGATCTGGAAGCAAGTTTTCTTTCCATGTTCTCTCATCTGTAGGGCTCTGGGCCAAACACCATATCTCACATGTGTTAGGCCAGAGCTCTGTCACTGGGCTGTACCCCAGCTCCAGGTACAGCAGGTTTTCAATGGCCCTGCATCTTACTGGATTCTGTGCCCATTCAGTGTCCATAAGAGAATGTTCTGCATTGTGACGTTTCCCTTCGGTTCCCTACTCCTGGACATCTGGAGTAATTCTAAGTTGGTCCCTTAGCGCTTTGTCCTCAAGCAACTGTCTTGGATGAGTGTTTAGATGACAGCTTCACCCAGTGACACAAGTTCCTGTAATGCATGGAATAAACCACAGCTAATTAATTTCTGCAATGTTTGGGTATTCCATACACTTCATTAAATGAATGACTAGAAAATTAAATATTAGGATGCTGTTCTCAGTGATGAACACTTCATAAAAACTAAAGATGTGCCTTACTATTACATTAAATAGATAACGCTAATTCTGTTAATACCACTTTAAAAAACAAATCTCACCTGTGTGGCTATGAGGACATCTGGACAAAGTCTTTGGAAATCCTGGAATTACCAATCAATGACACAAAGGAACCTACCATCTCACTGGCACCCACACCAAATACACTTCTCTACCGTCTATTTCTGTGTGGTAATTTAGGGGGTTTGGTTCATTAGTTAGATGGTTGCTTGCTTTTTTGAGATAGGATTTCATTTCACTATGCAGTCTGGTGGTCTGATTTTAGTCTGTTGCTGCCGTACAAATCCCCAACAAAAAAAAATCAATGTGTAAGAGGATTTATCTCACAGTTACAGATTACAGTCCATAGTTGCAGAGAAGTCATAATGGCAGGAGCTAGAAGCAACCAGTCATACTACACTCAAAGCCGGAAGCAGAGAGAAATGAATGTGCCTAAAATGTCTGCTGGATGACTCTGCTCAGCTGGCTTTCTTCACTCACACACAGTGTAGGGCTCAGCCCCCCAAAAGGTACCACTCCTCTTCAGAGTGGGTCTTCCCATCTCAGTGAATGAGTCAGAGAGTCCCCACAGACATGCCCACAAGCCAACCTGATCCAGGTTGATCATTGAGACTATCTTCCCAGGAGATTTTAACCTGTGGCAAGTTGACATCAGGGCATTGGCTGTGCCATCAAGGTACATCTCCAGCCCTCGCTATCTCTAAGAACCTGTTGGTCACTCCCACAACAGAAAGACCCAATTTTATCCCCAAGAAATCTACATCTTAACAATTGCATGCAAGTAAAAATAAATAGGGAAAACATAGTATGCAAATAGCAACGAGCATAGAGCCTGCATCACCAGACGCCACCTGACCCCCAAGAAGCATTGCTTTCTGGGCTCTGGAGTCTCTACACTTAGTTCAGTTAGGGAGTGAATTGTTTTCATTCAAAGTGCTAATAGATTGTATATCTCACTGCTTAATCTACCATCTCTTTGTTTCCTTTTTCCTCTCTCTTCACGCCTCTGTATGTGCGTGTGTGCATGCATGTGTGTGTGCACACGTTTTCACGCATGTGCTTGTAGGCCAGAGGATAATCTTGGCTTCAGTCTTTCCTCACTGCCTGCTACCTTTTTGTTTTGAAACACAGCCTCTCACCGGGTTCTGGGGATTGCTGGAGAGTCTAGGCTGGCTGGCCAGGGAGCCTCGGGAGTCCCAGATCTGCCTCCCAGTGCTTAGATGTCAAGCACACACATCTATATCCAGCTGTCTTATTTTTTTTTTAATTTTTAAGTAGGTTCTGGGGATCAAACTTAGATCATTCAGTTTAACGACTGACTGAGCTATCTCTTAACCTCTTCTCCTTTTTCCTCTCACGATGAGAATATGTGGAGCAAAGTTCTCTATGAAAAAACAAGCACCTTTCTATCGGGATTTCAAGTTCAAACAGGTTTTAGCTGAAGTCCTCTTAACACTCAGCTTATGGAGCCACTAGCCCAGCTTCCTAAAAGGGTGTTCCCATCTCCTGCTATCCAGGAGGTGCCCACTGTGTTTGTGTTGTTGGAGACCTGCACGCTCAGAAAGAAAGAATGCCAGCAGCAGCAGCAGCAGTAGCAGAAATCAATCTCTGGGTTCTGAACAGCAGTTGAAAATTTGAAAATTTTAGGAAACATTTTTTTCCAGTGACAGAGAAGTCCTGAGGGTTTGATTGTACATAGAGGGCCCCTAGAACATTTCATTGTGATCTGAATAGAAAAATAAATATGAAAAGCTCCCTGATGACCATGCAGCAGACTCCCCCCAGAAACACACGCAAGAGCTGGAACTGGGTTCTCCCACCTCTTGAGCCTGAGCCCTCAGCAGGCTGCCCCCCCACATATGTCCGTGGGGCAGTCACCACCACGGTCAGAATAATGAAGACCCTGCTTTGGTAAACCTCACTTCCATCCCTGGCTCTGCTATGTTCAATGCAGACACTAAAACTTACTCATGTTCTCAGACTCGGGTTCCATCTGCAAAAATGGAGGCTATGTAATATTTTGTTGAGATGGACTGGGAACGTACAATCTTTATTCATGATTGCACAGGACTCAGCAAGCCTGCCTGTGTCACAGCGCTCGTGGATTTCCTTGTGTCTTGGAAGTTCAGGTAGCATAGCTGGTATAGGTTGCCAGAATTCTACTGTGTCAGAAGCCCAGATGAGAACTCGCAAACTGCTGGGCAGGCTTGAATGTCTGGAAGTCAAGATTATCCAGACTTCGGTTCTATTGTGTCTGGTGCCTGGGTCAGAATGACGCTCCTGACACCTTGGTGTCCCATTCCGTGTGCTCTAAGAGCTTCACCATGGGGCTTTCACCAGGACTCTCAGAAGCGGTGGCCTTATTGAAAATGGACTCCTTCCATAGTGACCTGGATGCTCTGCATGACCCTTCCTCAACCGTGGTACAATATTATCCCAGCACAGCCCAGCCTTACTCCAGTCCACCCAAATTTATGTATCCCACTCTCCCCATGAAGCCCCAAAGATCAGTTCCTATTGCAGGGGGACACTAGACCATCTTCTCATCACAAGATGAAACTGGTTTCGGGGTGTTGAAGAGCACCCCATGGGATCAGGCAGGAGCTCTTGCCAGCTGGTGCCGTGTCTCTGGTGAACTTTCTCCTTTTTCTCGTACTGTTCTCTTAAGTTCCTTTCTTCCTGGAGTTCTTTCTCTGTTTAAATAATGTGGACACCCTCTTTGGTGACCCCACCTACGAATGTCCCTGAAAGCATCTTGAACCGTGGGTGGTGCCTTCCTGGCTCTGCTCTTCAAGCTGAACACTCCCGGATTCTCTGTGCCCAAGGGAAGTCCAAGGGAAGTTCATTGTTGTTTATACTCCAAAGGCTCCTTGGAATTCTGTAGAAATCACTGGGCTCACACTGGGAAAGGTGCCTGAGAAAAACTGCATGACCTGAGCTAAATACGGCAGGCTGGTGATGGCTAATACAAGGCAGAGGGAAGGACAAAGTGTCCTTCTGATGTAGATGCCACTGATGGTTTGCTAAGAACGTCAGGAAATTAGGCCACTTTACTGAGATCCACATCCCTGGAGGGACATGTAAGGTCACCGAGAGACAGGATGGGTGGATGGACAAAGTTCAAGTCAGATGTTCACACACCACTGCCAGCATCGCATATCACCATGGAAAAGTTTGTTCATCTTTTCACAAATTAGTTGGGATACAGTTTGAGGATGTGACATTGGGCTTAAGAAATAATGACATATGTCTCCACGTGGGAATATCGGAACCTGTGCTGACCAGTATAGTAACTGTTTGTCACAGGCCACCGTTGAGCTTTTGGGACATGGCTAGTGTAAATCAACCATGTAAAACAAATCTATAAATGAAAATGTACAGGAAAGACTTACAGAATATGGTGGTACGAACCTTAAATCCCAACACTCCTAAGACAGGTGGGCACTTGTCTGAGAGTTCAAGGTCAACCTGGATGGAGTTCCTGATTAGTCAGGGCTACACAGCAAGACCTTGTCTCAAAACCAAACAATTGACTGGAGAGGTGCCTCACTGGTTGAGAAAGATTACTTCTCTTGCAGAGGACCTAGGACCAGTTTACCAGCACCCACATGGTGGCTCATAACCACCCACCCTTAACCTAATTACATGAGATCCAGTGCTTTCTCTGACCTCTGCAGGCTCTTTCACATACATCCATGGTGCACATTTACACACAAAATAAAATAAAAAATTTAAAAACACAAAACAAAACAAACAAAAATAGTTCAAGGATTTACTACAAAGAAAAGGTAAAGTGATAATTTTATGCTGATTATGTACTAAAATAGTAGTTGAATACATTAAGTGAGGATCTGGATCTGTGGCAAGGGTAGAATTCCATGATTAGTGATGAGAGATTCACCAAACAAAGGAAACAGGGCCAAAGGAGAGTGAACTGGAGGTCAGGGAGGAGCCGTCTCTTCAACACCTGTCCCAGCATCAAGGGAGGAGCAAGTCAGCCTGACCACCACTGCTCTCCTGCTCAGAGGATCCTTCAGAGACACTGTGTCCACCACTCTTCCACCCCCATAGCAAATACTAATGATTACTAGGAAAAGAAAGAAAGTTGGTTGTTTGTTTCTCAAGGTTTTGAAAGTTCATGGTCAGCTAAGCTCCTTGTGTGGACCCGAGGCAACACAACACATCACAATGGAGGTATGTGGCCAGCAAAACTGCTCATCTCTTGGCTAAGTTGCAAAGGAGAAGGGAGAGCCTGCACCCCCATCAAGGGCTTACATGTAGTGACGTCACTTCTTATAGGTTCCTCCCAATAGCACTCCTCTGGAAAAGAATTGGGCAGGATAGAGTTTTTTTATTGTTGTTGTTTTGGTTTGTTTTGCTTATTTGTTTTGGCTTTTTTGTTTTGTCAAAATGACACAAGCTGGGAAGAGGGAGCCCCACTTGAGAAAATGTCACTATATGATTGGCCTGTAGATTGCAAGTCTGTGGGGCATTGCCCTGAATTCTCCCTGAACTAACGTGGGAGGGCCCAGCTCTCTGTGGGCGAACTCTCTTCTTGACAGGCAGTGTTGGGTTGTATCAGAAAGCAAACTGAGCAAGCCAGGAGGATGAAGCGAGTAATCAGTGTTCCTTCTTGGTCTTTGCTTCAGTTTCAGGCTCCAGGTTCCTGCCGTGGCTTCCCCGAATGATAAAGTATGATCAGGACCTCACTTTTCCTCCCCAGTGAGCATTTGGTCATGTGTTTGTCACAGCAATGCATCAACCCTTTATAACACATGACCTTTGGATTACCTTCAAGATGTAAATGACAGCTGACACCCGGAGGTTGGAGGAGACAAACTTCCTTCATGAGCTGTTCCACTCTCTCACTCTAGTCTTGCTTTCTCTCATTCTTCCCCCTTTCACTTGCTCTGCCATTGCTTTGTGGTTTTTCCGTGTGTGTGTGTGTGTGTGTGTGTGTGGTTTGTTTTGCTTTTGTTTTTTGAGACAGGGTCTCTCTCTTTATAGTCTTGACTGCTCTGGAATTCACTGAGTAGTCCACTCTGGCCTTCAGACTCACAGAGATCCTCCTACCTCTCACGAGGAAAAGCTGTGATTAAAGAGTTATGCCACCATGCTCTGCCAAACCTGCCATTGTTTCGGAAGACTCATGCAGTCATCCCTTCTTTCTGCTCAGGCTAAAGTAGACTGGAAAAATCACAGATCAAGGCACACAAGTTGCGATGAGGTCGCTCACCTACCGCATGAGAGCAAGACCAATCCCAGGCTCATGCTTTGATCACAAAAGGCTGTTTAGCTGTAGGAAGAGTCTTGTCAAGGTTTCATGAGGGCTGGAGAGGCCAGGTTATCACTGTGCAGGACAGATCTTCTAGCAAATTCTCAGGTGTTGACTCACTTCCAACATCACAGAGCATTTCACTTTTGTCTCTCTAGCCTCCACATTTGAACACCATGTGGAATATGGGTTCCAATTTCAGCCAGAATACAGTAGTTACATCTCCACTTCTTCACCTCCAGAGAATATCTCACATTGTCCAAACCAGCACCCTCTTCTTAGACTGAGTTTTAGGTTTTCTCGATTCTTGAGATCTTTTCTTGACATGAAGCATCCCTGGAATTCATTCCTTCATTAATCCATCCATTCACTTGGCAAATAAAGTATCAGGATCCTGGGAATTCAACCTTTCAGTCAGGTGTGGTGGCTTGCAGTTTTAATCCCAGCACATGGGAAGCAGAGGTAGGTTATGTTTATTATAACTGAATCTCAAGAATTGTATGACTCACTAGATTGGAGGGTCACAAAGACAAAATCCTAACCTTTTTTTTTTATAAGAGCTATTGTCTCATTTGCCTGAAATCTGAGAGATTTGTATTTGCATCTGATGATAGTTTGATTGGTAATTAAGAGAGAACTAATCATATGTACACAACATTTCTGTATTCTGTTAATGTAAACTGATGTTAAATTTAGCATGGTGGAAGTGCAGTGTGACCGCTCATATGCAATGGACTTTACTGTGTGGGTAAATATTCTAGTCACTGTGTGAGATGGAGCGGCCAGCTGGATTAATGTCATAAGAATGGGTTGATTTACGCGATTGAAGTGAACAGAAACTGAGCAGTCTTTAGGTTTGATCCCAAAGTCCCTGGCATCCTCAGTCCTCAGTTTCCTGTAAATCTCTCTTTCTCTCTCCTTTGTTTATTTCCTCATCCCTCAAGAGGCCAGGCAGGGCTTCTGAGGGTCTGTTCCTGCTTCTTTACTTCAACGTAGGGGAGATTACTTTTATATAAAATATCAATGAAAACCCAAAGTTTCAATCTATTAGTGTTCTTATTAGCACCTCCAAATTCAGAAGAAAGATGGGGTTGTCTTGGTTAACATCAGTCAACTGCTATGTCTAGTGCCTGAGGTGTAATTGCTTCTGTCTAAACATTATATCCCATAGCCATAGAAGAAGGGTAAAGCAATGATTGAGGATCTCAAGAATGTCACCGCCAAAGAAGAGGGAGCAATCTGTCTGAGTTATATAGCGTGCTTGCCCTGGTATCAGGGACAATTATATGAAAGCTTGAACATAACATAGACTGGAGAAGGGAAGAACGCACAGTCTGGGTGAATGAATTTACTCACAAGATAATTATAATAGGACTGGAATTCAGTAAGTGACCAAAAAAAGAATTACAGTATGATAAATCAGTATCAAGAAAAACAGAAATGTGGGCTTGGAAGCACTGGGATTCGCACCCCAGTTCTACTATGCACCAGTCGTGAGACCTGAGGCCCAGTTCCTTGGCAGTGAATGTATATGAAGGCATTTCATAACCATGGGCAACTCAGCTACACATAAAACAAAGCCAGACTGTAATTATTCCTACTATAGTATAGTTATTTACTTCATGTTTGAGAAAATCAGAGTGCATACATAAAAGTAAAAGTGACATTAAGAACCAATACAGGTCTTCTGCTGCTGGTGCCTTTTTTCAGTACTATTTCTTCATGTTTGCTAGCTGGTTATAGCATTACAATCTCCATACACAGACGTGCTCGTAACTCACAAAAAGAAGCTGTTATACAAAGTTATTTTAAGCTGTGTTTATGCTGTATAACATTTGTTTAACTATACAAAGATGTGTTGCATTTTTTTTTGTGTGTGTGTTGCATTTGTTTAACTCTGTGAAACTGTGTTACTTTGTCTGTCTGAAACACCTGATTGGTCTGATAAAGAACTGAATGGCCAATAGCTTGGCAGGAGAAAGAATAGGTGGGGCTGGTAGGCAGAGAGAATAAATAGAAGGAGAAAAAAATAAACAGGATGAAGGAGCAAAAAAGGAAGAGAGGGAATTTTAGGGACCAGCCACCCAGCAACACAGCAGACACAGAATAAGAAGGAAAGATAAGGTATACAGAAACAGAGAAATGTAAAAGCCCAGAAGCAAAAGATAGACAGGGTAATTTAAGTTAAGAAAAGGCTGCAAAGCACCAAGCCAAGCTAAGGCCAAGCATTTATAAAAACGAATAAGTCTCTGTGTGTGATTTTTTTTGGGGGGGACACTGGGTGGCGGGTCCCCCAAACGAGTAGAGAGTAATAAAACCAACATCAGGAAACCCTATATCTCTCACTAAGAGCAATGAGATTGTCACAAACTGCCATTGTCCTGTCTCCTACCCACTTCCCAGCCCTAGCAAACTTCCTGTTTGGCTAGAACAGTACCACATGCCAATGTCTTGAACTCTAGATGCCAAGCTAGTAAAATTGCATGCTGGACGCAGATAAATGCATTCTCTTGATGTGCAGGGACAATGCTTTCCTTCCTGAAGATTGTGTGGATCTCCAGAAAAGAAGCCCTTAAACAGAATCTGCAAAGATATCCGGGATAAACGTGTGATAGGCTGTGGAAGGACATAGTTCTGTAAAGGCTCGAACATGAGACCCACCCAGGAGGCACTTTGAGCTAAAATTGCCTCCTTTTTGCGTGACTCTTCCTGGTTGTTTTCCTGGCGCTGTTCTAGAACAAATGTCTTCTACATCCTCTAAGGTGATGTTTGTGTGTCCATCACAGCAACGAAGCTGTCTGTCTATCCACAGTTACTCTCCTACACAGCCATATTCAAATCCTAGATCTAGGGTGCAAGTATCTGAAGTAAAGATGGGTGGTCCAAACCATTTCCTTCTGCACAGGCCTCCCCATGGGAGAATCTTATAAAGATGGTGCTGAGTGGGATCACATCTCAGAAAGTGATCCCATAATTGGAGATAAATACCTGGTGTGTTACGGAGAGACAGAAAGAGACAGAGAGAGACAGAGAGACAGAGTATTTATGTAAGAGGGGTAAGAAGGTATGGTGCATGAGCCCATGCATGTGCAGAGGCCAGGATGGCATCAGGTGTCCTGCTTACTGTCTCCACATGATTCCCTTGAGATAGGGGCTCTCACTAGAGCTAGCTGTTGACCTGTGAGTCCGAGAGAACCTCTTGTCCCCAAGCCTCACCCACTCCTCAGGAAGCCCTGCACCCACATCCATCCTCTTACATGATGCTGAGGATGCAGGCCCTGGCTCCCTTACCCACTTAGCCATTCCCAGCACCAAGGAAAATATCTTGAAGTGTGTGAATGTGACCATGAAAGAAGCGAACGCATTCACTAGGGGCAGGTGGCAGAGATAAAAAACAGAATAGTGTAGTAAAGACATTCATGACACAAGTCACATAATATATTACATATTAAATGTGAGTAGCATAATGGTGTAATTGTCTTTCAGGACATTGTTTGATGTGTGGAGGCAAAATGATAAGGAGAGATGTCAAGGCAGCTTCCCCAGGAAACTTCCTCTGGATTCCCAAGGAGCCGGTAGGATCTGATAGTATGTTAGGTGCAGAAAAACTAACTGGGAGAGGTGGCTTTGATTTTTATTATATCTCGGAGATAAGTAGTTACGGCAGCAATTCTAAGCACTAAGGAATGGGTTCATTGTCCACTTTAGGAAAGAGGCAGCCTTTGAAATACATGAAGGCCCAAGTGGCACAAGCTTGCCAGTGAGTCGGCAGGTTAATCATTAGTGTCCTCTTGAGATCTGCACAGCCCTTATGCAAGAAACAGGAATGCACAGGAAGAAACAGTGCATTCTTCACCACGGACACACCAGCGCCCAAGTGTTTCGTCACCAAATAGGCTTTGCGGTTGCTCTTAGCATACAGAGAACACTCTGCACCAAGCAAGGCCAGCCGGTCATGTCATACATCTGGGTATATGATTGGGCATGGTGGGTGGGAGATACTAAAAATGGAGGACTCCAAGTCTCCCCAAATCCTGCTGCCAGGCAATATGTTGATGGAAAGTCTCAGATGGAACTTGGTCACATGTGCCAGTGTTTATTGACAAGCCAGCAGGGAAAGCCTGCTATAAACAAAATGAAGGCCCACTCTTGGCCACCATCGTGCATGCTCTGGATAGCCATCTCTCTAGCAGCATGGAAAAGTTAAATTGAGATGAATGTTAGATTCCAAAACTGGTCAGACTTGGGGCTGTTTCAGGCTCCACTCCAAGAACATTGGTTTTCATGCCCCGTTCATGCCACAGCAAGACTATTACCTGACTGTGCCTTCAGCCAATCCCATACCTTGAGTACCAATCATTTCACCAATGAGGATTTATTTCAGACCTCTATTACACCAATTCCTAGAATGATCAAAGCTGTCCTCCCTTATTGTGGCTTCCGGTCTGTTATTGGTCATGGTGGTTTGAATGGGAACTGCCCTCCATGGTCTCTGGCATTTGAACACTTACTCCCCAGCCGATGGTTGAAGGAGGTTTAGGAAATGCATCACCGGAGTTAGTCTCAAGCCACTCCCATTTTCCTTTCTTCTTCTTCTTCTTCTTCTTCTTCTTCTTCTTCTTCTTCTTCTTCTTCTTCTTCTTCTTCTTCTTCTTTTTCTTCTTCTTCTTCTTCTTCTTCTTCTTCTTCTTGTTCATGGCTGAGATGAGAGCCCTCAGCTTCCTGCCTCTGTGACCGTGCCTTTGAGCTGCAGCCATGTTTTCCAGCCAGGGTAAACTCTTAACTCTCAGGAGCTGTAAGCCCACATACACTTCTTCTTCTTCAGAGGTTGCTTTGGTCATGGTATCTTATCTCAGCAACAGGGCAGACCCCCATTGATCAGCCAATGGCATTGCCTCCACTGGAAAGTTCCTTCCTTTAGCTCAGATCTCATCCTCAGCAGACCTAACCTGTGAACCACTCGGAGTCAACTCACCCAGCATTTCTGTATTTGAAGAATTCTCTCAGTCTCACTCCCTGACTTCATGTGGCTGCTTTTGCCCCACACTGGATGGTTAAGCCTCACTGTCAGTTTGACGGGAGCTGGAGTGACCTAGGAGACTTTCCTCTGGGTAGGTTCGTGAGGATGTTGTCAGATTGTCACTGGAGGGAGCCTTAATGTTTGTGAACTGGAGGCCTGGATTGAATGAAAGGAGATGGCGAGTTATGCTCTTCTCTCTGCGCTTCCTGACTGCGGATGCAATATGACCAGCAGCCTCCACCTTCCCTCTGCTCTGGCCATGTGTCGTGGCCGAAACATCCTAGCCTCGGGGAAGCAAAGGCAGAAAGATAATGAACTTGAAGCTAGTCTGAGACACACAGTGAGCCCAGTTCAAACAAAACAGAAAGTGTCATTTGCTTCTTAGCCCTCTGTCACCAACCTTGGAACACAGCCAGAGGACAAGATAGTTAATACGCTGTTGTCTTTCCCTTCAACAATGAAACCCCAAAAGTCACATTGAACAACACTGTGTAAAAACAGATTATTTTAAAGGTTTCGTTTCATTTATGTGTGATATATTTGTATGGAGGGCTATGCTATGTGAGTCAAGAGTGGTAACTCCTCTGAAGGTTGTGGATTTTGGAAGCTAAACCTGCCTTGCCAACAATGCCAGGCTACCAATGAGGGTGATAATATTTGGCCTGGGTCTTCATAGCATCAGGAGGTTGCTATCAAAATACTGAAGCCACAGCTGCTGATGGAAAGCAAAGATGGCACTCACTGATCTTATCTGTTTGTAGAGAATGAGTTTCATCCTGTCAAGACATCCAGCTCCTAGTCTTAACTTTAAAAATTACAGGAAAAACAACTTAATTATATGTTTCTTACTCAAGAGAAATAATGGATTTCATTTTTCCTTTGAGTGTTAGGAGCATTTATCAACCAAACTACAAAACTCAGAAGTCAAATATATAATCAAGCATCAGTTATCAACTTAACACAGCAAACTAATTTAACTTTTCATTTCCTGAAATACAAAGCCACTTAATCATACAAGTTCATTGACTTAATGTCTTTATTAAGACAGATAAATAACAAGAGCAGCGGTATTAATTACTCTTCTCTGTGCTCTGACCAAAGACCAGATGAGCAACATAAGGGAGCAAAAGTTTCTCTTGCCTAACGGTGTGAGGATACAGATAAGGCAGGCTGACGGCAGAGAGGGCCTGACAGAGACTGGTTACATTGCACCTGCAGTCGGGAAGTAGACCCTGGTGAGTGCTGCTGCACGGTAAACCATCTGTGCTTTCCCAGAGTCCATGACCCCAACACAGAGAGTGCTGCCACCTATATCACAGTTAACTAGTCAAGATACTCCTCACAGACACACCCCAAGATCTGTCTCCATGGCGATTCCGAGTCTTTTGATTGACAGGTGATATAAGTTATCATAGTAATCATTTAAAGTACCACATTTAATTTGTGCTTCAAATAAACAGTGCTACACATTAGACATTAGGACAAATCAAATAGAAGAATGTGGACTAGGGTTGTCTTAATAGTCTATAGTTACGAGTTCAGCATCAGAGAGGGAAACCATTCCTTCTATCCTCTGAGATAAATAAAGAGCCGGCTAGTGACAGGAATGCTGATTGAACTGACTAGGGGCACCCAGGCAACAAAGCCAAGAGACCTGAGTGCTCAGAACCCAGATGGGATGTGACAGAAGCCTGGTACCCTGAGGAGGAGGAGGGAGTGGCCCTGGAGGAGAGTCCGCACACTGGGAAAAGAAAGAAGTCTTAGGACACACAGGAGTTTGGACAGCATGGCAGGGCTTGGGGCCACACTCTAGTCTCTTTTCCTGAGATTCATTTAATCTTTCTGGTAGATGAACTACTAGGGCGGGCGCTCTCAAGGCTCTGTCTAAAGGCAGATAAGGGAATCCAGGAAAACCTCACCTGTATTTGCGCTTTGGACTTTCTTCAACTCGGTGAGGAGCAAACCAAAGGGACCTACTTTGGGGTGGCCTTTCCTGAGCTTTCTGACTAAATGTTTACAGCGCACAGACTCCAGAGCCAGTATAGACCTGGGCTTTATTTTTTTTTATTTTTGATTTTCGAGACAGGGTTTCTCCGTAGCTTTTTGGTTCCTGTCCTGGAACTAGTTCTTGTAGACCAGGCTGGCCTCAAACTCCCAGAGATCCACCTGCCTCTGCCTCCCGAGTGCTGGGATTAAAGGCGTGCGCCACCACCTAGACCTGGGCTTTATAACCTATTGCTTATGAGACCTATGCCTAGTACTTAATCCCGCTAATCCTCAAATTCTCCATCCGTAAGGGGAAAGGTAGTTTTGAACTGCAATGGCTTGATTGAAAATATTAGCCGTGATTATCTGTGGGGCTAGGGTTAGGCTCCTCTTTTGTTTTTCTGAAAGACTTATCCACATTTCCTATTTTCCTACAATTAACATACGCTGTATTTGTAGACTGTTACGTTTTCCCAAAAAGAATATGCTAATGCTTTATGTAAACGTGCATAAACACAGCCGATTAGCAGCTGCAAAAAAGGGCAAACAAGAGGATGGCTTGAGAAAATAGAAAAAGCCATTTCCCCTTCCTGCAAAACCCGGGTACACACACTGTGGGACACAAAGTGGAAATCTAAGTAAAAAAAAAAAAAGAATATTTTTGAGATTTCTAAAAAGGAAATGCAGACCTTAATAGACTCTTTGTCAGGACGGAGCAAACAGTGGAATGGGTGAATACAAGAGAGGAAGCACAGAGAGTCCGGGAGCTTGGTGCCAAGGCTGAGGTCTTGAGTTCAGTCTCTGGGGCAACAAGGGTTGGGGGAGAATGGATTCTACTAAGCTGTCTCCTGTTCTCTCTCTCTCTCTCTCTCTCTCTCTCTCTCTCTCTCTCTCTGTCTGTCTGTCTGTCTGTCTCTCTCCCCAAATAAATAAATAGATGACTTAATTAGTTAAAAAATAAAAACAAAGCCAAAAATGACTCTTCTTTTTTGAAACTCTAGCTTAGACTTCCATTCTTTCTCTTTCTTTCTTAGGGAGCACATGCTCATGTCTCGTGGTGCACATACGGAAATCAAAGGACAGCTTGCAGAGTCTGTTGTCTCCCACCACCACGGGATTGAACTCAGGTCTTCGGGCTTAGTGTCAGGCCTCTCTGCTCTCACCAACACCGTCATCTACATCATCATCTACATGTATTATTCTGGTTCCCTCAATTTCTCAAGTGTTTTTATAAATACACAGGAAATTATAATAACCCAAGTTAAAAATGGTGTATGAAAACAAACAGTGCCTCCCTTTCCTTTCTGGTCTTTTGAGACAGGCTCTCTGTAACCAGACTGGCTTGGAACCCATCTTGTAGATCAGGCTGGCCTCAGATACACCACAGTCCTAATATCTTAGCGTCTCCAGTTCTGGGACTACTGACATCAACCACCATCCCTAACTCAGAGAAAATCTCTTAGTCAAGACTTCCCTTTTGCTAGCATCCCCAAGGGAAGGGCAGGTTTTTTTGAAAATTTTAAGTATTTTCCACATTGAAAATTCTTTCAGAGCATCTGCATGCTACGTGCATGAGTTTAGGGTACTGTGATCTTGCAGTGATTTCTAGAAGACAGATTTGCCCTCTGCAATGCCTAATGCAGGCCTCTTCTAGTCCTCATGTGACTGGGTTAGATCACAGGTGTGAAGGTCAACACGAGTGAAGTCAGATCAGCAGTGCGTACTACGGAGACCAACTGCACTAAGTGTTAGAACTCACCCTCTAATCGTGTAGAGCATGCCTTTAGCACAACTGTGGTGTGTGTGTGTGTGTATGTGTGTGCGCGCGCGTGCTCACACAGTGATATATCTCCTGCAGTGAGGTTTCCCTTAGCCATGGTGGAGAGTTACAGGTAAGGCCCCATCTTGAAGGAGTGGGAGTGTTAGCCTGTTCTAGTTAGAGAAAGGGCTAGTTTATTTAAGTTTGTCTGTTTAATAGTTTCACTTGTTTTGCTGTTGTTTTATTTTGTTTGTGGCTTTGCTTTGTCTGCCTGTTTTCCTTCGTTCCTTCCTTCGTTCTTTCCTTCCTTCGTTCCTTCGTTCCTTCCTTCCTTCCGGCAAGTTCTTCTACCGACTGGCCTGAAACTCACCAAGAGGGCTCACGTGTACAGCCAGCAAGCTTCAGGATCCATCTCCCTTTGCCTCCTCCTCCTCGAGCTGAGATTACAAACCATATCCACCAGGCCCATCTTCATTCATGGGGTTTCTGGGATCCAGCTCAGGCTTTCTTGCTTACAAGATAAGTACTTGATCAACTGAGCTGTCTCTCCGGGCTCCTTGGGATGGTTTAACTTTTACTTGTTTTAGCACACACAGAGAAGATGGTACAGGAGAATTTGGACAAACTTAGGAAAGATTAAGAGGACAGAAAAGAGCGGGTTCACTTCCCCTTTCTCAGGAAAGGGAAGTGGCATTTGCATGCCCCCACTGAAACCTCATCAGCTCCCATCTCTAACTGTCAGGTTACATAATGCTTTTCCCCGAGTTATGAAATAGCTAGGTCCCTGAGGTCACTTGTCATTTGATTCCTAGTTACTGCATGTGTTCCCTTAGCCAACACATGCCTGACTACACACCTATTATGTGTTTGGTGTGGAAATGCAGTAGAAAGGGAAGAAAAGTATAGAGTGCCTGCCCTCAAGACATTCGAGGGAGGAATGTGATTGGGAATTACCTAATGAGAGGTCACTGTGGAATCCAGCTGTAGTAAGGGCTGTAAAAGATATCAGGCATGGCCGGGCGGTGGTGGCGCACGCCTTTAATCCCAGCACTTGGGAGGCAGAGGCAGGCGGATCTCTGTGAGTTCGAGACCAGCCTGGTCTACAAGAGCTAGTTCCAGGACAGGCTCCAAAACCACAGAGAAACCCTGTCTCGAAAAACCAAAAAAAAAAAAAAAAAAAAAAGATATCAGGCATGGTGTGCATGCACGCCTGTAACCTCGGCAGTTCGGAGGTGGAGGTAAGGATCCAGAGTTCAAAGGCAGACTTAGTTACCTAGCAAGTTGTGGCCAGTGGACTACATGAGACCCTATCACAAACAAACATATGGACAATAAAAATCACACATAAACTGAAATAAGCACTGAGGGACAGGCATATGGAGCCACAACATACATGTGCTCATACACTGCACACACATATACCACACTCATACACATACACACACACATTTTTTAAAAAGCTGGTGTAGATGCATCTGAAACCCCAGTACTGGGGATGTAGAGACACGGAGATGTCTGACTTTTGCTGGCTAGCTAGTCCAGGCAATCTTCCAACTCTAGGACATACATCATGAGGACCTGAGTTCAGGTCCCAGCACCCACATGTGTCTATAACCCTAGTTTTGTGGAATGGAGACAGGAGGATCAATGGGGTTTGCTGGACACCAGCCTAGCTTCAGGCTCACTGAGAGACATTGTCTCAAAGAAAGAAGGTGGCGAGTGACAGGGCAGGACACCTGATACCCTCTGGCCTCCATGTGTGTGCCTGTTTGCAGGCACCCACACTCACGCGTACACGTACACTACACACATACACAATGTATTCATACACATATACACACAAATTAAAATCCAAAGGCTGGGACAGATGCATCTGAACCCCCAGTGCCGGATGTCTGGGCTTGCTGGTCAGCCAGTCTATCCAATCTTCCATCTCCGACATCACAGGAGATTCATATAAGGCAAGGGGCTGGAGAGCTCCGCGATTAAGAGCATTGGTTCTTATGGAGACCCGAATTCAGGTCTCAGCTCTTACATGGTCACCTCCCGGACATAGTGGCTCACAGCCTTCGGTGATTCTAGTTCCTTAAGATCTGATGTCCTCGTAGAACCTCTTCTACAACAGGCACACACGTGGTGCACATACAGACACGAAGGCAAAATGCACACAAGTAAAATAAACCTTTAAAAATAAACCAGGTGACGTGATTGAAACAGACACCGGATATGGATCTCTGGCCTCCACGGCCCACAGATGTACACACAATGCACACGCTGAGCCCGAGAAAAGCTGGGATTGTCTCTGGAAAACCTGGTCACTCCAGGAAGAAGGGAAATTTGAGGGGTGTACTGTCTTCCCACTGAGAGCCTTTCTACCTTCAGTCAGGTATTTTTCTCCCTCAGTCGAATTATCGAAGAGCGAACCCTGGAAAGCAGGAGGCAGACCCCACCACCAAAGACACTTTTATTCCTTACAGGCAATGTCTCTAAAACATCCCCACCAGGGTCACATGGCTGAATATTTGGCTTTACTGGGCAGACCACGCCCAGGATATGGTCCTCCAATGGGAGGCTCTACCCAGGTGCTCATTAAAAATGCAGACACGCCCTGGCCCAGACCTACTGAACCAGAACCTGCATTTTAGCTGAATTCACAACCCAAAGTGATTAAAACACACATTAAAGTCTGAGACAAACCCCTGGATTTTTGCCTCACTTAAGAAAACAGCCCTTTACAACGTGATCACGCTCGCTGTACATAAAACTGAAAGCAAGCTCTGGTGAAGCAGTGCTTACCGTTATTTTATTAGGAAAAACAATGCGTTCGGGACCCTGGAGCTGCATTTCCGAACCCCCTCCTTGTTCTCAACGGAATTATGAAGGCCCTGGGAGCAATGCTTAGAATGTGTGTGTGGGGTGCTTGGTGAGGTATCAAGGAAAGTGGTGTTAGGCACTTTCTAGCTTGCTTTGCAAAACGTGCACTTAGTCACTTCTGAGTTTGAACTTGGAGCCGGAACCTGGCGGGAGGGGTTGCGTGGGAGGGCTGCGAGGGGGCAGCTGAAAGTTTACAGAGTCCTCGCAGGGGCCTTGATTAGAGGCAGGAGGAAGGCAAGGGCTGGAAGCTGGAGAGGGCTGGAGCTGGAAGGCTCTCCGGCAGCGAGAGGTCCTGCCCAGCTGTTGGCGAGGAGTTTCCTGTTTCCCTCCCGGCGCCCGGGTAGAGTTGATGAGTGAGTCACTCGCGCGCACCGACCGACGACACCCCCCGCGCGCGCACACGCTCGCTTGGGGGACGGAGCCCCAGCCTTCTGCGCAGCTCTCCTCGGCCGCCGGGGGCCTCCTCCCGGTCTCCAAGCTCCCCCCGATCGCCGGCCACATCTGGCCCGCACCTCTGCCAGGCGCGCTCAGGACGGCCCAGGCATACTGAGAGGACGAGGAGTCAAGGCACAGCCCGGGGTCCCCGAGGCTCGGTTCGCGGCGCCTCACGGGCCGGTCTATGACGAGCGACGGGGGCCACCATGGGTCGGGGGCTGCTCCGGGGCCTGTGGCCGTTGCACATCGTCCTGTGGACGCGCATCGCCAGCACCATCCCACCGCAAGTTCCCAAGTCGGGTGAGTGAGTGGCCACAGAGCGACGCTCGGGATCCACTAGGGCTCCCCGCTGCTCCTCCAACCCCCAGGGCAGCGATTGACAGTCGGCCGCGGGTCCCGGCGAGAGGGCGGAAACGGGAAGTTTGTAGCGGCCCGAGTCGTCCAGGCCCGCGGGGATCCGGGGAAGATTTCTCGCAAAGGAGGACAGTTCAGTTGTGGGAGACTTGGGGACGCTTCTGACCCCTTTGTGCGCGCACGAAAGGCTAGGGCGGCCGCGAAGGGCCTGCACCCGGGGAAAGGGAAGTTTGAGAAGTTGGGGCTTGGAGGAGTCAAGGCAGGGGATTGGCAGCCCAGCTGTTGCACACCTGGGCCGAGTACTGCCCTAAACACCCTGATTGAACCAGACTCTCAGTCCTCAATTCTACCACCTCTGAAAGGATTCTGGGCCTCAACTCACTGGAAACAAGTTCGAGAAAAGAACTGATCTCTAAGGGCTGTCATCTATCCCGCTGGCCTGCAGGGATGGGGACTTAATGGCTGAGAATAATTCACTGCGTGCCTACTAAGCGCTGGGTTCCAGGGTGGTGCCTGGAGTCAAATATCTCAGTAGTTGCCGCTCAGTGGAAACACCTAACCTAGGAAGCCCACCAGGTCTCGCCACCAGGTCCAGTGGCAGGGCCTGCATTTAAGGTAGAAAACCAGGAACCAGGACTCCTTCCTAAGGACTTGCCTGGGAAGTGCAGAGTCTCAGATATTTTAGCTCAAAAGTTAGAATTGTGGTAGCTATTTGTGGTCGGGGCCACTATTTGGGTAAGTCATGTGACTCTGGGCCTCAGTTTTCCTCCTTTGTACATCTCCGTGGTTCAGTTTGTTTAAGTTTGACACTCTTTTCATCTTTGGCTTTCCACTCCCTGCTCTGGTGTTTTCAGTGACTAGGAGATGACCAGGGTCGCTTTGGGTGAACTTGCCTTTGGGTGGGGGACTTCTCTGCAAATGTCAGAGTCAGTGAGGCGATTTTAAGTGTTAAAGATGGTGTTGAAAGCAGCAGAGGAGCTTTTCAAAAGGAACAAGCCTCACAAAGCAAAGCAGCAAAAATCCTAACAGGGTTTTAGTTCTGTAGTTTCTTAAACGCTGCTTTGGTTTTTCCGGTCTCTATTAAGCGGCAGCTCCAGAAAGTTAAATCCTCTCTGTTGTTACCTTGATTGGAGACTTGGTTCCATGGCTAAGAACATTGCTGTGCAAGCTTGAGGATCTGGGTTCAAATCCCCTGCATCCAAATACAAAGTTGGGTGTGGCTCCTTGCCAACTCCGTGGTAGTGGGAGAGGACTGGAGGCCCTTTGGAAACGGATGGATGCCAATCTGGGTGTAGACTGGGTGAGAGACCCTGGCTTAAGGGAATCCTGTGGAGGGTGATAAAGAACACCTGATATTCTCCTCTGCCCCCACCCACACATGCACATAGATCCTCCCCCCCCAACACACACAAAAACATAATTTTTTTAAAATATTAAAAGAAAGCCCGCTGGATTTAGCTGATGACCATCAGACATGTCACCCTTCTTATTCTGTGTACATAAAACATTTGCTTTAGACAGGGAAGGAACAAAACTCAGGAGGCCCCAATTTAAGTCTTGTTTACAAGATTAAGATTTGTGATTTTGGAATTTCAGGCTCTGCAGCGCATGAGTCATTTATACACACAGTTTTAAACAATTAGCTGACGGGCCTGGTGGGTCTTTTTAATTTGGGCTTTAAATAGTTTTATGAAACGAGACTTTTCACATTTCTATGGAGTTGCGATTCCAGAATGTTTGGACAATTTGTTTGGAGTTGTACTCATGTGGTCGACGTTTTCAAAGATGGTTTAAAGATGGAAGACAGCTCCCAGGAAAGTGTGTGGAATCCCACTTGCCTTTTCATTTTCCATAGATGGAAAGGGTGTCGGATTTCTCTGACATAAGTGGTAAATTGTGAGAACCGCTTTCAAGGTAACTTAATGCAAGATAAGATGTGAAGACACCAGAGATAGACTTACAAAGTCCTAGAAGTCCTTAAAAAATGAGTAAAACCCATCTTATATTTACAGCCTGCCGGATGAGCAAATACACACACACACACACACACACACATAACCTTTTTTCTCGTGGTTATCTGGGGGTGCTATCCATGAGTGTTGGAATAGACTGGGCACACACTCGGATGCTCATGGCTGTGGAGACCAGAGGTTGGCATCAGGTGTCTTTTTCAATGTCTCCACGCCATTTATGGAGGCAGGTTTCTTTGATGGTGCAGAACCTTTAGCTGAACCCAGAGTGTCCTGTGCTGGTTTGTCCTGCTAACTGGCTTGCCTTGGGGAACTCCTGTCTCTGCCTGCAGGTGACCATCCTCCTGGCTATTTACGTAAGTGCCTGGCAGGGATCTGAATTAAGGTCCCACACTTGCAGGACAAGTGCTTTTTGAGCTGAGCCACGAAATATACTTAGATAAATTTTAATTTAAAAAAATTATTTAGTGTGTGTATGTTGTTATGTATGTGTGTGTGCATGTGCGTAAGTGTGCATTATGTGCATGTGTGTGCATGTGTGTGTGTGCTTGTGTGTGTGCGTGTGTGATTGCTCTTGTGTTGAAGAAGTCAGAAAACAACTTCGAGAGTGAGTTCTCTCCCTCTGTTTTATGAGACCGAAGAACTCAGATTTCGGAGCTTGGCTGCAAGCACTTTTACCTGCTGAGCCCTGCTGCAGGCCTCAAAAAATTAAAATGTTTGTTTTTGATGTATTACAGTCACACTTGTAAATGCTCAAAAATCAGAAATGACTTTTAGAGAAAAAGATACCCTGGAAACGTCAGTCCTCAAAAACTATGGTTTTTATTTTTAAGGTGCCTACAGAAGGGTTCTCACAGAGAACTAAACCTTGGTCCTAGTGTCCTGGGGGTCACTGGTCCCTACAGACTCTTTAAGGACTAAGTCACCTTATCCAGGTGAGGAACTAGAAATCTTCTAGCTCTGGAGTTTAATCTTTGGGCCTACTTCTTCTCAACCCTCCCGTAAGATGCCTTTTCACCCACAGGGCACTTCCTTTAATGACATCTTATTTTTAACAAGTGGCTTTAATTTGGTGCCTCTGTTTTGACTTAGCGCCTCACATCGAGGACTCCTTATTAAAGGCCCACCCACTGGAGCTCCTCCGTGACATCCGTGTCTGCTTCGTCCTTCTTCTGCCATCAATATGCCTCCTTTACAGTTTTCTTTACATTTATGAATTTTTATTTTAAAATTTGGTTTAATTTATTTCAATGTGTGTGTGTGTTTGTGTGTGTGTCTGAGGTAGCCGTGGGTATAGACATGAGAGTGTACTGAGTGTAGGTGCCCATGGAGGCCAGAAAGTGTATTGGATCCCCTGGAGCTAGCTGGAGATGCGGATGGTTGTGACTCTTTCCATGTAGATGTTTGGGAACGGGTTTCGGGTCCTCTGCAACAGCCCTTAACAGCTGAACACGCGCTCCAGCCCCTGGGGATGGCTCTATTTCCTTAACATTAATGCACCTTATTACTACTATCTTCCAAAGTGCCTTCTGCGTCTTCCTTCTCCACAGTATTTATTAAATATCTCCTTCTAGGGCATCAGTTCTCAACCTGTGGGCTGCGACCGACCCTTTCACAGGGGTTGCTGCCCAAGACCATTGGAAAACACACGTTATGACTCATAACAGTAGCGAAATTAGAGTTATGAAGCAGCAGGGAAATAATTTTATGGTCGAGGGTCATCACAGCACAAGGAACTGCACTAAAGGGTCGCACCATTAAGAAGGTGGAGAATCACCGCTCTAGAGGGACGTTAAGACCCAGGGGACACTCCCCCAGATGAGCGGCACAGATCCATTCTTACTTCGTTTCTTTGAGTTCACCCTGCATCACGTCACAGACAGACAGAGGACACATCAGGGGCTTAGAACATGGTCACGTCCTGTTTGACTTTCCAGTCCCTGTAACCTAAATCCCTCATGTCTTCTTGAATGCCCCTGGACGGTGTGCACATTAGATATTACCTTCTCGGTGCCTCTGTGTGTGTTTCTCGTCGCTGTGTTCTTACTTCACCGCCTCTGTCTGATTATAGGCCAGGCCCAGAAGACCCACAATCTTTGCTCTTTCCTGTTACACAAGCTGCGCCAAGTGTGTTCTGCCTGTCTTTCTATCGGATGGGCTGGAGGTAGAGTGAGGGCTGCACACTGCAGATCAGGTGGTCTTGGGTTCCAGTCCTGCCTCCCCCTTACTGACCACATACCCTGGGAGTGCTTGGCCCTCACTGGGAAACTGGGATGGCAGACTTGAGGTAGGGTCGAGTGACATAATGCTTTCCAGTGCTTGGCCCCATGTTCACGTCCCACAAACGACTCTGCTCGTTATTAACTCTTGAGTCACACCTGGAAAAGGCCTCATCGACCCTGTTCAATCTGACTTTGCACCTTCCAGGGCCTAGACCTTCCCAGGCCTCAATTTAGGCGGCTGTTCCTCTGTTCACTCTCTACTGCCTCTCTCTGGAACTCCTATCCTCCCACTTTTTCTCATCTTTGAAGACCAACTTGGGCCTCCTAAGGGAACCTGCTTTGGATTGCCAGGAGGGCCACCCCCATTGTGCCTTGCATCTCCTCAAAGGCAAGCAAGGTCCGTCACTCAGCGACCAGTCCTCAGGGCTGCCCCAGGCTGACAGAGCCGCTTTCAGGAAGGGTTGAGCTGAGCGTCCCTTCACCCTGCTGGGGAAAGTGTGACTAGGAAAGTCTTTACTACCCAGGCAGTCGTGGGTGTTGAGTTTGGTCTTGAATGGTTACAGTATCTGATCAGTGAGGCTTTGGTTTGACTTTGCAGCACCTGCGCTTGAACCCAGAACTTTGTGTATCCTCCATCCCTCTCCTGACTTGATATTTTGTAGCGGGGTCTCACAGAGTCGCCCTAGTCAGCCTTAAGTCCCCTGGGGCAAAGCAGCCCTTCAGCCTGCATTGCTTTTGCCTCAGCCCTTAGGAACTAGGCCCCCAGGCTTGGGCCTCTAGGCTCAGCTTGGCTATTTCTATGCTATGTAATTGGTTCCTATGTTCTGACCAAAGATTGAAAAAGATGTTTTGACTTTTGACATATTCTTAAGCTGGTACAGAGGCTAAACTATGACACTTTAGAAAAGTTTTCACCTATAAAATTATCCCATGAATGCAAGATTTTCTCTTTTTTGCTTTCTCAGAGATTGTAGAATGGAGACAGAATTGCAAAATAAAATGCTGAATCTAAATGTAGATTTTGAGGTGTTATTTGTTTGTTTTTAAGACAAGGTTAAACTCTGTGGCCTAGGTTGGCCTGAAATTTGCTGTAGCCTAGGCTGGCCTCACACTCGTAGCAATTCCCCTGTCTTAGCTGCTCACATACTGCTATCGCAAGCATGAGCCCATCTTGAATTGAATTTACATTTCCTTGTCCACCCCGGCTTCGTGTTTTGAAGTCTAAGCACTGTGTCTAAGGGAAGTATTTCCTCCAACACCAGCTGTCTACCATAGAGCATCCTGGGGATTATTTAGGTCAGATACAAACCACCAAGGCATTTCAAAATAGGCTGCACAGAACTTTACTTCCTGGCCCCGGCTCTGCATACTCAGTCAAGTGCTACTTACAAGTTTACCGCTAACACCCGGCTAGGTCCCCTGCTCCAGCTCTTATGGATCATTGGATGGTTGAAGTTGTGGTTTTGGGAACCAGCCCAGGAGATGAGCAGTAGCAACACAGTGTGCACAGGCTGCTGTGTCCTTCTTCCTCCCTCCCACAGGTGTTTGCGGCCTCCGACAGGGGCAGAGGGCAATAGATTGCTCTGTTTGCGTGTGGGGTGTGCTGAGGGGTTTGGACAGCTACACAGACTCTTGGGCTCCCCTTGAAGAGCAATTAGTAAGATGGGTGACATTGTTTATTTAATTTAATCATAGGAAGAGACCAGAAGATAATTCTTACAATTCTCTATTTTGTAAATAGATAGAAGCTTCTTTTTTTTTTTTTTTTTTTTTTTTTTTTTGGTTTTTCGAGACAGGGTTTCTCTGTGGTTTTGGAGCCTGTCCTGGAACTAGCTCTTGTAGACCAGGCTGGTCTCGAACTCACAGAGGTCCGCCTGCCTCTGCCTCCCAAGTGCTGGGATTAAAGGCGTGCGCCACCACCGCCCGGCTAGATAGAAGCTTCTTATATTCACTTAACGTGTTGGGGGCGGGGAGGAGGGTTAGGATGTGTAAGTGGGTCTTGATAGAGAAGCTGGAAGGGTCAAAGAGGTGTCATATTTGAGAGTGGGGGAACCTTCCCATCTCAGGTGTCCTCAGCATGTCAGCCCTGATTGGTTCCCATGCTTTTGTGATCTGCCATCTTCTTATTTCATTTTGTACTTCTCCTTAGACATTCACTGCACATGCTGCTGTGTGGTCAAAGGGCATTTTTCATGGAAATGTGTGCTGTGCCCCTTGATGACCTTTGAACCACAGAAGGTCAAAGCAGGAAGAGTATCCTACACTTGGATACTTTGCAGTTCCCAGCCTGACAATGGCGTCATGGGAACTAGGGGGACCTGGGTTTTGATATGCATAGCAATTCAGCTGCTCGTGTTCCACAAAGTTTATTATAAAGTTTAAGTTATGACCATGTAGGACCATGACCCAGGCACAGGGCTCAAACAACCGCTGGGGATCAAATGTAGAATAGAGTTGACCTGACTTCATGAAGATGGACGAATTTCCTTTGGAGGTCCAGCTCATGGAAAGCCTGTAGCCAGGTTAAGATTCTCTTTTACACTGCAGCTTGATGGATTGTGACTTCTTCTAACCTGGGTCCTCCTTGTCCCCCTTCTCCTCCTTCTCCTGAGTCAGGGTCTCTTGAATCCCAGACTCTCCTCAAACTCACTGTGTAGCTGAGGTTGACCTTGAACCACTGATCATCCTGTCTCTAACCACTGAGACTACAATCATGCAGTACTACTCCTGATTTATGTCATCTTGGGTTCGAACCAGGGCTTTATGACTCTGAGCAAGCACTCTACCCAGTGAGCATCCAGATAACTGCCCACCAGAGAGCAACAACTCTCTGGACTGCAGTTGACTCAGTTAACCTCTGGCCTCCAGCCTAGGGGCTTACAGGGGACCTGGCATCTGTGTGTGCTGTTCCAGCTTACAGGAGCTGGAACTGTAAGCCATCAGAAGGAATTAGCTGCCAGGCAAGAACTTGTGATGGGCGAGATACTGTCTGGGAAAGGTCAGGCATGCAGGCGCTCCCTCTCTTTATCTGATGGAATATTTTCTTTCAAATACTTTCAGCATTGCAACTAAAATATGAGCCTGGTATATGAGCAAAAGGAACCCATGTCCTCAGGCTGTGCCCATGGGGAGGGATACTCTTTAGATTTCTGATCTTCGCTCTGCTCCCTTTGTGATCATGTTTAGGTATTTGGATTGCCACACTTCTCCTCCCCCCCCTCCGCCCCCCTCCCAACATCTCCAACCTGCAAGGATGCTTGGGTCATTTGCAAAGACCTCCCTGGCCTCTGGTTGGACACTTTATACTTTAGAGGGGATAAAGAATGGAGGGACGGGGTGGGGAGGGTAAGGAAGAGGAGGGAGAAAACTCATTAGAAGATGTAATTTTTTTCTCGGTGTCTTGCATTTAAATTTTATTTTTATTTATGTGCACATTTGTATGCTAGTATGCACATGTGCATTGGGTACCTGCGGAGGCCAGAAGAGGATGTCAGATGCCCTGGAGCTGGAATTACAGTTGGTTGTAAGCTACTTGCTCTGGGTGCTGGAAGCTGTGCTTGGGTCCTTTATAGGAGCAGCCCATATTGAGCCATGTCTTCATCTCCTTTTGATGGAGCGGCCATGGAGAGGTAGACAAGACGTCAACCAGGGCTCCCATTTCCGAAGCAGGTCTTTGAGCAAGGCAGGATTTCTAAAGCTCACCCAGCCCTCTCAACACTGGGGAGTCATATTTGTCCATCAAGGCACAAGGGTATGATTCATTTGGGTCAGCCGTGCATCGGTTTGGTTTGTGACTTTATCCATTTTGGTCCATGTCCTTCTAATCTTGAGCCTTCCAGTGTCTGGGTGGGCTTGGCATGGACCACGTTCCTCTGCAGAAGAATTGGACAAGAATTACATCTGCTCACTGCATCTTGTTTTCCCAGAGCAGAGAACATGCCCATTAATGAAAGCTAGGAGCCTGGCCACCTTCGAGAGTGAGGAAAACTTGGGTTGGCACGGTAGCCATGCTGTTGTAGGAACGAGGGCTCAGTCAGCCAGGCTTGCTCTGTTACAGCAGCTTCCAGAATTCACGGTGCCTTGGTTTCATCTCCTCCCCAGACTGAGGTGATTAGCACAGGGAGAATGCATTTTTTTCTGGTGTTTTGAATATTTCATTTGAGAAAACCATTGCTTCCCAAGCATTCTTTAAAAGTGGGGATCCTAAGACAGTTTAGAGAAGTAAAAGCCTGGCCTCTGCTCCAAGCCACAGGACTGGGAAAAGCATGCAGTTTGTAGAACTTCATGTCTGGCTGAACACGCACATCTGAAGAACAATAAACGGTGGTCTGTATTATCAACGGATGTTACAATAACTCTTCATCTAATAAAGATCTAAACTGTCCTAAAAAGATGGATTTAATTTGAGGGGGATCCCTTACTGGTGCCTGCAGATTACTGTCTTCACCCCCATGTTCTATAACCTTCTTCGTTCTGTGCACCTGGTAATAGAGGGATCTGGAATGTTTGTGGGCACAGTTCCTAACAGTAGTGGGAGTTCTCTGACATCCTCCTATGGCGTGGAACATGCTGTGATCTCCCTGTATGTTAGGGAATACAAAAGACACCTCTCAGGTGAGTTTTTCAATTACATTGTCTTATTTAGGTTTCCATTGCTGTAAAAACGCTGTGGTCATAAGCGATGTGCGAAGGATAGGGTCTATTTGGCTTATACAGTTTATCACTGAGGGAGGGCGGGGCAGGAACTCAAGGCTCCTAAGAACCTGGAGGCAGGAGCTGATGCAGAAGCCATGGAGTGGGAAGCTGCTTACTGGCTTGCTCCCCATGACTTGCTCAGCCTGCTTTCTTATAGATCCCAGGACCACCAGTCCAGGAGTGGCACCACCTACAGTGAGCTGGACCCTCCCAAGTCAGTCAAACCTCAATCAAGAAAATGCCCTGCTGACTGCCCCAGGGTCTTTTGGTGGAGGAATTTTCTCAAGTGAGGCCAACTCATTCCAAACGACTTTTGCTTGTGTTTTGTTGATGTAAAAACTAGCTAGCCAGCACATATAGTGAGTCTTTCAGATGATTTGGTTTGGGGATCTGAACCCACAGTTCTTATGGAGTACTGATTCTAGATTGTCTCAGTAGACATCAACAGTTCTCCACCTGTGAGAAGGCTCTACGAGTTAAGAGAAATAATGATGTATTCAGTATGTTTCTCCTGCATCAGCATTTAAAACATAGTATCCTTTTTCATTTCCTCAGTGAGGTAAAATAAGGCCTGATCCATGTACCATGTATGTCATGCCTGATCCATGTACCACGTATGCCATGCCTGACAGATGGCCTCAAGACAAACCTGCACACTGCACTGCAAGTGGTGAGCTCTCAACAGACTCATGGAGGAATTTAGGTAACTTTGGTGAGACAGGTGCTATATTGAGAAGGACTGTGGAAGTTCAAGGCTGTAGTGTGCAGTTGACGATACATGAGGTAAATCCAGGAGGATTTGCCATAAAAAACATTTTAAAGTTAAATTCAAATCGCCTCCCTGGGAGACGCCCAGCTCCTGGACTGGCCCTGTGGCTAACAAGTATCATCAATGCAAACAGTAATTAGGAAACCTCACAAGGGTTTTGTTTTCCTGCTGGATGTTTTCCTAAGTCTGGAGACAAACCAAAATATTTATATGGAATTACCTGTAATGAAGTATGAAATAGAAAGAAAGTTTTGTAAATTATTAAGGAGTAAATCGTCGAGAGGTTGGAAACATGACTCCGAGACTGTTCTTCCAGAGGACCTGAGCTCAATTCCTAGCACACACTTTGGACAGCTAGCAAGTAATTCCAGTGCCAGGGAAATCTGACGTCCTCTTTTGGCCCCCACAGGTTCCTCATTCACATGAGCATACCCACACAGACACAAATGCACACACACAAACAAAAGTACAATTAATTTGGAAAACATAATGAATGATAAATTCTGATTTGGGTCTTAGAGGAAGGGTGGAGGATTGTTTTTTCTTACAATAGAAGATATTACAAGATCATTGGGTAAGATGGTCAAAAAGCAGGCACGAAACGTGGGGAAGATTTTGAGAAGTTTGCCAAGCCACTAGTGGCCAAAAAGATTTGATGTTTTTATACATATAAGGGTTTCTGTTTGTGGCACTTGTACTTTGTATGATACCATGCTAATAGTTCTAAAAGAATATTCACTCACACAGCCAGATTTCTATTCTTAATTAAGTGTTAGTGTCTCAACAGAGTGTCTCTAAAACACATAAACATCACCATCCTCAAGTCTTGAAGCTATGCCTAATGGTATTGTTCACTCCCTGGCTTAGAGATGTATTTAAGAATACATCTTTAAGAATGTCTCCCCTGTCCTTTCCCCTGCTGCGAACAGACTTGAGTCTGCACTGTGGCGTCACCAAACAAAACCCTCCGCCTCAACCCCCACCCCCAGCACAGCTAAAACCCTTCATCACTTGCCCCCCTTCTAGTCCTGTGCCAAGGAGAAACCACATTGGGAATGTGTAATTACCACAAGACCTTGATCTTAACTTAAAGAACTGACCCTTATTTTCTGAGACAGCAGGTAGGGACTGAGGCACCAGGCACAACAAGGTATCCAGACGAATCTGCTAAGTGTTGGCTTCAATGAGGCTTGTTTTTAATTACTTGTGATGAGAATTGGACTGGCAGAGATTTTCTCCTTTTTTCTTGTCTTTCCCTTTCTTTTCGGGTGCGTGCATGTATGTGTGCATGTGCACAGGGTATGGGCAACAGGTGCCACGCCTACCACAGTGCACATGTGGGGGTCAGAAGAAAGTCTAGGTCTCCTCACAGCTATGTTATAGAGAGGTCTCTCCTGCCTTTGCTGCTGCACCACAGAGGCTCCTGGAACTCCAGCCCCAGGTTTGCTAGGCAAGTGCTTTTTATCTCCTGGTCCATCTCCCTTGCCCAGACAGTTTTTTGAGAAAGGATCTCTCATCGACTTGGAAATTGCCAATTTGACTGAGGTTCAGGAAGCCTCTATACCTCGCCAGTACTGAGATTACAATCTTTACTATGCCTGGCTTTTTATAAAAGTTCATTTTTCTTATTTTTAGTTGTGTGTAGGTGTTTGGGTGTGTGTGAGAGAGTGTGGGAGCCCACAAAGGTCAGAAGCATCAGGTCCCCATGGAGCTTGTGTTATAAGCAATGGGCACCTGCCCAACAATGGCACCGAGAATCAGGCCCAGGTCCTCCCCAAGAATGGTGCACACACTTAATTGCTGAAGCATCTCTCCATCCCCCATGTCTGTCTCTTTTGTATTGTTTCTGGGGATCCAAACTCAGGTTTGTGTGCCTTATCCATGGAGCTACGTGAAACATGTAATTCTTTATGCTAATAGAGAAATTTACCAAGTTTGACTTTGAAAACTTTTATTAAATCCTGAACTAATCCAAACAGGAAACTACGAAAACCCTTACAGGTCAGACCCACCATTTCCCTGGAGTTTTTAATTCACTATTATTGTCATTTAAAAATGTATTGCTGTTGTTAAGAATTCCCTGCTGCAGGTGTGTGAGTGACAGACTGCAGAAATAGTAGGTTTGCTTCAACTGGAACTCATATCTGACTCAAGACAACCTTAGTTGGTTTGGTGGTAATGCCATTTCTCTTTGGTCTATTACAGTGTTTGCTTCTGATCTTCCCTTGAGTGGGTAAAATGTTCAAGAAGGCTTTTCTCGTGGTAGAGAAATCAAGAAGGGCTTTGCTTTATCCTGAAGAAGAAGACCCAAGGAGTATTTATATGCCTTGGATAGGAAAGGAAATGTGCGTGGGTATAATTAGTGTTCTGTTGCCCTTCAGAGATTGGCCCATCACTTCCCTTAAAATACTCTTAGAGAAGACAGACATAGCCATGGCCTGGCAGCTTCTAGACTGCTGTTTTAGGCAGGGAGGAGCTGCCGAGACCTATAATTGCATTTCTGTTTAGTTCGCAGCCCCTTGTTAGGCATAGGGTATGGGTATTTTGGTGTGTGTGAGAGAGAGGGGAGGGGTGAGAGAATCTGTGTGTAGGTGCACGATGTATGTGAAGGTGGGGGCAGCCTTGCCTTTCATTCTCCAGGGACCATCATCTTGTGTTTTTGAGACAGGGTCTCTCACTATCCTGATTGGCCAGTGAGTTCCAGGCATCTACCAGTCCCTACCTCCCCAGCGTTGGATTATAAATGTGTGCCATCTAATGGCTTCTGAGGATAGAGAGGGTCAGTTTTTTAGGGGTGTGGCTCATGGTAGTTCAGCTACATGCCAGTGGATGGCCCCACACCCAAATGTCAATGGACAACACACATTGGCGTTAATGGGTTATGAAAATAATTTTGTTAAAAACAGAACATGAAGTTGGGGGGTAAGGAAGAGGGGTAGATGTGGGAGAAGTTAAAGAGAAGAGTTGGGGTCAATGTGATCAAAAAATACTTGCTTCTGTATGGTACTCAATCCTACGGCAGCATTTAAACCCTGGCTACTTTCTTCTTCTAGAATTCTCAGTTCCTGTTAGTGATTAATGCCCCTAAGTAATACTGTAACAATAAACAGTTCTCAGGGTTAAGTTGCTCACCTTCCCAATCGCTTTCTTACTTTTTTTTTTATTTTATTTTAAACCTTTTCCATCTGAACTGTATTTGGCATGAAGAAAAAAAAAAAGAATAAAACATTTCCACTGCCTTCTGTGTCTCATGCTGATTGCTGTTGCGTTGAACCTCAGCATCTTCCTCAGACTGGCTTGCATCCTGGACCCCTTTAGTGAGATGTTTGTCTGCTGCAGAAACCTGGCTGTGTGAAATGCAGGGCCACCTGGTTTCAGCTTTACTCCCCAGCTAAGCTACTGCAGCACCCCTTTCTGTCGTCAAAGACTCTGCTCATGGTCTTCCCCTTGGTCACCCTGTCTCTAATCAGTCGTCAGTTGAATCTCTCTTGGCCCAGCATTGTGTGGGTTCTCTTCCTGAGTCCTCGGTGACCACATGACTTTCCCTCCTCTGTGCGGCTGATGCATATGGCAGCCAGAGCTTTGCAGATGCACTTTGTGAGGATAGGCATGGATCAAACCAGGTCTCTCTCATCTCCCATTCTGCTATTGCATACTTCATGCCTTGGGTCCTACTAAATTCATTAACTAATTAATTATTTTTCGGTGTGTGTTTATGGTATCTATGAGGATATGCATTTGTGTGTATATTCATGGTATGTGTGAGGGTACGTGTGCGGAGTGGGGGATGTGCCTGTGGTATGTGTGAGGGTACGTGTGTGTGTGTGTGTGTGTGCCTGAGCATACTAGAGAACAACTGGACAACTTGGATTGTCAATTCTTAGATGCTATCAACTATTTTTTAGATAATTAAAACTTTATTGTAAAGAACTTTCATATATAAAACATTACTCAGTGCGATTAGCCAGACCCAAAATTTATAGATCTCAATGGACTTGAGTAGATCACTTATTTGATGGGCCTGGATCTTGCCAAGTACACTAGCCTGCCTGGCCGGAGTCTTACATATGTGCCTGGGTTATCTATGGAAGTCACTAATGGTTGTGAGCCACCATGCAAGTACTAGAAATCCAACCCAGATCCTGTGCAGGAGCAACAAACACTCTTAACCATTGAGTCATTGCTCCAGCACCAAGGCTACATCTTTAACTCCTGTGAGCTCATTTAAATTCCCATCTTTCTCTTGCTCGCTGCCTCTCTTGCAAGCTCGTTCATATGGTCACTTGGCCACCTATCGTGTGTGCCTTCTCACATTGGAATTAGACTGAAAACTCCCCAAGGGAGTGGCCGTTATTGTCTTCCTCTCCCATCTCCTTAGCAATGTTCTCAGTACACATGTTTATGTGCATGTTGTGTTCCTTGCCGCTCTCAGTTCCCGGCTTTTAAAGGCAAAGGAACAGGCTTGTGAGCCTAGAATACTTGCCTTCTTGCTATTAAACGTTACTGCCAGAACTTTGCTACCCATAGCTACAGGCATGCTTCATAAAATACTGGACTTGTAGGAAGTCTTACATGATCCACTCTGTTGCTGTCTACAGTGCAGATTTGCTCAACCTCCAGTTTTTCATTCTGTGCATCTGGGGGTGGCGCACTAGGGGGGGTTACAAGGCCTATTGTTCTTTCGTACGTTGCCTTTGTCTTTGATGTGCTCATTCTTTTATCCATCACTTCGGACAGTGTGATTCTTGAAGCTCGCAGAACTCAGAAAGCCAATAGCCATATTTCTTAGTACAAGTACTGGCCCCTGCTACCTGCCTTCGTATGAATTATATGTTGTCTTCTGCCACACCAGGATTGTTGGAGAAGGGATGAAAGACTGTGGAGGAAGAGGAGAGAGTTGGGTGACTTCTTCCTGCTTGAGAATAGTCTGAGTGTCCTTGTCACGAAGGTGACCCTTTCTGTGAAAGCCCTGTTAGAATAAATGACACATTCATAACCATTGACTATGAGGCCTTGTTGTATGGATGCTCAACAGAAGCAGGCTGGGGGGCCATTCTGGAAAGCCTGTACCCCTTTCCTCCACCATGGTGTTCTCGGCTCCATGAGACAGTGCCAGTGCATATGTAGCCTGGGCACCGTGTGTTTCTTGCTCTGCCTGCAGGCAGATCACCACCCAATTCATACACTGGGTCATCCCTGTGATGCCCTCTCTGTGAGAAAAGTATGAAGTAGCCACTGATATCAAAATATCCCTTGGGCTTTGTGCGAGGTAGATTTTCTCACCATTGTGACAACAATACCAGGCAGAAGCAACTTGAAAGTAAATAGATTCTTTGTTTTGGGTCCATTGTAATCAGGAAGGCCTGATGCAGAGGTCATGGCCACTCTGGCAAGGAGCCTCTAGAAGGACTTGTTCACATCTGAACAAAAGGACAAGGGAGCAGACAGCTCAAGCTAGAGCCAGAGGCAGCTCCTGCTTGCAAGGCTCAGCCCATGTGACTTACTCTGCTGGGATGGGTATGGTCTGGAAGAGTTCACAACCTCCCCAGACAGTGCCACCATCTGGAGATGCAGTATTCAGACATAAGCCTGTGGGGACATTCCACATTCAGGCCAGTCAGCAGGCGTGCACTGGCTGCCTGAGCATTTACCCACTCTGTAGCATCAGAAGAATGAAAGACAAGTTAATAACCTTAGCCTGATAGTCCGACACTTTTCAGAAATGGTTGACAGATGAGACTCTTAATTTGACACACCATTGGTTAGCTTTTAAAACTGCCAAAAACGTTCATCTTCCAAGATTTTAATGATGGTGTTGGCGAGAGTGTTGTGGCCATCATATGATCACTTACACCGTTCAGGACATTATTGGGCATTATCACAAACTCAGAGTGTCACCTCTCACCCACTTACTAATGAGATATCTGGAGAGTCTCCAGGGCACAGAAGCATACCCAGTTTCTTTGTAATAGTGATTAATTGTGCTATTTGACAATTCCATAAGGCATACAGCACATTCTACTTCCTCTCCCTGTCCTCTCTTATCTCTCTCTCACTACGCCACCCTTCCCCTATCCCACCAGCACGTGACTGACTTGGCTTTGTGACCCGTTTAGATAAGCAGGGCCACCCATGTGACAGTTGAGTTGATGGCATCCAGTTTCTTAACAGTTCACCGTTATCTTCTTGAATCAGAGCCATAGCTTCAGCTCCCAGGACCCGAGTCCATTGGATTTATCTCTGTCAGTGTGTAGAAACAACGCCCCCTCCACCTCTTCTTTTTCTCTTGGTGTACATGTGTATGTGTTGCATGTGTGTGTGTGTGTGTATGTGTAGTTGTATGTGTGTGTGGAATGTGTTTATGCATGTGTGTGTGTGTGTGTGTGTGGAGTGTGTATGTGAGTGTGTGTGTGTGTGATGTTTAGAGGTTAATCCTGAGTGTCTCTTTCTATATTATTATTATTATTATTATTACTGACAGAGTAGCTCTCTGAATTTGGAGCTCATCAATTAATTAGGTTAGACGTGCTGGTCAACAAGCCCTAGGGATCCTTATGTCTCTACCCTCCCAGAGACAGAATTTTAAGGAATCACCACCATGCCCAGCCTTTTCATTTGACTGCTGTGAACTTGAACTCAGGTCCTCTTGCTTACATACAGACACTTTACCGACTGGGTCATCTTCCCCTGCAACTCCTTGTACATAAAGAACAACTGGTCTAGGTATCCAGTGTCTATGTAAGTCAGGCTTTGCCAATCAAAACAGCCCTGTTCTTCTCCAAATATTTCTTCAGGTGTTCATCTTTTAAAAGTTCTGGGAAGGGAGATGAGAAACAATAAGCAACCTCTGATAGAAGGCTAGTTGATTCTGACTGGTGCTGCCTTTGCAGGCAGCCCTGGGAAGCTTGGGGGAGTGTCATTGGCAGTATGGCTTCCAGTAAATCTTCACTATGATGTCACCAGGGTGTCGATTATTTGGTTCTTGTGCTCTCTGAATGGCAGGGTCCTAGAGTCAGAAGGAAATGGGGAGATTAGAGGGTCCAGATGACATTCACTGGTTCCAAGCAGAGCGCAGGCTGCATTGCGGGAGGTCGGTGTGCACTCCGTGTGCACTCCATTGGGGTACCAGGGACACAGCAGGGCTAGTCTAGTAAATGCCACCGCTCTGTTGGTTATGCTTCTCATTGCTGCAGTGCCTGAGACAGGAGCAACTCAAGGAAGGGAGGCTTGTTTTGACTCACAGTTTGGGTTTACGCTCGATTATGATGTTGGAAGCATGGAGCGGGAGCCTGAGGGAGCTGGTCTCACTGCGCCCACGGTCAGGAAGCAGAGAGAGGTGCCCGCTGGTGTTTGCTTGCCTCCCCCTTTTCATTTGGTTGAAGGACCCAGCCTGTGAGATGGGGCCTTTCACATTTAGGGTGGGTCTCCTCTCCTCAGTTAAATCTCTCTGGACACACCCTTGTAGGCACACTGAGTTGTGTTTCCCTGACAACTCTAAATGTAACCAAGTTGACTGTCAAGATGGGTCATCTCATTGCCTGTGCTCCTCTTTGTTCTGTATAATCTAGGGGCACGTCAAATGTCTTTCACTGTTTGAATAGATAGAAATGAATATTAAAACAAATATTTAAAGTGAGCATTAAAATGAAATGATGAATATTAAAAACATGACCATTGTGAGGCCTGGGAATACAGCTCATAATGGAACGCCTGCCTTCTGGGAGGCCTGAACCTCAATTCCCAGTACCACACATGCAAAGGTTGCTAAAGTGGCTCTTTCCCCACCTCTCTCGTAGCGGGAAACTAGTGCCCAGAAAGCAGGGCAGAAACTCAGCTTGAATTTCTTTATTCTCAGTGAAATGGGCAAAGAACAGCAGTTAGGCTTGGGATTGCAGTCTCATGGGTCTGAAGACAAACTATTGCCCATGCCTGGCTGTTATGTTCTGTACTTAATCTTTAATAGGAATACAACACTTCGTTAACTGAAAACTGTGTTCGCTTGCTTGCCATTTCCAATCTCGAAACTGCCCTCTGAGGGGGTATAATTCTCCGTCCCATTTTACAGATGTGGAAATGGAGGCCCAGAAAGATGCACCCATCCACCTAAGCTGTAATAGGACCATCCATCCACTGAAACGCTGTAACGTATTGCAAATTTGTCTTTTCGTCTTTCTATCCTTTGTACTTAACTTTATTCTTTCACTGCTTACTTTCTACATAAGTCTGCAATAGAAATCTGTGGTCCTGGAGCTGGAGAGCTGGCTCAGCAGGCTAGGAGCACACGCTGCTCTTGCAGAGGACCTGAGTTCTCAGCACCCACATTAGGGCAGCTCACAATCGTGTATAATTCCAGCTCAAGAGGATCAAGCACCCTCTAGATCTGGCCTCCTCGGGCACTGCACTGATGTGCACAAACAATTCACAGTCACACACAAGGATGTCTCTACCCCTATTATATTTTCACATACTACTAGCTAAACTGTGGATGAGGTTGAGGGTGGGGACTAATACCAGAAGCCTAGTCCTCGCTTTGAACGTTAGAATGATGGAGAATTTCTTCTTTTAGGTTACACTTCTTTGAAGTCTTTTGCCCCTGTATCCCCATCTAGTGGAGTTCAGACTGTACAATGTGTCTTTTCTCTCTCTCTCTTTTGCTTGTGGGGGCAGCCTCTCTTCTGGGCACCACTGTGGTCTTGTTAATCCCACTGGTTGAGAATAATACCAATACCACGATTTAAAGCCATATTTGAAGCAAACTTTATGTAAATACTGGCCTGGTGGATGGACGCTGGCCAAGTCCATGCACAGCTTACCAGGCAAATGGCTCCAAGTCACAGTTTGCAGGGGCGTATTTCCCATGAGGTCCTATCAGGGGCAAGCCTACATCCTGATGTATTTCTTGCCTGTGAACCTCCCACTCACATGTGATCAAGCACTTCTGGTGCAGATGGATCATATAAACTTGTTTAGGGGAGTGAAAACACATGGCTTTTTATGTCCTATAGAGAGTAACCTCCAGCATTTCAGGAACTGTCTGTCCTTGGGCAAGGGGCTTGCAGCTCAGAGGCATTTTTGTCTCCTGGATCTCTAAGGCACAGTAATTAAAACTTAAAATGTACTTAGGCTCTCACAGTCTGTCCTCTTGAGGCTGTATCACCATTCCCAGGAGACACATGTTGCCATTTATAAAATGCTGGGTAATGATGGGACAATTCTAGAATCCCAGCACTTGAGATGCAGAGAGAAGGAGGGTCAAGAGTTCAAGTTCAAATATCTGGTCAGCCTCAGTTACAGGAGCCCTGTCTCAAAATACCAAAATAAATAAATAGACAAATAAATGAAAACATATAACAGATAGCTAGTTGCTACCGTTCTGTGGCTCCCCCGCCCCGCTTCCCGGAGCTTCAGGTGCCCAACACATCAGTGAACACAAGCATCTCTCTGTAAGAAGAGCAGGTCCTTACCCTGTCGATCTAGAAGGCAATTGTTATTTTATCTACCCTTCCCATATAGCTGCTTAATTGTGAATCTTCACAAATAAAGACATGGAGAAGAATAAAGGTGTTTCAGAGGCTGAGCAGGAGTAGGAGAGACACCCAGGGTGCCATCAGATTGCTTGGATAGAAAACAAGATTGAGTTTGAGGGTTAGCACAGCCCCTGTACAGCTACAGCATTTCCAAAGGACATAGGATAAAGAATGACCCGAAGGGCTGAGGCTATGGCTCACTGGTTAAGAGCACTGGCTGCTCTCAAGGACCTGAATTCAGTTCCCAGCACCAAGTCCAATGGCTAACAACCACCAGTAACTAGAGCTCTGGGCGGGGGGTGGGGGGGTCCCATGGTCTCTTCTGGCTTTCCTGGTGCTTGCACACACACACACACACACACACACACCACACACACATTCATAATAATAACAAATAATAAAATGAATTCCTTTTCAAAGAAGAATGACCTTGGCTAGCAGACAGTGTACGTGACCTGCGTGACCTGTGAGGTGACCAAGCTAATAGGCAGTCCCAATTTTCCACAGATTGCTTTGCAGAAGTGTTACTCTGAAAAAGGAGAAGTTGAGTCATGATATTTTATTTAATTTTCGTCAAAGCATGAATTAAGCGAGCTCTGGGGACAGTGGCTTCATTCTCTCCTATGCCACCAGTCCTCTGCAGGGCGAGGTTCCTGCGGTTTGAGTGAGCTGGAGGGGCCTCGTGATCCTCCTTCCTGCTGCAGGTTTTCCATTAGGGTCGGGCTTCCTGAAGTAATGACTGGATTAATGGATTTATGGTAGAATTGGCAACGTTTTCCTCAAATTCTTAGGGATTTCACTGTTACGTTTTATGTACTTCCTTCTTTAAAAAGATTGCATATTTTTAAGTCTTCCAGAATAATCCTTTTCACATAATCCTTAAAAATGACACGTACATACTGATTCTTGTATTAAGGAAGGAGTCACTGCAATAACAACAACGCTAAATTTGAGCATTTCAGAAATGGCCCTTCTTCAGATTGGGATAGAGGTAGTGCACAAAGGCTAGGGAAGGGAATTCCATTGCAGGGAGAGAGTGGCTTAGGATGCATCATGTTGGCGTTGTAACCGCGTGCTTTTTTTTTTTTTTTTTTTTTGGTTTTTCGAGACAGGGTTTCTTTGTGGTTTTGGAGCCTGTCCTGGAACTAGCTCTTGTAGACCAGGCTGGCCTCGAACTCACAGAGATCCGCCTGTCTCTGCCTCCCGAGTGCTGGGATTAAAGGCGTGCGCCACCACCGCCCGGCTCGCGTGCTTTTTTCTGAATGACAAATTTATACACCGCTGTCAGCTCTGAACTGAGGAGCCGTTTTCTATTGACTAATTAGGAAGCTGGTAGAGTCCATGACCATCATGATGGGGAGCAGGGCAACAGGCAGGCAGGTATGATTCTGGAGCAGTGACTGAGCGCTTACATCCTGAGAAAACAACCACCAGGCAGAGAGAAAGGGGAGTAGGCCTCATTCAGCCCCTAACACACCTCCTCCAACAAGGCCACACCTCTTAATCTGTCCTAAACAGTTTGGCCCTTTTTCATTCAAACTACTACAAGGTTCCAAGAAATTTAAGCCAGCCTTGAACTCTCCACTCTCCAAGTAGGCAAGAATGACCTTGAACAACTGTTTCTCCTTCCTCCACCTCCTGGCTGCTGGGATTACAGATTTACCCTGTCAGGACTAGTTTATGGGAAACTGGGGATCAAACTCAAAGCTTTGTATGTGGAAGGCAAGTACTCTACCAGCTGGACCACATCCCCAGACCTCGAGACACTTTCTAATTTTTAAAATTATTTGTATTTAATTTATTTATTTATGTGTATGGCTGGTATTTGTGTGTACACATGCATGCGTAGGGCAGAAGACAAACGAACTTTTGGATGTTAGTTTTATTCTTTTCTTTTGTCATGAGGATCCTTCCTGGTGCTTGAACTCAGGTCATCAGGCTTAGAGACAACGCCCTTGACCCACTGAGTCATCTCACCAACCTAAGACACATTTTAGAAGTTCATTTCTCTTGGGTGGGAAGGGACTCATAGGGATGAACATCTGTTGAGAAGCTAGAGGCAGCTGCTGACTGCAGGGTTGAGGGGATGGGGGGGATGAAGTTGCTTTCTTCACTGGTGAGACCCATGCTAGGTTGCTGAGGCTACAGTGCAGAGTCCATATGTGTTCAGACAACACTAACTGTCTCTATCCATCCACCCATCTGTCTTTCCGTCTGTCTATCTACCTACCTACCTACCTACCTACCTACCTACCTACCTACCTATCTGGAACTAGGACATAAGGTGGAAAGGAGACGGGAAAGGACCTAAGAAGAGTTGGAAAGTGAGAGGTGGGTTTGATCAAAACAAGATACATTCATGAAAAGAAAAAAAAAATAAGCAAGCAAACAAACAAACAAGCATAACAACAACAAAAACTAAAGAGAGAAATTCAGCTTCATCAGGAAATTCTCCACTCCAATTTTTCAAATGAATCTCCTCATGTCCTGCTGGGAGGACTGGCTAAGGAAGTTCCACCCTTTCCAAAGATCAGAACTGGCAGAATTCCTTCTGAAGAATATGCCCAGAGTGATCTTTGAAGAAGAATGTTCACAGTGAAAATGAACGGCCCTGGGCACATGTGTTTATCCTCCCTGCCTCATCCCCAAACAGGATCAGAGGTTGAGTCATAGGAAGATGTTTTGGGTTGGGCCTGACCACACCTGCAAACAACTCTGGAGGTGCTGTATCCTGGCGGAGTGCTGTGCTCCAGACACTTAGAGAAGCGCTTGTGGGCACTGCTCACGGTCCAGCCCCGATGCACTTCCGTCTATTAAATTCACCACTCTGTAGAGACTGCAGCTCTCTCCCCCTCCCACATGTATTCTTAAATGTTACTGGCTTTAGTTCATCTTTTTCATTGTATGTGTATGAGCGTTGTGTCTACATGCATGTATGTGTACCATGTGCATGCCTGGAGCTCAAGGAGATCAGAACAGGGTGTTGGATCCCACGGATCTGGGGTTACAGATGATTTTTGCTGGGACTAGAACTTGGGTTCACTGCAGGAACAGCTAATGTGTGTGTGTGTACATTTGGATATACACGTGTGTGTGGGGGGGTGTGCCTGCACATGCATGTTCATTCCATTGCAGGCTGAAGAACAACTTCCAGGGTCTTCCTTAGAAATGCCTTCTACTTTCTTTGTGACACAGGCCCTTTCACTGGCCTGGTGCTTGACAAGTATGGTAGACTGGCTAAGGAGCAAACCCCAGGACCCTTCTTTTTCCAGCTCTCCAGCCCTGGGAATGTAAGCCCACACCTCCATGTCGATCATCTTTTCATAGGTTCTAAAGGTCGAACTCAGTCCCTGAGCTTGCACAGCAAGAATGTAACCAAGTGAGCAATTCCCTCAGCCCAGCCCCAAGATTTTGTCCTTTGCTGAACTGTGTTTCATTTCCAAGCCTGGCTGTACATCCAAATCATCTGAGAAGTTTTAAAGTAATCCCGCTGCCTGAGTCAACCCGTACGTTCTGGCTCACTGGCCTGAGCAAGGCCTTGGCTTCATCTCAATCTCAAAAAAAAAAATCCCTAGATGCTTCTGATGTGGAAGCCAGGATAAAAAACACCGATTCAGCCAAACCCAGTGAGAGTACAAATAAGTAGGTGCCCAGGAATGGCAAGATATTTAGGCAGTACCCATAGTAGAGGAACGCCATTTCCTGGGTGCAGCCGCTCCCATTCATTGACACTGTAGCAAAGACAAACAAGAAGACATCACAGCACAGCTGTGCAAGAATAAAGGTTCTTTTATTTTGGAGACATCCATAGAATGGTGACTTCCTCGGAGATGGGGTGTAGCTCAGTTGTCTAACATGTGTGAAGCCCTGGGTTGCTTCCCTAGTGAGGCTCCAATGGGGTGGGAAAGCAAACGTTTGTAACCTCAGCTTTCTGGAGGGTGAGGATTCCAGGATCAGAAAGTGATCTTAGCTGTAGAGTGAAGGGGAGGCCACGATTTCCTGCTCTTGATGCCTACCTGGGAGATCTGGGGGAGGCAGAATCAGAGTAGAGTCTTGCACTGACCCTGGGCCTGCTGGTTCCATTAGGCGAAGCCAGCTGGCCTACCAGCCCCCAAGAGTCTCCTGTCTTTGCCTCCCAGTGCTGGAATCACAGGCACGGAATGCTGTGCTTATTTAAGTTGGTGGGTGCTGGGGATCGAACTCAGGATCACCATGGCTGCATGACGAGGGCTTTACTGACTGAGCCATTTCTCCCGCCCATTAAACATCCTTTGAAAATGACATGCAACCATTGGCTATTGGGATCTTTTCACATCTCACTCTCCTTAGATCTAAGGGGGCATGACAGGGACAGATTAAATTCTTTGTTTCCCTCTCTCCCTGTGCTCTGTAATAATAGACAGCTTCTGTCTGGTCATCTAAGGCGGACAGTAAAGTGGTTGAATATATATTCTAACTCTCCTGCTTTGTCGGAGAAATGAATGTCAGCCAGGCTGCTTTTATAATGTAGGATCTTAGCTGTCATCTGTGAAGGGCCCTAAAAACAGTATTGTCAGACAAGGGAGATGGCTTAGTGACTCAATGAGTAAGCGTGCTTGCTTGTAGGCTTAAAGACTTGAGTTCAAATCTCTAGCTCACTGTCAAAAGGCTGGGTGGTGGTGACTACATGTGTTTGTAATCCCAGGGCTGTAAAAAAGCAGAGAGTGGAGGATCACTGGGGCTTGTTAGTATGCAACACACATACACACACACATACACACACACACATCACATATACATACACTACACACACACACACTCATACAGCACACACACAAACACACATATATACCACATAGACACACACATACAAACACATATATGCATATATATACACATCATAACATACACACATGCATATATATATACCAGCTCACACACATGCATACATACATACACATACAAACACACCCATAATACAAACACACATAAACCACAATACACACACATACACATATAGACCACACATACATGCACACACAGAGATATTCATGTACAACCACACATGCATTACACATACACATGCACATATACCATACATATGCGCACACGCGTGCACACACACACACCTTTATAGAAGGCTATAAGAATAGTATTGGTGGGCTGGAGAGATTGCTCAGGGGCTCACATACTTGTATAAGCATGAGGACCTGAGTTCAGATTCCCTAGCACCCACATAAAAACCAATCATGGTAGCTTGTGTCTGCCATTCCAGTAGTCTTTGCTGAGGTGGAAAGAAGGAAAGACCAGAGAATTCCCTGCAGCTTTTCCTTAAGGTGGAAGGCTAAGGCCGACATCCGAAGTTGCCCCCTGACCTCCACGTGCTTATTTCTGCACACACACACACACACACACACACGCACGCACGCACGCGCGCGCGCACACACACACACACACTCACAGAGGTTAAAAACATGGTATTGTTATGTGGGAGTAGAGTGTGTATCCAGTCTCAGCCTCTATGTATAGGGCAGTGGGGATAACGGGATTGTAAGCAGCTCAGACGAATCTTGGACAAAAAAGCAAAAGATTGGAACAGTTGTGGGGTTTAGAAGGCACACAGGGAAGGCTACGGGAGGGGTGGAGTAGAAGACAGCATGATAGCCTGTTTGTATGAGAAAACCATAATAAAACGCACAGCTTTGTATATCAACTTTAAAAACCTCTCCTGGAGACACAGGAAAGGAGAGAAAAGGCAATGGAGGGAAGGTTGAGAAGTCTCAGGGTGAGGAATGCCTGCTTTTAACTGGGCCTGACTTATATCAATGCATCCAGCAGAGAACTGGCTTCCCTGGGGCCTTGGGGATTCCCCCTGTGAGTTGGTCACCTCTCTTCTTCTGTCCTGGGAGCTCAGCAGTCTTTGGCAGACTATGGCTGAAACTCTCCCAAAAGCCTTCCATTTTAAAAAAGCCAATATTTTTTCTGAAATATTAATTTCCTCGCTCTAGGCTGCTGTGGGCTTTGACTGGAAGCTTAATCTCCATGCCTCGGTTCTGCATTATGTTTCTGTCATTGAAATGGGGCTTAAGGAGAATTACTTGATACCTTGGCAAGCCTCCCTATTTTAAACAGTCTTTTATCTTGCGGCCAGGGATTTGCATTTGGAGAGGCTAGGCCAGCTGATTCCAGCCCTGGCAGGTTGCGACTTGTTGCAACTCTTGTTCTGCCCATTTCTCTTGCTATTAGAACCTTCTGGCCATGCCACTCAGGGCTTATGGGTTTAGCAAGGAGTGCTAGTCCCTGTCGTTAATTGTCTTCTGCTTTTGCTCCACCAGGGACACCAAGGCCAGAGTCAGCAAACCACCTAATAGAAGCCACATTCCCCCGGGGGCAGAATTCCATCCCACTGCCTGCTCTTTTCTTGAGGTCTTTGTTTATTATTGGGGGTTTTGTTGTTGCTGTGTTTTCATTTGCTTGCTTGTTTGTTTTGAGACAGGGCAGAACTCAAACCCAGGAACCATTAAACCACTCCCTGGCTCCCTTTTTGAAACGGTGCCACAGTGGGCCAGGTCCACTGGCTGTTAGCGCCAGGAATCTACCTGGATCTCCTCACTAGCACACAGATGACCATCAAATACTAGGCTTCTTCTTATTTTTTTACATAGATTGTGGGGATTGAACTTTGGTCCACATTCATACGAAGCAAACCCTTGACCCAGTGAGCTGTCTCTCCAGGCCCTGGGAGGTCTTTTCCTGATGAAAATCTCTCTGTTGTTCATGTGACATGTGGCTAGCGTGACACAGAACTGAGTATGTAATTTTATTTACCCATTTTTTTTAATTAATGGTGGCCTTGAACCCAGGGCTTCAAGTGTGAGCGATAATAGCTATCACTAAGCTACTGCCCAGCCTGATGTTACTTATCTTAATTTTAAGGGTAGTTTGATGGTAGCTACCTTGCAGCTTGGGATCCTGCCCTTGACCTCAAGACCTCAGAAAGGTACTTCTTGCCAGAGGCCATTCTGGGGGCCTCTCTGCAGCCTGGCTCCAGGACCTGACCACTTCATGGCCAGCTCCTGAGGGAAAGCCGTTCTCCTTGACTTCTACCCCAATGTCCTCTCCGCTGCTAATTCTGACTGCTGAAACCTTCAGCTGCTTGTCTTTTACAAATTATTCACACCCTTGTATCTGGATTTAACACGCCCCTCCCACCTCTATTGTCTCCTTTCCCCTGTGAACACATCCCAATTCCTTGAACAACAACTATAAATATGATTTAATTTTTTAGAGATTAGATGGATTTGGCAGAAGATGACTTTTTTTTTTTTCTTGAAACCTAAAGATAGGATATAGGAAGGGGGTGTCACTGGACTTGAGAGAACGATCAACAAGTGTGTACCAAGAGCCAGCCAGGGCGGCAAGGCCAATGTTGAAGATGCCCAGAGCAGCCAGGAACTAAAGCAAGTCTGTTGAAGTTGAAGACCGGACTCAAGTCATAAATCAGAGGCAAATTTAAGGAAAGGGTGAGAAGCTGGTGATGGGTGTTTGCTATTTAGAAGGATTTATCAGAAATAGCCTGGGGTCATGCCTCATCTTGTAAGTGCTCAAGCTTGGGAACCAGGGTTCTGCTTCCCCACACACAAAACTGGGCGTGGTCATAGGAGCCTGTAACCCCAGCCCTGGGGAGGCAGATGCAGGAAGATTCTTGGGGCTTACTGGCCCGAGAGTCTAGCTAAGTCAGTGAGTTTCAGGATATGAGAGATTAGGTGGGGGGTGATAGAGGAAGGCCCCAGATGCTGATGCCCAGCCTGCATGTGCACACATGAAAATTTACGGACACACATACAACACATGCACAAGACTTTAAAGAAGGAAAGAGCAGCCTGTTGGTAAGGTTCTATTTGAGCAGAGGCTGGGATCAAGGCACAAAGAGGAAGGGCTGTGGAAGTGAGAACACTGCAGTGGGGTACCCCAAAGCTGTGCTTGTCACTGCCATGGCTTCCTTCCTATAGTCACTTTTTTTTTTTTTTTTGCATTTATTTGTGCGTGCTTTTCCAGTGAGCTTCACAAGGGTTGAGAACTAGTTGGCCTGACTGGTCTGGAAGAGAACCTGACTAGGTTAAGGCTGGTAGGACCCGTCCTACCCAGATACATTCATTCATTCCTTAGTCACTTCCAGCCCTGAAGTCCGCTCTCTCTCCAGCGGGAAGACGGTTTCTGAGCAAGTTATTTGAATGAGGGTCCAGGTGAAAAGGTCAAAGTTAAGTTAATGGTAGAGCTTCCGTAAAAAGATCTTCCTCAGGGGTCTGAAGCAGATTGGGGTGATAACTCAGTTCAAGGATAAAGTGTTTGACAGGCAATCCTGAGGTCCTGAGTTCAGTCCTCAGAACCCATGCTAAAAACAAACAACAATGAGAAACTGGTTGTGACAAGATCCTGGCACCAAGGCAGAAACAGGCGAATTTCTGGGGCCCACCGTGCAGCCAGCCTAGCTAAATAGGTGAGCTTCCGGCCAGTGAGAAACCCTGTCTCAAATAAGCAAGGGGGGAGGGGTGTTATCTGAGGAGCAACCCCCAGGATTGTCATCTGTCCTTCACACAGACGGGTACACACGTGACCACGCGGTTACGAGCACGCAGGTGCCTGCACAAAGGTGTCTGTACTTAATTAATGATCCAGCCTCAGCTCCTTTGCCATCACAGCACAAAAGGCTAAAAACACCAACTTAGCAACTTCAGTGGGGATTGTTATCGTTTTGGTTTGGTTTGGTTTGTGGTGACTGGGGGTGGGGTAGCTGTTGGAGGGCAACCTCCTGCAAGTTTCAGTTGCTTCCCTGGGGAGACCTGTGTGCCCTGTGTTACAAATCACATTCCTGTCAGAACAGTGAGCAACGCCCAGCCCAGGGAAGGCAGCCACCAATGGCTCACTTTCTCATCCCCGCCCTCTGTGAGAAAACCAGCAAAATAGCCCAATTTCAGGGCAGATTCTCAGATTTCATTTCAAATTTCCTGCCCTTTGTTGTCTTTTCTTGAAGTCTGAACCATGCTGGAGCCTTGATTCTTTTTCTTCTGACTTCGTCTGCTTGGAAACCACACAGGGGAAGGCTCCAAGGGGCCTGGTGCTATCTCAGAAGCCGAAGTGGATCTGAACTCACAGTCGGCCTTCTGAAGCCAGCCTGTCAAGCAGAGTTTGTCGGCTAGAAATGACCATTGTTTTAATACCTCGTCAGAGCCACACAGAGGATTGTTGTGGCTTTCATTTCCTGAGAGAGGGCTGTATCTCTGGCCTTCAAATTGCACTGAGAGGAGGGAGATCAGCTTGACTAAGTGGTATACAAGAACGGATTCACATTCAGTTTTGACTTTCAATTCCATTGATATTTGTTGGACGGGCTGGGGATGTAGCTCAGTGGGGAGAAGGCGTACTTAGCACACATGATGCTCTGAGAGTCTTCTCCAGAACTCCAGCGAAGTGGATGAAGTAGAGCACTGGCCAGGGACTCCAGCACTCTGGAGGTGAAGGATTAGAAGTTCAAGGTCTTCAAAGGCCAGCCTGGACTACCTGAGACCCTGTGTCAAACAAAACAAAGCAAAGCAAAACAGCCAGGAAGATGGGATGGGTATGATGGCTCAGGGAGCAAAGGTGCTTGGTGCCTAGCCTGCTCCTGGAGTCGGTCTGCGTGAGGGAAGAAGAAAACCCCGTTCTTACAAGTTGCATAGCACTATGGCACATGTACACAAACAGTAAATCAATATTAGAAACAATCTAGAATGTAATATATATATTGAGCCCATATAGATGGTAGAGCCAGGGCTGGAGTAATCGTCACTTCCCTGCAGTGAACAGACACTTCCAACTGGTTGTCTGAGCCAACTGGAGCAATAACTAAACCACACCCCTCCTCTGGGAAACACGACAGCAGACATCAGTGATTGATGGTGTACTAGCTGTTTATATGCAATCGCCCTGGGCTTCATCATCACCTATCACTCAAGCCGAGGCCAGAAGGCATCAAGTAGACGCTGATACTAAGGCTTAGTGTGTTTGAGATTCTTACAGGAAATGACTTGCTCTGAAATGGAGCTTCCTCCACGGCCCTGAAAAAAAAATGAAGGAAATGCCTACAGCCTCCTTTGTCACTTGGCAGAATTTCCCTTCCTCTGAACTCGTGATAGCCAAATGACACTCTGTGTTTAGTCCCCGGAGCCTGCTCAGTTGCAGTGATTCGGGTTTGTGTGTGAGCCGTGGGTGGGGACAGAGAAGTTGTAGAGAGGGAGTCTCATGCAACAAACAAAAAGAACACAACGTACAGTGACTCACTTGAGCTCCATGGCTCCCTTCTCTTTGTCTATGCACATCCATGAGTTAGTGTGTGCTTATGTGTGCTCTACTGTGTGGGGGAGAGAGGACAGCCTTGGGAGTTGCCTCTCTTACACCACACGGGCCTCAGCAAGCGAACTCTACTTGTCAGGCTGGTAGCAAGTGCTTTTATCTGTGGTACCATCTTGCCCGGTTCACTTTGTTTGGTGAGTCCCAGCTTACTGCTTCAGTAGGCTGGCTGGCCTGTAAGCCATGGGGGTCTGCAGTCTCCACTTTCCCAGCATTGGGATTACAATCATGATTACAAGCGTGCACCACCACACTCGCCTTTTTTATGTGGGTTTTAGCAGTCAAACTCGGGTCCTTATATTTGCATGGCAACAGTTTACCCACTGAGTTGTCTTCCCAGCCCAAACCCCCTTTTCCTTATAGGCTAATGCATAGCGTCCTCTTCTGTGGGGCTGAGGCCAAAACACTTAGATTTCCTAACTCTTGGAAGTTGAACTGAGAATGCTTTCCAAAACGAACTAGACCTCCAAGATTATCGTAGATGACTGAACTGTTTGGTTCATGAAAAGACAGAGTTGAGTGGCTAGTTGCCCGGGCACCCGAAGCCTGGTTCGGAGCCTTTTCTACTTTAGCCTGCTTGTGTTCCCAGCTTGCTGAACTCGTCTTCGGAGCAAATCAGAAGGCAGTATTATTCAATTAGCCTTCATGCACGGAACTTGCTTGAGGAGAGAGTAAAGAATTGCTTTCTGTCTATCTGGCTGAGTGGAGCACCTCTCACCTGGATACCTGAGGATGTGCTATGTAATGTTGCCCACGTTCCTTTCCAATTCTCTGACTGGCTACGAATCGAAGTGTGTCTTTAAGAAAACTGAACACATATAATTTCACCTCAGTATTTGAGAGTCACAGTTTTAAGGTGCATTATCACCTTGTCGTGTTTGTATATCAACTCTCTGATTAGCATGTTACCAGGTGGATCAGTTCTCACCTGATAAGTGTGCAAGCAGCCAGTAGAGGGCCTCTCACTGGATCGTGGCTCTTACGTTGTTGGTTCCTGCCGGTAATGAACAATCTTAACAAACAAACAAACACATCTAGGAATTGTACGCAGGGCCTAGTGCGTGTAAAGTAGCTGTCACACACAGCGTGTGCACAGCTCAGAGCAGTTGCTTTGGTTCTAGAAGGGTTGTTTAAACATCCTTGAAAATACTTATTATTAGAAGACAGAGGTTGCCCCTTATAGAAGAGATTAGACATGCCTTGTATTTTAGCTAGAACTTTCCCTATGCTGCCAAACTCCTAGCATGTAGCAGCCCCTAGACAGGTGGAACTACAGGATTAGTTTCCTAAATTATGACTTTATATTTGGTCTAAAACCTTCATTAATCTGCTAACCTCGGAGACCCCTCCCCCTAACCTCAGAGACCCCTCCCCTAACCTCAGAGACCTCTCCCCTCTAACCTCAGAGACTCCTCCCTTCTAAACTCAGCCACTCCTCCCCTAGAGCTCAGAGCACCCTCTTCTCCAAGCCCAGACACTCTTTCTACCCTGCTACCGTCTATAATAGCAAGGTTCTCTAGGCTGTTGCTAGGTCTCTTGTCTCAGCTCCTCCTGTGGTGATGGCCAGCATCCCTGAAGGAGATTCATCTGGAATCCACCCTGGCACAGCTCTCTGTTGCACCTGGGAAAAGTATAATTTGTGATTCTGTTTTCCTTGTTAAATGTTTTGAAGTACAGCAGCAATAGTGCATAGCGATGCCATTCTTGTCTGTCACTCAGACTTCCAGAAACATTTGTCAGGGTCCTAAATCTGCTGCCTCCCATTAACACACAGGGACAGATTGACCACAGTCTTCATTATCTTGTCGCTGTTTTCTAACATTAGTTTTTTGATTTATTTATTTTTACATGTATGAGTATTTTGCATGTAAGGGTAGCATGTGCGTGCTTGTGCCTGTGGAGGTCAGAGAAGGTCAGAAAAGAGCATCAGATCCTCTGGAACTGGAGTTACAAATGATTCTGAACCACCTTGTAGATGCTAGGAATCACTCCTGGGTCCTCTTCAAGAACAGCAAGTGATCTTAATTGCGGAGTCATCTCTCCAGCCCCCTCTTGCCATTTTTTCCTATAATTTTCCTCATGGAGGGACTATTGTATGGAGTATTACTTATCCAAAGAGAGGGCTGAGCATTTTCACACATTCTTCTTGTGTGTTCTCCATTCTAACCCTGCAAGGTACCTTGCCATTACTCAGAAAATAGAGGTTGCAAGAGATTGAATGGATGTTGTCCATGGCCGTACAGGAAGTCCAAGGCTGAGCCTAAAATCCCCCTTGGGCTTAGTTAACTGTGAACTTGACACAGACAAGAGCCATCTGAGATGAAAGCCTGCTTGAGTAACTGCCTAGATCAGGTTGGTCTGTGGGCATGCTCCTTGCAGATGGTCTTGCTATTAATCGATGCTGGAGGCCCCAGGCCACTGAGGATGACATAATCCCTAGGCAGGTGGTCCTGGACTGTGGGAAGAAGCAAGATAAGCATGAGTCTGTGTGAAATAGCACGCAGCCTCTTCATTGGTTTCTGATGTGAGTAAGTTCTCCAGTTGGATCAATGCTGTGTAGAATAGCAAACTGGCCTGCCTGCACACTCCTGCTTGGAGTTTTATCCCTGACTTCCCGCAGCGAAGGACTGTGACCTGGAAGTATAAGATGAAATAAACTCTTTGCTTCCCAAGTTGCTTTTAGTCAATGTTTGATCCCAGCAATCTAAAGGAAGCTAGAGCGGTTCTCAAATCGTTGTCCTCAGAGTGCTGGGCTTCATTCACTGTGCCGTCGACTGTAATCATCTTCTAAAGAAAGTGAGGTGATGACCAAAGACCAGTCTAAAAAGAATCCCACTGTAAGGCTTGGGATTTAGTCTGGTAGAGAAGAGTGCTGTGGGCAAGCAGGAGGACATGAGTCCAAATCCCAGACACCTATGTAACAAGCTGCACTACTAAGGGACATTTTGTTTTTTTATTCTCTCTCTCTCTCTCTTTCTCTCTCTCTCTCTCTCTCTCTCTCTCTCTCTCTCTCTCTCTCTCTCTCTCTCTCTCTGTATGTGTGTGTGTGTACATGTCAGAGGTCAGCACTGAATGTCATACCTTGGAAACCATCCCCCTTTGGAGTTGTTTTAAATGTTTAATATTTTCTCCCATTATGGTGTCCTGATTTGGGAACAGGTAACCCAACAAGATGAGAGAAGAGAGAGAGAGAGAGAGAGAGAGAGAGAGAGAGAGAGAGAGAGAGAGAGAGAGAGAGGAAAAGGGGAAGGATGGAGAGGAGGAAGACAGAAGAGGGAGAGAGAAAAAGACAGTTCTGCTCAACCCCAGAGATAATCTAAATCCCTTCATTTACCAAACCGGGAGAAAGCCAGGAAACTGTACTAGGGAGGTTTTGGAGTTGCTTGGTTTGCTAAACGAAAAAGGAAGGAAATGAATTTCAGTTCAGTTATTTGATGTTTGGGACTTAAAAGAAAATGATCACTTTTCCATTCATCTAGTTTCTTTTATTCTATATATGGCTTCTTTAAAATGTCCTGTCGAATATATTTTTCAGAAATCTTCAGGGACAGCTGTTTTTACCCCCTCAGATTAGTCCTTTTGAAATACTTGCTTGGTGAATATAAATTTGTGTTTATGTGCTTTTCTTGAAAGAGCTGTAGTGACTACTAAACTTTGGAGCTATTAATGAAAGTTGCTGAAACCCTTCGGGCCAAATTCTCCCGGGAAAAGCGGTCGCATAAGCTTGGGTGCACACGAAGAAGTGACTGTCCCTCCACCCCAGCCCCTTTACAATAGCCTTCATCTTAGTGACTTTGAGCTGGAGCCACAGGAAGGTGGTGTACAAGTGGCTTATTTATCCTCCTTTACCTTGGACATTTTAAATGAGGCATAGAGTTTATACAAATCTTTTCACAGACAAATAATGAATTTTCCTCTTTAGATGGGTAAGATCTGGGCTTCCGCTTCTGTTATTCCGCTTCTGCTGGGGCTTATTCCTCTCCTCTTAGTCTTCTTGTATTCCGTAACTCTGATTTTGCCCAAAGTCAATCTTATGAACAGTGGCCAACCCTAACGTATCATGTGACCTCCAGGTGAGAGACTCAGCCAGCTGGCGAATTTGCCCAGTGATTGGGCGAGGCAAGGATGCTCCAAAAGAACTTGCCCTGTCTCTGGGTGAAGTTACTAGGTCTCCCCATTGATCAAACTCTCAGAAAGCTTGAGGATACCCAACATGTGAGAGAAGAGCAGCCTCCTGCGGCAGAGAGGGAGAAAGTGGGGGTGGAGAGAACATCCCCAAGGCAGCAGAAACTGTCCAGCCCAGTTGTCCACTCCATACCCCTCTCTGCATCTCACTTCTTTCCTGAGTGTGGTAGCTTGGGCGGTGCCACTTACAAAGACAGAGCTGTCTCCTGCTTTAGGTCCACTCTGTTGTATGGCTTGGGTGGGCCTTGTAGATGCTGCTGCAGGGAAGCCAGCAGGGAAGGGAACACGTGCCTCCAAGTGAAAGTGCCAGGTGAGAGGCGATTTGCCTTTGCTGTTTTCATAGATACTGTCGACTTTCCTGAAGGAGCACAGACCTGCACCCATTCTGTGAGCGCGTTTCTGCCCCACACCTTGGCCAGCTCACTGTGGGATCTGACTTGCTCATCTTTTCTTTCTTCATCTCTATTTCCCTCTTCTTATTTATTCTTTTTTCTTTGTCTTCCTTCCTTCCTTCCTTTTCACCTTTTTTCTCCCTTCAATGTCCCCCTCCAATTTTCCTTTCCCCTCCCATCTTCTATTTCCATCCCTCTGTTACCCTCTTTCTTCCTCTCTTTTTAAAAAACATTTTTGAAATAGAGTCTCACTTTGTAGCCCAGGCTAGCCTGGAACTTGACAGCTCAGGCTGTTTTCAAATTCACAGCAATCCTCCTCCTTCAGCCTCTCAGGTTGGGATTACAAGCATGAGCCACACCATGCTAGACTTGGATGATTTTTGCCAGTACAGGGCAGGTGGGGTCAGCACCCACTGTAGCCAGGGTTTCCCTCATTAGCCGTATAGATCAGAGTCTTTAAGTCCTTACCCTCTGATGACAAGAACAGAAACTGCTGTTAAAATGTTTTTCTTTCCAGAGCAACAGGGAAGAGGAACCGCCCAGTGGGCTGGGCCATTCATTTTTAGGGACCCTCAATAATTGCACTATTATTTGTTGAGATTGTTTTACTTACAAAGCAGGAAGCATAAGGCACTAGCGTTTCAAATAGATTTCAGAGCATTAGCTCTGTCATCCTTGGAAGTTGTTAACAAAGCATTTTGTATGTGTACATACATGTGTGTATGTTGGGAGCAGAAGATAACCCCAGGCAACATTCTGAAATAGCACCATTCCCTCCCCTCTTTTGAAACAGGGTCTCTCATGGGCCTGCAGGTCACCCAGTAGGCTCTGTCAGCCACGGGTCCCCGGTAGGTTCTGCCGGCCGCGGGTTGCCCGGTTGGCTCTGCTGGCTGCCAGTAAGCCCCAGGCGTCTTCCTGTTATTGCCTCCCAGCACTGGGATCATAAGTGTGCCATTGTGTTCTGCCTTTTTACATGGAATTTAGGGTTGAACTCAGGTCCCCATGCTTTGCAAAACAAACCCTTTGCTGACTGAACCGTTACTGTCTTCCTGGTTCCATTAATAAAGTACCATGGCCGCAAAACAGTTGTGCAAGAAGGTGAATGCATGCCTTCCTGCAGCCTCCATGGTTCCCCAGTGAGCTAAGTAATAGCTGCCTAGTACCAGTGTCTAGGGACCACAGTGCATTGTCACCTGAAGACACATGCTCGGCTTGCCCATGTCAAAATACTCTAATTACATTGGGAAGTAGAGTCAAACACATTGTTTTAAAAACGAAAACTCAATGAGGAAGCATTTTTGCATTTGCTGGATGACCACCATATTGGGTAGGAGTGGGAACTTTTGATTCCCACTGACTTGCTTCTTTGTTCTGGGTGGGAGGTCATGTGGCCGGCCAGTGGACTCGTCCCACCTGGTCTTCTGAGCCGTGGGTGTTAGCTGCCGGCTTTGCAAACCACATCGCTGTCTGCCAGATGGCAGCCTGGGTGTCTGACTCTGAAATGCCAGCTGCAATTAAAACCCATTCAGAGAGCAAGTCTTTCAGCGCAGGCCCAGATGGTGTACCGGCCTCTGGGCCTGTGATCACTTAAGGAGGCCGAGCTCCAGAGGAAAGCAGATGGAAGGAGCAGGGAGAGGAGACATGCCTGGGAAATTCAAGGACGCAGTCTTCCATTTTGCCAGCCCTAAAATCCACAGAGGAAGGGGAAAAGGGCGAGTCTTCTTGCTGTGTGTAGTGATCCTCCATCTCAGAGGAGAACATCAGGCTTGCTAGGTGGGTAGTTGTGTGGAGTGTATGTGGCTTCCAGTGTGTGTGTGTGTGTGTGTGTGTGTGTGTATGTGTGTGTGTGTAAACCAGAACACAACCTCAGGTGTCATTCCTCAGGTGACAGACATCCTCCTTTAAAAATACTTTATTGTTTGAGATAGGGTCCCTCAGCCTTCACTAGTTTGAAGTTTACTAAACAATCCAGACTGACTGGCTAGCAGGCTCCATGAATATGCCTGCTTCCATCTCCCCAATGCACTGCCATGCCCATCTCTTTTCTTTCTTGTTTATTTTGTTTTGTTTTGTAAATCATGGAGTCTGGGGATTAAATTTAAGTACTCATCCTTGCCAGCCAAGCCCTTTAATAACGAGCTATGGTCTCCCTAGTTACCATTCAGCCTTGAAATGAAACCTTAGTCTTGGCGCTGTCATGAAGGCATTTTGAATCTGTGATTGGCAGCTGTGGTCAGGTGGTTTTAACTAAAGGAGGGTGCCATTAATCACGTGAGTCAGTTATATACTAGACAAGCGAGCACTGAGGTTTCCTGGGGCAGAATTCTGCCCAGACACCTGAACACGAGCTCCTGTCTGGTTTCTACACTTCCGGTCTTCCCTACAAAGGTCTGCTGCACCATCTCCTACAGCCCCGCGAGCCAGTGCTAGCCAGTGCACTCCCCACACCTGCAGATTCAATGTTTCCCTTCAGGGCTTCCCATGCATATTAATATTTGACAAGCAGTTGCAAAGCGTAGCGAGTTCTATTCACAGTTTGCTGCGAGCTATTCTTTGAGCTGCTTCCCCTTTCTTTAAGTCCATCACTGACAACGACATTACGAAATTTACAGCACCAAGCCAGACATCACAGGTGGCTATGGAGTAAATGAGCTATATCAGGTTCTTCCCAAACCTGGCCCATCATAGGGGAGTGCATGAATTCAGAGTCATACGAATGAATAATGTTGAAATGGATCACCGGATAGAAGTCATTGTACAAGCCTGAAGATCCTAGCTGCATCCCAAGAGAGAAACAACTCTGCAAAGTTAGCCTGTGTCCATGCTGGGGCATGCTTGCTGTTTCCACACCTCACACACACAATAGTAATAAATAAGAAGGACCAAGTTCCATGACTTGAACATATGTCTGGCAAAATGTTAAGTGCTCTTGGTGAAATCCTGACTTCCCCTAACTTTCCAGACCACTGGTAGACACCATTTCAAAGACATGGACCAAAAAGTCTTAATCCCAACTAAAAATCTGACTTCTTAGGCTGCTCCTCATAGAGCCTTAGACAACAGAATTATTCTAGAAGTCAATGGCTCCATTCAAGGTCAGAACTTAGTGCCCCTGCTGCAGGCACCGAGTGTGGGGAAAATGCGAGAGAATGATGGTATGACCCAGGGTGAAGGGTTTGCCATTACTCAAAGGCTTGTTGGAGAGAAGTGAAATGTGATGGACCTCGTGAGTCTGTCACATGCTGTGACAGCTGTCCCTGTTCGCAGGCCAGAGTGATACTTTCTAGGTGAGAGGCCCTCTCACTGGGACTTCTTTTTTTTTTTTTAAGTTTTTTTTATTAATTTATTTATTTATTAAAGATTTCTGTCTCTTCCCCCCCCACCGACTCCCATTTCCCTCCCCGTCCCCCAATCAACTCCCCCTCTCTCATCAGCCCTAAGAGCAGTCAGGGTTCCTTGCCCTGTGGGGAGTCCAAGGACCTCCCACCTCCTTCCAGGTCTATTAAGGTGAACATCCAAACAGCCTAGGCTCCCACAAAGCCAGTATGTGCAGAAGGATCGAAACCCAGTGCCATTGTTCTTGATTTCTCAGCAGTCCTCAATGTCCGCTATGTTCAGTGAGTCCGGTATTATCCCATGCTTTTTCAGACCCAGTCCAGCTGGCCTTGGTGAGTTCCCAAAAGAACATCCCCATTGTCTCAGTATGTGGGTGCACCCCTCATGGCCCTGAGTTCCTTGCTTGTGCTCTCTCTCCTTCTGCTCCTGGTTTGGACCTTGGGGTTGTAGTCTGGTGCTCCAATGTGGGACTCTGTCTCTGTCTCCTTTCATCGCCTGATGAAGGTTAATGTCCAGGAGGATGTCTATATGTTTTTCTTTGGGTTCACCTTCTTATTTAGCTTCTCTAGGATCACGAATTATAGGCTCAATGTCCTTTATTTATGGCTAGAAACCAAATATGAGTGAGTACATCCCATGTTCCTCTTTTTGGGTCTGGCTTACCTCACTCAGGATAGTGTTTTCTATTTCTGTCCATTTGCATGCAAAATCCAAGAAGTCATTGTTTTTTACTGCTGAGTATCAACTCCAAAAAATCAGTTGCCTTCCTATACACTAAGGATAAGGAAGCAGAGAGGGAAATCAGAGAAGCATCACCTTTCACGATAACCACAAATAGCATAAAATATCTTGGGGTAACTCTGACCAAGGAAGTGAAAGATCTATTTGACAAGAACTTTAAGTCTTTGAAGAAAGAAATTGAAGAGGACACCAGAAAATGGAAGGATGTCCCTTGCTCTTGGATTGGGAGGATCAACATAGTAAAAATGGCAATTCTACCAAAAGCAATCTATAGATTCAATGCAATCCCCATCAAAATCCCGTCAAAATTCCTCACAGATCTGGAGAAGACAATAGTCAACTTTATATGGAAAAACAAAAAACCCCGGATAGCCAAAACAATCTTATACAATAAAGGATCGTCTGGAGGCATTACCATCCCTGACTTCAAACTCTATTACAGAGCTACAGTATTGGGACTTCTTTTTTGAGAACATTTTGAATCATTAATTTGCCTGTTAAGGGTAGGAAACTCCCTAAGGATAGCCAGCTGCTAATAGAGGATCTGTAGCAATTAAAACATTGCCTTAACATTAGACTTTAACTAAACACACAGAGACCAATTCAGCTATCTGATTGGAAGGCATCTTGAATTTTGGTTAGAGGTTGTCTTGGTGGTGGTTTTTTAGTGTGTGTATGTAGGAGGTACACAGGCATTTGCAGATACACACATGTAGTGTGTGTGTATGTGTGTGTGTGTGTGTGTGTGTGTAGGCCAGAAGATAACCTTGGGTGCTGTTATTCGGACCCATTTCACTTCTGTTTTTAAGCGAGGTCTCTTATCTTTCTGGATCTTGCCAGCGAGGCTAAGTTAATTGGCCCATGAGCTCCAGGGTACCAATTGTCACTGTCTTCCCAGCAACAGGATGACAACTCTGCTTTTGTGCCCAGTTTTTGTTGTTGTTGTTGTATTGTTTTGTGTTTTTACATGGGGTCTGGGGCTGAAGTCAGGATCTCCGTGGGCCAGGAGAAGTTTCTTGGGGTGTTTAGAATTATATCTTTGTTCTGGGCTGTTTATCTAGATGCATTTCCTCACATTAGCGTCCGTTTGGCCACTGATACATCACAGATCAAACCTAAGGAATTCCTGCTTGATGCTGCAAGCCTGGTGGCATCATTTCTTCGTATGGAGTGGGGTGAGCAGTATGGTTTCACCCATCCTCGTGAGTTTACCAGACCTTCAGGGATTCTTGAGAACACAGGGAGGCTTGGGACTCTTCACTTGTTGCTTACAGGCTGCCAGGGCATCTGTGAACCTCTTGAAACCATGAACAAAAGCTGGAGTTTCTCTGCTGCCTATCCTACAGTGAATTCATGAAGCTTTTATCAGAACGACTTGCGACAAACACAGAGGATGAATCGTGTTGTAGTCTGACCACATTTGTCTTAGGACAGTTTCACAAAGGCCCAGAGGGCTGCTGTCACACAAAGGAAAGAGGATGTTGACCTACAGAAAAGAAAGAAGGGTTACAGACTTCCAGGGGGAGGGAGGACTGATGGAAATGTTAAAGTGGGCGTGTCATTTATCAGCTAAAATAGGGTTACTGGGTGGGGGTGAATTGTACCAGACATGCCTCAAGTAAAGTTTACAAAAAGGAAGCCACGGAGCTAGTTAAGGAGAAGGAGGAGGAAAGAAAATATCCTGGGCAAACATTAACAATGGTAGCTTTTATTTTGCTATAATGGTAGAAAAATAAAATAATAAAATAAAATAAAAAGTGTGTCCCTAGCCAGATATTGAGATGGTGTGCTGTAACTCTAGCCTCTTTCGTAATGCACACAGTGCACTGAGCAAACACACATTCCCCTTACACACTGCCTTCCTCCTTAAATACCCATGCTTCCGAATGTGAGGTGTGGGAGCTGTTTGCCTTTCCTCCAAATTCAATGGAAAGACTTCCCCTTGGAGCTCCTTGGAGGGCAACATGCCTGCTGCATCTGTGTGTGCATGTCTAGGCCCTGGTCAGCTCAGGCTGCTGTAGGTAGCATCAGGGGCGAGGGGACTTGTCCTAGTGTCCTTTCCCTTCCCTTCCCTTCCCTTCCCTTCCCTTCCCTTCCCTTCCCTTCCCTTCCCTTCCCTTCCCTTCCCTTCCCTTCCCTTCCCTTCCCTTCCCTTCCCTTCCCTTCCCTTCCCTTCCCTTCCCTTCCCTTCCCTTCTGTCCCTCCTCCCTCCCCTTTTCTGCCCTCCTCTCTCTTCCCCTCCCCTGCCCTTCCCTCTCTCCCTTCCTTCTTTCTTCCTTTCTTTTCTGTATTTTTTTTTAGATGGCCCCTTCTGTTTCTTCTTTGTTGGGTATGTGTTCCAGGCACCAGACCTTTCCAGGCACTTACCCTTGTCAACACATCTGTTTGGTGGCTGCTGCCATCATCAGCCTCAACTGCTCTTAGTGCTATGTTGTCACTGCTGCCTTTTGTCACTTCGCTCCCACGCCTGGGCTTTTGCTAGACAAGAACTGGTCAGTATGGGAAAGGAGACAAGCGAGCGAGCGAACCCTGTCTTTACAGGCTGCTTTCACAGGGGAACTTCTTCCCAGCATTGTCCAGAGGCTGTCTTTCAGCACCACATCCATTGCATACCTGTAGGTTTTGCTTTTGGTTTAGTTTCAAGACAGGGTCAAATGTAGCCTATGCTGGTCTTATGAGAGCTCACATCTTGATCCACATGTAGGAGGCAGAGAAACCCCCACTGCCTCCAGTTCCTCCAGACTGGACTGAACCTCCTAATCCTCACCAGTTTCACCCACTGGGGACCAAGTATTCAAATCTATGAGCCTGTGGGGGGCTAGTCTCATTCAGCCCACCACACTTAATACATAATAAAATAAATCTTCAAGAAAAAAACAAAACACTAAAACACCAAAGCCCAACACCCAGGCTATGTGACCCATTCAGCCAGGACATGTGAAAGCCACCCAAGGCTTTGCTGTTTCTCCAGCTGCTCAAGTGTTGATACTGCACCGTCTAGAAAGGCGAAGCTGATAGCCGCCCTAAGATCTTCAAATGCTAGGCTACATTCCGTCTCCTAAAGACTTGGTTGTCTGTTGAGGAGACCACCAGAGCCCCTAACCAGCAAATAATGTGTTTTTTAGGACAGAGCCAAAACCAAGAAAAGAGCCTGACTGTAGAAAGTACAGTCCTGTACTTCTTTATTTTGTTATCTTAAAGGAAAATCTAAGGGATCGAAAGCGTTGTTCCACAAAAGGATCCAAACACAACCATCGCTGGAAAAGTATATCCATTGTTGTGTTGGTACCAAATTTAAACATGGCCCAGAGCCCCTTGATGCCTATATTTTTAGCTAAGCAGAACAGTCTGGGAGACATTGAGGATTTCAAAATAGTTTCTTACCTAAAAATACACTTCCTGAAATGAACTGAGGCCTGAAAGGGATGAATGGGCTTGCTTTTTTTTTCCCTTCTGTGTTTACTGTCACCACAAGAAAGCAAATCTTAAATATATAAGCTTGTATTTTTAGAGACCCAGGAAGCAGGTGTTGTGCCCAAACAACAAAGGAGGTCACAGGGTGAACCGCTGAGGACAGAAATCCAAAGTGTGCACCAAGGAGAGTGACTGGAAGGAACCGAAGCTGGTATCCTTTGGGCAGGAAAAACTAGCACAAGGAGAGTACATGCCGCCCTTCTCAGGCCTCTCCCGGGGGACCTCTTGGAGAAGTTCCCCCCCTGTTCCTCCAGGCCAGCTTCTGTCCTGCAGCCACTAGCAATCCAAGTGTCGAATCTTAGTGCAACAGAGAACATGAGTTGATGTCCCTCTGCTTGGTTGGATCCATACCAGCTTTGCCTTACTCCATCAACTCCAAACCACATCTTTAATGAACTCCTTTCCTCTCTGCCTACTGACTGCATACAGATGTGACCAGCTGCCTCCACATTCTTTTGTTGACTTATTTGTTCTGGAGGGCGAAAGCACACATAGCACCATGTGATATGGGTGGAGGTCAGAGGACACTGCTCAGGAGTTGCTTCACTCTTTCTCACTCTGGGATCTTACTCAGGCCACCAGGTGCACGTGTGGAGTTCAATAACCCTTTGCTCTTCCTTTCTCTGTCCTCAGTTAACAGTGACATGATGACCAGCGACAACGGCGGAGCAGTCAAGCTTTCGCAACTGTGCAAGTTTTGCGACGTGAGATTGTCCACTTGTGACAACCAGAAGTCCTGCATGAGCAACTGCAGCATCACGGCCATCTGCGAGAAGCCACATGAAGTCTGCGTGGCTGTGTGGTAAGCGGGCCTTTGAGGAAGGGGGCCTTGCTTTCTCTGTCACCCTACACGGAGCGCTGTGACAAGACCCCTGGCCAAAGCAGTTCCAGGAAGAAGGTTTTGTCCTGGCCAACAGGGCAGTATGGCCCATGATGGCAGAGAAGACGTGGCTGACGGTCACATGGTAGCAGTGTTTAGGGAGCAGAGAATGAACCAGCTGGAAATCAAGTTCATACAGCTGAGCCTATGGGGCACATGCCACATTCAAATCATAACACTTTGTTTTCCGTTCTTGTTAGTCACGCGTGTTCATGGCAACAGTCACTGTTTGTGTCCCTTGAATACAGATACGATATTCTGCCAATTATTAAATCTGATTGCCAGAACACTTCTTTTGCTTTTTTGTTTGTTTGTTTTCGAGACAGGGTTTCTCTGTAGCTTTGGAGCCTGTCCTGGAACTCACTCTGTAGACCAGGCTGGCCTCGAACTCAGAGAACTATCTGTCTCTGTCTTCAGAGTGCTGGGATTAAAGACGTGTGCCCCCACTGCCCTGCCAGAATACTTTTTATTATGATTTCAATGTGAAATGCCCCCCCAGAGGCTCTGACATTTGAACACTTAACCCCCAGGTGGCTCAGTTCACTTCCCAGCACCCGCATGACAGCTCATAACCTCCTCTAATGCCAGTCATAAGAGATCGGATGCCCTCTTCTGGCCTCCTCTGGCACTAAGCACACACATGGTGCACATAAAATTAAAACAAATAAATTAGTATTTAAACAAATATAATGTCCATGCAGAGCCAATCACCTGGGCACTTCCCAAAATATATACCATGCCATTTATCTTTTGATCTCTAGGACAAATTAGTCCCCAAACATGTGGGTGGCAAAGAGATAATCCATTTCTGACACCATGAACTGTTCCTATTTTTCTTTTCTGGAAAAGTAGAACGCAGTGTCCTTCTCTCTACTGTGTTAATCATTTGTTTTCTCCCCCACTCCTTTCTCAAATTCAGGAACTTAAATTTCTTTAATTAGGATCATTCTTCCCCTGTTGTTTTGGGAACCAGCTGTTGTGCCCCCCCCCCCCCCCACACACACACACGGAGTGATTTTTGACCAGCAAGCAGGACCTCCTAGATTTGTTTTGGACCAGAGTGACCAGCAAGCAGAACAAACAGGCTTTAGAAACGGCTTAGTTTTTAAAGCACTTGCTGTATAGGTGTGAGGACCTAAGTTTGATCCCCAGAAACAGCTGGATGTGGTGACATACGCTTGTAATCCCCGTACTCTGGAGGCAGAGACAAGAGCACGCCTGGGGCTTGCTGGCCAGCCAACCTGGCTGAATTGTCCAGTTCCAGGCCAGAGGGATGCCACCTTAGTAATCAAGCTAAACATCTCCTGAAGAACAGTGGTTGAGGTTGACCTCTGGCCCCCACACGCTCATGTACACAGATACGCATATATGAACACACACATGCACAACAAAGACAGAAAGTTCTACCACCACGTCCCTAGGCAGTCTCTTTAAGAGCTCTATGGTTAGACAGGACACCATCCCTGCCTCAAAAGTTAGATGCACAGTGTGAGGCTGAAGTGCCCCAGGAGTGGGAGATTTGAAATGACACAGGTCCACAGGAACCCTCTTTCCCACATTTTTTCCCTATAAAGATTCCAATAAGGCTGATGCCTGAGTTTTCAGGTAGAGATTGCCCAAGGAGAGCTGTCTTGCTTCTAATCCTAAGTAAACTCTGAGCTGAGCAAAAGATGAAGGGAGGTGGGCAAAGTTGATGCAGGAGAGTATGGGAGAACTTAAGGATGTTGGGGAGCAGAAAGTGGAAACTACTTCCTGAAGAAAGGACACACTTGGCTGTTCCATCCAGAGCCTCTTCATTCATTCATTCTCCCATCTCTCTGCCCCTCTCTCTTCCCCTCGCCGAACCTCTGCACCCCAGGAGGAAGAATGATGAGAACATTACACTGGAGACGGTGTGCCATGACCCCAAGCTCACCTACCACGGGTTCCCTGTGGAAGACGCCACTTCACCCAAGTGCATCATGAAGGAGAAGAAAAGGGCCGGCGAGACTTTCTTCATGTGTGCCTGCAACGTGGAGGAGTGCAATGACCACATCATCTTTTCAGAAGGTGAGCTGCCCTCTCTGGCTGCAGTCCTCCAGGGGCGCCCTGCTGGGCCCTGCTGTTCTCTCTGGCTGCAGTGCACCGGGGGTGCCCTGCTCTGCAGGGCTCTGGAGCACGCTCAGAGGACATGTGCCCATTTCCCTGGAGGACAGGGTTCCTCAGGAAGCAGTGGGGTCCATGCTTGCCCTTCTCCGATTTGTTTCCCCAGAATTTATCTTGGTATCCAATGTTGGCGAATAGTTTCTTTTTCCCAGAGCAGTGGTTCCCCAGGTCTCTTCTCAAGGCGGCGGCAGCAGCAGCAGCAACTGAAGATTTGTTAGAAATGTGAATTGTTATTATTATTTAAAATTTATTTTCTCTGTGTGTGCGCATAGATATGTGGAGGTGTGCACGGTATATGTGCGTGTGTGTCACATGTATGTGATGGCCAGAAGCTGACCTTGAACATCACGCTTCAGCAGCCATCTGCCTTGCTTTGTGAAGCAGGGTCACTTATTTGGGGGGCTGGCTGAAGAAATTGTTTTATATGGAGCTATGGATAGACAATGAGTATAGCCAAATGTGCTACTGAGAAACTTTGAATTAATGAACTAATTAATCTGTATATCTATTTATTTACTTATCTTTAGATAGTCACCATGCTGGTCAAATCAGCCTGCAATTCACTATGTACCACCCACGTTGGCCTCAAATTTGGACTTTTCCTGCTTCAGCCTCCTGAGTGCCAAGATTAGGCATGATTACTCTTGATATTGAGATGTTTCAAAACATTCCTCTCATTCATTTCTTTCTATAAAAATAAAACAGCGTTTAAAAAGTCCAGTTGCGGGAGCCTAATAGACGTGTACAGTGAATCATCAGCTCCACAGTCCAGAAAGACCCTCTGCGACTCCCAGGAAGTTCTCTTGTGTCCTTTGGCACTGAGTTCCTGCTGGAGCTCTTGTTTTAGAATTAAATTTTTTCCCCTCCTGTGTTTGCTGACTTCCAGTCACAATCAATAGCCAAGGCCTTGACACAAATCCTTTAGAGTGAGTGTTGGGTGCACGCAGTTTCTGAGGGCTTGATGTGCCTGTATTATTCAACCTACAGATGCCCCAACCTCTGGATGGATGGGTGGATGGGTGGATGGATGGGTGGATGGATGGATGGATGAACAGATGGACAGACAGATAGTTTGGCTGGCCTTTTCTACCTGCTGCATGCTGGATCCTTCACAAGAAGTGACAGATTACAGAGAGACCTTGCCATTAGTCAGAAATCCATCCAGGCATCCCTAACCTGCAGCCTGTAGGACAGCTATGAATGCAGACCAAAGAAATGTCATACACTTACTTCAGACTTCGTACAGTGTACGTATGCGCTTTGTCGATTATTTCATTTTGTGTGTGATTGGTCATGTGGTTCTCCAGCGTGAGCTTTCAGATGACAGCATGTCAGAAGGCTGCGCATGCCCGGACATGTTAAAAAGCTGGTGGTTCTGCTTGCCGCAAAAGCCGTCACCCCTGAAGCCGGGCTCCACGCATTGCCTGGTGGTTTCAGTACCTCCTGCATTGGCCAAGGAAAAGGGGGATAAGAAAGCCTTAAAAACGGGGGCACACTATCCTGAAACTACCCAGCCTTCACAGCTCTCCTGAACACATCTCTCTTCCCATCTCTGAATATCTGTGTAGCTGCAAGACCTGAGAACCTACGCGGTACTCATCTAAATTCAGAATGCAAAGTAGAAGAGGGTGTGTTATGATGGCCACTTGACAGCCATGCGTCAGGCAAGACGTGGTGGGTGCCAGGACAGATGTGCAGTCTGAGGTGTGGGAAAGGAAGATGTTTTTAAATGCAGCTGCCCTGTGACAGGGAGACGGCATGCCAACTTTGCAAGACGTTTATCTATTTCGTTTTTAATATGTGTGCCTGTGGTGTCTGTGTGCACGTGTTTATGAGTATCTCCACATGTGTGGGTACATGTGTGTGTGCACCAGTACACAGAGGCCCAAGGTTGACACTGCTTGCCTTTCTCTGTCGCCTTCTACTTTGTACATGGGGGCAGAGGCTCCCTCAACTCAGCGCTCACCTTTGAGCTCATCTAGTCATCTTACTCTGGGATTCCTGTCTCTGCAGCTAGAGTACTGGGATTCCCCGAGGGTTTGCACATCCACACCAGCGGGCTTTTGTGTGGGTTCAGGGGATCCCAACCCTGTTCCTCATGCTTTGAGTGCAACAAGCCCTTTACCTGCTGGGGCATCTCGCCACGCCCCTCGCAAGTCACCTGCTCTGCCTAAACTGCCAGGGCCCAAGGCGCTCACTGTCTACTCATCTCTTGGTTGTGTTTATTTGTCTGTTTCTTACCCCCTCCCTCTCTTCCTACCGTCCTATCTAGATGAAGTCTTACGTCTTATGTATCCCGGACAGTTTAGAATTCACTAGATAGCAGAAAATGACCTTGAATTCTTGATTCCCCCTTGTTCCACCTCTCAGGTGCCAGGATTCCAGGTGGGCACCAGACCTACCCAGCTTTTACAAGTGCATTAGTGATCTGAACTCTGGTCGTTAAGCTTGTGTGATGAGCACTTTATCCACTGAGCCACCTTCCAGCCCAGCATTTTTGAGACAAGGTCTTCTGATGGCCTAGAACTCACCACCAAGGAGGTTTAGGCTGCACACTGAGTCCCAGGGGTTCTTCTGTCTTTGCTTCCCTGATGCTGGAATTAAAGGAGTGTTGTCTGGCGTCAGGCCTATTCTGGCATCTGGGTTCTACAGCTGCGTTTCTCTGTGAACAGAGCATCCAGATATCTGGGTACCGCACCACAGGCACACTGGAAAGGCTTGCTTTGTTTTAATATGTGCCTCTCTCTGTCTCTCTTTGCTCCCTCCACACCTTCCCCAGTCAAAGGGAGCATTCTGAGTCTAGGATTTCTAATCAAAGCTAACCACAGTCCTTATGTTGCTGGATAATATTACAAATTAAGTGCACTGTTCCTGTTCTGACTCAGGAGCACAACAGGAAGCTGCTAAACAAGAGTGGAAGGGCGGCAGGGCCTCTCAGATCAGTGACTGAGTAGTCACGCTCTGGGCCACAGAGAGCTTGCTCAGGACTGCTTGTTCTTCTGTCGGCATGGCCACACCAAGCTTTTGAATTAGTGCTGCGATGGCATCTCAGGGTTACTGTCAAGACTCTGGGGAGTCCCTAACAATTGCACAGAGCCGTCTGTGTACAACATAGCCATAGTAGTTAGGTTTCCATTGCTGGGACAAAAACCATGAACAAAAGCAATATGGGGAGGAAAGAGTTTATCGGGCTTACATTTCTCATGTTAATTCATCATTGAGGGGAGCCAGGGCAGGAACCCATTGCAGGAACTTCAAGGCAGGAACGGAAGCAGAAGCCATGAAGGAGTGCTTCAGGCCAGTCTGGTGGAGGTAATTCCTCAGTTGAAACCCCTTCTTTCCAGATGCCTCCTGAATGTGTTGCCAAAAAAGAAAAACAAAGAAAACAAGCAAATCCAAACTCTCCAAATCAGCATCTCTTGTGCCAAAGGGAATGAGTGCTCTGAGGCAGCTAGGAGTGGGAGTGATCTGGGGACACAGATACAGGTTGGCCTGGAGAGTGTGTCCACGGTGGAAATGGTTACATCAGTCTTTTATAGCTATAACACAAAAGACAGCATAATATCGAGATAGTTAGTAAATGCATTGTTGGGGGGCATCCAGGCAGGGTGATTCCGACACAGCAGAGAAATCTCTCCCCACATGATTTCACACCCTATCTGATGTTATTCTTAGCTTCTGGCCTGGTGGAAACCAGGGGTCTGCTAGTCCCTTAGCTCATTCCAAAGGTTTCACCTGGTCTTTCAAGGATGTTAAGTCAGATCCTGAGGTCTGTGAAAACCAGCAAGGGTAGTAAAGACAGCCCGAGATAGGCTTCACTCTGTGTCTGCAGGATTCTAACTCAACCACCAGCTCCATCTGGCAGACTAGTCAGTGGCCCTTCTGATCTGTAGCGCAGGGCTAGCTTTTCTAAAAAACTCCAACTAACATGCCTGCCTTACCCGTGCCTCCCTCGTAAGGAGCCTGCTTCTGAATGGGCCAGACTGGCTGGGTGCCTCCAGCATTGCTTCTGAATGGAGCAGACAGAAGAGCCAGCCTGTGCCTCCCCCATCTGCAGCATCACAGGGCTTTGGGAACACTAAAATGTCCGAAGCATTTAGGGGTAGGGGAGGAGGTGGTCACTGAAATGCTGACCCAGCAGTTAAGATTGCTAGCTGCTGTTCCCAGTACCCAGGCCTGGTGGCTCATAACTAATTACAGCTCTGGGGGATCAGACACCTTCTTCTGGCCTCTGAATCACCTACACCCATATGCACACACACACACACACACACACACACACACACACACACGTCAAAAAATAAGATCTTAGGTTAAAAGAAGCACTAGGGAGACTCACCGAGGCAGGTGGAACCAGAGAGGGCCTTGCTAACTCTAACTTCATGCTCACTAAAGGAACAGGACCCAGAGCAGGCATTCTGGCCCCAAACAAACAAATGAACCTTTATTGATTCAGTTGGATAATAGAGTAGAGGGGGACCAGTGGGAAAGCTCTTCAGCTGTAAACATGTAAAGAAAATGAGATGCCTTTGCCCTAAACATTTCTCCAGACACTTCGATATTTTCTAGAAATATAGGTTTAATATGTGATATGTCCATGTGTGCATGTGATATGTCCATGTGTATATGTGATATGTCCATGTGTGTATGTGATATGTCCATGTGTGTATGTGATATGATGTCCATGTGCGTATGTGATGTGTCCATGTGTGTATGTGATGTGTCCATGTGTGTATGTGATATGATGTCCATGTGCGTATGTGATGTGTCCATGTATGTATGTGATGTGTCCATGTATGTATGTGATGTGTCCATGTGTGTATGTGATGTGTCCATGTGTGTATGTGATGTGTCCATGTGTGTATGTGATATGATGTCCATGTGCGTATGTGATGTGTCCATGTGTGTATGTGATGTGTCCATGTGTGTATGTAATGTGTCCATGTGTGTATGTGATGTGTCCATGTGTGTATGTGATATGTCCATGTGTGTATGTGATGTGTCCATGTGTGTATGTGATATGCCCATGTGTGTATGTGATGTGTCCATGTGTGTATGTGATGTGTCCATGTGTGTATGTGATATGCCCATGTGTGTATGTGATGTGTCCATGTGTGTATGTGATGTGTCCATGTGTGTATGTGATATGCCCATGTGTGTATGTGATGTGTCCATGTGTGTATGTGATGTGCCCATGTGTGTATGTGATGTGTCCATGTGTGTATGTGATATGTCCATGTGTGTATGTGATATGCCCATGTGTGTATGTGATGTGTCCATGTGTGTATGTGATGTGCCATGTGTGTATGTGATATGCCCATGTGTGTATGTGATATGTCCATGTGTGTATGTGATATGCCCATGTGTGTATGTGATGTGTCCATGTGTGTATGTGATGTGTCCATGTGTGTATGTGATGTGCCCATGTGTGTATGTGATATGCCCATGTGTGTATGTGATATGTCCATGTGTGTATGTGATATGTCCATGTGTGTATGTGATATGCCCATGTGTGTATGTGATGTGTCCATGTGTGTATGTGATGTGCCCATGTGTGTATGTGATATGCCCATGTGTGTATGTGATATGTCCATGTGTGTATGTGATATGCCCATGTGTGTATGTGATGTGTCCATGTGTGTATGTGATGTGTCCATGTGTGTATGTGGGGAGACATTGTGTGTGTGTGGCAGCTGGATGTTAATGTTTGATGTTTTCCTCTGTCACCTTCTACATTATTTTTAAGACAAGGTCTCTGATACGAAACTTGGGGCTCACTGTTTTAGCAAGGCTGGTCAGCCCACAAGTTCAAGGATTCCTCTTATTCCATCCCCCCCAGGCTGGAGTCATAGGTGCACACCTCCAGACCTGACTTTTGTGTAGATCCAACCTGTGCCCGCCCCCCATGCTGGGGTCATAGGTGCACACCTCCACACCTAGCTTTTGTGTAGATCCAGCCTGCCCCCCCCCCATGCTGGGGTCATAGGTGCACACCTTCACACTAACTTTTGTGTAGATCCAGTCTGCCCCCCCTCGTGCTGGGGTCATAGGTGCACACCTTCACACTTAGCTTTTGTGTAGATCCAGCCTGCCCCCCCACATGCTGGGGTCATAGCTGCACACCTCCACACCTAGCTTTTGTGTAGATCCAGCCTGCCCCCCCCATGCTGGGGTCATAGGTGCACACCTCCACACCTAGCTTTTGTGTAGATCCAGCCTGTCCCCCCATGCTGGGGTCATAGGTGCACACCTTCACACTTAGCTTTTGTGTAGATCCAACCTTCCCCTCCCCATGCTGGGGTCATAGGTGCACACCTCCACACCTAGCTTTTGTGCAAATACAAACTCAGGTGCTCACTCTTGCAGGGCAAGCATTTACCCACTCATCCATCTTCCCAGCCCTCCCTTAAAATATTTTAATAGACATAAGAATTGCATATAATTGGGGAGCAACGTGACATTTAGATTACAATATAACATATACGTACATGTGTCACCATCATCGGTACAACTGGTGCATCACCTACCTCAAACACTTATCACTTCATTGTGTGGAGACTTCCAAAGCTCTCTTTAGTTACCGTTTTGAATATTCAGTAAGCTTTTGTCAACCTAGTGCCTCTGCTGCGCTATAGAACATTAGCCATCATTCCTTCCAATCGACTGCACTCCTGTACTCCGAGCTGCTCTCACCACACCTTCCCCAAGCTCCGGTATCTACTGTTCTGTTCTCTGCTGCTGAGAAGTTAACTTTTTGGTATCAGCAGTATGAGCACCACTCATACTGCTGAAGATTAGAGAAATTCATTTTTAATAGCAGAATGGTGTTCCACCCTGAGCGTGTATGTGTGTGTGAAGATTGTTGCATAGCTTTTCCTGACGATAGGAAAAGGCATCAGCTACTAAGTATGATGCTACCAAAGTCCCGCTTGGCAAAGCAGAGAGTTTATCAGGCTTTACTTACAGAGCACCAGTGATGGGGGGGGGGTACTTACAGGATCACGGGTGACCTCCAAAGCAAAAGTGTAACTTCAAAATCTTTCCCCAGCATGAATGACAACATCCCCAGATGTGCAAGGATGGATACTCCCACTTCCACACTTTACATGTAGTATAGACTTTACTGACTCCAAAGACTGGGACCCTGAACAGCTGGCGTGGAAGGACATATAGAAAGAAGTGGCCAAGAGCTCATCTGAGGGCCCAGGGACTATTCCCATTGCCTCCTTTCCTCCGTCTATGAGGGAAGTCAACAGGCTCCATCCTGAGGGCCTCTGATGTCATCACAGCTTCTCTGTTGAATGTACGGATGACTGTTAGGCTCAAAGGATAGCATCCCACAACAGACAAAGGCACACATTCACATTTTGCTCATCCATTCATCCATCAAGAGATTTTAGTTTCTGTATGTTGGCCATTTTCCATAGTGTTGCAGTGAAGATGTGCATGCAGTGTTCTCAGAATGTCTCTAGACACATTGGTTTTGTTCCATCTAGACTAATGGACCATATGGGAATTCTATTTCTAGCTTTATGACAGCCACCATGGTGCTTTTCATCATGGCCACCATTGTCGCTTTTCATGATTGCTATGTAGGCCAGACTGGTCTAAAAATCTTAGCGATCCACTTGCCTCTAATTCTGGAGTGCTGGCATTAAAAGCATGTACCAACCGCTATGCCTGAATAGAGAATCCTTTTCTCTTTAACCCTCTAATGAATCAGCCATTTGAGACTAACCATTTTGGCAAGTCTGGGTTAGATTGGGAGTCCCTCCCTCATGCTTAAGGTGGATGAGTGGTGGAGGTTGATTCCTGACATCCCCCTGGGGCCTTCACATGCATAGGCATTCACATATATGTACCCCTCCACATACATACAAACATATACCTTGGGCCTTCACATATACAGGCACACACACACATGCCCTCCCACATGAAAACATGCATACACACACACACACACACACACAAATGGAGACAAAAGAATGGTGAGCTTGAACAGGATGCTGTAGGATAAATAAGCAGAGAAACTGTGGGCTTTGAGAACAGCACAGCAGAACAAGTAGTCCCTTGAGCTATGTGAGGTTTCCGTTGCTGCACTTTGGGTACTATCAGGTGACTGCAGGGCATCATGAAGGTCATGTGTTCTCCACTGCCCTGATGTTTTCCCCTCTGACCTGTGTTAAGGTGAAAAGTAGGTTATCCGTGGCTTGATGTCCCTCCACAGAAGGCTGGACATTAACTTCTGTGCTTCTCAGGGGCTTTTTTGACAGTCACTGCAGAATGGTGTTGTATTTTATAGAGTTCATGGTTGAGAACATTGCTGTCGTTGCAACACTAAACTGCAAAAAAAGAAAATTCCATGATGAGGCCTGGGGATGCTTGCCTAGCATGCATAAAGCCCCGAGTTTAATCCCAATATTACATAAGGATGCTGCTGTTCACCTGTAATCCCAACACACAGGAGGTGAAGGCAAGGAGGATCAGAAGCAGAGTTCAAAGCCAGCTTGGGCTACATGAGGCCTTGTCTGGGGGAGACAGGCATCTGTGGCCTGAAAAAAAAGCAGTTTTTTGGTACGTGTCAAAGCATTGTTAGAACTGAGATCAGTGTTCCTTTTCTCTGTACAAGCTTTACATTGAAAGATAATCACGTGCTTTTGAAAGTTTATTAATTTAAGGCTTACTCTTAGTTATGAATGCTCGATCTTAGCTTGGCTTGTTTCCTGCCAGTTTTTCTTTTAAATTATCCTGACTACATTTTGCTTCTGCATTTTAATTTGTAACTTTTGAATATCTTACTTTCCTTCTTACTCCTTGGCTGGTTGCGTGGCTAGACCCTGGTATCCTTCTTTCCTTGTTCTCTTGCTCCTCCTCTTCCTCATTTCGACTTCTATTTATCCTCTCTGGCTGCCAGCTCTGCCTATCCCTGCCCCTGCCTTGCTATTGGCGGGTCATCTCTTTATTGGGGCCATCAGGTGTTTTAGACAGGCAAAGTAACACAACTTCACAGAGTTAAATAAATGCAGTATAAACAAAGGTCACACACCTGAAAATAATATTCCTCAACATATTCTCTGCCTAGCAATTGTTCTTATTTTTTTAATAATAATAATAAATTACAGTGTAATTATTTCATCTCTTCCTTCCCCTTTCCTCTGTCCAGATTCTCCTGTGAACCCTCTTGTTCTCTCTCAGATTTCAAATTCCTTTTCTTTAATTGTTGTTGTTACTGGAGTACGCACACACACACACAGAGGCCCATGCACAGACAAAATAATTATTTTTAAAGAAATCAGGAGTTTCCAAACCACTTTTGACTCCAAATACAGGCTTCACAAATCTACAGGGAAGCAGACCATTGTGTTACGCAGCTGTGAGCATCGCTGACCTCAAGCTGCGTGCAGGCTTTAGCAGTTAGCATGGAGCCACACATAGGCTAACCTGAGATGCTGAGAGAAGCGGGGAGAGCAAGGACTCCTAACCACAATGCTTCGTTTCTTCCTCACTCATTGTTGTGGAATTTCTTTTTAAATTAAAACAGCCTTTGGTTTGTGAGCCTTGCTCTGGCAGGAAGACAAATGATTTTTTTTTCTTTCTTTTTTTTTTTTTTTTAAACAGTATCAGACATGTGGTTTCCTGTCTGTGTTTAACTCGCTAGCAGTGCATCTCAGCCAGCTGGTTCCCTCTGGGCCCATTGCAGCCTTAATGGCGGCGCTTCATGCCATCCCGTCAGGCCATTCTGTGTGCACCAGATGCCTTGCACACTTTACTGTGTTCCAGTGCCTTTCGAGTGAGAGAAATTTAGAAGTGCTACCTGCTCCCCCCCCCCACACACACACATACCGATCTCATCTTGAGGCTGTCCAACCCGAGCACTGGGCACCTGGCTTCTTAGAAGAAATTCGGGGTTTTGTCTTTGAGTTTTGTTTTGTTACAGATTCTCATATAGCCCAGGTTGGCTTCAAATCTTTTACACAGCTGAGGATGGCCTTGGCCCTCTTATTCCCCTGCCTCTGTTTCCTGCGTGCTTAGATTGCAGGCCTGCATTGCCGTGCCCAGTTTATGACCTGCTCAGGATCGAGCCTGTGAACGCTGGCGAGTCCTCTGCCAACTCCACTCCCAGTCCTGACCCTGAGCTTTCTGCTTCTCCTGCCTCCACCGCTCGAGTGCTGAGATGACAGATGTGCTCTCCTAAGCCCAGTGTTTGGGGTGCTGGGGATCCACTCAGGGCCTCCTGCATGCTGAGCAAGCAAGCACTCTACCACCTGGGCTACATCCAGGTCTTTTTAGGTCTTGCATGCAAGCAATGTGGCACCGTGGCAACCTCAGGCTTCTGGTGACATGCTGCCTTCCGAGTGTACACTCAGCCCTCAGAATAGCTGCTTTCCAGCTGTGCCTATCGGTTTTGAGAGGAAACAAGGCAGATTTGCTTTCTGGACTAACTACAGATTTTTTTTTTTTAAAGAAGAAATAGGTGTGGAAATATGGTTGTTGCAAGAAGAAGAAAATTATGGATTAAATCGATGACTCTGTCATTTGAGTGGCGACTCAGAGCTGAAGGAGCCTTGTATACAGACTTTGACTAGAGTTCCAGGTCCTTCAAAGAAACCTGAGTCCGGACATAGAAAAATATGAACTGCATTGCAACTCAATCAGTCTCAGCATAGGAGGTAGTTAAAGTAACGTAAGGTAAAGCAGCTCTCTTTTGTAAATTATCTCCTCCCTCCTGAGCAGGCGTTCTGAAGCTAGACATGGCCAGAGGTTGTAGAACCCATTCTTCCTGAATAATTGCGGAGGGCAATCCAGTGTGTGCACAGCCTGCCCTGGATTCACTCACTGGATATGAGTGACCACTGTAGCAACCAGACCCTAGGGCTGCTACGGCACTGACTGCAGGTTTATGTCCCACCCAAGTTGCTTCTGTGTGTTCCACAAACTCCATACCCACAGGCTATAGTAAATGGTTGGTGCCAGAGTTTGCTACTTTTAGAGAGTCTGTAGTAGGAGGGCACTGGTTTGCTTCCTGGCCCGCCCAGACTCCCGGCTGCCCAGAATCCTGAAATAACCACACAGAAACTGCATTAATTAAATCACTGCTTGGCCTATTAGCTTTAACTTCTTACTGGCTATCTTTTACATCTTAATTTAACCCATTTCCATTACTTTATATTTTACCATGAGGTTCGTGGCCTACCGGCAAGGTTTCAACATATGTGTCTCCGGTGGCGACTCCATGGCTTTTATCTGCCTCCTTCCAGCATTCAGTTTAGTTTTCTCTGCCCAGCTCTACTCTTTTGCCTTATAATAGGCCAAGACAGTTTCTTCATTAACCAATGGTATTCACAGCATACAGAGGGAATTCCACTTCAGAGAGCCCCATTATATAATAGGTTTTAAAAAAAATACTCTAAGAAGCTGGCAAACTTTGTAGACTGTTTTTTATTTCTAACCAGGCTAAATTTCAGGGAGTGAACATCTGAACTTCTCTATGTACAGTCACCTGACTTTTGAAAGTCTTCTCTGAGAGCAAGCCTCTCCTGCCTACTGTTATGTAAACCTTTTGTCATATATAAAACTTTGAATTATATCTATTAAAAATAATGATGACTCAGTCAGTGCTCGCCTTGCAAACATAAGGACTTAAGTTGGTTGGGACCCTGGAATCCACATTAAAATGTGGAATCTGGTAACATTTACTTGCAATCCCAGTACTGGGGAGCAGAGACAGGAGGGTCCCTGGGACTTACTCCCCAGCTAGCCCAGCTAATTTCTCAAGCTCTGGTCAGAGACAGACACTGTTTCAAAAACAAGGTGGGCAACTCTATTGAACACTTGAGATAAGCTCTTAGCTTCACACATACACACACATTCATGCATGTGCACCGGCTCACACACATATTCACATACTGCCAATACACATAGACACACTACCAAAATCTTGACTTTTAATAAAACAATTCTCATTGTCCTTCTGGCTTTAGGAAAGCTATATATGGGGCTGGAACAATGGTTCCACGGTTCTGAACACTTACTGCTCTTGCAGAGGACCCAGGTTCAGTTCCCAGCATCTACATTAGGTGACTCACACCTGCCTGTAACACCAATTTCAGACAAATCGAACCTATCATTTTATACACCGTGGATGTGAAATTTAGCTGTTAAATGTTTTCTATTTTCCCAGGCCAGGCTGACATAACTGCTGTGGTGGCCATGCCCAGCTCCCAGGTGTTTTATGCACTCTGCATTAGCTGTGCCCCCCTCCTGCAGGTTCCAGCTTAACTGCTCTGGAATGGGTATCCATGCTTTCTAATCCCCCAAGATATCCAGTATGTAGCCAACACCAAGAATCACTACACTCAAGAACGACTGTTCTGCTAGACTCTGTGTCTGTCTCTGTACTCCCTATGTAGCCTGGACAGAGACATCAGTGAGTAGAGACCATCTCCACAGAGGAGGCCAGCATTCTGTCTACGATTCAGGAGAAAGCAAAGAAGCCTCACATCTAGGCTGGCCAATCTCGAGAGGAACAGGATTATGTTTTCAACTAATTGTAAGAAGCTAGTTCAGTGAGGCCCCTGGGTCTGGAGGATCTGTGGCCTGAAAACAAAACAAAACAAAAAAAAAACCTTAAGAGTGTGAATGAGAGGTGGGATAACGAAGACCACGAAAGTCCCAGAAAACAGGTGCACAGCTTACGGCAGAGGTTCTCAACCTTCCTAATGTTCTGACCCTTTAATACAGTTCCTCCTATTGTGGTGACACCCCCAACCATAAAATTATTTTCATACCTACCTCATAACTGTAGTTCTGCGACTGTTATGAATCGTACTGTAAATATCTGAGATGCAGAATATCTGGTATGTGATCCTTGTGAAAGGGACATTTGATCTGTAGACTGAGAACCACTGTTTGAGAGCATGAAATTTCAGACCAGTGCATCTCTGTTTTTAGGATTACCAAGCACAGGCAGGAGATGGGAGACCAAGGGATTGGCTCAGGGACTGGTTCGGGGACTGGCAGCCAGGAAAATAATGGAAGATCCCGAGTTGAAGGCAACTGGGTTATAGTACACCCTGGTCAGGAAGCAGAAGGAAATGACCCCCAATGTTCAGCTCACTCTCTCCTATGCATTAGGTCCAGGGCCTCAGCCCATGGAAGTGTGCCTCCTACAGTCAGGATGGCTCTGCCCACCTCAGTTAATCTAGTCCATGCCCAGAGGTTTATCTTGTAGGTAGTTGTAGAGCCTTCCAAGGTGACTGTGTTAGCCACAACAAGGGCTCACATAGAGTCGGGATGATGCAGGCTTCTGGAGGTCAGAGGACAACATCAGATGCCATTCCTCGTACACTGTTGATCTTCTTTTTGAAGTCAGCTCTGTTACTGAACTGCAGCTCACCAAGTAGGCTAGGCTGGTCAGCAAACCCCAGAGACCCCTTGTTGCTGTCTCTCTAGTGCTGAGATTCCAAGCACAGACTACCACTCCCAGCTTTTTAAACATGGGTTCTGAGGGTTTGAACACAGGTCTTCCTGCTTACAAAGCAAGCACTTTACCAAGTGAGGTATCTCCCCAGCACCCATACTGGGTGACTTTGAAATATCCCAATATTTGAACTTTGTGCCAATTGTGGCTACCAGCTTGAGGTTTAACCCCCATGTCCCAGGAGTAAACTGGAAGAGGCTATTGCGTTAGACTGAAATTTATTCATGCAAAGGAGACTGTTGGGTAGGGAGGGGAGCTGGGAGTGGCTTAGCTTTGAGATGTTTATGGTAGGAATTAAAGCAAAGCACACAGAGAGGAGGTCTCTTCCCTCGTTACAAGAAAAGAAGTATTCTCAAAATCTACCCAGAATGCTTAGCAGTGCTGTCACCACCGTGCCAGTTCAAGTAGCCCTGTGTCTCCTGCCAGCTTACTCTCCTGTTGTTCAATTAAAATCACTTTTAATTGTTTGCTTGCATTTGTTTGCTCTTCGTGGAGACGATGAATGGGGAATCCTATCTCACTCCACACTCCTCTGCTGCTTAATTGACTGGAACGTGCTTGTGGACTGTTTTCTTGTTGGCCAGTCTAAATACAATTGCTCCAACACTCTGCCAACGATGCCACTAAGAGACTTAGTTTCAGGACTGCATCGTCTCTGGCAGGATACCAAGAAACTGACTCCAGCTTTGCGAGAGGTACTTCTGGAACCTTAAGGTATGGATGAGTCGCCCAGGGAACATTCAAGTGCACACTCTGACCTAATGGTAATTTAGAGCGGGGGCAAAGATGCTGCTTTCCAGAGAGCTCTTAGGTGATGTGCGCTCTACATGCTGGTCTAGGGATCTTTCCTTGAATGGCAAGGTACCAAGAGATTCTGCACCACGACAGCAAGATGCTTAAAGATCCAGGTGAGGTCAGCAAGATTTGTGAACTCTAGAACTGTCAAGTCCATATACAGCACTAGAGCTGAGCTTGTTCCCTTTCTCTCTCCCTCTCCCCATCTCTCTCCTTGTCTGTGTGTCTGCCTGTCTACCTACCTGTCTGCCTACTTAGCTAACAACTTACACACACACATTCACACAAATGCGTGTGCACACACACATACATGGATATGTACATATAGAGATACTTAGACGTACACAAGTAAATTGAGCAGGACTGTTCTGGTTTGTTTTCTAATGTGTGATAAATACCGTAGCTGAAGCAACTTTGGGAAGAAAGCGTTTATTTGGCTTGTACTGCTAGGTCACAGTCCACCACTGACAAAGTCAATGTAGGAGCCCAAGCAGGAACTAAGCAGAGACCATGGGGTGATGTTGCTTACTTGCTAGTTCTCTGGGTCATGCTTAGGTAGCTGTTTCATGCAACCTCGCCCAACCTGCCTAGGGATGATGCTGCCCACAGAAGGCTGGTCCCTCCCACATCTACCATCCATCAAGACAATCCTTTACAGATGTTGCCAGTGGCCAAAATGATCTGGGAAGTTCCTCAATTGAGTTTCCTCTTCCCAGGTGATGCTAAATTGTGTCAAGTTGGCAATAAAAACTGACCAGGACAAGACCAGAGCATTGCTTTTGTAAAGACAGTTTCAGCTGGGCATGGTGGTGCACACCTCTAATCCCAGCACTCAGGAGGCAGAGGCAGGTTGATCTCTGTGAGTCTGAGGCCAGTCTGGTCAAAAGAACTCATTCCAGGACAGTCAGAACTACATGGAGAAGCCCTGTCTCAAAATATATAAATAAATAAATACAAATAAAAAATAAAGACACTTTCAGAATTTGTCTTATAGTTTCTTCTCAATTATATGTGACCAGATGTTTCATAAGGCTTGGCATGGTTTGTATTAAAATTGTAGGAGAGTTTACTAGAATTCCTCAAGAATAGAAATTCTGCAACATTCACTCAATCCTGTTAGCACTCTGAGAGCTGCACATGCCCACTTTGCTGGGGAAGTCATAAAACAAACAAACAAACACCCCAAAGAAGTTCCAGCTCCAGGCATAAGGAGGAGGTGCTGCTTTTGAGGGAAAGGAAGGCAGTTGTCTGAAGACAAGTTGGGGATCATGAAGAGACTTATAGGATGCCTGGCAAACATATTTTATTACCAGACTTGTGGTTTTAAGATTGTTTGCCTTACAATAATTCATCGTTCTTGACACCTGTTTTATGTGCTTTGTGTATTTGTGTTTTATTGGACTGAAAAAGGAAAAAAACCAGGACACAATCAGAATAGTAATTTACATAGGCCAGGTTTTGTTCTTGGGCTAAATGTGCCTTGGATACCCTTGTGTTCTAGTATCATTTCTGTTTTGCAATGATAAAATGTTTGATAAAAGACAATTTGTGGAGAACGGTTTTGCTTGGCTCACAGTTCCAGGTTCCAGTCTATCATTGAGGGGAATGAGCTCAGGAGCCTGAGACAGCTGGCTGCCTCATGTCTGTAGTCAAGAGCGAGAGGAATGAACGCATGTGTGCTCATGGCTCAATTGCTTGTGCTCAGCTCCATCTCTCTAGTCTCATACAGTGCAGGAGCATCTGCCTAGGGAATGATGCCGCCCACAGAGGGCTGAGTCTTCCCACAACAGGCAATTTAGTTAAGACAGTCCCCTTGCATTCCTATCCTCTGTAGACAATTCCGCATTGGAACCTCTCCCCAGGTCATTGTTTCATCAAGTTGATGGTGAAAGCTGACCATCACACCTTGAGATGGAACATTTTAAATTTGGTTTAGTTTTTTTTTTTGGTCCCTATCACTTGCCAAAAGGAAACCTACTTGATACTCTGGGCCCTCTTTCCACATCACTGTCTCATTTTAGGGATAAGAAATTCAGAGTACGGGTGATGTGCCTGGGACACGTGGCCCAGGTCTGCCTTTGCTGCAGTCTCTATTCCTCCCTTCCACCTCACAGTCTCCCTAGCATTGAAACCTCAAGGTCACATAAAACTTTCTGTTGTGTGCGTGTCCCACAAGAAAGGCCAGATCTAGCTGAAGATGAAAAATAATTTGCCAATTTCAGAGTCCAAAAAAGTAAATAGTTTTGAAAGATACATTTTTTTCATTTTCTTTGCTTTTACCTTAAAAGATAAATATTACTATGCCACAAAATTATACAGGCTGACAAGAAAACTCAGGACATAATTTCATGATGTACTCTTCTGTATAATGACTGGAGAGTGAACAACTTGATTTCTAAACCAAGCCTTATACACATACACACAGACATACACACACAGAGGTATACACATACACATAGAGGAATATACACAGAAGTATACACATACACAGGCATCCACACACGGAGGTACACACACACACACACAGAGGAACACACACAAAAGTATACACATACACAGAGGTACATATACACACAGGCATACACACAAAGGTATGCACATACAGAGGCACACACACACAAACACACGAGATGTAAACAAGTGACTCCCAGGCTCCTTATGTCATTTGGCATGCCCACATCTGATACTAGTGGCTAAAAAGAACTTAAAACTCTCTAATGGTTTTAAGTAAAAGTGACTTAGTAAAAACAAATAATGAGGTCAACATGATGACAAAACCATTCCAAGTGGAGGCCTGGGGCGCTGCTCAGTTCCTAGAGTGCTCATTTAGCATGTCCCAAGGCCCTAGGTTCCACTCCAGCACCACAAAATGGTGGTGCATGCCTGTACTGCTACCACTCTGGAGCTGAAGCTAGAGGGTCAGAAGTTCAAGGTCATCTTCAGCTGTAGATAGTCTTTGAGGCTAACCTGAGCTATGTGAGACACTGTCTCAAAAAATGAAGCAAAAAATAAAAACTAAAACAAGCAAAAATTCTAAATTGTTATTATGTCTTGATAAAAACCTGATGAACACGGAGAATGAATTTGAGAAATGGGCTCCTGTGTTACTATTTACAGTAGTTGAGCAATTCCAATGAAGGCGTTTGGAGTGAAAGTTCACTATTGTCACTGCACACTAGAAAGCGACATGTGGCAGGTTCCACTCATCTTGGTGATCTGGTGTGTACGTTGATGAAGATTACATGACCTCTAGAGAGATCCTTGGAGAAATGTCACTGAGTCTGTAAGTGCAAAGACGTCCACATGTCACCCGTGGTCATCTGGAGCCACAAGATACGTACACAAGTGACCAGGAAGGAAGCAGAGCTAGGATGAGATGCAGGGAGGGAAGGAAAAGCATCCTGTCTCAAGTCACTACCTTAATTAGTACTTGAAAATTGACACATTCATTTGTTTGCTCGGTGACTACCAGAGGGAAGTGCCCTAGGGATCTCTACTGAGTAAGCATGCTGTGAGCAGCCCAGTGCCTGCCTCCACAATGTTGGAAAGCAGAAACTAACCTGGGACTGTTGGAAGGAAAGTCATACCGTGATTGTGGATGTGTTGCTTAGTACCCTGCCTGCCAAAGCCCACTGTATGCTACTTGTCTTTCCAGAGAGAGAATCACAGAGGGCTCCCCACTAGAGCATGGAGCTCCTTCCCAGACTCAGCAAAGCGGTCAGCAAAAGCCCCAGTCTCTTACGTGGAAAGCCATACACCAACCCAGGCAGATTTACCTGTAGCATCTGTTTTCCACATCCCAGGGAGATGGGTCAGTCTTGAACTTGCTGTGGGAGCACTGTCAGAGGGGCCAGCACTCAGTGCTTCTTCCAGGGGCGTTTTCTGTTTTGTGCATGTGCACTGTGGACTAATTGAAGTCAGATGAAGTCTGTAGAATTGCTCGGAGAGACTTGTAAATGCGTGTGAAATACTGCCGTGCTGAAGCGCAATGATCTCACATTTTTATAGATGAATATGTATTTCTATAGTAATGCTTGGGCAGGATCTCACAGGAGATCTGAAAGGAAAGAAAGACCGAGGTGTCTCAGTGACAAGCAAAGCATGTGTGTGTCACGGTGTTTGTTCCAGATAGAATGTGGCGTGTACGTGTCTTTGATTTCTGCTGCTGACATAATCTTGGGTACGGCAAACACTTAGAAATGATTCAGAGTTCTATTTTGGGGGCAGGAGTGATGGTTCAGCAGGTAAGAGCGCTTAGTGCTCTCGCAGAGGACCCAGGTTTGTTTCTCGGCACCCGCACAGCAGCTCACAACCATCTGTACATTCCGGGGAATCAATGCTTTCTTCTGACCTCTGACGGTACTATACACACATGGTACACATACGTTCATGCAGGCACACACACGCATATGAAATATTAAATAATTATCTTAAAAAATAGATGATACATGTTAGTTAAAGGTGAGAGAAGCTGGGGCCTTTTGCTTACTGAGTTCATAGGACCACTGAATTCCACTCACAAAGCCCAGGCTAAGAATATTTGCTATTGTAAACATAAAGCCTCATTTAAAAAAAAATGAACCTTCAAGAAATTCTACCCAAAGCTAGCTCTAATGTTCTAATGTCATGTTTCATGAAACGCTGCTTTCCATGGCAGCTAGTCAGACTACGTTCACAAGCATGGCTTGCGTTCCCGTATGTGTGAGGTCCTGCAGCAGGCTTCTAAATTTTCGCTCATGTTAAAAATGCCCACGTAGGGGCAGTTCCTCACTGTGGTTTGGAATTGAGAACGAGAAGTAGTCTCTGTGCAGATGGCATGGCCCTTTAGATGCCGGCACCACCCAAGAATAGACAGTATGGCTCTCTGTGTAGAGCACTGGCTCCTTTTACAGAGGACCAAGGTTCAGTGCCCAGCACCCACATGAAGGTTCCCAGCTATCGATAACTCCAGTTCCAGGGGATTCAACACTCTCTTGCAGCTTCTGTGGGTACCAGGTGTGCAGGTGTGCACATGTATTCATACAGGCAAACACTCACACACATAAAAAGAAAAATAATTGTATCACTGAGCAGATGGCCACCAAAGTACTTGCTGTAGCCTCCAATAAAGACAGACACTGTATCAAATTGAAAGGTTAGTTAAAACCATTCTTCATTGGCTCTCAGCAGGGTCACTAGTGTGACATTTAGAGGCACTGTGGTATAAGGCTAAGAGCTCTGGTCCAGTAGAGCTTGTTGCAAACATTATCTTGCTTATTGCCTGCGTCAGTCTTGGGAAATTAAACACTCTGAACTTCAGCGTTCCTCTCTGGGACATGGGTCTTAAAACGTAGCTGTTTCTACCCAGCAGAGTTTCCTCAGCAATTAAATATGAGAATTATGTAAACCCTGTGAACCCAGCCAACACATGGCATGCGCTCAGTCTGAGAGTCTCTCTTCCTTGGGGGCTGCCAGGAAGAAGCACATTCTGTGACTTTCTGGGCCAAGGAGACCCCTGCGTGTGTCCACACCTACAGCTTTCTTTGTCTAATAGAGAAGCCCAGAGGCCAGCACAGTGGCGTGCCTGGGCAGCTCTTGTTTAGATGCAGCCACATCCCAAAGCTTCCTTCCGGCCTCGATTGCTATTGTGACTCCCTTCACCTCTTCTTTGAAGCTTCTAGATTGTCAGATGTTATTCACCCACTCCACACACGTACAACTTTATATGTAGGTTTAAAAAAGAAAGAAAAGAGAAAGGTCACAGGAAACAGGAGGGGAAAGTGAAGCTTTTGTTTCTGACCTTCAGCCAGGGGATTTCTCGAACCTTCTGCAGTCAATGTCACATGTTAATTTCAGTCTGGGTACTTGCCACAGACTTAGAAGAACTAGAAATGAACAAGGAAAACCTTTTCTGTTCGTAGTTAGGAATTATAAACTGATCAGTAACAAATGAACAGTTCATACCGGCATTTTAATGCATTGGAGACTCAGCTAAGAAATTATGCAGGCAATAGTTAAAAGTCTGAATTGTATTTTCTTATATGTGGAAAGGAATATTCACAGTGGTCCAAAAGTAAAGCCTGTCCAAATCCTTCCATTATATTACAGGGTATTAAAAATCACATTTATAGGATAGGGGGCTGCTTATTTTTTCCTATAAAAATAGTGCCAGATAGTAAATACTTCTGGCTTGTGGGATAGAGCTGATCTTAATTGCAGGGAGGTCTCTATTAAGAGCATCCACAGAAGGCTTCTCTCGCCTCCCCACCCCATCTGTTTAACAACCGTTGAAAGTGTGGGAGTATCTTGATCACAAGGCTATATAAAAACCGATAAAACGGCCTGCTTCAGAACATAAGGCAATATTCTTTCGACAGCACAAACAATCATGGAAGTGGCCCCGCCTGTGCCAATTGCCAGCATATACTCATGGTACCAAATGACCTAATCTAGCCCCTGTAGAGCTCCCATCAACCTGAGAAAAACGTTAAGTCAGTTAACCAAACCAATTTCATGGCAAAGTGTCTCATGTACAGCTGGCTGTGGATAGCTGAGACTAGCAAGGCTTCCCTTCCAAATATGTCCACAGGTACTAGGTATATGGGCTGCAATTTGCTGTGGCACCTAAATAGTATTTCATCTCTGTCTTTAATTTTGTCATCTGGGGTTATATCTGTGCTTTCTGATGGTCTTGGACAGCCATCAAGGGTCATTCAATCCTTAAAGGGATCATGGCCCACCATTTGAGAACCACACTCTACAGTTTTATCAGGTTCTATATGAATTGGTTACTTTTGCATTGCTATGACCAAATGACTTGAACAGAATCAAATTAAGGAAGGAAGAGATTATTCTGGCTTGCGGTTTGAAGGGATACAGTCAGTCCCCAGGGTGAAAGCAGGCTGGCAGGACCTGGCCACCACGCATTCATAGGAAGCAGAGAGCATGTTACACATCTCAAAACCCGCCCTAAAAGGACCTCTTCCTCTAGGGAGTGAGGTTCCACTTGGTGAAGGTTCTATAAGCTTCCAAAACAACACCAGCAGCTGGGAATCGAGTTTTCAAACACACAGCCCTGACCATGTGGGGAAGGAAGCCGGTTAGCGCTAAATCACATCACTACGTAAACAACTGTTTAAAAACAGGAGTTACATCATTCTCTGTCTATCCCCAGCACCTTGACCTTTGTTTTCATTCATCACATGTAGTTACTCAGCTCCAGTTATGCTGCAGACACACACAGAAACGCAGCCACACGGGAAGGGCAGAGAAGCCATACGACTATGTAACACAAGACACTTTCTTAAGTTTCCCCAGCTTTTCTTAGAGCTGAAGATTGAAGAGTAGGAGATATTTGAGTGAATGGTCTCAAGCAAGGATTACCTTTCCCCTTCCCAAGCTCCCACCTCCTCTGCTCCTGCTTTGCTCGGGCTACCCTGAACCATCAGCTCTGTGCCTGAGGGGTAAGGAAAAGCATAGAAAGAAAGGATCTTTTGGAAGTCTGTTATGTTATGCCAACATGGTATCTGTGTGTGTGTGTGCGTGCGTGCGTGCGTGCGTGCGTGTGCGTTTATACACAGATATGTGTTTATGTCTGCAAGGAACATGGTTGTGCTAATGTATGCATGAGAATGCTTAAGAATTTCTTAGGAATGATATGTACCCATTATGTGACAGGGTCTCTCACTTAACCTGAGCCTCACTGATTTAGCTAGTCTGGCTGACAAGTGAGCCTCAGAGATGCACCTGCCTCCATTTCTCCAAACCTGGAATTACAAGCATCTGAATTTTTATATGGGCTCTAGGGGGTTTAGTGCAGGTCCTCATGCTTGCAAGGCACTTTATCAACAGAGCCATCTCCTCAGTTCGTCTCCCCCATCCATGTGCGTGATTGCTGATGAAGAAGAGACCTGGAGCCGGTATTATCTAACAATGTCTTATGTATCAAACTTTGGTTGATACGGTGTCCTTGATCTGATTTGTTTCACCTTGGGAAGGACATGGATGGTGTGCTAGTATGTAGCATCCCTGCCACGAATCACTATCTAGTATCCATGGACACAGTTCCATGCTACTGTGTACAAGTACATGGTTTTAGACTTGCTTCCTGGTGGCTCCCACTTTCCAAACCTAATCAGTCTCTCCCACCTTCTCTCTCCATCAGAATACACCGCCAGCAATCCCGACCTGTTCCTGGTCATTATCCAAGTGACTGGCGTCAGCCTTCTGCCTCCACTGGGGATTGCCATAGCCGTGATCATCATCTTCTACTGCTATCGTGTCCACCGGCAGCAGAAGCTGAGCCCGTCCTGGGAAAGCAGCAAGCCCCGGAAGCTCATGGAGTTCAGCGATAACTGCGCCATCATCCTGGAGGACGACCGTTCGGACATCAGCTCTACGTGTGCCAACAACATCAACCACAACACGGAACTGCTACCCATTGAGCTGGACACGCTGGTGGGGAAAGGCCGCTTTGCCGAGGTCTACAAGGCCAAGCTGAAGCAGAACACTTCGGAGCAGTTCGAGACTGTGGCCGTCAAGATCTTCCCCTATGAGGAGTACACGTCATGGAAAACAGAGAAGGACATCTTCTCAGACATCAACCTGAAACACGAGAATGTCCTGCAGTTCCTGACTGCTGAGGAGCGGAAGACAGAGCTGGGAAAGCAGTACTGGCTGATCACAGCGTTCCACGCCAAGGGCAACCTGCAGGAATACCTCACCAGGCATGTCATCAGCTGGGAGGACCTGCGGAAGCTGGGCAGCTCCCTGGCCAGGGGCATCGCTCATCTCCACAGTGACCACACTCCATGTGGGAGGCCTAAGATGCCCATCGTCCACAGGGACCTCAAGAGCTCAAACATCCTCGTGAAGAATGATTTGACCTGCTGCCTGTGTGACTTCGGGCTGTCCCTGCGTCTGGACCCTACTCTGTCTGTGGATGACTTGGCCAACAGTGGGCAGGTAAGTGTGAGCTGCCGCTCCAGACCCTAAGCTCACGCTTGGCCTCACCTCTACCTTTTTCTTTTATTTCCTTGTAGTAGTACCAAAGAGTTCCACAATAGCCCAGAATGGAATATAGCAAAGGTTTGTTTATTTAGGAGTAAACTCACAGTAAGGGTGGCTATCTGCAGTCCTCTGAGTGTGCTCGGAACTGGAACCGAATCCAGCAGAAAAGAGAGCTGCACACGCTTTTTGTCTGCACTTACAATACATGAGACCACACCCTAAGAGGGTGGTATCTTAAAGGCTGTTGGCTAAAGTAGTTCCCACATTTCCTCTCTGAAATTTTTCAATTAGAGAGGCGCGAGTGTGTGTGTGAAAGAGACAGAGAGAGACAGAGAGAGAGAGAGCATGCGTGCGCACACACACACACACACTCATGTGCACACGTGCATTCACCCAAGCATGCATATGTGGGGATCAGAAGTTGATATCAGGTGTCTTTTCTTCATTGCTTTCCTTCTTACTTTTTGAGACAGGGTGTCTTACTGAGCCCGGAATTCACTGATTGCTAAAATTGGTGAGTCCTGTTCCTTCAACCCCATCCCAACCCAGAGACACTGGGATTACAGGTACGCCAGTGTGCCTGGCTTTTACATGGGTGTTGGAAAACTGAACTCAGGTCCTCATGCTTATGCAGTGAGCACTTGATCCACTGAGGCATCCCCCTGCTCCTCATTTAATATACTCATTAGTATACTATAAATAAGTTATACTAAGTAATGCATTTCATTATGACATTTCCTTCCATAGAACTTCAAACAATGCCTTGGGTGAATATCTTCCTATTATCCCTTTTCTTCCTTGCCTTCTTTCTCCTCCCATGTCTCTAAATGGCCCCCACCCCTTACTTCTATTTCCATCTCTTCCTCTAAATCCCACACAGGATAGACAACACTCAATATGTCTTCCTGAGCCTGGCTTATTTCACTTAACATGATGCCCTCCAGGTCCATCCATTTTCCTATAGATGCCATCTTCTTGTTCTTTCATCTCAATAAAACTCAACTGTGTGTGTATGTCCCCACACGTGTGCATGGATGTCAACCCAGGCTGCCCACATAACCTGGCTGTCTTCACCTCCCCTCTTGACGCACACACCTGGCCTCTTGTCTCAAGGAGCTCTACATTGTGGGGTTTATTAAAGGGATCTGGAAAATTAGCATGTTAGTACCCATCAGTCCCCACCACCCCACAGTCTCTCAACTAGGCTACCTTCGTTAATAGATAGCACTGTCTTCAAATCCTTTCTAGCCTGAGTCAGCTGCTGCTCGCTTCCCATTCCCATGCCATTTGCAAACGGTTGTCTTTCCCTCAGGAACTGTTGACTTCTTCTTACCTCTAACTTTTCTTCTCACATGGTTGTACTAGATCTTTTCTGCTGTTTAGTCTTAGTGGCTATACTGGTTCTAGATTCTAGAAGGAGACCTTGAAGTCCAAATCCACACTTACGAGGTGACCAAAGATACTCAGCATGATGCCAGGCAGTGAAAGCGACCAATAAGTATTTGTTGAAGGAGTGAACCGTTCCATTTGTCTGTCTGTCCCTCTGTCTGTTATTCTGTGTGTGCGGTGTGTGTGTGTGCGTGTGTAGGTACACATATGCATTGTGTTTGGAGCCCAGATCTATTCCTCCATTGCTACTCACCTTGTTTGGGGAGACAAGGTCATTTACTGACACTAAAGCTCACCAATTTGGCTGGGCTGGATGGATAGATGGCTCTAGGGAGCCTCCTGTCTCCCCTCCACCTCCATGCAGTGGTAGAATCACAAGGGTGTGCCATCATCCACCTGTAGCATGGATTCTGGGGACTGAATTGCTATCCTCTTGCTGGTCTGGCAAGCGCTTTACTTACTGAGCCATCTTCCCAGCCTAGTAATTCCATTTTTGAGGCATTGTCCCTGATCCAAATGGAAACCCTTTGAGGTTGGCACATTCGGATGATTTCCTTCCCAGGTGACGGCTGATGACTAACACGGTGGCTCTGCCATGAGCACTGCAGCTCTCTGTAGCTGGCTAACAGGGCACACTCTAAAACCCTCCTCAGAATGAACCGCACTTGCGAGGTTCCTGCCTTGTCAGGGCTCTGCCCCTAGCAGCACGTGCAGGGCAGAGGTCATCTTGCTGAGACACAAACAAGTCAATATGTCAGGGCGGTGACTCCCAGAGTGCTCTGTTAAAAAGGAAAATGTCTTCTAAGACAGGCCGATAAGAACTATTCTTTGAAACAAATGGCATTAATTATTTGACCTGTGTATGACAGTGATGGACATTGGATGAACTCATATACCCTGCGATATCAAACATTTCCATTTGAAAACCTTCCCTTAGAAATGGCTTTCCCTTTTCCCTGTAGCCCCGTGTTTGTTTAATGTCAATCATAAAACTGATCACAGGCCTCACTAACCAGAATATAGGTACACATCACATTCATAGAAATTATTGTATGATTTGGTCTTTTCATATGGCTTTAATTTAGCAGAGATTTATGAAATTATGTCATAAAGTCCATGGGGTAAATTAAAATTAAATAGTCCTTAAGTGACCCATATGAGTGACAATTATTGTCATCAAGAGTCTTAGAGTTTCAAAAATGAAAAGAAAAATATCTAATTTGCAAAAGAAAAGATAAACATGTAAGGGGTTGGAGGATGACTTAGCAGCTAAGGGCACTTGCTGCTCTTACAGGGTGTTATTCTAGGGGTTTTGACCAGGTTCCTTTTTCTGCCAGTTAAAGAATTAAAACATAAGAAAAAAACCTCAAGGGTGAAAGGTGGCAGTGGGAAAATTGCAAATAACAGCAAAAAGGACAGAACAAGAGCAAACAGGAGCGGGAAGAATCAGCAATTGAAGGAAGGTGTTTGTTGGATTGAAGAGACGCAGACATGCAGCAGACACACAGAAAGGGGGTCTGCAGAGCACGGGGGGATGTGGAAACTGAGAATCCAGCATCTTCTCGAGGACTGGGGGTTTTATCTTCTCTGACGGCTCTTCCTTCCCTAATTTAGCATTGCTCAGTTTGAAGAAAGTTAGAATGGCTGATTGGCTCATACAGCACGTCCTGACCAGGCCTTGAACTTGGTGACCCCTCCATCCAGAGGCCTACTGGTGAGAGGGGAAAAAAAGCCAATGACTCTTGTTTTAAGCTGCCAGTATTTTGTATTAGGTCCCCAAGGTGAGGAAGAAGTTCACCGCCTTTATTACCTAGTCATAGCCCTCCTCCCCGTTTGCCTGCCTTTCACGGACTCTGATCCTTAGTCCCTCCAGGGGACCTGGGCTTTCTTCCTAGCACCCATAGGGCAGCTCACAACAGTCTGTGACACCAATTCCAGGGCATCTGAAGTCCTCTTCTGGCCTCTGTGGGCACATGTGGCGCAGGCCGAACACTCACCTCATGAAATAAAACTAAATCAATCTTTAGAAATATATAAGCATCTAAAATATCATAGCTGTGGCCCTTGAGGTTATCTACAAGAATACTCAATAGCAGGATGGCATATGCAGTCACGTTAGTGGCTCTGGGTTGGGATACTTGTTTGGGCATGTTTTGTTTAGAGTCTTTGAAAGGCTTTCAGAGAGAAAATAATAATATGTGTTCTGCCTGCCTGTGTAATTCTCCTCATTTAAAACAGCACTATGATTTTTTTAAAAAAAGAGAATCTGCACAGGGCTGTAACTCAGTCAGCAAAGCGCTTGCCTAGTGTGCGGGAAGCCCTGAGTTTGATTCCTAGCATCTCCAAAGAGTGGGTGTGGTATGTTCTCTCAGCACTCTGGAAATGGAGGTAGGAGGATCAGTGGTTCAAGGAAATCACCAGCTACAGAGGATGAGGCCCGCTTGGGCTATATGAAACCATATCAAAAAAAATAAAGGAAGGAGGGAAATGGGAAATGGGGAGCAGTTGGAAATTTTAATTAAAAAAAGAATAAAAATTAAAAAAAAAAATAAAGGAAGGAATAGAGGGAGGGAGGGAGGGAGGGAGGGAGGGATACAGGAGGGGCTAATTGACCTATAATACTTAATACCTGTATAGCTTAAAGTCTAAGACTTCATATTAGAATATTAAACAATCTTTAAGCAACTGTGCACCAAATAAGTACAATAACCTCAAAATGTAAGCAATATATAAGTATCTTGATCAGAGGCAGAAATGTATAGTGCAATATGATAAATATATGTTAGATATATAAAATTGTGACAATATACAAGATGTCTTAGGTAGAGGTAGAAGCATGCATGTATACAATATGACAAAGTAACTTTGCATAGGTGTACAAATATTGTAACCAGAAATAGGAGCATGTTCAATATAACAAATATAATTTGAATTTATATCAATGTACAAGAATCTATACCAATGTAAACTGTCTACAAATAATAACTCACAAGTATTAACTCTGTTACTATTTGTTACTATTATTATTAGTGTGAATAAGCTCACACTAATCTACTTATTATCCCATCCAATTTCCCTTTTTTTTTTTCCAAAGAAGATCCCTGAGCCTACATAATTTCCACTCTAACCCCCAACCCTCTACCAGTTATAATCACCCCAGTCTTTTCATAATTTTAAAATTTTATCAGTAGTAAAAGGCAGGAAGGAAAGAAGGAAGACGGGGAGGGCTAGGAAGAAAGATTGTACCCCACCCCACCTCCAGCTGAAGAGCTGTTGCCAATGGATGGTTGCTGGGGAGAAAGGAGAGGAGTCTCGTGTCTTCAGTGGTACAGCCACCAATAGTTACCCCAATCCCAGAAAGCCCCCACTAATGTTTTTATGAGTAACACTAATCAAATGCAATGGATCATTTCAAGTAGGTATGGGACTTGTTAGCAAGAGGGGATTCAAGAAGTGGACAAAAAATAAGAGAAGATAATTGTTGTAGGTATTCATTCAGCCAATAGCCTCTTGGATACCAGCCCATAAGGGCATGGTCTGAGGTAATGTATGCACAAACAGGAAGCGTGAGAGCCCCTTGCTTTCTCTTGGTTGGTGATTGGAGTTCAGTTCACAGCTCCCGGCCCCCACAGAGGACCGCGGCTCTCTACTCTTATTGTGAGTTTTCTTCCCAAACCAGTAAATACTTGTTATCCTTTATTCCAGGCTCTTGTGGACTTCCTTAATTACATCTACAGATAATAGGGATGAATTTGATCAAAATACATCATATACATGTATGAAGTTATCTAAAAAGAAGAAACCTCAAGAAACAAACTAAAACATCTGTATATGTGAAACCCAAGCTCAAATCCTCTGTGACAAATTCACTCAAAATTGAAGTTCAATTATAAGCTTCATTCTGTGTTTTTGTTTTTATCTTAAAAGGTGGGAACTGCAAGATACATGGCCCCCGAAGTTCTGGAATCCAGGATGAATTTGGAAAACGTGGAGTCCTTCAAGCAGACAGATGTCTACTCCATGGCTCTGGTACTCTGGGAAATGACATCCCGTTGCAATGCGGTGGGAGGTACGTAATTGGGTCCCCATTCCGGATGACACAATGGTGTCTGTTTCCAGCACAGTCCCAGGGTTCAGCACAGAGCAGTGGACTCCACTGGGAGGCAGCTGAGTTCATGTAGTGCACAGGTCTAGGATTATTCTGAATCGCCAAGGTGTCTCAGTGAAGAAGCACATTGGGAACAGAAGCCTTTCCATACAGCTAGAGGGAATTACATTTCTCTCTGCAGATGAGTTAATATCTTGCAGGAGGTGGTCACTAGAAACAGGACTGAGAATGACTTCTTTTGACCTAAAGGGGAATAGTCAGAGGAGCATCTGCATTTTGTTTCTTCTCCTTTGGATTTAAAGGACTGAGAAAATACTTGACTAAATATTTGCTCTTGTAGACATGACTTCTTTTTCACAAAACTAAGCAAGGTGGGTTGATATGTCTGTTTGGGTTTTAAAACTTCAGGAATACTTAATAAAGAAGATAACTAACCGGTAAGACTTCTCCTCTCCATTCAGTAGCTTCTATCAGATCTCACCTGGAAAATGAGTACCCTCCAGCCTTTTCCAGATGAACTCAAGCTTGGTTTCATTCTTTTTGCCTTTTTGTTTTATAATAATATTAGACTTACCAAATAGAGTCAAGAAGAACACAGAGGGCCGAGGAGGTGGCTTAATCACTAAAATCCTACCACACAAATGTGAGGACATGAGTTCAGATCCTCGGCACCCATGGAAAAGATGGGTTTTGTGGAGGACGCCTATCATCCTAGTGCTGGGAAGGCAGACACAGGAGGATGCCTGGGGCTCCATGGCTAGGCAGTTGACACAAATCAGTTCGCTTTAGGCTGAGTGAGAGACCCTGTCTAAAAACATAAAGAACAATGTCAATCTCTAGCCTAAACACACACACACACACACACACACAGAGACACACTCATACACAGATACATAAAATTAAATAAAAATAAGATTAACACAGAGATCTAGATGTGTAATCCCAGCGCTCATGATGCTAAAACAGGAAGATTGAAGCAGGTTCTAGGTCAGTCTGGGCTATGTATTAACTTACAGACCAGACTGGACCACAGAGATGATTCTGTCCTCAACACAGACACTGATAGACAGTTGTTACAACAGCAACGACACAGAGACGCCAGACTACCCATCCACCTTTAATCCAGTTTTAAGCTTTGCCTAAATCCAAAAGACAAGAAACGATCTAACTGCATTAAAGCCAGACATTAACATTGGTGCAGTGTTCCATGTTGCCCACAGACCTCACTTATACTTCCGGGTCATCAGTAAGGTGCTCTTCTGAAAGAAGACTCGGGTTAGGATTCACGTGGGTCTAACTCATGTGCTTTTGTCGTCTTCCATGACCTTGGTACTTGTGAATTGAAATGATCACCTCAGAGCCTGGCTCCCACTTTAGGCTTTGCTGGTATCTTCTCGTCATTAGATTGAGATGACATGTCTGGAATAAGAACACCGCAGACACTGTGGTAACTCCTCTGCACATGAAACCAAGGGAAGGCTCGCTGCTGTTGCCTAGGAGGTCTGACTGCCAGGTTCCCCTCTGTAGAGATACTGTATTCCAGTCTGTAATGAGCACTCACCAGGGAAGGAGTCTCACCTGTTAATTTGAGGATGGACGGAGAATTCCCACCTTAAAGGATCGTCACAGCGATGTTTGCCTCATGCAGATGTTTCTGTTTTTCTTACCCCTTGTAATGAGTAGGTATCTAACTCTGAGAGAATCCCTACCTTCCTCTCACAAGCCCTTGTTATTTAGCCATTATTCGTGCATTTCTATCAGCTGGAGACAATGGATATTTCTTTCATTCTGTGGATGTCCAATAATGGCATCGTTTATTTCGTTGCTCAAACCTCTTTGGTTACTCACCCAAACTTGCTGATGTATTGTCCAAGGCCCTTCCAACTGGACCCATTGCTAGTTCTGAGTCTTCATCCCTTGCAGAAGATGTTTGCCTCCCCAGAACCCCAAGGAGGATCTAGGTCACCTCTTCTTCGTCCCTTGTTAAGCCACTGTCATCTAGTTCTCTGGCCGTTGTGGAGATGGTGATTCCTATCTAGTTGGTACACTTCTCTCCTGTTTCCTACCACACTTCTAAAACTAGCTGTGTGTGTGTGTGTGTGTGTGTGTGTGTGTGTTTTCTTCACAGTTATATTGTGTAATCAGCTACCAGCTATCATAAATGATTTTTTGCTTTGGATGCTTTTTCGGCTCCAAAACGACTCTGTAAATTGATAGGAGTCACATCAAAAGCAGTGCTGTCCCCGACAGAATCGATTTACCTGGCTAGCGGTGTCTTCTCCCATGCTCTGAGAGTCGTGTTTGCTTCTGTAAACAACCCCTGAGATCATGTCTGGTCTCCAGTTCTGACAAGGCAGCCAGTCTAAGGCTCTGGTGTGCTCTGCTTTCAATGCCATCACTGACAAGAGCCCCTTCCTGTTGATATTTGCTGAGTGGAGAAGAATTGAGGATGTGAGGTGGAGCCAAGCTCACCAACTTTTATGGGTTCTAAAAAAAAACTATGGGGTAAACAAGTTTCCCTGTGGAAGGAACCAGGATCCATTTTCTTCAGGAAAGCCCTAAAGGAAAGCCTTTGTGGTAAAAAACAGATAGGAACTGAAATGAACCCCTGCTGGCATTGCTTTGTTTGATGGTAGCTTCCCACCTCTGATTCTCCCATCTCCACTCACTCCCACAATAATAATAATGAGTAAACTTAAAGGGCAATGCAGAATGTTTCCTGAGTACAGCAACCAGAGATTGCTATGTTACCCTCGGTGTTACCAGGAAGAACGTGTAAACAGATGATACACAGTTCCTTCTAAAGCCAAACCTAAGCTTCCTTTAGCGTGCAATCCTATAGCCCAGAGCTCCCCAGACCATCACAGTAAGTGAAGAGTGCTCTGAAAAGGAAGGAGGTTTGGTCCAGGTTAAGCAAGCCCTGGAGGAATCCCAGACCCCATCGCCAAGACCGTCACTTCATCCATCAGTGCACTGAAACCACCAGAATCACATCTGGGACATGCTTCAGTCAGCTTCTCCACACAGATGAGAAAACCAGTTTCCAGGGGTAGAACAGCCGGGGAGCCAGGAGCTGTGTAGCCACAGGCCTTCTCCCTCCTGATTGGTGGAGAACAGGGAACATGAATACCCAGAGTCCTATATGGGGGCCAGCGCCCCCTGCTTGTAGTGCACTGAGGCACTGCTCTTCAGAAGTACTGGATGAGGTGGGCGGGACTCCTCAGGAGCTGCAGTTCTGAAAGTCTGCGTCTCTGAATTTTCTTGTCTCCCTTGAAGAATCCCTGAGTGTAGTGTGTGTGTGTGTGTGTGCGCGCGCGCGCGTGCACGTGTGCACATCAGTGTCTGTATATGTGTGAGCTTGCATACATATATGTCTGTGTTCATGTGTGTGTGTGTGAGAAAGACAGAGTGACTGTGAGAGGGAGTGTGCATGTGTTTCTCTGTGTGTGAGCTTGTATGCATGTGTGTGTATCTGAGTGCATGTGTGTGTGAGAGACAGAGAGTGAGTATGTGAGGGAGAGAGTGTGTGTGCATGTGCATCTGTGTCTGTGTGCATGTGTGTGAGAGAGTGAGTGTGTATGCACATGCATGTATGTCTGTGTGTGTGAGCTTATGTGCATTTGTAGCTGTGTTTGTGTACGTGTGTGTGTGTGTTCAGAGGTCAACCTCTGGTACTGTTCTCAGGCAAGGTCTACCTTTTTTTGTTTTTTGTTTTTGTTTTTGCTTTTGGGTTTTTTTTTTTTTTTTTTGACAGGATGTCTTATTTCCCTAAAACTTGCCAAGTAAGCCAGATTGACTGATGAGCCAGCCCTAGGTATGGTAAGCACCTGCCTCCTCCACCTCCTCTGGAATGCCAGGCATGTGCTGCCACACCTGGGTTTTGTAATCTGGGTTTTTTGTGATGGAATCCAGGTCCCTGTGTTTGCTAGGCAAGCATTTTGCTGACAGTCCTCAGCCCCCAGATGCCAGTGTTGAAAGTCAAGGCTGTTAATCTGGGTGCAGGGATGCCTTAAAATCTCACTTTTTGATCCTGCTTTCTCCAAGGATTGCATTGTTCCTTCCTTCACCCACCCATTCATCCACTCACTCAGATGCTATCTGATGAGTGACTCTTGTGTCCAGGCACTCTTCTCCCTGTTGAGGAACGGGAGTTCATTTCTATATCGGGGGCAGAGCCTTGTTAGGAAGCCCACAGAGGCAGCACACTCTCAGCTCCCTCGGCTCAGCCTCCCTGAGACTGAAATATCAGGAAAGTCACTACACCTGGTGAGAGTGGCAGGTTCGAAGGCTCCATCTCCCCAAGGGAATGGGTCTCGCAAGGAGCAAAGCTGGGATAGGTGAGCTGCGGATCTGGTGTCAAGCAAGGGACGAGTGGAAAATTAAAGCAGATGTAGGGTCAGATAACGCTGTTAGGACGGGTGCTTCAGACACTTGGAGCATCTCAAAGAAGACATAAGAAAAATGAGAAGGACACACTGAGTTCTTTAAGGAGAACAAGATGGAAGGGCAGTTGATGCCTACTGCTTTATATTGGAGAGAAGGCTGGAGACCTCAACAGGGCAAGGACAGACCTGAGATTGGCTTTCTTTTACAAAGAGCCTCTGTCCCAGGCCAGGCAGTTGGCTGTGGGTCTGGGCAAGTGTTTGCCTATGGTGTGTGGGAGGCGGATGGGGGCGGTGTCTAAAGCCCCCTTTGGGGAATACGGCAGGCACCACATGTGTTCATCCCCAGCCAGAACTGGCCCATGTGCAAACCAATCTAAACCCTGGCCACCTGGGCCTCTGAACAGAAGCTAGCACAGCGGCCAGTGAGCAAGGGTTTAACACAGACAGCTCCTTCTTGAAGAAGCACCGACATAACAATGGGCCAAGCAGAAAGGAAAGGGAGGGAGGCTTGGAGAAACTTCAGGAAGACCAGGATGGAAACCATTTGCTTTGAGTGGACTCCAAGGAGCACCATTAGGAAAGTAAATGACAACCACAACAGCTGTGGGCCAGATGCTGATGGTCAAAGCGATACCAATGCTGTCTGGGGGAACGGGTCTGCGGTGAGATGGAGAAAGACAGGCTGTCTCCCTGCAGAGGAGCTGGGGGGCTTCCTGAGAGCAAGGAAGGGCAGCAACTGGTCCTCAGCCTGGGCTGCAGGGAGAAGGGGAGGAAGAGAAAAGTCTGCACAGCGGGAAGACCGAGGTCTCTTAGAGAAGGCATGTTCTGGATGGTGTGGGGACACAGGGCATTTTGCCCAAGAGCCCTCAGGATGGGCTGCTTTAACGGTGGTAGAGGCATCTGTTTTAGTCTGAGCACCCCGGGTCCCACAAAGAGGACGCTGAGTAAACAGTGTGCTGGCGCCATGCCAACCCCGCCCTCCCCTGGTGACTGTGGTCAAGGATTGAGACTGTCTTGTTCTTTCTCCACCTCTGGCCCTACCACTGCCCCACCTTTCCCAAAGCCAGAATGCACAAGTGTTTGGCTGCGCTGTAGGGGAATCACAACAGTGAAGGGGATTTCTTTTTAATGGGTAATTTCTCCATAGCTTGTTTAGAAACTCCCAACGGTCTGCATCCAGCCGACCCTGAAGAGCCCTTCCTGAGGGCCCTTGGTAGAGGCATTTGTCAGGGTCTCAGTGGGTGGGGTATTCCCTAGTGGTGCTAGCTCTTGGTAGGATTGGGGAGCACTTTGTGAAATGCTAGGTGGAGAGAGGAAAATGTAACAAAGCCTTAGCAAGACAAAGCCAGTCTTCAGGGTCCCTGAGTCACCAAGAGCAGCTCTGTTTGAATCCTTTGCTTTCCTGCCTAGCTTTGCTCCTCCTCCTCCTCCTCCTCCTCCTCTTCCTCCTCCTCCTCCTCTGCTTTCTTGTTTCATTTATTTGTTATTTTGTTTTGTTTTTTTTTTGAGACAGTTTCTCTGTGTAGCCCTGTATGTCCAGGAACTCTCTCTGTAAACCAAGCTGGCCTCCTGGCCTCGATCTCAGAGTACTGCCTCTGCCTATGCTGCCTCTGCCCTTGTCCCTGTTCCTGCCTCTGCCTTCAGGAGTGCTGGGATTAAAGGCCTGCACCATCACAACCCAGCTCATCCTCACTCTTCTTATGGGTGAACTGTAGATATTGGGTCCCATCTCTTACTCAGCAACACTTGAGCTGCTCTGGAGTTCCTGACTTGGTAAAGGTGTCTAGTCAGGCAAAAGATGCAACAGCAACCGCAGCCAAAGTGTTAGGAACGGAGAGTCTGTGACCCAATACAGTATCTAATGCAACTTATATCTCATATAAATCTCATGCCATCTTGCCCTTTCTTTCTTGGTATAGTGCAACAGGGAAATGTGCCATTTGGTTGGATTGGACTGTGAGATGCTGTAGGGAAGATGGAGGTCCCTCATTCAGTCCGTAGGAAGAAGATGGTGATGAGCATGGTGTCTCATCTGGAGCTGACTCTGACCCTCCCAACTCTGGCTTTGCTTGAAATCATCCCAGTTTGTATTTATACTGGATGCCCACTGTGTAAGCAAGATTGAACGCACCAAGCAGAGGAAGACATAAAATCCCATCTGAGTCTTGAGCCTCAGGACCTCAACACTCTAATAGAGGATAAGGAACGGGAGAAAGACATGGTGTGTGTACCCCACAAGTCAGATCTCAGAATTTGCCTTAAAACTAGTGTAGATGAATTCTTGGGATGTTTGAAGTCAAAAGGGTACAGAAGGGGTTTGTGTTCATCTCAATATCATAAATTCAATTGCCTTCTAAAATATAATATAAGAAAATAAAAAATCTATGAAAATGAGCTACAAAAACATACCCTGGGGGGATTGATAACAAAGAAGGAGAACATAAAGCTAAGAAGGGGGGGGTCACTCGGGAGAGTTGGGTAGAGGCGGCAGTGGATAGGTATGATCAGAACACAGTCTATAAATGTATGAACATTTCAAAGCATAAATAAGAATATTATTTTTAAAAATCAGTCAGCAAATAAAATGATAAAATAAGATCCTGACAACTTTTCTGCTGGGGTGAGGCTGTTAACAATAAATGTATTTCTGGGAAAATGAAAGAGAAAAATAAAAGAGGCAATTCCTCTTTTAAACTCCATTTTGCCGTGAAAACATCTTCAATTTTTAGCACAGAAGGCAGATTACTGAAATTTTTGCTCATTAAGGAAAATAATCTTGAAGTTAAAGGTCAAAGATCCTGCATATTTTGGAGGAAAATGTGGAATGTAGCCCAGCGCTCTCCTCTCTCTCTCTCTCTCTCTCTCTCTCTCTCTCTCTCTCTCTCTCTCACACACACACACACACACACACACACTTACTTTCTTTCATGCTGTTGGGGATTGAGTTTGAACCCAGGACCCTGTGCATTCTAGGCAAGTACTCTACCACTGAGCTACGTCCCCAGCCCCCTGGCTTGTTTGGTCTTGTTATAGATAGGGTTTCCCTATGTATCCCAGGCTAGCCCTGATCTCCTGGCCCTCGCGTCAGCCTCCCGAGTGCTGGACGATGCTTGTAGGACTGCAGCAGCTTTAAGCTGGCTCTGATAACAGACACACTCTCCAGACAAGCACTCGAGGCATCAGTGTGTTCATCCATGACATTTATTAGGGAAGAATTTTCCCCAGCCGACCATGGAGGTCCCACCTGGTTCTCCCTCTTGGTGCCTCTAGATGGTGGATAGTCTCCAGTGTGACTGTTGGAGAAGCATTACATGGGACCACATAATATATGCCCTTTAGTATCTGATTTATTTCCTTTTCTAGTGTCTTTAGGAACACTCCAGGTTGTAGCATCTTTCAAATTTTATGACTTTGTAGAGTTAACGTCCCCAAGAAATTTAACACATTTTACTGAATTTGTTTGTATACTGTGGGTCTATGGAGGACCAGAGGCTTTGTGATACATTTGGATTTTTAAAAAGATTTTGTTTTTATTTTTTAAACTTTGTGTGTCTGTGTATGGATGCGGGCACAGGAATGCAGTACCTACAAGGGCCAGAAGAGGGCATCAGATCCCCTGGGGCTGTAGTAAGAGGTAGTTGTGACACACCTGACTTGGACACTGGGAGCCAAACTCTGGTCTCCTAGAGGGGCACACTCTTAACTGCTGAGCTCTCTCTCTCTCCAGCCCAGCCCATGATAAGTAAAGTTTTTCCACCTCCGAAGAACCTGTTTCCTTCCTAAGATGCACTAGCCCCTCATTGAGCATGCCTGCATTGATGGGAAAGCTGGGTCCCTGTCTGCCTTGTTAGCATGAGGCTAAGAAGGACCAATCTATCACCAGTGGGCTACTTCCCAGCGTTCTTCCACCACCCACTTCCTTCTTGTTTTAACCCATCTCATCCAAAGTGTTCTAGCAATGGCAGGCCCATTCTGCCCCTGTATTCCTTATATTATCCTTCCAGGCGCTCGCCCAGCACCCTTCTCTCGGCCATGTGCTGCCCTGTGCTCAACGGTATCTGTCTGTTTTCTTCACAGAGGTGAAAGATTACGAACCCCCATTTGGTTCCAAGGTCAGGGAGCACCCTTGCGTGGAGAGCATGAAGGACAACGTGCTGAGAGATCGAGGACGGCCTGAAATCCCCAGCTTCTGGCTCAACCACCAGGTAGGCAGGGCCGACTCTGAGGGGCCAGAAGGGCCATGCAGAGAAGTCTGCTTTCAGGCAGCAGAGAATTCTGGGTGGTGGAGCTTAACTCTGAGTTCAGTGGCCTTGGTTCACTGTAACCCTGTTTGGTTTGTATTCCTAAGGAAATTTTCGGTATAAGTGGATGAGCTGTTCTCCTAAGTTGCCATCACCGGGCTTATACAGCATTCACAGAGAGCTCTCAGAGGACTACTGTAGGCACTGGTCACCTTTCCCAAGCCCTTTTGTGATTCAGGGTTAAGATATTTTGCTAGCTATGTCTGCAGTCCACTCCTGTGCCTTCACACCAGGAGCCTATATCTCATTCCCTCTCATTCCGACTTTGTTCTGCTGGGGTTCTTCAACTTCACAGAGAAATACGTAGCAGTTGGAAGCAAGCAGGGTAGTCAGGTAGCTGGTGTCCTTGTATCTGCTGGCTGTGCGTGGAGGTGAGAGGAGAGCCCGTATGAACATGCTTGGGAAGGAGGAGACTGGCCACCATGATGGAGGCCAGGAAATCAATGAAGAGAAGCTTGCTGGTGAAGGAGGATGCAGAGGCCAGCCAGTTGAGTGACATCCATACAGCTCTCTATCACTCCTTCCGAAGAACTGGAAGTTAAGGCTGCTCATAGCAGAAGTTGGAGGAGAGGGGAAGGAAGATTAGGTTGTGAGTGAGAGACAGTTGACCACATGTGGGGTACACCCAAGGAAGAGCCCCGGTCAAGAAAGAGCTGTGACAGTATTTTCCTATCTCTCTGGGAAATGATGCTTTTCCACACAGCAGAACCCTTCACTGCTCTCATGGATAAAGTCCTTTATCCTCGCTGGCCATGGGTATGTAGGTTTGCCTAAAGCCATGGGGAATTCAAGTGAGAACCAGAAACAGCAAGCCAGGCATAATCAGGAAGACAAATAGGGCAGGAAGTGTGTGTGCTAGGAGCCAGCCCTGGCCCAGAGCCAGCCTTGTGATCAGGAAGTAGGTGAGCCAGGCTTCCCAGGGTCAAGGCACCACCAGCCTTTCAGACAAATTGTCTTTGGTTCTAAAAATGCAAGATTGTTTGAAAAAAAAAAAAACCCCAGGAATTAGAAGGTGCTGGGATGGGATGGTGTGTCCTAGTGAAACTATGTCACTCACCGTCTCTTGAGGTCTTTCCTGTAAAGTTCTTATAATGAAGCCGTTATTCATTATGATAAAATTCTGGAAAAAATTTGCATAATACATTTTTTCTCTTAATGAGATTTGTTGCCCTATTGATTTCAAGGTAATGCTTAATATTTAATTCAATTTACTGCCTGTAATTACTGTGTCAGAACAAAATAAATGTTTCTGGTATAGCAACAATAACACTCTACTCTTAGCAGGGCCATCAATCAATACCATCAGTTAGGTGAATTATGCAATTAATTCCACATCAAGAACTGGGGGTGGAGGAGCTCCGTAGATGTGAAAGTGGCTGGGATTGGCAGGCAAGTGCCAACTCTCCACAAAGACTGTTAGGTGTATCTGTCCCACCTGTATGGAGGTCACCAGGGCAATGTTGTCCTCTACATGGAAGGAGCTGATCTTATTTCTATGTCTCAGACTATTTACTTACCTTCTGATATTCTGAGAGGCCTTGAAATAGTAACAAAAGTCTTCATGATGCAGAATGAAATCCAGCCTGCGGTAGAGCCCTTGCTGACTGGACAACCTTTCCCGCTTGGTGGTCAGGATCAGTGGGTGGAGCTGTCTTGGGAAGGATGGGCTACAAAGTATCTTACAGTCAGGTTTATTTGGCATACAAAGACAGCTTTATCAAAGAGCCTGGCTTAATGACATTGGAGGTGACTGGGGCATCATGGGGTCACCCTTGGCAGTCCTGGGAGCAACTTTTGAGTCATTCTATCAAATATAGACTTTACAAAGCGAACCCAGGCTAATGCCTGCTCCATCTGGGCTTGGGTGCCCAGCTTTGCTCAAACAGAGGGGTACTGGTGTTCTAGCCATGTTACATTCTGAAAGAGTAGAAGTCCAGACACCGAGAAAGGCAAGGGAAAGAGAGAACCGAGGCCTAAGGTGGGAATCAGGGGTCTTTCAGACCCTGGAATGGATATGTTTCTTACAGTCTTTATAATGCGTGCCACCAAGGATGGACCCGAGATGCTGGAGAGATGGCACAGTTAGGAAAGGGTTTACAAACGAGCGTGAGGACCTGAGTTTGGATCCCTGATACCCTTGTAATAGCTGGGTGTCGTGGTGTGCACCCGTGAGACAAGTGTGGAGGAAGAGGTGACGGAAGGATCCCAAGGCAGTGGGCTCGGGGTTCAGTGGGAAACCCTGTGATCAGTGAGCTTGTGGTTCAGTGAGAATCCCTGTGATCGGTGAGCTCTGGTTTCAGTAAGAATCCCTGTGATCAGTGAGCTTGGGGTTCAGTGAGAATTCCTGTGATCAGTGATCTCTGGGTTCAATGAGAAACCATGTCTCAAAACCTAAGGTGGAGAGAGATTAAGGAAGACAGCTGACATCACCCTTCGGCACACATCTGTGCACATACGACCACATAGGGAGTCTAAACCCTATTCTGATAGGACATCATTTGACAACGATGTGTTGATGCTAATTCCATGGAGACCACCCACTGACGATGCCCTGGGAACCCCTCCTTCTTCTGCAGGGCATCCAGATCGTATGTGAGACGCTGACAGAGTGCTGGGACCATGACCCTGAGGCCCGCCTCACAGCCCAGTGTGTGGCAGAGCGCTTCAGTGAGCTGGAGCATCCAGATAGACTCTCTGGGAGGAGCTGCTCCCAGGAGAAGATTCCAGAAGATGGCTCACTGAACACTACCAAATAGCTTTCTCTGGGCAGGCTGGACCGAGCCTCCAGAAGCCGCCTTTTCACCAAAGACCAGAGGCAGCTGGATGCTATCCGACGGGAAACCAAGGACTTGCTCCCTTCTTACCTGAGAGCTGCTTCATATTCAGAAACAGCAGCAGCAGCAGGAGCAGTAGGGGCTAAGTGACAGAGAGCATTCTGTGCCTTGGACGTTGTCATGGCATAAGCTGTATTAGCACCTCCTCAGGAAATGAGATTGATTTTTACAACAGCCAATAACATTTGCACTTTATTAATGCCTGTATGTAAATATGAATAGCTATGTTTTATATCTATATATCTATATATGTCTATATCTCTCTATCTATAGCCATACTCTGCAAGGAGACAAAGAAAAAGATCAAATGCTCCCGGGAAATTAGCTTTTATCCGAGAGTTCCAAACTGGAGCAGAAAGGACTCGGGGCAACATTAGCACTTGACAATCATACGCGATGGTCCCCCGAATGTGGGGTTGGGGGGATGGTTGCATGAAAAGGATCCATGCCTCACAGCCTGCTTTGGCCACAAGACACTTTTGTTTTGCAATAATTGCCCTCTATATGCGGGTGCTTTCCGGCCAGGGAGCGAAGTTCCAGCCCACCGCTATGTCCCAGGGTCTTCCACGTGCCTTGCTTTTCTTCATTTTATCAAGTCCCACATCTGACTTGTGAACCTGTGGACTTAGCCTAGATCCCTGGCCCCATCCTTCTGCTTTCGTAGACTACGGAAGTCAAAGAGGGCAGTTTCCCCACCCATGAAAGTGTCGACCATCTGATAAGATTGTGCTGTTTGATTTTTCTTCTGTGCCGAAGTTACTATTACTCATTCCCAGCTGTTCCCAGTTGTTTTTTGGTTTAGTGTGGCACACGCCACACCCCGCCCCTGCAGCATTGTGTTTCATTTTTGTCACTCTCCTGCTGTAGTCGCCAGCTTGCCATGGCAACACCGATGGCTTCCATCTTCCCAGGCGCCCAAATAGCAGACAGGATTTAAATGACGCACACACACACTGCCTATCCTGTACAACTGTGTCTGGGGATACTTTGAGCCCGTGTTTTGCTTAGTCAGCACAATGTCTGTAAAAGTTTAAGTATTGGAGGTGTCGCAGAAAAATCTCCATTCTAGGTAAGGAGTGTGTTCCCAGCTTCCCCTCTAGAGGGCACCGCTGACAGTAAGACGGTGTGACTCTGACACCCCAGCTTCTTTTCTCACCCTTAAACAGTCTTCACATTACCCACCCCCACCCCAGTCTGGAAATGAAAGCTGCTGCCAGTCAAGATCCGTTGTAAGGAGTGAGCATCTGGGAGTCTGGAGAGATAACTCAGCAAATAAAAACCAGTGCCTCACAAGCAAGAGGACCTGAGTTCAATCCCCCAGAACCCATGATAAAAAGCCACGGTCCTCGGAACACACTTGTAATCTCAGCACTGGGGAGGTGAACACCGATGGGAGCTTATTGGTCAGCTAAGAAGACTCTCGGCAAGGTGAACAGTATTCTGGCAGATAACCCTGTATTTGACCTCTGACCTCCAGACACGCATGTACCACACGTGCACCCTCATTACACACTAGAAACGGGCATTCAAGCCACCGCGTGTTGGTGCCATGCTGGACTGCACGTACCTTGTCTGATGTTAGGAATTGAAGCTGACTAGGAATTGGACCTCGGGACCTCCTGTGCTTGATCCTCCTTAGGTCAAGTTCTTGGTCTCGGCATGGTCCTAAACCTTGCAGAAACGACTTTGAATAGGGGACACACAAGACTTCCATGTGGAGTCCGGAAATGTGTCCACTTGGATGGGAGCAAAGAATGAGCTTTAAGTAGGGATCTTGCTAATCCACCTGCAAATGTGGATGTGGCTAGTAACAGTGTCTTTTTTTACAAAATGTGTTTTTGAAGCTTCTTTTCAACCAAATAGGAACATGACTGAAGGACCACCAAAGCTCATTTTATTCTGTCTGGACCATGGGAGGCCTCAGATCACAGGGGGGTTTAGGATACATGGTCAAGATGGGGGTGGGACAAAATTCTATGTACTCTGCCCTGTGGAAGTGTGTTGAGCAACACCTTGGAAATCCCCCAAATCCACTTGCACCTTAGGGCGTGCCGACACCCTCCCAATAGCTGTTGTTCACCGCCCTCTAGCGGTGAGTTTATAGAATACTGGTCCACTAGCGGGATTTCTAGGGTTCGAAAGTGATTTCGCTTCCGGGTTATCGTCAGAAACTGGAACACAGTGTCATGTTACTGTGGCTTGTTTTGTCTATGTCATTTTTTTCTTATTCAAGAAAAAGACCAAGGAATAGCATTGTAGTCATTCCTCGTCATGTTGACTTCTGTTCACTACTCCGCATAAAGGGAAGGTTTCATTCTTTTGTTGAACACTTCAGCCATACTCATGTATTAAAATAGGAATGTGAATGCACCATGTTCTTTTTATATCAAAATCTAAAGCACTTATTTTCATTCTATGCAGTTTTTCTTTTATATAAATAAAAACGTCTAGTAGATTAAATAAATCAAAGATATTGATGATCTTACCCCTCGTTCCTATTCCCGGTAGCTAAACCACTTCACACACTGGCTTATTCAGCAGCATAGCTGAAAATGTCAGCTACAAATCCTCCCTGGCTTTTTCACATGGGTTGTGAGTGCCTTTCCCCTGGGCACAGACATACACCTTGACTGCTAACCTCAGATTAGGGCACCAGGGACAGAACAAAGTAATGATTCCATCAAAGTCCCACTGGGCGAGCAAATGAGTTAGCGTGCTTAAATACGGAGTGTGGAACAAGGTGAGTTAGGGGTGTGTGAGTGACCCACCGGAGTCTCACCCCCACACGGACGATGGCTTCTGCACAGATGGAGCCCATCTTCAGTTGACCTTCCTCCATCCAGAAACTCTAGTACATCCCAAGACTGTGAAATCACTTGCCACTTCACCAGAATTGCATACAGCTGGGAGGCAGGTAAAGAAAGGAGTGGGCAGAATCTAAGGTAAGGGCTTGATGAGCCTTCCCACCCCTTCTGTGGCAGCAGGTCCAGTCTTAAAGGCCTCTTGCAGGGAGTTACAGCTGCTGTGACAAAGATGGCTCTTACATTGTGGGAGAGCATTCTATGACAGACTCGGGTCCCTTTAAAAATGATCCAGGACAGATAGGGCAGTTGGAAAAGCACAGGGGAATGACTTGGCCCTCAGACCTCGGGCCAAAAAAGCTACAGGTGCTGCTATGTGCTTACAGTCCCAGCTGGGGAGGTAGAGACAGGCTCCATGGGGCTTTCTGGTCAACCAGCCTAGCCTCACTGAGCCGCAGGTCTCCATGAAGAGAGTGTGTCACAGTCTAAGAAACAGCGCTAGAGGTTAGCCTCTGGCCTCCCCACCCACATTTGAACATGTATACTTGCATGTGTACACACAGACACATGGACAACCACAAAATAATCCCTGACAGAAGCTCCCTAATAAGAGATGAAGTATTAGGGCTGGCTGCCTGCCGTCCCTTGTCATCCCTGTGTCCAGGCCTGCTGGCTCTTGGTGTGCTGGCATGGCCTTTCTCCCCATCCCAGGAACTCTTTGGCCCATATGGCTGTTCCAGGACTGTCTCATAAGGCTGCCTCAAGGAATGAGCACCTGCCCTGTGTTCTCCGTCGTCTTCTTCCTAGCATGCTAGTGACTGCCCGTGTGCACTTTGCTAGTCCATACAAATCTGTGCATTCGTGTTTTGAACTTGGAGAACCTTGCCTGCATCTTGAAGGATATCAAGTTGCTACTTAGCATCAAGGCAGATTTATAGGAAACTCCTAGATAACATTAAAAAGACACATGGTATGGGAGACACATGGTACAGGCCAGAGGGGCGGAAAGGGTCTGCCTATCTGAGTGTTAACAAAACACTCAGTGGTCATTAACCCTGATCCTTCATCACGCCTAGGAGGGAGGGAAGATGCCCAGCTTCAGGAGAAGAACTGAATTCTCAGAACACAGGCCCGCAAGGTACAATCAGGGACAAAGCCCAGTTATCCTGGAGCTAGAATTTTGAGGAACTGAGTGTTTGTTTTTCTGTGTTTCATGTTGCCCCCTTATTAAATCTGGTCAGGCCAGTGGAACAAAGAGGCCACACCATGGGGTGTGGTAGTCCTTCTACATTTACATCTGTGTATCTGCCTTCCCTGTCTGTTTGCTCCGGAGAGCCAGAATGTTCTTCCCTCTTTGCTTAATCTGCCTAGCAGTCCCCTACCAAGGTCTGAAGAGGTCTTTTGAGAGAAGAATGGGGGGAGGGGGGGAATGAGTGGTTGAGTGTGCATAACATTTCTTCATGTGTGAACTGCGTGCTGGCACCTGAGATAATTTCACAATCTGCCAGCCATCAAAGGCATGTTTATTATTTATTGTTGTTATTTTTTGTAAGGTGTGTTTGTTTTGTTTTGTTTTTACCAAATATGCCTTTATTTCCACAGGTGTTTGAGAGACAATAGAATGTGAAGCCTGGGCTTTCACAAATGTTATTTTTTCAATGATACATGAGCAAAAATACTTTGTTTTTTAAAGCCATTGAGAGATAACAGCACTTACTTATGGTGATCAAAGGAGATGCGTTCAGAAGGCTGCCAATTCTTGTCTAAAAGTAGAGACAGCTTATTTCAATCAGGAATGGAAGTGCCTAGTGGACTGAGGAAAGAGCTCAGAAAACCTCTAAGCTTCTGGTCTACAGACCTTTACAGGGCTCTCAGTCCTTGGCTCACCCAAGGGTCCCCTCCACACCCCCATACCACTCCCTGAACACACATGTGTGTGCATGATCTGTTCCTTGGACAATGGCCAGGTAAGCATGAGCTTCCAGTCTTCTTTTGCAAGCTGGCTCCTTTCGTATGTTAATCTGGATGTTTCCATTCAGTTCCTCTTCCAGCTACAGGAGTATTCTAATGACAGCAGCAGGGCTCCAGAACCAGACTGCCCACCTTGGATGCCAGTGAAGCTAGAGGCAGCAACACACGGCCGTGGGGGGCTCAATGGTCTGGCTCATGAGTTATACCACTCTTTTGGTTACTGGGATCAAAGCCCTGAATAGCAAGGAAGAAGGGTTTCTTTGGGCTTACAGTTTAAGGTGACACAGTCCACTGTGGTTGGCAAAAAAAAAATATGTGAGAGCCAAAGTTAAGGTTTGAGTTTTAATTATTGTGCCCAAGAGATCCATGAAACGGAAAAAAAAAAAAATTCTAACCTGTGTGCCCCTTGTCCAACAACAGACACTTCCTGAAATGCTGGAGGCTGTTATTTATGGAAGATAACAAGCCACTGTTTTTCCTCTCCTAAATGAGTTTGTGTGGCTCAGATGCACGGGATGTTTGATCACAAGTAGGCAGGAGGTACACGGGCAGGAAATGTATCAAGATGTATGCTTGCCCGTGACACGACCTGGTGGGAAATGCGTGGTATAATGGATTTGCCTTTTTAGATACTGCAAAATGTGACTTGTCTCCATTTTCTGGGAATTCTGGAATGAACCTGGCCAGAGTCCATCATTCTGGTCAGTATTTAATTAAAGCTGGCTTCAAATTTGCTCAAAATTGTATTGTGATAGTGGTCTTATTCTAGTCTGGTGGGATTAACAGATACAACAGCAGGGACAGGAAGCAGGCAGTCACATTGTGTCCATGATCATAAATCAAAATTCAGAAGGGGAGTCTTGCTACAAAGCTACAAGTGACCCCTTCCCTTGATGACCCACTTCTCCATTGAGGCTCCACCCCCTCAGGGTTCCACAACTTTCCAAAATCCCACCACCAGCAAGAGGTCAAGGGTCAACCTCTAGGAGGCACCATTCACACTCAACCACAGCCTAGTCAAACTACAAGGGAGGGAAAGCGGACCTCAGCACTGACTAGGGGGAGCCACCAACCCGAGCATGGGAAGGGAAAGTCTTTTTTTTTTTTTTTTTCCCCAAATGCACAAGGTCTCTGGGCTCAGAGCCAAGAGCCTCAGCCCACCCAGGAGCCAAGGACTTCTGCCTCGTCCCGGGCTGTCCCACCAGAGTCATTTCAGTTCTGGTTAGTGGAGGTCAGGAGTAGGAACAGTTGGCAGCAGTTCTCAGAGCCCTCTCCACAGGGACTCCAGCCCTGCTGCCAATCACTGCCTTTTAAAGGCCGCCCTTGCTGGCTCCTAAGAGTTCCTGTTCTGTGGTGACCTTTACCTTTAAAAAAAAAAAAAAAAAAATCTGTGTGCAAATGACATGCTAATGACATGCTAATGATCCCATCTTGAGGGAATTTGCTTCCCCAGGTGACAGGCAGGGAACTTTTCATCTAAACAAGCCTGTCTATCTCTTCCACAGAGGCTTCCCCAGTTGGCGTCTGCTCATCTTGTTCCTTTTCCCCCTGAAGTAACTGCCTAATCAGTGCTTATCACATTTCTAATTAGTTGCTTCTTGCTTCACACTCTATGGGTGGGGGGCCTTGCCTTTCAGGCCTGCTTTGCAAACACTGCTGATGAAGACAAGATTGTGAACTTACCACATTGCGGGCCCTGCCAATCAGTCTCGCGAGGCGTAATCTAATTCTAATACCTCCCGATATTCGCTGCACTTAAAAATAACTTGTTAATCTCCTTCCTATTCTAACGATGCAGACATCGTGCCTTTATATTATTATAGTTTTGACAGTTTCATGCGTGACTGCTGTTTACTTTGTTTCTCCCCAATCCTCCTCTTCCTGTCCCCTCCCACTCCTTCTCCACTTCACGGTCTCCTCTTCTTTAATTATTAGTGTTATGTTTTCAAAATCACTATCTCAAAATCGTCCTAATGCTAAAGAGTGGTATATAGTGTAGCAGATTTTGGACTTCCGCGTTCGTTTTTAGGGTGACATTCCGGTCACCCAAACTGTTCAGGCTACAGAGTAGGACAGGATGACTTTGGGCTAAGACTGTTAAACAGAAATCAGAGAAATCTTTTGAAGCTCCACACAGTGTGCTTCTGAATGTCCCCAGGCAGTGTAGGAGGGGCTCTCAGTCAGAAGAAAGACAGGAGGCAGCATCTGTCTTGAACATTAATGAGCTTCCAACTTACACACATTCTGATAACTAACAAAGTTCTGTTGTTGGTTTTGGTGAGTGCCAACTTGTACAGCTGCTTTGGAAATCAATGATGATTTCTCAGGAAATTAATAAACAATCTAACTCAAGACCAAGCAATACCATTTTGGGGTATACACCCAAAGGATGCTCAATCATAATACAAGGACATGTGTGCAACTATGTCCGTAGCAGCATTATTTGTAATAGCCAGAACCTGGAAACAACTTTAATGCCCTTCAACCGAAGAATGGATAAAGAAAATGTGGTACATTTACACAATAGAGTACTACTCATTGGTAAAAAATAATGACATCTTGAAATTTGCAGGCAAATGGATGGATCTAGAAAAGAACATAGTGATGTAACAGAGACCCAGAAAGACAAATGTCATATGTACTCATTCATAAGTGACTTTTAGGCATAAAACAAAGACAAACCAGTTTACAGTCCACAACCCCATAGAACCTAGACAACAAAGAGGACCCTAAGAGAGGCATACATGGATCTACACAGGAAGGAGAAAAAGATATGATCTCCTGGGTAAATTGGGAACATAGGGGGCAGGAGACAACAAGATAGGGTAGAAGGGGAAGAAGGGAGGGGAGGGGAAAATATGTATAGCTCAATAAAAACAATAAAAAATGTAGATTATGGAAATGGAGATTGTGGCAATATTTTGTTTGTGATCTAACAAATAAATCTTGCCAGAAGATCAGAGTTAGACCTAAGCCACTAGTTAGCCATAGAGGCCAGACAGTAGTGGCACACACCTTTAATTCCAGCACTCAGGAGACAGAGGCAGAGGCAGTTGGATCTCTGTAATTTCAAAGCCACCCTGAGCTACACTAGATTGAATCTGTCTAAAAGAGAAACAGTTCACACAAAGGCAATCTCAGCACTCGGGATCACATGCCTTTAATCCCAATACTAGGGAGGTGGAGACAGGAAGGGATATGGCTGGACTGAGAGAGGAGTATAAGGTCAGATGAGACAGGAGCCCAAGGCAGTCAATCTGAGGACTGGTAGAGACAGGATACTCCATCCGGTCTGAGGATTTCATAGAGAAGCACTCTGATCTTTCAGCATTTGCCCCTATATCTGACTCCAGGTTTTTATTGTTCAAACCAATTAGAATTTGCGCTATAGGAGGAGAATTTCAGAAATTAAGAACACTTGCCGCTCTTTCCGAGCACAGAGTTTAATTCCCAGCACCCATGTTTGGCCCTTATAATTTCCTGTAATGCTAGTGACAGGGGATCCAGGCTCTTCACTGGCTTCTGCAGGCACCTGAACTCCTGTACACAAAGCTCCGACAGACAAACACGCATACACACATATAAAAAACAACAACGACAAAAAGGCGGTAAAACACAGACAGTAAGAGTCTCTGAAGGGTAACTTTTGGTCTGAGATTGGGGCAGCCTCCCTACTGGGAGTGTACATTAAAGATATCCTACACATAACAGATAGATATGTTGAAGTATTTGGAAATAAATAATAAATAATATAGTAATAATAACTATAATTAATATAATATAGTACAATTATATAATTATATATAAATATATAATAATTATATATAATATATGACATACGATATATAATTATATAATATAATTAATATAATAATAACTATAATTCATATTCTGAGGCTCTTCATGAACAATGCTTCTTCCCCCCTTCCCAAATTCCCACTCATGAGCTTTCCAAGTTGATGAACACATGAAGTGAAGTGCAGAGGTAGTGGTCCTAGCTTCTCATCCTCCACACTTGAATTTGGTTGGGTATGAATGGAATCTTTGAACAATGTTTTCTAAAACAAGAGAAACAATGGTGGTACCCTAACTCTTCACGGTTGGGGGACAGACAGTAGCTTGGGGACAGGTTTGCATTTGTTGAAATGTCTCATCAAAGCTGTGGACTGTGCTAACTACCAATAGGTGCCCAAATTTTGACATGGATGTCCCGGGAAACCTGCTGACTTGAGTGTTCTGTCTTGTGTTTTGGTTTCATTAGACAAACATTGCTTTAGGAAATGTAATCACTCAGGAACCAGCACTGCCCAAAGGAATGAAGTCATCACTGACATCATCCATCATCACTAATACACACTAAATGTGATTTCACAAGGTTATAGTGCTGGGTTTAAACAGTGAGTGTGCAAACATGCAATACAATCATTTCTCAGCTAAGCTGCCATTGTTAGTGTATTTCTCAGTTGTAAGGACAATAATGAAGACACTTCCTTGTAGGGACTTGGCAGATTTCTCCTCCTTATGACCTGGCATCCCAAGCTTCCCTTCTGTTTGCTTCCCCTTTCTTCACCTTCAACCACGGTCTGCATGATCTCAGCCAGTCCTGTGACCCGAAATACCATTCCTTTGCTGGTGAATCTTCGATTTAAGTCTTTCATCTCAACTTCTTCTCTGAGGCTGAGATTTATAATTATCAATAAATCACCTGTGCTTGACTGATTGAAAGGCAGCTCAAATCTTGCACAGACTACATCAGGTGACGCTATAAATCTATGTTCTCATTTCAGGAAGCCACAACTCCTTCCTAACAGTTGCCCAACTGAGAGAATATGGAACTGCCCTTAATTCCTCCTCGCTCTCTGGACATTCTCTTCCATCAGTCAATCCTAGTGTGCCATGAATATGAGCTGCCCCATACAGGCTCTTACACTGGGAGATTGCTTTCCAAATGACAGGCTTTGGAGCTTATTGGACATATGGAGTCTACCCTAATTGCTATTTTCATCCCCTGGTGAATTTATAACATGAAGTGATTACTGGGGAGTAGAGGAAAATAGAAGGAGGCACCTGGCAAGTAGATTGCTGTGGGTGTATTCCTTTTCAAAAGGTTTACTTATTTATTTCTATGTGTACAAATGTTTTGCCTGCAGGTATGTCTGTCTACCATATCCTTGCCTGGTGTCTGTTGGTTAAGTTATGGATGGTTGTGAGCTGCTGTGTGGATGTTGGGAATTCAGCCAGGTCCTCTGGAAGAGTAACCAGTGCTCTTAACCACAGAACCAACTCTCTTGCCAACTGTGGGTATATTCTTAAGAACTTGAGAATTCCTTAACCTTTCTGTATTCTTTTCTTTTCCTATGTTCCATGATCAATGTGAGCTGGCTTCTTCATCATTAATTCTTCCAGGGTCCTTCCTCCCATGAGTCATTTTGCTGCAACAGTGAGAAAAGCCACTAATATGCCAATCAATCCACCCATAGAAGCTTCTAGAATCAAACTCCTGATCACCACTTCCTCCATTACAATTCTAGTACAAACAACCATACTTGCTTGCTTAAACCGTTTTGCTGCTGAGCACTACAGTATATCTAAATGAATTTAATAAAATCACTTTATAATGGAAAAATTGGGAGTCAGAAAATATATGAAGCAAATTCCAAATTTTCTCTGAAAACTGCATTGCTGCTTAACTTAAGAATTCTAGAGTCTGAGGATCTGTAGAAACGAATTCATTCTGAAGATTCTGTCTGATCATGCTGTCTGAGGTTTTGTAGAGACAGCATTCAATCTGAGGATTGGTAGAGAGAGCATCACCCCTGCAGTCTGAGCATTGGTAGAGTGTTTGGTCCAGGAGCATCAGAGGCAAGTGATCACTGGGAGTGCCTAATGACCATGCCACCAGGAGGGACAACAGCCATGACTTTCAGAAACTATTGTAAGTAGCTGCTATGGAAAAGAGCACCTGAGTCCCAGCCAGTATCCACTGCCATTCTTGATAAGTGATATACCGCCACTGTAGCAACCACATAACCTCAACCCCACCTACACGTAGAGGGGTGATCCCCATAACCACGTCATTGCTTCCATCTGGAGTAGTAACCACAGGAGGTGTGGCCCCGCCTTCACCTCAAGGAGTGACCATCTGAACCTTGGGTCCACTTATACCTGGGGAAGCAATCACCAGAGACTCTGCTCTGCCTGGGTTGGAAAGAGCATTCAAGGGAGTCACAGCCCCCAACTACATCAACTGGAGGAAGAGAGACCCCCTGAAGCACCAATTAGAGGTAGAGATGGGCGGGCAACATGGTAAGTATACACTCATCAACATAAAGAGCAACACCACTAGAAAACCAGTGTTCAGGCAAGACCTGAACATCCTAATGCAGATGAAGAGGAAGAAAATGACCTTAAAAATAACTTTATGAAAATGATTGAGACCCTTAAAGAGGAAATGAAAAATTCACTTAAAGAAGTGGAGGAAAACACAAACAAAAAACTGGAAGAAATCAACAAATTCCTTTAAAAAAAAAACAAGAAAAAGTAATTAAGCTGGGCGGTGGTGGCACACGCCTTTAATCCCAGCACTTGGGAGGCAGAGGCAGGCGGATCTCTGTGAGTTCGAGACCAGCCTGGTCTACAAGAGCTAGTTCCAGGACAGGCTCCAAAACCACAGAGAAACCCTGTCTCGAAAAACCAAAAAAAAAAAAAAAGTAATTAAACAAGTGAAGGAACCTATTCAAGACTTGAAAATGGAAATAGAGCCGGGCGATGGTGGCGCACGCCTTTAATCCCAGCACTCGGGAGGCAGAGGCAGGCGGTTCTCTGTGAGTTCGAGACCAGCCTGGTCTACAGAGCTAGTTCCAGGACAGGCTCCAAAGCCACAGAGAAACCCTGTCTCGAAAAACCAAAAAAAAAAAAAAAAAAAAAAAAAAAAAAAAAATGGAAATAGAGGCAATAAAGAACACACAAACCGAGGAAATTCTGAAAATGGAAATTTGTGTAAACAATCAGGAACCGCAAATGCCAAGCATAAAAAACAGAATACAAATATCAAGAGAAAATCTCAGGCACTGAAGATGTGACAGAGGAAATAGATTCATTGGTTAAAGAACATGTTAAATCCAACAAATGCTCAACACAAAATCTCCAGAAATATGGGACACCATGAAAATACCAAACCTAAAAATAATTGGGATAGAGGAAGGAGAAGAAGATTAAATCAGAGACACAGAAAATATATTCAACAAAATCATAGAAGAAAACTTTCCCAACCTAAAAAAGGAAATGCCTATGAAAGTACAAGACGCTTACAGAACACCCAATAGACTGTACCAAAAATAGAAGTCCCCTTGCCACATAATAACCAAAACACTAAATATACAGAATAAAGAAAGAATATTAAAAGCTGCAAAGAAAAGAGGCTAAGTAACATATAAAGGCAGACCTATCAGAATTCCACCCAACTTCTCAATGGAAACAATGAAAGCTAGAAGGTCCTGGTCAATTGTTACACAGACACTAAGAGACCATGGATTCAAGTCCAGACTATTACAGCCACCAAAGCTTTCAAACACCATCAATGGAGAAAAGAAGATATTCCATGACAAAACCAGATTGAAACAATGTATCCACAAATCCAGTCCTACAGAAAGTACTAGAAGGAAAACTCCAACCCATCCACATCCACAAAAACACAGACAATAGATGATCTCACAGCAGCAAATCCCAAAGAAGAGAAACACACACATAATGCCACTAACAACAACAAAAGTAAAAATAACAGGAACTAGCAATCACTGGTCATTAATATCTCTTAATATAAATGGACTCATTTATGAAAAGACACAGGCTAACAGACTGGATACAAAAACAGATTCCATACTTCTGCTGCACACAAGAAACGAATCTAAAACTCAAAGACAGACATTACCTCAGAGTAAAGAACTGGGGAAGTTTTTTTCCAATAAAATGGAACTAAGAAACAAGTTGGTGTAGATATCCTAATATCCAACCAAAAAGATTCAAACTAAAATTAATCAAAACAGATAAAGAAGGACATTTCATATTTGTCGCAAGAAAAACCCATCAAGAGAAAATCTTAATTCTGAACATCTCTGCCCCAAATACAAGGGCACCCACACTTGTAAAAGAAACTTTACTAAGGCTTAAAGCACACATTAAGCCCCACACACTAATAGTGGGAGAATTCAACACCCCACTCTCACCACTGGACAGGTCTGCCAGACAGAAACTTAACAGAGAAATGAAAGGAACTAACAGATGTTATGACTCAAATGGATTTAACAGACATCTATAGAATATTCCACCCAAACACAAAAGAATATACCTTCTTCTCAGCACCTCGTGGAACCTTCTCAAAAACTGACCATGTATTTAGTAGCAAAGCAAACCTCAACAGATACAAAAAATGTTGAAATAACCCCATGTATCTTATAAGATCACCATGGCTTAAAGTTAGAATTCAATAATAACACTAATTTCAGAAAACCCACAAACACATGGAAATTGAAAAATATTCAACTGAATCACCACTGGGTCAACGAAGAAATAAAGAAAAAAATTAAAGTTTTCCAAAAATTCAATGAAAATAACCACACAACATACCCAGACTTATGGGACACAATGAAAATAGTGCCAGGACCTACAGTCTCCCATCTTCATCTCACTGAGTTTGTGCTTTCTGATAATTTTGTTTTTTGCATTCTCTCGGTGTCTCTACATGCCTGCCATCCTCCCCATTCTCACCCCTTCAGCCCCTTGTAGATGATGTCATACTTTGTCTGGTGGTGTTAGGTTAAAAAAAAAAAAAAACAAGACAATCAAGTCATGAGGAACAAGCCAGTAAGCAGCACTCTTCTACAGCCTCTGCGTCAGTTCCTGCCTCCAGGTTCCTGCCCTGTGTGAGTTCCTGTCCTGACTTCCTTCAGTGATGAACTACAATGTGAAGTGTGAGCCAAATAAGCCTTTCCTCCCCATTTTGCTTTTGGTCATGGTGTTTCATTGCAGCAACAGGCACCCTGACGAAGACGTGATAAAGATCTTACGTAGGTAATAAAGCCATCCTGGGAGGAGCAGGGGGCAGCACACAGAGATGTTTCTTGGCTGGCTGGTAAAATAAGCCAAATAGCCGGGCTGTGGTGGCGCACGCCTTTAATCCCAGCACTCGGGAGGCAGAGGCAGGCGGATCTCTGTGAGTTCGAGACCAGCCTGGTCTACAAGAGCTAGTTCCAGGACAGGCTCCAAAACCACAGAGAAACCCTGTCTCGAAAAACCAAAAAAATAAAATAAAATAAAATAAGCCAAATAGCCAAAGTCTGAGCATGACATGCAAATGTAAGACTGTAATTTGCACCAATCACAACTGTTTCCAATTCCATCAATCAAAGGACTGGCACAGAAGGACCTGTCACTGGCCTCAAATGACACCAGTCCTGAGCTTTCTGTTGTTGGGTCACTGGGGAATGTACAGCCTCCAAAAGTTAGAAAGTCGAAAAGCTGCAGGGTTAGCAGGGCCATCACGGGCCAGCATACAAGTCACCTGCAGCAGTCAGGGCTGGAGCACAGTCTGTGGAGGAGGTGCTGCAGCTTCATCAACAGTGGCCCTCGCACCTGGGAGATAGCGTGGATGCCGCCCACTGAAGACAGTCCGATTGCTGCGATCTCAGCCCCGCCTGTCCTAAGAGGGATTGCTCAGCTGATCCTTCTCTTCCCCAAGGCAGCTTGACAACAGGAAGAGTCAGGCAACTGTCAATGAGTTAAGCCGGCAAAGCCCACAGCCACTCAGCTCATTTAAAGGCAGCGTTGAAAGGATGCTTTAATAAAGCCTCTTTCACCATTCTCAGCAGTTTGACACTTGGGTAATTGTCTTTGCCCCCCCCCCCACTACTTGACTTGTATGCTTCTTTGGCAATTCTCTGTCCATTCTAGAATGAAGACTTTAAAAACAAGTTCATCTATTCTATCCTTGTGCATGTTTTAGTTTAGCTTGATTTTATTTATTACATATTTATTTATTTATCTGTTGATTTGTTTGTTTAGCTATTGCTGTTGTTTGAGACCGAGTCTCCAGTAGATGAGGCTGGCTAGCTCCGGGACCTGACTGTCCCTGTCTGCCCAGGGCCGCATGATATGGGCAGATCACCACACCCAGCCTTTTTTCTTTGTGAGTTCTGAGGGATCTGACTTGGGTCTTCATGTTTCTAAGGCAAATGTTTTACTGAGTGAGCTGTCACCCTATCCTCTCAAATGATTATTCTTATAACCATCGAGCCAAATACCTGATTGGTAGTATTACCAGAATATTTCAAGAAACACACAAAAATAATGGGATTGTAAACTATCTGATCCCAGTGGTATTTTCCATCAATCAAAAAAACTACCACATCTCATCAATGGCGCAGTGGGACCTGAGCTATGGCTATTGAGTTTCCCATGATTGCCTAGTAGGAAAAAAAATGACCAAACAACAAACCCATACCTTGCTAAACATTCTTTTCCAATTTTTTTAGGTGTTGAATAAGACAGACCATTTCTAGTGTCTTCCATTAAGCTAAATTTCCAGGTGAATCTAGTTCACTTCTTAAAAATGTATTGATATCGCCCGTCGAAAAAGAACTGACAGAGAAAGAACTGCCAATCATGCACAGTGCTAACATGGCTTTTTATTTCACGAAATACAACTTATTTCAGGCATCGGTTTTAGGAGCATATTAGGTAGGCAGTTTTTAAAAGGTAATAAGAATCAAGTCATGCACGGATAGCTGCCACCACCAGGGAGTTTGAAGTAGTTCAGAAAATGAAGTGAAGATGCCCTTGATGAGTGGAGCTAGCGGCAAGACCACGAACTCTACAGTAAAGAGGCTCAGCGGGCACTACACAGTACACATCAGCTTCTCAACATTTAAATGGCGTGAGTTAGCGATACGGGATGAAGTGGTGTTCATCAATCCAACACCTGGTCAGCTCTCGCCATACAGCCTTCATTCTACACCCTCATCCCTGAATCCTGTCCGTTTCTTAGTCAAAGAGAACCCTCTAGAAAGAAATTTCAGACGATGGTTGGAGAGAAAGCTGCAATCATCTATGCCCATGAGAAGTGAAGTACTGTCATGGGACGGTCTCCGACGCTAGAGTCTCCTCCAAGAGAGACCACCAAAAATGTCCAAGTGACATGTCAGAGTTTGGGAAAGAGAATGCTGTTGCCTCGGACTTCACTTATGGTAACTTATTCTACCCCTACAAAGCTGAGAGCGAAGGTAAAAACTGCATTCCCAAGTCTAGAAGAGGGTCAGAGACCCACACAGATGTGCCGTGTTTGTTTCCACCCAGTGGCACATGTGGAGAAATAGATTAGTGTTCATTTATCACTGATAAAGAAGGCATACTACAAAGTATTTGGTTTTTACCCCCATCTCTAGCTCAGATAAATTAGAATAGATAATGATTCATTTGCACTCCTTGGGAAAAAAAATTCAGCCCAAATAAAAATACAGTTTTAGGCAGTAAAAATCTTGCACAGTCAGTGTGTGTGTGTGTGTGTGTGTGTGTGTGTGTGTGCGAGAGAGAGAGAGAGAGAAAGAGAGAGAGAGAGAGAGTTTGCCGTGTTTCAGGCACCCTGAACATTTGTGGTACAAACACAACAGTTGTATTTTTCAAAGCCTGGCTTTTTCTGGCAAAGCACCAGCCAAGGTTTTCCCTGGACCATCGTTTCTCAGATTTTACTGTGTGAAAGACTCACCACTTGTGTTTATTAAAACTTGGGGTGCTAGAGCCAGAGTTTCCGATTCGGATGGTGTGGGGCGAGGCTGGGGAGTGTGAGTTTTTAGTAAGTTCCTTGGGGATGTTTTTGTGGTGGCACAGGGGCCACATTGGGAGGTTTGCTGCTGTAGGCTCCACACTGCGTGTTTCTATGTTCTTAAATAAACAGTAAGAGTCGACGATCCAATATCCATCCACAGGCACTGTCTAGAGCCTCCTCAGGGTTGTTTCCAGGGATGACATTTGAGGGAATAATTTTTTATTGCTTTTGCTTTCTCCATTCTACAGCCGGTAGCAGGAGGCAGCCAAAGAACCCTTAGGAGTATTCGTTTAGCATTTTGGCTTTCTGGTGGGAATGGGAATGTTTGCTAATCTCACCAGAGGGGTTGTCATCTACCTAGGGTGTGTCCAGATGCGCTGGATCTGTGTCCCTCCCCAGGACAGGAGTGGTGCCTCTGGGGGAATGGAAGCCATGGCTACATATCCCTCCCTAGGCTGTCGATCTCATCCAGCAGGAAGTCCATGTCTTCCCGGCTCACTTGAGGGCTGATGACCACTTGGCGGAAGAAGTTGACCTTCCCTCGGTGGGGCTGGTAGCCCAGCATGAGACTTCCCTTCTTCATCATTTTCTCCTTAATGGCTGGGGCCACCTGCAAGGGGGAAAAGGGCACAGATAAAACCAATGGTCAGAGCATGTCAATTGACCTTTAGTCAATCGGTGTGGACCTCAGTCTTGTCCTCAAGTCTGACATAATAATAATTCATCGAGAGTGGACAGCATTTATACACCAAGTCAAGTGGCTGGGCTGTGTTAGTTCGCCTTTATGATACCACGAGAAGCTGCTGGAGGCTTGTCTATTTATAGAGGAGGAAGTTGAGCACTTGAGAGTCTTTGAGTTCTGTCTGTTGCTGGGATTAAACACTGCTAAAAAAAAAAAAAAAAAAAAAAAAAAAACACCAACAATTTCGGGTAGGAAGGAGTTCACTTCATTTTACATATTACAGTCCAGCATCAAAAGATGTCAGGACAGGGACTTGAAACAGAAGCCATGGAGGGACATTGTTTGCTGTCCCTTTCTTATACAGCCCAGGACCATCTGCCCAGGGAATGTTGCTGCCCACAGAGGGCTGGGACCGCCTACGTCAGTTAGCCAGGACACTCTTCCACAGGTATATTCAATATGATCTAGGGAAGTCGCTCTGTTGAGACACCCTTCTCAAGTGACTCTAGGCTATGTCAAGTTGACAGTTGAAGCTACGTAGGACATGGGGTCCCTTACTGAACCCGAAACTTGCCATTTCAGCTACTCTGGCTGGCCAATGAGTTCTCAGGATCTGTCTCTGCCCTCTAGTGGTAGGGTCATAGGTGAACATGGCTGTACCTGGCTTGAATGCCCTAGATGATTCCTGGTGAGCCTAGTTTATTGAATGGTAATGGGTACTTGAGCTATCATTCCTCTCTTTAAGAGAAACCTTAAGATTTTAAGCATTTGAAAATCCTCAATCTAAGGAAAATAAAATAAAACAAAAACCCTTTCCATCAAATATGAGAAAATAAAATGTGTTGAAATAACCAGGCTGGCTAAGGATAAAACAATTATATTTTATTTATTATAAGGGGAAAACTCACGAAACAGGAAACAAGAAAACCAAGCCCAGCAATGTCCCTCGGGAAAAGGCGCAGAGAGCCCGCACACGGAGGTGCACACCTTTTACCCTGGGTCCCAGTGAGGCCACGCCTTAACTAAGACCCACCTCTTAAAGATTACTGATTAACAAGGCTTTCCCCATCAAAAATGTATATAACTGTACAAATGAGCTTCCAGTTCCACAGCACAGAACCAGCTCTGACTCTGCCCATTTTTAATTTAAAGCAGGCATGCCCTGGGCTTCAGCCTCATTTGCATGTTTGTGCCCTGCTCACTTTCAGTGCTTCCAGTTCTTCTCTCAAAAAGGGCATTTCCTGCTCCACCTGGGAAGAGCATTTGGGACTTGACGCTGGCTTATGACACTCCCAAGGCTCAGTGAAGCTATTATCAAAATGATCTGTCAGACTGCCATGGTTTATAAGCAAACCAGAGGTAATTTTGCTTTAACCTTTTTCACATTTTATTTATTTGTGGGGTGCATGCCACTACCACATGTATGGAGGTCAGAGGACAATTTCTAAGAGTCAGTACCCCCTCCCTCCCCTACTAACCAACCAAGGTTGCCAGGCCTGGCCACAAGCACCTTCACCTACTGAGGCAGCTTGCCAGCCCCAGAAACGCTTCCTAATGCCACAAACTGCACACAGAAGAGGATATGTTTTTAATAAAAAGATGTGTTGGAAGCTTCAAATCCTGCTCTTGTGTCTGGCACAAAAGTACACAAGTTTCCGCAAGGCAAAAACTCCCGTAGAGACAGAAACTTCCTAAATTCAAGTTTGTTACTGGTTCTCTGGTAATAAAACATCCCTAGTCTCAGAGAAGGAGCCGAGCTGGGGTTTGACAGAGTACAGCAGGGAATTTACTAAAATTACACCCCAGAAAAAGTCACTGCTATGCACATAGTAAAGGCCTCCTCTATTTAAAAACACCAAGTAGCTAAGAAAGTCCCGAGGAGCCCCAAAGCCACAACCTGTTGAATCTCTAGCTCAAATCATCATGGTAATGGTAGTAATTATTACTGTTAACAAATATTTTGCCAGTTCTTTGTGCTTTGCAACACTCATTTCAGACTAATTTGAAAGAACCCATGTTTTTACTGTAAAGACCAGGCTAGTTTCACTGTCGGATTAACACCTCTGTACTTAAAAAAACACCAAGCATGTTTTGTTTATCAGGCTGCAAGGCAAACTCTGATACCAGGCAATTTTGATATCGTCTTTTGGCTAGCAACGGCGGAGAAACAGGCCTAATCTGGCAGGATGGAATATTCACAGGGGAAAAAAAATATGCACAAACTAAACGTAAGTACACGAGTCCCGCGCCTAAATGGAGCGTGCATGGGGAAAAGCAATTTGGCAAAGCTAAGATTGCTTTCCGGCTCTCAATTATTTTACCGCGGCGTTTCCTTCAAATTGTAAATCAAATTCTTTCCTTGTGCCTCAGTGCGCTTGGTTCCTGAATCTTAAGTGGAGGAAGATCCTGACATTTCTATTTCATTGCACAGCTTCCTCTCCGTGTTTCCATAGGATTTCTGTTTCCCCTCTTAAATTTCGTTCCCGTAACGACTCGGTCATTTCATCGGCATTCTGTTTGTCGTCTGCTACAACACTTGGAAGCACTGCGTATTTAACAAGAGGTGTTTAAACGGAAGAGAGCACAAGATAAAATGACTCTCCCTGACCAAGTGGAGCCATTTGAGAAGCAAGTGGCCTAGCAGCACCTCTGCCTTGAATGGAGATCAATAGTCATGTCCAGAAAATAACAGTGTTTTGAAAATGTGTCCATAAGTTATGCTAACACAGATATACAGCCCTGGGTGGAGTGGGGGCACACCTGTAATCTCAACACTCATGGAGGGGGGAGGATCTAGAATGCAAGGCTTACCTAGGCTACATGAGATCCTGTCTCAAAAAAATCAAAACAAGAGGCCTGGAGAGGTGGCTCAACAGTTAAGGACACTTAGTGCCCTTACAGAGGATCCAGGTTCAGTTAACAACACCCACATGGCTGCTCACAACCACCTGGACTTCCAGTTCCAGGGAGATCTGATGTCATTTTCTGACCCCTGTGGATTCCTGCACATTAATTCATAGCAGACACAGATACAAAAATTTAAAACTGAAGATCTTAAACTAAGTTCTAGTCAACATCCTCTCCCAGTGGAAATACATCTTTCTCCAATGGAGTCTCATCAGCCACACAAACTGTACAGAAGACCAGGCCCCATGCCCAGCAGGAGAGGACCAACCCAAAATAGACTCAATGAGGTTTTTAGAAATTGTTGGATTTTTTTTTTCCCTATAATGCTTTGCCTGGGCATTTAAAAAACTTTACATATCTTTTGTATATATGTGCATATGATATATATACATACATACATACATATATTGTCTGAATATACATAATAATACATACATACATATGTGTGTGTCTTCCACAGGCAAAGTCGGGATATGGGACATTGCCATGACAGCCTCCCTACAATGTCTGATAACATTTTGTCACACTGTTACTTTTGTGACAGACTACAATAATTAGGTCATTGAGCTAAAAATCTGTTAAACACTCCCATTGTGAACTATATCACTCATTTCTTTAAATTAATATGCTTTAAGTCAATTTTAATTTGCACCTGGTCCCTCGCCCCACCCCACCTCCCACCTTTTTGTCCCTCTGTGACCATCTCTTGAGATCTGAATCTTCAGAAGTGTGAGAAAACCACAGCTTCTGACTGATTCCTTCTCCCCAAGCATCTGCTGCATCCCCCTGTTCGTAAGACGACAGTCTTTGCTCCTTAGTCGGTTTAGACACGGGATCTCACACCTCATGCATGCTGTGACTACACAATCTTTCATTCAGGCTCCAACTTTTCTTCCAGCCTGGACAATGCAAACTTATTTGTTCCTTCAGAAAGTTGAGCTGTCATTGATCACCTTAATGGTGTTTCGCAGCAGAGCCACACAGCTGGAAATTTAGAGTGGATAGAAATGACTTTCTAAGGTTTTCTAGAAAGGTCTGTGTTTACACAACTATCCAGAACACAGGTCTGCTTTGTGGGTGAAGAAGCTATTTCTGGGGGTTGAAGACATGATCATGAAGCCCAAGCTCTAGAGTATCTCTAAATTTCCCAGTTCCCCAGCAGTCTGCCATGTATCTCGCTATCACATGGAGCTTGAGGAGCAAGGCTAGTGTTTCCTACAGGTGTTTTAAAGCTGCAGGTCACCAGGCTTCAGACCCCTTCAGAGCAACTGGGTTGAGATTTGGAGAGATAACGCCTGGTGGTCTGTAAACTCACAAAGGAACTCCAGTGTTCTTTGAGAATCAAGGAATAGAAAGGTCTCCTTGCTGGGGTGTCTGCAGAGGCAGCAGCAAGGTAAGGGAAGGATGAGGGAAGGGCATTGTGGCCGGAAATGCAATCCCAGGAGAGCAGGGGGCGGGGATGAATTCTCCTCTTCCTGGATTGCTTATGTCCATTTTCCACAAGAAAAACTTTCAAAACCGATGACCTTTGGAGAAGTTAGCCAAGTTGTTTGTTAATGGTAAAACTTGATAAAGTATTCAAAACACTCAAACATGCCCCAGAAAACAATGGGCATTTTCATTTTGAATGCTTCAAGAGTCAATTTTCTCCTTTCAATGTATTTTCTGCCCACATCTTAGGATCTCACTTGCTTTAATTTTTTACTTGTCTTACTCCTTTGCACAGTGCACTTGCCCTGATACCCCTGCCCCATAATTTAGAGTTGAAATATATCTGTGTAAGTCTCTCAAGTTTAAATGATATAAAATTGGTGATCTGTCGCCCATGAAATCACATGCATCTAAAAGATGGTTTCAGCTTGGCAGAACACGAAGAAATGGCTACATTTCCCTAGACACGCCTTTTTCAACTATGAATATTTTTAGCCTAATTTCTCTCTAGAGTACATCTGAAGTCAAAATTAATTGTGCCTCCATATCAAAAAACTACCCCATTCATGATTTTTCTAACACAAGTTAGAAAAAGACAACACAAGAGCAGGTATCAAAATGAGGAGTTTAGGGTCTTAGTGACTGAAAGAGGCGGCTAGCTTCACTGGTGGTGTTTACATCACAGAGGCAACCACGGCAGACGTTCCAATAAACCTACTGTCAGCCATATATTTGAGGCCAGCCAAAATGAACAGTCATAAAAACAAAGGAAACTGAACCGAAAGCTTTAGCTGAAGAATGGACACAATAAACATCCTGCACCCCCTATAAAGCAAAGCTTAATACTCCATTTTGTCCCAGCAGCCAGTTGAGCTAATAGCAGCTGAAGAGCTGTTTGGGGTCAACACCCACATTTCCACCTACGTTCAGAGATTTTCTTTGTGCACCAAGAAGTGAGGCATAGCTCAGTAAATTCCAGCAGAGGCAGAAGCAATGGCACAGGGGCTTGAGAAAGCATGTCAGGGGACTAGGGGAGATGGTGAAGTGCTTATTACAAAACACCATGAGGATCCCAGATCAGATCCCAGCACCCACATGTAAACCAACTGTGGTGGGGTGCCTACAATTTCAGAATGTGGGAGGCAGAGACAAAAGGGGATCACTGCATCTTGGGTAGCAGACTGGCATTGTAAATTTGATGAGCTCCACATTTGGAAAGAGAATATTCCTCGAAAAATAAACTGTGGGAATACATCCAATGTTGACCTCTTATTACAAACAATCATACACACAGACACACACACACACACACACACACAGACAGACAGACAGACAGACAGACAGGGAGAGAGAGAGGAGAGAGAGACATACACAGAGAAAGACAGAGGGAACAGAGAGAGGAGAGAGAGAGAGAGAGAGAGAGAGAGAGAGAGAGAGAGAGAGAGAGAGAGAATGTCAAAGCATTTAAAATTGCTGCAATGACCATGGAGTGCTCCTTGCATTTAGTGTCCCCAAGATCATGAATATTAAATAACCCATAAGGCTTGAAATAACCCAGCCCATGGAGGAATCTTGTTGCCTCAAATGTTAAGGTGTCTTTGTTCAGCATCGCTTGTCAGTAGTGATGCCCTGACACCTGTGAGTCCTTCCTGTTTTCCCCATGAGTCACTAACCTTGCTGTGGACCAGAGAAAATAACTAAATTTAAGGGTCAGCAGAAGTGGAAAGCTGAGAGTTGAAAACGGTTTTCATGTTTCTTGAGGATTCTTAAAATGATCACTTGGAAAAGATCGCTTCTTTGAAGAGTGAGCAAACAAGAGCCCATTCCCATTTCTTTCTGGATCCTATGAGGCGATGGTCCAGTATCTCTGCATCCTTCCCTTGGCTATCTCAGCAGAGACAAGGGCTTTCCTCTCTGAATTGATGTCTGATACAGTAAGTGGCCAAGTGACACAATGGTTAGCCACACAAGGACAGCATTCAAACCTCACCGGTAGAGCTAGGGATGTAGTCCAGTGGCCAGATGCTTGCCTTAGATGCATAGAGCCCTCAGTTCATCCTCCAGGAAAGCAAGCAAACCTTGGGGATGGAAGGACCATTTGAGAAGTGTGCTAAGGTAGATGAAGATTCTGACTATCACAGATTATCTCAGGGCAACTTTCTTTGAAAACGGTATGTGCACTCATCACTTGGCATGAAGTAACCATGTGCTGAGATTTTGGTGACTGATTTATTCCATGCCAACAAGCTTCTAACAGCAACCAAGGCTCTTTGGGGCCTTAAATACAATGTCTCTGCCTAGTAACTTAGGAATAAACCTGCAGCCATTTAGATGCCACCCTTAGACCATGAGCCAAAATAAACTCTTTTCTTAAGTTGCTTCTTTCCAAATTCCTGACCCACCAGTATAGAGCAGAAAACAACCGTTAAAAATGGCAACCCTTAAGGGAAGCAGCTCCCAGGAAAATCTGCCTGATACCAAGTTTGCTGACCTGAGTTCGATCCCAGGAACCAACAGGGTACATCAGGAGAACAAACTGCTGCAAGATGTCCTCTGAATTCCACACATGCATTGTGGCAACTGTGGACACACATGTATGATGTGGGATTTCCCTCTGTGTGCTGTGAATATCATTGGTTAATAAAGGAACTGCTTCGGGGAAAACTAAATGGAATGTTGGGAGAAAGGAAGCAGAGTCACAGAGAAGCCATGTAGCCTAGCCAGAGACAGACGCCCAACTTTAGCTGGTAAGCCACAGTCACGTGGTGATACACAGATTAATAGGACTGGGTCAAATTAATATTTAAGAGTTAGCTAATAAGAAGCTAGAGCTAATGGGCCAAGCAGTGATTTAATTAATACAGTTTCTGTGTGATTATTTCAGGGCTAAGCAGCTGGGAACATACAAACGGCCCCCTCCTCCAACACATATGCACTCACACACACACAAACACATAAGTAAATGTGATAAAAATTTTGAAAATAAAAATGACTACAATCGATAACATATGAAACAAATTGCACCTGGAACATTAAGTTCAGATTTTATTTGTATAAAAGTGTTACAATTTCGAGCTTCAAGTACCATCTTTTACTTTAGGTTAGCTCTTAGTTATAAAATAATATATATTATTTATCATAATAGTATGTAATATATACATTTTTAAAATATCGTAATGAAGTCATGTGGAGTAAAGGGGTGCTAGTTTCTTGCCTCTGGCTCTTATTCTCCAGGTAGGAAATACTTTCCGTCCTCAGCTTTGTGTGTGGATGATGGCAAAATTCTGAACAGCATTCAGCCACTGCCCTTCTGTTTCACAGAGCCACAATTACACAACCTATAATAAACGTGTTTAGTATTTTCTCTTTATAAGTATTTTAAGGTCCATGTCTCCCACCATCCCTGCGTGGCCCAGAGGCACATTAACTTCAGCTGACACTACAGGGTTCCTCATTTGCCACTGATCTCATGTGGAGGGAAGGGTTTCACAGTCAACATATGTTACTCCAACACGTCACCCCAGACCTCAGCAGGTACTGCAGGTGACCCCTCTGCCTTCTGTCAGGGTTGAAGGTCACAGAACAGGTTTGTTTTAAGTCAAAATTTCTAAAGTTCACATCCTTTCTTTACCTGTGGAAGCGGGAAACACAATTTCAGATTATATTGTTTAAATGCATTCAGAGATAGGTAGGAAAAAATGAAAATTACACTCTAAGGACTGCTTTTTACTTGGCTTATAATATAATGGATTCTACCGTATGGAGCCCTAAAAAGTGAGACCAGGGTGGGACGCTGTATGCGGCACAGGCTGGCTGATCCATCTCTCCAGACAGGGCCCCCAAAACACTACAGAAATTGCTTCAGCCTGGGAGAGTGGATTATTGTAAAGATTCATGAAATAATCCTCTCATCTTTAACACATCTCTGACCCAGTTTGGGAGAGCACCTTTCATGCCTCCTCCTGCTTCGCTGACCTCCAGGACGCTGGGTCAGGAGTATCTGCATTTAACAGGCCGCTTTCATCTCTGGGCTCACAAAGGAGTCGGGTTTTTTCTTTCCAAGGGAAATTGAAACTTATATTACTAGGCAGCAGTTCAGGAGATTTTACTTTCTATTTTATAACCACGGCAAATGGAAAGCGGAAACATGAAACAACAGACGTGTCTTGACACAGCACACTGATTGGAGTAAAATGGAAAAGCCATCGCTCGACCTGAGTTTACCCCTGGGTGGATTATTCACAAGTTCTAGGTTTTCACTCTAGAAGGCGATAGAGAAGCGTATGGCAGATGGGGGTGAGACTGGGTGGCTAGAATGAAACACATGAGGACAGCCCAGGCAGAGAGGAGAGGGAGAGAGAGAACCTCTGACTGTAGGGCCTTGAGAGATGGTTACAGGCAAGATGGATGCTTGCTGCTAAAGCGAGAGGCCCTGGGTTCAGTCCCCATGAACCTCCATAAAGATGAGACTGGGGGAGTGTGCTTATAATCCCAGTGCTGGGGAGGCAGAGTCAAGAGGATCCTTCCTGTGCTGGGGAAACAGAGGCAGGAGGTTCTCTGAGGGTTTCTGGCTAGCCAACCTAGCTAAATTGGAGATCTCCAGACTCCACAAGAGACTTTATTTCAGAAAATAGTGTGGAGAAGTGATTAAGGAAATCCTCTTTATATTTTGAATGGTAGAAAATTGGTGTGTTCTGCACCAGTTTGTGAAATACCCAAAATGGTGAATCACAGTTTTGTCCCACGTGGACAGAGGTTAGCAAATAAGACTTGAGTGTTCCCTGCCGTATGAAGAGACTCCTGGGTTATATGGTGATCAGTCTTGTGACTGACAGGCATCTTTACCTTCTTCTCCCAAGCTGTGAACTGATACATTGCCCTGCATTCTCTTGAATGTCTTCTCTCTTGAATAATCAGGCACAAATGTGCCCAGAAACTGTGGTAGTCAGTGTCCCATGGCTGGGACAAAGCACTTGAGGTGGTACTCTTTCCAAAATGCTGAGATGCCCTCCCCATATCTTGCCCTCTTGGGCAAAGTAATGACCTAAGTCTCTAAGAAGGGCATCCTTTCCTGGATGACATGACGCATCACCAAATCTCTCACACGACCTTACTGTAGGTGTGAACACTACTCCAGTAATGATCTGTACTGAATTGGGGACGTCACCTTCAGCAACATATGCTAGTCAGCTCAAAGGGACCCAGTTCCACCATACAGAGAAGGCGCTCTGGCTTGAATGAGAAATGTCCCCACTGTATTTGTAAACTGTGCCCAGTTGGTGGCGCTATGTGGAGGTGATAATGGACTGTTTAGGAAGTGCAGTCTTGCTAGAGGAAGTATGTCACTGAAGGTAAGAGTTGAGGTTTTACTGCCTGGCCCCACATCCTGCTTTCTGTCTGTTTCCCATGTGCAGATGGAGATGCGATCTCTCACTCCTTCCTTTGGCCACACCTCCCTCAGAGCTGTCATGGACTTGCTCTTTGGAAGCATAAACCAAAGTCTAGCTCTACTTGGGTTAAAAGATTCCCCCTCATCAGTTCTCAGAGGCATTTCAGAGGCGTTTTGTGGTGGCATGCATATGACCTGCGCTCTGGAACAGGCGTGTCTATAGCAGGCGCCACTCAGATAGACCTGAGTTTGTCTTGCCCCTCAACTGGGGCTCATCACCACAGGGCTGAATTAACTGAATCACATGGAAAGCAGGTTATGGGTCAAATCAGTCCAAATCCAGCTTTGTTTTTTTTTTTTGTTGTTGTTGTTTGTTTTGTTTTGTTTTATGATGACAGACAGACCACAGCCATAAGCAAGCCATGCTCCCTATAGGATTTTTGCACCCAAACTCTCAGATGGTGTGAAACATCTTTACATGGATAAGCCTCTCGACCTCAAGCACATCTCTCTCTCTCTCTCTCTCTCTCTCTCTCTCTCTCTCTCTCACACACACACACACACACACACACAGAGACAGACACACATACACACAAAAAGACACTCACACACAATCATACAGAGATACACACAAATGTACAGTCAGACAGAAACAGAGACACACAGACATACAAACACACAGACACACAGTCAGACACACACACACAGACAAACATACACAGACACAGTGTCAGATTCACACACTCACAGACACAGAGACACAAACACACACAGGGATACATAGACACTCTGACACACACACACACACACAAACTGTCTCCTTGACTACTGACAGCAATGAACCAATTATGCACAGACTTGTCAAAATGATCATGTGTCCAGCTGTCTGAATAAGAAAGAAAAAAGAGGAGGAGAGAGGAAGAGAAATGTGGAATTGACTTGAATTGGAAGCACAACTCTTATTCATTTTAGCTAGTGATGAAGTCACATCAATTCAGACATCTCTTTGTACATTTTTTTTTGCAAAAAAAATCTTCAAATCCAATTTCTTCTGAAAAGACAGCCTCTGTTATATTTTCTGAATCAGTCGAATGCGTGGGTATTTTTTAAAAAATTATATCATCAGTTGCCTTGAAAGGAAGGTCCTAGACATGAAATGTGAACAAAATATTCAAACGAAGTTCAGGGTTTAATCATTTCCACGAATTTATCTCTTTTAAAAAAGATTTATGTGCATTCTTGCCTCTGTGTATATATATAGGCTACATGAGTACAGGTGACCTCAGAGGCCAGAAGAGGGCGTTATCTCGCCCTGGAGCGGGAGGTACAGGCAGCTGTGAGCCCCTGACACAGGTGCTGGTGCTTTGCAAAATAGTCACTGAGCCATCTCCCCAGTCCCAAATTCATTCTGCTTTATATTTTCCTTTCTCACCTACTTGTTCTTTCTACCTAAACTCTGAATTTCACCCTTGTCACAACGGTGGCCTGCAGATGGAACTGACTGTCTCCATTATGGAGTCTGAGTGAATGTGTTCCTGATTCACGGTACCAGCAAGGTGGCTGGGGTCACTAATGATGGGCCTCTCCAAACTTCCTGCCGATCACACAGAATTATTCTAAGATTTAAGAATGATTCCCGTCAAGAGCCACCTCAAAAATATTTACAAGGATGGCCTATCAAATACTCAGCAACATGCGGACCCCATTGCTCATCTGGAGGCATCAAGCAGAGTTGGGGAAGGGAAGTCTCAGGGAGATGGTTGTGTCTGGCTACCTTCCCCTGGACCAAAACATTGGCACAGAGGCTATGGGTTGATTTGGAACGCCATCTAGTGAAGAATTGAGGGAAGTGCAGAGATGTAGAGAAAAATGCCACTCAGTCCTGATAGAATTGTTTCATGCGTCCCTTGGGACTATTTTAACTAGTTCTGGAAATAAGGCAAGTCTGACTTGATGGTGCCTACCCATCGTCACAACTACTCAGGGGGCTGAGGCAGGAGGGTCGCAAGGTCAAGGTTAGCTTGGGCCACTGAGTGAGTTCAAGGCCTGAGTGGGTAACTTTGGGAGACCTTGTCTAAAATAAACAAACACACAATTAAATAAGCAGCCGAATAACAAAATGTGACGCTATGACAGAGGCACTTTCACAGGACTTGCATGGTACCAGCTTCAGTCCCTAGTGGGAGGCGCGTGTGCATGCGTGCGTGCGTGAGTGCGTGCGTGTGTGCCTGCGTGAGACAGGGTCTCTCATTGGTCTGGAATGCTACACGTGAGCCAGGCGGGGCCTTGCCAGCTTCTGTAGATTCACCAATCACAGCACCAGGATTCCAGGCACAGGCAACTTCCCCAGCTTCTAACCGGGTTCTAAATGAAGATCCTCAGGCTTCTTCGACAAGAGCTTCACTGACTGAGCCATTTCCACCTCCCCAGCCCTGTGGCTTTTTCAGTTACAAAGGAGTCGTTAAGCACAATGGCTTTAGCACAGATCGGATTCACCTCACCGTCCTACTCTTCCTGGCTTAGTGCTCTTGGACCGGATTCTCTCAGATCGGAGTTAGTAGAGCCATAATTTCCTCCCACAGGAAAATCTGCCCCTGTGACACAAATGGCACCCAAGGGCCTGAGAAGCCGGGCACTGGGGTGCAGGGATTTTGAGGCAAGCATCTGCCGAGCATGGTGTTTTTCAGCAGAGTGGTCGGTGTGTAAGAGGTCCTGGCTAGCACAAAATTAAAATTTGTCTAGACTGCAATAGTTTTTATCACAAGACAATCGGTACCAACAGCGCCTACTTTGCAGTGTTCTGCACTCAAAGGGCACTCGATAAAAACAACACTGTTTAATAACTCATGGCGGCAGCTGAAATTTTAACCTGGGAGGAGAGCCGAATAGAGCCCAAGGATTCCATTTTGATTTTTTTCTATATAAGCCGAGTCACTCATTTCTTTAACTGTTGAACCTTTCACCCCACCTTCCAATGTCTTCTCCCTGAGTCTGGGTTTGGGCTCTCCCTGAACTGCATCGAATTCTCACAGTGAAAGAAAAAAGCAAAAGAATAAATCTCCCAAACTCAATACTGCAGTGAATTTACCAGAGCTGGCCCTCAGTATTTTCTGACTAGTTTACCTTTAATCATTCTGATTTTGAAACAAACATAGTCTCCAACAGCAAGCAACCCCACCTGACTTTCTGTGTCAAACTTGCTTTCTTCTTTTCCCGGTAGCCTAACATCCTACCTCTCTGAGTAACTGACCCCAGTCAACACCAAAAGGCCAACCGAAGGTGTCAGTCCTCAAGAGACAAACTTTTGTTTTTCAATACAGGGGTTTCTTGGCTGTCCTGGAACTCGTTCTGTAGACCACGCTGGTCTCGAACCCAGAGATCAACCTGCCTCTGCCTCCTAAGTACTGGGACTAAAGGTGTGCACCACCACTGTCCAACCATACTTTTTTGAGACAAATTCTCTCACCTGGAGCTAGGCAGGTGGGCCAGGCTGGCTGGCCCTTGAGCTTCAGGGACCTTCTGCTCTCCCCCGCCCCTTTCCTGTAGCTAACCAGAGTCACAGTGTGCCTGGCTGTTTGGAAGTGGGTGTCGGGAATCAGTCAGGTTCTTTTGCTTGCAAGTTGAGCATCTTACTCTCTCCAGCTACCCGTTCCCAGTCAGAACTTTTTAATTTCACTTCTCGTGTTGCCAGGTCCTCTCTTTCACATGGAGCAAGCAAGGGTCCACGGATCTCAGAGTCTCAACCAGTCCAGAAAGCATGGGTTTCTTGCTACCCTTTGATCTTTCTTGCTCTATTCAGAAGGCTGAGAGAAAGCTGGTGTCTCCCGTACTTCTTTCTTTTGCCAGTGGCTAACTAGCTTTTATCGTTAATACGGTCACACACTTCCTACTTCTTGCTTACTTTTAGCAGTAAGCAAATCTTGGGGCATTTCTTCTAAAAGTCAGCATTTCAGGTCAACAGAAACACTCTGAATTCGGTGGCTGAAGAGTGTACTGACATCTCAATGACACTTTCCTCATATGTCTTTGCAGTCCTTAAAGTAACAGAGAGTGAAGATTGGAAATTCCTAGTCTGCTAGGGAAGCACCCGGGAAGGAATAGCTTGTTCAGTGATCCACTCTCCTGAGCTTCACCTAGGCATCTGACACAGAGAACCCCAATGCAGGGTGAATGGGATCAGCACGTCATTGCCCAGGAGAAGGGCTAAAACCATGTGACAGCCACTGAGATATAAAAGGTGATTAAATGTCACCAGTGAAGAATACAGTGCAGGGGAGAACCAGGACACTGGTTAGGGCCATTTGGTGACAGGGCTAATCTTCATTGTCAACCTGACTAGAGTTAGAGTCACCTAGGAGGCACACTGGTGAGGGCATTTCCCAAAGCGATTCGCTGAGGAAAGACTCAGCCTGAACGTGGGTGGCAGCACCTTGTGGGCTGAGTTCCTGGTCTCATCCATCATGCTCTCCTTCCGGGCCTCTGTCATTCTTTTCCCTCCATGGTGGACTCTACTCTCACAATCACTCCCCGATGGTCAGTTTCTGTTCGTCACATTTGGTCACAGCAATGAGAAAAACAACCGCCATTCCAGTGGGAGACCATTGTGCTGTAGACAGGGTTTGACACAATTTGACATCACTCTGTCTTATAGGAAACTTACTCAATTTCTGGTTCAAATCTAGGACTTGCAAGTAACTCCTACCCCATATTTCTTTTCCCATAATACTCCCTTCACCTCTGCTCTGACATACGTTGGTGACCGGTAGGGTGAGGCTTAAACGTGCAGCCAGAAGAATACATAATTAGAGCTGCTTTGCCCAGGGAGCCCTGATTTATGTCAGTCTGCAGTCATGGCTACAGCATCCACTTCACTTCTGAAAGTGGCCTGGGTTGGAACATTAGCACACTGTGTATTTAAAAAATTATTTTCATGTTTTCCTTGTGTATATGTGAGTGTGTATGTGTGAGTGCAGTGCCTGTGGAGTCCAGAAGAGGGCACTGGATAGCCGGGAGCTGGAGTTACAGACAGTTGTGAGCTGCCTGAGACATGGATCCTCTGTAAGAGCAGTACTCACTCTTAACTGCTGAACCCTGTCTTTAGCCCCATCCCCTCATCTTACAGAGGCTTCAGTCGTGGATGGAATGGAAAAGTAGGCATGCTACACTGTGGGCTTCTGCTAGACCCACAGAAGAATATGTGTGAAATGTCATCATACATATTGTGTTAATACCAACTGATGTTTCCAGATGCTGCAAGGGCCTCTTAAGTGAGCATCTCTCCTTCTCATTCCTTTCTCTCCATAGCCAGTCTTTAGTCGCAACTGCTAAAATGGATTTTGAATATCAGCACACCACATGCATACACACGGGTATGTATAGTTATCCCATGGCTTCACGATGACTGAAATTCACATGAACTAGTTTAATTTTAATCTTACTCAAAAGTTACTAATTTAGGGCTGGATGGTTCCAAGATGGAAAGGGCATCTACTGCTCTTTCAGAGGACCTGAGTTCAATTCCCAGCACCCAGCTAGGATACTCACAACTTCCTCTCACTCCAGCTCCAGGGCATCTTACACCCTCCAGCCTCCCTGGGCACCTATGTGTACACATACACACACACATATAAATAAAACAAATCTTCAAAAATTACTAATCCATTTGCCCAATTTAGCACACTGACTTTTCATTTACAGTGAACATTAGGGCCGTGGGGCTGGTAATCAATAGGGTGTCATATTATTTTATACGTGATTGGGAACTGTGGGAAAGCAATTGACCCACTTTGTGCATACGTGGTGTGCTGAAATTAGTAATTAGCTGTTGCAAATTAAAAAAGAAGTCTGCATTGAGACAAAGAATCAAGGAACCCCTTCATAAGCAAGCTGAGGGCATCAAACACAATCCCTAAAGCCCCCGACTGACTGGAGGTCTGCAGAAGACAGTCTAAGACAGAGATTTAAAGAGACACAGTTTGAGAGAATGCCTGACAGGTTTACTGGGGAGCCTCCCCACGTGCTCCCTACTGAAGCTGTGTCTCAAGGAACTGATGAAAAATAATTAGATTTCTGTGGTGCTGGTACGTCCCCCATGGCCTCACCATTCCCCAAGTTCAGGTTTTGGAGGAAAGGCCTGTGGAAACCTTGGCACAGATATTTGATTCGTGCTTTGACACAAATGTAAAAATCAATAAAGCGAAGTCTTGTTTCCTTCTTCCACTCCCCAACACACACACACACACACACACACACACACACACACACACACAAGCTCATTTTTGTGTTCTCGGTTCCCAAAGAGTGACTAGAAAGGGATGGTGTTAAAATTTGTTAAAAATAAATAAATAAAAGATTCAATGATGGTTATTTGCATAGGGATGACAGGGGCGCTGAAGGGACAGGGCACCTGCAAAGACTGCCAGACACCCAAGGCTATTGCATCACAATTCCAGGGAAACTTCTCACTGCTTGCCCAAGGAGTCATTGGGATGGTGAACCTTGGGCTGTCTCCTTGAGACTTAGAATCACCATGGCAACAAACCTGTAGGTGTGTACAGGAGGGCATTGAGTTAACTGGGGGAGGGGGGTCATTTGGGTGTCACCATTTCTGGGTTACCAGACTTCATGAGCTGAGCACCAGCATGCATCTCTCTCTGCTCCCTGACTGGGGTGCAGTGTGACCAGGACCCTGAGCTCCTGCTGCCCTGTCTCCCCTGCCATCAGGGGCTGTAACCTCAAACTGGGAGCCAAAATAACCTCTCATTTTCTTTAATCGTTTTTGTAGTATTTTCTCACAGTGAAGAACAGCCCCCACTCAAGGGTTTCACAGAAAACAAGAGAAGTGATCATTAGATTTCTGCGGACAACTTCAGGACTGTCCCCAAAGATTTTCTTCCTTCCCCTGTGACAAAACTGAAACCAAACACCAACCTGGGAAGGCTTGAGAGAAAAGCCTAGCTTTTGTTCCCAAAGCTGCAGGGCCTGGTTCTGCCTCTCTGCTGGTTATAAAGTGCATGCTAGCCACAAGATCCATCTGGCAGTTCAAGCTGGTTTTAAACTCATAGCAATCCTCCTGACTCAGATTTCTGAGTGCTACGATCAGAGGTAAGCTCCACCACACTTGACAACAATTACCTACTAATATGAATATAAGATGACCTCGGACTTATGGATGAAACTGGATATCACTGACTTTTCTAAACCAACCAACTCCCCTGTCCCTCAGAAAACCAGTCTGGGGGAGGCAGAAGTGACCATTCCATGCTTTGTCCTTCATAATCTGCTCCCCTTAAGGATCTGAGAGTTAGAAGAAAATGGTCCTTGAAGTATACAGCATAGCATGGAGACAAGAGTGGAAATGGCAGAAAGAACATTCTAGAAAAATATCTCCTCTCTTTTAGTAGAGTCGTGTGTATGTGCAAAGTGCTGGGGTCCAAAGGGCTGTTTGCTAACATTGGGAGATGTCAGTGACATGCTAAAGCAATCTAAATCAAAAGTGCTTGCACTTGCAGGTTGCAGTGGTATAAAGCACACCTTTCACACCGACACTCACTTGGCAGACGGAGGCAAGTGGATCTCTGTGAGTTCAAGTCCAGCTTGGTCTACATAGTAATATCCGTGCTGCATAGTGAGACCCCGTCTTCAAAAGCAGTGTTTGTTCTATTTAAGCCAATGGAGACAATTATTCCTTAAATTCTCAAAAATGTGGCTACTAAGCTATCAGTCCTATAGGTGTGCTGGTGGGACCTTGGACTCAGCTAGGAATTGGGACTCTCACTCTCCCCAACTCTAACTACTTCTCAGTACTCCATTTTTGTGTGTATGAAATTATTAATGTTAGGTAGTTTCAGATGTGTAAAGGATACATCTTAATAATCGCCTTCTCAAATCAACTTCCTTTTTAAAAATAAAAGATTGCTTCAACCCATAAACAGACAGTGCTTTCCCCTATGGGCTAGGCAGTGACTTAAGGCCACACCAACTTCAGTCTCCTTAGGTGAGCAACCCAAGTAACTCTGGTTTGTCCTACTGAGCAGAACATTCTAATGCAAAGGTTACTGCAGTTTTAGTTTTGTGTGTGTGTGGGGGGGGAGGAGTCCAAATTCTTTGAATCAACTGGCTGCAGCTTCTGAAGCCTTTGTAAACAGAAACATCTGCCCCTTGGCCTGCCTCTAGTTTGATGCATTGTGGGGATGGGCCTTAGAAGGCATGGCCTGCCTGTCCTGTAGGGCGTCCCTGCTGGACCCAGCCTGCTCTCCACAAATCCGACCTTCACTGAGCAGTGCTGTTCTCCTGTGCCTCTCCTGGGTACAACAAAGTGACTTTGTGAGGTGTTATGCACATTGCAAAGACCCCATCTCGGGCTGCAAGCAACAGGAGAGAAATCACCTGAGGACTGAGCAGGAGAGGGGAGGCCATTCCAATGTACATCACATGTCCTGCACATAATAATATTTTCTCCCTCTGGCATTTATTCCTTCAGTTCAAAAATTCTTCCACAAAATGTGTGTTTAGATCCCTAGCTCCATTTTTTAAAAGATCAGTTTCTGTGCAACATGCCTTTAGCTTGTTATATTGCTTAATGTGGCTTCTGCTTATCATGTATTTGAAGTTTTCTACATTTTAACTTTAATAATATATATTAATTTATAAAAGCTAAACATAGAAATTCTCTACATGTTTAGTAAAGTTAAATTATGAAAAGTTCCTTTTCTGTTGCTGAGATAAACAGTGATAACCAGAAACTTAAGGTACCAAGGGTTTCTTTTGGCTTACAGTTCTAGAGGGATAAGAGTCCCTGGTGCGGGGAAAACGACAGCAGGCAGGAGGCATGGTGGTGACAGAAGACAACTGAACAACCACATCCTCAAGCACAAGAGGGGAGACTGTAAACCCTCAAAACCAGGCCGCAGTGATGAGCTTCCTGCAGCAAGGCTCCACTTCCCCCAGGGTCCATACCCCCGAACATCACCACAAACTGAGGACCAAGTGATCCAATACCAGAGCCTATGGGAGACCATTTCTCAATCAAGTCTAATGCAGTCTTCTGAACTCCACCTTCATGTACATGTTCATGCGTTCACACACGCGCGCGCGCACACGCACGCACGCACGCACACAGCCTTCCCTCTACCACTGATTGCTGAGCTCTTCCTCCCAAACCACTGAGGATCCTCAGATGTTAAAAAGAAAGACTGGGCCAATATGCTACCAGCGGTCCAAATACAAACCACACTGAGAAGCTATTCCAACTCTAGCTGTCTCTTAACTCTCAGACTCCCCCAGGCAAGTGTTCCTATGCAAGTTTTTCTTACATCGTGAATTGCTAGGGCAACAACAAGGCTTACTTGTACTGCAACTCCGTCTGTGAGGTGCCCCTCTCAATCTCCTCACTTTAATGGTGCTATAGAAAAGATGCCTGGAACCTTGAAGCTCCAAGATGAAGAAGGACGGTTTGAAAGGATATTGGGAAGTCATAGCCAGCTAGGGACTGAGAACCACTTGCCAGTCCAATTTTATTCAGTATCTTCCTTCCTCAAGTGATAAACCTAGTTTGTGATGCACAGGGTTTTCTGGAAAGTTGTATGTATATGTCTGTCTGAACGTATGCATGCGAGGTGTTAGCAAAGGTCAGAAGAGGGCATCAGATTGCCTGGAGCTGGAGCTACAGGCAGTTCTGTTGCACCTGACCCAGGTACTTGGAGCCAAATGAAGCCCTATGGAAGAGCTGGAAGCTCCCCTAACTGCTGAGCCATCTCTCCAGCCCTAGTAAAGATCCTTCCAATGAGGGATAGAGAAAGACGCATCGGTTTGTCTTTCAAGTGTGATGTTCTTCTTTTACGCTTTCTCCTGTGTGGAACAGGATAGGGAGTCTGTTGTTCTATTTTTATCTATATGTCAAGAAAACCCAACAGGGAAGTCTTTTGGGAAGCAAATGGGAATTATGTCCAAATGATAAAATAAAACTTTTCATGTAATAATAGATCTCTCCAGGAGAGAAGAAGGGGGCATTCTGTGGCTGCAGTTTTGAAAGCAACGATGAAAGCAGCAAGAAGCCTGTATCCTAAATGGCTGTGGAAAAGGGCGGTGCCATTTCAAGGTCAGCGAGGACTGCCTACAGCAACAAGAGCAAAGGGTTTAGATGCCACAGCTAAACAGTGAGGAGTGCGTCACCGTCACCTCCATGGATAAATACCTAAGCCTCACTGAGTAGAAGATTTGAATGTAAATAAGTCAAGAATACCAAAAAAAATATATATATATCCAAGTGTCTATAAAATTTTACTGTCCAAGAGCTCTGGTTTTGTCTAAGTTGAGGCTTATTGAGCAAACTAAGCTTCGACTTGTTTGCTGTGGTGATCAGATACCAGCAAGTAAAGAAGTTGTAATTACCAAGTATTTTCACTAAAAACGAATTTTCGTCTTGCTGAGGGGCAACAATCACAGGGTAGTGGTGTGTTTGCTTGCTTGCTTCCATTTGTTGTTTCTCCCTCCCTCCCTCCCTCCCTCCCTCCCTCCCTCCCTCCCTCCCTCCCTCTGTCTCTCCCTCCCTTCCTCCCTTCCATCTTTCTTTCTTTCTTTCTTTCTTTCTTTCTTTCCTTCCTTCCTTCCTTCTAAAATACTTTTCTGAAAAATAGTCTGGCATGTGCTTTGAGAGTATTTAAAATTGCTAACAGATGAAACATCCAACATGGGCAACGCAAGAGGCTTCCTTGAGAAAGCACAGCAGAGGAGAGCCACCTCAACATCACTGTAGAAGAGTCTAGAAGAATGTTGTCTGCTTTAGCAATAGTCCATCCAGAGAGCTATCGAAAATTTTTACAAAGACTGGTCCTTCACCTCGGCATATAAAAAGATAGGTGTCACTGTGGTAGGGTGACCACAAATATGCACTGTCTAACACCACATAGTTTTCCCTAAAGCGAGTTTGAAGTTCCTATACCATCAAAAAGATACAGCCTATTGCTACAGTATATCCTAGCCATATTTGCCATGTGAATACCCAGAGATGATTATTTATTGCCTGAGAGGTCCATACAGAGATGCTAGCCCAATAAGATCATCAGCCAGATTCCTTAGAGAGATCAGATTCTTATTATTAAAATGATAAGAGTGTCTTGGAAGAAGACGGTACTATAAGAAACTCAGGGAGGCTGGGGAGGTGGCTTCATGAGTACAAACAATTCTTGTACATATGGGAAGACTAGAGTTCGAATCTTCAGCAGGGAGGAAAATGCCAGGTGGCAATGGCAGTCTATCTAGAATCCCAGAACCAGCAAGATAGAGACAAGGACACCTGACCAAGTTGTCTGACGAGATGAGCTGAGTCAGCCAGTTCTGGGTTCACGTGAGAGACCCTACCCTGAGATATAAGATCGGAAGAGAAAGGAAAGACATCAGATGTCAATCGTGTACTCTACACCATGTACACCTGCATACGCACATACACATAAAACACACTTATAAAATAAATGGAAAACATTTAGGATTTCTTGCTTGCTTGTTTTCTTGAGCTCTCTTAATTTTGTGGTGCTCAGGACTGAACTCAATTCCCACTGGCTAGATAAATGCTCTATTGTTGAACTGCATCTCTGGCCCCCAAATTTGGAATTTCTATGTAGAAAAAAATGTTAATAAGCCCAATGCCAGCATTAGGATAAATATAAGGATAATTCAGGTATATAATTGCATATTAATATCATTAAATATATTAAACCGGGGGTAGATTAAGATACCTCCTCTCTGGCAGCTTCTTGGGCCTGTACCCTGGGCGGTCTCTCCTCCACAGTGCCATTGAGACAGGGCCCTGTGCATCCTCTCTTTAAGAAATGCAGGTGGTAGAGAATGCACACTGGGAATGCCAGTAACGCAGTGACGTATTCGTCTGTCTGCGTTCTCCACTTGACAGGAAGGAAGGGAGCCCTCCTTATCCACGGCCTCGCAGCCTGAATAATCTCAATATGGATTCAATAACTGCATGAGTGAATGAAACGAAAGATAGAACCCAGAAATGTTGCCTCATGACAGAAAAATGTTTAAGTCTTTTTAAGGCGCTCTCTGTTGTTCCTGGTAGCGACGGAACTGAGTTTAAGTTCTGCCTTCAGATTCGGAAGACAGTATTTCTCTGTTTCTTCACGTTTGCGTTGTGAATAATAAAAACAGAAGTATGACCTCATAAGACTCTTATATGTAACCCCTGAGATTGTGGACGTAGAAACATTTATCAAGCCACAAAACGCACTGCATAAAGCTAAGAAGTAAAATCTTTATATAAAGTACAATGATTGAAGTCACAGTATTGAGTAGCTAATGATATTAGTTGCTTTCCGCATGGATATGGCCAAAGCCCTCCCAAGAAGCAGCTTCAGGGGATGGGAGGATGGTTCAGCATCTACAAGTGCAGAATACTCTTCCAGGGTACCCAAGTTTGTCTCCCAGAACCCATGATGGGCAACTCACAACCATGTAACTCCAGCTCCAGGGAACCTAACATCTTCTCCTGGCCTCTGTGGACACGTGTATTCACCTGAACATACCCCCACACAGACACACACACACATAGCTAAAATTTTAAAACAGCATTTTAAGAGGCAGCTTAAGGGAGGAAGGGATTATCCGGGCTCACAGTTTGAGAGGTATAGCCCATCAAGGTGAGAAAGTCTTCACAACCCGCGGACAGGTGTGGGGCAGGCGGTCGCATTGCCTCTGGAGAGAAAGTCTTCACACCCCATTGAGTGAGGGGTGTGAGGCAGCTAAGAACCACAGCACGCACCCACCACCACTGCTGCAACGTGATTTTCAAATTCCTCCATGAAGAGACATGGCGGTCCCTTCCTCCACCTAAATTGGGCTGATCTGGCAGTATCACAGAAGTGATGCTGTGTGGGTTCCGAGGGCAGACCTCAAGACTTCTTACAAATAGCCCTTTGCTCTCTTGGGAGCCTTCCTACCCCAGGACCACCGGCCTGGAATACCTACCAGAGGATGAGGGATTTCACAGCTGAGAGCCCAGCTGTCCCAGATCAGACCCCAGCAGTTCCATAACAGCAAAACTTCACATCTGACCCACAGGCAACTGCAGGGGAACAAAGCCCGGGCCAGCCCAAACCAGAAGGACCACCCAGAAGATAGCTCCACTGAAAAACCTATAGCAAATGCTGAGTGGGATGGTTTATTTGCTTTGTGAAATAAAAGCTAATTTATGGTTCCACCATAAGTGCACCTTGAAACTGGTTCTGGAAGGTAGGGTGACACAAGCAGAAGGTGTGTGTGTGTGTGTGTGGTGTGTATGTGCGTACGTGGTGTGTGGTGTGTATGTATGGTGTGTGTGTGCATGGTGTATGGTGTGTCTGTGTGGTATGTGTGTGTGGGTGTGTGTGTGTGTGTGTGAGAGAGAGAGAGAGAGAGAGATTTGAATCATTAAGAGTATGTTTCTGCTCTTCTCTTCGGCTTCCCCCAGCTTTCCCAGGGTTGTCTGAGGCACAGCTGCAGGCTGACCTCAGTATGAGGGCTGAAAGCTGCCGTTCTCAGCAGAAAAACTGCATTCATTCACAGAACGCTGGGCACGGCGCATGCATTTCTGCTTCCAAGACACGTTTAAAAGGAAAGTAAGAAATGACTTCCTGGCCACTATCAAATCTCTCTTTATGTATGCCATTCCTTTCAAATATAGCTTCTGAAATCAGCCTAACCTGTCTGACATTTAAAACTCGGCTGATGCAAGGAGTCAGGGAAGTCATTAGTTAGCAGAAGCGGCCAGAGGATAGATGAGACGCCAGCTCATCAGAAGCCCACAAAACCAGAAGTGCGCAGGGAAATTTGCATTGAAAGTGGAAAGTGGATTTGAGAAAAGCTGAAAAGATGCACGGTGGGTGTAGATGGCTGAGTCGGTAAAGTGCTTGCCACACAAACACTAGGGCCCCGTGGCAGGTCTCTGGCACCCACAGGGAGGCTGAGTGTGGCAGCATGCACCTGTAATCCCAGCAGTCCCCGTGCTGGGAGGCAGATAGGAGAGACCCCTGAGGCTAGCTAGCCAGCTAGCCTAGCCAATCAGCGAGCTTTATGTTTAGTAAGCAGCATGGCCTTGGAAGAACTTAAGGTGGAGGTGACTGGGGAAGACACATCAACCTCTTGATTCTGTATGAACACACACTACTTGCATGAAAATAGAACACCACACACACACACACACACCACATACACACATACACACACCACACACACATATATACACATACATTCACATACACTCACATACCCATACCACATACATACATACACACACACCAGACACACACAAACATATACACACACACATACCCATATTGCCCCACATACCACACCACACACACACCAGACATACACATACATATTCATACCTACCTCACACATGCCACACATACACACACATACACACCACATACACACACATACCACACATACACCACACATACATAAACATACACACACATATATATCACACACATACACACATGCACCACTCACATACCACACACACACACATGCACACATGATGATAGCAACAGTGTTGTTTAGACAAATCATCAAAATTGGGATAGATGCCTGAGCTGAAGAAGGCAGGACTGTGATTGAGCCATAGAAAACCCAGATGACTTTCACAGTCCACTCAGTACACACAGATGTACTAAGATCCACGGTGTTCAATAATTTAAACTCTGTGCTCCTGACAGTTCCAGGAACTAGGTATTATTAAAGCTGTGTGTGATACAGAGGAGGCTCGAACAGATACAGTGATTTTACCACGAAAGTCTTATAAGGTGTTTTTGTTGCTTGTTTTCATAGCCAAGAGCAAAGTCAAATGTGGATACTGGCAGAGAACTCTTTTCTTTCCAACTGTTTGGACTTTAGACCTCGGCCCACACAACAGGCTTTGCCTCCCAACCCTGTACTTGTTGACAGTTTCCCAAGGGTGATAGGTATGAGGTGCTCTGAGTCACACACCCCTCTCTCTGGTGAACCCCTTTCTTAGCGGGTTAGTCAGACCCCTGATGGGATTCCTTGCTAGTCACTTCTCTCTTGCTTGCTTCCTGCGTTGCCTCTGCCTTCGTCCAGACCTCGGTGTCTCCCTTGTCGCCCCATGTTGTCTTTACCTTCTCTCCTCTGGTCTTCTTCCTCTCACCCAAAGCCACAGACCCTGGACTTGGCAGGTTTAGGATAAGAAATGATTCTGTCACTCTCCCACCGACTGACAGGAAATGTGGGAAAGCAACCTTCCCCTCTAGGGAGAACAATAGACTCTACCCCATGGGCATGTTGGAGATGGCAATCACGTGTGAATAATGTCGTGCAAGGCAGAAAGGCAGTGCTCAGGAAGTGTCAAAGAACAAATGCAAGTCCTCTGAGAACATGCGATGGGAGGAGAGATTGCTTTTCCCGAACACACGTTGCATGTGAAGATGGTGAGAAGACAATCTGGGCGGCGTCCCTCAGGACCTGTCCACCTCAGTTCCTTGAGATATGGTCTCTCATTAGTCTGGAGTCTGTGGATTAGCCTAGGCCGGCTGTTCATCAAGGCCCAGGGTTCCATGTGTCTCCACTTCCCCAGCCCTGGGATTATGAATACGTGCCTCTCTCTCTGCCAGCTTTTGATAATGTGGGTGAACTCAGGTTTTCTAACTGAGCTACTTCCCCAGACCTTTCCTTGGTTTTTTTTTCTTTTTCTGGTGACCCTGTTCAAGAGGATCCAGCCTCTTGTGTTGCCATCAGTTAAGTCCTCTCCATATTTGCTCCCTGATCTAGAGGTCTTAAATCACTTTTGCAGAGTGTTTCGCCATCCTTGTCAAGAGCAGCCCTTGCTGAGACCTGGTACGAATGCCAGCTTTTTAATAAAGTCATTTTCTGAGCCTCTGGTGGAAGCCACAAGGATCTGGCTCAGCATTTCCCTGGCTTCTCTCCTTAGTATCCTACCATCCAGTGTAGACATTGCTAAATTGCTTTGCAGCTAAGGGATCTGACATGATTGACAGCTGCCTTGTTGTAATTCCACGTGTTATCATTTCAGAAATCAGTGGGAGAAGCAGTGTCAGAGAGAAATACACTTTGCCTAGCGTAGATCATGGCAGAGGGGGTGGGATCTAGGGCTGGCATGTCTTGGGGCACAGAGTGCAGAGGTGAATACACTCTGGGAGGAACTTCATGGTCAGTCCAGTATGGAGTATGCTTTTTAGTCACTGTCCCCATGAGCTTTCTACATCTTTTTTTTTTAAAGATGGATTTAATTTTATTTTATGTATATGTATATGGACTAAAGAGTCCATAATCTCTCCAGACAGCACCACAAATGGGAGACCAAGTGTCCAAATGCGTGAGTGAGCCTAGGGGTGAGTTGGGCATATCCATTCAAACCACAGAGACAGCTGTCTGTAGGGGATTTTTAAAATTCCATGTTGCAAAACCTAACTGAAACAGCACCTTAATGTGTGGCAGATTTACTTCCTTTACAGAACTATCCCCACTTCTTTACTTCCATGGCAGAAACGCTTCTCATTGCACCACTGGCATTGGGTTTCACCATACAGTGGGTAGTTCTGGCACCATAGGGTGTGTCTGTACAGGCTAGTTCTGGCTCCCACAGGGGAGGGGAGGGCATGGTCTCTACAGGCTAGTTCTGGCATCTCTGGGGGGTAGGGCATGGTCTCTACAGGCTAGTTCTGGCATCCCTGGGGGGTAGGTGCACCCTCCACAACCTTTCGGTGTTGGGCTGAGCTCTCCAACTTGCTTTGGTTAACTATTAGTAGCTACTTAACATGATCTCATTCCTCCGCCATGTCCATCAGAACTTTTTTCTCATGTCCATAGGTTCAAGAAAGAGGGTAGGAAGTTCACACAGGGCCATGCAAGGAAAGTCCGACACAAGCAAGCAGCCAACATCTTCCCTTCCAGGCAGAGAGGAGTGATGCATGCTGGCTGCTTTGTGATTGACAGTGTCACAGTGTTACCATGACAATCCATTTTGTTTCTAGAAGACAAGAAAGGAAATTCTCTCTTCCTGAAGAAAAAAAAAGGTTTGCTGTACTAGAAACAGAAAGCACAACTTGTATCAAAAGTTAGACACTGCCTCAGCTCCTCTCTTCCTTCACACTTGGCTTCCTCCTTTGAGAAGTCAAAGTCTTCCCCCCCACACCCCCACTTCCAGTTGAACTCACTGCGTAGTTGAGAATGCTCTTGGAAGTCCTGATCCTCCTGAAAAGTGTGCACCTCCACCTGGCACGACACGTTCCTTTCATTTCCGCAGCAACAGACATTACTAAAGTGATAGCTCTTTCCCAGTGTTTCCTCCAACACTCCAGCCTATCGACAGGCGCTCCTCTTCCTGCAGCTTGTCCCCTTTAGTTGCCACTTGACTTGAATCTTTCTGGTGGAGTGCTCCCACTCCAGTCTCTCTCAGGCTCTGAATGTTTCCTTCAGCAAAGGACCTAGAATCCCTTACATAGATGGAAGGCCCAGAACCGCCTCCCTCAGTGATGCCTCTAGATTTGTTCTGCTCTCTCTTTCTTCTACTGACCATGCACTGGGCCAACCATCCACATGCAATCTCAGTGGTCAATACTTATCCCTCACCAAGTCACATGCACACTTAATAACTACCAAGCGTTTTACAGCTGCAATGACTGTGATTTTGACATTAATCACCCTGGGAATTATTCAAGTTACTGGAGGTTTCATATTAAAGAATAATTTTGAGATGCAAAAAGAAATCTTGATAACTAGACTCTGCACTGAATACACTGCTTTCAGAATTCTACAATACTCATTATGTTAAAAAAAAAAAAAAAGAGAGAGAGAGAGAAGCAAGGGGCCTGTGGACAGATGCTAGCACATCTAATAGAAAGCAGGACAGTAATCTGATGATGCAGCAAAGACATGGGGAAGCTTCAGCCACTCCTTCTTCGGTTAGCAAGATTAGAGGCTGATTTCCCATGCTGCCCTACTCAAAAATCAATGGCTAGTAACAATGTGCACATTATCAATTCAAACTGGCCAAACAAGGATTAAACATTACCATGTGGAACACAACCCATAAAAATATTTTGCAACTAGATTTCTTCTTCCAATTACCAAGGATACAACATCGTTTTTCCTGTAGGCATTGCAGGAGGAGCCTCTGAAGTCAGCTGGGATGTAAATCAAGTATCGTATGAGTGCTTTCTTTACCCACTTCAAAGGGCCCAGTCTCCTAAACTGGCTGAATGGCTACCTCTTTGTACATTGTTGAGAGATGCCTCAGACAGATGCTGGATTATGTACTGCCACAGGAATTCTCAGCAAAGACTCCAGGAAGAAAGCAGCTAGAATCCATCCAAATTCCTTCTTAAGTGTAGAGCTGATAGCTCAGGCCAATAGCTCAGTGGGAAGTCACACAGCATGAAGACCCATAACTCAGGTAAAAGGAACATGGGTTGGCACACACTTCTAGCCTTAATCCTGGGAAGGCAGAGACAGGTGAATCCCTGGGGTTCAGAGAGAAAATCTATCTCAGATAGCAAGATGGATAGCATCTTGAAGAACAATGCACCAACATGTGTACCTCCACAAGCACATATACACATCAGCATTCAGACACACACACATGCGCACACACACATACTTTTCCATTGCATGCACTGTAGAGTATGGGTTTCTATGTGTGTTTTACATGTTTATTTCACAGCATTGTGTGTTTTACACTAGTTGAGTCTGCATGTGTGCACATGTGTACAAATGAAACCAGGATAAACATCCTTCCCTGATGCTGTACCAGATCCTTGTTCCTTACTCCATGAGTTTCAAACCTAGACCAAACTTTATCCCACTGAAAGCATCCAGATTAGGCAGGTTGTAGAGATCACAAAAGAGGCTGCAAAGAGCTTCACAGAGGTGTCTTGCGGAGGAGTGGATCGAGCAATGACTGCATTTCAACTAAAAGATTACACAGGACATTATTCCATACTCATACACAACCCTGTGCAGCATTGGGGACCTCCACTCATGATGCTGAAACTATGGTTATTATCTTGCAAAACAATACAGAAATGATGCAATCCATAAACATGCCATAAACCCCATACCACACAACATGCAGATCACATATGTGTATGTATGACTCTATTTTCTACATATGTAAGACATGGGGAAAACAAGATTGTAGGAGGGGTGAGGGTTTAAGAAAAGGAGGCTCCTGGCACTGAGTCCTAAGGAAACTATTCAGATTCTGTACACAGATCTGGGGCCTCCAGAGGAATCTCACAGGCAAAGACATGAAAAGTATGGAATCTGGAGGAAGCAAAGGCCTTAAATGTCTCAACTTTCCTCCTTTGTGGCCTGCACTCTACAGAAAAGGCATGACAGGTCTTTAGAAAAGTAACTCAGGTTGCATCTCTAAAGACCTGCTGATTGTGCAGGGAGAGGCACCAGTATACACCAACTGACCCGGTTGACATGGGTTGTAGCAGTAATCTAGGCAGGTGAAGGAAGTGTCTGCCAGCTACTTTCCTTCTGCTTGTTACCAAACAGCTGAGAGAGCAATTAAAAGATTTATCTGGGGTCACAGTGTGAGGGTGCTGTCCATCTTTGGCAGGGGAAGCATGGTGGCAGGAACAGAGGGTGATCACAGGCCATTGAGGCAGTGAGAACTGCATGCTGCTACTTGGCTCATTTCCCCCTTTCAACAGTTCAGGCTCCAGTCTCAAGGTGGGTACTGCCAGCATTTAGGATGCACCTTCCATCTTTAGTTAAAGACCCACACAGACAGACATGCCCAGAGGTGTGTCTCCTAGGTGATTCCAGATCCAGATCCAGGCAACTTAAGACAAAATATCATCAGGAGGAGAACACACTCTGAATACAGATTTTTTTCCCCTATATGGTCCTTCAACATGCATTCAAAGTTCTCATATGATTTTTCTGAAATTTTTTCTATGGTATAAAAAAAAATCAGATGAAACATACCTGAACTCTACAGTGTAACAGGCTAATACCTCCTCCCCACAAAACAGACACTGAACATTTAATAACACTTTACAAGCCTATAATCACATTTTATTCAGTGTATTTTCTATCTCCTAATAAAAAGGTATCTGTATGTCTATGGGTATATGTGAATATGTATATATATATTCAAATTTTGCATAATAGATTTGTATATAGTATGTACAAATGGGGTAAGGGTCCAACTGCATGATTAGGGTAAGGGAAAAGTGATTTGTTTTGTTTTGTTTTTTAGATAAGAGTATGTAGCCCCAGCAGTCCTGAGACTTGCTATGTCGACAAGTTTGAGTCTGCCCTGGCCTCAAATTCACAGAGATCAGCTGCTTCTGCCTCCCAAGTCCTGGGATTAAAGGTATATATCACCATGCTTGGATAATGTGCATTTACTATTATTATTTGTGTGTGTGTGTGTGTAGTGCACACACACATGTGTAGGGATGTGTATGCATGTGTCTATGCATGCATGTGGAGCCCAGATAAATACCTTGATTGTCCTTCCTCAAGCCCTGTCCACCTTGACTTTTACTTTTAAAGTGTTTTTGTACAGGCTTGTTCATATGTGTAGAGAAGCCTATATCCGTGCACAAGTACGTGGCCAGAGGCTGGTGGCAGACATCATCCTTGATCACTCTGTACCATATTTATGGAGACAGAGTCTTTCAGACCCAGAGCTCGCCAGTTCAGCTGGTTTAGCTAGCCAGTTGCCCTGAGGAGCCTGTGCTTTTGCCTCTTGAGTGTGGGATTATAGGCAAGTGCCACATCTGCCTGACTTGTAATAGCTGGTGAGAAGGCCAGCTCTGTTTACATGGCAAGTAGTCTATCCACTGAGACATATCTCCAGCTCTATCTTGTTTGCCAGATGCTGTCTCTCACTGGCCTGAAGGTCACTGGGTAGGGTATGCTGTCTGGTTACTGAGCCCCAGAGATCTGCCTCTCTCTCTACCTCCTCCCCCCCCCCCCCAGTGTTGTAAGCATACGCTGTCATGTCTGACTTCTTGTTTACATGGCTTCTGTGGATCAAACTGAAGTCCCCATGTCTGCATGCCAGATACTTTACCACCTGAACCATCTTCCAAGGCCTTCCTTTACATTCTCATTTGGTTCGTTTTTCATACAGGAGTCTCATTCTAGGTGGGCCTGGGCTTGGAACATCGCACATGTTCAAGGCTGGTATCATAGCCCTCCATAGCTAGAGTGCTAGGATTCCAGGGATGTATTGTTATGGCCAGTTAAATTTCCTTATGTTCTTTTTATATTACTTTTTATTCATTGCAGGGAGCCGATTCGAGTGGCCACCATTACAAGATGGCGCTTGGCCCCCCGGCCTCGCTTGGTGAAAATTCCATATTAGGCAATGCAGTGGAACCGTGCCTCTTGCATGCGTGGTGGCGATGATGTGCTCAGGGCCAATCCCGTGGCCAGGAGCATCGGCAGACACGCATTGGCCAATCCAGGCACAACTCGTTTCCTTACCCCCTATATAAGCTCGGGGCCCCTCGCTTCCGTTCTCCCTTCAACCAAAAGGCTCCAATAAAGTATGATTTGCAGAAGAATCCTCGACTCGTGGTCATCCTTCCCTGCTGGTCAGGGAGTGCGCCGCAATTTGTATTACGTGTTTGAGTGGATTTGAGTTTGTGCACGTGAGTGCAGTTACCTACAGAGGCCAGAAGAGGGAGCTGGAGCGTCTGGAGCTGAAATTACATGCAGTTACTCCACCTAACATACTGGGGTGTGGGGAACTGGCCTCTGGTCCTCAAGAGCATCAGACTCTGTTACTGCTGAGCCATCTCTCCAACCATTGCTTTTGTCATATTCTTGATGACACCAGACAGATAAAAAAATGCTTGGTAACTGACCAAACCGTGGAGGATCACAGCCAGAAAGGCAGAGGTACTGGGATATCCATTCATCTCTAGAGACAGTAGCTTAAACGCTGCTAAAAATCTTAACAGAGCATCCTTTAAAAAAAAGACAAGAAAACCTTTTAAAGTTCCAAAATACATATGCAAAAGTTAGAAACACCCTGCATGGGGCTGGAGAGGTGGCCCAGGGGCTAATAGTACATGTCGATCTATCAGAGGAGCCGGGTTTGGTTCCCAGCAGCCACCGTGATTCATAAACCTCCATATCTCCAGTTATAGGAGATCCAATGCCTTCTTCTGACCTTACGAGGCACACACAGTGCACATAGATACTTGTGGGTAAAATACACATAAAATAAAAAGGATAAACTTAATTTTAAAATATTAAAACATCATATGTTAATAAGTCACTTTACAAAAGAATAGCAACAGAAAGGTAGTTTTTGGCTGACTACAGATTACATTATAAAGCAACTTCCTTCAAACTCATGGTTCCTGGCCCCAAGGCCAGAAACACAAATTTCTACAATGGATTATGGTATCCAGAAATAGAATTGAGAATTTTTAAAAATATAATACACAAATAACACCAACTTTGCTAATGATGTTAGTAGAAAGAATTAGTTAATAAATTGAACTGGAATGTCTGTGCATTAATTTGGGGAAATAATTAAATTGAATGAATATTTTACTCTGTACTCAATACTACTGTCCACATGGATGAAGGACTTAAACGGACTACTGACTGATAGGAAAGTCAGTGGGAGATGGATTAGAATATTTATCAGGTTCATGAGACAATAGTAACTTCAGCTTTGAAGTCTCGGAATAAATCATGAGGAAAAAGACTGACAGATTTGAATATATAAAAAATTCAAAACTTCTATACAGAGGGGAAAAAATCCAACAAGACTAAAATGAAAAGGCATTGTACTGAGGGCAATATTTGCATGCCAGGTGACAAACTGCTTTCTCAAAAGCAGGCTGTGTACACCCTCATTCAAATTTATCAGGAAAACATCTGATTTCAAAATACAAATATGCAAAATATGAGAAAGCTAAATACATAGAGAGGCACAATCCATCAAGAGGGAGAAGCAAGAAAATATTTGGCTGCCAAGAATTAATACAATACACAGTAAGGCAGACCCAAAGCACCTCTAGTTTCCCTTTCTAAGCCCATCCCCCACTGTCCATCAGTGATACCCAATGTGGCCACAGCTGTGTGGAAGATTGTGGACTCTCTTCTGACTTTCAGAATTGCAAATGGGTCCAAACTCATTAAAGATTAATCACATAAAGGCTCTAGATAAGCTTAGCGGTTAAGAGCACATACTGCTCTTGCAGAGAACCTGAGTTTGGTTCCCGGTATCTATGTCTGGCAGCTCACAATTCCCTGGACTTTAGCTCCAGAGGATTCAGTTCCCTCTACTACCTATTCTTTAAAAATACAAAATCATCTTAGAATAGTTCACAGTTTACAGGCTCATGCAGGCTCAAATGCCACACAAATTCCACAGTCGGCAACAACATTTGGGACAGTTTGCAATGTGGAAAAAGTAAAAATCAAAAGTGGGTGTGAGCATTGCAGGATTAAAGGGTGGGGCGCAGCGTAATGGTAGAGGACTCGCTCTGCATGCCCAAGGCCCGGGGTTTGAAGCACAGCATTGCATAAGCTGGATATAGTGGCACCACCTATAACTCTGGCACCTGGAAGGTTGAGAGGCAGGAGGATCAGAGGCCCACTGTCATCCTTGCCTATGTACCAAGGTTGAAACCACCCAAGACACATGAGACCCAAAGTCAAAGGACAAAAGTGGCGGCTCATGACTTTAATCCCAGCACTTAAAAGGCAGAGGCAGGTGGATCTCTAGGTCTGGGGCTACCATGGACTACATAGAGATTCCCACATGATCCAATCTACATAGTGAGACTCTGATCCAAAGAAAGAAAGGAAAGAAGGGGATGCCAATATGAAGATGCCCATCAATTGTTGTTTACAGTGACAAAATCCTTGAGCCACCCACACACCCGCACTTATGACACTTATGGGGAGCTGTCAGCTGTATCTGTGGGTTTATAGGTTATAGCAGACTGTTACGCAGTGCTCATGACTTCATTCTAGAGTTTCATCTGATAGGATTGAGAGATATAGATAGATGAGAGTCAGACAGACAGACAAACGGTTGAATTGGTGGTGAAGAAACTTGAGGGGGACACATCAGGAAAAGGAAATCATGTCACCACCTCCACTTTGTCCAAGCCTGTCATGTCTCCTAGTTTTGCTGAACAATATATTGGGGGGGGGGGCATTTGGGAAAGAGGAGAAGAGAGAGGAAGTAGGAGGAGGGATCAGGACATTGCAGCAGAGAGCAGAGACTGGAGAGGAGGTCCTGGGTAGGGTGCAGCCCTAAAGGCAAATGCGGAAGAGTTGGCTGCCTGCGGAGGCAGGGGCATGGCTTTCTCTAAGTACAGGAGATCACAGAGGCACAAATGCACACATGAAGGGAAGTGTGGAGCAGGCTGATCCTTTGAGAATTCCATCCACTGCCTGCCTAGGCAGTTCTGGTGACTGTTACCCTACAAGTCTGCATTCTTTCCACAGGGCTTGTCAGTTCTGAGTGGCCATTCCCAGCCAGGAATAAAGCAATGCTCAGAACCGCCAGCAGGGGGCAGCTTTGGTACTGGCAAAGGAGCTTCAAAGATAATTGGGGAAACTTTTTTTTGTCCTTTAGCCCAGGGCCCATTCTTTATTCTGCAACAATAAATTTCTCATCGTGTCCAGTGCAATTTCCTTAATGGCTGTGTTGTGGGTATGAATTTTGTCCTGTAAACTCAAGTGCTCAAGAAATGTCACCAGACGCTATTTCCTCTAAATAAAAATCAAATCCAAGGCAGGCCACCGTCCTGAAAGGCCAGGCAGAAAGTCCATCCTCTGTAATGACTATGGTTCCCACGGCCCCGTCTAGTCCATCCTAGAGCTTACAATGACTTCTCCCTCTGTAGAGCTTGCCCCCTGCAGCCCCACCTCCTCTGGGCCTGCCTCCCCACTCTAACTAGCTCCACAAGTTCACCTTGGACTTGGAAATACCTCGGAAGAGAGAGGGTCTTCGGGGCATGCGAGCTTTAGGAGCAGTGAGGAGCCCGGAGGTCCCGTGTCCTTCAGGGGATAGGGAAATGAAGAAATAGGTGACAAGATGCATCCAGACATCCTAACTGCACTGTCAGTCCGGACACAGGTTTCCAGCCCTGACACAGCCCACTTCTACTACTGATTTGTGGGTCTAATGTCCGACGGGGAGGTTTTCCTTTTTTATGGATTTTAAGGTATCCCTAGGGGTGGGTGATGGGCTGGGAATGACCACCACATGAACCCCCCTAGAAGAAACAGAAAACAGAGAATTGCAAAAACAGGGAATAGAAAAAAAAAGTAAAAGTGAATTGAGGATTCCAGGATTCAAGACTGGGGATTGAACTCATCTGGCATTTGTTAGCATGCAAAATATCTTTGGTTTGACTTGCAGTGTTACATAAAATAAAGGGAACACACTTACACACCACACACATATACTATATTCACAGCACATTGTACACATAACACATACCCCCCCCCACACACACACACATTGGGAGCCCAGTTCAGCTGGCAAACTCTTGGCCAGGTAAGCATGAAATCCTGAATTCAAGCCCCTACAGCCCAAATGAAGACATTGGTTGTGGTGGTGCATGGTTACAACCCATCCTGGCACTAGGGAGATGGAGTTAGACAGGTGGCTTCCTGGGACTTATTGGGCACCCAACTAATCTATTGGTAAGGCCCAGGTTAGTGAAGAGCCCCTGTTTTAACAAGGAAGAGAGCTACTGAGAGAGACACCAGCAGTTGATCTCTTGTCTCCACTTACACACATGCACACATGCATGTGGCCACTTCCCCTGTGAATACACACAAAGATATACTCAAATAAAATAAAATGAAAAGTAAATAAAGTCAATGTCTACATTAGATGCTCCTTAAATGTAAAACATAAAGCAAGTTTAACCTTGATATCTCCTAAAACTGGAAAATTTCAAGATTATATCAGCAGTTATGTGCCACATGATTGTCAAAGGGACCTTGTTTTTTTAATTACTAAAAATAAATAAAAACCTGGGGCTGGAGAGATATTTCAGCAGTTAAGAGCACTGGTTGTTCTTGTGGAAAATCCAGGTTTGGTTTGCAGCACCAGACACATTGACTCAAAACTGTCTGTAATTCCAGTTCCAGGGAATCCAATGCCCTCCTCCTCCTCCTGTGAATACAATGTAACCAGCTGTTCCATCAGCCTCCTGTGGATACAATGTAAGCAGCTACCCCTGGTTGTATGGATACAATGTAACCAGCTGTTCCATTTCCCCCTCCTGTGGATACAATGTGACCAGCTAACCCTGGTCCTGTGGATACAATGTGACCATCTACCCCCTGGTCCTGTGGATACAATGTGACCAGCTGCCTCTCCTAACTGGGGTCAGCGAGGAGTCCTCTGTCAAAAACTTAGGTGGAGAACGATGGAGGAAGACATCTGATACAGACCTCTGGCATGCACGTGCACACATGTACATATGCACATACCCCCATACACACATGTACACATGCACATGCCCCCGCACACACAGTAAAAAAAAAATCCTAGAGGACTCAGCTGACTCTCAGTCTCAGGCAGCAACACTCAAAATGGCACGTGGGGAACACATATGTGTGCAGATGTCTGCAAGCATATGTGTGGAAGGCGGAAGTCAACCCAGGTGTCAATTCCCACCTTTTTGTCTTTTATTTTCTCTTTTAAAAGGTAGTTGCCAGGTCCTCTCACGCTCCTGGAGTTCACTAGACCTGCTGGCCTGCAAGCACCAAGGATCCCTCTGTCTCTACTGCTGTCTCAGTGACGTCACATGCATGCCACACCCTTGACATTTTTCTAATATGAATTTTAGGAAACCAGTTCAGGGGTTTATGCCAGCACACAATCAGTTTTCTGACTGAGCTGTCTCCTTAGCCCCTCTATAACCATTAAAAAAATTGTATTACATTCATTCATTCATCCATTCACTCATGTGTGTGTGTGTGTGTGTGTGTGTGTGTGTTTACCATGGTATAGGTGAAGTGGTCACAGGACAACTTGCAGGGATCAGTTCTATTTTTCTACCATGTGGATTCCAGGGATAGAACTCATGTCATCAATTTTGACCACAATCACCTTTGCTCACTGAGCCATCTGACCAGTCCCCATATTCATTTTTAATAGATGCCATTTTTGACTTCATGTAAATCAAGAGAAGTATTTTCTTCTAAACAAACTTGTGTGCTGTTTCTTGAGAATGTTATCACTAATACTATACCATCCTTATTATTTTCAAGACAGACATTACCTGCCAGTAGTGTTCTCCCTTTGTGTAGATAACACTCACTGTGTTTCTCAGAGCACAGACAGGAATTTTACCAGGCCCAGGCATTTTCAGAGGCTGCCATGCACAAGTATTGGTGAGATAGAATGAAACATATATCTAATTATGAACCACTTTGCTCTTTTCAGCACACATAAGACCTCATTTAGCGCTACAGAATTACATGCATTGGGAATACAAAGGGAACATTGTTAACAGTCTCTGTTGTGAACAGTAGTCACTGGGTCTGATGCAGACAAGAGCTGCTGCTGCAGAGACTGGGGAGTAGCTCACAGTCCTGCAGTCGGCCAGCGCTAATGCAGCAGGACTAGAGATAGGGGTGTCCCAGGAGGAACAAAAGAGAAAGGCGATGCAAAGAGGCACGATCTAGGCAGGAAAGTAATGAGGACCTGAGATTCAGTCGTGCCTGAAGGGGACACATCTGCAGAAGACATCTGAGAACAGCAGTCACACTAGCCTGTTGACTGAACACCGTGACACAGAACGGATGTCATAGTCCTGCGTTCTCAGAAACAGCCTCTCTGCTGTCTCTCTGTTTCTGTCTCTCTCTGTCTCTCTGTCTCTGTCTCTGTCTCTGTCTCTCTCTCTCTCTCTCTCTCTCTCTCTCTCTCACACACACACACACACACCCTGTGCTATGCCAGGTTCATTTATAACAGGCCCTCTCCTCCAGCTACGGAACTAGCCCCATCACCCCATAGCTCTGTGACTTGGCAGCTCACCCAGCTAGTGTGACCAGAGGAGCAAAACCAAAAACAAAAGCCTTCTTTTCTTTTTGCCTTATTTATTTGTTTGTGGTTCTCCATCCAATATAAATGAGGAAATGAATTTCAAGTGTGTTTTAAGTGAGCTCTGGATATAAATCATGCACTTAGGCTCTCTCACTATGGTAAGCACAAAATCAGAGAGATCAACAGCAGATACATCTGCCTCACCTCTCCCTTTCCAAATCCATCCACAAACACCCATGTAGAGAGAGAATAACTAAGAACCTGAGGCCCCATGACAACTGCGTGCAGCATGTGCTTCTCCAGCCAGAAACAATCACGACAAAAGGCATGACATGCAACCAGACAAAAAGAATGGTACTCTCAAAGGCAAAGAAGCATTTGCTCTTTTGTAAAAAATTCGCTTCTCTCTCTCTCTCTCTCTCTCTCTCTCTCTCTCTCTCTCTGTGTGTGTGTGTGTGTGTGTGTGTGTTTCTGTCAGTGTATGCCAGGTGTATGTGAATGCTGGCAGAGGCCAGACGAGGACATAAGAATTCCTGGATCTGGAGTTACAGCAGCTGTGTTTTGTGTGATATAGGTGAACTTGGGTGCTATGGAAGAACAGAAAGTGCCCTTAACCTCTGAGCCATTTGTCGAGCTCCAGCAACAAAGAACAGGAGTGATGGATACTAACTATTCCAGAACAAATGCTGGCCATTGCTGGGGATGAAAGACAATGTCTTACTGTGTGTTTGGTTTCCTGTGAAGGTGAGAAGAGCAGAATATATGAATTCTCTGATTTTAACTTACATATCTGTGAAGTTTGCAAAGAGAAATATGACCCATAAGATTGTGTGGTTGAACACTTGGCCCCATGACATTAAACTTTTAGGGGATAGAGTCTTGCTGGAGGAAGCCCATTAGGGGTGAGCTTTGAGAGTCTGCACCCTCACTCAACTTCTAGTTTGTTCTCTCAGTTTCCTGTGCATGGCTGGAGATATGATCTCTCAGCTTCCTGTGTGTGGACAGATATGTGATATGTTGGCTTCCTGTGCATGGGTAGAGATGTGATCTCTCAGTTTCCTGTGTGTGGATGGAGATGTGATCGCTCAGCTTCCTGTGTGGACAGAGATGTGATCTGCCAGCTTCCTGTGCGGGGTTGGAGATGTGATCATTGCTTTGTTTCCTGCTCTGGCCCTTTGCTGCCTCGCCTCTTCACCTTGATGGACTTTTGTCTGTAAGTGGCAATTGGTTGTGGTATTTTTCATAGCATCAACCAGTAATAAGCACAAGATCCATTATTGATTTTGGATTTTCACAGAGTAGAAGCAAAGGAGATGTATGACAAAACCAGCCCTACCTTCCAGGAAGTCACCTAGCTATCTTCATCTCTGTCTGTGCTGTGGCACCAAATCAAAGAAACGCCAATGTCACATTCCAAATGAATTCTCTTCACAACTAAAAAACAACCTGCAGGCCAGGGACTATCTTTCTCAACTTGAAGCAGTTTATTTTTGGACTCTGCCCAATAACCCCAGTCTCCATCCATTAAAGGGAAAATTCCCCTCTAAACCTCACTCAAATTCCCACCCTGTACCATCATACTCCCCTTGCAGCTTATCCACCATCTGCAATATATTTTCACATGCTTTCTTATTTACATTCTGTGAGAAAATATCACACGGACCTTAAGGCCTGGACAAGCTGTGGCATGAGGGTGTGGCAAAGCCAGGACAGGGAAGTCGCCGTGACTTCTCTCCATCAACATTCCTGAATCGCTTTCTTTCTTGCTGTGACTAAACTGAGGACAAGCAGTCACTTAAGAAAGGGAGGGTGTCTGTTGGACTGCAGTTTGAGGGACAGTCTATTGTGGCGAGGAAGTCATGGCAGCACGCTCTGGAGGCAGCAGCTGGAGAGAGGTGAATGCTGGGTCCCGGCTCACCCTTTCCTTTTTTTCAGCCTGGACCCCTTGCCTAGGGAACAGTTTATATTTAGAACTGGTCTTCCCTCCTTGGGTCGATCTTTCTGGAAATGCCCTTACAGACACCCAAAGGTGTACCTCACCAATGCCTTAGGTATTCTTTAATCCAATCAAGTTAAAAAATTAAAATTAATCACCACTCTTCTTGAGCTCAGGTTTGACAGGAGATAGTCTACGTATCTACTGCTTAACTAGTATAGCACAGTACACGAGGCATAAATGTGCACTAAATAAAAAGAAATGACCCAAGCTGAGAGGACATAGTATCTCCCTTTTAATTTGCTTACGAAAAAATTTCCAAGCTCTGCTTGCCATCCTCGCATCCATCGCTGCCCCTTCTCTTGACTCTCATGATCTTCACAGTCTGAATGTCCTCAGGATCTATTTCTCTCCAGCTGTTCCCTCCCTAGCATCCCTCTAGTGTACAAAACTCCACTCCAGCCTCCCACAGGGAGGCAGAGGTTTGTCCCCTCTGCTTCTGCTGCAAGCTGAGCTTATCTTCATCACTCACGTCTGTCTCTTTCCTTGCTGTATCCCTGAACATGAACTTGTCAAGGGCATATACCAAGTTCTTTTGATATTTGTCTCCCTAGTGCTTAATACATCTATCCCTCAGTAAATGTTTACTGCTGCCTGTTTGGCAAGTCCTTTTCCTTCCTTTCAAAGGGCAAGTTGAAGGGCTAGCAACTGTCAGAAGCTGTTTAAATAATTACTGTTTCCTCCGGTGAGGGGAGGAAAGGGATTGCAAGATAAAACTTTATGAACTTGGGATGACGTCCTCTCTGCTTGCCTTGGGAGGAAGGGTACAGAGGATTGCCTAGTCTTAAGAGTACCATGAATTCTCACATGTGTGTCATATGGCTGAAACCCCCAAGCTAATTTTCAATGTGCAGTTGTGAGTAGGGACAAGCAATGTTGACTCATGGTCTTTGGAAAGCAGAATAAGAAGCAGGATTTTGTCTGGCAAAGCCAGAGGCTCCTTCTCTACATTTTCAGCTCTCTACAGCTACGCGTGAAGTCTCTACTTGCTCTCAGTGCCCAGGCTGTGACTCAGGGCTTTGACCGAACAAGAAAATGTTAGGCACCTGATTTACTGCTGAGCTGTACCCCGAACCCCTGCTTTATCACTGAGATGTGCCCCAAACCCCATGAAGACACTTTCATGCATGTTTTATTCAGTTGAAAACCCAGGCCCCAGAATCCTTTAGTTTTTTTTTTTTTCTTCCGAAAGTCCCTTGGCTGTGTGGTACAGGCTTCTCTGGTTAGGAGAATAGGATGTTGCTTACTGCATAGCAAAGCAGTGTAGGGGAAGAACGAGATGTGAGGTAACTGAGGAACACATCAGTATCAGCAACATTGTCTCCAGATGGTCAGCATGGTTCACAGAGGTTAAGAATCCTTGAAACTGTAGTTAGCTTGCTCCCTCTACATGAGAGACTAAGGCCCGTGGCATTCTCCCACACATCAGCACTTGCCTTGTGGCTCTGACATGACCTGCTTTTGTAGACTTTTCTAAATAGTCATGAGAAGAAATATTCTACAGGGGAAATCCATTCTATCACAAAGATAGAGGGCAAAAGGGTCCCCTCATCCCATGAATGTACCAACAATCTCAAACATTCACTCAAGATATATCACCAATTTCATAAACATTCATTTAAAAAGTAGTTAGAATATACAACTTAGAATCTACTGGACTCTCCCTGCCTACCTACCTTGGGTTAGTTTTAATTTCTCTTTGGAGTTTTGTTTAGTGAAATAACCTTCTGGCTTCTGCTCAGATTCATTCTCTCTGCCTCTGCCTCTCTCTCTCTCTCTCTCTCTCTCTCTCTCTCTCTCTCTCTCTCTCTCTCTCATTCTTTCTTTCAAAAACACAAGAAGAGACACCCTTCCCAAAGCAACAATATCTGATTTATGTTTCACGTGTGTTTTCAAGTGCCGCGATTGATAGAAGGCTGAGAAGGAAATACGCCTCCAGAAGCGAGAGCATCAGCCATTACGTACACCTGTGCCTGTGAACCCTGCGACCAGCTCACATTTTCAGAAGCTCTAATTTTCCTATGAAGGCAGAGCTTCTAAAAAAGTCTACTGTTATTTTGCACATGGCCCAGATGTATCTGCATGTGTGTGTATGGATCTGGCAAGTCCATGTGCTAGATGTAAACACAGTTTGCAACGTTGACATGGCATCCGTTTATGCAGAGAGAAACACCTGTAACTGAGGAGCTTCTCTGGGTCTTCAAGAGGCAGGCACACATGGAGTTACCCAGAGACCACAATAGGCAGGTGCATTGAATCCTTCTCCTCAAAAGAAAACACAACCCACTCATTACTCACCAAGCTAAGCTTCTTCCAGAACTCTGGTCCTTCTTCCATCTCTCTGAGACTCGGTGGAATGTACCAAAAGCAAATATTGGTGTATTCAGGCTGAGGATTAAAAAAAAAAAAAATCATAGTAATAAGAATGCTGTTTTGTTTCTTTAAGGTTAATCTTAGACAGTAATTAAAGTCTTTTAAACTCTACACTAGGCTATTAAGAGTCATCAAATATGTATAACTCAAAGCACAGCCAAATTCTTGCAGAGTAGATCTGCATGACTTCTGACAATTATTTTACTGGAGTTTGGATCTCTTTCCTCTACATTAAGGGTAGACTCAAAACCTAGTGTATGCATGCGTGTGCATGTGTGTGCACGTGTGCACCCACACAGTAACATAGCCATTGTCACAGGATAAGGCTCTATCATCATTTGATCACAATGTAAGACAAACCATGCCAAAGACCAGAAGAAGACGTGTATTCAACTAGCACTGGATATGTTATGGGGTGGTTTCTCAAGTGAGATACAGTTCCTTTTACTCAGAAGCAACTGCAAAGGAAATCCACCTTCTTCAGAGGACACTGGGCACTATCAGTGACTGAGATATCTTTGATACTTTTTCACTACAAATGTAGTTTGTAGCCGGTAACCAGTGCTGACAGTTCTTACTAGTTCCTGGCTTGTCAGCCCTCCTGCTATGAAGTCTGGTATTTTAGAAAGAATAAACAGTCAGTATCTCATATCTTAAGATCAAGACAGGTACCACATGGAGTTCTGCTGTCAGTGGGTTTGAAGCCATCACTGGGAACCTAGGGATGTTTTCTGTTCACCACGATGACGTCTTGACCCACTCACTCTTGCATCTTTGAAATGTCTAACCGTCTCATTGGATGTGGCAAAGAGATAGAGTTACAAATTTTTAAACTAGAGAGTAGGCTTTACAAAGGAATGGCTGTGCAATTCAACTTAATTTCCATACCCCTTTATCACAAGAAAATGTTTTATATGTTTTATAATACAAATCTACAGAATTTACATTCGGGCCTCTGATTTATAATAGATTTAGTTTCTCTAGACAGACTGTGCTGAGCTTCAAAAATTCTTTGATCATTTAAAAAGAATAAAAATTTTCAAACACTAATTAGAAAGCAGAAGAAAATCAGTTTGTTGTTTCCTTCTACTAACCAATCTATAAATCGAAGACTGTCATCAGGACCACTGGCATCAGTTATAAAAGGGCTAGCCTTCATCTCCAAGCCCACCCCTTCTTGGTACCCTACAATAATGGTGGTGGGCCCTGTAAATACTGTAAGCGTTGTTAGATGTATTATATGTTGCCATGGCTGGATGCTGGAGGGAAGCCCAAGGAAGAGGTAGTTCATCCCAGGATGCTATGTATACTTCATGTTTCCCGTGAAGGATTGGGATTGATTTCAATAGCCCTGGAAGTCCAGAAGCAAGTAGTTCCTGCTTTGGGACATCTCAGCAAAATGGCAGCTCTACTTCCTGGCACACTGCCCAGGCTGCTTTGGGGGGTAGGAGCTGTCACCAGCCAGGCACTCTGCCCCGGTGACTTCTAGGAGTACTCTGCAACTTTCCTCGGCTATGGTCCCTGCAGGAAGATGGCATCCCCCAGGAAGCATAAAGTGGATGACCCGTGAGCCTTCGCAAGACAACATTTCAGTGAACTCTGCCCCAGTCACACTCTTTCCAAGGAAATATATTTCTCAGTCCTGTGTGGGAGTGGCCTCTTCCCTATGTTCCATCTCAGTTCTGGAAGAGGTGGTGGCTTTCTATATGTCAGCTATGCCTGAACAGTGTTAGGGAACTATTGCATCTCTGTAAGATCGCCTCTCATGGCTCAGGCCATTGTAAACCAGTGTATGTATGTATGTCCCATGTGTGTATAAATATAGATGTATGTGTGTATGAACTGCTATATCTATGTATTATTTCTACTTTCTGATTGTCTACCCTTCATCTATATATCCACCTTTCCCATCTGCTTATACATTTATCTACATATATCCTTCTCATTTCAAGTAACTGGGCCACTTTTTCTGCTTTTGAAAACAGACCCTTCTGCATCGTCAATTTTTATTCATTGATGTTTGTATGAAAATACTACAAAACATATTGCAACAGCTTATCTGCGTGGCATACCACCTATGTGTCAAGCAGGCCCTAGGCTAGGCTATTCAGGTCTGTTTCCTTGTACAACTCTCTTTTAGCCATCGTGATAGTAACATCTTCTGTGGCCCCTACTTCTCAGCATCCTCTTTGAGTGGCATGGTTCCCTGAAGGGAGAGCTGGCAAAGTGCGAAGCCCTTTGAACACTTCACTGGAGGACGCCTGACCCCCCGTTGGTGGCATACATTCACTTCAGCCACCCCCAAAATGAGTGAGGAGGAGGAAGGTCTTGGCATGTTCATGAAGAACATGCTTGAGTTGTCTCCTAGTTCGTTCCTTCCGCAGCTTCTGTCTCGTGCATGACTTTCAGCAAGCGCCTCCAAGCGCTAATGGCCGTTTTTTAGCGCGGAATCATGTAGATGCTCTTACTTTCCATTTCCTTCATGTGTGAAAGCTTGGTCTCTGAGCACCGTCGGAGCGCACTTGGTCTAGATTCTCTACAGACCATAACACTTGGAAGACACAGAGAGGAAACTGACCGTGTGGTGAGGGGTGGGGGAAATGGTGGCAGTGAGTATGCTATCCTAATCTTTTCAGGGCTCCTTCCGTTATACTCTGTTTATCAAAGAGAAAAACAGGTGCTTTGTTACCAATACTAGGAAGGGTTATTGAAAAATTAATTAGTGACTCCCAATAGGTATTAAGTTCAAGTCTATAAAACAAAGTTATATTTGGTTTATACACTATCTATCAGTAACAAAAAAGAAGGTGGCATGATGTATGTTATTAGGTCTAAATGCAGACTCTAGCAGTAGATTAAATTATGCAAATATAGAATGAAGGAGAAGCTGTCAAGGAGGATTTCAAAAGACTTTATATTCTTGTTTTGAAAACAAGATCGCAGCACGGTTTAAAGATGTCAGCCGGGATAAAGCCCATGGTTTAGAGTCACAAGACTGGAATTCCAAACTCATTAGGCCACATTTCCGTGCATGCATGTGTGTGTGTGCATGCATGCATGCATGCGTGTATATGTGTGTGTGTGAGTGTGTGTATGTGTAGAACAGAGATCAACTTTGAGCATACATTCATAGATACCTTCCACTTAATATTTGAGTCAGGGTCTCTCACCGGTCTGGAATTGCCAAGTAGGTAAGGCTCTCTGGCCAATAAGCCCCAGAGATCCATCTGCCCACTCCTCCCTAGTGCTGATATTACAACCACACACCACGTAGCAAACTTTTCACATGGGTACTGGAAATCAGACTCAGGACCTTTTGCTCATACAGTAAGCATGCTATTGACTTCCATTTCCCCAACCCTTCACCACGTCTTATCTTGGACAAATGCCACAAGTTCTGGGCCTCTGCTTCCTACACTGTAATGTGGGTGACACTGTCTGCACCATGGGCTCTGCTGCATGAGCAGAAAGGGAATTTATTTCCAGCGGTTGGTAGCATATCTGTCACACAGCAGGCACTCTGTGAGGTTAATGGCTATTCCTGGGGGCCATCCCAGTAGCAGGAGATGTCCTTTTCAAGTGGATGTACAGCCTCATTAAAATCCGCGCTAGCTGAGACAAATCACTATGAATGTTTTTGGATACCATATTTGAAAGGAAATCCTAAGATGTATAGAGTATCTAAAGAAGGTCAACCAAATTGCTCAGCATCAGAAACAGAATTTCTGTGTTGTAGAAACTGAAGGAGAAATTAGAATGAGAAAATCACTTATGTCATATGCCTGTGCCCAGGAACTCAGACTCTGAAGGGAGTGGGTGAAGTGGCTGATCGACGATGAATGGGGGCTATCCAAAGAGAGACTGCTCTTACTGTCAGAAATTGATAGTGCATCGGGGAACACCAGAGTCTTCAGAGGACTGAAAAATAGTAAAAATGAGCAGAGGGCAGAGTTCAATGGCAAAAAATTAAGGCAGAAATAGATATACAGTTGGCTTTGCAGTGGGCGTCCCCACATGCCATGACTGGGTGCTCATCTTGACTCTAGAGGCATCAGGGAGACAGAGCAGAGTGGCAGCCTGGCTATAACTTATGTTTCAGAAAGTCACTCAAGCCTGAGATGGGCTAGAGAAGGTTTAGGTGCTAGGGGCGGGTGCTGCGAAGCTGAAAAGTGACTGGCTCTTAGCCAAGATGGGGAGGAGAAGATGAAGCAGAAAAGGGGGGTGGGGAAAGACACCATCAGCAGTTTCGCTTGGACTGATCATGGTTCTAGTAACCCAAAGAAGAATGTGAATGTTTGGTAAGAAAAAGGCTTATATATCAACTTCAGGAGAGGTGAGTTGGAGGTGAAGTTTCTGTGGAGTCTAGCGGAAACTACAGGATAAGCATATGCAGAAGTTCAGGGTGGAGTTAAATACACGACAAACAGATGCCAAACCCAGACAACAGAATCTTCCAGGAGCCTATACTGATGGAGTAAAGGAAGAATGGCAAGAGAGCAGAAAAGAGTATCCCAATGGTATTAGACAAAGGCTGAGAAGAGGAAGTCACAGGAGGAGGTCAAAGAAACCATGGCAGGTGAGAACTTCAAGGTGGAGTGGGGAACTGTGTAAAATAAACAATAGAAGTCCAAGTCATTTAAATGAGATGTGTTAGATTTCAGCAAGTAAAGAGGTCCCCACGATCGCATCAAGCTGTGTGGGAGACGCTATTTGAAGGTAATTCACGAGGAGCTGGGCACTCATGGGGCAAGCATCCAGGGCTAGAACACGGCATTCGGAGCTCTCTGGATGAGGCAGAACCAGCAAGTCCTTCACAGCAGGAAGCTGTTTAAGCACAGTTTGAAGCCCATCATCCAGGCTCTAGGTGAGACTTCCTGCTGTGCACAGGAGGTCGACAAGATATCCTTCATGCCCCTAAAAGTCTATGAATCACCATAACACTTCCTAATGTAGAATTTAGGAAGACAAGAACATAAAGGTGAATAATTCAGACTCACCCATGAGACTGAAATGAAAATATGAACAGGAGTCTGAGAAGGAGTATACCTCTAGGAAAAGAACCATCAGATCTTAGATCCAACACAAAAGAAAAGACAGAGTTATGGTTTTCAGGGGGACCATGAATAATGCAGAATTCATTTGAAATGATAACTTTCAATCATCTTCAAGAAGATAGGCATTACTTTAGCTCTTTCCAGGAGAAGACATTCAAGTGCTAGGTGCCCTATTTTCCTAGGCTCACTTACAATTTCTAATGTAAATTGTACTTAGCATCTCTCTATCTCTGTCTCTCTCTCTTTCCCCCTCTTCTTCTCCCCCTCTCCATCTCTCTCTTCCCCTTCATTTAAAATGAATTTCACACTTACATGTGAAATTTAAGGCCTAATTATACTTTATTTCTTGAAACAAACATCAAGGGAGACAAATGTAAATCAAATATAAATGCTTTTATAGCAGGGCGTGGCTGCAGCTCAATGGTGGGGCATGTGCTGCTTTTGGACTCAGTTTTGATTCTCAGATCCAGCAATGAAGATAAAAAGCCAAAACCCTGTAGTACAAATTCTAGAATGGTTATACAGGAAACCTCCTATTCTATAGGAGCCAGCTGGCTTCTACAGGGAAAGAAATACTCATGGTTTTGGAGAGGTGGCTCAGCTGGTAAGAGCATGGACCACTCTTGTGGAGGATCCGAGCTCAGTTTCCAGCATCCACTTTGAGCAGCTCCCAAACACCTGCAGCACTAGCTCCAGAGGTTCTAATGCCCTCTCCTGGCCTCTGTAGGTACTACACTCAGGTTCACATACCCACACATGGACACACACAGAGATAATTAAAAACAAAAATAGATGAATCTTAAAAAAAAAATACCCAGAGCCCAAGTCTGCCTAACAATTAAACCTAACCTTACAACAATATGAATTTAATTCTCCAGAGATGGTGCTAAGTATCCTTTCTCCCCTTTCCCAGGCCTTTCAGAAGTTATCTGTGGCGTTCGATCATGTCATCTTTTTCCCCTCTGTACTTTTACTCTCAACCTTATAAAAACAAACAAAAACCCACCGAGTGGTTCCAAAATGCACAGTGTTTCACATGTGCACCATCGAAACAAAGCAACCCAAATTTGCAAAAAAAAACCAAAGGGGAAACTCAAAGTCAGGAAAATATAAGATGTGACTCTAACTTAAACCAACAGTGTGACCACTGGCTCCTCTCTCTGTGTGTATAGATATTCATAAACCACAGAGCCAGCCGAGAGATCTGCCAACATGAGAACAGCTGAAGACTAAAGCTAAAGGATGCATCCGCCTGGCTGTAATGAGCAAAATAATTTTTGCAGAGACAAATGGGTGGAACTAGAGATCAGCATGTTAAGTAAATGAGGTTCTTAGTCTTCTTGTCCACCTGACAGCCTGTAACACCAGCTCCGTGGGATCGGACACCATCTTCTGGCCTCCAGAGGCAACTGCATTCATGTACACATACCTCCCCACATGCCCCTTGGCAAGTCTCTGGGGCACTGTTTTATTGATGATTGATGTGGGAGGGCCCAATCCACAGTGGGCAGTCCAACCCTTAGGCAGGTGGTCCTGAGTTGTCTAAGAAAGCAGGCTGAGCAAGCCAGCAAGCAGCATTCTGCCATGGCTCCTGTGTCAGTTCCTACCTCCAGGTTCTTGCCTTCCATTAACCAGAGACTGAAATCTGTAAGCAGAAGTAAACCCTTGCCTTCCCAAGCTGCTTTCAGGGTTTGATCCCATCAACAGAGATGCAAACTTAGGGCAGTGAAATAAACATTCGCCACCACACTCGTTTTGCTTTGTTCGCTGTTTTGTGGGTGGCTGGCTAGTAAACTCAGGTCCTCGTGCTTGGAAGGCAAGCCCTTTTCCAGCAGAGCCATCTCTCCAGCCCTAATTTCAGAATTTCACCCTGCTAATGCAATGTCTTCATTACAGCAATCAGAACACTGATAACGTTATTTACACGCATTCTAGAGTATTCCCCTCGAGCATATCTCCTTGCTGAAGGTTCCTAACTACTTGGTGCTTCCTTTATGCTTCCCATTGGAATATGAGCATTGAGTGGGGACCTCTCTTGTCTTAAGTATTTCTGGAGGCCAGAACTGTAGGCGCACACAGGAACGCAATGTATCTTGCTGAATAAAAGATTAGCGCAGATTATCTAGACTTCCTACAGTAGACTCTATAATTGGTTTTACATTAGTTTAAAGATTGCAAAGAGGTTTCAAAGATCTAAGATACCCATGCCCTTCACAGTTCTTAAAAGTCGGAATGAAACAACAGGCTGGAGAGATGGCTCAGTGGTTAAGGGCACACGGTGCTCCTGCAGAGGGCCTAAATTCAGTTCTGTCTCACACATCAGGCAGCTCACAACAGCCTGTAACTCCAGCACCACAGGATTCGACACCATCTTCCACCCTTCACAGGCAACTGCACTATGTTCACACGCCTCGCCACGTGCCGGCTGGCATGTCTGTGGGACACTCTTTTGTTGATGATTGATGTGGGAGGGTCCAGTTTCTGGTGGGCAGTCCAGCCCCTAGGTGGTTGGTCATGAGTTGTATAAGAAAGCAGGCACATGCATACACATAAATAAAAAACTACAGTCCAAATGAAGCAGGGTTCTTGGGTTTGAGAGAGGCACCAATGGGGAAAAGTCCTTGTTCGGGTATGTGAGGACCCAAGTTGGGATCCCATCACTCAGGTAAAAAGGCAGGCATTGCTGAGCATGCCTGTAACCTCTGTCACTGGGTGACAGAAACAGGCAGATTGCAGCACCTACAAGAACAGTCAGTCTGATTGGAAGACAAACTAATGGTCCAGCAAGAGCCCTTATCACAATATTGAGGAGGACACCTAATGACTTGCTCTGGCCTTCTGCATGTGTGGGCACACACTCATGTATATGAATCCCCTCCCTCTCTCTCACACACAGAGGGGATTTTATATTTCCTAACTTGATATTTTAGCAAAAACATTCATACATTCATCTTCTGAATCACCTGACTTCTTACACACAGCAAGAGATCCAACATCTACAACGAAACATCCCATTTCCCATTGCTCTGTAGCTCACAGCGCTCATTACTTCATAAAAAGAGAGTGTGTGCACCCTTAGTCGGTCTTGCATACGCAAGCACAGCATTCGCAACACAATCGCTGTGCCATTTCTGTATCAAGAAAGAGGTCATGATTTATTCAGCATTATCCCTGCTAATTATTATTGAGCATTTTAATTTTCAACACTTAAAGGCAAGTGTATTCTCTGTGAATCCAAGCACGGAAAAAAATGTTCACTAATACAGTCAATTAACATAATGGACTGTATGAATTAAGCTAATGACTTGTTTCTTAGCCTGCAACACAAAACCGGCACAATACAACAGATTAGACAATGGCTGCCTCCATCACTGATGATTGGCAGGGCCAGGAGTGCAACCCCACAAGCACTTACTTCCATCAGTAACTTGAATCCTTCTCTCTTCTTGATTTCATCTACCAGGTACCTAAAAGTAAAACAATGTTATTTTAAAACAGCAATATTAATAATCTGCACTTCCCAAATACCATGAATTGACTTCCATAACCCAAAGCATTGCTTCTGCTGCAGAACTGGGGTTTGGGTTCATGAGGCACAGGCAGAGCTCCAGATGTGTGCAGAGGTCTCTGAGGACATCTGTAGGGCCACACTCTGGGCCTCCCTAGGAGGACACATCTTGTTGATGAGGCCAATCTCACGTTCTAAGATGAGGTTTAATCTTGGCGTGAAAGTCAAACAGAGTGAGTCATGTCATACCCAATTTCTTTTAGAAATTTTTATTGGGTTTATTTATTTTACTTTATGTGTATGAGTGCCTTGCATGTACCATGTGCATGCAGTTCCTGTGGAGTCTCGAAGAAAGCATCAGATCTCCTGGAACTGGAGGAATGGATAGCTGTGAGCAGTCATGTGGGTGTTGGGAACCCAACCTGGGTTGTCTGCAGGAGCCTTAGCCACTGAGCCATCACCAGCCTTCATTATACCCACCTCCTTGGTGAAGATTCAGCATAGGTATTTGAACAACTTTGCTAGGTTACAGGGAGCATTTTTGATATGTTACTTTTGCTTGGACTTTAAGTTTAAGACCAAAGAGTCTAAACTGGTCGTTTCTATGGCCAGAACAGACGGCAAGAGGAGTGCTAATCAGTATTGAGTCATAAGCAAGGGGTGCAAATAGAGCTAGGGTGCCTATGGTGGCCCACTGAATATAAAGAACAGCATTTCATCATAAGCAAAAGTCTCAGATACACGAGACTTGGGATATGATTAGAGCAGGTGTACAATGGCACTCAACAGTGTGAATAACAGTGCCCAACTCGTCTCCTGTGGCTTGGCTTTTATCTACATTTAAACAGGGAATTTCACAAGGTCCACTTCTATGTAAAGAGCTACAGGCAATAAATGTGTACTTAGGGAGAAGTTGTTTTCTACAAGAAAAATCCTTTGATAGGTTATATAAGTCCAAGTGGTCAACTGTAAACACATGTACATATGAGCAGCAATGAATGTGTGCACCAGTGCGTGCACCTGTGTGTGTGTGTTTGTGTGTGTTTGTAATACTAACTGAAGAAAGAGAGGTCACGTTTGTGTGGGGGAACACAGGAGGATCTGGGGAATATAAATAATATAAATACCATATTTATGTATGAAACTCTCTGAAAGAACAAACATTATAAATGTAAAAGCTTGAAATTTTTGACCTTGGAAACAACTGATCTGATCACAAACTTAAAAATCTTACCATGTTTGAGCCAGCATTTCAAGTTTAGGGGTCAAATGCATTTAAGAAAATGTACACAACTTCGGAAAGAAAAGTGTTTGCCAGAGAATTATTGTACTCTCCTCTAAATGGAAAAGGGGAATAAAAAAGATGGAAAGAAAGAAGGAAAGATGGAAAGGAAGGAAGGAAGGAAAGAAGGAAAAAAGGAGGGAGGGAGAGAGGAAAGGAAGGAAGGAAAGAAGAAAGGAAGAAAGAAAGAAAGAAAGAAAGAAAGGAAGGAAGGAAGGAAGGAAGGAAGGAAGGAAGGAAGAAAGAAAGAAAGAAAGAAAGAAAGAAAGAAAGAAAGAAAGAAAGAACAAACACACTCACCAGCAAGAACTGGCTTCACAACTTATGAGCTCACTGTGTAGCCATGACAACCTGAGCATGATATTAAATTCTTTATAGTCAATTAACTCTTGGGAACCTCAAGTCTCATTTGATTACTTCAGAAACCAAACCAATGCAGCCTTTTTTCTAGCAAAGAATTGCCATGACAAGTCAGAAAACCCTAGAAATCATGTGAAGAGGTAGGGTTTTGTTTGTTTTCTTTTCTTTCTTAGGTTTTTTTTTTTTTTTTTTTGACAGGGTTTCTCTTTGAAACAGTTTTGGCTGTCTTAGAATTCACTCTGTGGACCAGGCTGGCCTCAAACTCATAGAGATCCTACTTTGGGATTAAACGTAAGTGCCACCACTGCCCAACTTGTTTTTGTTTTGTGTTTTTTATTGTTAAATCACTTGTCACAGACCATTCTATAATGTGGATACAAAATGCTAGTTTATAAAATTTGGTCTTTTATTTCCTCTCAATTTTATTTATATATCATTTTTACTGAAGATATAATATTGATACTTGCTCATAGATATCATTTTTAAATACACAAAATCTTAGAAAATTCCATTAGTCATATAAATCTTTTATTTTGAACAATTATGTTGTATTAACACACAGAGAGAGTCACAGAAGTATTGATACGCTACGTGCATATTCACGTCCCTGAATATTGATTTCAGGACATGGTATAAAGTAGTAAAAGTCTTAGAACCTTCAACACACAGCAAAAAGTGATTCCAGTCATCAGTAAGTATCAGAAAAAATGTTCGAGATCAGTGGACACCAAAGAAATGCTAATGAAAGCATTGATGATAAACCGTGTTCCCCCATGGTGATGGGTACCAGAACCAGGAATAGTGAGTAAATGTTAGACTGGTTGGAAGCTGCCCTGTGGCCATACTTTCTAATGGAAGAAATCACACTTGTGAATCAACTAGGAAAAAAATTAATCATGTGTACACACACAGAGATACATTTTACACTTGATGTTTTGGGTGGAGGATGATAGACAAGGGGCACCCAACACTTTCTTCTGATATCCCTAAACACTGGCATGGATGGGCACTCCCCAGCACATATACCTACACACTCACAGACATGCACACATAAATTTATAAGTAAATCTTTTAAAAGTAAGACAAAAGTTAGTTTTATCTCCATGGTCTGCGTGAAGATACCAGCAAAAGTAAAATGTTAAGGTAGGTATTGTATGCTGTTCAAGACTGTATACTTGAAAGAGAGGGAAAAAACACAGTAGGATTGGAAGTTATTCTGCTCATTTTATGCCTTTGTTCACAGATTAATGAAGATGGGTTAAATTAATATTTAAGAATTAGCCAATAAGAAGCTAGAGCTAATGGGCCAATCAATGATTTAAATAATACAGTTTCTGTATGATTATTTCGGTTCTGGGTGGCCGGGCAAGCAAGCAACCTCCTTCCAACAGCTGTGGCAGCCTGCATCCCATGCTTACACACCAGTATCCCCAGGAGGGACAGCCAGGACTAGAGCAAAGACATTCTTTTCAGACACCCGCCTTTCTCTATGTAGCAAGAGCATCTTCCCAAGGCCTGTGGAAGCCTTCCTGCATCTTACTGGCTGAGTCAGACCCAACTCTCTACTAATGGTTGGTGAAACAATGCTCTCAGCCAGAACACGGCTCCCTCAGTGACATCAGCCTGCTGTCATCAGTGTCCCTGACTGGAGGAGGCTAAGAGAGGAAGGTCTTCAGTTACAGACCTTTCCAGAGCATTCCACATCCTGATAGGCACTGGACTGTCCAGGGGAAGAATAGAGAAGTTCTTATTGCCCGAGCAACTTAGACTGTGTTGATGGCACTTCCTTCTGGAAGTTCAACTAGCGATAGCTCCTAGAGGCCAAATGTCTCACAGAGCATACGTCAGAGTCACTAATGCAAAAAGACTTCTATAAGGAACCTGAATCTTCATACGTGAAATGGGGTGTTGGAAGGGAATCTCAATACGTTCTGGGTCATGTCTGTCTGCATTTATGCAGGTGATTTGTTATGTATAATTTTTAAATATATAAAAGCAACCTAAAAATAAAATATGTTTTTATTTTTTAAGAAAACCTAATATTATATGGAAGAAGTGAGATAAGAGATATACATTCCGGTTGGGGGCAGACACCTTTCTATCAGGACCATCCAAGTAGCCTACTTCACAAGTAATGCCAGTTTCAACAACTTCATTCTCATGCTTCCCAGTAAGTTTGGCACAGAAGACAGAGGAGAAAAGGAATATGTATCAGCATCGGGGGAAAAAGCTTATCTTAGTACTCTGTCTTGATGCTGCCTGTACAATAACCAACATTTTATCTAAAACATTGCCTTCCTAATGCTACAGACCTTCCACTATCCAAGATGTTACATTTAAATGTTTGACTTTTGGAGCTGGAGAGATGGCTCAGCAGTTGAGAACACTCACTGCTCTTCCGAGGACCCAGGTTCAGTTCCCAGCACCCACATGGTACCTCACAGGCACCTGTAACTGCAGCACCAAGGGATCTGTCACCCTCTCCTGGCCTCAGTTCCAGGAGATCCAACACCTTCCTCTGACCCCTGTAGATAGCAGGCATAGAGTGATGTACATACATATGTATATACACAACACTCAGACACATAAGACAAAAATGAATAAATTTTACCAGGTAAAATTTGATTTGTCCTTCTAGAAAAGCCATTATTTCCTTACTTGAAACAGCCATTCTGGCCTCATTCTCAGTTCTCCAGCCACTTAAGAGTTCACCTGCCACACTCCAGGCTGAGTTTATCTCTGGGTGACACCACAGAATTTCTTCTGAACGATACATTGAAGTTTCCAGAGCTCTGGGGGTTTCTCCATCTGTTCACCGTGTGTTCTACCTCCAACAGAATTGTATATCCAGTCTTGTGTGGTGTAGAGCAGCCTCATGCTTAACTCTGTTACCCCTGGGTTTTTTCCAAATTATCAAGGTGTTTTATTTGTGTGTGTGCTCATGAGCACTCAGGTGTGTGTGTGTGTGTGTGTGTGTGTGTGTGTGTGCATGTTACATGTATGTGGGTTCCTACAGAGATAAGAAAAGTATGTTAGACCCCCAGTGCTGCAGTGAGTCATTTAAAATGAGTTATGGGAATAGAGCTCAGGTCCTCTGAAAGGGCTCGTGTTCTCAGCCACCGAGCCATCCCTCCAGCCCCTTAAATGATCAGTTTAGAGAAAACTAATATGAAAGTACTGACCCTTCCGGTTCTGTCCTTCCTTCTTCTAAGACTCCAAAAGCACTAGGCAGCAACACTGACTTTCTCCAGACAGGAAATGGTTAAGCCCCCAGCATTCACACAAGCCTAAGAAATGAATTCTACCCTAGAGACTGCAGATTGTGTGTCAGGGGGATTGACAAATGGCAGCTGGAGACCCAGTAAAGCAGCAGAATGGAAGCCTCTGCAGGTTGTTGTTGCTGTTGAGACTCACACAAATGCTTCTTCAAGCCTGCTTTAAAAATCGCCCCCAAGTGAACACCCATTTAACAAGATTGCCAACAAAGGCCTAAAGGAGCTTCAAGCAATAGGTAGCCTTGGGTGTGAAACAGGTCCAAAAGGAACTCAAAACCACAGGTAGCTTTGGGTGTGAAACAGGGGTAGAAAGAGCTCCAAGCAACAGGTAGCCTTGGGTGTGAAACAAGGCTGGCTTCTCTAGGCAGGCATCAGAAATACACAGTCATCCACTCCTCACAGCCCCTCCTTCTCCCTCCTTCCCTCCATGTGAGTGTGTGTGTGCGCACGCGTGTGCACATGTGTGCATGTGTGTGCATGTGGAGGTAATAGGTCAATATTGTATGTTTTCTTCAATTGTTTTTCACCTTATTTTTTGAGACAGGATCTTTCATTAAATCTAGAGTTATTGATTTACCTAGCCTACCCAGCCAGCAATAATCACAGAACCCTCTATAGTTATATTTTATTTATGTTTTAATAAATAAAGCTTGCCTAAAGATCAGAAGGAGAAAACTAATCCACTAAAGGTCAGGCAGTGGTGGCACATACCTTTAATCCCAGGATTTAGGAAACAGAAGCAGGTGTATCTCTGTGAGTTCAAGGTCACCCTGGGCTACATAAGATCAGTGCAGAAACAAATCCAGGTGGTGGCTGCTCACACCTTTAGTCCCAATACTAGGGAGTCACACCTTTAATCCCAGCACTAGAGGAACTAAATGAGAGGAGAAAGAGGCTTGGGCCGCTTAGTGTACTTAGTCTGTTTAGCCTGCTTGGTCTGCTTAGTCTGCGGTTGCTCAGACATGGTAGAGGTAAGACTTCTTTAGTGACTTGGCTCCTTTGCTTTTCTGATTTTTGGTTGAACCCCAAATCTGTCTCTGGGTTTTTATTATTTATTCTACAATACTCCTGTCACAGAGTCCTCAGTCCTGTGATTACAGGTATGGCCAATGTACCTAGCTTTTTCTCTTTTCTTTAAAAAAAAAATCTCTGTGTGTGTGTGTGTGTGTGTGGTGTGTGTGTGGTACATGCACATCTGGGTGTGTGCATGTGCACCGGTGCCCATGTTGGCCAGAAGAGGGCACCACATCCCCTAGATCTGGAGTTACAGGCAGTTATGAACTGCCTCACAAGGGAGCTAAGAATAGATTTCCAATCCTCTGTAGGATCAGCAAGCACTCTTAACATTGATCCACTTCTCCAACCTTATGCTGCCTTTTGATGTGGGTAGTGAGTCCTCAAGCTTTTATTTTCCTCCTTAACCATCTCCCAGCCCTAGAAGATGAGAAGATAACCCCCAGGCAGGCTTTCAGCTCACTCGGCACACCTTGTGTTAGGCTCAAAGGAACACTGATTCCTCAGCAACCTGAAGAAAAGGAATTCTGAATCAGTGCTCTCTCCAGAGAGAAATGCTGTGATCCCGATTGGAATGGGAGGGTTACACCAAGAGTGGAAGAATCCCTAGCAGTGGTCCCCTTCTCTTCTTTCTGGATTACTGATGGCCCACGTGATCAGAGTCCTTTACCTCTTAAACATATGTGCCCTTCCAGAGGTTGGGAGGATGGAGATGAAACAGTCTGTTCTAGACACTACACGACCCTGTACCCATGAAGTCCCAGCTGCTGTGGTTGCCTGCACAAGATCAACACAGCCAACTTTCCAGCATGGATGGGGAAAGCCTTCACAACCACTCCTGGCTGAGGAGCTATTGAGAGCTGAGGGCTGTCTGGGAAAGATGAGTCAGTTGTCTTTAGGGATGTGGCCTCTGGTTGGTAGATCACGCTCTGGTGAAAAGCTCCATACCTGTGCACCAATTACACTCAGTGGGTTATTGACAAACAAAACTAAACAGGAGGACATGGAGCCGGGAGGGATGTGGTGGAGATCCATGAGGAGTTGGAGGGACTGTGTGTGAGAGAATATAAACAGAAACTACATTGTATATTATGAAATTGTCAAAAAAATAAATAAAAAATGTTTTAAAATATATCTTTCTTGCTTTGTCAGGGAAGAAGAGAAAATTGTTTGGACACTGGTTTATCAAAATCTGGTCCTTCCATCTTAGGCAAACATACCAATTTCAGAATGAGGCACTGTTTAGATTCAGGATTATAGAAGGGTGATTCCGCTGGGCTTGGCAGGGGAATTGCTGCACGGGTCTTCGGTATCTAAGACACCTGATTGAGGGCCTGAGGAATAATATCTGAGCTATACCAGCATGTTAATGACATATGTACATCCTCAATTCAGTGCCCTCATCAGACCCACCTTGCTGTAATCTGCTGGGGGAAGCTAATTCCTCTCAGTGGTAAAATATCCGACTCTACTCAGAGCAGAGTAGGAAGGATGAGAAGCCGAGCTGATGTGGGAGTGATTTCTTTCTAATCTGTTGCTTTCATTGGTTAATTAATAAAGAAACTGCCTAGGCCCATTTGATAGGCCAACCCTTAGGTGGGTGGAGTAAACAGAACAGAATGCTGGGAGAAAGAAAGCCAAGTCAGTGAGTCGCCATGATTCTCTCACTCCAGACAGATGCAGGTTAAGATCTTTCCTGGTAAGCCAGCTGGTGGTGCTACACAGAATATTAGAAATGGGTTAGATCAAAATGTAAGAGCTAGCCGATAAGAGACTGGAACTAATGGGCCAGGCAGCGTTCAAAAGAATACAGTTTCCGCGTAATTATTTCAAGTATAAAGCTAGCCGGGTGGAGGGACGCAGCCTCGCCACCATTCCCACTACAACACCGAGCTTTCAGAAGATGTGTGAAATCTGGTAGATTCTGGATTGAATGCCCATGGTTTCACAGACAAACAATTACAGAATTGTCGTCCTGTGACTGAAGCAGATGATCTGACTCCTGTTCTGGGTGAGTTCTGGGGACAGTTTTTGGAGGCTGATGAGAACCCACTGCTGAGTGTAAGGGATTCTGCAAACCCAGCTCATGGTAGTGTTCAGTTATCAGAGTAGTGATATTTATGCCACTGAAAAGGGTGTTGTGGTTTGAGTAAGAATGGTCCCATAGGCTCATGTATTTGAATGTTTGGTTTCAAATGTTTGAATGTTTGGATCTGTTTCGGAAGGATTAGGAGGTGTGGCCTTGTTGTAGATGGTGTGTCACTGGGGGTGGGCTTTGAGGTTTCAAAAGCCCATGGCAGTCATGCACTCTCTCTGCCTCCAACTTTTGGATAAGATTTGTGCTTTCTGTTACTGCTCGAGCACCATGCCTGCCTGCCTGCCTGCCTGCCTGTCACAGTGTTCCTAGTCATGATCATCATGAACTAACCCCCTGAATCAGTAAACAAGCCCGCTTTCTTTTATAAGCTGCCTTGACCATGGTGTCTCGTCACAGCAATAGTAAACTTAGAACAAAGGCAGACAGTGTTATTTGGGGGTATTCTCCTGACAGCCAATCTATCTGCTTTAACCTCATGGTTCACACCAAAAGAACACACACCAGAACTGAGACAATATTTGACTTCAAAGCAAAACAAAAACAGGGCTACAAGCCAACTAGTAAGTACAGAAAGAAATTATACCATGGTTTTAAGAATCTTAATCCTAGAGAAACAGCTGCCAAGCTTGTCATTTCCCAGTCATTCAGAGGGAGGGGGCAAAAGGACTCTGCCCCCTTCACTTGACATTGGGCACAAGAGGATAATGTGACTTTTGCTGACCCCAGGAATATATTGTTCTCCATCAGGTGTATGGAAAGATGAGGGGTACAAAAACCCATTATGAAGAACAACAGGAAAGCAGAGGGATGTTTTTCTCAAATATTTAAATATAGGTCACAGAGCCTGCAGCGCTATTCACTGAAATGTTAATTCCACTCAATTCAACTTGACAAACGTTTACAAACAATAAGGATTTGTTGAACTGAATTGAAATGTTAACATTTATCCTCCTGTGATACCGTGTCTGAAAGAATTAGAAAGTATCCTTAGACTATAAACTCCAATCTACCCTGAGACGAATATTAACTTCAGAATAAATACCGTCATCAAATATTTATATCTTGCCTTATTTCAAGACACCTGTCATCGAGTCACTGGGAGGCTTTGGCAAAATAGCACCACATGCTGCCACATTTAAATAGTACAAGCAAATAAGAGCCGGGGGCACAGCTTTCTGACTTTTATTTTAATTTAATGGGTAGGTATGCATATTTATTATAAACAATCTCCTGTTCTCATTGCTAGGTCATCGTCTCTATACTCCTAGCAGGGCACATTAGCCCCATTTCTAGGTAAAGCACGTTCGCCCCAAGGCTTAACAGATTTTTAAAAAGTATTTGTTTATTTAATTTTATGTGTACATGTGTGTGTGTGTGCCTGGGTGTTACCATGTGTGCACAGAAACTCATAGAGGTCAGAAGAGGGTGTCAGAGACCCGGGAACTGGAATTAGAGATGGTTATGAGCTCCCATGTAGGTGCTGGGAACAGAACTAGGGTCCTCTGCCAAAGCAGCAACCACTCCTAACCACTGAGCATCTCTCTAGCCCACTCAGCAGATCCCTTATAAGACTAGATGTCTGAGCCTATCTGAGTCCAGGGCACATGTCTCTCTATGACCATGCTACGTGCTGGCCTGGCAGCAGCAACTAATAGACATTTCCTTCACTCAAGAATAATTCAACTGTCTTTGAGATTGTTGTACTGAACTTGGTCTTGAATTTGGAAAAATAGAGATCGATTCCTGGTAACTGCCGTGGGAACAAACACAGCATGCAGAAGGCATAACTGAACAGCAGAGAGAAGCTGGCCTGGTGATATTCCATGAGCGTTTGATCAAGCTGTGCCGGAAGTCATCACTCAGGCTTACAAGTGATGTAGGTGATGGGAGGCAATGTCACTTTTCTTCATTTATCATAGCGTGGGGCCTCTGCTGTTTACACCTGCCTGCTTCAGTTCCCAGGGGGAAAGCCAGGCCTAAGTTAAAGGTTCTACAGGGTTAAATGACCCACAGAACCTAGTGACAATGGAGAATCCAAATGCCGAAGCTCTAGAATCAAATTATCTTGGGCTACTTTAAAACAAAATAAAACAAAACAAAAACAACCCCCCCTCTCTGTATGTGTGTACATGCATGCCTGTGCACACACACATGTACATGCATGTGTGTGTGTGTGTGTGTGTACATGTTTGAGTGTAGCCACTTGCATGTCAAGGTCAGAGGACTGCCTTGCATGTCGGTCCCCACCTTCCACATTCTTTCAGGTAGTGTGTCTTTATTATTCTCCACTGTATGTGCCAGGGTTGCACATTGGGGACCCTCCTGTCCCTGCCTCCCATCTCTCCTGAGGAACCCTGGGAGTATCGATGTGCATGAACTACTGTATTTGGTTTTACTTAGGTTTTGGGGGACCCTAACCTTGAGCTTTTTCTCCAGCCCTCATGAGCTTTCTGTAGTCTTAACAGGCATTCATTGCCTGTGGGGCCCAGATGGCCTGCCATTCCTTTCTGGGATACAAATCCCACAGAGATGTGGCTGTGTGACTGCAGAAAGCTGCAGGCACGGGCTAATTTCTAATGAGGAATGTCCTCACCAGCAAACAAGTCCCAAAGGCGGGGAACTGCGGAAGAAAGGATTCAGATAAAGGGGTTCAAGAGATAGTTTACTCAAACTCTTCTTGCAGAGCGATCTGTAGTGGTGTTGTAAAGAGATATCCCACATCATAGTAGCTAGCTAAACGATGCATAAATAGCAATATGAATGTTTCATTCCTCAAATGAACCCAAAGCAGAGTCTTGTGTTTCTGTCGACCATTACCCTTCTTTCCAGCTCCCCACACTGTTCTCAGCAATGCCGGCCACGACAATTGCTCACCTCTGACTCTCACCACGTTGGCTATTAGATAAAATCTTTAGAAATATATTTGTAGCAGACTGTTAGTTTTCACCAAACTAAAAGTTAAAATCTCATTACATGCCCTCTAAAACCCAGGAGGAGGGTTTCACCCACTGCTAGACTCTGCCTACCTGTGATTCCCACCAGTAAATGCTTTGACTTACAGCTTTCTTTTTAACTGCCCTTGTTCTCTAACTGAAGATCTCATGGACTACGTCTATGGTGGAGTAAGTCATATAGGACAAACTTCATCTGTATTGCACAGTTATGGTCACTAAGTTCTGGCTCAAAGTGAACTCTTTCTGATCCTCTGTGCTAAGAACTGTTTGTGCTGAACACACCCATAGTAACACACTATACTATTAGCAGGCACTAAGCTAATTCTTCTTTATTCTTTTATTATTGAATGTGAATAAGTGTTTCGCTTGTATGTGTGTCTGTTTATCACGTGTTCCTGGTTCCATCAGAGGCCAGAAGAAGCTGTCAGATTCCCTGTAACTGCCGGGCTGTGGTGGCTCACGCCTTTAATCCCAGCACTTGGGAGGCAGAGGCAGGCGGATCTCTGTGAGTTCGTGACCAGCCTGGTCTACAAGAGCTAGTTCCAGGACAGGCTCCAAAACCACAGAGAAACCCTGTCTCAAAAAAACAAAACAAACAAACAAACAAACAGGTTCCCTGTAACTGGAGTTGCTGAGTTGTTGAGCTTCCATGCGGGTGCTGGGAACAGACCTGCGTCTTTTGGAAGAGTGGTCAGTGCTCTTACCTGCTGAGCCACCTCTCCAGCCTCCTTGAGCTACCTTCCCAGCTCCATGAGTCACCTTTCTAGGCCCCTAAAACACTTCTTAAAGAGCAGTCACCCGAATTACTCACTCCAGTTTTCTCCAAATGCCAAGGCCAAATCTTTACCTGTTCTGGTAGAGGGTACTTCCTGCTCCTTGAGGTTGAACTATGGTCTCTCTGGGCACTGCACACACATGGTGTGTATGCATAAATGTAGGCAAACACTCATAAACATAAATTGAAAATAAATCTTTTAAAAATATTTGAAAGAATTTCCATTATTGTCATTTTGCTGGATTAGAACTGAGGTGCAGTGAGTTCACATACTTTTCTAAGCTACAGAGCAGGTAAATCGTACCACTAAGTTTTGAATTAGCTTGTCCTGCCCGACAGAGTGGTGAAAGCCTTTAATCCCAGCACTGGATTGGTCAAAGAAGGTAGATCTCTAAGTTCAAGACCAGCTTGGCCTACATATTGAGTTTCAGGGCAGGCAGAGCTACATAGTGAAATTATGTCTTGAATAAAAACAAAAAATTAAAATTGAACTGGTTTGTCCTTCTTCTATGCTTAGCAATAGGCCAGGAGGAGGTGAGACCCATTGCACACCAGCATCATCAGGTTCCTCTGACTGATAAAACATAGGATGAAAAAGTTCTGATTTATTTGAGAAAAAAAAATCTATATTTGTGAAGACTAATATTGAAAGTACATAATTAAATTTGTTTATTCATTTTTGAGGCAAGACCTTTCTGTAAAGCCATAGCTGGTTTTGAACTCCCAGAAATCCAGCTGCTCCCGCCTCCTGAACGCTATGGTTACAGGTACACACCACCATTCAGGCTTTTGAAGAATTTCTATTATTCATCCTGCTCTCTCACCTGAGTGTGTCCCTTAGTGGCATGAAGAGAGGGTAGAGGACTTCTCTGCACATGCTTCCAAGACATGGTAGGCACTAAAGAAATGCTTACTGTGTGCAAAAAGGAACTCAGAAGCAAAGATTATGTATAGAATCTACCAATTCTATTTTCATCTGGTCTTTCTAACATTCACACATGCAAACATGCATGCATGCATGCACACATGCACACATGCCTGCACCTACCTAGACAGAGCAAGGGCACGGTTAACTCTCTCCTCCAGTCCTAAGGTGCCCAGGGCCTTCCAGGTCATCCAGAACTTGAAGGCATCGGGTCTCCTGCTGCACTGGATGGATTTGTCTCCCGTGTCGTAGCTGACATCGTAGAATTTATCCTGCTGGAACAGATAGGTCGCTTTGGCAGAGTAGCACTTCTTAAGAAGATCCTAAGAAAAAGAAAGTAAAGGAGAGTCAGGGCCCATCCACTTTAGAGTAAGTTCTGTGTCAAATACACACAGAAACAAACCCTGCCTGACGTCTGTTCCCAGTGCCAGAGGCACACACCGCTGCTGGCCGTGGAGGGTGGACACAACCTGTGTGCATTAGGATGCAGACCCAGAGTTCACCCAGGGGCAGACAATGCAGTCCCCACTCTCCAGGTGTCACTAAGGGCTAAAAGGGGCTAAGAGGACCAAAGGCCCCATCACCATGATACCAAGGCCTCAGTTTCTCAAAAGAAATACCTCTCTAAATCACTCAAAGCTCCTCCAAAGGAAAGCCAAAACTTGGTCCATTTTTGTAGCACATTACAGGTTGTAGTACATTACACCATTTCACGGGCAAAACCTAAGCTTCTAAATCCCCTTCTTTCCAACAGATTGCCACGCTGAGCAGCCATGTGTGACAATGACCCAGGAAGAGCTCATCCAATGGAAGAGTCAAGAAGACTGAACCAGTGCTTCATCATTCCAGAGCAGCAGCCACCAGCGATCTCTTGTTTCATCCTGATTTCATTTGCAACCGAATTCTATTCCCGTGTCTGGACTGGTGGCTTCCCACTAAGAAGCCAGTGACAAGCCCACCTTGTGGTCAACGGTCTACCATCTTCTTGGTTATTTGAATGGAAGCCATACTGTTGTCTTTAGTACCAAAAAGAGTTCACACAAGGCAGTCACCTACTGTCCCATATCCTCCTGAGAATTCTTATAAGGGCCCCTGCTCCCTGCCTTTGACCCTTCTCCACCAGATCTTGTCCCATGTATGAGCTCAGACTTTTGGTTTGAGTTTGTCTCTGCTTGACATCACCTGTAAATCCACAGAGTACATGTGGTTTATCTGTGAGCGCTGAATGTCAGTCATCCTATGCATGGCCTTCACTCTCCATCTAGGGCTTGCCTTCCTCTGGGTCCCCTCTCATCCACCCCAACCTCTGCACCGGCCCATCCTGTTCAGCTCATACTTGGCTACAAGAATCAGCTTTCTTTAAGGGTGCCCCTCCTGGCAGATTGAGCATGTTTCGGGGACAGCCACTCACCCACATATAGGGGTAGCCCAAACGGACTGATGAGCTTAAAAACAAAAAGAAGGAGTTGGGGAAGAAGAGTAAATAAGATTAAAAGGAACAATACAAAATTCTCAAAGAACTAATAAGAATGAAGAAAGGGAAAAAGAAGGGTTTCAATTTTAACAGCAGTGCTCTTTTTGTTAATATTAATGTGGCCTGAACATGTTTCATTAAAAAAAAATGGCTTTACACAATGTTAAACAGTATATAAGAAATATGAGGAGGAAACCCCAAATCTCTATAAAACAGCAACATTGCTCAGCCTCCAGTCTGGCCTACATGGTCATTCTTGGTGTCACTGCACAAAATAGATTAACTTTAGCCTGAGCATCGAGGTAGAAAAAGTTCCCGACTTAAGGCTACTTGAGTATTTCCCAACAGTCTCTGGGCTGATCATAGCTGTGACCACAGAATCTCTTCCCTGCAATGGTTGGAAATATGGTTATTGTTTCCCCAGCAACTTTAGTCTGATGATATGCCACAAAAGGCCACTGCATATTTTCATGACAAAGCACGCATGAGCCTCCACAACACAGACACACATGCTACTTCTCCTCCCAATGTGACTGTGAAGTCACTTTTATCAGCTATGAAAGATTTGAAAAGAATCCCGAAACCAGTGAGCTTTGGGTGTTAGGGAAATGACTCAGTTAAAATGAAGTGCTTGCCACATTACCATGAAGATCTGAGTTCAATGTCTAGAACCCACATTAAAAGCAACAAAATGGGGGGGGGGAGGATGGGGTTCTAAGACTGTTTAGTGGCCTTGCAGAGGACTTGTGTTTAGATCCTAGCACCTGTGTTGTGCTGCATAACTACCTCTAACTCCAGCTCCAGGGGAGCCAATGCTCTCTTCTGACCTCCACTTGTTCCTTCACGTACATGCTACACATAAACCCACACAGGCATGCACTTATACACATAGGTAAAGTAAGTAAAGGAATAAACCTTTGAAAACAAACAGGCTTGGTTATGTAATATTAGCACCAAGGAGATAAAGAAAGTGAATTCTTGGGCCACTGGCCAGCCAGTCAGTGATTTCTAGGTAAAAATGAGAGATGTTTTGAAAACCAGTAAGGTGGACAGTGTCTAAGACATGATCCTCAAGGTTAACCATGGCTTCCACAGCCTGTGTACTGGCTTTTTCTGTCTGTCTCTATCTCAGTCTTAATCTCTCTGTCTCTCTGTCTCTGTCCCTCTCTCACCTCTCTGTCTCTGTCTCTTTGGCTATGTGTCTCTCATGCATGAGCACACATGTACAAACTCATTTATATACACAATATACACATATATGTGCACATAAAACAAGGCAAAAAATGATGAATATTGACCATGTCTCATGCAAGCTTTCGGGACTGATAAGTGACTGAGACAGGGGCAACCATTTCAGAAGACAAACTACATGGTCACAGGTAAATGCAGAAAAAGAAGATGAGGAACCAGAATGCAAAGAGTGATTGATGGTCCTTCAACAGCAGCACAGTTAATATCACTGTTCAGAGAAATCCCCCTGCCTGGGAAGGTTTCATAAGAAAACAAACAAACAAAAAACACTGATGGCTTAACATTTAGCTATCGAAATGAAATGATTTATTGCATTAATAAGTGGGTGGGATATTTAATTAGTTTCAGGGCACACATTAACCAGGAGAAGAGACTCATATATCCAGGAAAAATAACATTTTGGAACATATACAGAAAAAGTCAGCATTAATAAAAAAAAAAAATCCCCTACTTCCTATTAAGCTGATGGCCAGAAGGCTATGTTTGAATGTTCACAGCCACACTCTAGGTCCTAGTAGCATGGTGTACACTGGTAATAAAATCCAGCTGCAGGAATCCAGAGAGAAAGTCAGTTGTGTATATTAACTCAGATTGTCCTTAGACATTACCAGACAAGATGTTAGGACGCACACTGTGGCAAGTGCAGAAGGTCCAACCAAATAGGAATTTGTATAGATTTGACTATTACATCTACATCTTCAAGCCCAGCTGGGTTAGGATCGAATGGTACTGATCCTCAGGACTGTGTCCCTTACTCTCCCATTGTCATCTGCGTTAGTCCCATTCCTAACAGGTCAGCAGCCAGGACTGGGGTGGCTGTAGGGGACCTGAGATGCTGAGGAGAAGCTGTTTGCAGAGAACAGACAGTGCAGGAGAGGCCTGTCTGCTCCTGGAACTGTTGACAAAGTCCTTCCCCTCACCTCAACTACACCCTCAGTCAGCTTTGTCAGGCCCTATAGCCTCTCCCCTCCCCCACCACTATCAGCCTCCCTCTTGGTGGGATTGCATTGTCTACTGCCATAAGAATCTGGCCTGATTTGCATATCACCTTAGAACCTTCATCTGGCGATGGATCGAGGTAGAGACAGAGTCTCAATTTGGAGCAACGGTCTGAGCTCTTAAGGTCCAAATGAGGAGCAGAAGGAGGGAGAACATGAGCAAAAAATCAGGACCACGAGGGATGCACCCACCCACTGTGACAGTGGAACTGAGTTATTGGGAGCCCACCAAGGCCAGCTGGTCTGGGACTGAATAAGCATGGGTTGATTCCGGACTCTCTGAGCATGGCGGTCAATGAAGACTGATGAGAAGCCAAGGACAATGGCACTAGGTTTCGATCCTAATACATGAACTGGCTTTGTGGGAGCTTAGCCTGTTTGGACGCTCACCTTTCTGGATGTAGATAGAAGGACCTTGGTCTTCCCGCAGGGCAGGGAATTTGGACTGCTCTTCAGTATCGAGAGGGAGGGGGAATGGAGTGGGGGGAGGAGAAGAGGAGTGGGGATAGGGGGAGGGAAGTGTGATGGAGGAAGGTCATTTGTCAATAAACAAACTGCCTTGGCCCATTTGATAGGCTACCCCTTAGGTGGGTGGAGTAAACAGAATAGAATGCTGGGAGGAAGAGGAAGTGAGCTCAGATGCAGGGCAGCTCCTCTGAGAGACAGACGCCATGCTCTCCTCTCCAGAGCAGACACGATGAAGCTCTGACCCAGGATGGACGTAGGCTAGAATCTTCCTGGTAAGCGCACCTTGGGGTGCTACATACATGAACAGAAATGGGCCAAGCAGTGTTTAAAAGAATAGAGTTTGTGTGTCGTTATTTTGGGGCATAAGCTAGCCAGGCAACCATGAGCCGGGCTGTGGGAAGAGGCCCGCAGCCCCTACTACAGATGGCATCCAGACATGGGGCAGTGAATCTACAGAAAGCTTGAGAAAGCTTGGGAAAGAATAGAGTAAAGCATGTTTTCTTGGTAGCAACAATTTCTCGGGTCTGCTCTGCTTGCTAGATGCAAGCACGTACTCTCATCTAAGAGAGGCTTCCTGACTCAGCTTCAGCTGTGAAACCTTGCAGCTCATTTAAGAGGTCCTGCCATGAAACACGTAAAACGGTGTTGGTGAAAAGCTGAAGGCATGCTTTTCGGTTTTCAGCCATAGCAGGAAAAAAATTGTGCTGTTTTAAAATGCCGGCTTTGTGGGCCATCCTGCCAGGGCAAACTCTGACTCTTTGAGGCAGGAGATCAGCTACAGAGAGAGCATTTGAGTGTTGTAGCTTATTTGCTGGCAAGGACCTTGAAACGCCACAGAGTTGTTGTGATAAATATGGCTACAGCTGGTACCTCAGCCATGAGGCTGGAAAGCTAAGGAATGGCTGGATCCAGCCATCAAAGCCACGGCTTTCATCCTACTGATATTGCTTGGTAAATTAAAGACTCATGTGGTCAGAAAAAGAGAGATATACAGTAAAAGAAAGATTCAAAGTCAAAGAAAATGTTTAAATGATTTACAGTGTGTTTAAAAATATATGCAGGCTGAAAGTTAAAGTTCTTAAAAGTAAAATAAGGAAGAAAGAGAGTAGTTGGGTGTGGTAGTACACACCTTTAATCCCCAACACTTGGAAGGCAGAGGGAGATTGACCTCTGAGACTTCAAGGTGTGGTAGCACACGCCTTTAATCCCACTGCCTGGGAGGCAGAGACAGACAGATCTCTGTGTTCTCAAGGTCAGCCTGGTCTAAAGAGTTATTCCAGGGCGAAGATATACAGAAAATATAAAATAAAAGTAAAAGTAAACAAAATAGAGTTAAAATAAAGCTGCACAAAGATGGAAAATACACAGAGAATCTTGATACTGTATGCTATTATGCTCTCTTTGAATTGTTTGAATGCTGAGGAAAGAGCAACAGATGCTAAAAGATATTTGTTTATAAATGCTGCTGAACTAATCCAAGATAGATATTTTCAAAATACCTTGACTTCAGAATTTGGATCTAAGGATATGATACTTTGGAAAAGAGATTCTTCTTTTGTTTTCACAGAGAATGAGACTCTATGGATTGCTTCTTCGATCCCAATATGGTATGATAGACCACGCCCTCCTGAAGGGTTGCTGTGAACACCTTCAAAAAATTACTTTGCTCAACTGCCGACTGAGAGGAACCTAGCACACAGGTTATACCATGAAAGACCTGATTAACAGCGCCCCCATTCAGCAGGAAGCAGTTTGGAGAGAAATGACTGCGCCCATATTCCCAAATATTGTTTATAAATGTTCTTTTACATTTAAAGGGGATTATGATATAGGTATGAATAATTTGCATTGATATGGATTTTGCTTTAGTGATTTAGATTTAAGGTCAATTTTGTTATATGTATATGTATTTCTGATCTTGATTAAGGTATTGTGATTGTGTAGTTCATTTAAAAATGTAATGTATATAGGTTGCTAATGGATAATTATTAATAATAGTCAAGTTTGTAGTCATGTTAGTTAGATTTTCTAGATGTGCATGCATATATTTCAGATAGGCATTCATCATATCTTTCAAAGGCTAGAGAATATGGTATTTTAAATGTTTTAATAACTTAGGGTTTTTCATGACAATGAGACACTCTGCTCCTGGCAGCACCAATCTACTTCAAGAAGGAGATGGGCATCGAAGAGGATCCTTATGGAGTTTGATAGCCATTTGGGCAAGAAACTGCTCTTGCCTGGACTATTTTATAAACTGGACACAAAGAACCCGCAGAGAGAGGACTGCTGAACTTGCCTAAAGGTGAGATGATCTTTCGGGGTTCCTGATTCATGAAAGAGTCTGTGAGACATTCTGCAGGACACAGCAGATAGTGACTGAACTGCCTTTAAATTTCTTGCTTCATGGAAACGTCTCTGGATACTATGGGCCTTTAGGCCGAAGATGGATGCCCCAACGGTACAGAGGAACTTTGGGTGACTGTCCAGGCAGTGAGATGTCTCTGTCATTTCTAGAGTTTGAAAGTTGCTTATTTCTTGTTTGCTTAGGTAATATTATATCCTTCTGGAGTCTTTGAGGGAGTTAAAGAATATATAGATAGTTATTGTTTTCCTTAGTTATGATAAAGATAAAATAGATGTAAATATTGTAATTTTTACTTGATAACTGTTTTGTTATATGTAATTTTGCTATGTTAAAGTTAAAGCCTTCCTTTTTTTTTTTTTTTTTTTGTTTAAACAGAAAAAAGGGAAATGATGGAGGAAGGTCATTTGTCAATAAACAAACTGCCTTGGCCCATTTGATAGGCTACCCCTTAGGTGGGTGGAGTAAACAGAATAGAATGCTGGGAGGAAGAGGAAGTGAGCTCAGATGCAGGGCAGCTCCTCTGAGAGACAGACGCCATGCTCTCCTCTCCAGAGCAGACACGATGAAGCTCTGACCCAGGATGGACGTAGGCTAGAATCTTCCTGGTAAGCGCACCTTGGGGTGCTACATACATGAACAGAAATGGGCCAAGCAGTGTTTAAAAGAATAGAGTTTGTGTGTCGTTATTTTGGGGCATAAGCTAGCCAGGCAACCATGAGCCGGGCTGTGGGAAGAGGCCCGCAGCCCCTACTACAGAAGTGGGGGGAGGGCAATATTTGGGAGGAGGGGAGGGAAATGGGAAATGGGGAGCAGGTGGAAATTTTAATTAAAAAAGAATAAAAATAAATAAATAAGTAAAAAAAAAAAAAAAAAAAAAAAAAAAAAGAATCTGGCCTGAGTCAGCTTAGACAGAAGGTCCTGACCCTGACTTCAGACCACCCACATTGTCAAACAAATTCTTCACCCCTTTCTCTTGGCTCTAGCCTTTCCCAAGAACCCTGTTAAATCTACTTAACCTTTTTGCTTTTGGTTACTAATGCTCTCTTTGTTGCTGCTTCCCCATGCTGTGTGATCATAAGCCCCTCACCGATCCACTCTGTGTTCAGAGTCAATCCCATTTCTGTGATGAGATCTTCTTTCCCTGGGGAACTGGTTCCTGAAAGCATTCTGGTTTTATTTTATTTTATTCTTTATTTATTGTATACATGAGTGCTGTGTATGTACGTGCATGCTAGTTTTTGTGACATCTTGGTACCAGTTCGAGTCATTGGAATGGATGTAGCCTCAGTCGAGAAAATACCTCTATAGTGTAGGCAAGCCTGTAAGGCATTTCCTTAATCAGTAATTGATAAGGGAGAGCCCAGTCCATTGTGGGTGGGGCCAACCCTGGGATGGTGGTTCTGGGCTTTATAACAAAGCAGATTGAGCAAGCCATGAGGAGCAAGCCAGTAAGCAGCACCCCTCTATGGCCTCTGCATTAGCTTCTGCTTCTGATGATAAACCGTGATATGGAAATGTAAGCAAACTCATCCACCACTTGCTTTTGGTCATCGTTTTCATCACAGCAGCAGAAGACTTAACTAAGACAATGTGTGACTGTGTACGGGTCTACAGAGGCTACATCATAAGGCTGGGTCCTTCACTATCAGTCTCCACCTTCTTCCCTTGATACAGGATCTCTCACTGAACCTAGAGCTTTTCTGGGCGGGAGGGGGGGGCACTGAGCTACAGCAATCCTGCTGTCTGTACTCTCCTCCACACCTAGCATTTCACAAGACTTGAGTCAGAAGGTTGTATTTGTATGTGTATGTGTGTCTCTGTAACAATAATAAGAAGTCATAAATTTGAATGGGAATTGAGGAAGAGCAAAGAAACTGGAGCAGGTAGAGGTAGGAAGAAAATTATATAAATACAATACTAATGTCTGATATTCTTAAAACAAAAGGTATTATTATTATTATTATTATTATTATTATAGAAGTCTCAGTATACTTTGAAGAAAAGTCAAGGAGGTATCTTGTGAAATGACAGTGGACCAGAGAAAGAAAGAAATGGGGAGGCAAGGGAGCAGAGACGAGCATCCATCTTCAAGGTAGAGAAATCATTTACCTCTAATAAGTCACAAAGAAATGTATTTTAAAACAATTCTCCTACCTCGGTTCTATGCAACTTTTCCCCCTAGCCTCATGGGCATTAATGGTTGATGCTGGGCTGTGAACCTCACATGCCTGTACAGCAAAGTCCGTTCATCTACTAGCAACCCCCCTCCTTCAACTGAGCAGCCAGGTCTCGTGTTCTGAGCCTTGGCTCACACAGTCTGCAGTTTGCTCCATGTCCCTCTCTGTCGCAGAGATAGCATCCATTTCCTTGTGAGTCCTTTGGTAAGACACCTGCAGTTTTCCTTACCACATTACCTTTGGGGTGTATGTGGCTATTGTGTGGTATATTTTCTATCTGCTATTCTAAGCTCTCTTTACTGCATTACAGAAAAACTAAAGTCTTCCAGAACTGCATCTACCCTGAATAAGGCTTCCCTTGCTTGTAAGTGGTTGAACTCTGTCTTTGAATTTGCCCGAGTCTCATCCTGACCCACTTCTGCTGGATCACTTCAGGAAATTGTGCTTCTCCTTGCCCCACCCATTTGAGGTACTTCCAGGCATGGCTGTCATCCATAGAGCCCCTCTGTTTTTGGATTCTTACCACCCTGCTCCTTTGTGCTTGTGTTGCCTGGGGGAAGCTAGGTGAAGAAGTTTGATGGTGTCTAGGGTGATTGTGCATATATTTTGGAAGAGCTGGTGGAACAGCCTGCAACTCCCCTACCTTTCCAACCTCTCATTTTGTACCTTCCAGTCAGCCACAGCCACTTCAAATGTACCAGTGTTGGCAGGCTTCTGTGAGCTGGCTCAAGAGCTGCCTGACTTAAGCTGGCTGCAGAAAGTGACCAGTACACATGCCCGTGGTGTTCAGCAGTATAGGATTTCTCCATCCATGTCAGTTAATAGACATGGTCAGAGAAGGAATGCTGTATCAGAGTTTAGTTAATGATGCTATGCAAGAAAGACTTAACATACTCTCTTTGTCTTCCACCTTCAGCCTTCAGGTTCATAACCTACTGAGAACTCGAGCTGGTTTTTGCAACTCAATCTGGTTTCTCTTTGGAAGACCATCCTGCCAGCTTTGAGCTCCAGCACAGGAAAGGTGACTGTATGCCTCATGAATGCAGTAGGCATAGCTCTGCGGGCCCTTCTGACCATCCCCTGGTTGGGTCCAGTCCTCTGCTGAATGCAACCTCCCTTGGCTGACTCTTCCCTCTTTGATCTTGCCGCTCCTTTCCTCTTGGGTCCCTACAGCAGCTCACAGATGACTCTCAGAAAGAGCAGCCTTAAGGACATAAGATTATTAACCAGGAAAGGGAGGGGAGGGGAGAAAAGGGGAGGAAAGGAAAGAGAGAAGAATTGAGAAGAGAGAGAGGGGAAGAAAGAGTAAGGAAGGAATAGGGAAAGGTGAGAGAGGGAGGGAGGGAGGAAGGGAAGAGAAAGGGGGAAGAAATGGTGAGGGTGGGGGAGAAGAAGGGGGACACGGCTTCCTTGATAGGCCTCTGTGTTTTGCTAGCATGTGAACTGACGTATATCACAGGTGCTGAGTTGGTCTGATGTCTGTAGAAACCATCAAACATCATAGACTGTTGAGTGCTTATTGTCTTATGAAGCCCACCCCATCCTTCTTACAGGAAGCATCGCTATGTGTTCAGTCTTTGGTCCCACAGGGATTTCCAGAGCACTGGTAAACCACAGACTGGGACACATTTTCTCCCGAAGTGTGAGCAATGCTCCCTTAAGCCGCCCTGTCTAAGGAAGGGTTGGCATAGGCTGACTGGAGAAGGAAGAGGCAGAACTAAAAGGATATTTTTAAGAAACGCAATTTAATAATTTGAAACCGTGACATTGTCTAGGGGAGACAGGGAAGTTAGACTCAGTTTCTCAGAGGCTCAAAAGTGCTTCTATAAATAGGGAGACATTTGACAGGGCAGGATCACTTGGCAGGCCTGCTTCCGCCATACTAGAGTCTAATAATAGCCCAGTTAGGCTTCTCTCCGAGCAGAGGGAGGTTTTCCAGTTTCCCCTGGGTGTCTATCTGCACACCTTCTTTGCTAATAACAATCGAAAATGGTGGTTTTTAAGTTCTGATGACAACCCACCATAAGAGATGATTTTGAATTACAGACAGACACAGTGCCTGCCCTCACAGACACAGGCTGGAGCACGTTTCATGGAGCAGTGCACTTCACTACTGCAGTGACTCCACCCTGGGGTTGTTTGTTCCATCCTGCTCTGTTCTATTCATTAAAGGAAAAATCAGATGAACTGGTGTCTGTTAGAATTGACCCTTTAACTCAAGACCAATTGGTACAATGGGACTTAAACTCAAGTCACATTAAAACTACCCATTCTAAGGTAGGCTGCTCCAATACCCACCTCATCCATTGGACCCTTGCCTGTAACCTCAGTGGAACTCTGAAACACAGCCTGCTACAATACAGAGAGGACCAGGAGAGGAAGGATCAGCCACCTGAAAAGACACCCCACTCTCTAGACCCTCCATAGTGGAGCAGAACCCCGGGCCTCTCCCCCAACTGCCTCAGCTTATCTAGCCAGCCAACAGGAGGGTTTCCTGCAGAGAGGACCAAGAGAGAGGACCAAGAGAGGAACTCTAAAGCATACTCTGTGACTATACAGAGTAGACCAAGAGAGCAGGCTAAGAGAGACCTCAGTGACTCCCTGAGACACAGACATTGACAGTGCAGGGCAAACCAAGAACAATTCCCAAAAACTCAGCCAGCCACTGCAAGGATTGGACCAAGACGCAAAGACACTGCTGCCATCAATTGAAGGAAGAGATGGGTAGGCACCAATGCAAGAATTCATCCAACAACCTTAAAATCAACATGATAACACCAGAACCCAGGGGTCACACAACAGGAAGACCTGATCATCCTAACCCAGAAGAAGCAGAAGAAAACAATTTTAAACATAACTTTATGAAGATGATGAAAACCTTTAAAGAGGAAATGAAAAACTCCCTTAAAGAAATGGAGGAAAAAAACAAACAAAAAATTGGAGGAAATTAATAAATCCCTCAAAGAAACCCAAGAAAACTAAGAAAAAACAATCAAACATGTAACATGAAGGGGCCTGCTTGTTGGGGTTTCTGTCCTGCCCGGTTCCCCACAGCCGGCAAGTCCCAAAGAAAATCACATAGAGATCTCTATAAGTTATAAAGCTGATTGGCCCATTAGGTCAGGCTACTTATTAGCTCTTGTAGCTTATATTAACCCATTATTCTGATCTGTTAGCCATGTGGCTCAGTACCTTTTTCAGTGGGGCAGGTCACATCTTGCTGCTTTGGTGGTCTGGGCAGGAGTGGGAGGAATCAACTTCCTCCTTCCCAGAATTCTCCTGTTCTCAATCAGCGTTTATTTATAACATGATTGACAGAATACAGACAATTCTCCCGCACCACAAACAGGTGAAGCAAACAGTTCAAGACTTGAAGACTGAAATACAGGCAATAAAGAAAACATAAACTGAGGGAATCCTGGATATGGAGAAACTAGGTAAATGAACAGGAATTACAGAGGCAAGCATAACCAACAGAATACAAGACATGAAAGAGAGAATCTCAGGTGTTGAAGATACTATAGAGGAAATCGACTCATTGGTCAAAGAAAACATTAAATCCAACAAATTCTTAACATAAAACATCTGGGACACTATGAAAAGACCAAACCTAAGAATAATATGGATAGGAGAAGGAGAAAAACTCCAGATCAAAGGCACAGAAAATATATTCAACAAAATCTCAGAAGAAAACATTCCCATCCTACAGAAGGATATCCCTAGGAAGATACAAGAAGCTTACAGAATACCAAATTGACTGGATCAAAAAAAGTGCCCTCACTATATAATAATCAAAACACAAAAAATACATAATAAAGAAAAAATATTAAGAATTGCAAAGGAAAAAAGTCAAGTAACATATAAAGGTAGACCTATCAGAATTACACCCAACTTCTCAATGGAAACCTTGAAAACCAGAAAGTCCTGGATAGATGTGCTGCAGACACTAAGAGACCACAAATACAAGCCCAGACTACTATACCCAGCAAAGCATTAAATCATCATCGATGGAGAAAAAAAAAAAAAGATACTCCATGAAAAAAAAAAAAACAGATTTAAACAATAAGTATCCACAAACCCAGTCCTACAGAAAGTACCAGAGGGAAAATATCAACCCAAGGAAGCTAACTGCACCCACAGAAACACAGGCAACAGATGACCTCCCACTAGCAAAACTGAAAGAAAGGAAACACACAATCACTACCACCAAAAAATAACAGTAGTTAACAACCATTGGATTTAATATCAATGGATTTAATTCACCTATAAAAAGACACATGCTAAGAGAATGGATACAAAAACAGGATCCAGCCTTCTGCTATATACAAGGAACACACCTCAACCTCAAAGACAGATATTACCTCAGAGTAAAGGGTTGGGAAAAAGTTTTTCAATCAAATGGGCCTAAGAAACAAGCGGGTGTAGCTATCCTAATATCGAACAAAATAGATTTCAAACTAAAATCAATGATAAGAGATGGAGAAGGACACTTTATACTCATAACAGGAACAATTTATCCTGAACATCTATGCCCCTAATACAGGAGCACCCACTTATGTAAAAAAAAAAAAAAAACATTACTAAAGCTTAAATCATACATCAAATTGCACACACTAATAGCAGGAGACTTCAATACTCCACTTTTACCAATGGACAGCTCAACCAGACAGAACTTAACAGAGAAATAAAAGAACTAATGGAGGTAATGACTCAAATGCATTTAATAGACATCTATAGAACATTCCACCCAAACACAAAAGAATATACCTTCTTCTCAGCACTTCATGGAACCTTTTCTAAAACTGATCACATACTCAGTAACAAAGCAAACCTTCACAGATACAAAAAAAAATTGGAGTAACCCCTGTATCTTATTGGATCACCATGGTTTAAAGTTAGAATTTAACAACACTACTCTCAGAAAGCATACAAACTTATGTAAGTTGAACAGAGAGCTATTAAACCACCCCTGGGTCAAGGAAGAAATAAAGAAATTCAAACACTTCCTAGAATTCAATGAGAATAAAGGTACAACGTACACAAACCTATGGGACACTATGAAAGCAGTGCTAAGAGGAAAGTTCATAACAGTAAGTGCCTACATAAAGTGGAGAAAGCTCACACTAGTTACTTAACAGCGCACCTAAAAGTTCTAGAACAAAAAGAAGCAGACTCATCCAGGAGGTGTAGAAGACATGAAATAATTGAATTGAGGGCTGAAATCAATAAAATATAAACAAAGAAAACAATACAAAGAATCAATGAGAGAAAGAGCTGATTCTTTGAGAAAAATCAACAACATATACAAACACTTATCCAAACTAATCAAAAGGCAGAGAGAGAACATCCAAATTAACAAAATCAGAAATGAAAAGGGGAACATAACAACAGACACTGAGGAAATTCAGAGAATAATTAGGTCATACTACAAAAATCTGTACTCCACAAAATTGGAAGACATAAAAGAAACAGATAATTTTATGTATAGATACCATATACCAAAACTAAATCAAAACCTGGTAAACAATTTAAATAGACCTATAAACTACATGGAAATAGAAACTGTCATAAAAAGCCTCCCAAATAAAGAAAGCCCAGGGCCAGATGGTTTTAGTGCAGAATTCTACCAGAACTTCTAAGAAGAGCTAATACCCATGATCCTCAAAGTGTTCCACATAATAGAAACAGAAGGAACATTACCAAACTCTTTTTACGAGGCTATAGTAACCCTGATACCGAAACCATACAATGACTCAACCAGAAAAGAGAATTACAGACCAATCTCACTCATGAACATAGATGTAAAAATACTCAATAAAATACTGGCAAACTGAATCCAAGAACATATCAAAAAATCCACCATGATCAAGTCAGCTTCATCCCAGAGATGCAGAGATGATTCAACATACAAAAATCTAGCAATGTAATCCATCATATAAATAAACTAAAGAAAAAAAACCATATGATCATCCCATTAGATGCTGAAAATGCATTTGACAAAATCCAATACCCCTTCATGATACAGGTCTTGGAGAAATAAAGGATACAAGAAACATATCTAAACATAGTAAAAGCAATATACAACAAGCTGACAGCCAACATCAAATTAAATGGAGAGAAACTCAAAGTGATTCCACTAAAATCAGGAACAAGACAAGGCTGTTCACTCTCTCCATATCTATTCAACAAAGTTCTTGATGTTCTAGCTAGAGCAATTAGACAACAAAAGGAGATCAACGGGATTCAAACTGGAAAGGAAGAAGTAAAACTTTCATTATTTGCAGATGATATGATAGCATATATAAGTGACCCCAAAACTCTACCAGGGAACTCCTACAGTAATGTCGCAGGATACAAGATAATCTCAAAAAAATCAGTAGCCTTTCTATATACAAATGATAAAGAAGCTGAGAAAGAAATCAGAGAAGTATCACCTTTCACAATAGCTATAAGCAATATAAAATATCTCTGGGTAACACTAACCAAGAAGTGAAAGACCTATTCAACAAGAACTTTAAGTCTTTGAAGAAAGAAATTGAAGAAGATACCAGAAAATTGAAAGATCTACCATGTTCTTGGATAGGTAGGATCAACATAATAAAAATGGCAATCCTACCAAAAGCAATCTATAGATTCAATGCAACACCCATCAAAATACCAACACAACTCTTTACAGACCTTGAAAGAACAATAATCAACTTCATATGAAAAAAAACAAAAATCTCAGGATAGCCAAAACAATCCTGTACAATAAAGAAACTTCTGGAGGCATCACCATCCCTGACATCAAGCTCTATTACAGAGCTACAGCAATGAAAACGCTTGGTATTGGCATAAAAACAGAGAGGTTGATCAATGGAATCGAATTGAAGACCTGGATATTAATCCACACACCAACGAACATCTGAGTTTTGACAAAGAAGCTAAAATTATACAATGGAAAAAAGAAAGCATCTTCAACAAATGGTGCTGGCATAACTGGATGTCAACATGTAGAAGAATGAAAATAGATTCATATCTATCACATGCATAAAGTCTAAATGGATTAAAGACCATAATATAAATTCAACTACACTGAACCTGATAGAAGAAAAAGTGGGAAATAGCCTTCAATGCATGGGCACAGGAGACCACTTCCTAAATATAACACCAGTAGCACAAACACTAAGAGCAACAATAAATAAATGGAACCTTCTGAAACCGAGAGGCTTCTGTAAAGCAAAAGACACAGTCAGCAAGACAAAAAGGCAGCCTACTGAATGGAAAAAGACTTCACCAACCTCACATCAGACAAAGGACTGATCTCCAAAATATATAAACAATTCATTAAATTGGGCATCAAAATTCCAAATAACCCAATTAAAAAATGGGGTACAGAACTAAGCAAAATTCTCACCAGAAGAATCTCAAATGGTCAAAAGAAACTTAAGGAAATGTTCAACATCCATAGCCATCAGGGAAATGCAAATCAAAACAAATCTGAGATACCATTTTACACCTGTCAGAATGGCTTAGATCAAAAGCACCAATGATATCTTATGTTGGAGAGGATGTGGGGTAAAGGGAACACTCCTCCATTGCTGGTAGAAATGCAAACTTGTACAACCACTCTGGAAATCAGTATGGTGTTTTCTCAGAAGATTGGAAATCAACCTACCTCAGGATCCAGCAATACCACTCTTAGGCATATACTCAAAAGATGCTCAATCATGCTACAAAGATATTTGTTCAGCTATGTTCATAGCAGCATTATTTGTAATAGCCAGAACCTGGAAACAACCAAATGCCCCTTAACTAAAGAATGGATAAAGAAAAGGAGGCACATTTATGCATTAGAGTACTACTCAGCAGCAAAAGAAGAAGATGAAGGAGAAGGGGAAGGGGAAGGGAAGAGGAAGAAGAAGAAGGAGGAGGAGGAGCAGGAGGAGGAGGAATGATATCTTGAAATTTGCATGCAAATTGATGAAACTAGAAAACACCATCCTGAGTGAAGTAACCCAGACCCAAAAAGATGAATATGGTATGTCCTCACTCATAAGTGGATACTAGCTATAAACAAAGAATAATGAACCTATAGTTCATGATCCTAGATAAACTGAGTAACGAGGTGAACCCACATAATGCCATTGATTGTGGGGTGCTCTCTGTAATTCTAACCTCGGAAGGGGATCCCTAGAACAAGCTGACTAGTGGAACCAGCCTTATCGGTGAGCTCTGGGTTTGACTGAGATATCCTGCCTCAATGAATAAGGTGAGAGAGCAATTGGGGAGGATTCTTATATTATTCTTGGGTTTCTATGTGCATAGTCATGCATGTGAACCCACATAAATGTGCTCACACACACATACACACACACATATACACACGTGCATATGAAAAAATGGAAAAAGAAAATGAAAAGTCTCGTCCTAAAGCTTTCTTCAATCAGCAGGATTGCAAGTTTGTGCTGGGTCCAGACTCAGCTGACATATTGAGTCTTCATGAGAACATGGAACTGGGGTTATTGTGAGGTCCGTTCTGGGCTATCGGTGCCTATTCTTTGGTGTTTTTGTGTGTGCATGCAGGTGAAGATTGACATCCTTCCCTGTACTCAAACAGACAGAAAATGGATCTTACTGGAATCTTCCTCAGGAGGAAGATAAGCCGAGCTATGTAAGATGCAGGTCAGGCTGTAGCCGGATATGACACACAGACAAAGCCAGCAGCAGCATCCATCCATCATTTGGGCTTGCCGTTCTTGTGATGTACGCAACAGTCACTCGTGTTGAGCAGCTAGATGCACATCAGCACAGACTGGAGTGGTCTTGCTTATTCAGCTCTGTAAATGGGAACTGTGATCTTGCCTCATCCTGCATGGCTTCCAACCCTGGCGTTCTGGGATTCCTCCTGGCCCATGCTGGCTTACTGTATTAGTTACTGTTCTCACTGCTGTATCAACATACCCTGATGCGAGCAGCTGAAGGAAGGGAGAGGGGTTTGGACCCGTGGTTTCAGAGATTCAGTCCCTCATAACTGGGAAACCATGACATTGAGAGCATTGGGAAGCTGAGGACATCGCATGCATAGTCAGGAAGAAGAAAGAGAGAAACATTAGGGCTCAGCCAGCATCTGTCTCTTTTTTTCATTTTCATATAGCCTGGGACCCCATTTATGCTGTCACTCAAATTAAAACAAGGGCCAGGGAACCTTCCTCCAGAGTTAAACCTCTCTGGAAATGTCCTCACAGATACTTGTAGAAGTTTGTCTCCTAGAAAGTTCCAGATTCCCGATTCGGTCAAGGTTAACCATTAGAGTTCGTCCTACTTCATTGCAAAACAAACAAAGCAGCCAGCTTACAATATGGGAGGATTGGGAGGGGAAAGAAGGAAAATGGAGAGAAAGGCAAGATGGCAGGTGAGATGAAAGAGGAGGAAGAACAGGATAAAAGGCGGTCAAAGAAAGTGATGGCCAAGCTCGAATTGGTGGCCGCGTATGAACGGTGACGCGACAGCTTCTTCCTGCATGTGGCAACCCCGGCTACCCATGCCCAGCATTCATCTTGTGCTGGGGCCCCCGAGTATTTATGGCGTCGCTGTCAGCTGCACCCCTCTGCTTCATCACGTGGCATTTTCACTCATCTGTAATTGAGGATAATGACACCATCCTGCGGGCCACCTCCTGGGACTATTTTGATTATCCGTGGCATGTTTAAATGAATGCCGGGAAACAAAAATGTATTAATACCAGACATCTCTCTCCAGTCTAGATGGATTAATTGCTTCTGGATGACATAGGTGGACAGGCATGTGGGGAAATGCTCTCATCCCAACTGGACAGAACTGACTGGAAACAAGCAGGCTGCTTGGCATCAATGCTAGAAGATTCCACACGGAGAGCACAGTAGGAAATGAAATCAGCCCATGTCTTCTGCTTATTCGAACGTCGCTAACAAGGGCATGGCTCTTTCTCACAGAGAATTTTACACATCCTCCAGCAAGGCCTCTGGCCTATATGTCTTGGAAGCTGAGCATCCTCTGGAGGTCTGGCCTCTGAGGCCCGGAGTGGAGGCAGGAGATTGATTTTATAGAAGTGAAAATGCAAGAAAAGAAGGCAATTTCTGAAACGTGACTTTCCTGTTCTTCACTGGAAGTTGTTGGTATTAGTATAGCCATGAGAATTCTCGCTTAAAGCCAGCGTGAGAGTTCAGTCTAAGATGAATGAGGGAGGCTGGAGATGTGGGTTTGAACCCCCCTGTACCACATTAACCACCAGGCATGGTAGTGCTTGCCTCTAAATCCAGCACTTGTGAGATAGGGGCGGGAAGTTCTCAAGTTGGGGATCTTCCCCAACTATGTGGGGCATTCCAGGTCAGCCTGGGTTATAACATCTCCTGTCTCAAAATAAGTAAGTAAATAAACAAAGAAAATGAACCAGAAAGTTCATGGTAAAAACCTTTGGCTTGGACCAAAACTGTCAAGTAGGAAAAGGAGTTTCTTCCTCATAGACTTAGGATAAAAGGCAGGAACGTGCTGGAGTGACTGAGAATTTTCTGTCATATGAGCAGACATTTGTTCAGACAGAAAACCCCATGTGTTCACGTATGACTTACTCCTAAATTTGAGTAGAGCAAACGGCATTCCTGTTCCCTGCATGCCCAGCAATGTGCTGTGTTCTCGGTTGCTATCTCATGCGATGAGAGACTTGCTTTTCCAAACAGTGTCTCCCTTCACTGTGGAAACGTCCTGTGTTTGGTTCGGAAAGTTACAATGACTTGCTCAGGTGGCACAGGTTAGGGCTGTTTGTTTCGCACAGAGGCAGAATTTGAACAGAGGCTTTTCTGGGCTCCCAGATGTGCAGGCTGACTGATGCACTGAGATATTTTTTATTCCTGGTTCAAACTAAACTGCAAGCGAGCGAGTGGGCAAATCTTCCCCCTCCAAAGACTGGGGAAAACATTCGATAACTCAGTGTCAGATGCTCAAAGGCCTCTGGCTTCTGTTACTAAGACTACAGCCTGTGACTGCCTGAGGCAGGCCACCATGTTCCATGTTCTGATGAATGTTCATGGCTACCCAAGGGCCAAATTTAACTCAACAGCCACAAGTTAGAGCTCTGTTAAAAAAAAAAAAAAAAAAAAAAAAAAAAAAACACCTACATGAAAGCAGTGACATAGTTATCTTTAAATTAACGAAAAGAGGGTTGGGCTGTGCCTCAATTGTATGGCAGTTGATGAGCCTGTTTGAAGCTCTGGATTGCAGTGCTGTGCTGTAAAAAAGGAGATGGGGGAGGGGCAGAAATGGGAAGGGAGGGGGCTCAGGTGGTTCAGGGAATTAAGTCCCTTCCCTCCAAGTGTGAAGACCTGAGTTCAATTCTTGGAACACTCATGGTAGAAGGAGAGAACTGTCTTCTTGAAGCTGTCCTTTGACCTCTACACACACACACACACACACACACACATCCAAATGTAATAAGAATCTTTTTGAAAAGAAATTGTCCTTCATTTTCATTAAGGCAAGGGTGTTTTTTAAATCTTTTTTCACACAGTAACTGCATGGCTTCTAAGAAAGGTACTTGAATTTGGAAGATAAAAAACACCATGGTTTGGCTGCTTCTTCAGTTTGAGGAACACTTTGTAATTTCCTTAGGGAATGAATTTGATGGCATAAAACCACATGGGAATATCTTTTCTAATTTTCATTGATCCATCTGCACTCCAAGAGGAAACAAAATTATTCTGTAATGAAGCTGGCTAAGTCTGGTTTCGTTGTCTGCCTTATGCTGAAGTCGTATTTTGCTTTTGTAATGGCTATGTAGCTGGAAAGGCTCTGAATCTCGGACTGGAAGCTCATTACTGGCAAACAGCAAGAGCTGGGGTGGGTGGGGGGAGGAGATACGAAGGAGAAAAACACGAGGAGGGGGAGAAATGGGAGTAGAAGCAAGAGGAAGAAGAAAATGGGTCAACACAAGTAGGGGTCTCCAGGATTCCAGGACCCTCTGATTCTACCTATGAGATTTATAGTTTCTAACCAAATCACAGAACCCTTGTCCACAAACTGCAAGTATCCTAAAGGGGACAAGGGACAGAGTGAGTCTAGGACAACCGTGACACCCACCCAAGGAGACAGTGGCTGCCTATAGACTTTCTTCTGAACAGCGTAGGCTGGAAGAGAAGGCTACGGAGATGAACCGACGGCAAAGGCCTGAGGAGTCGGCCACATTCGGAGAAGCCTGAAAGTGACCTTGCACAGGCTGCAAACTGTGAAAACGGCAAAATTAGTAAAGCTTCTGGCTCTGTGATTTCTCTGTGGCTTGCTTCTGAGGTGACTGAACAAGCTTCATCTTCTTTCTTTTTTTTTTTTTTTTTTTTTGGTTTTTCGAGGACAGGGTTTCTCTGTGGTTTTGGAGCCTGTCCTGGAACTAGCTCTTGTAGACCAGGCTGGTCTCGAACTCACAGAGATCTGCCTGCCTCTGCCTCCCGAGTGCTGGGATTAAAGGCGTGTGCCACCACCGCCCGGCCAAGCTTCATCTTCTAAACCAACTTTTTCCACTTCTGCACCCTGTTGCTTCTCTCAAATCCACAGTCTCAAGTGGGAAATGAGGTTAATCTATTTTTTGGCATCCATCCACCATCTCAGTTGAGGAACACAAAATCTGTGGGATCCAATGGTGGGCTGAGGAAGAGCCTGACTGGTATTTTGCTTTGCTTACTTGGTTGCTTGTTTATCTTAGACAGTGGCTATGGAGCCTCAGCTGCCTGTGTACTCTATAGAATCAAAGAAGACGCTGAACATCCAATCCTCCTGCCTCAGCCTCTTGAGTACTAGGATTACAGGTGTACACAATCATACCCTGCTTATGGGCTTTGGAGGGGATCAAACCCAGGGCTTCATGTCTGTCAGGCAAACATCCTACCCACTGAGTCACCTCCCAGCCTCTCTTGACAGGTTTGGAATCCCAATTTCATTGTTCCTTCAATCCACACTCTGAAGGAAAACGTTGGACTCAGGCAGGGAAGACTATCAGGCTTTCACCTTGCCCACGAGAAAGGAAGTGGACTTTGAACAGTGTGTCTCGTGCCCGCCACATGAGACACATGCTGAGCCGCTGGCAGCCCCATTTCCAACAGAGTAGCCTCACTCGCTAGTGCCAGATCCTGAGCCTCAGTCACTGATGGCTTCACTCTCCAGGAGATGCTATGTTGTCAATTTCTGAGCCCCGCACTTGTCGGAAATCAAGGATTAACTATCTCCTAGCACCATAGGGTGACACCTAGTCCATTCCCACCCCAGCTCCATCAATGACACCTCTAGTCCTCAAGTCTGTTGATGCCCCAAACCACTGGGAAGACACTGTGAGCTGACAGTTAACACAGTGACCGGGACCCCAGGTGAGCCAGAGACAATCTCCCAGCCTTGTTAACTTGCTGATGGGGAACTTACCTTATGACTTCACGGGCCCTGTCACCCATTTCTGGCAATTTTTGCTCTAAATAATGACCGTCAATGTTTTGAAAAATAAGTGGCAACATTTCTGCTGAGTGCCTAAACCTCTAACAGTACTGAAATAAAGAGGCATGCTCATATACTAAAACTCAATTTCCAGTCCAGGAGCTTGCAAGAATTCAAAGCTATAGCACGCAGTTAAGACTGTCTCTGTGAAATTAACCTCACCACAAACCACAGCTCTCTCGTTCCCTCATCGCCATCATTTTCACCCAAAAGAGACATTTAAAGAATCCCACCCCTGAGGTTTTCATCTTGGGTTTCAACTAAACCGTTAAGTGAAGGGAGCCCTGTGGCTTTCATAACTGGGAAACGAAACCCATTATAGCTCCAGAGCCTTTAGCCCTAGAAGCTGCTACCTCACTGGCAGAAGCTGTCTTTCCCTCCTTACACACACGTTCCTATTTTCCCTGGCTCGGAAAGCAGCAACTGGCTTTGTGGCATCTCACAGCACATCTGGGAACTGGCTACAGCGACACGGAGGCACTGACAGCATCTCAGATGAACACATCTGAGTCTCTGTAACAGGACGTTGACAGAGCAGTACGCACGGGGCGCTGTCCCAAACTGGTAAGACAGCAGAGGAATAACATGTCAACATCCCATCCGCATATGACAGTGACGTGTGCTGCTCCCTGACGTGGGGTAAGGAAGTGCTCTGGGAAGAAGAAGCCCGCAGAGGACTGCCCTGAATTGACAACTGCAGTAGCTAGAGCAATGGGGAAGACAGCCCAGCTTCCTCCTTCTCTCCCGCTTCTGTGCCAGGTTTAAAACCCCAATCCGTCAGGGAGCTGTCACGCTATTTCCACAGCCAAAGCTCTCGTTCCAGGTCCCTTTGATCCATCATGTTCCTTCCCAGCCATAGAAAGAGACAACGAGCTTCTCCCCTGGCTACTTCACTGGTCATGAGGCCAGAAGAGACTGGGAATTTGGTACTAACCCTGAGAGCTTCAGGTCACAGATCAAAGCTCCTTAAACTCTGGCTCTCAAGCCCAGTTGGAAAATGGGCAGCAGGGAGAGGTCTCTGAATATCCAGTGATCAAATGCTGACTCAAAATCAAGTGTGCCATGAACCAAAGGTGTTTCAGGTGGTGCTCATCCATGTCTTATCTCAGGACATCCCTGTAACCTTGGATTGTCTAAGTCTCGCTCCCTTCCTTCCTTTCTACTTCCCTCCTCCCCCTGCCAATTCTCTCTCTCTCTCTCTCTCTCTCTCTCTCTCTCTCTCTCTCTCTCTCTCTCTCTTTCTCTCTCTCTCTTTTTCTCTCTCTCACTTGTATGTGCACTTGTGTGTGTGTGCATTTCTCTTTTTCTCTCTTGAGTGTGTGTATGTGTGTGTGCGCGCATACTTGTGTGTGCATGGGCACACATGCACAGCAACTACAGCATTCATGTAGAGGTCAATACTTGTAGAAGCCTGTACTCTTTTCTTCCATAATGTGGAAGGTTTGAACTTAGGTCATAAGACTTGGCAGCAGGTGCTGTCACCAACTGAGTCTTCTCATCAGCTGGAAATATTTGGTCTTTATACCATGTTTGTATTCCTGTGTACTGGCACCAAGGGCAAATTCCTCAGGTGGCAAGGGACCAGTGGTGGGGAAGGTTTAGGGGGACATGATGCAACTCTTACTGTGTGTTCACACTGTTTCCAGTGTATAGCTTGGCAGCAAATGACTTTGTCACAGTTTTCAGTTATGTTGTGTTGGACATGCACAAAAGGAGATTTTCTTTGTCTTTAACTGAGCTATTAGCATGATGAAGCCACATAACCTCTTACTCATAATATCTATTCCTGTCATTTCAAGAAAAATTGAAATTAGTGCACCCCCAGGCCAAGATACATGGTGGACCAAGACTTTTCTTTAGTGCTTTTCTTTTTGTTGTCTATTTAGTATTGTTGAGAATTTTATAAATGTCACTGAGACATATCAGTTAAAATGCAATATTTTCACCTAATTTGAAGTTCATATAAACTTATATAACTTTGCTTATATTATTTTTCTTATGTAATATTTAGGATTCACTTAGAGAAAATATTATATATTATATAGTTGAATTCAAAGTTTTAAATAAAAATCGCATATGTTTGCTGGAGTGTATGCACACATGAGTGCAGTACCCTCTAAGGCCAAAAGAGGGCATCATCTCCTCCGGAACTGGAGTTACAGGTGGTTTTGAATTGCCATACAGATGCTGAGAACTGAACACAGGTCCTCTGCAAGAGCAACCCATTCTCTTAACTACGGAGCCATCTCCCCAGGACCTAGACTCAAACTTAACTGCTATATGCCACGGAGCTACTCTGAGGAATGAAACTGACAGCTGCAGGCTGGTCACAAGTGCCCTGAGCTGACTCCTGCTTCATCCACAGCTCCAACCAATTCGCTCTTTCTGCTTCCCCTGCCTCTGACTGTCACATCCCCAGCTGTGCTTCTTGATTCCCACCTCGATTTCAGGAACCCTCTGTGTAGTCCTCTTAATCACATGGCCTACCTACCATCTGCTCTGAAGTGTCTGGAAAAGCAGCTGCCTCAGGCACTCTCATGCACTGACATCCCCTCTGCCATCTCTGCTACATGTGGACTGACATGGCGGATGGAAACGGAGGCTCCCCACAACTCTGAACGCCACAGAGAACTGGATCACCTGTGTATTTACACACCCTGGAAGGTTCTACTCCCCATCCATGCCTCTGAATTCGACAGCTGTTCCCTCTGCCCACCCCACCCCATTGCTGAGGTCAGGGTATCTACTTGGGAAAGAGGGAAGGCGTGAAAGTGTGTTCTCAGTGATGAGATGATGCGATCTCTCCCAAGAATGACTCTGGAGTTGCAACAAGAGATTTGCCACTCAGTCTCCAGTGTCATACTGATCATAGCTTCATTACAGCAACCCGAGGTGACATCTCAAGGCATGGCTTGGGAGCCCTCGAGGAAGTTGCCTTTATAAGTCAGTCTTGGATAAAAGATCTAACTGACATTTTTATTATAGATTAACAGGAAAACAATTTACATGGAAACACTCCAACCCAAAACCTAAGGGAACCTAAAACACCCTCGAATATAAATTACAACTCATGTAGAACAACAGCATGAGAAGGAAAAATGGTGAATGAGCATCCTTACAGAACAATAGCATGAAGAGGAAAAATCATGATAATGGAGTAAATTTAATAAAGATGTTCATGAAAGAGAAGATTGTAGGGAATTATCCACTAGGAGATGGTAAGATAAGCTAATTACTTCAGGAGGGAAATGTAAAAATATTTCTAAAATTAAGCTGCCAAGTGAGAACACAAGAATGACATAAAACATACAAAAACAATTATTTTGCCTACATGGTCAAAAATACTACCAAAGTAGAGTCAATATTTTAGGGAATGTTACTGAGGGTGACTCACGTAGTCTTCATTGAGTGTGTTCGTAAAAAGTGAATTTCCTGAGAATTCCATATCATACTCACACTCTTTCCCCACTCCTCTCCCAGATGCACCCCCACCCCTGTACCCCCAAACTTTATATCCTTTTATTGATATTTTTCAAAGCCATCCAGTCCAATTTGTGCTGTCCACATGGGTGCGAGGTCTTCCACAAGAGTGGGGCTGAACTACCAGGGGCCACACCCTTAAAGATGGCTGACTTCCCCCCCCCCACCCCAGAATCCTTGGCTAGGGGTGGGGTGTCACGACTCTGTTCTCCACTCTAGGACCTCAGGTGAGTCAGAAGTTGCCAATATTTCAATTCAAATATAGGCAAAATTTTCTCAACAAGACAGTTTTAGGATTCACTTCTCTTGGCATTTCTAAAGGGTGGCCACCCCTTTACCAGAGTGATTACCTCAAAATAAATAAGCATTTTAAGACTGAAACTCAAAATACAATCCAGCTGCCCTTGGGACTCACCAGACCCTGTTTCATTCCCCACCATGGACTTTTTCATCCGACCCACATGGCCTGGACATGCAAATTAGCCTGCCTGTCAACCCTCCCCAGAGACGAGCACAGAGAGCCACAACTGGCTACAATGCAGAGAATAAGAGATTGTGGAATGCTCATCTTAGATTGGGATACCTAGACCACAATCCCTTTCCCCCAAGGCTTAGAGGTCACTGTGGGAGAAAAGGGAGGAAGATTATAAGAGCCAGAGGTGGTACCACAGGGGACAGTAGTTTCTGGACACAATAGAGTAATTGCATATATTGTACTCACCATGATTGTGTGGTGGTTTGAATGTAATTGGTTCTCACACACTCATGAAGAGTGGCTCTATTAGGCGTGGCCTTGCTGGAGCAGGTGTAAGTTTGCTGGAGGAAGTGTGTCACTGTGGGGGTGGGCTTTGAGGTCTCTTTTACCTAAACTTCAGTGTCACAGACTGTTTTCCTGTTGTCTGCAAGATGTAGAACTGTCAGCTGCTTCTCCACACCATACCTGACTACATGCCTCAGTGCTTCCCACCCTCCCATGGTGATAATGGACTGAACCTCTAAAACGGTAAGTGAGCCACCCTGATCAAATATTATTTTTATAGGAGTTGTCATAATCATGGTGTCTCTTCACAGCAATAGAAACCCTAAGATAGGTTGGGACAGCACACACAAGGCCTATGCATGTTTGAGCCAGACAAAATTCCAGCATGGAGCAGACAGATGAACAGGAAGTCCCACCCAAACTGATGAGCTATTGGCAGTTGATGGCTACTGGGAGAGGGAGAATCCATTTTTTCTAAGGGTGTGGCCCCTCATAGGTCAACCAGACTCCAGTGGAAGCCCATATATGAAAGAGCATATGGACAGCATAAACTAACGTAAAAATAGGGTACAAATTTGGGTGGACAGGGAAGGAGGTAGATCATAAAGGATGGGGGCAGGGTGAATATGACCAATGTACATTGTATGAAATTCTCAAAAAAATTAATGAAAAACATAGTCTAGCTAAGGAAACAGACACACATCCACATGAACACACACACACACTGGGATGGAGAAATCAGTCAAAATAGACAGACGCAAAGTTCTATATACATAAATCCATTGATGCATTAAAATAATAGCTCATTGCAACAAAATGGGGTTAATCTGTAGCAAGGAAAATCTATGAGCATGTGTTTAACTGCTTAGGAAATAAAATGATGGAATCCACTTATATAACAAATATATAAATATATAAATTTGCTATAATAGAAAGGGAATATGATAAAATTCAATATTTATTCCTAGATTTTTTTCTCTGTGGGGATGATGAAAAACATATATACCAGGGCAACTCAAAATTATGCTTTCCATAGGCCAGCCTGGTCTACAAGAGCTAGTTCCAGGACAGGAACCAAAAACTACGGAGAAACCCTGTCTCAAAAAATTAAAAAAAAATATGCTTTCCACTCAGTATGGCTGAAAATATTCTCCTGTGGTGATTTTGTCACCGACGTCATCCTCAAAGGTTAGAACCAGAACAAAATGGTTAGCTACGCTGATGTGACTGACTTCTCAGGAAGGTCAGGGAGTGACTTTACACCTCCAAGAACTAATGAGAGATCTGGTCAAGTATTTAAATACAAACAAATTCATCTAAAAATTTCCTCTGGGTCAGCATCAGCATCAGAAGGCTAACAGAACTCCAAGATGCTGTACACAGGCTAACTTAGAGATGCATTCCAAATTCTAGAAAAAAATGTGGAAAATCCTCAGAATTGAAAATTTTTATGGATAAATCATGTAGCATCTATAATTGTTTTTCTTTTAAATTTCCTTTTATCTTTAATTATATGTATTTGTGTGCATCTGTATCTGGTAGGAGTCTGTGAGTGCAGTTTCCCATTGTGGCCAGAAGAGGGTGCCAGATACCCCCAAACTGGAATCACATGTGGGTTCTGAGAACAGAATTCTGGTCTTAACTGCTGAAGCATTTCTCCAGCCTTACCTTTATCTTATTTTAATAATACAAAAATGTGGAGGAAGGAGCAAGTATGGGTGGGTTGGGCACATTTATTACTCACTGAGCAATGGGATAGTCCCCAAGGACTTCACTTCTATTTTGGTTATGCTTAAAATTTTTCCATAGTGGGTGCATTTTCATAATGGGTTAAAAAAAAAAGCACTTGCCATTCAAGGTTGGTGCCCTACCCCCTGAACCCATGTAGAAAGCTGTGTGATCTTAGGTGCTCAGCATGGAGTGAGCATCTTCAAGGTTGGCACACCTACATGGAGATAAATAGATAGGAGTTGGAGCGAGGAGAATATTCTGGAAGCTCCCAGACTAGCTAGCCTAGAATATGCAGTGCAGCAGACTCAAAAGAAAGACCCCACATCAACAAGGTGGAAGGTGAAGACTGGCTCCCGGAGCTGTCCTCTGATGCCTACACACGCTAGGGCACGTGTATGCCTTCCACATCTCAGGAGCACACTCTCACTCTTTTTCCCATGTGTGTGAACACACACACACAAATCTTTAGAACTCCCAATACAAAGTCTGTGGCCTTAAATATTTCTGCAATCAATCCAAAAGCATAAACAGACAATAGATGGGAACAATAACTCTCTAAATTAGTAGATGGCACCTGCATTTTCCACGATAAATTCTGGAGCCATACTAATCACAGCAACATGGTCTTTGGGAGATAATCAAGAGTGTTAAATCCCCTGGAAAGACCACTCCGGACTCGGAGTATCCGGCTAGGTCCTTGTCTCACCCTAGCTTCTGTTCCCAGATCCTTTATTGGCATTTTTCTACTTCCATCCTCTGGTTTTTGCACTGTTAGATTTATGAAATTCTTGATGTAGACAAAGGTTAGTTTTCATGGTGGGCTCGGTTCCTTGAGCTGGGATGAGGGTACCGCACAACGCTGGCTCTCAACTTGTGTCTCTAAGGAAAGCTGGTACTATACAAGCCTGGGTACTCTCAAAAATTTCCTCTGCTGATGCATAATTCAAATGCCAGGAAAGGTGACAAAACTCACAGGAATAAGGGAGGGAAGATGGGATGATATTTTCCAAAGACTGGTACCTGCCCTCAGCAGGTTTAGCTTCCCACTCTTGCCGGTACAGCCCCTGATAACTCCAGCAGCTATGACTTGAGAAATGCTTGGCTGAGGATGGGGCCTTAAAGGGATGCGATCAGTCTTACAGCTATACGAAGGTTCAGAAAACACATGTGGATTTTCATACAGGGCATAGTTACAGAGATGTATTCCAGGACTTGTTGGATTAGCTGTTTCTATGATAGTGATGGAAATCAGAGACAGAGAGGGGAGGGTAGATTCTGGAGCTGGAGAGATGGCTCACTGGGTAGGGTGCTTCCTGTGCAAACATGAGAACCCAAGTTCAGACTCCCAGTACCTGTAACCCAGGGTGGGCTGGAGATGGGGATGGGTGGATCTTAGGGAATCACTGGCCAGCAAGTCTGGTTGAAATGGTGAGCTTCAGTTGCAATGAGAAATATCTCATAAAATGAGGCAGAGAGTGATAGAAGAAAACACCTTCAGTTGGCCTCTGGCCTCTACAGGAGCACATTGTGTGCATGCACATGCACACACGCACTAATCATCCCTCCTACACACACACACACACACACATATGTTTTAAAAAGGAAATTCTCAGAGCCTAGTTAGACTCTGTTTAAGTAGTATGGAAAACAAGTCACTGGTTATGAAGGAAAAATACGGCAATCTGCACATATGTACCATACTAACGTATGTATTTAATATGCGAACTAACATGCATGCACTAACAGGTATGTACCAGTAGGCATGTACTAACACACATGATAGAGGAAGTCCTTCTGTATATGTGTTGCTTTTATTAGTTAATGAATAAATAAATTGTCTTGGGCCTACACAGAGCAGAATAGAGGTAGGTAGGGAAAATTAAACTGATTGCTGGCTGGGAGAAAGAAGGTGAAGTCAGGAGAAGCCATGTAGCCCCGCCAAAGACAGACGTTGGACAGAATTTTACCTGGTAAGCCACAGTCTTGTGGTGATACACAGATTAGTGGAAATGGGCTAAATTAATATGTAAGAGCTAGCCAATAAGAAGCTAGAGCTAATAGGCCAAGCAGTGATTTAATTAATACAGTTTCTGTGTGGTTATTTTGAATCTGAGCTGCCGAGCGGCCAAACTGATCAAGCAGCCTTCCTACAACACACATGTACTAAGTTAGGCATGCTAACATGCATGAACTAAGATATGTATACTAACATGCATACTAACATGTGTATCAACAAACATGCAATAAAACTTCTGCACTAACACGTATGTACTAACATATGTATACTAATACAATTAACACACATCCATTAGAAAAACTATGTTTTGCTTTTTGAGGTCAAGTTTCATGTAATACAAACTGGCCTTGGACTTGACCTGTTAGCCGCTGTCTCCTACCAGGCTTGGTTGATCTAACATTGGCCAGTGTTCACACATTAATTTTATGGTCATTGCTGTGCTCAGCTCTCTCTATATATACTATCACGACTGTGTGATGCTTTTGACTTATAGAAAGAATCAAGAATTGGCCATCTCAGAATCATTTCTGGGTCGGGGGAATAATTCACTGGGTAAGAACACTTGCTATGGCCGGGCGGCGGTGGCGCACACCTTTAATCCCAGCACTTGGGAGGCAGAGGCAGGCGGATCTCTGGGAGTTTGAGGCCAGCCTGGTCTACAAGAGCTAGTTCCAGGACAGGCACCAAAGCTACAGAGAAACCCTGTCTCGAAAAACCGAAAAAAAAAAAAAAAAGGAAGAACACTTGCTATTTGTAAGCTTGTGGTCCTGAGTTTGAATGCTCAGAGCTCACGTAAAAAGTCTTACGTGCCAGCCCTGGGGTTCACAGCCAGATGGATCCAGAGAGCCCAGACCTGGCTAGTCTAGTCCAAACAGCAAGCTTTTGGTGTGTGAGAAACCATGCCACAAAGTAATAAGGTGGAGAACTCTAGAAGAAGGCAGACACTCAGTTTGCTGCTCTAGACTCTACATGCACCCACATGGGTATGTCTGTCTATACACTCACATGCATACACACACACATACAAACACACACAAGGCCATCTTTGATGCAACTAAGTATTCTGATCAACCCCTACTGACATTCACTGTCCTGATCCACACCTCCCTAGTGCCTATCCCAATCACATTAGTAAAAGCAATCATATCTCAACTATTTGCTTAGTTAGTCTCTCCTGTTAGCATCTGAGTTGACTTGGGGAATAGATCAGGCTGTATTTGAACATACAGTAGGTACTATGACTATGCAAGTTAAACAAATGGTGATTAGAGCAATTGATACCCCCACAAGGGCCATAATGAACCAAAGCCAAATATTACAAATCTAAAGCTTGCTGCACATCAACCTGTTCATCTGAGATCCTCCTATAAAAGACAAGTTTAAAAAAGTTAGAGCAAAGCATCAACTCCACATCTCCTGAGAGGCATCTCAGACCTGTCTGGGGCAGGGATCCATGGACGGAAGGTACAAAGAAGAGGTAGAGTGTGAGGAGGAGGTGTGGGTACAAAGAAGGGATGGAGTGTGAGGAGGAGGTGTGGGTACAAAGAAGGGGTGGAGTGTGAGGAGGAGGTGTGGGTACAAAGAAGGGGTGGAGTGTAAGGAGGAGGTGTGGGTACAAAGAAGGGGTGGAGTGTGAGGAGGAGGTGTGGGTACAAAGAAGGGGTGGAGTGTGAGGAGGAGGTGTGGGTACAAAGAAGGGGTGGAGTGTGAGGAGGTGTGGGTACAAAGAAGGGGTGGAGTGTGAGGAGGACTTGGGTACAAAGAAGGGGTGGAATGTGAGGAGGACTTGGATACAAAGAAGGGGTGGAGTGTTGGAGCAAGACAATACTGTATTCTGTCAATTGTGTTTTATATAAATGCTGATTGGCCAGTAGCCAGGCAGGAACTATAGGCGGGACAACCAGACAGGAAGTAGAGGCCGGTCAATGAGAACAGGAGTATTCTCAGAAGAAGGACGCCCTCCTGCCCAGTCCTGTCCAGACACCAAAGAAGGAAGATGTGACCTGCCCTGCTGAAAAAGGTACCAAGCCATGTGACTAGCATAGACAAGAATAATGGGTTAATATAAGTTATGAGCTAATAAGAAGCCTGAGCTAATGGGCCAATCAGTTTATAGCTTATGTAGACCTCTCTGTGTGATTTTCCTTGGGATTTAATGAATGTGGGGAAGCAGGCAGGATGGAAACCCTAACAAGCAGGCCCTCATGTTACAGAGTGTGAGCAGGAAGTCTTGGAATACTTCTTAAGACCTGGTCAGACTAGGGAAGGTTCTCCAAGGCCAGAGTTAGAAGATAGAGGAGGAGGTGAGGGGGATTTCTGTGGCCACTGAGAGGACAACCGTTGTGACAGTCACTTCTCACTAGTAGATGCAAGTAGGCTGTAGGAAACAGTTCATGGGGTTCAATGCCACCATGGCCAGAAAGGAAGCTCCCTTTGCTATCCAGTTCCCCAAGGTCCCTACCCTAAGATGGAGGAATAGGCCATGTCCTAGAAACTTTCTGAGCTCCAGCATTTGAGAGTTAATTTCCCCTGAGACCAAGAAGAATGAAAATAAAATCCTCCATGATGTAAATTGCTTTATTTTGAGTATCAAATTATTCCATAAGGTAAAATTTCAAATACAATATCCTGTGACCATTGTGAAGAACAAGGTACTCTCTAAGTGATGTAACAACCAGCACATACAGATAGGGAGACACATACAGACACACACACGGAGAAGAAGCAATGGGAAGAACCCCACACTGGAAGTCTGTCTTTAGCAGTGGTCCCCAACCTTCCTAAGGCTATAACTCTTTAATGCAGTTCCTCATGTTGTGATGACCCCCCCAACCCTAAAATTATTTTATTGCTACTTCATAACTGTGATTTTGCCACTGTTATTAATTTTAATGTTAATATCTGTGTTTTTTGATGGTCTTAGGTGACCTCTGTGAAAAAGCCATTCCACTCCCAAAGGGTCACAACCCACAGGTTGAGAACCCCTGGTCTACAGTGTTCCAGGAGGTCAAAGTTTGACTTTAAAATGTCAACAAGAACATAGAGACACTATATAGGTTAAAAAAAGTAGCAATAAGACCTCAAAAACATGAGAGACATAAAATATGGATGCATGGTACAGCTTTGACGGGATTCAGTTGGCTAGAAGAGCGTGTCCGTGAACTTCAAGAGAGATTAGAGGAAACCATCCAAGTGGAGCACGGAAGAATAAAATCGGGCATGAAGATGACTCAGTCAGCAAAGGGCTACCCAAGAACTCACATAAAAATGTCAGACAGGGTAGAGATGTTTGTCCCAGTTCTGTGTTGATGGAGACCGGCAGAAGTCTGTGGTCCCCTGGACAACCCTCTTAGCCTAACAGGTGAGTTCCGGGCCAGGGAGAAACCTTGTCTCAATAAACAATGTGGACAACATCTGAGGGGAGAAATTTGAGATTGTCCTCTGACCCCCACATCCAGGCTCCCACATGTGCATGTATGCCTGCACACACACGCAACACACCCCACACAAATATGCGTACATATGGATATACAAAAGTCTCTTTAAATCAAACTTGGGGCTGGCTGGGCAGCTTGTCTAGTAAAGGCGATTGTCGCCAAGTTAGAACCCACATGGTAGGAGAGAATGGATGCCTGCAAGTTGTCCTCTGACATCTACATACGCACGGAGGCATAGGCATGCCAACTCACATGCTAAATACAGAAAGAAATATAAAGTAATATATACAATAGATCATGAGAAAAAAAAACCAATACTTAAAGAATCCCTGAGGCATTTAATTGGGGAGAGAGAGAGAGAGAGAGAGAGAGAGAGAGAGAGAGAGAGAGGAGGAAGAGGAGGAGGGAGGGAGGGAGGAAGAGAGAGAGAGAGAGAGAGAGAGAGAGAGAGGAGTGAGAGGGAGGGAGAGAGAGAGATGAGGAGGAGAAGGAGGGAGGCAGGAAGAGAGAGAGGGGAGGAGGAGGAGGGAGGGAGGAAGAGAGAGCGAGAGAGCGAGAGGAGCGGGAGGGAGGGAGAGAGAGAGAGGAGGAGGAGGAGGAGGAGAAGGAGGGAGGGAGGGAGGAAGAGAGAGAGAGAGAGCGAGAGGAGCGGGAGGGAGGGAGGGAGGGAGGGAGGGAGGGAGGGAGGGAGGGAGGGAGAGAAAGAGAGGCAATAACTCAGCACATGCGATCTTACGAAAAATCACTCCATAAACTTGAAGGGCCGAGTCACGGCACATTCAACAAAACTCATATTTAGAACACCATAGTTAAGGAGCGAACATTTTTAAAGCTTGAAAATGTTAACAGACACCAAAGGAAAAAGTCATTTTATCATAAAAAAGTGACACTTAAATGGGTAACATTTAAATATAATGCCAGGGAGCTGGGGGGTGGGGAGGGGGGGCGTCTGTGGAAGGTGTTGTACCATCCAAGTACCAAAGGAGCTCACTGACTGGAGTTCTGTGTGCGTGGAAAGTAAATATTTTTTTAAAAGTCGCAAAGTGCTATCAAGTGAGCCAATAAGACAGTCCAAAGTACAGTCTTCATGAAGGGAAATGATCCCATACAGAACTTCCAAGACTCAGCGAGCAATGAAGATGTGTACACAGAAATGTTGATGGCAAATTTATGTATAAGACCCAAACTGGAATATCTCAAATGCTCACAACAACAGAATGGACAGACAAATTGAGTGTGTGTTCACATGCTCCAGCACAATAGAATGAAAATACGTAGCAGGTTGTTCCGTGACATGGGGGGCTCCTAAGGACATTGTGACGTGCTAAGACGCGCTCAAATTCTCAGTTGCTCAAATTCTCAGCTGCTCCGCTGGCTGAGGCACAAGGCTCACTCAAAACTTACTATGTTTGAAGCCGGTCTGGGCAAGAGAGTGAGACTTGAGCTCAGAGCTGAACACGTAGCAAACGACTAGAATAAATTGGAATGACAACAAAAACTCAAACGCAAGAAACACATGCTTCAACTTCTACTTAAAGGAAAACCAAAGGAGCAAAAGAAAATTCTGCCCTTCAGGGAATGTCTAACTGCCGAGGGAAACTAAAGAGAAAACCCATCAGTTGGAGGGAGGGAGGGAGGGAGGGAGGGAGGGAGGGAGGGAGGGAGGGAGGGAGGGAGTCTGGGTTTCTGGCTATGCTCTTAGTTTTAGTGCAATTTCTCACTTGAAAATGCTGAAAGTTTACGTTTGAGGTACACCAATGTCTCTCACTCTCCATGAACAATGGTTGTAAGAACACCCCATACCCAAACCTGCCAATCCATCAGACCCTTATACAAAATGGCAAAGTATAAGTTGGCTGATCCTTTTGACAATCACTCAGACCAAGGATCACCTAATAGAAGCTCTCACAGCCAGGCCTAACGACCTGAGTTCCATCCTACAATCCACAGAGTGGGAGGAGAGAACACATGCTAACAAGCTATTTTTTGACTTTCACAGGTGCACTGTGGTACCTGCCCACAAACACACACACACACACACAACATATACACTTCCACATACATACATTCATGCACATACACACATATATATCCACACACAACATAAACACAATATACACTCACACTATACACTAACACACATATAACGTATGCATATACAGGAACACACACACAGAGCTATCCTCTTCTGATGCCCAAACAGCCTTTCACTTTAATGAACTGCCAAGCAACACAGTGAGCTCCTCTCACTCATTAGCAAGTCTCCCTAAATTGTGATTTCCTTCTGTGTCTTTTTCTTTTCAAGACAGAACTTCACACTGGAGCCTAGGCTACCCTTAAACACACTATGTAGCCCAGGCTGACTTCAAATTAACAACAATCCTCTTTCCTTACAGATGTCAGTGTCGAGGCTGTGCACCATCACCACGGCTGGTTTCTACCAACACTCACTGCCTCACCGGCAGGCATGCATGCTTGCAGTGTGCAGTACTCTTGGTTTGGCATGCATGAGCCATCTGCATCCTCACAGCTTGGAAGCAGGAGCTACATGGCCAAGGTACCACTTCCCTGGGTGTTCCTTCCATGGGAATTAGGATCCCTACATAAAAGATGAGTCTGTCTTGCAGTTTCTGTCTTTCTACCCAGGTCAGAAACGAGTTGTGAATTCATTATTATATGCCATTAGTATTTTCTGTACAAATCACAGCTTAAGAACAATTACTAAACATCTTAATAAGTAGACTATATTGATTGATCACCATTGAGATCTTCACCAAATTCCTTTCTGAAGTTCATGTGACTAACACTTTGAATAACCGTAGAGGGAAATACACAGAAAAAAATTGATTGACTGAACTATTCTTTATTTGGCATCACAACACTACAAAAGCCCAATGCCAGGCTTCCGGTACTTCTTCGGATGTCTGCTTTGGAAGGTAACAAACCTGATAACTAGAGCCACACAAAGGAGAAACAAGCAGAGTGATTTATTCCAAGGAGCCATGCCAGAGGGTGGAAACAAGATTAAGACTTGCTGTCATGTGGCAACAGGGAAATAAGAGCCAATGCGGGCAGACATTTGGAATCCTTGAACATGCTAAAACCGAGTTTAGCCTCCCCACAGAGACAGGTGTGCCATGCTAATTACGGGCTGCATCCTCTCATTACCTACCTCCCAGGCTTTCTTTTATGCCCCCTTATGTTTCTTTTTTCTTGGCTTTTTAACTTATATAATCTTCCTGTGTTACAGGACTGTCACCCTCTTTCTTTCTGGGACAGTTTCATCTGCTGGTTTTTGTCAGATCAGCAATACAAAAAAAAGGGGGGGGCACAAAGTTGAATTATTTCAGGGTTACTTCTTAGGAGAAAGGAAGCCATTTGCGATGATTATCACTGAACTGACGGTGGGAGCTTCATGCTCAATGGGACTGGCTTCCAAGACGAGTGAATTCTTCACCTGGAAGGGCATCAGAGAGATTCCCATACCCTCAGGGCTCTCCAGAAATAGACAGGCAGAAGAGCTGGGATTCACTAGCGGGCAATGCCCCAGCTCATCTACGCCAAACCCATGAAATGCATGTAACTCCAATCCCCAGGACCAGGTGGCACTCACCCAAGAGCTCTGGGGGAATTCAAGGGTGAAATTAAGAAGCTCTAGGCGAGGAAGCTAGACACAACGCTTCTAACAGCCACAGCCAGCAAACGGGCAGATGGAGAAGGCCACTCCACTCATTTGAAGGGGTCAAAAGGGATCGAGCAAACTTCAGAAGAGCAAGCCTCTCTTCTGCTTATCCAGCCTCATTAGACTCGAAAGCAAAAATAACTTCCTGGGGGAAACACACTCTGGAGTCTGAGGAGGGAAAGCATGAATCACAGGTTTATTATTGGGCTATGGAGCATCTGAATAAAACAACCGGTGCTGGTCTGGAGCCGAGACTATTAAGTGCTAACCTGGGCCAGGATGTGGGGAGGCGCTGTAGATACCGCCACGTGGACAAGACATACATCAGTTAGCATAGATACCGCCTTGTGGACGAGAAACACAACAGTTAGCATACACCATCAGAAGGCATGGTTGTCGCAGCTCATCCTTGTGAAGCCCACGTGCATATTTTGGGGTGCGTCTTGATTTCTCTCAGGTCGCCTCTCTTTCTCTTAAGCTCGGTGCTTAAATCTTATTTTAAAATGTTTTGAATATTTCCCATCTTACCCTCAAAAGAAGAAACCGTTCATGGGGTGTAAAATATCAGGTCGCATGGGAAAAGCCAATAGTTTACACTGAGGGTAACAAAGAGGATTGTGCGTTCATACTAGGTAATGTCGGAGAGATATTCGAATCTAGCCACTTCTAGAAGCTTGTTCTATTGGTTAATCTATTGCTGAATTCACTTTGCATGCATACGTATTTGTGTTTCTGAGCTGGGGATATGAATGGAGGTCAGAGGGTATCCTCATCTGTCGTCTCAACATTCTGGCTGCCTTGTTTCCTGAGGCCTGGAACCCACCGACTCAGCTAACCCTTCCTTTGTGCTATAGAGTTCAATCCATGTCCTTCAGCCAGCACAGCGTGTGTTTTTCCAGCTGAGCCGTCACCTTACCTAAGAAGTACCTTTACTGAACTGAACTGAGTGACAGCGGTGGTACAAAGGGGGTGGGACTGCAACTGAACAAGGCCCCTCTGTCCACAGGGAGCTCACGGAACAGCCTACGTGACCTGACTCTGGGGGTCATCGGCAGACTCTGATGGTGGATGGCTCATGGTCTATTAAGATCCAAGTTCATCCATGCCTAGTGCGGTGGTTGAGAGAGCTAGCTCCCGTAGGAAGCCGCACTGTTAAAGAATGCAGCTTTGTTGGAGTAGCTGTGGCTTTATTGGAGGAAGTGTGTCACTGTGGGGTAGGCTTTGAGGTCTCTGCTCAAACTATTCCTAGTATGGAACACAGTTCACTTCCTGCTGCCTGTGGATCAAGATGTAGAACCCTCAGCTCCTTCTCCAGCACCGGGTCTGCCTGCATGCTGCCGTGTTCCACCATGAGGATAATGGATTAAACCTCTGAAACTGTGAATCTGTCCTAATTAAATGTTTTCTTTATAAGAGTTTTATGGTCATAGTGTCTCTGCACAGCAATAGAAACCCTAACTAAGACACCTATGTAGTAAGTAATGATTGATATAGGAGTATGTGATCACATACCCTAGAGTCACTGTGAGCATCAGAGTTAAAGTACCACCCTCAATGAGCCTGGATCTGAAAGCAAGTACAGATCCCCTTATTAAAATTAAGGACAGAAGCAATACCAATTCCTAAATACCAAACCCCAATTGTACTGGCTTGCTGGTTAGAGATGACTACAGTGGATTTCAAAGAAAAGAATCTGATGCTATTTCAACCCCTTTGCTCTTTAACAAAAGTAGAACATAGGTGTCACTTATTGCTCACTGACAGCCTTGTACTTTTTATTGTGATGCATCCATACAAGTACACACAACAATAAACAACAGTTGTGTGCAATGAATATGGCCAGCTCTCTCCCCCCCCACTCCTCTTCTCCCTCCCTCCTTTAGCTCCTTCTTCCCTTCCTTCTCTCCCTCTCCATCTCTCTCCCCCCTCCATTCCTTTCCCTTCCCCTTTCTCTCCTCCCCCTCTTTTTTTTTTTTTTGCATTTCCCTTCATGACCCACAGCACATCCTCAATGACTGTGTGCTGATTAAATTTCCTTTCTTTTTCCTCCCACCCTTTCCCTTAAAGAAACACTAGCTCTACAGCTGAGCCTGCTCTAGAAAGAACACAGATGGAATAGATTTGAGCCCTGGTCTCTCAGGCCACACATTTAAATCTTGGGAGCAAAGGACTGCATGTTGATACCTTGAGCCAAGAATGATGCCTGAGAAGTCATTCTAAAATGTCACCAGATAAAATTAGAAGGAAGGTGTTTGCACCCATGTCTACAAGTGGACAGTGTCATCCCTAAATACCCCTTGTGCCAAAGGTTAAACACATACATTCTCAAATTCTCCTAGTGAGAATCTAACCAATTCATGAAGGAAAATTACAAAACAAGTACAGAAAATCATCATGAACCTGATCATGGTTCTTCATCCTTTAAGGATTTTATACAGAGGAGTCTGGAAGATGGCAGCTAAAAATGTGTTACCTAAAGTTAGCACTGGGGCTGGGGAGACAGCTCAGTTAAGAGTGTGGACTGCTTTTGCAGAGGGCCTGAGTGCAGCTTCCAGCACACACAGACAGCTCCCAACCTCCTGCAATTCGCGCTGCAGGAGAGCCAATGCCTTTGGCTTCCTCAGGCGCCTGCACTCACATGCAGACAAAAACATGCATACATTTTTTAAAAGTAGGGTAAAAGTTAAAACCATTTAATTGATCAATCTTAAAGTGCTGGTTATGTAAATTATAGTATATTAAATGATAGGATGCTTTTCAACTATCAAAAATTTCACAGAAAGATATAGAACAATATTCATAATTGTGTTTAAAAGGGTGTGTGCCAAAAGCAAAGTGTGCTGCAAATTTTGTGGCTTGATAATTAGGCATATGATATGATATGATATGATATGTATATCCATATGCTATGATGAGCACGCATCCTCTTAAAGGTGTGGGTGCTGCAGGAAGCAGGCAAAGGGCATCTTTGGGTAGGCACTGTTCTTGTCTTTATCTTTCCTTCCTTTAGTACTTTGAAAATAAAAATATTAAGATAGACATGAGTTTTTAAAATCCATTGTGTTTACAGCAGGAGGGATAGCTTGATGTGTCAAACAACTTGCTGGGTAAGGAGAAGGGCCATAATTTGTTGTTTTGTGTGTTTGTGTGTGTGTAATATATTCTTATTGTTTTTAATTGAGCTATACCTTTTTCTCCACTCCCCTCCCTCTCCCCTTCTATCCTCTTTCGTGACCCCCACACCTCCAGTTTACTCAGAAGATCTTGTTTTTTTTCATCTTCCTATGTAGACCCTTGTATGTCTGTCTCTCTTAGGATCTTTTATTGTCTAGGTTCTGTGGGGTTGTGGCCTGTAGGCTGTTTTTTCTTTGCTTTATGTCTAAAAGTCACTTATGAATGAATATATATTATATTTGTCTTTCTGGGTCTGGGTTACCTCACTCAGTATGGCTTTTTTCTAGATCCATCCATTTGCCTGCAAATTTCAAGATGTCATTATTTTCATTACTGTGTAGTACTCCATTGTGTAAATGTACCACATTTTCTTTATCCATTCTTTGGTTGAGGGGCATCTAGGTTGTTTCCAGGTTTTGGTTATTACAAATAATGCTGCTATGAACATAGTTGGTCACATGTCCTTGTGGCACAATTGAGCATTTTTTGGGTATATACCCAAAAGTGGTATTGCTGGGTCCTGAGGTAGATTGCTTCCTAATTTTCTGAGAAATTGCCATACTGATATCTAAAGGGCCTGTGCCAGTTTACACTCCCACCAGCAATGCAGGGGTGTTCCCTTTACCCCATATCTTCTCCAGCATAAGTTGTCATCAGTGTTTTTAATCTTGGCCATTCTTACAGGTATAAGATGGAATCTCAGAGTTTTTTTGATTTGCATTTCTCTGATGGTTAAGGATTTTGAGCTTTTTCTTAAGTGTCTTTCAGCCATTTTTGATTCCTCTGTTGAAAGTTCTCTGTTTAGGTCTGTACCCTATTTTTTATTGAATTATTTGTTCCTTTGATGACCAATTTCTTGAGCTCTTTGTATATTTCGGAGATCAGCCCTCTGTTCGATGTGGGGTTGGTGAGATCTTTTCCCATTCTGTAGGCTGCCATTTTATCTTGTTGACTGTGTCCTTTGCTTTACAGAAGCTTCTCAGTTTTAGGAGGCCCCGTTTATTTATTATTGCTCTCAGTGTCAGTGCTACTGGGGCTGTATCTAGGAAGTGGTCTCCTTTGCTAATGTGTTCAAATGTACTTCCCACTTTCTCTTTTATGAGGCCCAGTGTGGCTGGCTTTATGAGAGATCATCGATCCATTTTGACTTGAGTTTTGTGCATGGTAATAGATATGGATCCATTTTCATTCTTCTACATGTTGAAATCCAGTTATGCCGGCACTATTTGTTGAATATGCTTTCTTTTTTATTTTATATTTTTTGCTTCTTTATCAAAAATTAGGTGTTCATAGGTGTGTGGATTAATAACCAGGTCTTTGATTCAGTTCCATTGCTCCTCCTGTCTGTTTTTATGCTAATACCAGGCTGTTTTCAGTACTGTATCTCTGTGGTAGAGTTTAAAATTAAGGATCGAGATGCTTCTAGAAATTTCTTTATTGTACAGGATTGTTTTGACTATTCCGGACTTTTTCTTTTCTATATGAAGTTGAGTACCATTCTTTTGAGGTGTGTGAAGAATTTTGCTGGATTTTGGCAGGCATTGCATTGAATCTGTACATTGCTTTTGGTAAGATTGCCATTTTTATTATGTTAATTTTACCTACTCAAGAGCATGGGAGATCTTTCCATTTTCTGGTATCTTGTTCAAGATCAAAAACACTGATGACAGCTTATGCTGGAGAGGAAAAAGGGAACACTCTTCCACTGCTGGTGGGAGTACAAACTGGTACAGACACTTTGGAAATCAGTATGGTGATTTCTCAGAAAATTAGGAAACAACGTACCTCAAGACCCAGCAATACCACTTTTGGGTACATACCCAAAGGATGCTCAATCATGACACAAGGACATGTGCTCAACAGAACAAAAAATATCCATAGTGCCAGCACCATCTTCACAAATAAAAAGAAAAGAAAACTCCCTGTAGCTGCTGGATTCATCACAAGGCTTTGCGGGTTAAGTCAGATGATAGCACAGTGAGCAGAAACGCGAAAGAGTTAGTGCTGCACAGGACTTCAGAGGAGCTGTTCGTGTTCACGTTCATTTGCAAGTCTTTTACAAACTAAAATCCTTCAAATAAACACTCAGAAATTAAGAAATGGATATTGAGATTTCTCTGCCTCTGTGTGTCCCTTAGAACATGTGTCTTTTATTTGCCATCAAAGCAGACGACCATGCTCTTTGTCCCTCTACAGGTACACAGGCACATACCTCTTACACCTGCAGTGAACCTATTTATAATCACAGGTTTCTGGGGACATCTCGCCTTCTTTTCATCCTCCTGGTACAAAGGGGGCTCCTGAGAGTACAGCTTTAAGAGTAGCAAAGTGCTTTGTTCCTACAGCGGCCCCCGACAAATGCAGGAAATTAGTCAGGGCACCCACAGGGAACCAAGACCTCAGAACAACCCTGCGAACACTCCACGGAATATAAATTAGGGAGATCGCTTTTTATCTGGCCACTATATTCACCAATTTGCTGTCTTTCGAGTTATCCCTTACACCAACTGCAGAAGGGAGTCTAAATTAAATCGCTGTTCATGAGGCACCACTTGAGGTACACTCCAGCCTGAGCAGGGCTTGGCAATGAGCTCGGTATCTATTTGATGTGAATGACTGCATCTCCAAATCCCCAAATCAATAATGTGGGGTGAAAGGAACTGAGATACCTGATTCTCTCCCCTGAGTGAGCTGGTGTGAGGCTGTGAGGGTGAACTCTAAATTGCAATGGAAACCTCAGGATGATCGAAGGTTCAAGAAAGCCAAAGTCACCAAATGAAGTTTGCCCAAGAGAGGGACCATGTGTGCTGCAAATGGCAGAGACAGAGAATCAAGGCTTTCCAACATCAATGGTGCTCAGATGATGTCTCTGTGTATCCTGGAGACAAGACATGGACTGAGCTGCAGGGTTCCGTGTGTGCCCTGCTGAATTTCCATACTGCTTAGGTCCAGTCTTGGTTTCCTATCCTCCTCCCATTCTCTGCTTTCCAAGTGAGGATGCTTGCTCCATGTCATTGTATATTGGAAGTCTATAACTTCATGGTTGATGTTACCGTGACCCAAAGCTGAGAATATGCCCTGAGATGAGAAGAGATTTGAATTTGTGCTTTTAAGCAGTGTTGGGAGACTTTAGACTCTGAGCCTCTTCACATTGAACTTAATGCATTTGACACCACAAGATGACCATGGGCCTTTGGGAATGTGGTTTGAGTCTGTATAGTGGCCCATAGGCTTATGTGTTTGACTATTTTGTTCCCAGCTTGTGACAGTTTTGGTAGGAACTTTATTCCCCAACCTCAGCTCCTGTGTCACATACAACTTTGCCTAAATAAAATTGTTTTTACTCTTGTTAGTCTGACTTTTGCTATAGAGCTGTGGTTCTCAACCTTCCTAATGTTGTGACTCTTTAATACAGTTCCTCATGTTGTGGTTGCTACTTCATCACTGGAATTTTGCTACTGGCATGAATGGTAATGTAAATATCTGATATTCAGTCCCTGTGAAAGGGTCATCTGGCCCCTCCAGGGGTTGGGACCCACAGATTGAGAACCACTGGTGTAGACTTCAACGACACACACACCCCACACACAGACACAGACACACACACACACACACATTTCCATATATGTTCATTATATAACTCCAGTTCCAACTCTCTCTTCCTGGCCATTCTGAATCAGCCTTCCCAGGGAGTTATGTCTCTTGTATTCAACCCCTGACATTCTTTAAGATTGTGCAGGGTATACAACTACTTTCAAATTGTTGGGAGTATAGGCAGGCAGACATGTCTGAAGTCCTAGCCTAATGCTTTGCCCACTGAATCATCTCCCAGGTCCTAGGCTCATTCTTTACAGTTAATTTATTGGCCTGGCATGACTCTCGGCCATGAGAACCTTTCTTGGTCAATATAAATTCCTCGGACCCCTTTTACAAAGGCGCCCCTGTGCCCATGCTGAGCTCTTCACAATGATCTCATCTTCTGTCACTTGGTACATCGTGAACTTGAGGAGAGCCCGTTACTTTACTCCTTCATTACTAATCCCTAAGCACCAGTGTCACTCCGGCTTTCACTCAAGTTCTCACTGGTATGTTCCCTCACACATAAGTAAATGTGCATACATACACACAGACAGAAAGACGGACAGATAGATAGTGTGGGGTAGTTTTATGTCAACTTCACAGGCTAGAGTCATCTAATACAAGGAAGACGCGATTGAGAAAATGATCACTCGGACAACCCGGTGTAGGCAAGCCTGTAGTGCATCTTCTTAATTAGTGAGTAACGTGGGAGGACCTAGCCCACTGTGGGTTGATGGTCCTGGGTTCTGTAAGAAAGCAGGCTGAGCAAGCCACGGGGAGCAAGCCAGTAAGCAGCACTCCTCCATGGCCTCTGCATCAGCTTCTGCCTCCCATGTTCCCGCCCTGCTTGAGTTCCTGCCCTGGCTTTCCTCAGTGGACTGCTGATTCAGGATATGTAACCAAATAATTTTTTTCCTCCTCAAGCTACCTTTGGTCACAGTGTTCCAACACATCAATAGTAACCCTAACTAAAAGAAAGACAGAGGCTCAAATCTCTTCTTTCTCATTCAAAAGGTCCCCTGATGGCTTCCAATCAACCCTAAGACAGCAGGTGTCATCTATTCAGACTTTTTTAGCCAAGACCTCTTCTTATATATCAGCTGTCTTACTTGAATGAATGGTATTCTCAAATTTTAGATATCCAACAATATGAGATTCATATATTTATATATTGTAGATTATGTTATATATTGTTATTCTATATAACATATTGCTAATACATGTCATATATAAATATATTATGTATTATATTCAATACTAAAGAGATTTCATGCTCAAATTTTCCCTTATCTCACCTCCATGACACCTGCTTCTCCTTCACTTCTCATAAGTGAGTGTTCGTTTGGACCTGAGGAGTTGATGTCATATAGATACAGGATGCTAAAATGTCTGATCTAACTCCCTTGCTGTGATTGTTAATATTGGTTGTCAATTCAAAAGAATCTAGAATTATCTGAGGACAAGCTTATAGGCATGCTTTCTGGGACTGTCTAGACTAGCTTAGCCCAAATATGAAGCCCCACCTTGACTATGAGGAGCACCATCTCATGGGCTGGGCCTCTGGACTGAAGATAAAAGGGAAAGTGGGCTAAGTAGCAATATCCATTGCTCTTGGCTTCTCGGCGATGGGCACAGTTGGACCAGCTGCCTCATATGCTTGCCACCATAGTTCCTCTACTATGATGGGCTATAGACTCAACTCTGAGCCCAGTAATTCTATCCTCCCTTAATGTTGGTTTTATCAGGGCATTTTTCACAGTATTAAACAAGTATCCGAGGCATTTTCCATCAACTTTTGCTTAGATGTGGCATCCATTCTTGTTCCTTTCTAACTCACTGCCCTAAATAAAAATCTTTTCAAAATGCTTTCCATTTTTTAAAGGTTTATTTTTTTCTCTCTTATGTACGTAAGTGTTTGGCTTGCATGAATGCATATGCACCACATGCATGCCTGGTACCCAAAGAGGCAGGAAGATGACATAGGAACCCCTGGAAGGGGAGCTACAGTCAGAAGCACCATGTGGGTGCTGGAAACCATACCTAGGTCCTTTGCAACAGAGTTCTTAACCGCCAAGTCATCTCTTCAGTCCCAATACTGTCTAATTTCAGGTTCTTTCCCTTTCTAAAGATGAAGTCGGAAGCCAGCAGAGTGATCTCTAAGTCATGGTGTGGTCCTGCCCACAGCTTTACCTTCCCATCTCATTTCCTGCTCATCTTCACATCGCCAGCTCTGTTCAGTCAGCCTCCATGAATGCCTTTCAGCATTTGAAATTGAACAAGAGCTTTCTTTTCTTAGGAAATCTGCATATATTGTTCTTGGCACCTGGGGGAAGCGTGTGTCTCTCTGCAGTGAGTTCTCAGACTCACATCCTTTCCTGTGTCAGATGGAAGTGCATTCAGCTGTGCATACCGCTTACTCAGTGAGGATGGCTCCAGTCACAAGGACATTTCATGTCACTAGTATCCTGTCTCAGAGACTGAAAATGTGTGTTTTTGGGCTTGTCCCAACATTTCCAAGTTATTATCCAAGCACAAGGCTTTCTCCTTTCTTTTTTTTCACCACGGACATGTTGGTGTTTGACTTTAGGGTCTTCACCTTATGTTCACAAGGTGGCTGCCAGAGATGTTGGTCACCACCGTACTCAGATGAGAAAGGAGGGGAGACTTTTCATCTCATGTCTACCATCCTTCTCCGAACTGCCCTATAAAGAATGGGCCAGATATATGACATAAAGACCAGAAAGGAAGCCACATGGTGGGTGCTGAGGAGGACACAAAGAGAACAGGAAGATGACAACTCCTACACTTGCAGTCAAAGCCTCGTGATGTTCCTCAGTGGACTCCTCAAAACAATGCTCACAGAGGCAAACAAGTACGGCTGGAGAGATGGCTCACTGGTTAAAGCCCTTGCTGCATAAATATGAGGGCATAGGTTCAAATCTCCAGCATTCACATAAAAGCCAGGTATGGTGGTGCACACCCGTAATCCCAGCAGCAGGTGGGTGGTGGCTGGTGGAGCTCAGAGGCAAGCTGGCCAGCCAGTGTTGCAGAGTCAGTCAACTCTGGGTTCAGCAAGAGACACAATCTCAAACAACAAAGTGTAGAAGCAAAAAAAAGAGAACATACCATTCCCAATCCCTGTCCTCCTCATGCTATTACATGGTGAGTACATATGTGCACATGTGTGTACACAGGCACACATCACATGCAGAGGTAAGTATGCCTACTCTGTAGTTGTTTTTTCTGTACATGTATGAGCTCTCTGACTGTGGGGAAAGTCTCTCACTCACTGTTCAACTTCTAGAACAAGCACAGAGAAGGGTCTATCTGGGTCAGCCTAGTCAATTGGCTGAGGGACTGACTGAATATGAGACAGAACCACAGACAGGAAGCAGGTGTCAACATGACAGATGCCCTCAAAAACCAAACTCCTGGAAATGATTGCCGTTTCTCTCATCTCATGACTGAGCTTTCTATCCCATTTAAATAAAAAATGAGTTTTTCCTCCAGAAAACTCGAACAACCGCTTCAAGTGCCCAATTCCTCACACAGAGAGTGCAGCTCTGTCAACCTCTCAATCATTCTGCGTGAGCAGGCTCTGTTGTTTGCATTGAAATTTAGGAAAGAATTCACTTTCCAAACATAAAGACGTACCCCTTGTGAATGAGGTGTATGATTCAGAAGGCGTGTAATTGTCTACTTACATAGATGTGAGCCAATTCTTTGATAGGCCATTCAAATATGATTGGAGAAGGAGAAAGGACAGAGCAGCTAGAAAGTTATATAAAGACTACTCAGAACTTTCTGTCTAAATTTTCCACCGCTGAGAGCGTCACGCCAACAGATCATTTGTCATTCAGGTCGGATGAGGAGGGAGAAAGAAAATGCCAACTGCCTGGCACACAGCGTGCATCTGGGCTGTTCTGTCCCTGAATCTAGTCCAAAAGGAAGTTGAGTTTAAACCTATTTCTATCATGTCCTAAATATGAATCTGTGAGTAACTTAAGTGTCTTTGACTCAAAATGGCACGATAGTCTTAAGCCACCTCCAGTTCCAAACACAGTCAAAACACAGTTTTCAAACTTAAACCAAAAAGGTCAAGTGGTATGGAATACAGTCACGAATAACCAACCTATGAAGACAGTCAACTATAACCAACCTGTGAAGACAGCCAACTATAACCAACCTGTGAAGACAGTCAACTAAAGTCAACCTGTTAACACAGTCAAGTACACCTAACCTGAGAATAGTCACCTACAACCAATCTAACAAAACATTTGGAGGCAGTTCAGATCCCTGAAAGAAGCTACTCCTGAAGCTGCAAAACCTTTTCTTACTTTTGGATGGACACTGTTCTTAGCCATGTCAAAATACACAGGGTGCTAACATAGCAATATCACATTTATTTACTTTTTTAAAAAGTCATTTAAATATCTCCATGGGCAAGAGAAAAATTCAAGTCTCAAATATGTTTTCACTTGCAATAAAACTCCTTTTAAGAAATAACAGAACTGATCTTCAGATTGGCAAAGGGAGTCCCCCTCTGATGTAAACAGATGGCTGGGAAAGATCCCCCACATGCTGAATGCAGATCTTGAGGAGGCATTTCTAAGAATGAAGTAGCACTTCTCAGCCTGGGCCACTTCCCACAGGATCCTTATTTAACCCACAAGAAGCGTGTCGCGTATGCCTCTGGCCAAGAGGAAGGAGCTCAGCAGCCCCTGCCCACTTGCCTCCCAGTCATCCAGACTAGCACCCGACTCTTCCTGAGCAAGCCATTCCCAACAAACCGGCGCCTGCAATCAGTCCTTACCTAATCTCCTCGCATGGAAACGCTCTGCTAAACCCCAGTTGAGCATATTAAGCATACGAGTTAATGTGAGACACACATCTTCTCCACTTTCCCGGTGAACAGAAACTTTGAGATGAGTTAAATCCCAGACTCAATCAATGGGAAATGGGGGAAAAAAGCAACATTTAATACCAGTTTTAAAATATAAACCAAATGAGGGTGTAAGGGACCGTTTTGCACTAGCTAATAAGATTGTATCATGTGTCAAGCAAATCCTCTAAGGTACTGGGGAAAAATATGAATTCTTTATCTGAGTCTATTTTTCATTCCAAGGTCATGGCCATTTCCTGGGGATCATCTTATTAGTCCAAGACAGCAAGGAATGAGCAACACTGTAGCTTCCAAACATTTGGGGATTGAATTCACTGGATTTCTGAAGAACACGGGGAAAACTTACAGTTTTGTCTTTGACAAGTAGAGCAGAGCACTGGATTCCAGCCATCAGCATCTTGTGTGGGTTCCAGGCCACAGAGTCAGCCCTGTCAGGTCAGAGAAAGAGCTCAGAGATGGGCTTGGCTAGCTACTGCGGGAGAAGGAAAGAACCAGTGAGACCCCATGTACAAGTTACCGGTCCCTGGGGTTCCATATCTGAGGAACAGGACCAATCTGGGGGCTGTTTTATTTCAGAAAAATAATTTCTGTCATGTGGTATGTGTGTGTGTGCGCACATGTGTGTGCATGTGTGCGTGCTTGCATGCGTGTGTGTGTGCGTGTGTGGAGAGAGAGAGAGAGAGAGAGAGAGAGAGGTTAGAGAGGTTAGAGGTCAAATTTAGTCATCATTTCTCAGGATGTCACCCAGTCTTGTGGATTTTTCAGTCTCTTGTTGGCCCAGAGCTTGCCAATTAGCCTAACTTGTCAGAGCAGTGAGTCCCTGGGCTCAGCCAGTGCCTGCATCTCCAGCATTGGGATTCCACGTGCATGCTACCACACATGGCAATTTTTTATGTGGTCCTGGGGGATGAACTCAGGTCCTTTTGTAATCACGTTGCTAACAGTTCTTTCCCCAGCCCTCATGGTCTGTTTTCTAAAGGCCACTCAGATGGGGACATGCCAACACTGCCCCCCCCCCAATAAAAGTCAACTGCAAAACAGGAAACTAAATTTACCTGTGGATTCCATGCAGGAGCTGGCGGTGCTTTCTTGACACCAAAGCTGAGCCACCCCAAGAGGCCTGTTAAGATATTTAAGTAACCCAAAAGTTACTTAAGTTACTTGCTTACCCATGAGCTACCATAGCAACCCCACACACATCATTTAGTACTTCATTTGGTATCATGTTCACAGATTTGAACTCTGGAGAGTTTGATTAGGCATTCTAACTAGGCAATCGGAACCCCAGTAGAGTAGATGGGTCCCCATTGGCTCATAGATGTGAAGTCACACAAAAGAAGTGGACATATTAATAGCCAGCTGAGCTTTGCACGGAGCAGAAAAAGGTTAAAAAGCTACAGCCTATGCCCTCTTGATGGCGTGCATCTAGGACAGATGACATCTTCACAGTGCTGCTATACACACTACACTGTGAGTCATGAACCAAAGGCTAGCATTCTAGTGATGAATGAGAACATTGTTGGCAACATGGCTAGAAGGTCAGTAGGGGTCAGGTAGGAGGAGATATATCCTATCAGGAAGATTAGACCTTTTAGCCTACTGATTCTCAGAAATATTTGCAAACTTAATATCGGAGGATAAGAGAGAGGGAGCTTGGAACTTCAGGGAGTTACTTATTGGGGAGATGTCTCTCTGAGCTCCAGAGGATGGAACAGAGAGAAAGAACAGAAATGGGAAGTCTCACAGTAAGGGGTCAGGAAGGAAGGGAGGAGAAACCCAAAAGGGAGGACTCGGGAACTGATCTGGCTCTTGAAAGTTCTGAAGGACAATGAAGGGTGACTACAGGGAGAGACTCTGGGAGTACTTGACCCTGACCCCTGCTGACTGCTCTGAGATCCCCAGGAAACCCCACAGCATCCGGTAAAGGGCAGACATATGGCCATCTCTACTTTCATAGGAAAACTAAAGTTCAGAAGTGTTAGGTCGATTGTCTGGGGTATCATGGGTAATCAAAATCAGACTGAGGATCCCAACCCCATTCTCTTTACTTGACACCATCATGGTTTAATCAGAGTGATCATGTGGGCAAATTAGAGAGTATAACATAGGGAGTTGAGGGGAGTGGGGTGCTTCCAGTAACGGTTGAGCTCAACAGCTGCCTAGCAGGCAAACACTATTTTCTTTCAATAGTAAGTTTAAAGGTAGATAGAAGCTGAAGTTTAAAAAAAAAGCAGCAGGATTGTGTGAACTCTGGAGACAGAAGAGGAAGGAGAAGAGACACTCTTTCCGCTCTTAAAAGACTGCTAAAGCTGCCTTGGTAGCTAAGATACTAACTACAGCACCAGCCACCAGTGGCCTTCTAGAGTAACTCATTCAGTGCGGGGACAAGGGTGAGGCCATAGAGTCACTCAGTGTGGGCTTGAGATTGAACTTACTCCAGCATCAGAGTCCTGTACAACCCTAAGAGTGAGCAGATCATCAAGGTTCAGACCCTGGACTCTCAGTGAAACCCTTTAGCTACAGCTCTGATTCAACAAAATCCCCCAAAACCCCATGATCTCTGGTGTTTCCCAAATTTTTGCGAATACCCAAATTCCCATGGAAAGGATTGATAAGTTGGGTTGTCACTTAGTGTCCTTCCTACCACCCCCATACTGCCACATCCCACGGGCCTCACAAAGGCCACATTGTGCTGAGGCTGGAAGCAAGCAGGACATATTGGTCACACCCCTTCTGGTCTCATGCAGTTAACCAGACTCATACCCTACCTCTCATACAACTCCTGACTCTTCTTCACCCCCAAATAAATACCTCCAAACCCTAGTGAGCCGTATTTACATTTGCCCTAACAAGAATTCTTCTATCAATTCACAAAGTCATTAGGTGAAATAGGGAGTACCCATGAAAAATTTTATTTCTCAATGGATTTTAAAGGAGGAAAAAATAACACTGCTGATGGCAGGGTCCTACATCTCACTAGTTCCCTTTCTCAGTTCCTAACTCTAGAATTTTCAACATCAAACCACTCTTATGGTGAAGAGGCTTAACTTTCTACGCTACTAAGGACTGTTATTGAGTTCTTAGCACATGCTAGGCATTGCAAGATATTTCTCTCTTACTGACTGGTTGTTAAATAAATAGAGCTAACCTTGAAATGAAGGTGGAGGCAGGAGTAGAACCAAGATTTTACAGTCTCCAAGACCAATGAGTTTAAAGACTATACAGGCTGGAGATGTAACTTAGCTGACAGAGTGCTTGTCTGTTCACAAGGCTCTGAGTTCAGCCTTCTGCACTACATAAATAATGAGTAATAGCATATGTCTGTCATCCCAGCACCTGAGAGGTGGGGTCAGGAAGATGAAGGATTTTCAAGGCCATCTATGCCTATGTAGAAAGTCATGAGACCTTATTTTTAAAGTTGAGAAAGCTAGAGTGCTTATATGTCCTATGGAATTGTTGCAACTGTGGGAGGGGGAAGTTCTGACGGGAACCTGAGGGCTAAGAGATGCTACCAAGCCCTGCTTCGAAGGTGACTTGAGGAGTCTCACATTAATTCTAACACAGGAAGGATGAAAAAGGACAACAGCAGAACTGGAATGGGTTTAATTCCCTTAAAAATGTATAAGAAGTCAAAAGGACCATGGTAGCCTTTAACATTAATGGACTGTGTATAGCATACAGAGTTCCCTAAAGATAAGTTACATTCTATTGTGATCAAACTGTCCAACAAATTAGACACCTACCACAGTAAAGAATGATGTGTTTGTTTCTTTTCAGATATTTTTCATCTATTCAGAGAGGCTGTGATCAAATTGGATCTAATATAATACACATTTCTAGATGTCCGTTATAGGCAAGCAGAATAAGTTCGTGTAGCTTAAATATTTTCTTAATGAAGTATTTTCTTCAAAATTTAACCCTTAATTAAAAAACACTTTTCCCTCATGGTAATAAATTAAAATTCTGACTAAGCCACATAAATCTCTTCAGGCCATTTTTAATTTCAAGGCTACTACAGCTACTATGTTCTCCTTAAACTTATAACCCACATTGACGTTTCTCTCCTGAGAGTGAAGCATCTAAGGATAACGCTGATGTGCTCAATTGTTTCTCCTTATTTCCGTGCTTAACAAAAGTGCTCACTTCACATTATCTCTCAGGGCATTGAATATTAGCACATTTCTAAGGTGATAAAAATCAATAAGGTGTAAGTTAAAAAGTGAACAGACACAAATACTCAAGCTCCATTTAGCAAAGTCAAAAATAATCTACCTGAAGTATTGCTATTGGCGTGTTAATTGCGCCTGTGACTCCCGTGTCTGGTTCACCCAACAGTACCATCTACTCAAGTGCTCTCTCTAGATCATTCTATACCCAATTGACTTCCAAAGAATAAAATGCTCTGCACTATAAAATTATATGCAGGGATATCTCCTTAATGCCTGGTCATCTTCTGCTCAGCAAGTTATGACATATTTCTTCAGATCAGCAACATCTGGGCTACTCTCCTGCCCAGGAAGATATACTGAAGCCTCATGATCATGTCCAACCATTTCTTTTCTAGGCTATATTAAAATCCATAAAGTCTATCTTCCTATCAAAGGAAAGAAGAAAGAAGAGAGAAGGGGGAGGGAGAAGGCAATGAGGGAAAGAAACAGCGAGAGGAGGGAAGAACAGAAGGAGGGGAAGAGGGAAAAGAAATAAGGGAAAGGAGGGAGGAGGCAGGGAGGGAGAGAAATAGGCAGGGTAAGAAGAGAGAGAAGGAATAAAAAGAAAGGAGAAGAGGAAGGAGGGAACTGGAGGGAACGGAAAACGGGGGGAGGAGAGGGCAAGAAAGAGGGAAGAAGGGAAAAAAGAGAAGGGAAGGCAGTAAGAAGAGGAAAACAAGGAAGGGGAGGGAGAAGAAGGAGAGGATGGGGAGGGGTGGAAAGGGAAAGAAGGGAGAAGAAAGGGAAGGGAGATGAAAGAAAGGAGAAGAAAGGAAAAGGAAGGAGAGGGAAGGGAAGAAATGAAGAGCCAGGTCAAGCACACTTAGCTTGCTGAGTTCAACTTTTTAACCCTGAATAAGTAAACCTTGAATAAAAATTACCTTTAGCTTAGAAGAAAATTATTAAGAACAGCCTAAAGACTTATGAAATGAAATTAGAAAAAAATCTAGCCCTTTAAGTTAGAAAATTATGAAGAACATAAATTACATCAATTTCCCTCAAACAATTATCTATTATGAATCCAGCTAAAACCTGCTTTAATTAAGACATGTAATTATGCAATGTAGGATAGGTTTTTTTTTTCATTTTCTCACTGATTGGAATCATATAATTTTATAGCCAGAAGATATTTTCTCCAGATTTATCAGCCCTGTCCCCCTGCAACCGAAGAAACTGCAAACACAGAGCTGAGCACAATGAAGATGATGCGGATTAGAACTCAAATCACAGCATCCTGGTTTCACTGGCGCTATTCTCCTAGCATTCTACTGCTTTGTTGACTCAGAGGACCAAAAGGGATGGCTCATGGGAAAGGAGAACATTCCAGGCAATACAGAGAACAAAATCAAAACAGATCTGAGGTCTTAGAATCTTCGGGAAGCCTTAAAGAAATGGCATGTTTGTTTCCTAAGTGAGATGTGAGAAGCACTACTGAAAGTAGGAAGCTTCTACATCCTGAAAGTAGGAGAATCTGGGAAGGCAGGAGAAGCTGGGAAGGCTGGAGAAACTGGGAAGGTAGGAGAAGCTGGAAAGGTAGGAGAAGCTGGGAAGGTAGGAGAATTTGGGAAGGTGGAAGAAAATGGGAAGGTAGGATAAGCTGGTAAGGTAGGAGAAGCTGAAAAGGTAGGAAAAACTGGAAAGGCAAAAGAAATTGGGAAGGTAGGAGAATTTGGGAAGGTAGGAGAAGCTCAGAAGGTAGGAGAAGTTGAGAAGGTAGGAGAAACTGGGAAGAACTTGGAAGTTAGACAGACGTGGAAACACAGATGAACTTACATCCACGTGGAGCCAGAGGCCATGCCTCTCACAGACCTCAGCAATCTCATCCAGGGGATCGAAGGCACCCAGCACGGTGGTACCAGAAGTGGCACAGACAAGAAATGGTACTGCCCCCTGAAGAAAGAAGCCGATCACAAAGAAAAGTGTCACCATCATTGTGAAATACACCCTGTTGTAAGCTGGTGAACACAAGGGTTATGCATCTGGAGATAAACAGGGCCTCTTTGGAGGTCATAGTAAATTCAATGAGAGTTTGGACACACATACTATGTGGCCTCTGGTCATTATAAATAGGTTGAGCACAGTGAGAAAATGCTGTAATTTGATCCTCCATTGGTCGATATCAATGGCTGGAATCAAGATTATCACTGTCAGTTCCTGTCAGTTGCATTCTGTCTGTAAGGTTTACGCTCTGGTGACAGCCCAGGTCCAAAGTGGTTAAACTCACTGGTGGTGATGAAATGTCATTGTTTGGGCTTTGAGCTTCCTGATTGCTCTTGAGGAAAGAGCTTGGGCTTCCATAGGGCCTGCATTGCCCCCTCTCACCAAAGTAAGTAGAGTCAGGACTGGTAGGCAAAATTCTGGCCCTAGGGGTGAACCATGCAGGCGTGTCTGCTTATCTAAGTAAATACAACTGCCAGGCAAAGATAAAATCAAGTATAGACACAGAACAAGCTGTGAACAGAGAGAGGAGGCAGTCTCACAGGGGAGGGTTGTCCATATGGGGACAGCCATGGCTAATCACTGGATGCGATGAGAAAGAGGACCTGCCTCATCTCTGTCTTGGTACCCTTTTCACACAGCTGATGCCTGCATTTTGTAAACTGAGCAGATGTCAATGGCCATGGGCAAGAAAAGGGAGATCATGGGTGTAACACAGAGATGAAACACAATCTAAGCAAGTTAGCCAGGTATGCTGTACATACCAGCAGGCTTCATGTCCATCAGGTAAGGGAACCAGAGAAAAGGGATGCTTCCAAACATCAATGCCAGCATGGTGGCAGAGGTGTGTTACTTACTGTGACAGAGACAACTTACAGACTACTGTGATACTGTAGGACTCTAGAGTTTCAAAACATTTGAGTAATAAGATACTCCTACAATGTTATTTCCTCTGAACTTTGTTTTGCTCTCTTTAGCTCAGAGCTGATTTCCCCTCAGTTTTATGATGAAGTTCATTGCTATTGCAACAGAGTCTTAGCTCCTCACATTCTGTAGGCACCTGTGTTTGAACCAAACTTACTACAATTTAACTGACCTTTTGACAGAAAGATGTTATTTCCCAATGGAAAGTGGGGCAGAGCAAAGCCACTGGGTCCCACATCCCCCAACTGAGATGCCCAGGAGTCAGAGTGACATCACAGAATGAATCCAGTTGCCATCAGGGGAGACATCTGGTCTACCCCAACCCTTTCAGAGCCAGGTCAGGAGGTGACAGAGCCCCCACTGAGGAACCATGAGCTTGGGTAATTCTTCCCTGTACTCAACCACAATTGATTAAGTCTTTATCATGTCAGTGACCTAAACAGAATGAGAACAGAGTCACATCAATCATTCAAAGCAATGCACAAAAAGTTATTTGCTAAAAACTGTTTCAGGTAGCTTTATTGGTGTGCTCTTCCCCATAAACTATATGATGCTCTGGCAATCATGAGCAAACACCTGTGTAAGCCAGTAAAAGATTCTAAGGGGTTCTCTTTTCCTATCAAATCACATGTTTTTAATAGTCCCAGAAATCACGTGTGTGTGTGTGTGTGTGTGTGTGTGTGGATTTAGCCTTCCCTGTGTTTTTCCTTCATCCTTTCTTGTTGTTACCTACAAAGTTCAGGGAAGCAGTATTGATTGCATGCTGCCTGGGAGCTTGTAGTCTATAAGAAAGTTTGTCACTTCAAACACTCATGCTCAAAACTCCCTCAGAAATATCCAGTGGTCCTGCTCGCTGGGCTGGTGAATAACTACTTAGCTGGTGCCCTGCAGTTTGCACTGTCTCCATAATGGTGTCAAGCAAAGGCCACTGCCTAAAAGATGTCCTAATAGGTTGTCGTGGCTCAGAGAGTTCAACCGCAGCACAAAAACCCATGCTGATGCTCAGCTGCCTGGTCTGAAGTAATAAGAATGAAACACAGACGGGCAGGTCTGAGCCACAAAGTCTCCCATCATGTGGTGTTGTCTCCAAATGGATGCAAGCTTGGTTGCTGGTGAATCCGTGCCCATGCAGACACTGACTTCAAAGGAAAGTGGGCAGAGACACCAGCGTTTCCCGGCTGCCCTCCTTTTCAATGTGCCTGAAGCAATTTTCACTTTTCAAAAACTTCTGTTCTCGGGTTCTCAACTTCAGAATTATGGCAGCTTCTTATACTTGGGGTGTCAAAACAAGTCAAAAAAAATTGTGGAAAAGAAAATGACTACAATGGAATCAAACCAACTATGTTAGAAATATGAGTTGCTAATGACACTAACACAAGAGGCTGTGGTTAAGGGAGGGCAGAAAATGATCTCAATCTCAGAATATTGAGGATTGGTAAATCAGGCAAAACAAGGAAATATTTATCCTTCTAGCCTTGGAAAATCATCTCCTTGGGGAGACTAAGTAGTGATGAAGAAGCCGTTCTGTTTGCGGTAGACAGCCTGCCTACGAATGAGGAAGGAGTGGGAGAGTCAGTTCCAAAGTCACCTAAAGAAGGACTGCTCCAGCCAGTGCTCAGCAGGGCAGCCAAATACAAGAGGTGGGGGCACGGGGGGGGAGGACTTGATAGTGGATGGGTGGACCCCAGAAATACTAAGCTCCTTGACCAATGTCATCCATCACAGAAGGATGCAGGGACATCTCCCCAAGGAAGGACAAAACATAAAATTTGGAAATAAATTCTACTTGAATCTCGTGGAGGTAAGTAAGCACCACATCAAAGGAGACACAAGAAGAGATGGTGCAGAGGAGAATCGGTCTCTCTGCCTCAGTGTGAGCTACCCAGGGACATGAATGGTTCCCCACATCAAGTCAGAACATAAAATTAGAGGAGGAAGAAGCTATGGATTAGCAAAACTTTTTTTTTTGAACTAGCAAGCCATATTTCCTTTATTAAGAAACAATTTCGAAGTAAATATGAGATTTATACATAGTGGAATACAAATCACTCTGTATAAAGAAGATATTTATCTTTTACAGCATACATGGTTTAAGGAATATTTTCTAAGTGATATAAACCAATGACAGAAGGGAAAATACAATATGTTGTCATTAGTATATTGAACTCAGAACAATGAGACTCATAGAGTCAAGGAACAGAGTGGTGTGACCAGAAGCTGACATATGTAGAAATGAGGAGGTGATGTACAAAGAATAGAATAGGTGCTTAGTCCTCACAGGAAGAAAATATTTCCAAGGATGATGCCTATAACTAATAAATATGTAGTATACATGCCACTATTACTAACTGAATTGCTGATGTGCTTATCATAAAATTAATAAGTACTTGAGATACTGGGTGTGCTGATTAGCTTCACTGAGTCACATTATGTTAATAATTAACCCATCTTAAGCTGGAGAGGTGGCTCAGAGCATAAGACCACTACTTGCACCAGCATGAAGGTCTGAGTTCAGACTCTAGCATTCCTTTTTTTCCCTTTTTTATTTATTTTTCAAAACTTTATCTGACCACCAACCATATATAATATAGCAACCTTATGTGAATTCTTCCTTAAACAAAGAAAGCCACTGTTTTTTTAAGTAAAGGGAAATTTTTAATATAGACTGAATATTTGATTATAGTAAGTGATTACCTTTAAATATAATCATAGTACTAGTTAAAAGGTAAGAGTGCTACTATACTTTACAGCTATACGCAGCTATTTATGGATCAATGAGACAATGCCAGTAGTTTGGGTCTGACAGACTTTGGTGTGGTGGAAGTGGAGATGGGAGAGAAAGTGACTATCTCAGTGAGTTCTGAGTCTGCATGATGAGTGGTCAGAGGCGGCCTACCTCTGCTCTGTAAATGTCTGAGGCCATCTGCAATAGAAAATCTAAAACAATACAGATAATAGATGGATAGAGAGAGAGAGAGATAGACAGAGACAGAGAGAGGGAGGAGAGTAAGTGGGAAAGTAAGGATTGGGAAAAGAACAGAATGGAAGGGAAGAGGACCAGGTGGCTTGAGAAAGCAAGGAAAGGAAGAAGGATATGACCCGTGCATGCAGGATGCTCAGCATCCATAACCATTGAGCGTGCTTAGCATCATCAAAGCTCCTTTCAGCAGGAACTTGGGTAGGAAAGGGTTAAAGTAAATCTAAAAGGAAGTATCTGAGGTTCATAGTAAGAAAAGAAAACAAATAAATGAAGTAATCAGGTGAACATAGCAGTCAGGCACATTTTCAGAATTCTGCATCAAGGTCAGCCTTGCCAGGTCACAGCAAGTAAGCATGGCCAGGTTTTCTCTATTTAAGCAGTTCAGGAAGATAGAACATTCTAGCATAGAAGTGCTAGACCAAGCAATCCTGAAAATGAGAGCAGGGAGAGATGGAGACCCGCCCCCACAACTCTACAGACACCGTAGACATGCCTGTTTGAGCCCAAGAATGTGGAGAGCCGGGCGCCAGGAAACAGAACGTGTGTAAAACGGCTGTCAAGTTCCCTTCGTTAACCGCAGCACACGCTCTTCTCTCACTGGCTGGTAGGACGCTGCTGGTGGTCTGTATCATCTCGTGATGCTCCGCCTCATTGGCAGATGCCCTCCCCACCCCCTTCTCTTCCATCTCTCAGTCTTACCTCTTGTCTCGCTTGCCCAATTCGTCTCTCCAGTTCCTCGGGTATCATTTTACCTCTGGGGGATACAGAGTTAAGACATTCATTTATGCCCAGTTCTTAACAAGCCACAGAAGTGCTTACAGATAGCAGGGTTTCTTCCCTCTACCCACGACCTCCACCCTCAAGGCCTCTACCCCTGTCCTTGTTACCTTCCATCTGTTTCCACAAAGTACACGTTCTGAGTGCCAATCCCAAGGAAGGAGGCTGCTTTCTTCATGGAGTAATGACACTGAATTCAAGGGGGAGGGGGAAGGGAGAGCGATGACCGCAGAGCATGGAACATGTATTATTTATTATCTAAACCACAGCGTGTCTTTATGCCGTAGCGTGATCTTTGGGACATGATTGCATAGAAGAGAAAAGAAAATGATAATTGAACTGAGCTGCTTAATGGAATGGCAGAGACCCCTGACTTCAGGGTCAAGAAGGCGGCACTTTTGGAACTTTAAATAAATAGACTGGGTTTGCCAAGCCAGAAAGCACCATGTCAATAAAGCCTATGCTACCAGCTTGTCGCAGAGAGAAACAGGTTAACATGTGAACCCGGCTTAACGCATGGCACAAACATGGTCCCTGGAGGCTCTTGGCATCTGTAAGATTAAGAAAAGTTTCTATTGATACCCCTGTCATGTGTGAGCTGGCGGAAGCTTAGAATCTAGTCTGCCACCAACTGGAAAACCTCTGAGGAGAGACAAGATGCCACCTCAAAAGGGACAAACTTTTTTCTTTAACTGTTTCCTAGGGAAAACATGATGGGGTTAGAAGCAGAGCTCAGACTCTTGATCAGTTCTTAACAGGGAGAGCAAGGCTGAAATTAGACCTATAGGGATATGGCTGACCTCACATGAACCAAAGTGACGCTGGGAGGTAACAAGTATGCTCCATCATGGCAAGAATGAGGTCCATGTTGGTTTGGCAGGTATAGCCTATTTCTTATTGACAAACACTGACAAGGCTGGAGACAGTTAAGCTTCTACCCTTACCACTCAAAGCCTACAACATAATTAGCATGCAGACATTGAAGATGCTGTTCTTTGTGTATGAAGGGGGACAGGTGGTCAATTCATTTTTTTTTTCATGCTAGAAAAACAAAGGCGATAAGGAACATTATTGTCAAAAAAAGTTGCTTTAATTTGTAAGGATGAATACTTTAAAAGAATAGTCATGCCTTCACACTTAATTTGATATATTCCCTCAAATGTGGTAATTTTTCTTTCCTTTTGTCAAATGGGAAGTTCTTTTTTAAAAATCCTGTAAAAATAAAATGCAGAAGGAGTCATGCCACCAGGAAAAATGGGACCATCCTAAATAATTAATTTCCAAATATCAAGCAGGACACATCCCAAGTGCCCACAAGATGTATTTATTTCAGGGTGTCACAGAACATATGCATATCGGATGGCAATAATGTACATTAAAAAACGTAATTAATGTCTACTGGCTACAGCAGTCGGGCTGGCTGGAGGTAGCGTGCCTGCCGTAACTAAGGTGACACAGCCAGGGTGAATTATTTCTCACCAGGGATGAGGGTTCTGCCAGCCCAACAGCTATTGATTTCCTACTGATAAATGCTAGCCTGCCCCCAGCGAGATGTGGCTGGAAGGAAACCCATAGCCCCCTCCCCATGAGAAATAGCACACTGTCTCCAATTAAACAAAATCCAGAACAAAGGTCATGGAGTTAACACCCAGGACATTGGGGCCAGGAACAAACCGGTATCACCCTCCAATACAGAGGAACAGATTGTGTGTGTGTGTGTGTGTGTGTGTGCGTCTGTGTACCGACATTTGGGAGTTTTAGAGAAGGGTCCTGCAAATGGAAAAAAATACAATGGCACTTCAGATATGTTGACTAGTTGAGGGGGAAGGGAAACCCATGGCATGACCTAAGAACTAATAACTGCATTTTTAAGTAAATGGTGGTTGTTCCCATGACCAGCCAAAGATAAATCGGCATTCTAAAACCCAGACTCCCCACGGGCTTTGTAAATCCACAGAAGGCATTCCCCACCCCAGCAGGCACCAGTTTCCATGAAGGTGAAGCAACAATGGAGTGCCAACTTGAAAGTCAGCCCTGAGCTGAAGTTGTGCTTTCTGGGTCTTACGAGGATGCTTTTTCCGTGACCTTGGATGTTTTCCCTGTGATCTTGGCTTTCAGGATGAATTGTGATTTCACCTTGGTGTGCGCTGTGTCCTGAATACAATGGGTCTAGCACTGACTAATTTGATGCTCACATTTTCAGGTAAGGAGGGCAGAGTTTATCAGTGTTATCCTTTCAGGGAGGGAGAGCAGAAATATTCTGAAGATTTCTCCAAGATCATAAAGTTAGATCCATGCCTAATTGTGCCAGGGTCAACCAAGATGGATGACCTTCACTCAAGGTCTCCACTACATCTAAAAGGGCACTGGTTTTCTGTTGGGAAGGCCTGGGATCCATCCCATTCCAGCTCAGGGTGTATTATGTACTATTCCCTCTGAACGAAAACATTCACTTAAGGCTCAGGAGGTACATAAGGGAAACCAGCAAGACCCAGAGAGCTCCTGAAGCTTCGGAGACTCATGAGGTCCCTCTTCAAAGTTATAAGATCACTGACTGCTGCCAGAAGAAGAGACTACGGATAGCTGAGTCACCTGACAGCCAGCCCCAGGGAGTCAGCTATCACGAATCCCACCTTGCTGGGCTGACTTTTCAGATGCTGCTGACTTTGGGGCATGCACACTCCTGGATGCAACACCTTACCCACCACCCATGCCCCTTTAAGTAACCCCAGTAAGTCCACTGGTTCACCAGCCAGACTATGCGACATTGTGTCTTTGCTGTGTCATATGTGCCCTATCTGGGGTGGGTAGCTGTTCATTCTTGCATTCCAGACAAATAGCTCACCAGGGAAGCCCTAAGGTGCAAGGCTGAAGGAGGACCAGTCTGAGACAAGCATCCTACACTCTTGCCTAGTGCCAACCATGCTCAGGAGGAACTGCCTGGAAGTTAATGGGGTTTTGTTGGCCCTCATCTTGTAGTGCCAGACAATGGTCTCTGTTTTGTGTTGGTTCTAAAAATAATTTGCTCTGCTCATAAATCTCAAAACCCCATGAGCACTGTGCACTCAAGGTGCTCGCAGCAAAGTTCTAACCAAGTCACAACCCTTAAATTTCACGACTTCTCTCCAAATGTCTCCTTTCCTTTGATCTCCTTGCAGCACTGGAGAGGACATCGTGGATATGGTGACCACTCAGGAGTCTACTGTGATGGTCTTGCTGGTAAATAGCAAGAGGTGAATTACAGATGGAAAGAGGAGTGTGCAGAAACACCTTCTGTGCTAGATATACACATTCCATAACCCAAGAGGCTGGTGTGAAAATAAGAAAGAAAATGATTGAACCACGAAGAGACTGTGGGCTGCTGAGTGTCTTCTAACGAAACTAAGAGCAATCAACGATGTGCAACCAATGACTCTCCTAAGCCTTGAGAGCTTGCCTCAACACAACGTTGAGTAATTCTGTTTCCTAACTAAACGGTGGGCTGGATTGTTATAATAAGCAATAAAGGGGTGGTCATTAAAATGGAAATTAAAACAATGCAGATGCTCTGACCCCAAGCGGGGAAAGGAAGAAGCTGTGGGTAGTCTCAGGGTGGAATGGTTGACTCTATGAACAACTCGAGGCAAAAGAGAGCTCACACAGATGAGGTTTATATCCTGTTCTTTGGTTTTCTGGACCCGATTTCTGCTGGCATGCCAGCCACCCATGCCTCCTTGGAGACTTGGAAGACCATTACTTAGTTTTGATGTCATAACAACTTAAGAACCCAGTGTCTTCTCACCCCTTCACCTGGACTACCCATCATCCCCATCAGCATCTTCGCTCTCAGCCTCCATCAAACATCTTCCCTTTTCTGGGGCATCTCTTTCATAAAAAGACTAGTAAAAAAGTGTTAAACCAAGTGAGGGTGGAGAGTGAGGAAAGGCATGGAGCAGAAGGCAGGAGCAGGGCTCCATCAACCCGCTCAGGAGATGAAACTACATCGTATCTCCGAGGACTTGGGTCTCTAAGTCCAAATAGAGCAGGCTGTAACCGAGGGAGGGGAACCCTGTGCCACAATAATCCCAGGTGGGTAAGTGTTCTCACAGTTCTAGACATCCTCCTCTGACTCGGGAAGACACAGCTTATGAAGGACCACAGTGTCCAAGGTGAGATGCTGATGGTGAGGTGCCGCCCAGGTGAGCCTTCAAAGAGGCCTGCCTCCCTGGCTCCTGCTACTCTGTCAGTGAAGATACCCGAAGCCGAAGGCAGGAGGAAAACACAGCACTTGACTGGAAGTCACAGGCCATGCTCAGATTTTACTTCATTTCCTTTTGTTGTTGTTGTTCCCATTTTAAGTAGGATAAAAAGTCACAAGTCTCCGCTTAAGGTTTTCCTACACGCTTTGTTTGGGCGAGTCTTGCTCGTCCACTCCTCCCCACCCACTCTTACCCTTCCAGACCTAATATTCCACTTTCCTCTTCCAAGTCATGATGGAGGAAGGTCATTGGCTAATAAAGAAACTGCCTTGGCCCCTTTGATTGGCCAGCCTTTAGGTGGGTGGAGTAAACAGAATAGAATGCTGGGAGGAAGAGGAAGTGAGCTCAGATGCCATTTCCTCTCCTCTCAGAGGCAGACGCAATGAAGCAAGCCGCCAGGTCAGACATGCTGAATCTTTCCCGGTAAGACTGGTGCTACACAGATTATTAGAGATGGGTTGATCAGGATATGAGAATTAACTAGTAAGGGCTAGAGCTAATGGGTCAAGCAGTGTTTAAAAGAATACAGTTTGTGTGTTGTTATTTTGGGGCATAAGCTAGCCAGGCAACCAGGAGCTGGGGTGGCAGGAACACAGCCCGCAGCTCCCACAACAAAGTCACCTGTGTTTGTGTCCTGCTTGTCTAACCTTGGAAGCTAAGCAAAGCCAGGCTTGGTTAGTACTTGGATGGGAGGCCACCTCAAGCTTTTGACAGAATAGCTAATGGTCCTGACCTGGGAAAGAACAAAGGTTCCCACAGGAAATACGCAGAAGTAGAATACAGGGGGACAGGCCTCTTTCAGACAAGACTGCCCTTCATCTGGACCATCTTTTTCTAACCATCTCACTGAGGCTGGATCTTTCTCCTCCCATTGACAATGGCTACTTCTTCTAATATGGGGCAGATCCCACTTTACAGGCAATAACCCATTCAGTCTTTGCAAGCATCCACTCTTTGATGAACACTGTATGGCTGTTGGATTGCCTTCATGGGTCCATTGCTCAGGGAGCTCTGCTCCAGACACTTTTCAAGGAGACCTTGCACTCAGCATCAGATTCTACCTTTTCTGCCTTTGGATCAGGGTCCAAGATGCATCTGGCTTTGCTACAAAAATGAGTCCAGACTGAGAATGCACGGGTTCTGACTCTAGAACTCGGTGGCTGGTATGTTCCCAGCTTTCTCAGGGAGGGCTTGCACTGCCTGTTAGAATACACTGTGCACAGGGCTCACAGGGTAGAGAGGGGTCACTGGGACCACCCCACTGGGCCACCCCTGTACCAGCCATGAATGGCACAACCTGCCAGGTGGAGAGAGACTTAGAATTGGTCACACAGCTGCAGTTCCAGACTGCTGGATTTGGGGGTAAGTTGAGGCAAAAAGTAACTGATGCACTGTTTTACAAATTAGGAAAGCAAAGCCCAGGGGTGACAACCACCTTTGCTAAGGTCACTCTGATAGTGTGTGCTGGAGACTGGGATCAAACCTGGGTGGCCCAGTTCAACATCCATGTACTCATCCACACCCTTCCCGTGTACCTCAGGGAACAGAGAGATAAGATGTAAGAACTCTGGTGACACAGGATTGTATGTGTGTGTCACTGTATGTTTGTCTCTGTGTGTGCATGTGATTGTATATGTGTGTCACTGTGTGTTCGTCTCTCTGTGTGTGCATGTGATTGTATATGTGTGTGCGTGCGTGTGGGATTGTGGTCCAAATGACATCAGTTGTTACTGAATTCCTTGCCTTTCTCTCCACCTTGGAAAGAAAGATAGAAACTCTTTACACTACTCAATCAAAGCAACATTGCTAGGAATCGTAAGCAGAGAACACATCTGACACTAGTCATGACCTGAGTTCCAATAAAGCAAGATACTCAAGGCAAAGATTCAGAGAGAAAGAGAGAGCTGGCCCTTCAAATGAAATCTGTGTACACACACACGTGCGCGCACACACACACACGTGCACACACACGCATACACACACGTGCACACACATGCATGCACACACACACGCACGAACACACACACACGCACACACATGCATGCACACACACGTGTACACACACACCCCTTGCTGTGTCCATTTACTCCTGTGCATATGCACACGTGGTTAGTGCTGACCACTAGATAACCCTTCAGGGGACTTGTCCTTGGAGAGGACAGCAGCTATTAACTTCATCCAGGAGTGGGGTCTTGGCAAATCTCTCCCATCAACATTAACACGCAACTGATGTTGTCATGCTGAAAGCCCTGTCTAGCCAATTATACTGTTGAGATTTCATGGGTGCAGCTCCCTGTTAGATGTAGGAGACCCGGTCTATGGCAGACATCCTGGTCCTCTGGCCTTTACAATCTTTCCACCCCCTTCCATGATGCTCCCGGAGCCCAAGGTATAAGGGTTGTGGTAGGTAGATGTGTATTCATTGGGTATGGGCACCCTATGGTTAGACTATAAACTTTAAGTGAGGTTGCTGTACCAAAACTGAGCGGCCAGGAGTCATCAAACCAGAATAATATGATTTTCCTTTGAAAATAAAATGATACATCATACGTAAGCATAAATCAATCACATGTAGATAGGATAAAAAGCACAACAGGAGTCCTCAGGCAAATGAACCCTCTTGACTAACACATTCTCAAGAAGAAAAATGAACCCAGCATCAAAACTAATGCTTTACCTCTGCCGATGTGAAAAGGATTAATCTTGGCAAACCAGACAGGCCTTTCTCCTTAACATCGGGGTAATATCTGTATCTAGCTAAATTCATTGCACACATATTGGACACTGAGCCACCTGCAAAGACAAAATTTAAATGTCAGATTTACAGCATAAAGTCTTAACACCCACAGAAGCAAATAGACAGGGGAACAATGGACAGCTAGGACTACCCTTGTCTAAGAAAGATTCACTGTGAGAGTCACCCAAACACCCCGAGGGTCCTATTCATACTCTCCGGGATGTCCGCAATTTCTGAGCCTTTTATCTCCGAAAAGAGGGAAATGTAGGTCCATCCTTTTCGCTTAGGACTTTTTTTTTTCCAAACTAAAACTTTCAATCTTTGGGCCTGAACTTAGAAGGAACATCCAAAGCTGTGTTGTTTACAACATCCTGTCTGTCACTCTGTCTGTCACCTCTCTGGTGAAACTAAAATGGAAACACATGCTCGTCTCCAGCCCTAGAAAAACTCTATAGAATAAACCTAGATGGTTTGGAAACCTGCAGAAACATTGCCTGACAAACATAGAGGACTGAGAAGTATCTCTGTAAACTCCCAGCAGCTGAGGCATTCCTTCATGCTAGCTAAAAACCTTAAATGTAGCTATGTAAGTCCTAAATTGTAGACATCTCATTTGCCAAGTATGCATTTATGCAAATTTCAATCACGCTAGGAAAAGGTGTCAGTTCCACGGTAAGTCAACTTTCTGGTCATGTGCGAGTCTGCAAGGAGAGGTTCCCCAACTGAATACATGTTTAGATGCTCCAAGTGGAAGGGTGATGGAGGTCGCCAAAGGTACTCACCTGGATTAAATATTCCATCCCCTTCTTTCCAGCCAACACATTCAATCATTTTCTTCAGAACCGCCTCTTCCACTAACAGAAACACTGGGGACACCTCATACGTATAACTAGACAGATATAAAAAACACTTCACTTCTATGACTAGAGTCAAAACATCCCTTTGGGGTCCCGAGAGAAATGCACAGAGAGAGGTCCTGAAACCCAATGGTTGCCAAGTGGAGGAAGTCTCTGCAGATCTATCCCTTAGACCTGGAGAAGTCTCCAGCGGGGATACTGTTAGTCATGGTTAAATGTCCATAGCTGGTAGCCTTATGCCAGCTACTTCAGGAACCTTCAATTCCAAGAGTGGAGAAGAGGACCGAGTATCATCTGTGTGTCAGCCATGAGAAAAGGCCATTCCTTTGTTTGGATACTTAGGATGCTAGCTGTTGATGCTAACTAAAGAGAAGCTATCGTCTGGGTAGCCATATTTGTCTGGATCATTACCATAAGTACATTGTCTCTACATGGGGGCTCTGCATCCTGAACATGGCTTCTTCTGCCACGTTAGCAATACCTGCACAGATATAAAGCGTCCTATGAGTATCTCTCATTGTGTAATGGTTTTACTGATCTGATTTCCTGCTCTAGGCTGGGTACCATCATCAGAGAGCCTTGTTATGGTGACCTTCACCTCAGCTGAAGGAACTGCCTTACAGCCTCCCTCCTCTCTGTGGTTCTACCCTTGATGCCCGATCCTTGTAGAGATTTCTCTGGGGTTAGTGGAGATTGTCACTGAGCCTGTGTGACAGTCTGACTTGCATCCTTGACCCTCCCTGCTCTTCCCTCACTCTCCAGTGCCTCATGATGATCCCATGTGCTTAATAACCACCTGCCCTGTGCACTCCAGCCAGAGTAGCTCCCCAGTTCCAGAGCAGCACCCCAAACTCCATCAACTATGGTGCCTGGTTATGTAATGTGTAAGCATCTTCTTTCTCCAGATAACTGAGTGGCTGAATATCCCCAACCTCCTTTATAATTAGGTGACTGCATTAAATGGCATTTGAATAAATGTATACTCTGAGATGTAGGCTAAGTAGATGTGTTTAAATTTCCAGTTGTACATTTTTTTTGATGCAACTATTTTAACATCTGGAGGGGACAGTTCTGGAACAAAGGCAAAAGAACTAAATGCCTACTGTGTCGGGTCTGCCTGTGTGTCAAGCACTCTACAGGTGTTGGGTTCTCTATTTCCAGCCATGGTGTGAAATCAGTTCACATGCACACAGAATGTGTGAAAGGCTGTATATAGGAGCTGAAATATAGATAAAAATAATCACTGAATTTGTGAATCTATTACTGAAAATTAGATCAACTCTAGACTGGCAATGGGCATGCAGACGGAGGAGGGGGTATAGACACACAGGGGGTGGGCACATGGTGAGAGGATGGTTCAGTAGGGCAGCAGTGTTCACATCATAGACCTCTAGATGTGCCAGGTTGAATAACTCAAGTAAGGAGTTATAGAACTCTGCCAGGAGAGAGCTGAATAGTGAAACTCGGTTGTTCTTTCTGATGATCTACTGCTGAGCCTTCCACCCCGGAGCCCAGTGCCTACGCCTGTCCTCCGTGGAGACACCATCATGGCCGTGACTTCAGCCCACATCTATGTCAGTAATCCAGGAACTGTTGGCCTTCGCCTTGGTTATCTGCTCAGCGCCACACTATGCTGTACACACCCTTTTCCGTGACTTCCATACCTACACTCTTGGCTCACCCTCTTCCCTCCCTCCATCATGGTTGAATCTCTCCCTCCTGACCATTAAAGGCTAGATAGATATCTACATATCTGTTCCCAAGGTCCTGAGTCCCCTTCTCTCCTCACTCTGTTTGCCCTTGAGATGTGGTTTTCCACCCTGGCTGCTACCTGAAGCCACTAAACCGGCACAGCATAGGCGTCTCATTAGTCTGCGTGGAAGCCAGGGGTCCTTGAGTCAATTCCAAGTGGGAATCACTAGCTTGGGGAACCTCATCCATGCCCACCATTAACCACTCTTTCTCCCCTCTCCCCCATCTCTTTCACATTTACACCTCTTAAAATGCGTATCAGAATTCCAGGCCCAGAGATCTCTCAGTGTGCTTCACTATCTTAAAGTCCTTGCGGCTGTGAAGGCCCACACCTGAAATGGAAATTCAATATTGCCTCATCCACTGCACTGTTGAAAACTGATGGTCTCATCCCGTGTTTGGTACCATTTAATAGCACAGCCATGAACTCAGCCACAAAGGCTGGAAGCTTAGGCATTAGCTAAGAAGTCTCTTTCTAAGCCTCATTTCCAAGATCTAACACTTATCCACCCCTTTACATGTATGTCATCTTCTAAGTGTGTGTACATATGTGTATGACTAACCCTGTGTGTGCAAATACACATGTGCGTGTACGCATGTGTGTGAGAAGGACAAAGGTGGTTTTTGGGACAAGGTTTCTCACGGGGACCTGGGCTTGCCCTTATGCCTATATCGACCGGTCACCGAAGGCCAGGGATTCATCTCCCTCCACCTTCTCAGTGTTGGAATAAAAGCGGGTACTGAGGCTCCAGCTCGGGTCCTCACGCTTGTCTACCAAGCACTGCCATGGCGGAGCCCTGTGTTCAGGCTTTGTCTTTGCAACCGGCTTTTCCCAGTTCTTTCCACTTCCACTTCAGTCGGAATCCAAACTGCTACCATCTCTCCTTTGGCAAAGGAAATAGCCTCTTAATTCATCCTATCTAGTCTGCTTTGATACTTCAGCGTGTGTGTGTATGTGTGTCTGTGTCTGTGTGCGTGTGTGTGTGTTTGTGGTATAATGAGCACATGGAGATTAGAGGACAATCTCTCCATTTCATCCTCTCCTTCCACTTTGAGACACCCCAACTTAAACCATATTGGCCCAGTAGTTTCTGGAGATTGTCTTGCCCCTCCCTTCCATTTCCCACAGATGCACTGGATTCTAGACATTTGTGTTACTGGATCTGGCTTTTGTGTGAGTTCAGAGATTCTGAACAACTCAGGTTGTCAAGCTTACCCACTGAGTCATCTCCCCATTCCTCAGCAAAAAAAATTTTTAGACTGCAAATGTCACCAAATAATGTTGACTTGCAAGGGCTTCCTATGTATGTGGAGTGATTCATAAGCATGTTCCACAAGGTCAACATGTTTCTTCTCTTGGTCTCTCTGGTCTTGTTTTCTGCTATAAACCCTGTCACTCTGTCAGCTACCCCCACACTGACCTTTCCACATAGAGTGGCATGCTGCCTCCCACCACAGGACCCTTGTACATGCTGTTCTCACTGTGGCCCGCTACCTCCCACCACAGGCCCTTCGTACATGCCACTCCCACCACTTGGAACGTGTCCCTCTGAACTTCACGGGGTTAACTCTTCCCTGCCCTTCTCTTAGCCGTCCCCTTTTCCCAGCAACTTTCCTGGGACTAACTAGGAAACCTTCCTCCATTTATGTTAATATATAACACACCTGTCTCTCAAGCATGAGTTTGGATTTTACATCCATCCACATTAAGGCAATTTAGTACATGTCTTTCTTTCACCAGACTTTGTCATTTCTAAGGACAGCATCAAAAGTAGGTGTGTGTGTGTCTGTGTGTCTGTGAGTTTGTGTGTATCTAAATCAGTGTACAGCTTTGGACATGGTTCCTCAGGAGTCATCTACTTGTTGTTTGAGGCAGGATCTCTCACTGGCCTAGAGTTCACCAAGTAGGCCAGGCAGACCTCCCATGACTGGCTCCCAGAGCTGGGATGACAAGCCTGTGTCGGTATCCTGATTGGGTTCTGAGGGCCCTACTTAAGTCCTCGTGCTGGTGAGGCCAGCGCTTTCCCAACTGAGTCAACCCCTTGGCCCAAGGCTTGTTTCTATTCTGTCTCTAATAGATAGCACAGACATGACTTCTTAGTGGAGAGCTACTGCACCAGGTTTCTCCCGTTTGATTGATAGGCATGCCCGGCATGATCTCTTAGCTCCACCTGCAGAAAACACCTCCTCCAATACGGCTTGGAGTCCTAGGACTATGACATTTCTAATGGTTAGACTTCACAAAACAAATCATTACAGTGAAATTTATGAAACCAACTTCCAGAGTTAACATCCATCGCTCACCGCCAGCCGCACGGTACTTACATGCTCGGGTTCAGAGCTTCTGTTAGAATCCGGGCCGCCAAGGAGTAGTAATCAAGGCCAGCGTACAACTGGTTAAAAAATCTCGGATGGTCTGTAAATGGAAAACAAAGTACTTCCTTACACAGAAATGGTGTGCCAGTGGCTCCTGCAGACAAGGAGAGCAACTGGCCGCATAAAGGTCAGCACAGTGTGGTTCCACCTAAAGGGCAATCACCATCGACATCTGTAGAACGGAGGTACGGTTTTGGTACCTCAAGGAAGGGCTTTTTAACTGGCAGGGGTACAAGGGGCCTCTGGGTTCTAGAAATGGTTTGAGCTTCCTCTGGCTATAAGCTGAGTGAGCCATATTTATATACCTTATTACATGTAATTAATTACACTTCAATTTTACAACTATTTTACATAGACACAAGGAAAAGTGTTGAAGCTCCTTTTCTGCGTGTGCATTTGTGTACATATTCATGTGTGTGTGTATGTGTGTGCATAAATGTGTTCATGCTCTTATAGGTCAGAGGTTGGTGGTGGGTGTCTTTCTTAGTTTTTCTCTACCTTCCTTTTAAGAGGGGGTCTCTTATGCAACCTCACATTTGTCCACTCAGCTAGACTGGCTGGCCAGTGTGGCTGTGAGATCCACCGGTCTCTATGTCCCAGAGCTGGGATTATGGGTGTGTGGAGCCTCACCTGACTTTTTAACACGGAATCCAGGAGGGCGGAACTCTAGGCACCAGGCTTGCACAGCAAGCCTGTTATCAGAGGCACCGTATGCCCACCCGTGACGGGCTTTGGCGTAACTCTTTCTCCAAGACAAGCTTTCTCAGTAAAACTGGAGAGATTTAGAGCTTCGCTTTAACCTCCGTTCGCTTCTGCCATCTACATCCACCCAAGCCCTGGAGAAATGTGTCTTAGCACCGTCCCTCCCAGCCTCCAAATGTCCGCCTGCAGTGACAGTCCAGGAGCGGCCTTTCTGTCCCTCCTGCTACGCAGCTTGTCTGGCGTGAAGCAGATGGGGTACCAGCTGTGACTCAGTTCTGACACTTCCAGATTCAACCACTTCAAAGGCCATCTCTTTAAAACTCCATCATGGAGTCAGAACTTCCTGTCTAGTCTTTCCTCCACCTCCTCCTTCCCCCCTCCCTCTCTCCATATCTCTCTCCACCTTTAAAAGGTCTCCTAAAAATCCCCAGCTTTCCAAGTGTGAATATTCACACAAGCGCCAGGCTAACTGGCTCCACATTCTTAGGTGTAAGATGCACAGCATGACACAAAACACAAAGGCAGGGGCCTTTCTAATTTGGAATGTGTGGGAAACTGGTTTGGTTATAGAATTTAATGTGGGTTCCCTCCCCCCTTTCAACCATGGGTTCAATAAAGAAAACCCAAATGGAAGCAAATGCCTTTTCAAGCATGGAAAACTGCCTCTGATTGGCAGAGACAACCAGACATCGCTACAAGTAATTTTAATAGGATTTTTTTTAAAGTTCTGTGTTAATTTATGATTGATTTCCATGGTAACATTATGGAAAATACACAGTAAATTGAAAACAATCTACGGCATTAAATGTCACTCTAGACTTCCGACAGGAGCTATAATAATGAAGCAGGCATTCCTGCTTAGGAAATTCTGAGTTTTAGATATATGCACCAGGCTTTCCCAAGGGAACTTAATCCAATTATTTTTAGCCAGGATTTTATGGCGTTCTTTCCACTAAATTTAGTCCAATGTCAGAATTCTCAGTGCATAATGCCTGTGGAGATTAAGACTCCAGATTACCTCCTTAGCACAGGGAGATGTGCGTATTTTAAAAATCAGCCCGCTCCCCACTTTGAAACCTCTTCATTCGTCCTGTGGTAACAATCAAACGGCTTTTAGTGACACAATGCCACTGTTTACTGAAAGCCACAATAGTGAGGGCAGTCACGTGAAAATCACAACAAAACCTGACATTTAGAGGGTTTTCTTTTACTCTTAATTTTTTTGAATCTTTACTGAGTCTCAAAAACTCAGCCCAGGCTAGCCTTGAACTCACTATGTAGCTGAGGATGACTTTGACTCCTGATCTTCCAACCGCCCTCTGAGTGCTGGGATTGCAGCTGTGCACCACTCTGCCTGGTTCCGCAATTCTGGGAAGAATCCAAGGCCTTGTGCATGCTGGGCGAGCGCTCTACCACCAGGGCTATATCCACAACCATCATAGTTTTCTTAGGTCTACCTAAAGGTTTTGATTCTGACAGATTTGCTCATGTGAGTTGGTAATTAGCAGTTGTCAAGAGTAAACCAACATATAAATAAAGCTGACTTTTAAACTTCTATTTCTCTTTTCCTCCTCCTCTTCCTCCTCCTACTTTTTGCATACTCCAGGCCACAGAAAAAAAAATTCAAGTCCCATAACATAGTCATACAATCACAATAACTTGCCAGTTTAATAACTAATTCATAGGAACATGAATCTTGGCTAGAAATGGAGGATGAAGATTGACAAGAGAGAGTCAGTGTTTACAGGGTTCTGACATTAACAGATTCCCTATCAAGTCTTTGATCTTGAAGACAAATCCTCAGTAGGGATTAAAGGGACCCACGTAGAAATCTACATCAGAGCCATGATTCCTCGACCCAGATCTCCTGTTCCTTGGACATTGGCATCATTGCTTTCACTAAGAACATCAGGGACATGACAAGGCCTTACTGGTTTTGACGCTGAAGTGGATGACATCTTGGCAGAGTTTCAGCAGCTTGTCCTGTGACTCTCCTGTGTCCCTCATCTCCAGGTCAAGGAGCTGCCTCAGCTGCTCAGGGGGCTGCCACTCACACACCTGGAGATTGAGTGACAGCTCTTGGTTAACTAAGTTTCAGTAGAACCCAGGACTGGGGGTATGGGAGGAGCCAGGACTCTGCCCCCAGGGAGGATTTAAAGTGGCTGAGGCTGCAGGCCACTATGAAAGGAGCTGTGAGGGCAGTGTGGATCCAGCTAGGACAGGAGAGGTCCACTCAGATCTCCTAGGAGAACCAACATCAGACCGGTGACGTATGGCAGACTAGAGTGAGTCAGGCTGAGTTTAGGAATGAGTCACAGTGCTCTAGGTGGACATGACATGGGATGGATGGTCAGGCAGCCCACAGTGCCTCTAAGATGTCGTGGTGCAAGAATAAAATAAATCAGAAGGAAGAGAAAGGCAGCCATTCAGGTAAGTTAGACACTGACTGTTCCCTGAGCTCACTCTCTTCCTTCTGTACACAGTCTGTCAGCCCGACTGCCAGAGTGGGCCTCTCTCCCTCAAGCCATCACTATATATTTCCATGCAATAACCAAGAGTTATTCCTCGACTCCTTCACCTCTGCTCCATATTCATCAAGGTCAAAGCGGAAGTAATTGCACAGTCAAATGCTCCCCCAAGGAGCTACACCCCCTCTCAGTAGAAGTCATCGTGAAGACACAAAACCACAAGTTTGACGATGGTGGCCGGGTGACAGAAGGGGGTGCTCGTGAGAAGATGGGGAGGGTGAGGCGTAAGTACATTTACTCTAAAATACTCAATGGAGATGTGTGGAGACACGGAAGAGTGATGGGAAGATAAAGCTATAGGAAAGCAAGCTTTATAAATCTCTTGGAAAGGGTCAGGGAGAAAATTTTAGGCTTCTTGTGATGAGATACAGGGGGCAGGTGCTCGCAACTCAGAAAGAAGCTACAGGGATCTCTAGAGAACACTGTCCCATAAGGAACAGCATAGATGGCCTCTGACAGGGAGAACACCCATAAGAGAAAAAGGCAGGCCCTTCCAGGATGGTGTAGTGGGGCCCGAGCCAAGAATAAAGAGCATTAAAGAAGGGTTTGCTGCCAAATGATGCTGAGAAGCCAAATTAAGGACCAACAAGCCCTCACAGAATTCATCACTAGAGAGGTGTTCTTGATGCTAACATGAGACTAGAGAGGTGCGGGTGTGGGAGAGATCCTGGTGGAGTGGAGGGGTAGGAGGTGAAGAAGCTGAGGGAGGGACTGCAGACATCTTTTAAGCTGGGTGGTAGAGAGGAGGAGATGCTGAGGCGAGAGACCAGGGAACAGAAGCTGGTGAGAAGCCAGGGAGGTGGGAAGCAAGGAAGCAGGAGGAGCTATCAAGCCATGTGAGAGGAGTGAGTTCAACCCCCATGGTACCTCCCTGGCAGACTGAGGTGAGTCAAGCTTCCAGAGACCACCCACAGGAATGATCATGGGCATACACAGCTCTACACATGAGTCTCAAGGGAGCTTTGATGAGGGAAATCTGTCTCAGAGGTTGCTTATGACAGGAATCCATCCACATGATCCGCAGGAGCTAGAGTCAGCAAGAGCAGTAGATGGCAGGGGCTAGAGGGGCTGGGATGAGCAAACTGTAGGAAAGACAAGGCAATCTGTGGGAGTGTGGAATTGATCTGGATCTCTGTGTGTGTGTGTGTGTGTGTGTGTGTGTGTGTGTTTGGGAGAGCACAAGTATGCACCCGTGAATCCAGAAGTCAGAGGACAGCCTTGAGTCCTTCTTTAGCAGCTGCCTGCCCTGCCTTTTCCGCTGAGTTAAGGTCTCGCTGGCCCAGAACTTGCTGACCAGGCTAGATTGTCTAGGAAAGCGCTCCAAGCGGTTTCCTGTCAGCTTCCCTAGCCCTGTGAATACAAGCGTGAACCTCCATGTCATACTTTCAATTCTGGGTCCTGGGATGGAACTCAGGTTCCTCATGCTTGCACACAGCGCTTTATTGCCATCACTATCCTGCTTCTCCTCACCAACCCTCTCCCTGCTCCCTCGCCACCTTTTGGAGACAGTATCTCTTATAGTCCAGGCTGTCCTTGAACTTCCTCTGTCCAGGAGGATGACCTTGAACTCCTGATCCTCCAGCCCCCAAGTACTGAGACTATATATTCTATATTGTCAGATTTTATATTCTGGTGTCATGGACACCAGACTTGGCAAAGCAAAGCAAGCAGAGTATGCTTTATTGAATATAAGCTACAATGCCCGTTTATAAAAAGTGTGAGGTCACTAAGGGTGTGGCAAGCCACTGTAGGTCATCTTAGAATGGTGTCCTGGTGGTTCTCAGTAAGAGCAGACTAAGATACTGTCAGGAAAGCTTCACCTGCTGGCCCTAACCGCAAATGAACAGACAGCTTTCCTATCTACCGCGTCAGTCACCTTGGGTTTCTCTAGCTGGAGCACCAAGTCCCTTCGCTGGGAGTCCCGTGTTCCCTTCTCATCTAATCTCCCATGGGTCTCTTCTGTCTTCTGTCAGTTCTCCTTTCCAGTCTCTTCTACAAGAGGGATCCCCTTGTTCTGTGCATATCTTGTCCTTCCGCAGTGTGTCTTCCAGCTTTCTTCACTGTCCTTAGCCACAAAAGCTTCTCTGCAACTTCTTTCCGCCTTCCTAAACCAACTGAATCTCTGCACTCTACCCCCACATGTCAGTACCTCTGTGAACTCCGCCCCAAATGCACAACACTTGCTACTCTCTCACAGGGACCCCCATTCTCTTTACAAATGAAAATGTGCCCTTCTGGTTGGATTATAAATTCAGTTTGAAGCTGGGTCTTTATCTTATGTTTCTTTATTTCCTCCAGGGCTCAATTTAATGCCTTTCAAGTAGCTCATATTTAATTATTGAAAAAAGCCTAGCTTTAAAAAAATACAAACTTAGCCAGATATTGTGCCTCATGTTTATAGTTCCAGCACTCAAGAGGCAAAGGAAAGAGAGACCAAATTGAGGCCAGCCTAGGCTACACAGATCTTGTCTCAAAAATCAAATCAAATCAGTCAGCATTCCGGTATGGGTTGGGGAGGGGCTCAGGAGACTCTGCCTCTAGCTTAGGAAATTTTGGCAGCTGATATATATGAAGGAGAACCAGCTCTCTCCAGGGGTGTGGATCCTGCCCGTGCTCCAGTAAATGGCCAGCTCTACACACAGAAGCACAAATTAGAGGAATTGGGTTCTGAAAAGAAATGAAGGAGGAAGGGAGGAGAAAGGGGAGGACAGGAGGAGGAAGAAGAATATGAGAGAAGGAAGAGGAGGATGACGATGACATGATGTTGGGAGGGATGTGGTGGGGCAATCTGGGAGGAGCTGGAGGGAAGAGTGAGGGTGGATACGATGGGAATATGTCGCAGAGGGGCTGGAGAAATGACTCCACACACAGGAGCGCTGGCTACTCTTCCAGAGGACCTGGGTTTGATTTCTAGCACCCACAGGGCGGTTCACAGCAGTCTATAACTTCAGTGCCACACTCTTCTGGCCTGTGTAGGTACTACATGCACATGGTACACATTTAGATATGTAGGCAAACACATACAAGCACATGCAGTAAAAAAAAAATCGTTTAAAAAACAATGTATATTGTATACATGAAATTCACAAAGAATAAATATATATTAAAAGCATAAAGAATAATAGAAACAAAACTTTCTGGCAGAGAAATGTGCTCATAAGCAAATAAGAGTTAAGGTATTTCATAGAAATGCAGAGAGCTCTGATACTAAATCATAAATACGTGAATGGATAAAAGCTGCCACAATCAATCTTGTCCTGCGCATAGCTATTCTGTCCACGGTCAGAGATCATGACAACAGAGTCTGTTAGTTTTCTAATTAGTGACCAACATTTCAGAACAAATACCATCTCCTTCAAACTCAGTTATAAATGGCATTTATTTGCTACTAATATAATTGGGGGAAATCTCTCCTATGTGTTCACTTGTTGGTAATTCAGTTCCAACAGGAGAAGTGATTGGATGATAAGAGGCAATTTATCAGTCGTTAGAGGCCCTGGGGTGTGTGGAGAAGTTAGGAGCATGGATACTGAAGCCATTCCATCTGGGTTTAGCCCCAGATGACCTGTACTAGCCAAGCCATGTGATATGGTTGAGATACAGGACCCCATGTGCCTCACTTTCTCAGTCCTTTCTAAAACAGGAACAATAACATGTCTGTTGTTTAGGGCTCATGTAATGACCAGATGAGTGTGTGTGTGTGTGTGTGTGTGTGTGTGTGTGTGTGTGTATGTGTGTATGTGTGTGTCGTTTTCACAGCTTCTGCAGCATCTCGCTGATTTCCACCAGTAAAACAGAGATGACTCATGAGAAAAGAGAAAGCACATTCTGGAGGGCGGAGTCGATATCATCCAGGCCATTAAACAGGGCAAGGCCTCCTTCCTGTTTCCTGAACTTGCTAGGCAAGCCCTGGGGCAGCCTTCAACAAGACCCAACAGGCAGAGCTGTTGTGACAGAGAAGCCAGGGAGGGAAGTGGCCACACCTGTGACAGCTTCCTGATACAAAGCACTAGAGAAATCAATGTGTAAACACCCTGCACCATACAGATACAGGAATCATACCTGAGAATTTAAAAGTGTGTGTGTGTGTGTGTTGTGTGTGTGTGTATGTGTGTGTGTGTGTGTGTGTATGTGAATGACGACATGTGCATGGCAGAGGTCAAAGGAAAACTTCAAATGTCTGTCCTCCTCTTCCTCCTTGTTTGAGATGGGGGTCTCAGCATACTCCAGGCTGATGACCTGTGGCTTCCACGTGTCTTGTTTCTCCCTCCCACCCTCATGTGGGAACACTAGGACTTCATACATATGCCACAGTGCCCAGCTTCCCTTGGGCTCTGGGCTTCTGAACTCGGGTCCTCGCCCTCGCACAGCAAGTGCCTTCCCACTGAGCCATCTCCCTGTTCCTGGGACTTCCTGTGTGTTTTCTTTTTACCTTTTCATTGACGTCAGTAGCTTTCAAAACTACCTTTTCCATGACAAGCCGGCAGACTTCTTCAACAAATTTTTCTCCTGCTTGGACATCAGTTTGAGGTCCATTGAGTACAACCCCATCCACAAGGACAGGGATCTTCTTACTAGGGGTCATCTCCTTCTGGACAGTGTCTCCTAGGAGGGCAAAAACAGAATGGGTTTGAGAGCTCACACCACGAAACACAAAGAAACAAAACAGACTCCACAATTGTCATAGTTTCATGTATGTGTTTATTTTGAGTTCTCCTCCATGTCTATATTGTATGTTGAGCGCATTTCCTCTCAGACCCCCCGCCCTTCCTTGCTTGCCCCTCCCCACTCCTGACATTCTTCTTTGTCATGTGGACATCTTCTTTTCACAGATGAAGGGTACTGTGTGGGGTATGGATGCTCAAAGTTGCTCATATCGGGAGTTCCCCCCAAAGTTCATGATGTACAGGATAGCAGAAGCCCTCTTACGGCTTTGTTGGTCCATGGAGTAGAGAGCCAGCCCTTCAGGACTATGTCAAGTCTGGCTCCGAAAGGTTGTCTCTGTGTATTGTGCCCATGCTGATGGAGACGCTCATATACAATGATATCTGTAGCAGAGGAATATCTTACAGAAGAACACTGCCTCTCAAAGACAGTGAGGCACTTAGTAACATCTCCACGGGGTACAAATGATTGGCACAAGATCCTTTCCATGGGCATACCCCTGCTCCCACCACAGTAGAATAGGAAGAAAGGGAGGGAGTTGGCCATTTGGAGAAAGAGAAGGGGAAACTGTATATCAGCCGCACATAGAATTAATTCTGCACTGTAAGCATCCTCTTGAGTTGGTGGCTTGCTTGCTTGTTTTGAGACAGATCCCATGTAGCCCAGGTTGGCCTCAAACTTGCTTTGTAGCTGAAGGTAGCTGTAAGCTACTGACCCTCCCGCCCCCACCTTCCAGTACAGACAGTGGAGGTGCATGCCACCGGGACTGGTGGATGCTGGCAGGAGATGGAAGCCAGGGCTCTGTGCATGCTGTGACAACCACTCAACCAGCTGAGCTGGGTGCCCAGCCCTCATCCCTTAGCATGTAAAGCATGCACTTGTTAACTTTCCAGAGCCAGCTCCACTAAGCAGGGAAACCACGTAACAGGGACACAAACCTCCCATTCCTTTTCTCCTCGTGTGAACTCAGCACCCCTTGACCCTGAGCAGCAATGCTCTGCGGGGGTAAAGAAAAAGGCACCAAGCCACATGCATTGTTTTTCCCAAGAAAGCAAGAATGCGCTTTGAAATTGGAATACCAAATAGAATTTTATAAAAGCCCATCTCATATTTGATGTCTCTGAATAAGGGAAGAGGCCCGAAGGGTCATCCAGGCGTCTTAAAGAAAGTAAACACTGAAATCTTCAAAGGAAGTGAGCTAGCCACCACCTCCATCAAGGACAGGCTCCGACAGCATGCTTCTCTAAATGGAAGTGCCCTCCTCCTTCCAGGGCAGACAGTGCCTGGGCTGTTTTCACACTCCGAGGAGCTAAATTTCAGTCTTCGGGGAAGAGACTTTCTTTGCTTTCCAAGACTGTTTTACTTGCCATGGGGCCCAGGAAATGTCCTGTGGCATCTGACTCACCCCCAAAACATGCACTCAAACGCATATGAAAATGCCTATGTAAGCCAGGCATGGTGGCTCATGTTCTTGGGAAACTGAGGCAGAGGGATTTCCAAGAATTTGAGGCCAGTCTCAGCTAATTCGTGAGTTCCCCACCAGCTAGGGCTGCAGAATGTGACTATGTGTTGAGAGAAGAAATAAGGAATAAGGGAAGGATGGAAGGAAGGAGGGAGGGAGGGAAAGAAGGAAGGAAAATGGAGGAAGGGAGGAAGGAAGGCAGGAAGGAGTTTTAGGGTTACTACTGCTGTGATGAAACACCACGACAAAAGCAAGTTGGGGGAAAAGGGGTTTATTTGGCTTCTACTTCCACATCACTGTTCATCACTGAAAAAAGTCAGAATAGGAACTCAAACAGGGCAGGAATCTGGAGGCAGGAGCTGATGCAGAAGCCATGGAAGGGTGCTGCTTACTAACTTGCTCCTCAAGACCTACTCAGCCTGCTTTCTTACAGAACCCAGGACCACCAGCCCAGGGATGGCACCATTCACGATGGACTGGGCCCTTTCTCATCAATCACTAATTAAAATATTTTACAGGTTAGTCTACAGCCTGATCCTTTTTTTTTTCTTTTTTTTTTTGGTTTTTCGAGACAGGGTTTCTCTGTGGTTTTGGAGCCTGTCCTGGAACTAGCTCTTGTAGACCAGGCTGGTCTCGAACTCACAGAGATCCGCCTGCCTCTGCCTCCCAAGTGCTGGGATTAAAGGCGTGCGCCACCACCGCCCAGCTACAGCCTGATCTTATGGATGCATTTTCTCAATTAAGACTTCTTTCTCTCCAATGACTCTAGCCTGTGTCAAGTTTACATAAAACTAACCACCACAGAAGGAAAGAAGAAAGGGAAGAAGGAGAAAAGGAGGGGTGAGAGAAAGAGGGAGGGGAGGAAAGAGAGAGGGCTTTGCGGTCCATGCATGAGCTCCCCATCACATAGTTTGTTCAGTTTAACTGTGTTTCTCATGCCATTTAGTTCTTTTGTTTTGTTTGTTTGTTTGTTTGAGGCAGGGTTTCTCTGTGTAGCTCTGGCTGTCCTAGAACTCACTCTGTAAACCAGCTGGTCTTCTCACAGAGCTCCGCCTGCCTCTGCCTCCCAAGTGCTGGGATTAAAGATGTGCACCTCCACTTAAGATTTATTTGTTTTTATTTTGTGTGTATGTCTATCTTGCCTACATATATGCCTATCCACGCAGTGCCCAAGGAAGACAGAAGAGGGTGTCATGTCCCCTGGAACTGGAGTTACCAAAGGTTGTGAGCTGCCACATGGTACTAAGACGTGAACCCAGATCCTCTGCAAGAGCAACAACTGCCCTTAAACACCGAGGCCTCTCTCCGAACTCCAGCCTCCGTCATTCTGAGGAAGAAATAATACAAACAAGTCTTCTTTCATCTTTATTTTACAACTGAAGACTTGATTTATATGACTCTGCATCAGAAGCACTGTGCTACTCCCAAGAAGCCCATCCTACCTTCACAGTCCCGTCTCCCATGAAAGATGTTAGTAAGATCCCTGGCGGAAAAGCTTGCACCACTCTGTCTACTGTGCCTTCAACCTCCTACAAGTGTAGGCCAAGGTCAGCTTGAAGGCAGGACCTGAACTGACTCAGACCATATAGCAGGACACATGACTGGTGACTCAAACAATTTGGAAATCCATATCTGGGGCACCCAACCCAGATATTCAAAGTGTATTTACCACAAGCTTGGATTTGATAGCATTCTCTTTCCCTAGACACACACCCTTACTCCTGTTCATAATCCCTGAGTTCAGTTAGCTGTGGAAATTTACAGAATCAATTTCTAAAACTCAGTTTCAGCCCTGGGCCTCTCTGAGTAATTCTACATCCGCCTAAATAGGCTCACATGGTCTATTTTCAAAATTCCCTAAAATGTATGTGGTTTTGAACAGTTTCTATGCTTCCTTCCTTGATGCTCAAACAGTATCCTCGCTTATTTATTTAATATACCTCAGACAATTTTCTCCCAAAAGTTCAATATCCTGGTAAAATTTTGTAGCCAGAAAAAGCATTTAGCATCATTACTGACAGAGATAACACATGACTGTGTCTTGGGCAGGTATCTGGAGCTTGGAAGGAGGAGTCTGTAGCTCCAGGCTCCACCTCCATTACCCACGGAAGTGGGAGGTGCCCAATCCTCCGATGCCCTCCACTTAGCCTCCTCTTGAAGGTGCATGGTGAATATGGGTGAGGGCAAACTGAGAGAACCCCAGTGGGGAAATGTTTTACAGGGAAATGCCTTTCAAGGGAAGGAAGTTTCCCCTCAGAGGGAAAAAGTTTTCTAGGTTTTAAAAATAAAATGGGAAAGAGGGCAATTATTCCGGGAGCTGTGATTCTGTCAGAAGGTAGTGCTATTATTAAACGTGCAGGAAAAGTGAGCTTTTTGTTTCAACCTCATTAGTGGGATTTCTGGCTTTTATTGCCCAGGAATAAAGAGTAGGAGTAGTTCTTTAGCTCTCCTAGGTTCGTTCTCTCTCTCTCTCTCTCTCTCTCTCTCTCTCTCTCTCTCTCCTTCCCTCCCTCCCTCTCCAATGAAAATGTCAAACACGCACTCACATGCACAACAGTGTAGCTCAAATCGTCACTACTTCACGCGAATCTGTGTCAAAACCCCCATCCTTCACAGAATTGATTAGGAGCCTTATCAAGAAGAGGCTGGAGAGCATGGCTGCTCTGTGACTGCATCTTATTCTGTTGATGGTGGGGATAATATGCTTCTCCTGCATGTGTCCAGGACAGACAGACCCCTGGTATTTATGACAGGCTGAGCCGGGTCTGCTGCTTCCTCCCTGCCACCGTTAATCAGATTCATAAAGAACTTCAAGTCAGAGGGATAGCTCGTGAAGGATATACCCAGGAATGGGGGTTGCTCAGCACCCCAGCCCTTCCACCTGAGTCCTGACCATCAGGAAGGGCTTGGATCCCTGCAGTTGTCCCCCAGCCTCACCCAGCTCTGTGGCTGTTCCCCATACAGCACAATAGGCTTGTGAGGAGACAAGTGCTAAGAGGTTCCTGACTCCTCACGGGATCAAAGTCAGTCAAAATGCTCATCATGGCCTCTCTGGCCCCACATGACCTCATCCCTGCTACCTCATTGGCTTCCAACTTCACACCTCACTATTGTTTTCCAGGATCACCCTGCTCCATTATCAACCCCTTGAGTGACAGTTTCTCAGGGAGGGGTTCCTTGACCCCAGATGTCACAGCGGACACCTGCCCATGGCTGCCTTTTCTTCCTTGACTCAAAAGCAGCGGAAGCCCTGGCACTCCCCAGCTGTGTGTGAAGGCTGTTGGGTGAGGCGCTCTGCCCTTGATCCATTTCCCCTTCTGTGCTTGGACTCCTCCAAGCCCTTAATGCTCAGTCAAGGACTCACATCCACATCCCCTGGGGTCCGCATGTCTACCAGCCCCTCAACCATTTGTCCTTCAGCCCCAGAGAAGCTCAATGTTTCCATGACCAGTGTTTGCCTTGTTCAAAAAATGATAAATCCAACTTAAGTCCTGCTTCAGATAAAGAAAGTCTGTCCTTTCACAGCAGATCAAATGCACCAATACGTACAAAGCCTTGAAACAGCCACAGGTACACGCTGGGCACTCTGTAAATGTTAGTGGATACCAGCTGTCACAATAAACATTAGCCAATAGAAGGACATCACAGTGGTATTTAAGTGTATAAACACACGAGAGCAGTTTGCGTGTGCTGTGGCAGGGGCAGGAAGGTTTTCTCCAAGGGTAAGCAGAGGGTTGGTGAGGTGCCCAAAGGCAGAGGATGCCGTGTGAAGGCGGCAGTTTCTGCACCAGGCTCGGGATCCAAGATGGCAGAGGAGTTTTTCCGCCTACTTAGGATAGACATCTGTGCAAGGACGTCATCTTGTCACTTCACTGTGGCTGTCTGTGTAAAGATTTTACTTCCTGTTCTAGATCACAGACTCCCACAGGGGAAGATCCATGTGTGATTTTTTTTGAGTATTCCAGGAACAGAGATCAGACAATGGCTTCCGACAATGCTCTGGAACGGAATTATCTTCAAGATAATTGTTGAGTTCAATCATCAACTTGGGCTGACCAAATTCTCTCGGAGGCCCTCTTATCTGTTTCAGACAAGCCCCAAATCCCCTCCACAATCCAACAGCCTAGCCTGTGAGAGAGCTGAGTCCCCATTTCGCTCAGCCATTCCAAGCTTTTTGATCCTGGCATGAATATACTACAACCTCTCTGTGCTTCAGTTTCACCATTTGTAAAATTTGAGAGGCTCTGATAGAAAGGATAGCACTGCCAACAGAACCCTCTGGAAAGGTTGATGAAGGCTCACTCGGGTGCCTGAGTTCGTGCCTGTGCATGCAGGAAACACAGAGAATCAGGGACGTTTAGCAAGCACTCCAAATTCGTAGCTAACTTTAAGAATATATGCATTGTTTCAGAAATCACAATTCTGGGTGACCTTGAACTCTGTCCAAGCCCTTGATTGTCCAGCTTCTATCATCTTTTAGTGGTTATGCACTAGTCCCAGAGATGGACATCAGCATCAGTCTCCTGTCCACACCACTTCCAGATTCGTCTATGCAGACAGTAGCTGGATCCTCCACTGAAACACGCCAAAGTCTAAGTGGGACAAGAGTACAGAGAAAAACTCCAATGTGCAACATGGGGGAGGGTGACTCTTACGTGCTGGACCCTGTCTGAGGGTCTCATAGGTTATGCCGATTCAATTACAATCGAAACCTTGCTCAGTACTCAGTTTCACAGATGAAGGAACTAAGACACAGAAGGTTTCACGGGGGCTTAACTGATTTATTGTCCCAGAAGGGACATTAGGGAAACTGATATAAATGATATAAACTGATATAAACTCTACCTCAGAGTTCAGTGAAAGAGCGGTGTGATTCCGTTCTGCCTACAGTCTGCAAGGCAGCGTGAAGGAGTTAAGAAAGACAGCAAGGGAGTTTAGAGTTAGAGCTTGGCATCAGTGATTGAGAACCTCTAAGAGCTGAATGACTGCTGTGGAGAGTGGCAGTGCCGCATGCCAGGAGAGAGATGCCAACACAGTGTTTCACATGTAAATAGCATAGACATTTTGAAGCCAGGGTCAGAAGTATAGAGGTTGTTGTGTGGGGGAAGGATTTTGAATGAGAATATTTGTCTGGGTTTTAAAAACCTGCAGGAATAATGCCTTTAACGCCTCACTATATCTGCAGCTAGTGACTCTGCAGACACCTACAGTCACGGAGCCACTCAAGGGAGTGACTTCAAATGCAGGCTGTGTCAGTTCCGTAAGACTGTACAGTGACTACCTAGACAAAACAGGAAGCTGGACATTAACCTGTCGGTTCTCAAAGAGAGTTCTCATTCTGCCAATTAAAACCCTTGCTTTCCCACTCGCTTTCACGGCAGCCTATCATCTTAGGTGGGGCCAGTTTGGTTTGACTTTGCGCAACAAAGTGTGAAGTAACACTGCAAGTGTGTTGGTGTCCCCACTGCCGATGGTTGCATGCCCATTCCCGTCCTCTGCTGCACGAATTCGCTGTCCAGCATGTGCCAAAACTAGCGTAGGTAGACACTAACCCAAGTTCTAATGCTGTCCCATGAACATATCTAACCTCCAGAGGACTCATATTTCTTACTAGTAAATGGAATAAGTAGCTGATCTGGTGCCTGTAGTGTCTAAAGGGGAGGAGTGCAGGCAAGGTGTTGAGTGAGAGCCAATGAACACACTAAGGAGCTCAGTCAATGGTAAGCATCATCTGGGTGTCTCTTTGTCTGTGTCGCTCTGATTCTCCTCTCTTCCCCCTTCTTTCTCTCTCTCTCTCTCTCTCTCTCTCTCTCTCTCTCTCTCTCTGCGATCACCATTGGCTCAGATGGAGGTTATAATTATCAGCCATTTTGTTTGTTTTTGTTGACTCTGTGTGTGTGTGCATGTGTGTGTGCATGTGTGTGTATGTGTGTGTGTGTAAAAGCTGTCAGTAAGGAAGTCTCCCATCCAACGATCTTCCTTGTTAAGTTATTGTTTACACGCAAAGATCAGAAAGACAGAGGCACAATGGGTGTTTTTAATCCCTGGTTCAGGACTAAAAAGCTCTCTAGAAAACTCACACAAAGACGCTGGGAACCAAGAGCTAGAGGGGTCAGGGTCTCCAGTGTACAATGAGCCCATCCAAGAACGGCTGAGGACCGAAGTAGAGGTTGAGGTGTAATAACTGGTAAATTAAGGAGAGCCTACTGTTTATCAAGAACTCAACCTAGTGCCTAGGGACATAGAAACAAGCCATACATGGTCTCTCTTCTCAGTACTGCTCAGCCTCAAAAGAATATTTGGGGAGCAAGGCAAAGGAAAATTGAGATTTAAAAAAAAAAAAAAAACTGAACATGTATTTGTAAAACATTTTCTATCAGGAGTCTCTGCTGATCATGAGTGGAAGCTTAATTTCACCAGTGTGCTTGGTGCTGTTGCACACCTCTCAAATCACAAGCCTGTGTTCACCATTCCTGCTATCGGTGAGAAAGTGGAGAGGGTGACTGTGGGAAGAGGCCGAAAAGTAACAGCACAGCGAGGCGGCCGCCCCAGAACCTCTGAGCCGTGTGGACCCACGCCAGAGGCAATGTCTGGAGAGAGCTGATGTGGAGAGGGAACGATTTTACAAGGTCCCTGTAAGTACAAGATAGAATCGTCAGTGACAAAACTCTGTGCCCAACTTCAATCAGCAGGAAATGGGCAGAAAACAGGAGAAAAAAAGAACAAGACAACTTGAGGGGAATCGCATTGACTGGGTAATTACAGTAGATATCGTTAAATCTTCCTTAGTGAAATCTATAGCGAATAGGCACTTTCCAAACGTGTCTTTGATAAAGTGGTTATGGATATTCCCTGACCTTCTATGGCGTGTACTACCTTGGGGCGGGCAGTACAGGAAGCTTGGGTATCAGTGAGACACACAGGGGTGACCTGAAAACTCACTGAAGGTGTGTTTATGCATACTTAAAATCTCATCCAAAAAGAAACCCAGTGTGGTATCTGGTCTGTCAATCTAGAAAAGAGCACTATGTCTGCCATGAAGAGTAGAAGGTTCTAGGTAAGGTGACATTTGGGACGATTCAGGTATCAAGCTGCATCCTCTGCAATCAAACCAGGTACAACAAGATCACCCAACTTCAGGAGGACAAGACCTGGATCAGCCATAAAAAGAGCCAGCTGTCGCTTGATAGTGGCAAAGGGTGCTCCAGCTTTTGCTTAAGGCAGGATCTCATGTGTCCCAAGGGCTCATCAGTATGTGTTAGGTATTGAACCCTGTGTGCCACAATCAGTGCCATGCAATGGACAAAAGAAGAGAAGGGGGCAACAAAGAGGGCTCAGCTGGTAAAGTGTTTGCTTTGGAAGCGTGAAGATCTGAGTTCAGTCCCCAAGACTCAGAGGGAAAACACTAGGCATGATGCCGCATGCTTGTAATCCCAGCAGTAGGGGTTGGGGTGGGGAGTGGGTGGAGGTAAGTGGATCCCTGGGATTAACTGGCCAGTCTCTCTAACCTACTATGTGAGCTCTAGGCCAGTGAAAGACCAGATCTCAAAACCACAGGATGGGTGGCACCTTAGAAATCGCACGTGTACACATACATGGACATTCGCACATACATACGTTAAAAAGAGACGACAAATTTACAGTTAGTTGAGGTGACTATAAGGTGATTAAAAAAACCAACAAAGAAATAATTAAGATCATTGACTCTTACGGATGCTTTAGAGGAAATTCCTTGACTTTTCAAAACAAGGATAAGAAGGTATTTTAGATACAGTTAGGGAAAGACCTTCCTGGAGGGTTGTCTGGATTAAGACAAGAAAGAGAAGAAGGCTCCAGCCATGAAAGGCCTTGGAAAGAAAAAACAAACAGTTGACATATTGACCTCTGCAAGACATAGAAAGAGAGGGTCAGGGCCCAAAGGTAACAGCAAGCAGAAGCAGGAACAGAACGAGACCTGGCTAGGCAGCCTGGAGTCAGAGTGCAGAGGCTACCTTGTGCTCTCAAGTCAACAGGAAACCACTTAGAACTTTTGGCGCGTTCAGAGATGTGCTGAGGAAAGACGAGCTGGCAGCCCTGTGGAGTTCACATAAGGCAATAAAGGTCTAATGTGAGGATCCAAGCTAGCCCTGATCCCAGCCAGGGAGACGGGATCACAGACCCAACAGCAGCCCGGCTGGCCAGCTTGTGCTTCTGTGCATGCGTGTCTGCAGTTATGTTAGTGGGATGAGCTCCACCACTGCTCATGGAGAGGGCTGTTTTTCTGTCTCCCACTAACCCTAAGCTCCCACAGTGAACTCTAGATGCAGTGCTGACAGAGTAAATCAGAGCAACGATCCCTGCCCATGTGAGCTCTCTCTCCCCACTTACATCAGAGGACTGATGCCTAGAAAATATGTCTGGGTGGTGACACTCTCGCATCACCCCCGGTTTTACTTCATAGAATCCCATTGTTAGCGTCTGGGATGCCAGTTCAATGATTCAGACTCAAATACCACTCAAATACCAAGTCACCTCCTTCAACAACGGAGCTAGGATCCAGTTTCGAGAAGACAGACTACAGAAGCGAGATGTATGGAAATAGCAAGCAGTCCCTTGCCTCTGGTCAAGGATGCATGCTGTCCATCACACCCCTTGCTTCCCTAGTTTTAAAACACAGGTTTCACGTACCTAAGCCTGCTCCAAAACTTGCTATTATGTAGCCAAGGATAACCTTGAACCTCTGATCCTCCTGCCTTCATGTCTTGAGTACTGGGATTACAGGCATGGACTTTGACTCCCAGATCCTTCAGTGCTATGGGTTGAACCCAGGGCTTCATGCACGCTAAGTGAGCAGTCTGTCCACTGAGAGTTACACACCATGCCTGCTGACTTAGTTTGCTTTTCATGGGCATAAGGCCAGAAATTAGGTGACCTTCTGATCTTCTTGGGAGAAACAGTCCAATATTGCTATGGCTGAAGGATGCTTTCCTTGGCAACCTGAATTGACACTGCCTGTCTCGGCTTGTCATAGTGACAGGAAACGCCTAAACCAACCCCTTCACCGTGCCACCTATAAACCCCATGATCGCCTCTGGTGACCATCCCCTCAGCTTGAGAGGCCTTCATCACAGGGAGCTCCGCAAGAGGACTGGACTTCACCTCCCACTACACCCCCCCTCCTCATCATCCGTCAGGCTGGAGAACTGCTTCCATGAATTTGATGCTCTAACTTGGCTCAGCGGCAGGGCATGATGGTACATTTCTGGAAGTAGTCTCCCTCTGATGCTCATTAGCACCATCTCCCCAGGAGTGCAGAGATTTCTGGCACTTTCCTTCTCTGTTCCCTTGACTGTAGAATGTTCTGACTCCTCAAGGCCTTTCTGCTCACATATATTTCTGGGGCTCTATAGCTCCTTTATTTTTTTTTTCTTTATAACAGCCCTATCATTTTCTGAGACTTAAGGCTGAGTGGAATGAATGCTAGAGTTATTATTGCTATGATCAAACACCTTGGCCAGAAGCAACTTGGGGAGGAAAGGGTTTATTTCAAACTCAGCATTCCACACATCCATCAGCGGCAGTGAGGGCAGGAACCTGGAGGCAGAAGCTGCAGGAGCTGATGCAGAGGCCATGGAGGGGTGCTGGTTACTGGCTTGCTCCTCTTAGCTTGCTCAGTCTGCTTTCTTATAGAAGAGAGGACCCCCTGCCCAGAGATGGAACCGCCACAATGGACTGGGCTCTTCCCCATCAACCACTAATTTAAAAAATGCCCTACAGCTGGATATTATAGAGGCATTCTCTCAACTGAGATTTTTCTCATTTCAGATAACTCTAGCTTGTGTCAAAGAGACAAGCAGCTAGCCAGGATGAATGCTTGTTTTGTTTCTGTCTTACTTTTCTAGCAGTGTGATAAGACAACATGACCAAGAGAACTTATGGAAGAAAGAGTTTATTTGGAAATTAAAGTTTCAGAGAGTTAGAATCCATGACCGTTATGGGCCTGTGGACCATTGGACCATGGTCCCAGGCAGGTAGGCATGATGCTGCACCAGTAGTTGACAGTTCATATTCTGATGCACAAGGCAGAGAAAAAGAGAGAGAGAGAGAGAGAGAGAGAGAGAGAGAGAGAGAGAGAGAGAGAGAGAGAGAGAGAGAGAGAGAGAACTGGAAATCGCATGGACTTTTGGAACCCCAAACCCCGGTGGCGTACCTCCTCCAACAGAGACACATCTCATAATCTTTCCCCAAGAGCTCTATGAACTGGAGACCAAATATTCAAACATATGAGCCTATGGCGGCCATACTCATTAAAAATTACCATGGTTTCTTTGGTGGCATTTTTAAAAGGTTTCATTTATTTATGACTGTGAGGGGGGTGTGTATGATACCCGTGCACAGCCATGGTGTGCATGTGGAGATCACAGGATGAGTTCGTGGAACTGAGCTTCCCTTCCCACTCTGGTCACCAGATCTACGCAAGTACATTTGTGCCTCAAGCCATCTTGGCCACCCTGAGCATCTGTCCTCACCAGCATTCCGGCTGGCAGTACCCTTCCCCTAGGGCACCACCTTGGCAGCAATCTGGTAAATCAAGGCTCCTCCCCTTAAGACCTCTAAGTCCCAACAGTCATGCTCCCCTTGGCTCCCCTAGTTTCTATGACCACATTATTTATGTCTCTCAATGTCTGTGAGTTTTCCCCGTTTAGCTCCCACCACTCCCGCTCTGAGCAAGCAGGAGCCAAGTTCATGTTCTGTGGAAATAGAGAACTGTGACTAATACCCTGGGAAACCTGGGGTCCATGTCCAATTCCAGCTAAGGAAAATGAAAGCCAGATAGTTAAACCCCACCAACGGTACTCTTGGGATAATCACAATTCCTCTCTATTTTTACTGTTCTCCGGAATGAGGAGGCCAGTCACTGCACTACTATTCTGGTTTGTTTTCACTGTTGTTTTCTTCGTTGTTGTTGTTTGTTTTGTTTAGATCAGTTTGGGCTTGTTTGTTTCCTTTTTTTAACATCCCACCTACATACAATTCAGTGAAAACCATAAAATCACAGTGAAGTGCCCAGAACAACATGGCTAGGCAGAAATGTAATGTAAGCCATGGTTTCAAGCCATCTGGGTAACTTTATCTGTCAAGTATGTTTAATGGTTCTAGGTACGCGTAAAGCAGATGAAATGTTCCTGCATTTAAAAACAATAGCAGCAATACGGAATGATTATTTACAACAAACTGGGTATGAAGTCATGCTCACATGGCTTCATTGAATCTTTGTTATGGGGACTCCTTGCTACCTTCATTTCACAGACAAGAAAACTTGAGGCAGAGGCATGAAAGGAATTGGCCAAATCACGTATCTAGTCAAGTGATGGGACCAAAATAACAAGCCAGGCAGCCTGGACCTTATACCTTGATTTTGGGGACTGTGAAGATGATTCACCAGGTAAAAGTCTTTGCTACTCAAACCTGATGAGTTATGTTCAATTACGAGAACCATATAAAAATCCAGATGCAATGGCATACATCTATAATGCCAGCACTCTTACCATGTGATGGGAGAAGGAAACAAGAGAGGTAGCTGGAGGTCCGCGAGCCAGCTATCCTGGAGTGAGCCACGCTGGAGCAGAAAGGAGAGCCCGCAATGTGGAAGGAGAGAACAGACTCCTAAAAGCTGTGCTTCAACTGCCACGTTATCTACGTACGTGCATGCCCGCCCCCCACACATGTACACATACAAACACATACTAAATAAATGCACTTCAAAGGACCACATTCTCCTGCCCCGCCCACAAAAGATACTCAAAAAGATATGACTTCCTGTGTCTCATCAACCACACTAAACTATCTGGACACGAATTTTGTACTCTTAAAGCAATAAGCAATTATCCTGGAAGTATGTATTAAATTGCAACGTTGCTGCAATTTAATATCTAGTTTTAAAACCAATTTGCTCAAGTGTTGACTTCAGGATTTAAAATGTATTCCATTTAACCAGCAACTTAAATGAAAATTTAAATAAATGCTATAAATGGGTGCCTCATTTGCATGATCTGTTGATTAACTCTGATGTGATGTCATCTGTGCCCCCAACTACACTTCCTGTTGAGGACTCTGATGTGTCATCTTGGAGATTAAAAGGGGACTTACTCTCTGCTTTCCACACCTCATTACACATGTTGGAGCAGTACACATGTTGGAGCGGTCACTAGTGGCCACCCTCACAAGCAGGAAGTGGAACTTATTGAAACTGTTTTATGGCATTCTTGAGTGTATCTTTTTTTTTAAAAAAAAATCTACTGTGAAGCTGTTTGGAATGGCGAAGCGACCTCTGACAACCTCCATCGTCTCAGCTGCCTTTTAAGGAGGGCGAAGTCTGCTGAGACATTCCTGCACAGTAGATTCCGAGATGAGGCTTGAGCTGCTGACTGAGGACTGAGGAGGAGAGTCTGCCCAGGATCTCCCTCAGCTCCGCAGAAACCTCCAGCACTGAAAAATGTTCAGGTGTCTGAGAGTCACCACAGATGATGCTATGGACGGTACCCCTGTGTGGTACATACAGGACTTCTGTGGGATACCCACATGCCTCTGAGCTTCCCCAGTGTTGAGACGTTAAATATTCCTAAAATACTCCATAACAGAGAGATGTGGGATTCCCCTCTGTATGCTGGGAATACAATTGGCGAATAAAGAAACTGCCTTGGCCTGATGATAGGGCAGAACTTAGGTAGGTGGGGAAAATTAAACTGAATGCTGGGAGAAAGGAGGCGGAGTCAGGGAGAAGTCATATAGCCCACTGGAGACAGATGCCATAACTTTAGCTGGCAAGCCACAGTCATGTGTACAATTAATATGTAGGAGTTAGCCAATAAGAAGCTAGAGCCAATGGGCCAAGCAGTGTTTTAAATAATATAGTTTCTGTTTGATTATTTTGGGGCTGAAGAGTCGGGAACCAACAAGTGGGCTCCTTCAGCAGAAGAACACTGTGGTATTGTCCTGAGTTATCCACCAATAGAGACCCACTGCTAGATAACTCTGGATCCACCCAGAACATGCCTCAATGATTTTTTTTTTTATTTTGGGTTATGTGTATGAACCTGGGACCTTTGAAATTTATAGCCACTAGTGAATCATTTAGCCAATGTCCCCATTTTTTATTGGCTACTAAAAGTTTAATAGCACAGATTGTTAAACAAATCCATTGAAGATGGTCCATGCTCCACTTCTCTTAAGCATCTTTCTCGTAAACACAGAATCTTACTCTGCAGGCCAGGATGTTCCAAAACTCGCTGTTTCACTCAGACGAGTCTCAAATTCACAGCAGCATGCCCACCTCAGCCTCTCTGGCGCTGGAATGGTAGGCATGAGCCACCACAACTGGCACAGCCTAACTATTTTGAATGTGTTGCATCATTGTAGCTGGCACTTAGCTAGAGCTATGTCAGGACTGTGGCACGTCCTCTGTCTAAAGTCTTCCATTTACACAGCACAATACTGTGAAAAACAAACAGAGCTTACTTTAGGTAAGCTAAGGAGAGAATAGTCGTAGTAATATATATTATATATTATGCATATTAAGTATATTATAGCTATATAGTATATCTATATAGTATACCTTAGTTACCTATATTAGTTACCTATAATTTCATAAATAATGATTCCAATTGCAGCAGCTTAAATTGACAAAAATGCTTTTCTGTGAGGTTTAGTGGGCTCAGATGATGTTTTCCAAACTCACTGGCACACCGTATCCAACTGGCACACCATCTCAGAGTTAGGTTCAGCAGACGTGACTGGCTTGCTATGGTTCTTCTCATTAGTCAAGAGGTGGACCAGGCTTGCTCACAGATTGACAGCACACAGAAAAGGGAAAAGTCACCCAATCACTCGTGGCCTTAGATTGGAAGTCACACAGACAGCGTCACTTCTATTCTATTCCGCTGTGAGAACAAGCCACAGGCTGGACCAGATTGGAGATCATGGAGGAAAAAGCTTACCTCTCCACAGGGAGCAATGCTACACCACAAGGCGGCATGTATTCGCACAAGGAACAAAGTCACATTTGCAATCTATCGCCGGCCAACATTCTTATGCCCTGATTGAACTCATTGCCATACCAGCATCTCCCAAATCCCAGTCCAGGCCACTTTCAGGCCTGAAATCAAGAACTCCGTGACCCGAATCTGGTCTGCAGGTAGACAAGTCTGCTCTGTTGAGGCTGATCTTGGCCCAAGGTCCCATAGACTAAAAACATAAGTTATCAGATGATACAGACAGCATCCATTAGTGATCTGAGACAGAAAAACACGGGACCCATTGTAAAACAGGAGGCCCGGGACAATCAAAGGGCTGTGGCAGGCGGAGATCTAGCAGGGCTTGTGTGTGTGTTACTCACGCTGAAGACAATCTCACTTAGCTATGATGGCTGGTTTCCTGCCCCACTGCTCTCAGGTGCCCTGGCTTCTCTCACCACCTTAAAGTTCAGATGCAGGGACGGGCAGAGGCAGGCAAACCAGTCCAGTAGGTGGCAGCCTGACCTCTCTCCCTTCTATGTAGATGGTTGGTTGTGAACCCCAGCTTCCCTTGATGAGTGAGGCAAATCTGCTCCCCACCCCCAAAATAATTGTGATGCAAAATGAGGCCCTCATTCCTGAAATGACTTCTTTTTAGGAGTTTAACCATGGCAATAGAGAGAGTAACTAATGCCAGTTCCACTGGCCTCCAGATAGGCTAATTTTGGCCGATACCACAAAGGCTGGGCTAGCCAGGATTCAGTTCCCGGGATTCAGAATGAAACCCAGCTTCACAGTGTGTTTGCTGTGCTCTCATCCACACTTACATCCTTGCTTCACAGCCTGCTTCTGGAAACGCCACGTCTAGCAGAGCGTTCCTGTGTTTCAAATGCCAATTGTTTTAGTTGGATTTCTGTCGCTGTGTAGGGAAGGACGAGTTGGTTTAAGCTCACAATTTCAGCTTGGGATCTTTTGTGGTGGGGAAGCAAGGCAGTCACCTAGTCACATTGCAGAGGAGAACAGAGAGAAGTGGATGTACGTCTGCCTGGTACTCAGCTTTCTCTCCTCCTACATGCTCCAGAACCCTAAGCAGGGCGAGTAAGCTCTATTTTCAAGCTGGGTTTTCCCACATCAATTAAGGCAGTTAAGACAGTACCCAGGCCTGAGTCCCATGCCACAAGTGTGAGCCTACCCAGTTCTACACAGAATAGAACCAAACACAACTGAAGAAGGGGAGGGAGTCAAGGTAATGACGCTCAACAATATTCTGCCATACATGTATTACAGTTGTGTAGCTTTGCATTCTTGTGTGATCCCTAAGAGTGGGAGCAGTGGCTGTCTCTGACTCTCTTGCTGGGTTCTGAGACCCTATTCCTCACACTGGGTCACCTGAATACATGGGGAGGAGCTTAGCCTTACTATAACTTGATGCCATGTTTTGTGGATGTGCATGAGAGGCCTGCTCTTTTCTGAATAGAAACAGGGGAGGAGTGGATGAAAGAGGGAAGGCAGGGGAGATGGGAGCGGCTGGGAGAAGAAGAGGGAGGGGAAACTGTGGTTGAGATATAAAATAGATAGACAGACAGACAGACAGACAGGAAGAACAGCACCCTGCCAACAGTATCACAGGCCAGCCTGATACAGACGGCTTCTCACTTTGACTCTCTTCCCAGTGATTCTAGATTGTGTCAAGTTGACAATTAAAGCTCACCATCGCACCATGACCCCACACAAACACTGTTACACAATTTTGGACACCTTAGGAAGGTGGGGAAGATCCCCAATTCTGCAAATCCAGAAATGAGAATCAGCGGGGTTGATTAACCTGCCTAGAGAGCTCACAGCTCAGAGAGCGACCAATCCCGAGCCACGGCTCAGACTATGACCCATTGCAGTGCAGCTTCCCTTTCCAGCAAACCCTGTGGCCTCTCTCCCGGGGCAGGGAGCCTCACCCACGAAACAACAGGAGAACAATTAAGCGCTGAACTGACGCGCTGTATCGAACCCTTCTGGGCAAAGCCGCCATCCTCCTTCCAGTCAACAATTATTTTCTGAAACTCTCTTTTGTTGTGCCATCAACTTGAAAAATAGGAACACTGGCTAGCTTTACAAAATTCAATTTTTCATAGATTTTCTTTCTCCTCCATCACTACTTCATACAAATTAGGCCCCGAAATAAAACTGGGTAATGGCATAATAGAACATTCCGCGTAGAAGACTCGTACGAGGGAGGTATGCCGCCTGCGTGGTCTTTTTTTTTTTTTCCTTTTTTTTTTTCAAGTCACAGCCGAAAGAACAGATATAGCATAAAAAAGCAATTAAGTTTGAGCTGATTCTAAAAGTCAATACACAATATGAGGTGGTAACCTGGCACAGCACCCACAGTGTGAACTGGACGGATCTTGTTTGTTGAGAACAACGGAAGGAGTTCTCCCTGTTATTTCTCACAGGCAAAAATAACAGTGTGGAAACACAAGGTTTTCTAATATTGTGGTTAAGTAACTGATATTTTTATTTTTCCTTGTGAGACAGCGTCTCATGTAGCTCGGGCTCTAACTGAGGTTGACCTTTGAACTTCGGATGGTTCTATCTCTACTTCCTGAGTGCTTGGGATCACAGGCCTGGGTCCTGGTGGTGCTGGGATCGAGTCTAGTGCCAGGTAGGCAAGCCACCATCTGAGCTGCATCCCCAGTCCACTCAGTACCTAACCATGGCTTTGCTAACACCAGGTGACTCTGAGAGTTTCTATACTTAGCATTATGAAACTTCCCAATGCTGACATGCTTAGCCTTGCCCCAAGAAACGTAAAGCACTAATGGAAGCAAATACAAACTTTTGGTGCCAGCAAGATGGACACAGCAGGTAAAGGAGTTTGCTGCCAAGGCTGACAACTTGAGTTCCATCCCAAGGACCCAGACAGTAGTGGCAGAGAACTCGCTCTCATAACTGGTCCTTTGGCCTCCCTCGATACATGCGCTGTGGCATATGCACACAAAAGAAGAAAAGAAAGAATATACAAGTGATTTTATCAGTGTTTTACAGGCTTGCTTCCTATATTTGTCTAATTACACGCCCTAACAATAGGCACATAAAGAATATTCTGGGATGAGGGTGTTGAGAATGCCTGAATTTCCCTGGGTAGATGATATTTCTAACTAACCCCTTCTCAACATTACATATCACATATATAGTCAAACAATGACCTTATGGGTAAAGCTCAAGTCAATTTATAGTCATGTATTAAAATTATATGTTAGGGTTCTGGTTTTGACATGGAGTCTTACTATGAAGACCACACTGGCTTTACACTCGGGCAGTCTTTCTGCCCCAGGCTCCGGAGTGCTGGGGTTCTAGGCATGAGCCACCACACATGGCTGTGAAGAACTCTGTCATCCAAGTGCCATGCTCATTGTCATCTCAATCAGAGCAACTATGACCACCAAGAAGAGACCTTCAACAAAGCTGAGTCTGTTAATCTTCCCTCATAGAAGGCGGGGCCATGGAGGGTCAGTAGAACCTGAGATGAAATTCAGGTGTATGTGATTCTGCCCTAGCTGCAGGGTCAGAGGTGCGAGAGTGTTAACCAGAGGGACAGGGGTTCTGCTGTGTCAGCGTTTGTGAGCTCTCTGAGCAAAGCAGCAGTTACCATCTTAATCAGATGGAGACACCTCTAAAACCTGCCAAAAGCATAAGCTGTGTTGGCTTAATTTTTCCTGGGATACCTGGACAAACATCAATAATAGATCAATACAATGACTCCAGTCCAGTATGGCCTGTGGATTCAGTGGGCTTATTGGGCTTAAGTTATAGCTAAAACAAAAGTGAGGGGTTGCTTCCAGGAACATGAGTGAGGGGTCACTTATAAGAGCACTGAAAAACCCGAACAGCTGTGTCCCTGAAGAAGCCCTCAGGGCAGGTGATGACTTCCCCACAGTGGCACAGGAGGAGTTCTGTCCCTTCAGTTAGCTCTCACCCTTTAGATTCTCTATCACCCCGTGAGTCTTGTCACTCTATGATGCCACAGGAAGACTGGACAAAATCACCCAGAACTGAGAGGGAGGAGAAGGAGAGGTGAAGCAGCCGGAGTCTCAGGTTTCTGCCTCATGACCACTTCCCCTCCCTTCTTCAGGGGCCTGATCTTTAAGAGCCTTGGTGAGCTTCTGCGACAATGCCCTGGCTCCCCAGAAGAGTAGACCACCATTGGTCTCTGCCTCCGTCCTCCTCAGAGAAGGACCTTGGAAGGTTCCAAGGTCCGTGACCCATCCGAGTCACTTTAAGAACCTCAAGGCAGCCCTCCCTCTCCATCCAGCCTTAGAGTCTATCAATCACCATCACCTCAGCCTTCACAGGGCTATAAGATGACCTCCTCCATGAGGAAATGGTCTGCAACTCTGTCTTAAGTTACTTCTCTCATGGCTGTGACAAAATGGCTAACCACAGGAACGGGAAGGAGGGAGGGAGGGAGGGAGGGAGGGAGGGAGGGAGGGAGGGAGGGAGGGAGGGAGGGAGGGCCTATTTGGGCACACAGTGTGAGGTCACCCATTATGGCAGAGAAGGCGTGGCATGAGGAATGTGAGGCAGCTGGTCACATTGCATCCAGGCAGGAAACAGAGAAAAGAATGCCAATACTCAGCTCTTTCTCCCTGTTTTACAGTCCAGAACCCCAGCCCAGGGAACTGTGCCACTTACATTCAAGGAGGGTCTTCCTGCCTCAGTGAACCCAGTCTAGAAGCTCCCTCACAGATATACCCAGATTTCCATGCTGGTTCTAAACCTCATTGATTTCAGTAGAGATGAACTCCCACAGTTATCTCTGTATGTCCATGGGACTCCATAGAAACCAAATGCTATCCCCAGCGTGACTTGATCTCAAGGGATGGGTTATGAAATGGAGGATCCGTGTGTGTGTGTGTGTGTGTGTGTGTGTGTGTGTGTCCTGCCTTTGTCACTTTATTCCAAAGTGAATATGTTCTGTTGACTTATTGACACTTCCTCTTGTCCTCGGGCTCACAGATAACCTTTCAATACACAGTAGACTCTCTTTGCGCTCTTGGCCAATTGTGGCTTTGCCCTTTAAGCCTGGTGTGTTGTGGTGAAGGGAAATAGAATTATTTAGAAAGTTTTGCCTCAAAGCAACTGCCTGCCTTATGAAGCTATCATCTTGCTTGAAAGGACCCATTTTGACTGCTGGAATCTACAGTCTTCTCCTTTTTCTTTGTTTTCTGCCTACAAAGATCATAATCTCTAGGAGGCAGAGAGGTGAGCTGCATACAGAGAGCTGCAGAGACCCGGAGAGGGTGCAGAAGAAGCATGCCATGACTCTGAAAGTGTCCTATACATGGAAATGCTTTCAAATTGGATCACAGTGGGATTCAGCCACTCTATAAATAAAAGAACTGAATTATAGTCTCAAGTAAGTGAGGTTTATGGGTGTAAGCTGTATCTCCATAGTGTCTTTCAACTCCCTCACAGTGAGCTACCCCGTTACCAGCCATGCTACTGATCCTCTTGGGGGCGCTGCTTATGGGCAGAGGTAAAGGGAAGACTGCAAAGGAGGGGCTGGCGAGATGGCTCAGAGGCTGAGAACACTTGTTGTTCTTCTCGAAGAGCCTAGCTTGGTTCCTATGACCCTCAGAGGGTTGCCCACAACTGCATGCTATCTCAGCTCCTGAGGACTAGACACCTACACCCGTGTTCGCACACCCACACAGACACATATGGACACCTGTACTAGTGTGCACACAGACACATACATACATAAAAACAAATCCTTAAAATTGAAAAAGCTGCAAGAGAGAAAATATTGGTGCCATCCTTCCCCCAAGGTAGAGATTGGATGCATGCCCAGTGCCATGTTACAAGAAGAATGTTGGCATTCCCCCCAACCTGGTCATAAAATGTTACCAGTTACTTCAAATCATGAGCAGGAGCTGTGATTATATATGCAAACATTTACATAAAATATTGCTTCATTTTAGTTGGCCTTCTATGAAGTTTCTTATCTGATAAAAAAATAAATCAACTATCTAGAATATACAAAAGAATGGAGAAGAAGATAAACTATGCGAGCAAAGTCAGTGCGGCTGATACACAGTAGCATTAACTCTTCCTATGGGGGATTTGTGAACAACAGCCTGGCACAGTGTTCAATCCCAGCCTTCCCTGGGCTGAAGCCCCAGAACATGACATGGTAATTCACATTCGGAAAACAGCACAAAGAGCGTGCCAAGTGGTATCATCTTGTAAAAAAAAAAACAAAAAACAAAAAACAAAACAAAACAAAAAAACCAAAAAAACCAACCAACCAACCAAACAAACAAACAAAAAACTTCATGTTAAACCCCTATGAGAAGCCTCCTTGATTCCTTTCCCAGGGCAATCTGCTTTAGCCGCCACGGGAGGCATGGCCCCAAAACAGGTGGCATCAGAGGCAGGATGATCCTGGGTTCCTTCAAGTCACCGGAGGTAAAAGATCTCCCAGCTACTTTTGGAGAGGTGGCACCTCCATTATCTTAACTGTCAGAAAAAAATTATTTTCTCTTTTATTTCTCTGGTGTGTTCTCCCTGGGTGTGGCCTCAGTTCTGAGCAGAACGAATCCTCCAAGTTAATCTCTTTTCTCTGTTAAGGTGAGGCACACGTCTTTAGTACCAGCACTCCACTCAGAAGGTCGAAGCAGGCAGATCTCTGTGAGTTTGTGACCAGCCTGGTCAATAGAGCTAGTTCCACAACAGCCAGGCCTGTTACACAGAGAAACTCTGTCTTGAAAAATCAAAAAAAAAGAATGACAAAACTCAAAAGTCTCCTACTTCACACAGTGCATTTGTTATTTGCTTGAGAGGATTTAGTCAAACAAAGCCACATTAAAAACCTGCTTCCCCAAGACATGGATATTTATTTATTCATCCAACTCAATACAATAAACATTTGCATAATGAACAGGGAAGGAAGCACTTGTCTGAGATGGTGAAGACTTGGGGGTGGGTAGCTAGAAACTTTAGAGTAAGCCCCCCAAACCTAGACCAGCTGCTCCAAGAGTTCCTGAGTGTCTTAGTTGGGTTTTTATTGCTGTGAAGAGACCATGACATGCAACTCCTCTTAGTGAAAACACTTAATTGAGGGGCTTGCTTACAGTTTCAGAGGTTCAGTCTGTTATGATCATGGCAGGGAGCATGGCAATCTGCAGGCAGGCCTGGTGCTGGAGCCGAGAATCCTACACCTTGACTCAGGGGCAAGAGGAAGCTAAATGACAGTCACCCTCAAAGCCTTCCCCCACAGTGACACACTTCCTCTAACGAGGTTACACGTCCTAATAGTGCCTCTCCATTTAAACGTCATTTTCTTCCAAATCACCACATTCCACTCCCTGACCCCCCCAAAGGCTTATAGCCATATCATAATGCAAAAATGCATTCAGCCAAACTTCAAAAGTCCCCACAGTCTCAAACTGATTTCGAAGTCCAAAGACTCTTCTAAGACACATAGCAATTTCTGAACTATAATCTCCTGTAAAAGTCAAAAGAAAAAAGCAGATTATATACTTCCAACATATAATGGCATAAATATACATTTCCATTCCTAAACTCAGGAAAGGACGCATAGCAGAGAAATGCTGGACCAAAATAAGACCAAAAACCAGCCAGGCAAACCCTAAACTATGCACCTACATGTCTTATGTCAAAACACTTTTCAGATCTCCAACTCCTTCCAGCTTTGTTGACTGTAACACACTTTTTCTCTTGGGCTGGTTCCGCTCCCTGTTAGCAGCTCTCCTCAGCAGGTATCCCACAGCTCTGGCATTTCTAACACCTTGGGGTCTCCAAGGTAACCCAGGGTTCAACTTCACAGCTTCACATAATGGCCTCTCTACTAGGCCTCCACTCAGTACATCCCTGACACATGCGTTGCTTCAGTGGCTTTATTCCATAACTGATGTGGGAGTGTCACATATCAATCTGTTGCTTTCATTGGTTAATTAATAAAGAAACTGCTTGGCCTGATAGGTTAGAACATAGGTGGGTGGAGTAAGAGGAAGTGAGGCAGACGACATGCCTCTCCTCTCTGGTCAGACGCAATGGAGCAAGCCGCCAGGTCAGACATGCTGAATCTTTCCCGGTAAGACACCAGGACACAGATTACTAAATATGGGTTAAGCAAGATATGAGAGTTAGCCAAGAAGAGGTTAGATATAATGGGCCAGGCAGTGTTTAAAAGAATACAGTTTGTGTGTTGTTATTCCGGGGCTAAGCCAGGCGGCCGGGCAGCAGGAACGCAGCCCGCAGCCCCTTAAACACATAACTCCTTTCTTTTATCCTTAACTCTAAAACCTGAATCACGCGGCCAAAGCTGCCAAGTTTTCCAAAGCTTGCTGGGGCTGGAACATGTCCCCCTCATTAAATTACATCTTCACCAGCTTTCCATGTTTCACTGCCTAAGCTTGGCTGTACTGAAGCTTGCTCTATAGACCAGGCTGGCCTCAGACTCAGAGATCTGACAGCCTGGAATAAAAGGCATACCCCACCACACCAGGCTCTGAGCTTTTCTTTAGTTCATTTTCCCAAGTAAGAAACTTATCTCAGTGGTGTCTTTCCCTGAGGTTGTCACTCCTTATATTCCGTTGCTCAATCCATTTACCTCCTTAAACATAGGATTTAGTTCCATTCCACCTCCCAGTGTTCTTTTTCTTCTCACAGTTACATTTTGTAGTCTATCCTGTCCAGTTTGTTCCTTTTCATTATAAATCTTCATGAGAGTTACCACTAATGTTCACATGACATTACATTTTTGTTTTGAAATTTCTTCTGCCCATGGAATTAGTCCCAAACTCTTCACGTCAGCCCCAAGCAGATTCTTTGAACAAGGGCAAAAAATCAGCCACTCTCTTTACCAAAAATATCACAAGAACAGTTTCTAGGCAACATACTAAAATTCTTCTCTGAAACCTCTTGAGCCAGCTCCTGACATTTCAAACCATTATCAGCACCATCTGTTGCCTTCCATGTTCCTACTAGTATGCCCCATTAAGCAGTGCCTAAATCATTCCACTGATTTCCTAACCCAAAGTACCAAAGTCCAAATTCCTCCACATAAAAGTATGGTCGGGTCTATCACAGCAGTACCCCAGTCCCTGGTACCTACTTCTGTCTTAGTTAGGGTTTACTGTTGCTGTGAAGAGACATTGTGACCACGGAGCCACCTTCATGCATTCATTCAGTCTGCAGCCTTTGAGATCCCTGGAGCCACACTGTGTGGAAAAGACTGGTCTACAGATGGTCTCCTCATCCACCTTCCACATCTGTGAGGTAAGGAGTGTTGTCTCTGCAGCCTCCCACTGAACTGGTGAAGCTCAGCCAGAAACCTCACTTATTTTCTGCTCATGGCACTGGTATGGTCCTACAGCCCCTTACCATGTCCTCAATATCAATATGACAAGTGAAAAGTAACCATGGGCCACTGAGATGGTTCAGCAGATAAAGACACTTACCACCAAGTCTGATGGTCTAATTTTTATATCCAGGATCCATCCACATGGTGTAAGAAGAGACTGACTCCTAATAGTCATTCTCTGCCCTCCATATGTGTGCCCCCACACATCATGTACACATATACACATTCTTATGGATGCATGCATACACACAACAAATAAGTAAGCAAATTGTGGAAAGAAGAAATGAAAAGTGGCCAAGGTGGCCACTTGTCAAAAAGCTAAATACTTACAGTCATTGGATTTCTAGGAACTGGTCCCTCTAGACAGCCTTTCAACTCTATCGTATGCCTTAAAACATGATTAATCTTTCTTTAGAATGGCATCGCTCCCTTTCTGGATTACTGTCTATGTTTTTAATTATTTTTCACCCAGTTGTTTCCCTGTGTCTTGTTTATGATAATGAATGCTGAAAGGGTGTAAGTGTTTAGTCCTGAGAATTAATTAGAACACATTTCAGAATCCAATGGAAAGCCATTGTTCTGAACAATAGAAACGACATTCATGCTTGTGAAAGAAGGTATAACGGGGGTAGATGAATGCAGCTGCTAAGGCTGGCTTAAAATGAATGAGAAGAACAGCCCACACAGAACAAAAGCCTTCCCCTCGGCTCCAAGCCTTCCCCTCTAATTATTTATTTATTTATTTATTTATTTATTTATTTACTTTGACACTAATAGTAGGAACTCACTTCAGGAAAAACAAATTAGTAGAAGAAGAAACTAAGAGAAATCCACCTTCTACCTAGTCATAGCCATGATCTGAGTCCCTAGGCATATCTCCTTTTCAACTTCAGTTGCATTTATATAAATGGGTTATTCCTTTTCAACAGACTGCACTTATCAAAAGTACTATTTTGCAATCTACTGTAATTTAAATAACTCAACATTTGCATTTTTCAACAAAGTCCCTAGTGCTAAATATTTAATGCCTGCCAACATTTTACTATTACTATTGAGTGGGAGAAAAAGATAATCGCTTTAAATTTTAATGAAAAACTTCAAAAACAAACTATAAGAAATGTCTGAGAATTTTTGAGCAAGATCCATAAAAGCTTAAAATATCAAAACTCTGCAAAATTACCCCATAATATATCCCATTAGTACTATTTAAAATAATCAGCAAATGGAAGCATGCTTTTTAACTATCTCATTCTAATGAAATTAATGGAAGAAACTGGGAGCTGAATATGAGACATTTAATAAGATGCTTGATTGTCTAATAATAAGCCAGATAGAGAGGATGATTTTTGTGCCTGACTCTAGAACTTCAGGATAAGTTTTAGGAGCATACGGGGCAGGAGTGGGGGGGATTCATGTGCACAGGAATCAGGGCGGTGAACATATTTCTATGCACAGAAAGGGGAGGTGATGTTTTCTAACTGTGAATCCCAGGAGCCAGAGGGCTGCAGAAGTCAGACAGGGCACGTCCCATGAGCAGCTACAAGGGGTACAGGAGTTAAAGTTCTCCAACAGAAAGAAGACAGAGTTCGGGAAAGACAGAGAGTTAAGATAACAATGTCTAAGAAGGGCTTCTCAGAGAGGTGTGGGGGGGGAGAAAGACAGAGACAAAGAGACAGAGAAAGAATGCTAAAGTTCCCAGATAAGCTGTTCGGAGAGCCAGTTGAAGTTGCTGATGTAGCCTGCTACAGGCTTCTGCCGTGAGATTCACCTTCTTGCTATAATTCATGTGGTAAACCTGAGACTCCCCGCCCCATAGCTGTGCTATATAGAGAAGAGATGAGGGGAGAGAAGCTGGGTGGTTCACTAGGTAAAATGCTCACTGTACAAGCACAGAGACTGGAATTCAAATCTCCAGCAACCGTGTAAAACGTTGGGCATGATCATTTACTGTAACCAAGCATTGGGGGCAGGGCAAAGTGGGGTGGGTGGGTAGAGACAGGGTTACTGGGGATTAGTGGCTGTGGGCCTAGCTTCAGATTTAGTAAGAAACCCTATTTGAAAGGGAATAAGGGGAAGAAAGATGGATTTCTGTAGTGCTCTTGATACAAGGTCAAAGCCCCGAGCTCTCAGCAGACGGTATAAGTCTGGTGCTGGCTATCGTGAAAAGCAGCATTGCTATGGTCCATCACAGCTTCCATGATGAACAGAGCCCGCCACGCCTCTGCTTCTAATAATGAGAATCATAGCAAAAGCAGTTAGAGAGAGTGAGTGTGTGCGGAGAAGAGCCACTGCTCGGTGTCTGTGTCTCTCTTAATCTTCCCCAGAACTCTGTGGCCAGACTTGGCTACAGTCCAGGACCGTAGACCACAGGATCTGGCTGCTCTGCCCAAGGAGATATGAGAACTAATTCTCAGCTGTGGTTGCTTTAAAACTCTCAGGCTCATGCCCCAAACAGGCAGGAAATGGTTACAAATCCATGCATTCCTGAAGTGTCTTAAAATGTCCACATCACACAGGAGAAAATGTGGAGGGCCATGGGAGGACAAAGGCCCCCTTAGCTGTGAGGCCAGCAAAGCCATATGTTCAAGATGACAAAAGTTTGGGAAATTAATATTCATAGTTGCTGATTTTGACTGTTTTTCTTATTTATTTCTTTTTCAATTACTCATCTCTTTTTAAATCAGTTGCCCTAGTGGTTTGTTTCGTGTGTGTGTGTGTGTGTGTGTGTTTAATTTTGTAGTTTTTGACACAGGGCCTTATATAGCCCAGGTTGGCCTTGAACTCTTTATATGACTGACGATGCCCTTGAATTCTGGATTCTCTTGCTTCTATCTCCTAAATGCTGGGCTTACGGGCTGGAGCCAACACACCAGCTTGCTATTTTGCATCACTGGGCAGACAGAAATGAAATGTTCAAAAATAATTAGGGGGGTCAAGTTCAGCAAAGTCAGCTGAGAGGATCGCCTGAGCGCCCAGTGACCAGCGCTGCGATTCACACTTCGGAGTGTGTGTTTATTGCACCTGCTATATCCTGTTGAGAGCAAAGCCAGCTCCTAAGCTCAGCAAGACAAGGGATCTTGAGAAATGCCCACCAGAAGAGTGACTCTCTCGGTCCTTTGCCACTGATCTAAGTCTGCATGATTTATAATCACTCCCTCCAAATTAAAACACGTTCAAGTAGTATTTTACACTCCACTGTAGTTTGTGTGAGCCACCCAACTGTCTGTGAATTTGGGTTTTCAAAAGCATGTCTGTTGTTCTATTGTTTGATGTGTAAAGACTGAAACACTTTTCCTGCTGTGAATAACTCCAAGTGGGACAAAAAAAAGGAAATATCTGTTCAAATTTTAAATGCACCCAGAACTCTGCATCACTACTTGAAGCTATCTGTTACTGCCTCTCTTTTTCCTCTTGAAACAGAGTCTCCCATAACTCAGGCTGGCCTTAAACTCACTCTGTAGCTTAGGATGACCTTGAACTTCTGGTCCTGCCCCTCTGGCTAGCATCGCAGTTGTGAGCCCCACCCCTTGTTTTATGTGGTGCTGGGGATCAAACCCAGAGTTCTCTGAGTGCTGGGAAAGCGCCCTACTGCTACAGCCTCAGAGCCTCAGACCCTATCACTGTCCACTCATCCATCACACCAAGCAAGTGCACTCAGAACATGCATTCCGTCCATGCGCCTGCATTTTGCCAAGTGCTGGGAATGCAATCCATAGAAGTAAGCCACATCCAGGGGCTCCGGGAAGGATCACAGATGAAAGAAGCAGGGGGAGGAACGGGCTACAGACACTTCGTAGAGATCTATATTTGACAAGGGTGATGTAGGGCTTACTAAATTGCTCACACCAGCTCAGAGCAGGGGTAAAAGTCTGGAAGCTAGATTTAGCAGTGACTTCCTGAGGCTGGCATTTCACCAATCATGTTGATTTTGAAAAATCCCCCTCCTGACAGTTGTTCTTTGAGTACATTCTTCTGCTCTGCTCCGATGTATGGAGCAACTTCTCAGCCCTACTGAAAACCTGGACAACAAAGACCACCAGTGGTTCCCAAGTGTGGACTGACATCAACAGTAGTCCTCAGAGAGTGCCCAGGAGTGTGGAGGAGGAGAGCACTGCAGAGTGCCCGGGAGAAGAGGGTGGAGCACTGAAGACTGCCCAGGAGCCTATGTCCAGGAGCACTGGGGGAGGGAGCACTGCAGCATGCCCAGGAGAAGAGGGTGGAGCACTGAAGACTGCCCAGGAGCCTGTGTCCAGGAGCACTGGGGGAGGGAGCACTGCAGAGTGCCCAGGAGAACCAGTAGGGAGAGCATTACAGAACACACAGGAGCAGGGACTGGGGGGGGGGGGAGGAGCAATTAACAACATGAGCTGGCTCTCCTAACTCTCCACAGTTGCTTCCTTAACTCCACCTGTAATTGCTAAACATTAGCCATCGACACATGCAAAGCCTACTATCGCCACACCCTCTCCATGTTTTTCCTGATTGTCATGATAATCTTCAGTAGTGGCTATTTTTATCCCTCTTTGCCAATTAAGAAATTGAGTCTAGGCCAGTGAGATGGCTCAGTTAGTAAGGTGCTTTCATTACTAGTGTGAATGTGAGCCCCAGAACCTATGTAAAATAGTAGCAGAAACGGTGAGGGGGAGACAGGAAAATCCCTGGGTCTTTCTGGCCAGTCTAACCAATTGGTGAGTTCCAGGCCAACAATCAACTCTGTTTCAAGACAAGGCAGAGAGCAGTAAGTAGGAAAGACACCCAAAGTTGACCTCTGACCCCCCCAACAGGCGCATACATGCACAGAGAAACTGAAGCTCACAGGACTTCAGCCATACACCAGAGAGATAGAACTGGAGGTGGGCCAGAGAACTCTCCAGGTCTTCTCCTCTTCCCTTCATTCCTATAGTTGCCCTAGAACAGCTATGGCCCTCTGGGGTCTGTCTGCCCCCACAGCACTGCCCTAAACTTGAACTCATCTTCCATGGTCAAGAGGAATCATGTCTGTGAATATGCCCGAGAGAAGGACTATTACAGAGCATGCTACCCCTCCATGCATGCTCAGCAACCAGAAGTTTCTCCCACAGGAGCAGCATGCACCCTGTCTCCACACTTATCTCCCACTCCAAACCTGTCACTCCCATGACATGAGAGTCTGACCCCAGGGTCCTCTCTGGTGTCCTTCTTATGGTCCTCAAGAGGCAGGCAAGGGATGCCACTCTAGGGACTCTGTTCCCTTTAGTACCCCGTGGAGTCAGAGGTCAGCGGCTACGATGGGGATGCAGAGCTAGCAAACTGGGGTGGACACACTGAGGAACCATTTGCACTCATTACAGCTTCCTGTCTACCAGCTTACTAATGGGCTTAGATAAGATGATCCCGGCAGCTTGGCAGAGCAAGGACAGAATCATTTGCCACATAATAGATTTGGCCCGGGTTGGGTTTCATTCAAGGAGGTCCAACCCACACCTCAAGGGACACAAGCACACCAGGATGGCTACGAATACAGTCTCAAACAAAATTGACTGTAAAATTATTTGAAACATTGGCAGGGCCTTGGCAATAATTTTAAAACTGGACTTAATAGTGGTCCCAGCAACTTTGATAAGAATGTGGCCCAGCATCACCAAAATGTTGAATAGGCCTGAAACAGGAATGGGAAGGTGGCTCAGTATTAAGCGCTCTGGTTGCTCTTCCAGAAAAAAAAAAATGTGTTGATTCTTGCTATCCACATGGAATCTTACAACCAACCACCTGTAATCCCAAATCAGGGGATCTGATACTTTCTTCTGGCCTCTGGGGGCACCAGGCACACACATGATGCACAGACATACATGTAAGCAAAACACTAAAACACAGAAAATAATTTTAAAAAATGTAAAACGAAGACACAAAAAGTGAAGGAGTCACTCACATGCATGCACACATGTGCACACAGACATACACACATACATACAAACACACACACGGAGGAAGAAAGGGAGTGAGAGCAAACTGTACTGAAGTATTGTTATCAAGGTTTCTATTTCATTCCAATATCTCTGTCTTCAGGTCTTTTCCCAGCACAGGCAAGTGATGTCTCAACAGAATAGAAAACATTGTGTTATCCATCACACTAAAATGGGAATCAGATTTCCATTGTAAACATATTTTCAACAATAACCAAATGCAATTACACAGCAACTCTATGGATGGTGGTGTTACTATTTCAATAGGTAGAGTTAAAATTTGAGTAAAACATATCTTTTATTGTTAATAAAAGTGCAATGGAGTTGAACATAATTAATACCCCAGTTTTTCCTGGATGCAAGACGTCTAGATCATAATATCTATCAAGATGTGAAGAAAAGGTAAGAATTCTTTATCAGCACTAGGATTCTACGGCCTTCAGCCATAACGGACAGATCTGCAACATACCGTGAACAAGAGAGCTGAAGACAAGAACATCGCTCAGTGTATCTATCCAATGTCACTCTGTACTATTGCCTCCTCAATACCTGAGGATGTGTGAAGTCTGACAGGCAGATCCTATACTGTTAAAGATGCCATCGTAAGAAGCAAATGGTGCAGTGCAGGGCCATTAACCACATTATCATTTTATCACCTGCTCTGAGACAGACAGACAGACAGACTGACTGACTGACTGACTGACTGAGAACTAAGTCTCTTAAAAGTTCAGGTTTAAAATGAAAGGGGCTACGGAAGTGGCTGGGTTGGTAGAGAGCTAGAGCATCATGAAGCCCTGGGTTTGACCCCGCCCCCCAGCACCACATAAAACTGCCCACGGTGGTGCAAGTTCACAACCCGAGGACTCAGGAGGCAGAGGATGGAGAATAAGAAGTTCAAGGTCATCTTTAGCTACTCAAGAGTCTGTGGCCAGCCTGAGCTACCCAAAAGATGGAGATGGAAAGGGACCTCTCAGTTGGCAAAATACTTGCCTTGCAAGAACGAGGACCTGTGTTCACTCCCCAGAACCTGTATAAGACATACTATATACATATGTAAAACATTATATACATGGGTGTGATGGCAAATGCTTTGATCCCAGAGCTGGAGACAAGAGAGTCTCTTGGGCTTGCTGGCCAACTGAGTCTATTCGGAGTGTTCTAAGATGATCGGAGAGAGGATGTTTGGTAGATAACTCCAGAGAGGCAAACAACATACCCAAGATTGATTTCTGGCCTCCACATCCACACCCATGTGTATGTACACCTGGGTATAAGTGCACCTGCACATGCACACACACACATATATGTAACCATTTGAGAGAGTGTACACACTCGCATGCATACACACACGCACACACAGCAAAACATTTGTAAAGTGTGTGGAGGCAGTTGTGTTAGGCACTCACCTTGGAGCAGCAAAAGGCGGCAGATGAACTAACGACCCAAGGTTTCTCTCTGTGCAAGAGTCCGTGCCTGGCTAGCCACTGAACAAAACACCCAACTCTGAAAGTGGCTGGTCCTCTGGGGTCCCCTGGCTCTGTTACCTGACTACCCGAAGAACAGAAACCCTGGGGGAGTTTTTCAACTCCAAGGAGTCCTCATTAAGCCTTGCTCAGTACCGTCCCAAAGGGTCTCATGCAAAGAAGAGTTACTCCGGGAGGAGGGCTCCTAAAAGGTCAACAACTAACCAGAGAGTGCAAATCGGAACAACAGTGACCTTTCAAAGGGGAGACGAACGCCTGGGGCGGCACAACGGCAGGGGGGTCCAGCCTGAAGATGTTTGCCCATTAGAAGGTGCTTACGTTGACAGGCTAGGGACATTTTATTACACGGAAAAGTAGTCTCAAGCCCTCCCCAGGAAAAAAGTTAGGAAATACGATTTTAAAGATACAGAACCAGGTGCTCTCCGAGTTATAAAGACGTCTCTACTGGCTCGTCATTCAACAGCTGAGACTGGAGTTTTATGATCCCAAGCACGCTGGGCTGTCTGTGGGCTACCGATGAGCTGTTTTTAGAGTGGAGGTTGGAAGAAGCTCACTGGGGTTGGGCAGTCCTCGTCCCAGAGCAGAAGCTGGGCTGTCAGTCTTTCTGGGAAAGCATTGGCACCCTGGCTCCAGAGCTCAAGCAGCAGACGGAGTGCCAAACAGATGCCTGCAGTAGCTCAGCATTCCATCCCCCACCCTAAAAGTGTCCCGCTGAGTTCCTTGAACTTTAAAAAAAGTAACTCTAGAATCAATAGAAACGATCTAGAAAAACGCAAAATAAGTAAATACATCTGCAAAAATCGGGACTTCTGACACAGCCTTGCTGCTTAAGGAGGAAATCGCCTGTCTGCTGTTTTCTTCTGGGCCAACCAACTAGCAGCTGCAGGACCCTAAAGCCCAGCGAGATGTGGTGGTTACCTTGGCTGGCGCCCTGGCAGTCACAGGAGTGGCTCATCGCGGCTCCTGGCTTCTTTGCTGGTGCTACAGCAGGACTAGCTCTGGATCGCGCAGGTGTAGGCAGAGACAGCTAGGGACCAGGACAAGCCCGCCACTGCTCTGCTTTGCCACCCAGGCTGCAGTGCCCGCCTCCTGAGGCAGCCTGAGGCTCTCTAAGAAGACACAGCTTGAGCCAGGGCCAGTGTCCCTCCACCCTTTCTGGAAGGTGGGGAATGGGTGCCAGGGGGCCTATCACTGGGACAGGCAGAGAAGTCCATCAACCTCAGGGGAAGGAGGGGCAGCAAGGCAGTGGGCCAGGTCCTGGGGACCCTACCACTGTCTACCTCCTCTTCAATTCCTCCCTCCCACCCCATTCCCTTGTTTTTGTTTGCTTGTCTTGAGTCAGAGTCTGACTCAGCCCTGGAACTCACTGTAAAGCTCAGGCTGGCTCTGAGAAGCGCTATATACAGCTCAGGCTGGCCTTGAACTCTCAGCAATTCTCCTGCCTCAGCCTCCCACTGATGGGAGTGCAGCAAACTGCCTTGCAGGGTCTGACCTAGACACAGAAGTCCCAAGGTAAATATGATACTGTCTGTTCCTGTTGCATTCTGGGAACCTATTTTAAGGCAGCTGCAGGGCCCATTCATTCAGGTCTGCCCTTTAAGACTAACACAAATGAGCTGGATTTTTCTTCCCTGACTTCAACATTTTGCTGCTACAATTTCCCAAGTTCGGGACAGGCAAAGTGGCCAGCAGTTTGATCCGGGATGATAATTGTATTAGCTGCTTATCTCCTTGATGGGGGCAACATACTGACAAAAGCCACAACCAGGAAGCAGGATTGATTTAGGCTCGCAGTTCCAAGGGGAGACAGGTCTATCCTGGAGGGGGAGGGAGGACAGCAGGAACACAAGGCAGTGTCACACTGTGTACACAGTCAGGAAGAGAAAAGAGACAATACTGCTGACCACCAACCTTCTCCTTTTCCTTTAGACCAAGCCCCCAAACCCTGGGATGGTACTGCCCACATCCAGGGTTAAACTTCTCTGTAAACACCCTCAGACACACCCGGAACTATGTTTCCTAGTTGATACTGTATCTACTCAGGCAGAGATGGAGGTGAGTAACAGCAGACACGAAGGAAACAAAGTGACAGTATCTTAGTTAGGATTCTGGCGCTGTGAAGAGACACCATGACCATGCAAGTCTTAAAAAAGAAAACATTTAATTGGTGGTAGCTTATAGCTCAGAGGTGCCTCCGTTATCATCATGGCGAGAAGCAAAGAGACATGTGGTGCTGAAGAAGGAGCTGAGAGTCCTTACATCATCTTGACTCACAGGCGGTAAGGAGTAGACTGTCCTGCCTGCATGGCTTGAGCATGTATGAGACCTCAAAGCCCACCCCCCACAGTGACACACTTCCTCCAACAAGGCCACACCTGCTAATAGTGCCCCTCCCTTTCGGGGGGCGTTTTCTTTCAAACCATCAGACAGATTAGAAAGATCTAATGTTTGCCTGGTCCGTGGATGGCGGATGAAATTTTGCTCTCCAATATATGTCTCCAAGCTCTTGAGGTTTCATCCCTGCCTTGTTCCTTCTGTGAATTTAATTTTAATCACTGGGTACTTTCATCTTTATTTCTTTGTCATTCCTCCGACAGGCGTCTTGTTTAAAGCTGAATTCTCCTTGGAGCTTTTTAACTCAGACCGTGGTTATGATAGGAGGCATCAGCTAATGTCACTTAAAGGCATTCTGTGACAACTACATGAGGAGCGACACTGGTAATTCAGTATCGAACAAGCGAACATAAAAACTCCTGCTTGGAATGGGAGCCTAGTGATATTCCCTATGGAGAGTCATATCCTCCATTCTCCAGAAGTGCGGCCACGCCTACCACAGTGAAGTGCAACCGTGTATACCCAGAAAGGGCAATTGCGTCTAATACAGCAAGTCTGCTTCGTGTTCAAAATATTAAAGTAAGGTCTTAGGGAGCTTATGTGTTTCTCAGATGGTCACCCCTCTATTGATGTGCTGAATTTCACTATACAGAAAGGACTCAGGTTGTTAATAGAAGCATAAGTAAAAATGTCTGGAATTAAACTTGATAACGCCATTGATGTAGATCAGTTGCTAGGTAATTGCCTAACGCACAAGAAACCTTGGGTTTGATCCAGCAGCCAACATGAGAGGCAGGCAGATCAGAAGTTCAAGGTTGTCCTAGATTATATAGAGAGTTAGAGACCAGCCTGGACTCCATGAGACTGTCTCAATCTGACATCACATGGAAAAAACAAATGCCCCTCATTGGTCAGGGAATTTGAGAGAAGATATTGCTGTGTTAAAGGGATTGGCACTAAACATGGTTCTTAGAGCCGGAAGGCAATAGGGACGATTATTTATTCATCTGATGATCGGACATTCATTTGCTAAAAACAAAACAAAACGAAAACACTTTATAAACTGTTTAAGATTTACTATTCTTAATTAGGTGTGTGCATGTGCAGGAGCATGTGAGTTCAGGTGCCTGTGGACAGGGTGTCAGATGCCCTGCAGATGGAGTTACAGGTGGTTATAACCAATTGACCTGGGCGCTGAGAATCTAACTGGGCTTCTCTTGAAGGGAAGTGCATGCTTTTAGCCTCTGAGTCACGTCTCCAGTTCCTAAAAACAAAACAGAACCCACTTTTGTGATGATAAGGACAGAGCTCCAGAATAATACCTCCCATCCCACCCGTTGACTGTCTCTTCCTAGGATATGAGCAAACATTCTTTTTCCCTAGGAAGGTCACTGGTGACAGAGCAAAAAAATGATTCCAAACAAGTCTAGATTAGTGATCAATGAGTTTATTGGTTTTCACAGGAGTATGAATGTAGAGTTTCCTCAGGAGTCTGGATGGTACAAAAGTGGTCATCAGCACTGAAAAGTTTACCCCAGCATGGATAACTCACAAAAACTGCATCCATGGGACTTCCTGCAGACTCGCAGTAGCCCAGCTGTCATGGGAGGGTCTCCATTCCCCGGCAGGTGCGCTGCCTCTAACCTTGAGGAGGGGCCTTATGAACTGTATAAATCTCAGGATTTTCCTGAGCCTTTGTAAGTTGGTTTGTTTCATGAGGCTTACAGGAATGTTTCAATTTAGAGCAAATAGCAACACAATACCACCACTGGCCCTTGACCTGTAGGAGTGGATGTTAATCGACAAGGTGGCATCTTAGAAACTGCTGTAGAAATATGTGCAGTTCAGTAGAGGACTGAGTTGGCAGGTGCCAATCATCAGAATGATTTAGGAATCAACTCTCAAACTAACCAAGATTCCTTTGTTAAATATCATTATCCACATATAATGAATTCTATTGCTCAGCCAGGAGGTTCTTTAAAACACAAAGGGATCATTAAAGAGAGGGAAAATATCCCAGCAGACCAGGCTGTGGCTACACACTGTCCTGGATGAGGCCAGATGCGTCTGTTTCTAATTTACTGAGTAAAGTAAGTCATGCAGTCAAACATGACAGGCACAAAATTGGAAGATAATGATAATTTTTCCTCCGAGAAGATTTTCTAATCACCTAGGAGACACACCTCTGGGTGTTTTTGTGAAGGAGTTTCCATAGAGGATTAACTGGGGAGAGACAACCCACGCTGGATGGGCATGCTTGTGAATAAGAATGTAGTCTACCCTACAGGCCATCTGGGAGAGGAAACCATGGGAAAACTCAGAGGGAAGAAATGAGAAGAGTATATTATTTACAGTTCTGCCTGCCATAACAAAATACTCAACACGGAGCAACTTAAAGAAGAAGGAGCTTATTTGGCTCACAGTTTAGGGTGACACAGTCTATAACCATGAGGAAGACAGGATAGTAGAGTGTGAAGAGGCTGGTAACATTGCATCTGTGGGGAGGAAGCAGACAGAGATGAACGCTGGTGCTCAGCTCACTTACCCCTGCCACTTAGTCCACGATTCCAGCCCTTGGGTTGATGCTGACAAAATTCAGAGTGGTCCTTCTCTAACCAGTTAAATCTCTCTGAAAACCCTGACAGGCCCATCCAGAGGTGTGCCTCCCACGTGATTGAAATTCAGCTGATGAAGATTAACAATCACAAAAAGGTTTAGTAGAAGTCAAGCCCTGGGCTCTGTCTGGGATGAAATGCTATCTTTGGAATTTATTGGAACAGTATCAAATTTAGTGAAGCCTCCATGGACAGAGAAAGTAGTGTCTACCTCCTCGGGCTACTGTGGCCAAGTTTCTTATCTTGAGTTTTAGAATGTAGTTTTCAGTGTTGTGCTAACTAAATAATCCAATAGAGATGACTGAAAAGATAAGGAACATCACTTTGGAACCATGCTGGGAGTACCTTAATGCCTTGGTCCTGACTGTTGCTAGGGGGACCCTGAGCACCACAGAGTCCAAGCAGCACCACTGCCTTCTAGCCATTAGGAGCCAGAAGAAGCCTTGTTGACAACCACAGCCCTTTAGATAAGCAGCCCAAAGATCTCTAGGCATTCTCCACAGTGTGACACCACGTATGTGTATTCCAATTTAACACTCCTAGTCATCTGTAATTATGACACTTTGTTATATTAATAATAATATTTATTATTATTTATTTAGATCAAGTCAAAAGGAATGTAGCTCTTGGACTTGAGAAGTTGGCTTCCTAATAAAACTTCATTTTTTCCCTCTGTCTTTGTAGTTGTGGTATTCACTTGACCATATCACAGTACATCACTGGCAGAATATAAACATTGCCTTTGAAAAAATTAAAATGTATGCCATTTTTGAAGAAATAAACTGAGAAGAGAAAGATAACAGTCAAGTTCAAGACTAAAATTTTAGTTCTTTCCCACACAGAGTTCCAAACACATGAGAAGGTGTGCAGTTTGCACAGCGACTGTTTCTTAGAGAGCTGAACCACTATACTGTGTGCTGCTGGTGACTCATCTAGCCCCCAAAGCCTTGTGAAAATGAAACGCTCCATGTAACGGCAGAGTAACATGAAATAAAACCTATTTTATAAAACCATTCATCATGGCTTTGTAACAACTGTATCTTAAGAGACAGATGAATTTAGTATGTTTTGAAGTTTATTGATGTTTTCCCTTTATGTAAAATGTGGTATGATACCCATATTTCTGCATTATGGTATGCTCTCCTGGGGATGCCTGGCAATGTGTAAAACTGAATTGTTTTACTTAGAGTGATTTTATCACAGATTTTCCCATGGGTCTCTCTTCCTCAGATGTTCATAATAATCTGATTAAGTGTTATATCTAAAAAGTGTAGATTTGGAAACAACACACACACACACAAAGAATGAAGAAGAAGAGGAGGAGGAGGAGGAGGAGGAGGAGGAGGAGGAGGAGAAGAAGAAGAAGAAGAAGAAGAAGAAGAAGAAGAAGAAGAAGAAGAAGAAGAAGAAGAAGAAGAAGAAGAAATAGCCTATTGCTAGCCTATTGCCTACATACAGCATGACACACTAATACAGAACATGATCCTAGAAGAAAAGTCCAGCCATATAATGCTACATCCCTCATCCTTGTGCCATGATAACCCCATGTTACAGGATGACTTAAGAAGCCATCTGGTGTCGGTTTTACTCACAAAGACCATGATAGAACATTTTCTAAGAATCCCACCAAAACTAATTTAAAAGAGGGGGGGAGAGAGGACAACCACTAAGCTCACCACCCTTCTGGGTAATAGAGCCATTCATCATTTATACTTCCCAGGGCAGATGGAAAACCTCAGGCTAGGCGATGGTCTCACTTGGAGTCCAACCCTAAATTGTTTTGTCAGAAAGGCCTAGGTCAAAAGTCACATAATGGCCAGTCACCAAGGTTTAATTTAGTCTATAGACAGATTTTCTTTGGCTCCCACATTGATTTTTAAATAACAAATTCCTAGGTTAGTTTTTCTAAAATTTCCAAAAGCCAGTTTCTCTTAAACATTAGAAGCTTGGGCAGGCATAGTGGATTGAAAGAAAATGCACCCCCTCTCCAGGAAAGGCACTATTATGAGGTATGGGAGGTCCTTCTGTCTATGTGTTGCATTTATTGGTTAATGAATAAAGAAATTGTCTTGGACTATGATAGGGCAAAAGAACAGAGGTAAGCAGGGAAAACTAAATTGAATGCTTGGAGAAAGAAGGGCAAAGTCAGAGAGATACCATGGAGCCTCTGGAGATAGACACTGATAGAAACTTTACCCAGTAAGCCACAGCCATGTGTGATACACAGATTAATAGAAATGGGTTAAATTAATGTAAGAGTTAGCCAATAAGAAGCTAGAGCTAATGGACCAAGCAGTGATTAAATTAATAGTTTCTGTGTGATTATTTCAGGTTTAAGCTAACCAGGCGGCCAGGAACCAACAAGTGGCCTCTTCCAATAATTAGGAGGTGTGGCTTTGCTGGAGTAGGTGCGGCCTTATTGGAGGAAGTGTGTTGTTGTGAGAATGGTGCTTTGAGGTCTCCTATGCTAAAGCTACTCCTAGTGAGACAGACCACTTCCTGCTGCCTCCAAGATGTAGAACTCTCAGTTCCTTCTCCAGTACCATGTCTCCATGCATGCTGCCATGTCCCACCATGATGAAAATGAACTAAACCTCTGAACCTGTAAGTCACCAATTAAATGTTTTCCTTTATAAGAGATTCAATGGTCATGGTATGCCTTCACATACACACATACCCAAGCACACATACACACAAAAATACACTCACACACACACAAGCACACACACATACACACATAAACACACACACATACACACACAAACTTAAATTTTTAAGTATGTTTTTTGAATGTAATCAATAAAACCCTAGATGAGGTGAGCAAACTAAGTATTTTCTTCCAATGAAGCAGTGGTTTTACAGTTTCACTTTAAGTACATAGTGCAGAGAATGGTTAAAAAGTAATTGTTAAAATTAGACATTTATAACCATCTGTATTGGGGATCACATATATGAGTTTCATATGCTGATCTGTTATTTTTCTCTACAATTTTTTATTAACTTGCATTGGCCCTCGATTGTATTTGTGTTTTTGTTTCACTATGTTTCCAAAGCATGTTGCCAACACCATGACCAAAATCAACTAAGGGAAGAAAAGGGTTTCTTTCGGCTTAGAGGCTACAGTTCATTGTTGAAGGATTCCAGGGACGTATGATGGAAGGCAGATCAGAAAGCTCATTTTAAGAACTGAAATAAAATTTTAATCTCAGGACTGAGGAGATGGCTCAGTTAGTTAGTGGGGTGAGTTTGAACTCCCGTCACTCTTGTCAAAAGGCAGGAATGACAGCACACACTTATAATCACAAGGCTGTGAAGGTAGAGACAAGAGCCCCCATGGGGCTTGCTGATCAGTCCAGTTAGATGCATCAGTGAACTGCAGGCCAAATGTAACACCCTTTCTCAGGAAATAAGGTAGCAAGTGATTGAAGGAGTTCTCCAACATCAGTATGTAGTCTACAAACACACACACAAGACACAGACACACACACACACACACACGAGTGGCCTTCCTGCCAGGACCCTGATTGGTCAGCTTGTCAACTTTATAGCCTCCATAACCATCTGTGTACTTAAGAATAGGCCCATCAAAGCTCTCCCAGCCGTGTCTTTATTGGTGATTTCATCTCACGGTTATATGCTAAGCAGAGCCCAGTCAGTTGTAACTGGCAGACTGAGTGATAGACTCATCAAAACATGCAATGTTGCTGAGGGGTGAAAATCTGAAAAGTAATATTATTAATAGATAAGAACATTTATCTGGCATTATCTTGGAATCATACCTTGAGGAAATAGGAAAGCAAGGCCCCCACACTGTGATAGTTAGGAAAACACCTTGTGTTCTCCCCTTTACCCCAACCTTGGGGCTCACATATTTGGTGTTCCATCAAAAGAGCAATTTCTGTCCATTAAAAGTGAGGGCAATATCTATCCAAATGGTGGAGGTGGGTGAGATAGTCTTCACTGGCCAGGGAGGCAGTGGAGCTGTCTGTACTCTACTCGGCCATGAGCCTCACGTAACCCTACACACTAGAGAAGTACCTGCAATTCTAGGTCTCAACAAGACACTGCAAGAATATACAAAAGGCCTCCCTAATGTTTCAAACACACTTGTTGAAGCAATAGGTTTTTGAACATACTGGATTAATCATTATGTGACTGATACTTTTTGAAAATCAATATAAATTATAGAAGACTGTGTTATGCCCTTTGGGCTTTTCGAATGAGAGGCTAGACTACTTGTCACGTGTACATGCCATCTTCCTCTCTGGAAATAAGATTTTACGCTGGAGGCATGCCTCATCTTCTCTGCTTGCTCCGTAGGAGCGCTTCTGCATCTTTTTCTACTTTGCTTCCTGCTCTAAATGCTATTGAATTTGGATGCTACCTCTGGTTCCCAGTTTATTTCTGTTAACATTTTGTCAGTGAGGGTCTGTTTGGGCTGGAGGATTGATGGTCTCCAGAAATTCTCGTCAAGGTCACCTTGATCTTTCTTGGCTCCTTGACAAGAAGTGGAGGTTCCAAAAAAAATGTGGGAGACGCTTTTGGGATCTTTTGACCTTGTAGGCTGTCCATAACCTGATTCTATTGGTCCAGGGACATTGGCAGCCTGTGCTTTTGTGACTATCTCTTGTGACTGCTTAGGTCCCCTGACTATATCTTTATAATGAGTCCCTTTGTAAACCCTTGAATTGTCCTCATTTAAATGCTCTGTCTGTTTGCTTTCTGGTTCTCAAAGGAGAAGGTTGCAAAAGGAGATCTCCACCATCCCACACACAACAAGACTGTTCTAAGTGAATTCCAATTACTCTAAACTATCCTTGTGATCTCAATATTTATGACTAATCCCTAGGTTAAGCCTAGAATTTAGAAACTCTGATAAATACAAGAGAAAATCTGGTGAAGGATTTCCTACTTTTGCAGCTGATGTTTTGTTGATCCAGCATTCTGAAGGTAAAAGTAAGAGGATCAGAAATTCAAATTCATCTCAGCTACACAGTGAGTTCAAGGCCAGCCAGGGCTATGTGAGACTCCATCTGTAAAGCAAATCAAAACAAAAGAGCTACACATATTAGCTGGATACAGTTGTTTTTGCCCCCTACTGGTGGGAGAAAGATAATGCCATGAATTTAAAGTTAGCCTGGGCACATAGTGGAAACCTGCCTCAAAAAAAAAAAAAAAAAAAAAAAAAAAGATAGAAAGAAAAGAAAGCAAGAGAAGGAGTGAACAAAATGAAGGAAGGAAGAAGAAAAAAGAAAAAGGTAAAAATATATGTATTTCCTATATAAGTAAGCCTAGAATTTTCCCTAGGTAAGAAGCAATAACTAATTGACATTTTAGATGTTTTAAGTTTATAAAATGTTGGCTCTTATCATAACATGAAATTGAAAAACCCAAGATGACACTGCATATCACTCCTGTGGGGAAATTGAACAATCAGAATCTGCTCCCTATGGAAGTGAGGAAAGCAGTCAACAAAGGGACAAAATTGACATTCAAAACAGTCAATGGGAGTTTTAGAGACACCCCCAGGAACTCTGAGCAGCAACTAGATCCAGGAGAATTATAGAAAAGAAATCCGAGAAGTCTTTTTGGTAGTGCCCAAGAATCCTATAGCCTTGTTTTCTTGTAACATGAGGATACACATTAAAAAAAAGCCTTGATATTTTGGTGAGACCATCTAACTGGATCACTACATTATTTATCAAAATCATGGTTTTATTCTATTTTCAAAGCAGAAGTCCCATAGGTTTTGTTAAGTGTGATGAGCATGTATCCCAAAGTGATGGTGAACTTCCGAGAACTGACAAGCATAAGAAGGTTGCAAATCTGACAGTGCAATGGGCACCCAGCTACGACTGATGAATAACCATTTGTGAAACATTTGTAACTCCTACCTGGAGTTCTAAACACTGTGTGTCCTGGTTCATCTACTCCATGAACAATACCACAGAGCAAGATTGTGACTTTCCTTTATGTGTGATGTCACCAAGATTTAGCAAGCTTAAAACCTTGCTCAAGATCCACAGCTGGCCAGACACATGTAGATTCCAAACCCTAGTCCTCCTGATTCCAGAGCCCACTCAGGAAACACTGACATTTTGGATCTTTTTCCTTCAAATAATAAAATGTTCTGTGAGTTGGCATTGTAGGTTGGATGAGCTGACTCTTTCTTCTGGCCCCTTCAAGTCTCATTGTGAGACTGTCAAGCGGTTGATGAATTAACTTGGTTGGATGGTTTGATGATAGATGGGCTAACCGGCACAGCCTTCAATATAGAGTCCAACTTTTTGATATTGAGACATGATATAGTCATCTCCAAAGTTCAAGCTGGATTTAGAAAGAAAGAAATCTCATGTTTCAAGTAGGTTTATAGTTTTATGTTGGGCCACATTCATAACTACCCTGGGCTGCACAGACAGAACTTTCAAGCATCCATGTTTAGCTTCCTTCCTGTTTCTTCTTCAATGAGTAACCTGGATAAGTATACATGTTTTTATATTTAAGTCATTGTGGGCAGTAGTTGCTGCTCTGGACAATGGAGAGTAGGCTCAAAGGAACTTAGTTATACTAACTAATAAGTTAGCTATGCTAACAGTCCTATATGTGGTTAAAGGATATAATATGTTACTTTAAAAGACCTTCTTTAGATCCTAATTTACATAAACCAGTGGAAAAGAAATATTTGAGATGTTTTTTAAAAAATTGAATATAGACACAGTATTAGATAATATTAATAAAACATTAATTATTTTTGTATACTAATATCTTACTTATGTATTTTGAGACAGGGTCTCACTATATAGCCCCAGTGGCCTGGAACTTACAGAGATCCACCTGCCTCTACCTCAGCCTCCACAGTACTGGAATTAAAGTTGTGTGCCATTATGTTTGGCTTCTTTTTGAAATGGATTTTACATTTTAGTAATACATGAATTGCTACTTATTGTTGTGACCAATACCTGGCAGAAACCATGTTCAGGAAGCAAGGATTAATTTTGGCTAATGGTTTGAGGGTGAAATCCATCACCGCCGAGGGAAGGCACACACAGCAGCAGGACGGTGAAGCAGCTCTCACAGTCCGTCTGCTGAAGATGCAGAGAGATGGATGCTGGTGTTCCGTGGTGTCTTCCTTCCTTCCTTTTCATTTCAGGCTCAGCCCTCCACCTATGAGATAGCTCCACCTGCATTCAAGATGGGTCTTCCCTTCCCAGCTGAAGCTCTCTGCAAACGCCCTCACTGACACACCCAGAGATGTGTTCCACAGTGACACCAAAGCCAATCAAATTGACAATGAGGAATACTATGGCATGAATAGTCTGTGAAATTTTCTTTGAAACAATATAAAAATGAAAGGTAGACAGATGGGATACACATACCCAAAGCGACAACTGTCTGCCATGGGTACATGGGAGAGCCTGAGATCCTGTCATGAGACTTTGCTATGGCCAGTGCATGCGAGTCCTCTTAAAGATTCTATTTTGAAACTAGAGCCTCAAGGTGATGATATTAAAAGGTGACGTCATAGGGGATAGAAGACTGGGTCTCAGGGCCAATCCTCACGTGAACGAGAAGCTCTGTTTAAGAGGACTTGCAGAGCCTTTCTCCTTCCTCCATGTCAGGTACAACAAGAAGGTACCACGTTGAAAGCAGAAAGCAAGTTCTCTCAGACACTGAATCTTCTGGAAAAAGGTCTTGGATTTCTGAGTCCTTTCAACAGGGATGATATGTTTTTATCGAATGTAAATTGACCAATGTAAGATATTTTGCTATGGTGGTTTTGAATGAATCAAGCTTTGTAGACTGTCCTCAGATTGTCACAAAATACAGCTGGCTTTCTCCTACCTGCGCAAAAAAAAACTCTACGTGCATATGGGTGACATCCACCAAGGTGCAGTGGCATTTCATTTGTAATTTAATACATACAGCTGGCCTGATGATCAGAGAGTAAAACAGCCCCCACCGGTCAGCCTTACAGACCAGGTAGTGGTAACACACACCTTTAATCCCAGTAGCCACACTAGTTGTCATAGAAACCAGATAATGCATGCCTTTACTCCCAGCACTAGAGAGGACTATAAGACAGGAGGAGACAGTTCTCAGTCACAGTCTTATTGTGAGATTCCTGGAGGCAGAATCGCCATTTCCGACTGAGGTCGAGGTAGAACCAGTGGCTGACTGTTTTGCTTTTCGGATCTTCAGGTTGAACCCCAAATTTTCTCTCTGAATTTTTATTGATCATGCATCAAAAAATGCTCAGTAATTGAGTAAACAGTCTGTGTGTCTAATTAATGTGACATATGAAAGGGTCCTGAAAACTCAGAACTTAGCAAACAATCAAGGTGTGTGTGCTTCATACATGGATCTAAAAGTTAATGGGTAGGGGGCTGGAGTTATGGCCCAATGGTTAAGAGGCTTGGCTGCTCTTCTAGAGACCTGGGGTCAGCTTCTGGCACCTACATGGAGGCTTACTACCATCTATAACTCCAGCAACAGGATATCTGACACTCTCTGACCTCCTCAGGTCCAGATACACATATGGTGCGCAGACATACACACAGGCAAAGCACTCACAATCAAAAACAAAATTAAGAAAGAAACAAATAGGTAAAATCAAATCATTTATAGGCTAGTAGGTAAGGTCAACAGAGCAGGAAGCTCATCCCGTCTAGTGAAGGGGAAGCAGAGGTGTTGGAGGACAAAATGACAAAGTCCCAGCTGAGGTGACGAAGGACAGAACGGCAAAGCCCCAGCCAATGAATAAGGACACAAATGTGGATGCTGACCTCTGACTGATGCTTGCTGGCCTCCTCCACACTCGCACAGGCTTTGTTTCTCCTCAGACAAAGCAAGGCAAGGAGTCGGTCGCAGATTCACCTGCAAAACCAATCATCCCCGTTCCGGAAAGTCGGCTGCCCTTATCTCTTAGCTGGTTTGGTATTCTGTGCGAGTTTTTGATGCTATCTGTGAGAACTTTATAAATGTAAATTGGGCTCCTAGAATCAGATTGTTATGGGGTAACAAGCTGTCCCCACAATCATTGCAAATGAGGAGACAGGAGCAGGTTCTCCAGGATACATGGGGAAGAAAACAAGCTGGATTCTCACCCAGTGGGCAAGACACAGACACATCTCATCTCCCTGAGTAACAGCGACTGTGGGACTCAGTTCCAGCCTTGTGAACACTGATGCCAGGACGACTTTCTCGTGTTCTCTGAGCTAAGAAACATTCTCCTCCCGGTTCAGGTTCCCAAGGGCTTCTTCTGCATTAGCCTCTCACGTGATGCTGTGCTTGTCGTCACTATCAAGTCTTTCTAGGGAAGAATCATCAAAGCAAGAAGGCCCAGTGGTCGGTTTTCAGTGGCAATGCTGGTGTGTTTTCATGGATGGCATCATCTGACGAGGTCTGGCTCGTCTTAAGGCTCTAGGTTCCTCACGGACCAGGTCCACGCTGCTCTCTGTCTGCTCACTCCCACTCAGAAGACCTGGCAGCGACAAGACAAAAAGTCTCTCCAAACCCAAGGGTTACCTTTAAGTATTTAGCCTACTTCATCTTTCAAGGATATTTGGAAGTGTGTACGCAACCAACCTGGCAGGAACGAAGGTGTTCTAAAGAGACACCGTATCCCTCCAGTTGGCTGCCAGCATACTGAGACAGGGGATGCAAAGAGACAGGCACTTCCCCAGGACCCTGACGCTGATGAAGGAAAAGGCAGCAGCATAGCACTGGCCAAAGCAGGACCTCGTCTTTCAGCAAGAGTTCAACTTCTCAGATCGCCTTGCCAGAGACTAGGGTACAGGCAGTGATGGTGGCTGGGATCAAACCTCAGTGAAATCAGGACCGCTTAGGTGCACACCTCTTGTCTGCCATTCACAACTAAACTTCATACCCAGATGCTGGGGATAGCCTAGAGCTGGGAGTCATCAGCAGCCCCTCTTTGTTCCTCTCCCACATGTGACTCTATGAATCAATTGTTCTCTTTCTTTCACTGTTGTTTTTGTCTGGTTGGTCTATTGAGGATGGGAAGCCAAGCCTGGCTTGTGAGGCCTGACAGAATCCAGGCTCTGACCCTAACAGCCCCTATAACCATGTTGATGATCATCCACTTATTGAGAGTCACATCCTTTACTCTGCAAGATAACACATTCTCCTAATCTCCCCCTACGTCTTTGATTCCACCATAGTCTGTATCCTAGGTTCCGTTATTTAACAGTCATTGATCTAGTATCTAAACCTACCGTGCAATTACCCTAGGTGCTGAGGGCAGGGAGTGAAGGAGACACCTAGTGTTCTCAGAAAGCGTGCGTTCTAGCAAGGAAGCAATGATACTGGTGACGTGCTATTGGAACTCAAAGTGAGTCACGGGAAGATAAACCCAGAGCGTCTTCCTAGGTCAGCTCCTGAGTGATGCTGGGCTATCATTCCTAAACCCTGCTCAAGATGGCTGACTTTCAGAAGCAGCAAGAAGGGAAGGACACATCCAGAGGCTGATGTTAGGGCAAGGATGTACACTGAGAGAAGCTGAGCTGCGTTAAACCTCCCACATGAGGGAAATTCACAGAGAGCCTGTCTGTTCCAGGCAGGGGTTCATGAGGAAATGCACACACATTGATGTCTGGAACCAGAGTCATAGAAGAAATGATGTTTCGGTCTCTTCAAAAATCCTTCTCCACCTGAAAGGTTTCCATGGGTGGTTCTTTTTGCACTGTAAGGTGGCTGCTACAGAGACTCATAACCGGTCAAACTGCTGGGAAGAAACGAGTATTGAATGTTCAGCCCTAAATGAGATATTTGTATGACTCCTTTCAGGGCTCAGGGACCAACCAGGAAGAGGGTATAGCAAGAGTCCAAGAGTCGGGAAAAGAAACGCATTGGGAAGCAGGGTCCCATTAGGAATCCATGGCCATTGCACCTATGAATTTATACCAGCAGTGATTCCCTGCAGAAGACCTAAGATTGGCTCTGCCAGCATTCTGTCATGGGTGAGGGAGGGGCTCATAAGGGCCTCCCCTACCTTAATTAGCTATTAAAAATTAATGATTGACTGAGGGGCGAAAGGGAGATTTTCTTCCGTGATTATTGCCATTAGCAAGTTACCCATATTCCTGACAGTTACCCCTCACTCAAGTTTATGTAAGCAGTCCCTAATTAAATTCCTTGGATCAACACACACACACACACACACACACACACACACGGATGAAAAAATACATAAAAATAGAACAGAGCTTGGTTGAGAACAGGAGGGAATCAACGAAGGTGGGAGAATAAGAAAGTGCAACAGGGGATGAATATGCTCAAAATATCAAAACATACTGTATACATGCCACGAAAACATCAGAATGAAACCTACTACTTTATATAATTAATATATGCTAATAAAAACAAAAGTAAACTATTATCATAGGCAGAAGTCACAGGTTGTCCACAAGACAACTGAAGCTATATGAACATGATCTCCCAGCCTGACAGTTACCAATCACATGATCACATGGGTTAGAAGGACTTGAAGCCACACGTCTTTCTCCTGCTTCCTCTCAGATTCCTTTTCCATCATCTCCTGCTCTGTTTTGATCCCCAGAGGAGTGACTTTTGCAAACTGCACTTCCTAGGGTCTTTGACATCATTCTTGCTCAGCTCCAGTGGGTGGGAAGCCCTGGCAGCAGTGTGGATGGAAGGCACAGCCTTTGCCACCTCTCTTTGGATGCTTAGGCCGGGTTTCCAGTCGTAGCTGAGTGGTTCAGACTTCATCACCAGACCAGCTGATGGCTCAGCTCCCCCCAGGCTCCCCAGCTAGTCCACACTCTTTCCTGCCCCCTCCTCCCTCCTCCCATCTCTCCAAAGGCTGACGTTGTTGGCTCGCCCTCTTGCCCTGTTTCTTCAGTCCTCTGGGTACTTTATCAGGTGTGCCTACTCGATTTATTCCGTTAAGTTACTCAGAATAGATTCTGTTTTCTGGATGAACCCACTCAAGCCCTGGGCAAATCCCCACATGTGATGAAATTGATTTACTTCACAATCCACCTCAATAGCCACCCACAACAGAAAGATGCATCCAATTCAAAACCCTAAAATTACAATGTTTGTGTCTTGATTAGAGTCTCAAAGAGGCCATGAATAAGTGAGAACACTCTGCCTAACACGTGACAGCTGTACCCTGAAGCCATCACAAATGATATTGAGCCCCGAGCTGCTCCCTCAGATCTGAGCTGGTTCTTCAAATGCAATGAACACAAGAAAGCATTCAAAATGCAGCGATGGGGCCAGCCTGATGGCTCAGAGGGTAAGGATGCTTGCTGCTGTGCCTGAGGATGTCAGTTCAATCCACAGGACTCACACGATGGAAAGAGAGGACTTACTCCTAAAATTGTCTTCTGGCTTCCACACATGCATTTTGGGGGACACACACAAACATACCCTTTTAATGCAAGTAAACACTTGTAAGGTTAAGTTAAATGGCACAACAATAAAATCTACTTCTCTTGTTGAGATTCGTCAATGTTAAAGACTAACATCATATTTCCTAGTGGGGAGCTGAAATCCTCAATGAATCAATTTAAATAATTAATCTCAAAACAAGCAACAACCCACAAAATAATTTAGCTTCTTCGTTAATATAAGACAGGGAAAGAAAAAATAGAAATTGCTGGAACAAAGCAAATAACAATTAAGGAAGGTAGATTAGAATTTCAAGTTATCAATAATTAGATTAAATGTAAGTAGGCTAAGTATTCTGGATAATCGTTTGGATTTTTGGGCTGCTTAAACAAGTGATATTTTATTATGCACTACTTTTAAAAGAGCACAGCCATGGGAACACAGTGTACTGCAAAAAACTTGTTTGAGAACTCATCCAGGATCTGCAAAGTTTTATTGAGATCAGTTGCGGAGGGCCTAAGTCAACAGACTGATATATCCTCTCTAAGGATTTACAAATAACAAGCTAGAGAGATGTTGGTAAGCACTCTGTGGAGAGCTCCCACGGTTTCTGACTCCGGTGGACCATTGGGAAGCCACTCTCAAGTCATGTTTGAGTTCGTAGAGGGAGCACCTGCTATGGAGATGTGTCAATGCTAAGTCCACAGACTGGAAAGTCTTTCCAACGCGCACTGTGGAGGAAAAGCAGACTTCCAACAGGAAAGTGGTGCTTTGGAGAAAGGAAAAAACAGTGAGAATGGGTGTCTATTCACACTGCAGAACATGTAGGTCACTGCCCTGACAGTAGAGGACGCCCTGCCGCTGAGAAACCCAGGTCCACACCCTTCTCTCCTTGCTTCCTGCTCATCCCATTACATCCGCATTAAACAAAACACAGGCAGCATGGACAGAAAGCCACTGTGACAGGAATAAAGGAAAGGGAAATGAATTGTTTCCACTGGAGGGGTAAGGGAAAGGAAACAGAAAAAATATAACACATTTCAATATGAATGCTACTAATAAATGTTTGAAATGTGCATTAAAACCTCAAATAAGAAATATAGAATCAAATAGACAGAAAACAGAAAGAGGTGAAACTCATTACCAACATCAGAAAAGTAATTAGAGTCATTTAAAAAAAAATGTCAAATTAAATGTCTAAGTCCCCAAGTGAAAATCAACTTGATTAAAAATAAACGAAGAGACATTGAGGAGATGAAGAAAGTCTACTATGAGAGAGAAAGAAAGAAAGAAAGAAAGAAAGAAAGAAAGAAAGAAAGAAAGAAAGAAAGAGAGAGAGGGGGGAGGGGAGGGGAAGGACGGAGGGAGGGAGAGAGGGAGGAAGACAGAAAGAAAGAAAGAAAGAAAGAGAGAGAGAGAGAGAGAGAGAGAGAGAGAGAGAGAGAGGATCCTGGCATCCCTAGAACAGGCGCAATTAGATCCAGGAAGAAAAAGGAAATGGCGAGAGTGCCCGTGTGCTTAGATGTGATCCACGGAGATGGACAAAAGGGAAACCAGTCCACATAACCTTCACCGGGAAGCCGGCTGCACACTCAGTGCCCACCTCACTGTAACAGGAATTGTCATTCTCAACCGGTAACGTACCAGACTCACAGGAACAAAAATCGCTGGACTTCAAAGACAGCAAGAACTAAATACGTGCCTCTTGGTGAAAGGCCCTGTCAGACCTGAAAAGAACAGACTCTCAGACTTGCAGTAGATTTTTCTAGAAAAGTAATGGGAGAAGCCGCTCTGGGGAGCAGCATTTTCTTGAACCCTAAGAAAGTGTTGACCAAAGGTTATTCTTAAAAACCCAGTTGGAATTATTGAACCAACGTGATTGAAAAACACTGAAACAGACAATAACAGAAAGAGCTGATGTCTGTAAGTTTTCAACAGTTTACCAGAGGAGGACCAAAACGTTGAGAAAATATTCTGTGTGTCCTTCAATCCATGCATCCACCTGTCTATCTGTCTTCCCTCCCCCTCTCTGTGTGACTTATCCATTCATCTATTTTTCTCTATATGTGGCGTATAGTGGCATTTCATTTGTATTTTAGTAAATAAAGTTTGCATGAAGATCAGAAAAGTAAAATTGTAACACTGACCAGCCTTACAGACCAGAGAGAAATGATACACATCTTTAATCCCAGTAGCCACACTGGCTTGCCATAGAAACCAGGCGGTAGTGGTGCAAACCCCTAATCCCAGAACTAGAGAGGATTATAAAATGGGAAGGGGCCTGGAGAGATGGCTCAGGGGTTAAAAACACTGGTTGCTCTTCCAGAGGACCTAGGTTTGATTCCCAGCACCCACGTGGCCCCTAACAATTGTTTGTAACTCCAGTTCCAGGAGATCTAACACCTCCACACCAATGCATATAAAATAAAGTTTAATAAATAAGATGAGAGGAGACAGCTCTCGGTCTCAGCTCACTGTGAGATTCCTGGAGGCAGGATCACCATTTTGACTGAGGTAGAGGTAAGAGCCAGTGGCTGGCTGTTTTATTTTTCTGACTTACTGGTTGAACCCCAATTTCTGTCTCTGGGTTTTTATTAATCATGTTACAGTGGTGTCCGCACCCACACGGTGGAAAGAGAGACCTGGCTTTTGCAAGCTGACCTCTGACAACACACAGGTGTCTTGGTATGCATGTATGAACTATCCCCTCACCACACGCACACACACGCACACACACAGATAGTAATAATACATTTTACAAAGAAAGAAACAGAATGTGCATGTGGTCTACACACCTCTTAAACCCAACCATCAGAAATATATGTGGAAAAACTGATGCTAGCCTATCAATTCGGCTCAGCACATTCCACAACGTAAGAGCATTCTCGGGTGGGGCACTGCAATAAAAGCAGAACCCATAACAATAATGACAAAAGCAAGAAGTGGCTTCAACCAGAAAAAGAAAAATCTCTATAAACTGTTCTTACAATGTAAATAAAAATTAAGGCATTCTAAATAAAATAATAACGAAAATACTTGCAGGATCGTCTAGGCAAACATCATGGAGAGGGCAGTAAAAACAACAGTGGAGCGGGCAGGCGTCTGGGTAGTACATGACGATGTCTATCTGCTTGTTTTTGCTACATGTGCTGCGAAGAGAACGGCATATAAATGCACAGGTGTGATCCAGTGCTCATTACCACACCCTCCATAAAAACTGCCACAGACTGATTGCCTCAGACAACAGAACTTTTTTCCCTAGAGTCTGGGACAGGTTCATTCCCAGGGCTCCACAATATTCTATGACAAACATGGGCGTTGGGATGGATGTTGCAGAAATACCGATGCACCTGCATTACTGCGCTTAGTTCTGTGGGTCAGACCCAGAGGGGTTCCGGGTTCAGAGGACATTTAGATTCTAATGGATGCTACCAGAATGACTTTCAAACAGTAACAACATGCCACACCCCACCAGGAATACCCTCTGCCAAGAACAGCTCCCCGCTAAAATCCGTTCCCAGTAATCTGGGGTTCAGGGGAGGCAAAAAGCACACACTTCTGCTTAGCAGACCTGGAGCTGAGTCCAAACCCCACCTGCCCTGCCTCCAGACCAGCCTTATCCTACTTAGTCATTTAGGACCAAAAGTTAATTTGTTCCAAACCCTACTGTCCAGACCCACTGGGTTGCCTAGAGCCTCACGGTGTCCTGCTGGGACCCAGCTGCTGGGCTTGCACTATTTACAGCATATAATAGGCCACTTACAGAAGGCTAATGATGCACGGTTTGCAAGAATAACGACCCTTCAGGAGCTCAAGTGGAGTCCAGAGCCAGTGCCTCTAAATTTATCTGAGGGATCGTGAGAAATTGCTAGAACAGAGAGAAATGCCAGGCTTCTACATCATTAAACCCATTGTCCAAGAAAAGGGGGCAAGGGACAGGTAACGCGGCAGCTTCATCCACAGCTGTACTCAGCAGTGTCAACAAACGTGAGCAAGTCCTGAGTATGCCTGGATGTTTCGGAGAATATGGCAGGGAAGTGGGATAAGTGAGGGACATGAAATTAGCAATCATTTTAAGAATTAAAAAGCTTAGGGCTGAAGAGATGTCTCTGTGGTTAACAGCCCTGGCTGCTCTTGCAGAGATACAGGGACACTGTACCCAGCACCCATATGGTGGCTCACAACCCCCTGTAATGCCAGTTCCAGGAGATCTGATGCCCTCTTCTGGCTCCCTTGGGTATTGCATGCACATGGTGCACATACATATATTCAGGCAAACACTCATTTGCCTTAAATGAAAATCAATCTTTTTAATAAAAGGTATTAACAAATTGAGGCACTTCTTCATGGGTTTTATCAATGGGGTTCATTTTGAGACTTGAATTATTGCCTCTGGACATGAGCACAGGAAAAGTTGAGCTACCATAATTTCAACAGCATCAGCAGTCAAATAAACTTGTGAGAAAGTGAACAGGTTTCTGTTTGGACCACAGTAGGAACCACTAGTGTGGCAGGGCATAGCAGTTGAATCTTTGCACAGCTTACAGGAGAGATATTTTGCCCACTTGTGAGTTCTGGCATGAGAGACATGAAAAAAATAACATTTCATTTTCTCCTTAGAAAAAGAGAATTGATTGTGGTTAGGTCAATATGGGAAAGGCCAGACTGAAAACTCAACAGGTCTCATGCACTCTTGACCATAAGCACATGAGCAAGGAAATAGGAATTTCGGGGTCTCTGGCAGGGGACTGGGGTCGGGGCTTGCAGGAAAAATAGGTGACCCGGTTCTGCTTGGTGAGGTAATGCTGTAGGATCCCTTGCGTGTGTTTGTGCACGCAGGCATGAACATGGAGGCTGGAAATCAATGTCAGGTTCTATTGCTCTTTGTCTATTCTCTATTGTTCCCCACTTACTTTTTAAGACAGGGCCTCTCACTAACCCTACATGGAGCTCACTCATTGGCTAGTTTGGGTTTCTTTATGGGCCTATCTTTTCGCACACTTTTACTGCTATCGTTTTGTTTTCTGAGAACCATCCTTACCTGCTGGAGTTCCGTGGCCTGAGCAGAGAATTGTGGAGGTTCTGCCAGGGCAAGTCATCCCGGGGTGGCCCCAGCCCCGTTGTGCAAGCAGTGCTTTTGAATATAGGACAACCACGATCCAGGCTCCTCCTCTGCCAACACCTTTCAACTCGGCCTCTGCCTGGCTCCTTCCCGCCCTTCTTGCTTTCCATGCCCTTATGCCCTTTCCATGCCCTTTCCATGCTTATCAGCCTCCACAGACAGAACTTTCTTAGGGAGTCATTTGCACCTTTCTTGGAAATGAGTTTTAAGACTGTGAGGCACTAAACATTTGCTGGGCAAGGGGACGAAACGGAACACAGCAAGCTTGCAGGATGTGCAGCCACATCAAGGCTGCACTCGAGGATTCCATGTTTCCCATCCTGCATCCAGGATGATGATTCTGGAAAGTGGCATTTCCCTGCAGCTCAGGAACTCGGAGAAACTCAATGGCAGTCCTTTGCTTAAATCATAATTTCTTTAGCGCTCATCCAGAAACCATAGAGGAAATCCGTATTCCTAATGCAATGTCGTTCAAGCAGCTATAAATTATGTCAGTATTCTTAATTTTATCTTTCCATGAGAATTAGTCCTTACAGGTTTAGAAGTACTAAGCAGTTTCTGAGACATTAAGGTATAGGTTGTCTTTCCACAAGACATGCGTGGAGACAGAGGTCAGCTTCAGACATTCACGGGGTTCCATGCACCATTGTTTGGTTTTAGTTTTGTTGCTGTTGTTTTGCTTTTGAGACTGCCTTGGAACTCGCCAAAGAGGCTAACTTGCTGGCCAGGCGTCCCCAGTGTTGGGATTTCGAGCGTGTGCCACCACGCCTGGTGTGTTTTTGTGTGTCGGTTCCTGTTCACAAAGCCAACATTTTACTGACTTAAGTCGCAATCTCCGCAGCAGCTCCTTGCTTTCCCGAGGACGAGAAACAGTGAGTGTTTCATTTTCAGCCTCTCTACTGCCAATGTGATAATGACAGTCACCAGTGCAGTGGCTCCCTTCTCAAAGCTACCCTTCAGTTCCCTCTCTGACAAGAAGGGTAGATCTTCTAGATGTTTCTTTGACTCCCTGGACTGCATTATGCCTTGTCGGCAGGGGCACTGTAGGGACACTTGAACAGGGGAAGGGCTCCCTGTTCCCAGTTCTGCTTAGCTCCTTTTCTGATACTCGTGTGTCCTGCACAATGGCTGTCTTCCTACAGTAGTGACCCACTCCTTTCTCAGTGTTGAATGCCCCTTCTCAAAGTCATGTTGAAATGTAGTGGCCACTTTCAAAGTATTGGGAAATGTTTCTGTTGGGGTCTCCACCCTTGTGTTAATGCTATTGTTTGGGGATTGACTTCATTACATAGGGGTGCTTTGTGCACACTTTCTGGCCTTCTGCCTTCCACGACAGTGTCACTGTGCTGTAAAACCTTCCTGCCCAACTGCACAGGGGTCTGGGGCAGATCGCAGCCCCTTGCAAACGAGGAATGTACATCCCAGGACTCAATGTTGGGAGCCACCCTCATGTCCTGAGAAACAAACAGAACAATGTCATCAAGAGCCAGTTCTCACCTCTTCTTCTGGCTTCCAACAGCCACGGAAGTGTATTTTCCCAGAATTCCCTTCTCTCCTCCCTTTCCCTTGCCTTCCCGGCTGCACCTTAAGGCCCACGCTTGGCTCTAGTGAACTCAACCACTAGTCAGTTTGGTACCAACTCCTCTTGGTGTGGTTCCTCTGTGCTCCCGGCAGCCGCAGGACTGTTGTGGCTGAAGCTGTGTATCTCTTCTCAGGAACCGATACCACCTGTGCATCTTTCCTCAGCAACTGATGCCGCCTGAGGTCTGGGAACTTTACACCCCAGGGCCAAAGGCTGCACTTCACGGTGGTCCTTGATAATATCTTAGAGATTAACAGACAGACAAAGAAAAGATGAGAGGGAAGAACTCAACAGGACAAAAGAAGGGAAAATCTCTTCTGTCTCTTCAGTCATCTTATGGCATTGGGTCATTTAATTAAATCTCAGGGCCATTGTTCTAGACAATGACCTCTTGGAACCTACAGCCCAAAGGAACCTTCTCCACCAGGGCCACCGCACAGTAGGAAAGGCATCAAGCAATAGAGTGTAGCAAGCTCCTGCCATGGGCTGGGCTCCACTGGAGCATCCCCCAAGGATTACGTCACGAATCACCAGGGCTACCTAAGGCATGGGCTCTGCTCCTCTTTCTGTCTAAGGAACCAGAAGGTGAGAGACGCTAAAGGACTCACCTGGGTAAAAGCACTATTAGGATTCTGTGTTGGTGCTTCACACCCAAGCCAAACATAAATCCCTGTATATTACGTTGTTGCTTGTCTAATGACATTATGTGGTGTGTGTGTGTGTGTGTGTACAGAAGGGCAGACACTATAGAAAGTGAATCCTGAGGAGAAAAATCTAAAGCTCTGATTAATAAAAGGCACAGAAAACTTTACATAAGAGGGCAGGGCTCAGTAAGTAAGATACCTGCAACTGAAGCCTGAGGACCAGTATTTAGCCCTCAGGTCCCACCTAAAAGACAAGAAGCAGTGTGTATTTGCAACCTCAGCACTTAGATGACAGGGTAGGAGGACCCTGGCTGGAGCTTACTGGCCAGCCAGCTGTCTAAGGTAGGCTCTCTCTCTCTCTCTCTCTCTCTCTCTCTCTCTCTCTCTCTCTCTCTCTCTCTTTTTGAGACAGAGTTTCTCTGTAGCTTTGGAGCCTGTCCTGGAAACTAGCTCTTGTAGACCAGGCTGGCCTCAAACTCACAGAGATCTGCCTGCCTCTGCCTCCCGAGTGTTGGGATTAAAGGCATGAGCCACCACCTCCTGGCTTAAGTAGGGTTTCTATTGCTGCTAAGAGTCACCATGACCACAGCTACTCTTTTAAAGGAAAACCTTTAATTGGGACTGGCTTATGGTTTCTGAGGTTAATCCATTATCATTATGGTGGAGAACAAGACAGTGTCCAGGCAGACATGGTGCTGGAGAGGCAGCTGGGAGTCTCTCATCCTGATCCACAAGCAGCAGGCAGAGACTGTGGTGTGTCACATTGGACGTAGCTTGAGCATATGAGACCTCAAAGCCCGCCCCCACAGTGACACACTTCCTCCAACAAGGCTACCTACTCCAACAAGGCCACATTTCCTAACAGTGCTGGTCCCTATGGGTCAAGCATTCAAACACATGAGTCTATGGGAGCCATTCTTATTTAAACCACCATACCAAATTGGCTAACTCAGTGAGCAACCCTGTTTAACTCACTTCCTTGGCTCTTGCCTGGGGATGGCACACATTCTTTCCTTGTTTCTTCCACACAGTCACCCATACGGTGAGGAAAGAGTGTGCCTGAAACCTGACCATGGCTGCTCCAGCGGCATCAGAGCGTGTCCGTGCTTGTTGTCAGCTTGGTAGGTTTAGAGTCACCATAGACACACGTGTCTGGTTATATCTGTGGAGAAGCTTCCTGAAGGACTTCACTGAGGAAGGAGAGCTATCCTGAACGTGGAGGCACCATCCCAGGGTGGCACTAAGGTGGAACTGAATAGAGAGACTGTGAGCTGAGAGCTAGCATCCTTCTCTTTCTGCCTCCTAATGGCAGATGCAATGTGGCCAGCTGCCTCAGGCCCCAGGTGCTGTACCTGTTCCACCAAGATGAACGATACCCTCAAAACATGAGCACAAATAAACACTTGCTTCCTTGAGTTACTTAACTAATATGGATGGGTGACAAGAAAATAGAAGCAACCGATAATGCAATTCTCACGGTGCTTTCATTAAATTGAAATAAGACTGAACTCTATTAGAAGGCTTGAATACTATAACAGGGAAAATATTGAAGGAAAGAAAATACAGACTTAAGGGTATTGGGTAGAACCAGTTCTTCAAGAACCTGGAGAGACTTTTGTCTGGGTCACTATGTGTGCCTTCCGCTAGCCAAGCCCCCCCATATGCAAAGCAAGGAAGGACACCAGGTGGAAAAGGTCGCTGCTGAGAGATCTCAACTAAATTTGGAATTGCAGGAGGGTGAGCCCCAGCAGAGCTGGTTTCAAAATTAAGTGCTCTGTGTGATGTTCACTTCAGCTTGCAGGATGCTGCCTGACACGCATTTCCTCAGCCGGCTTCTGTAATACCTCACTGATTTGACAAGCATGCAGTGCTCGATGGAAACAGCCTGTCAGGGGAGGTAGGCTTCCTAGAGACTTGGGAAACCAGAAGCTCTGTGACGTGCTGGAGGGAAGACAGAGCAGTCTCAGTGCAAACGAGCGTGTGTCTTGATCTCATCCCTAAACTTGACTTGAGTCTCTTGAGAGGCAAGGTGAGAACTTGGAGCTTTGACTCCTCGGCTTTGTGTTCTTCTCTTTGCTTCTGTACACATGTTTTTTCAGAATGTTCTACTCTCAAATCGTTCATTCCTGGTGACTGGTCATCTGCTAGCAGACAGATCACTCTCATAGATACGACAGGAGGCAAGGCATTACGAGAAGAATCTGCTTCTGGCCCTGGTCCTCAGCCGTCACTACACAGAAACGAAACAGGGTTTACGAAAATGGCTGCCATGCTTCAGCTGCCCCGCTGCGCATGCTCTCTGCCCTGTTGCTGAACAGTTTCTCTCTGTGCAGGATCTGTGCATGGGGCCTCTTCTACTCACGTCTTTGGCTTCTTATTCTATCACCAGCATATTGAAAGACGGGTGACCAGACCTTGTGAGTCAGACCAAGTCAGGGCACTTGTCCTTATGACTCAATAACTAAGAGAGAAATCAAAATCAGAAAACCCATCTCACCTTGGCCTGTGCCTGATGGAGTCCAGGGGAGACCCAGAACCACCCGGCTTCGCCTCACGTAGATTATTCACCCACAGCCTGGAATTGGGAGTTAAACAAATTACTATTGTTTCAAGCCACTAAATTGTGTGAGTGTGTGTGTGTGTGAGGGGTGTCACAATAGCTAACTGATACAGCATTTCAAATTGCATTCTGTTATAAAGGGAGTTCTGAAAAGACACTGAGAGCTACAAGAGGCCAGGCAGTGTGCCAGATGAGTAATCAGAGGCCCAAGCTCTCTGGCTTCAGAGCTAAAATTGGATCCTCTAAAGAGAAAGGTCAGAACTCTAAAAACTAGGCCACGTCCAGACACAGAGCAGGAGGCATCTAAACTGATACCAATGAGTGTGCCAGATGGTACGCGGGGCTCACAGACAAAGGTAGTTGATGTGAGAAGAGCTCAGCAGCTCCCTCTGAAACAGGCTGTGTGCACGAGAACACACACTCTGTGGGGCCTCTGTGTGCCACGGCCTGGCACACTGAGGAGCGGGAAGGATTTCTTGATGGAATACGTAACCTAATGACTCATGAACATGCCTGATGCCATTTTCTCCCTTGCTGCTGAGTGGACAGGTACCTTGTTTCCTAGGGAGGAGATTTATAGGTAATCACAGGAACTTTACAAATCAGCAAACATAGTATACTTTGTACGTACTCAAAAACAAGAGCCCTTTGGAAAGCATAGAGGCAAATGTATATAGTTGTTAACTTTTAAAAATGTGACTGATATTTTAAAGTATATTAAAATATGCCACCCTTGGGGCTAGATGGAGGCTCAGCAGTTAAAGTACTTGCTGTACACACATAAGTATTGGCGTACAGATCCCCAGAGCCCACACAAAGTCCAAGGCAGCAGCATGCATCTGTAATCTCCCAACTCCTGTACTAAGACAAGAGACAGAGACAAAAAACCTGGGGAGTTGGTGGACCACTAGCCTGGCATACGCAGCAGTGAAGGACAAAGAGACTTTGTCTCAAACAGGGTAAAAAGTGAGGACAAACACATGAAGCTGTCCTATGACCTGCACACATGCATCATGGCATGTACATGCATGCACACACACACATTCACACACAAGCACACACACACCATGTATACAAACAAATTGAAAACTATATCTGCTTTAAAAAGCTTTATGTTTGCTTTAAAACATTTAAATAAAGTATAGTGAAATACACTATCTATTAAAGTTTTGTATATGCTATTAAAATGAAAAAGTATCCATAAGTATGTTTTCAATTGTATATTCTATGTTACTATAGGCTTTTTATGTATTTATAGTGCATATTGTTTTAAATATATAAAGAACAAAATGAATTATGCTTGTATTTTTATATAATGTGCTTTCTTTAAATTATCACTTTTGGTCATTTGACAAAAATAATACATTTAATTGTTATAATCACTTCAAGTTATAGACATTCATTGAAACTTATTAATTTTTCTTCATAAAACACTGAGTGAGGCATGGAGGATTACATATTCTGCCTAGAACTTGTTGAAAAGAACCTATAGTTTGTTTTCAGAATAGACAAACTCTTCTTAAATATTGCTGCCATTGGGGCTGGAGGGATGGCTGAGCAGTTAAGAGCACTTGCTGCTGCTACAGAGAGGACCCAGGCTCCATTTTAAACATCCGCATTGGTGGCTCCCAACCATCTGAGTTCAGCTCCAAGAGGACCCAATGCCTTCTCCTGGTCTCCATGGGGACTTGCACACACACACAATTAAAAACAAATACTAAAAGTAAATCTTTTGAGCTGGGCGGTGGTGGCAACACGCCTTTAATCCCAGCACTCAGGAGGGAGAGGCAGGCGGATCTCTGTGAGTTCGAGGCCAACGGTCTTCGAGAGCTAGTTCCAGGACAGGCTCCAAAGCTACAGAGAAACCTGTCTCAAAAAACAAAAAACAAAAACAAAACAAAAAAACAAACACAACAAAAAGTATATCTTTCTTTTTAAACAGCGAACCAAGCATGGTGTGTCTTGTGAAGGGAAGCTTGAAGACATGCACAGACAACATTCCTGCAAAATTCCCCTTAGATGAGAGCAGACCCACAGACAGATCTGTCAGTTTAGAGAGAGTTGGGAACAGGCAGGGGTGCTTGCTAAACAATGCCTACAAGGTGTGGAGAAATGTGGAGAAATGCAGAAAGCAAACATTCATGACCTAGTTTCTTCAGGAAAAGGGAAAAAAGAGGAGACATGAAGGAGGCTCTTCAAGGACTTATGACACACATTGGCCATTTATGTGACTTGAGGAGTTAGAGACAGACTGGAACAAAGAAGATACTTGTGAGACAGTCAAAACCATCACTACTATTGGATGGTAGTAAGGGATTATTAATTTTGCTTATGATATTGGGGGTATGTTTTAAAGATGTTTGAAGAGATACACTTTGAATGTTTACAGTAGATAACCTGATATCATTCAAAGTACAGATAAAGCAGGTTGGCCAGAGGGAAAAGTCTGGGTCTGGGTGGCAGGAGTGTGGCGGGTGATGGTGCTCACTTTTCTGTGTTCTGTGCACTAGAGAATTCACCAATCTAAAGCTGTAAATAAACAGAGGGGCAAAGCAAGAGGAAGGAAGGAAGAAAACACAAAAGAGAGAGAAAAAAGGAAGGAAATAGAGAAGGTGGGGATTCTTTTCCAAGTTCTCTCCCAAAATGGAAGTTTGAAGGATGAACTTGGGGGCAGGGAAGAAGCCTCAGCAAGAGTGAGTACTGCTCTTTCAAGGGACCTGAGTTTGGTGCCTGGCACCCACACTGGGTGGCTTACAACTTCCTCTAACTCCAGCTCCAGGGAATCCAACACCTCTAACCTCCATAGGCACCTGAGCTAATGTTCTTAGACATCACACACATACACACACATGCACATACACACATATGTGCACATAAACGCAAAGACTCAGGAACACACTAATATATTCATGTGTACATACATACACACATGGTGTGGAAAGTCCTTCTGTATATGTGTTCCTTTTATTGGTTTACAAAGAAGCTGCTTTTTGCCAAAGGCTTCAGGCTGGAAGAGATATATATAGAGAGAGTAGGCGGTGTCAGAGAGAAGCCATGTAGCCTCCACTGGAACCTGCTGAAACTTTGCCGGTAGGTCACGACCTCATGGCGATACACAGATTAATGGAGATGGGTTAGTTTAGGATATAATAGCTTACTAGAAATATACTTAAGCTATTGGCCAAACAATATTGCAAATCATATAATTTTTGTGTGATTATTTTGGTTCTGGACAGCTGGGAACTAGCAAGCAGCTTCCTACAACACACACACACACACACGCTATTAAAAACAATAAAAATAAAGCTAAAACGATGAATTTGCATTTTAATTTCAACACCAGTTGAGTTATAGGGCACATAGAGATAGTGGAAATTAAACTTGAATGAGGAGTAAGTGGAAGAGAATGAAGAGGAGGAGGAGGAAGAATAGGAGGGAGAAGAGGAGGAGGCGCAAGCCAGAATCATCAGCCTTTTCTGAGGGGAGATCCCTCCCACCCTTCCAGATATTTCCCCGCTTGTTGCTGGAGAGCCTCCTGATGTGGGGCCTCTGGAGTCTTCGGAGCATTTGTCAATGTCTCCTATGATGCTCATAAAGAGATGGACACCATGGCAGGGAGACAGCAGAGCGAGGCAGATTCAGGGATGATTGAACACCTGTCCTGGGGGTGCAGTGGGGGATCGGTGCCAGCATCAGCCTGGAGTCCTCTCCCACTGGAAGGCAGAAGAGCCCTGTCCAACTCGGAGTGAGTTTTATCAGTGACAATACATACGATGTGCCAGTCAGTTTGACAGGGGATGTGAGGTGCGAGGGACTGTGGCTGAGAGTTTCTGGAAAGAAGCTGTGTCTGCAGAGACTAATTGATTAGAATGGCTGCACTGTGGAGAAACTGGAAGGTCGCAGGTCCCAAATTACCTTATCTCAGGCTACTTCGAGCCCTCCAGAACCGCCATTCCTTGCCCACTTCCATGTCTGAACAAGCGTCGTATGACTATTATATTGAAAACCTTTGCAATCCATGAACTTAGCAGGCAACAGACTTGCATCACCTGAAAGCCAAAGATATCATCAGACAGCATCTGAGGCCAATAGAAAAGTTTTGTCCATCTTGTTGTAACCATTTTTACTGATGTACCCAATATATTCTAAACTTTCCTGGATTTATGACTTTCCTTGTCCTGTGAAACCTTAGAACTTCATAAAACTTTTTCCTCATTAGCACCTGGAATTTGAGGTAACTTAAATCTGTGTTCATGGGCTGTGATCACTAGAAGTGAATTGAGAATAAACTGTTTCTCTTTTTTTGTTTTTGTTTTTGTTTTTTGAGACAGGGTTTCTCTGTAGCTTTGGTGCTCGTCCCGGAACTAGCTCTTGTAGACCAGGCTGGCCTCGAACAGTAAACCGTTTCTTATTCCCTGAAAGATGAGAACTGCACTTTTCGTGCCAAGAGGACTTAGGACACAATACCTTCAAGGGCAGAGATACAACCTACAGAGCTACGGGCATGCCACAGTCATGAGTCATGGTCAGCAGGCTGAACCCCATTGGTGATTATTCTCAAATACTTAGGAAAAGCCAAAAGGAGGAAATGGTGTGGGCATTTCCAAAGCATGAGCTACTTCCCCGAGGGCACCATTCAGCTCCAAGAACCCAAGTACTAACAGAATTAAAGGCCCAGGGAAGCAGGGAAAGCCAGATTCCTTTGTTAGATGTAATAAAGAATTCAGAGAACAGTGTGGCTGGAGAAAAGAGGGAATGCTCACTGAGCATAACTCTTCAAGGCCGCTGAGTGGTTATTGAGAAACAGTTGTGGGACAGGGCAGGACAGAGAAACCAATTACCGTGGCTCACAGAGCTTGATGAACCACTGACTTCGGAGAGGAGTGAGAAACCAATGAGTTAAGTTCAAGTGTGGGAAAAGTGGCTCCCAACCTCAGAGGGGAGGTGTGATTAAGAGTGAGAGGCTCCTGCTTGATTCGAATTTGTGGGTGAGAAATGTGGTTCCATAGAGGGCAGTGTTTCACATCTCCTGGTCAGTCTCCCTTGTGAAAGTATTTTTCTGCTATCCACACTGAAAAAGAATGGAGAAAACGGAATTCAGGCTTACAGAATTGTATTTTCCAAACTAACATCCTGATTGTTCTTGGTGGGCATTACGAAGCACTGTGGAATGAAGGGTCTGCTGTCTGATTGTGACTCCAACCAAACTATCTCTGGAACATTCTCTGAGTCTCTTTTTGCTTTTCTCTCTGTGTCCCACAACCTAGCAGTGAAGGGAGCTTGGAGTTCATGTTAAAACAGTGTTTGATGAATGAATAAATGCACTTAGGCCGGTAACATCTCAAGCTTCTCAACATAGTAATAAGGAAAAAAAAATAGCAAAGCATTTTGACTAGGAAGTGGCTTCATCTATCAGAATATGGATATATCCAAATTCCTGGATTTGCATTAAGATAAATGCATAGTATTTTTGCTTGAAATACTTACAGAAAAGCAATTAACTTAAGGGTGCCACGATGCCCCAGAGATGTTATTCATGTCATTCCTTTCTGGAAGATGAGCTCTTCATTTTAATTCAGTGGAGAGCTGAAACTCCAGGGACAGCTTTACAAATTGATCTCCCTTTAAGCTTTTTAGATCCTTGCTTCCCCAAGTAGGGACCCAGGGGTCAGCAGCACTGGGATTGGTGACACCTGGAAGCATATTAGAATTGCAGTTCAGACCCCATCCCACAGCTGAGTCTGAGACTGCATTTTATCAAGAGCTGTGGGCGGTTCATTTGTAACCAAAGTTTGCAAAAAAAAAAATGTTACCATGGCTCAGCAGCCTCTGTGTGTGTGTGTGTGTGTGTGTGTGTGTCTGTGCGTGTGCGTATTCACCCATTTGCGCACATGTATATATGGAGGTCAGAGGTCAACACTGGGAGTCTTTTTTTACTTGATCCCTACCGTATCTTTGGGAAACAGGGTCTCTCGATAAAAATGGGCTTCAGCTAGGCTGGCCGGCCAGTGACCTCCAAAGAAGATCTAGGATCATAGATGGCCACCACTGTGCCCAGGTTTTGTGTGGGTGTTGGGGATCCAGACTCAGGTCCTGATGCATGTGTTGGCATGAGGCACCCCTGGTTCCACCTGAGGTTTCCTCTGAGAAGTGTTGTTCCTCGCTACAGTCTATGATCCCTTTCCTTTCCATCTAAGCTTGCCATGATCATGGCCTATTGAACATGTTGGGGAAGTCATGCTCCAAATGAACCTCCAGACACCTGGAGAGCATTCCTTTAATCATTAGGTTGATTGCCATGAAATGCCCACTTCTTGTGAATTAAGATACAGAAACAGATGATTCCTTTACTTTAATATCCACCCTTTAGTTGCTGTGTATTCTCCACCAGGACATAAGTACTTTGTCAAGGCTAATGTTAATCCACAAAACATAGTAAGTGCATATTAAGAAGCCCATCTTTACAGTTGAGGACGCTAAGGACTAGAAAGGGAATTATTCCTCAAGGTCACTGAGCCATGATGCAGAAGTTCAGATCCACAACCAGCCTCAGCCTCGAGGTCAGGTGTTTCTCAGAGCATCCTGTTGGGATCACGTGGTATGTTTGTTAAAACGCACATTTCTGTGCCCCACTCTGGTTGTGTGGAGTCTAAATCTCTGCTGCTAGGGCCTGGGAACCTGCATCTTAATACTGCTACCAGAGCTGTGAGGTTGTAGCCTCTGGTTCCAGTAGAAATCAGAGCTTGGACACTCGCCAACAGATAATTCAAGATAATTAATCTGGAAGTAGAGAGAGGGGTGTTCAATGTGCTCACACTAAAAAGAAGAGCAAAGAAGTCCAGGCAGCCCTAAGTCTACCTTCTGGGTCCTGATGCGAGGCTTAGGTTTAAAGAGCAGGCAAGAGGTAGGCATAGCTGAGCAGCCCCTACAAGGGTGGCACCGCCCATCTTGTCTCTGTCAAGTTGCCAGAACTGTGTGAAATCTCCCCTGAAGAGACAAGTTCCCCCTCAGGCAAGCAGCAGGTTTAGCCTTTTCTTTTCCAGAGCACAAGGTATCTCTGGGGAAATTCGAATTCCCTGGGGCCCATTGTTTCAATAGTCTTATGGCAAAAGAGAGGGCACAATGTCTCTTTAGAATATCTTCACTCTTGCTGGGACAGGCATAGCACCCTTGAGAATTCGGTATGCCATATTTTAGAAGAAATTAAATGCCACCGTTTGAGTACAATGCTTCATGCTAAGGGCATGGAGAGAGACTGACCACACCTAGCTCCCCATGGAAAGTGTTGGTTTGCAAACACCACTGCAGTGTAATCACTCAAAGTGTTTCTTTTGTCATTCGCAGGCTCTGGCTTGTGTGGTAAATACGGCAGTCTGCGATCATGTGTCTGTGTGTTCTGGGACAGCTCTCTCCAGTTCTATCTGACTCAGCTGTCTTCTTCCTGTGTGTCCTCCTTCAGCCTTTGGGGCCAGAAGGGGCATTCAGGATGAAGGGACTCTAGCCCATTCCAGCATGTGGCAGGCCTCTGGCAGGCCTTGCCTTTCTGCCCAATTCCCTCTGCTTTGCTAAAAAACATTAGATTACGTTCCTGAAGTTAGTCCCTAGGTCTGTTCTCCTATTTCAGACACCTCCTCCTCCTCCTCCCAAGGCTGACTACCAAGGTCCAGTTATCAAAGTATTGAAATTCAGCAATCAAGAGACCCCTCTGGCTCACCTAATTAACATGTCCAATTAAAATAAAACACCTCATCCTAACATTGGATTTCCCCTTGTACCTTTATAAACTGCCATTTTCCTGTGTGCCATGTCTGTCTCCTCTCTATCCAGAGACAGTCATTTGTCCTTCCTCTAAGACAAATACCCCTGCCCCCTTTCCCTTGTCTTCTATATCCTGTGTTTGCCTCTTTTTCCCTGGCCTCTGTCCCTCTGGGACAAATAAATCTTCCTTGTGCTGAGAAGTTGGTCTTGGGTGTCTTGAGCCATCTTTAGGGTTCCTTACACAGGATTTCAGAGTGACAGGTTATTCATTCCCATGCAGTACCAGGCTGGCCTATTGTGGAAAGTCATGCCTGAGAACTTCTTATGCGCCTGAATTCTAACTTGGCTCTGTGCTTACCCTCCAAGCCACTGGGAGGCAGTGTTTATTCATCCACACGGCCACAGGTTCCCAAGACTCCTGCAGACAGTGTAGGACAGAGGACCAAGCACTGAGTGATGTCTCAATGCATGCTCTTGGATGGCCTAAACTGGGAAATTAATATGCAGGCCTCAGACTGCTGCTCCAGGAACAGATTTTGATAAGTCGGAGATAAGAAAACTGATGTGTGGGTAATTTGTGCTTCCAAGAGAAGCTGAACATGGAATGGAGTTCTTCTCTGATGATTTTGACCAAGGTGCCATGTTCTCTTACAACACCTTGTTCTTGCAAGACTGAAGAGTCAAGAAACACACATTGAAACCTGGACACCTCACAGTGTCTTTTGACCACAGAGTCACCTGTGACAGGTAGAACTCCTGAGCTCTTCCTGGCTACCGTGGGGCCCCAGTGGCTCCTTCTAGCCTGTTCCAAGGCTCCTGCACCCCTCTGCTGACTTTATGTTTTATCATAAAACAAGATTTGTCTTCGTCTCTGGGTTCTGCTGTCACTGCAGCCAAAGGCCAGCGTAGAGCATGGTGGCTATAGTTAGACAGGCTTGACTCCCGACTCCGACGCCTCCGAGCTCCATAACCTTGCCAAGCTACCAGCCTCCGTGTGTCTTGATGCCCCCTCTGCGAGGTGGAGCCAGTGGGAGTGCATGTGAGCACTGGAGGAGCTGACACACGTGAAATCTCCACAGTGAGCTGAGCTCTCCAACAGAGCAGCCACTGGCCATTTCCACCAAAATTAAGCCAAACTGAGATAATGTTCAATTTTTCAGTTTCACTAGCCATAGGTAGAGGGATTGATCGCCCCTGGTGTGGCAAGGGTCTACTGTGTTGCTCAGCACAGATACGGATGTTTATATTGCCATGGAGCTACACAGCCTGGACAAATAGGGAGTGCCTGGGAAGTCCAGGATTTATTCTCTGAGGCACAAATGACTTCACATTCAATTATAAAATTAGCAACTCTTCAGTCAGATCTCCTTCTAGAAGATAAATGAAAATAGTAACATCTTAGTCAATGGTTGACAGACTTCCTTCCTTCCTTCCTTCCTTCCTTCCTTCCTTCCTTCCTTCCTTCCTTCCTTCCTTCCTCTTCTTTCCCTTCCCTCCCTCCCTCCTTTCCTTCATCTCTTCTTCCCTCCTTTCCATAATTAAAGTTCTTAGAAAGCACAGCATCTCACCCTGAGCCTTCTGCAAAGCTGATATTAGAGTGTTAAAGATTGCAGAGTGAAATTTCTCAAGTTCAATGTCCAAGTGTCTTGGAGTGTCTTTAGTCCTTTAATAGCCATATTTTGCCCTCCTGTAAATGTGACCTAGCATCTTTGTAGCCTTTAGGCAAATCATTGGGATGCACAAACAAAGCTCCAGTCCCCTCTAACCAGAACTCAAGACTGTGCTCACACAGAATCCAAATATACAACCGGTGTGCTCACACACAGCATCAGGTGTACAACTGGTGTGCTCCCATAGCATCAGGAGTCTAGCCACATCAGGAGTCTAGTACCAGGCTTGCAGCTGAGAACCTCTGCTCATCTGGGACCATCTATCTGATCTCTTAGCTGATGCGTTTGAAAAACATCCTGGGTTGTTTTCTTTGTTCTGTTAATTTAAGAAAAATTATGAAACTGTTACCATGCTGGAATATGGAATTTGAAGTCATCTAAATCTGTGTTTCTGTGGTCACTCAGATTTGACTGCAGAATTAACTGCCTCTTATCCCTTTTAGGAGAGAGCTGTGCTTATGTTGATACTTCCTCCTTCCTTCCTGCCTCACTTTCTTCCTTCTTTCCTTCCTTTTTCTCACCTTCCTTTCCTTACTTGTTGGAAGTAAGTATATGTGTTGCTTTTATTGGCAAATGAATAAAGAAGCTGCTTTGGCCTGTGATAGGGTAGAATAGAGCTAGGCAGAAAAATTAAACTGAATGCTGGGAGAAAGTAGGAGGAGTCAATGAGATGCCAGGTAGCTACTGGAGGAGACAGACACGTCCTGGAACTTTACCAGTAAACCATAAGCCTCTTGGTAAAATATAAAATAATAAAAATGGGTTAATTTAAGATACAAGAGCTAGTTAGAAAAATACTTAAATGATTGGCCAAGCAGTGTTTTAATCAATGCAGTTTTGTGTAATTATTTCAGGTCTGAGAAGCCGGAACAAACAATAAGCAGCCTCTGCCTACACTTCCTCTTTCCTTCACCCCCTCCCATTTATCCCTCTTGCTGTCACTCTTTCAGACAGAAGGATGGCCATAGCATCCCCTGGTTCCTAAACTGTTTCTGTGTTTTCCCAGTGACGTGTCCTAAGTATGGAAGCTCATGTTCCAGGGCCCCTGAGTTTATGATGACATAAACACAGCACCCTGAGAAAGGCCCCGGTTTTGTGAGGCAGAACTAGGAGCCTCTTTTTCCACTGACTTTGTTCTTTCCCTCTATCAAAGTGAAAGATTCTGACATAGACAAATGGGATCCTAGTAAATCATTTGTAGTAGCAAATGTCACTGCATAAGACCAGCCGAGCAGTGTTGCTATGGGCCACTGCCTGGGCCCCAGAGACACGGGCTTTAGAGAACCTTCTGCTGATAACTCTCTGTAATAAGATGGGACCACTGTTCCCTTCTGAAGGGACCATAATGAGTATTGATTCTTATTTTCTGAGTTTGGCTCATTAAAATACCAAACAGAATCTTGTGAAGGAATGAATTGTATTGATTGGTTCATTTTGGGTTATGGGTTTGTTTCCTATGTAACATGTAATTGTGTTTTATAGTCTCTCTAATATGCAAGGATTAAAGATGTAATTTGGCGACACAAGAATTGGCTTATAAATCCTGAAGCATTTTCTCCCATAAAACTCTTGGATAATTATGGTAAAGACTTAGCAAAATGTTATCTTTTAGACTGTTTATTCTGGGGAGGGGAACGACAGGATGGGAGCAAACCCTTCCCCCTCTTATAACTGTTTTACTTCCTTAGTGCTCAAGCACCCAGTAACGAGTTTAGGGAGGATGCCAGGCGAAGATGTTCCATTTTTGCTAAGGTCTAGTAAACTGACTTTTCCTTCATATTGCTTTGCTTCCAACATCGCAGAATGAGTTGCCATCAGCGGTGTGCCGCAAAGCACCCTTGTGGAAAGATTCAGGCTTAACTGAAACCCTGAAAGAAGGCAAGCCAGGGAACGGGATATATTTGAGATTTTAACAAATGTCTTTTTTCCCCACGCAAGTAAACTAAAAGCTAATAACTCCTTTCCCCATTCTTATTATAGTAGGTACATATTACCTACAAAGGAGTCTGTGCTTAGTCGTAGAATGTGCTTTGGCCAATGGGGGAATCAGCAGGCATGATCCCAGCAGTAGCTTGAAAACCACTTGTACGGTAGAATTGCTTGGCTGTGTGGCTTCCTTCCAGAAGCACATGCCTGGACTAGCTGCCTGGTCTCAGGTGAGCAGAATGAACTGGGAGCAGAGCCCTTATGGACCAACCACAGCTGACCTGTGGGAACTCACCCATCATGAAAGCATAGGGATTCCAGCTCTATGGTGCTGGGGAATGTGGCAAGGGAAAACAGTCCAGTTTCCCCAGCTTCCTTGACCCATGACCTTTACCCGTGACCTTTTTCTATCATGTTTGGTCTCTCACACCATGTTATAGGATTGTCAGTTTGATCTTCTCACCACTGCCTGGAGCCCCAATCACTTCCTCCTGAAAGGGACCTTTTCTGGACGGAGGGCTGTTCACTGTTATAGCTAACCTGAACACGTTTTCTAGTCTAGAGACTTTTGAAAACTCAGTCCTGCAACATTTCTATATCAGAATGTTCCAACTGGTATCTGTAGCTAAGGTCATTAATAGTTAATGAAAGCAGACTATGCTACAGATACTTTGTAGCATATCTATCTATATCTATATCTATATCTATATCTATATCATCTATATCTATATCTATATCTATATCTATATCTATATCTATATCTATATCTATATCTATATCTATATCTATATCTTCATCATATATAATACTGAGAGTAATAGGCTCCTAGAGGTGAGGTTCACTTGAGTTCTTGCCTTGACTTCCCTCAGTGATGGATTGTGATGTGAAAGTGTAAGCCAAATAAACCCTTTCCTTCCCTCAGCTGATTAGATCAGAGTATCTTCTTGCAGCAATAGAATAAAACAAGAACTCAGAATGCTGAGTTAGCAAACACGGCATAACCGGAGATGAAGTATCCGAGACAATGCAAGTCATGTTGAGTGGGGAAGTCTGGGCTGTTGAGGATTTGGTCTCTCGACACGGGGCCGTGGCAGAAGTTGCTGTAAGCGGGTCAGATTCAGCTGTGTTTTGAAGGTGGACACCAATGCGATGTCCTGACACATTGAAGTAAGTTATAAGAATACTGGGGCATGGAGGATGTCTTAGTCACTCCTCCATTGCTGTGCAGAGACACCATGACCATGCCAACTCTGATAAAAGAAAACATTAAATGGGGGCTTCCTCACAGTGTCAGAGGGTTGGTCCATTAGCATCATGAAGGGGAGTTTGGAGTAGGCTGGCAGGTGCTGGGACATTAGCTGAGAACTTTCCACCCTCATCTGCAGATAGCAGGCAAAAAGAGAGGGGAAAAAAAGACGTGGGGCCTGACATGGGCTTTTGAAACCTCAAAGTTCACCCCTAGCTATAGCTGGAGGTTTCTCTCTGTTCTGTCTGGACCGGTTTCTGTTCCAGTGACTGGTTCGCCAGTAACCACTCTGAGGCTTAATACTAATTATAATTGCTTGGCCAATGACTCAGGCTTCTTACTGGCTAGCTCTTATATATGAATTAACCCATTTCCGATAATCTGTATATCACCAAGAGGCTGTGTGGTGTTACCTGTTCTCTCGTACATCTTATTGCCTTGGCTGCTTCTGAGGTCTCCCTGACTCCTTTTTTTTTCTCCCTATATCTCTGTTTGGATCTCCTGCCTAGCTTTATTCTGCCCTGCCATAGGCCAAAGCAGATTCTTTATTAACCAATGGTAATAAAGCATATTCACAGCATGCAGCACCCAGTGACCCATCTCCTCCAACAAGGCCAAGCTTCCTAATCCTCCCAAATGGTTCAGAATCTGTGGACCAAGCACGTAAATATGGAAACCGATGGAGGCATTCTCACCTAGACCACCACAGTACATGACTACAGGGGTTCTTCCATTTGACTCTGAGCAAATGGGAGTGGCCACACAGTGAGACGAAGCTGTGAGCAGAGACCATCGGAAGGCTGAGGGAAATCAGCTTTGACCTGTTGGGTTAACAATCTCTTCTGTACATCTAAGCAGAGATCTCCAGAGCACTGTTAGATTAAACAGAGAAGGAGCCGTGGACACAAGTCCTGTGTACGTATCGCCTGGCTCCCTGGTTTCAAGGACCTTCCCGTTCCTTTCCCTCATTTAATTTCACAGAAGTCTAAGTTTTAGTTATTTGGACTCCTTTTGTTTTGATGTTTAAGGGATAAAAACTGAATATCAACTGAATTTGATTAACTTGGTCAAGGGTGAAAAGGGGCATGAGAGAGTTGTATAGAGGGAATATATCCAACTTGTAGGAAAATGTCATTATGTAACATGGTACTATGTGCAATTAATATAGACAATGAAAATTTAAAATTAACAAAACATGAATAATTTAGTTAAGGTCATATGTTATTAGATGGAGAAGCCAGAGCTCCTATAAGGCTGCCTGACACTACCCAAAGTCTTCCATATTTATGTTAAACTGTGTCTCCCTGACCCCATGTGTCTTCTTACATGTTGGAGAAGTGAATGTGTTACCCACTTTTCTTAATTAGAATATGTGGGTTGCCTTTTCTAGAAACCCAAAATAATACTGGGTGTATTAGTTACTTTTATTTTTGCTGTGACCAAACATCTGATAAGAAGACACTTAAAAAAGGAAAGTTCATCTGGGCTCACGGTTTGAGGAAGTGCAGTCCACAGTGGAGGGAAACTCATGATGGCAGGGAGTTCTGTGGACGTGAGACTGTGTGTCTCAGACCCTTACCTCTTCATGTCTTAGTAGAACAGAAAGTAGAGCATGGACAGGAAGTAGGACCTGGCTATCAAACCTCAAGGAGCCCTCTCAATACCCACTTTCTCCAGTAAGACTCCACCTCTTAAAGATTCCAGAACCTTCTGAAACAGCTCTGCAGGTAGGGAAACAAGTGTTCAAACTCCCTGAGGCATTTCATTCAAACCATGGCAGTAGCCGGAATTGAAAGCATTGCAGAGGTTTCTCTTTCACACATGCTGGAGACCTTCAAGCACATAGAACTGGACCATGGGACATCATCTTGGGGTTCACTTTGCTGTTATCTTCTTGCCCCTTCATCTCTGTGGCGGTTTTCTATTCTGAATGGGTCAGAACAGCCAGCTCCTACCCTGGGAACTAAGGCGTAGGCTAGACAAGAGAAGGAAGAGGAGTCAACCTCAAAACTTCCATCCTCATTCTGTCGACCAAAATCTAGTCATTTGCCACCCCTAGTGTCTAGGAAGACTGGGAAGTATATACACGGAGCCTCCCTAGGTGGAGGTAAGAGCAGTGTTTGCAAAGCTTTGCCAGGGAGGAGCATACTGGGAATCGGCGCACAGCAAGCGCTGTCTATTCTGTTCTTCACACGTTGCATTAAACCTTTCCAATGATCGCCTTCAGCAAATTGAATTTGAAAATGTTAGCACAATCTCAAGTCATGTGTGCTTGAGAAACAAGTACCAATTACTCCCCGTAAAAAACAAGAAAGTACGGTGCTTCACGGCTGTGGACAGAGGGAGCCGTAAGCCTCATCTACGCTATTGTGGTTGGAGCTACAACCTTAGTTGACGAACAGAAACACCTGTCAGTCATTCTGTCCAGGATGAATCGTGAGACACCAGAGTCTTGAATTATCACAGGCTTTCAGCAGCACACCTGCCACATAAACCATCCACCAGTGATTCTAATTTCCCTTTCCATGACCCCACATCCAGACAGTTCTTTCAGAGCAAAACAGGTCTTGTCAAAACAGCTGGTACATCTCCACTCAAACTGCCAGTTTCAGGAAGATGGGGTCAAAGAAAATGAGATCCTTTCCTGCACCACTTTCCACTTCTATTATTAAGTAAAGGAACAATGGGAGTATGGACAGGAGGACAAAGGAAAATTTTAAATGTAAATTTCAAATTTACATTTTGAGTTCAGATGACTAGCGCCAAACAGAACTGCAAATGCATGTTGTGTAATTGTCTCCGCTTGGAAGCTTAAAAGGTACTGCAATGCAAAATGTCCCAGACTAAATCTGTACAGTGTTTGCTCTGAATGTAGGCCACCCAGTCAGCTGATGGACAAATATCATAGGCTTTTCAGGATATTCAGTCTCTGCCACATCTGCCTAACTTCTGCTGGAGTGGAAGCACCCATACGTCAAACAGAAGATGATGGATGATAGATAGATAGATAGATAGATAGATAGATAGATAGATAGATAGATAGATAGATAGATAGATGATAGATAGATGATATATAGATATACAGACAATAAATAGGTAGATAGATGATAGGATGGTAGATAAATGGATATATAGATAGGTGATAGATAAGTAGATGATAGTAGATACGTGATAGGTAGGTAAGTAGATAGATGGATGATAGGATGGTAGGTAGATAGATACATAGATAGGTGATAGATAACCAGATGATGGTAGATAGATGATAGATAAATAGATAGATGATAGATGATAGATAGATAGATAGATAGATAGATAGATAGATAGATAACAGGTAAGTGATAAGCCCATAATGAATTAGAATATGAGTGAATGATAGTTGATTATAGGTCACTGCTAGCTAGCTGATCAACAGTAGATTACAGGCAGATGATAATTAGGTAATAGATGATAGATTGTTAGGTGATAGCTAATACATACATTTAAAACCTATTTTTATTTATGTGTATGTATGTGTGCCACATGGAAATGGCACAAAATGGTGCCTCCAGGAAGGGTGCCAGATCCCCTGTAGCTGGAGTTATGGGGAGTTGAGAATCACCTGGTGTGGGTGATGAGACCAAACTTGGATTCTCTCCAAGAGCAACAAGTGCTTTTCACCACTAAGTCACCTCTCCAGCCCCACTAATAGACAACAGAAAGATACCAGCTGGTATAGAGATGGTAGAGTAATGGATGGATAGATAGATGAATGGGTTAGGTAGAAGCTATTGACGTTGTCAACCATGTTTTGCTAAATCAGTTGTGTTTCTGCATGGAAAATTCTTAAGAGCAATGCTTCCTAATCTGGAATATTACTACAGGGCACCTGGGCATTTTGGCAAATATAGGACCAGGAGGAGAAAAGAGCCTTTGATTTGCTGGCCCAATAAGTTCCCAGTGCTGCAGGCACCAATGGCCCAAGAACTACATTGTGAGATGCGTACTGGAGTGTGGAGGTAAAAAAATCACCTGGAATACTCAGCATCACCAAAATCTTCTGCAATGTAGCCGAGACTGTTCACCTCCCCGGCAACACACACCACTTTTAAGCTCTACAAAGTCTTGTTTGCCAATAGCTATGATTTTCCAATTCTTCCCATGCTGGTCATTTGAAATGTGTGAAATTGCACCTTGTTTAAATTTGTTCTTTTTCTCTGATAACAGAAAATTGACCGTCATTTTATATGCTTATTATGAATGCAGTGTTAGTCTGCTGTATGGCTCTTATCTTTTTCTTGGGCATTTTTTTTGTTATTGACTTGTATGAATTTTTTTAAAGGAGAGGGTGGGCTGGATATGTAGCTCAATTGGTGCACCATTTGGCAGACAAGCACAAAGCTCCTGGTTCAATCCCCAGAACCTATAAACCAGGCATGGTGACACATGTCTGTACTCTCAAGGCTTGGGAGGTGGAGGTGGGAGGTTCAGGAGTTCAAGGCCATCCTTGGCTACATACTAAGTTCAAGGCCAACCTGGGTTACGTGAGATTCTGTCTCAAAAAGAAAATATCAATAACAGTGTCCTTCAGGAAAGCCTTGAACACTTGGCAGGCATTCGGGTTGCAAGCTGATGATGCTCTCAGGGGTTCATTTCAGTAACTGTACCTGGCACTAATGATCTACTGCTGAGAAATTAAGCATAGAGTCCATACATTATGCAAACATTGCCCTGGCCAACAGCATGCAGAGGGTTTCCCGACCACCTACTCTCAAGAAACAAAGCTGTGATTAATTTAGAGTCAGGGACAAGACTAATGTGAGCTGTAAATAAAGCCTTGCCCTTCAGGTCAGCAGGCTCAGAAGGACAGGCATGTTCAAGGACTCGGGCTGCCCCATCTCTACTTGTTCTGCTTCAGCATGGAGGTCAAAGCCCAGTTTGAGAGGACTGTTAGTGTTTGCTCAAAGTTTGCTGAATGAGGGGGTGTATAATGTGGCCACTGGGGAGGCAGCTCTGACTTTATCTATCTCATTAAAACAATTGGAAAGAAGAAAGAACAAAATCTCATCAGATAAAGCTTTTGAATAATGACCAAGTCCTACACAAAGGGAGTAGGAGACCAGAGATACAAAATTATTTGCACCAACCCTGTCCATCTTCTGATAAAAAGTTTATTAATAGATACAACTTGTAAATACCTTTCTACATTTTGTAGTGTCTTTCCAAGAAAAAAGAAGTAATTACCGTAAAAACTTGTTCCCACAACAGACTGACAATTTTATCCTGCCTTGAAAACTTAACTGAGGAGAACTGGTTTTCTAACATGTATGCTTTTACAGAATTTCCTGGGGTACAGGGAATCCTTGGGGAAGCTGAACCTGCCAGTAAAAACAGACTCTAAAAGTTGAGATGAGGAAAGGACTCTCTCAACCCTTTCACTGGAATGAACACCCTTTCATGGGATGCTTTCTTTACATTTTTTTTTCTAGCAAAAGATCATGGCTTTGCTGCTTCATGTCTTTGTTTCTTTGTTTGCTTTCTTGAGACAAGGTCTCACATCATAGCCCAGGATGGCCTGAAACTCGCTTGGTGACCCAGAGCGGCCTCAGGGTCGTGGCAATTCTCATACTACATCTTCCTGGATGCTGGGGATTTGTTTAAAGATTTATTTTTATTTGTGTGTGTGTTGAGCATGGTGTGTGTTTTGTGCATATGTGTGTGTGTTATGTGCATATGAGTGTAGGTGCCTGAGGAGGTCAAATGAGGGTGTCAGATCCCTTAGAAACGGAGTTGCAGCTGGTTGTGAGCTGCTCAGTGTGGGTGCTGGGAACTGAATTCAGTCCTCTGAAAGAACAGTACAAGCTCTTAAGTGTTAAACCATCTCACTGCTCAGACCCACTAGTGTTGAGATTTGAGGTGTGAGTCCCATGACCACCTAGGACCACAGGTTTGTTTTTAGTTGTGTGTGTGTGTGTGTGTGTGTGTATGCACATTCATAAAACACAAATACCTCTAGAAGTGAAAGTAACGGATTCTCACTGTGTGTAAAATATTTCTCAAATCTTTTTCAGGGTGTTGGTCCTGGATGCTATAGGAAGGACACCAGAGAAATGTAAAGCAGATATCACTTAGGTCCCATCCAGAGCCTGAAGGCTTTCCCGCTTCTCTAGTTCAGTTAAGTCTCTCCAGGTCCTCTCAGAGATCAGCCCCAAGATGTCCCCGTCACCCTAGAGCCACCTTCTTCAGAAGCTCCTTTATGTTGTTGCTAAGTCACAGTACCAAATGTGAAGATTTGTCTCACATTTCCCTTGACTCTGCCCCTCCTTATTTGAGTTCTCAGTTTGACTGCTCCGCTTTACCCTATCCTGCCTGGCTATTGGTTAAACAGCTTTGATTATTAACCAATGGGAACAATACATGCTTACAGGGTACAGAAGCATCCCATAACAACCAGCCAGCAGGGAAGACCACTTTAACTTCTTCTGTGTTTTTTGTTTGTATGTTTGTTTGTTTGTGTGTGTGTGTGTGTTTTATGTCTACCGATTTTGGATTTCTTTGCACCATAGGCAGGATTCTACTGGTGACAGACAGAATTGCAAATACTTCTGAAACAAAAAACTAGTAACTTCTGCTGTTCAGTTCGAGCCCCAATTTTCTCTCCCTTCATACCTGATATTTTCATTCGGAGACAGGGCAGATGCAGTTGCTCAGGACTCTGGTTCATTTAAGCATCATCATCATCAACAAAACATCTTCATCATTATGCGTATGTGTCCTTCCTCAGGTGCCATCTACCTTGACTTTTGTTTTGTTTTTGTTTTTGTTTTAGATAGGGTCTCCTACTGACCTTCAGCTTGCCAATTAGGCTAGGCTGGCTGCACAGTGAGCCCCAGGAATCTTTCTGTGTGTCTCCTACCTCTGGAATTACAAGACAGTGCTCCATACCCAAGTTTTCATATGAGTTCTAAGCAAACATAGGTACCCACCCCAGAAAGCCTGTGGAGACTGAGTCATCTTCCCTGCTTTTGTTATCGTCTTCTAAGTTGAGTCATGCAAAGTCACTAAACAACAGAAAAGTGCACAGCAGTGATGTGTCCACAGGCTCCTCTTAGATCTTTCTAAAATCAGGGTATTACATAGGGCTTTTAAAGCAAAGATTGCCCATCCCCCACTCCCCTACCCCCATCAATGTGACTGGGCTTCCAGATTTCACATGAGGACTCAGACCCAGAGTCTCACAAGGAAGCTGATGTTCCTAGTGAAAATTAGCTTTCCCTTTTTAGAGAGCCGAAAGAAGGAAGAGAAAAAAAACAAAACAAAACAAAAAAAAAACAACAACAAAAATAAACACCAATACTTTTTCTTTCTTCTAGTCAAAGAAAAATATTCAGACACTTTTTCAGCTTGGCCAAGATTAGTAAGTCATAATCGGAAGATACTGGCTTCTGTTGGAGTGAATATCAAGATTTATTGACCTGTGGAGTAAATATTAACGGAGGTGAAATGGAGGTTAATAACAAACCTCGAGGGATAATACATCTTCATATTTGCTGAAGTAAAGAGCCGGCTCCTATATTGCTCATACATACATTCAAAAGCTTTTTTTACTAAAAGGCCTGGAAGTCACTCCGCTGTGACAGATCTTTTAAATGTATGGCCAAATCTCCATTTGTATTAACAGTTCTCTGGGTAAGGGGGCCACAGGAAAAACAAACATTAATCTCCTCCCCTGAGTGTCACCAACAGCCAATCAAATGCCAGCTTCTTATTTACATAAGAGATCTGATTGGAGAAGCTGAGCCTGCTCCACAGCCCTCTCTTCAGTTTCCTAATGTAGGCCAGGAGTACTAACCTTTAACACACTAATCTCTCCCTACCTCATAAACCCATCTTTCTCCATACAACAAAAGTAAAATATCCTCAACCAGTAACGTCATCCAGACTCAGATAAATCTGCTCACTGTCAACAAATTTTATAAACTAAAGTATAATAAGGAAATTGGTTTTAAAACTAAAGAAGCATAGGGGCTGAGGAGATGGCTCAGTGGGCAGAGTTTCTGCTGCCCAGGCTTATGGACCTGAGTTCTGATCCTCGACGTGCCTGAAGGAGGGCGTTTGAAGGGTTTCAAAGCCCAGAGCAAAGCTAATCCCAGCACTTGGGAGGCAGAGGCAGGTGGATCTCTGTGAGTTCGAGACCAGCCTGGTCTACAGAGCTAGTTCCAGGACAGGCTCCAAAGCCACAGAGAAACCCTGTCTCGAAAAAAAAGAAAAAAAAAACCAAAAAAAAAAAAAAAAAGAATGCCCGAGTAGTAAGTATTATTTTTAAACTTTTTTAAACTAACTCTCGGGGACCTTTAAGATCATGTGGCCAAGGGACTGGAGAGATAGCTTAATGATCAAGAATACTACTTAGATCAGGGTTTGATTCCCAGTACCCATGTGGTAGCTCACAATTGATTATGACTTCAGCTTCAGAGCCTCCAGTGCCCTCTTCTGGTACCCTCAAGTACCCACCCACCCATACACACACACACACACACACACACACTCACAAACAAACACATACATAAATTTAAGAAAAGAAGTAATCTTTAAAATAAAAGATTATATGGCCAATGCCTTCAAACTTTGAGACTACCCGATATATGTCTATCAGGGTAACCTGAACCATGACCTTGTTGAGACTACTAATGCTTACTGATATTTAAATTTAGTCATTAGCATTGTATGTGTATGTACATGTGTGTTCACGTATATTCAGGCTCATGTATGTATATGCATGGGTGTGCCCCTGCCTATAGAGGCCAGAACACAACCAACTTTGGCTGTCATTCTCCTGGTATATACAACTCTTTCTTGCTTTTGTTGCTATTGTTTTGAGTCTCTTCTTGGTCTAAAGTTTGCTATGTAAGCTAGGCTGGCTATCAAGGAATCCCTCTATCTCCTCCTTCCCAAAGTATCATTGTTGCTTGTTGTAATAAGAGCGGCGGGGCTGCGTCCCCGGCACCCAGCCGCCCTCATGGCTTATGCCCCAAAATAATTACATGCAAACTGTATTCTTTTAATCACTGCCTGGCCCATTAGTTCCAGCCTCTTATTGGCTAGCTCTTACATATTGATCTAACCCATTTCTAATATTCTGTGTAGTACCACGAGCTGGCTTACCAGGAAAGATCTTAACCTGCGTCTGTCTGGAGTGGGAGAATCATGGCAACTCACTGACTCGGCTTCTTTCTCCCAGCATTCTGTTCTGTTTACTCCACCCACCTAAGGGTTGGCCTATCAAATGGGCCTAGGCAGTTTCTTTATTAATTAACCAATGAAAGCAACAGATTAATACAAGACCCACCTCCATCAGTTGCTAACCTAGGTCTTTATGTCTGGGCTGTCTCCTCAACCCAGTCCCCGGATTGTGACATTCAGAACAGTTCTGTGTAACATATTAGGATATACTGCTTTATTTAATTCAAGATATCTTTGGGTAAGACAGTCATACTGAATTCAGTATCCTCAGATGTCCAAAGTCATGCTAAGTGCCAATGAGCTGCTGGATGTAGGAAAGGTAGGCTTCTGCCCCTGATTTTTTCTTTTTTTCTTTTCTTTATTATTATTATTAATTATTTATTTATTTATTAAAGATTTCTGCCTCCTCCCCGCCACCGCCTCCCATTTCCCTCCCCCTCCCCCAATCAAGTCCCCCACCCTCATCAGCCCAAAGAGCAGTCAGGGTTCCCTGCCCTGTGGGAAGTCTGAGGACCTCCCACCTCCTTCCAGGTCTAGTAAGGTGAGCATCCAAACTGCCTAGACTCCCACAAAGCCAGTACGTGCAGTAGGATCAAAACCCAGTGTCATTGTTCTTGACTTCTCAGCAGTCCTCATTGTCCGCTATGTTCAGTGAGTCCGGTTTTATCCCATGCTTTTTCAGACCCAGTCCAGCTGGCCTTGGTGAGTTCCCAATAGATCATCCCCATTGTCTCAGTATGTGGGTGCACCCCTCCTTGCTCGTGCTCTCTCTCCTTCTGTTCCTGATTTGGACCTTGGGATTTCAGTCCGGTGCTCCAATGTGGGTCTCTGTCTCTGTCTCCTTTCATCACCTGATGAAGGTTAATATCCAGGAGGATGACTATATTTTTTCTTTGGGTTCATCTTCTTATTTAGCTTCTCTAGGATCACGAATTATAGGCTCAATGTCCTTTATTTATGGCTAGAAACCAAATATGAGTGAGTACATCCCATGTTCCTCTTTTTGGATCTGGTTTACCTCACTCAGGATGATTTTTTCTATATAAGAGCTCACCATGTGCCACAGTCCCCACCACCTTCTGTATGTCCACGCTGGGACTGTCAATAGCCAGGTGTTATCACATCCAGAGTGTGACTTTTCCTAGCATATAATAAAAAGGAAAGAAGCATGATCTTCACACCCATGTGTTTTTCAGAAGTGGAAAAATTCCCAAAGACTGAGGCAGCCGCAGGTTTTGAAAGAAATGTGTGTGCTAGACTGCCTTTTTAAAGAAGACCGTGAGGATCTGTGGTTTAATATACAAACGAGGTGCATTTGAAGTTGAAGAAAAGACACCGCCTACACCTCCATGAGGTAAACAAACACTGAGAAGAATCCTGGCTGGAATGTAGCATGGATGCCCAGTGCAAGACTCAAGGGTCCACTAGAGAAACTAGCACCACAGCCAAGTCGTTCCTACAGACATGGCATGTCGTCAGGAGTGGGGATGCTGGGATTCACCAGAGGCACACTTCCTACATCCACCTGTCCACATAGGTAGCCACGTTTGTGAACCTTGACCTCAGCTTATGGACAATGGAGAAACTGAAGTCAGAGCAGAGCAGTCAAGGGATTGTTCTTTCTGCATGTATGGCTTTGTCCCCTGAGACTGTGAGCTCACTTAAGAAAACAACATCAACAACAACAACAATAACAAAACAACTAAGCTCCAAGGTTATTTAAACATGAAAAAGGCCAAACAACCTTCCATTATTATCCAGTAATGAATCTAACCGCTCTTCAAGAACTCTGAAGTCCCCTCTTGAAGAAGCCTGTTTCCACATCAATGTCTGGATAACACAATCAATACTGGGGCTCGGACCACGCCTCCTTCATCTCCTCCACACGCTAGCACTCCCTGCTCTTTGTTCCAGTCTTCCTGTCTGCGAAGGTCCTGTGATTTCACTGCCTTCTGCTGCTCTGTGTGCCCTCAACTCTGTCTTTCCCAAGAGCTCCGAGGAAGATTCTGCCATGGATCCTGCTGTTCAGTCCCTCACTCTTCTCCCAGCGTAAGGAAGCAAGGGTTGATTTTGGCTCATGGTTCAAAGACATAGTCATGGCAAGGGGCAGACTCGATGCCACCAGGTAAGTGTAGCTGGCAGTCCACATCTCCAGCAGAGCAGGTAGAAGAAAGAGAAAGGCAAACACTGGGGTTTAGCTTGCTTTTTTTTTCTTCCTTTTTATTCAGCCCAGAGCCCCAGCCCACGGGATGGCACTGCCCACATTCAGGTTGGCTGTTCCCTACACTGTTACGTGTCTGTGGAGACAACCTCACAGATGTGTCAAGAAGTGTGTCTTCTGGGTGTTTCCAAATAGCCAGTGGAGAATGAAGACAAGCCGTCGCGCCTACCCTAGTCTTGCCTCCTCAAATCTAGTCTCCAGAGCCCCAAAGAATCGCAGCAATCCGTCCTGGGCATGCCACTCGGCTTTCGGCCCAAAGCTGCAGCTCCTCATGAAGGTTTTGTGGTTTTAATCTCTTACGGACTCACGGCACCTTCATTTGTCTCTGGCCTGTCATGATGCTACCCCTAGGCTGTTTCTCACAATATCAGGTCACCATAACCACCAGATTTGGTCCCCTGCCCTCTCCTCCAGGACAATCTCTGGCCTAGGCTAGAAGCTGAACCATGGAATGCCCCAGAAACCCCACTTCCTCATCAGTATTTGACCAGCTGCACCAACAGATGGCGAGGCTACCCCTCTAGCGGGCTTCCTTTAACACATCCATCGCTGCCTCCTAAGCTCCCTGCCTACATCTGTCCCCCGGCACAGAACGCATGAGTCTGTCAGCGCAGGAGCTGAACACAATTCCTTGCTTTGTTCCTAGAACTCAGTGCATTTCCACTCAAAGGCAGGTCCTGGTGAATCTGGGTTAAATGCGGGGGGGGGGGGGGGGAGGACGCATGTCGAAGAAACACGCAAGCGTACTGCATGCATTCTCCCCCTTCCCTCTTCCTGCTGCCTGCTTCTCCAGGGATTTTGTAGGGAGCTGAACTGATTTTCATTCTTTCCCCCAGAAGAGCAAGAATTAAGGACTTAAAAAGCTGGCGTAAAGGATGGAAACCTTTAAAGAGAGAAAAGAACCTGGAGTAATAGCATAGTTATTCCGAAAACCCTAAGGGCGCAATCATGAAGTGTGTGAACAGTGTCAAAGAGAGAGAAGTGGATGTATGTGGACATTTCGGAGCACATAGCCACATGCTACCTGCTTTAAGCATGTCAACTTATTTTATTATTGATGGAGTTTTCTGAGGCAGAGTTGTGCCCAAAAGTGAAAAGGAAGAAGTAGAAGAAACAAGCAGAACAAGATTATGTACTAGATACTATATACCCTCCCACAGAAGGACTGAAAAGAGAAGAAATCCGGAGAGAAGTCTGTGGTACAACACGGATGCCCCATCAATCACATCATGTGACTTGTAATGAGACTTTGCTTCTTCCTCACTTCTTTCTGGGATCCACAAGAAGCAAATGGAAGAGTAGAGTCATTACCAGCCAGAACACGCGATCACCACAGCGACTAACGTACACAGTACGTAGCACTCTTGTATCTGGCGCTCTTGCTGCTCTTGTTAGCACTGTAGGCACACATCTCATTGAGTCCACTTCGCAAGATGCTGGCATGAGCTTCCTTCTCTTACAAATAGGCAAACTGCAGAATAGAAAGAACATAGACATGCCCAAAGCCACACACACTAAGTGGCAGATGAAGAATCTAATACCTGGTTCTGTGGTGGCACAGTGGATGCTCTCCATAATCCTATTTCTTCTTAATTTATTTCCTACATTAATGTGTGTGTGTGTGCGCGCGCGCGGGTGTGTGTGTGTGTGTGTGTGAGAGAGAGAGAGAGAGAGAGAGAGAGAGAGAGAGAGAGAGAGAGAGAGAATGTGTGTGTGTTGGGAGCATGCCTATACAAGTGTGAAGTGTGAAGAGGTCAGAGGACGATGATGGCATCTGGTTCCCTCCTTCCATCATGGTAAGGTGAGTAACATCCCTCGATGTTGAGCCTGACAACCGGAGGTTTTTTTGTGATGTCTCCCCTATAGAAGGAGAGAACCAACTCCTCTAAGTTGTCTTCTGACCTCCACACACGCTCCATGTCATACATATATATGAAATAAATCAGCAAATAGCAGATAATTATTTAAGTAGCGAGAGTATGATTTCATTTAACATGGTGACCTACAGTTCAACACATATTCTTGTAGCATGAATAATAAAAACCCAGAGGCAGATATTGGTTTTCAAGCTGAAGATTATAAAAAGCAAAGCAGCCAAGCCACTTGAGAACTCTTACCTCTAAGAAATCCTCAGCCTGCAAGAGAACAAATTCTTGTCTCATCTTGGCTTCTATTCCTCTATAATGCTGGGATTAATGGTGTGAGCCACCACCATCTGGACCTGTTTCTGCATTGATCTTGTGTAGCGCAGGGTAGTCTTGAACTCACAGAGATCTATCTGCCCCTGTCTCCCAAATCCTCGGATTAAAGGTGTGTGACACCTCTGTTTATCCTCTAGTGGCTTAGTTTTATCTTCTGGTCTTCAGGCAAGTTTTAATTATAAAACATAAATAAAATATCCTCAAAAAGATACATCATTCATCTTTATGGCTGAATAAAGTTCAGTTGTCAATAGACCACATTTTCTTTATCCACTCAGCAGTTGGCCGGTTCCTAGTCTGATTCTATGACTTTGCAATTGTGAACAATGACATAATAAGCTTGTGTGAGAAGGCTGGGGTATGCTAGTTTAGAGTAGTTCAGTCCCAGTCCCAGGAATAGCATAGTTGGGCCACAGGGTTTTTTCTTTTCTTTCTTTCTTTTTTATTTTTCAGGAACATTAGTATAAATCCCCATGTAGTTGGACTAATTTACATCCATAAATATTCCTTTTACCTCACATCTTTACCAACCTTTGTTGTTATTTGTTACTTATTTTCTTAATGACTCATTCAGGAGAGAGAGCTGGAATCAAATTATAGGAAATAATTAAGGGAAATAAATCAGACTCACAAAAATAAACATTGTATGTTTCCTCTAATTTGTAGCTCCAAGATCGTATATCAACACATGAAATGTTATGTGTATAGGACATGGAAGTGGACATGAGAAGGTCTGGGTCAGTGGATAGGAGTAAAGAGGGGGAGGTGAGGTCACTGAGGGCGAACATGATCAAAACACATTGTACGCTTATATGCTGCGAAGTCCATGTAGGGTAGTGGAGCCCATCACTACACATAATGAATGTGTGTCAATAACCTCTTTATTCTAAATGGGAGACTTGTCTTGAAATTGTTTATTCAAATTCAGAATGCATTAGCATAAAGGTTTAGCAAAATAAAGGCCAAAGAAAGCTCCTGTGTATTATGCTTGTTTATCACTGATCTCTTTGTTTTTAATTCTTCTTTCACTTTATTGTTTTTTCAAACAGCTACTAGTTGTTCATACATAAAATCTCCTACCTGATGAACCTTAGTACTTATTCTGAAAAACAAGCATTTCTTTTGACAGTGGCCTCTACCTGATTCAGAGTGCTGGTGATCATTAGAGTTGTAAAAGCCACCCTCTTGCTGTAGAAATCAAGGTTCCAGTACACTAGTGAAACCCCTCGCATTGTTACAGACTGGACATCATTACTTTAGATTCTAAAAAGGGCAGAAAATTATTTGCATGTTGAACTGCATATGTAGAAAGGTCTCCACTGTCTGCAATTATTGTATGGAACACAGTTTTGCTGTTTGGAAAGCATTGATCCCAAATTTCAGAGTCCTCAAGAGAAAGAAGAACATGAGGAGAAAGCTTCACCCATGAGGATGATCCTCATGTAACTCAAGGGCATAAAAATCTTCAACAGCCTTCATGGGGGAGGCAGTAACCTTCTTGAAGCATCTAGAAGAAGCACAAGGCAAAGCCAACGTCACAGATGAATTTGGAATATTTCTCCCAGATAAAAAAATATATTCCCTGCTCCCCTCTCGTTCTCTACAAACAAAAGTAATTATGTAATTATCACGTCTCTTCTTCCTCATATTCCCGGGTGAGAACAAACAGATTCATCTCGGCAACCAGAGAAGTGTACCCGAATTACGATATTAACATAGCAATGCACACATCATTGCTTTTATTTTCAGACTTTTTATGAGCAAATTGTATTTTTTAAAAAATGACTAACAGCTCTGTCTTTTTTCTTATGTAAGATGTGTTGTCAACAATTGGTTTTATCACAATTTATTGTTAGTGTGGTATTGACAACACATAATTTTGTAGTCATTTAATAATGAATTTATATTTAATGCCGAAATGGATTTATACTTAGTTCATTTGAAAAATTATTCTATGGATCTTGATAATGCTTTGTAAAAAAAAAAAAAAGCAGCAATGAAGCCAATAATGTACAAATTAATCATTATAATTTTAGGTTTAGTAGTCTGCCAATAACAGACAAAAATGATGAATACAGGTTTTCACCCTGGTATGGTGGCACATGGCTTTAATCTCAGCACTCAGGTGACAGAAACAGGTGGATCTCTGAGCATTCAAGGCCAGTCTGGCCTACAGGTCAAGCAGGGCTGCATAGAGAGATTCTGTCTCAAAAAAATAGTTAATAAATACAAATTTTCTTCTTGTTATTTAAAATAAGAGATGTCATAAACATGAGGCTGCATTTACAGATAAAACTCCTGTAGGTCACCCATGAAACATTCAGAATGAAGATTTACTGTCTTTTGAGAACAATTTCTCACATTTTAATATGAATAAAAACTCCAGAAAATCTTATTGAAGTTGTAGCTCTAATTTAATACGTTTGCGTTGGACTCTGGCATTTTACAAGTAATGTTGGTGCTACTGGTTCATAGCCATGTTCTAGAATATTTCATGTCTCACTCGGCTTTAATTGTTGTCTTAATCAGCACAATTTCAGGGACTGGAGGGAGGGGGAGTGTTGGAAGCCACAAGGTAAGAATTTAGTGAAGTGAACTTGGTCTGAAAAATTGGTGAAGGGGCTGAAGAGATGGCTCATCGGGAAAGTGCTTGCTGCCTAAACATAAGAATCTGAGTCTGAGCCCCAGAACCCACATAAAAAGTCAAGCATGCTGGTACAAACTTGTGGTCCCAGAGTTGGAGAAGTGGAGATGGGTGGGTGTCTAGGTCTGGCTAGCCAATGAGCCTAGTCAAATGGGAGATATATGGGTCTTAATGACAGACTTTGTCTCATAAAGTGGACAGGTCTGAAAACATGGACACACACACATACACACACAAATTTAAAAATAAAATGTTAGAGGAACCCTCTGCAGTGGTGTAACCGTGAATTCAAGGGGAGAAACTGGTTAGGAATTACTGCAACTGAAGGATGGGGCGGGGAGTCTGAGCCGTCTCCTGGGACTCCTTGCTGTTCTGCTCACAGTATGCGTGCAAGTCCCTGGGACAAATGTGGCAATAATATAGGATGCCGACATTCACTGCTAGCTTTGCCTGCCATCCGAACGAGGCTCTGTAGACTGTTCGTTGCAGGCCAGATAGACAAGCCTGCTGCATGCCCACATGCAACTATGCCTCTCCTTTCCCAGCACCGCTCTTACTGTTAGCTGCTCCATCGGGCCTCTGTAAGCCCAGATCTCCCGAGTGTAAGGACCCCTCTGACTCTGCTTCTGTTTGAAACCTTAGCACAGCCCCCAGCCTAAGGTGAAAACTGACCCCTAAGAAAGTCAATGCTGGGGAAACAAATGAGACCTTGAGCTCTTTCCTCTGTGCTGGCGCCTTTCTTTCCAGTGCGAAAAGAGGACAGGAGAATGAGGGTGAAGAAGGAAGGGGCAGCTACACTCATTTCCCTCTTCTGCTGGGTTTTGTGTGTTGAAATCCTTGGTGTCATCTCCTGTGTATCCTCAGCCTCAATGGCATCTCTGTCTCTGCACAGCATTATTCCTGGATTAAGGATGGGCATCACTCAAGCAGTGACAATAGATTCTTCTACTTATGCTGTCTTCCCAAAGATCTTTTCAGTGGTGGAGAAAATGAATGTTCAGACCGCATAGAGTCATTTTAATTGAGCAGGAGAGGTGAGAAAGGACCTTGCCTGCCCAGGACTGGTGCAGTCCTGTGACTCCTGAGCTGGGCAGATGGAGTGTCCTGCAGCCCACACAAATGCTCATAGTCAACTCAAGGTCATCAGACTCCAATGTCTTACCTGGCTTGCCTGATTCTCCCTAAGCAGAAGCCCAGGGTTCCCAACAGCTGTCACTGTATGCTCTGTCAGTGACAAAGGTGGGTGATACATAGGACTCTAGGGGCAGCCTCTGCATGCAGAACTGCCAGGTAGTCAGGGATACTGTGGTTAAGTTAAATCATAAATGACCTAGGCAAGTAATTTAGTAGTAGAAGGCACAGATAGAATAGGCAAGAGCTTGGATTGAATTCCTTAGCACCAAAGTAAATAACTGAGTAAATAAATAATAAAATATTCAATGAATCATGAAAGAAAGAGTCTGTCCATGGCTTCTCAAGCCATTCATGGATCATCTCCTGGTTTGTCGGTCCTTCTCATGCTGTCCCCTGTCCCCATCAGCGAGAGTTGGAGTGGGGAGAAGCTATCCCCTTACATATATTTTTAATGCATTCATGCAAAAGTTGCACAGCTTTCCATGAAAGCATTTTGCAGACGTGGCCTCTGAGATCCAAGTTCTTCAGATAACTGCTCAAATGCCAAGTATTCACATTAATGAAGTTACCTAAGTGTGCTGTGAATAGCTGCTTCTCTGAGACTGGCTGCAGGCAGGCTGCATTGGACTTTAGCTAATTATCACAAAGGGGCTGAGTCGTACAACTATGATAATGGTGGGACAATGACAAGAGCAGAGGCTAATAACACGGAAATGCTACAGAAATCCTTCTTGTTCACAAATACCAGAAAAATCTCCTGACCTATACAAAGCAGGGTTACCCAAAACTTATTAGAGAAGAATGGTGAAATGTTAGCCATTCCCAAGACATCACATGGCACAGGCCCCATGGGACGTGTGTGGCCATATGTCTGATTCTATAGATCAGAAATTCAGCATAGAATAGCCAGAAAAGTCTCTGTTCTATCAAGTTGAATTGAGGCTGTTGACTCGTGGTCTTGGACCGGTAAACTTTTAACTTATAACTAGTTTGGGTTTTTATGCCTTTTCATGAAGTTCATCTATTACTATATATGCAAAGTTACCATAACAACATAAGGCAAGGTTCAAAACTCCAAAGCTTTCCTCTCAGAGAACATCCATCTCCTAAGCAAGTCTGAAGAACAAAAGGCACCGTCTCTGGAGGTGTGGTGGTTGGAATGAGATTGGTCCCATATGCTCAGGTATTCGAACACTTGTTCCCTAGTGGGTGGTGCTGTTTGGGGAAGAGGAGGGGTGTGGTCTTGTTGGAGGAAGTGTGTCACTGGAGGTTGGTCTCTCTGCTTCAGGATTGTGCCTGAAATATGAGCTCTTAGCTTCCTGTTTCTGCTACTATGCCCGCTGCCTGCTGCCCCCCTATCCCTCTATGGTAGACTCTCATCTTTCTAGAATCAAAAAAACCTTCTTTATTCTGGAATTTGCCTTGCTTATGATATTTGATCTCAGTAACAGAAACATCGCTAGTAGAGCTGGCTATTATGATGACCATTGAACATCAAGGATTCATTCGCCCTCTAGTTCTGGTATTCCAAGACTGTACCACCATATTGAGCTTTTTATTTAGTGTGAATTCTAAGGATTGAACTCAGATCCCCATGCTTACAAGGCAAACACTCTACCAACTGAGCCATTTTCCCAGGTCCTATATTTCCTTTATTAGACCAGTGCCTATCTCCGGCTGTTGTGGATAGTGTCTGTTTCTCATTCAGTCATCCCCTCACTAGAGAATTGATCAAAGGATAAGGAAGCCCACCTTGGCGTGATTCCTTCCATACCTGAGTGGAGATACTCCATTGACAGGTCAGAGGCTGTCCTGTAAGAGAGAACAAAAGGCCATGCCACAGGTCTCTGGGTGACTCAATGCTGGGGTGTCATTTAGGGTTCACAGAGAATCCAGACATCCTTTCTTGGCATTCTTTCCTTCTTTTCTTCCTCTCTCTCTTTGTGCTTGTTCCTCTGCAATCATAGACCAACACCCATCCAGATACCCAAGACCACATCCTCCTCTTCCTCCTCCTCCTCCTCCTCCTCCTCCTCCTCCTCCTCCTCCTCCTCCTCCTCCTCCTCCTCCTCCTTCTCCTCTTCCTCCTCCTCCATGGAAAACCTGTAAGGTAGGACTTACTAATTGAAACAAATGAAGTCTCCAGGTGGATGGTCCCTTGTTCCTTCTCCCTTACCCTGAGTAAAAGTTACCCCTATCCCATCCTCCTGAATATGCTGGGGAAGAAATCCACAAATGAGATTTAATTGTCAGAACTCTGATCACTTGAAAATGAAAATTCTTGCTATTTAGTGTGTGAGGAGAAAAAATTATCCAAACTAAAAGAGATTCCTTTTGGATATTTTCATTCTCCAAAACCAAATAGCTCTGTATCTGAACACAGTGATGGGATGGTTCCACAGGGTCTGTGAGATCTACATCTCTTGAGCAGTCACTGACACAGCAGAGATCCCTGTAGCAAACATAAAAGTTCCCAGTTGCACCTATGTCTGCAATGAGCACCTTCTCATTGGTAGAGGCAATCTAGGTTCAAAGCATGAAATAACTGAATTTCAGTTGCCAGTCCTCATTAAATAATGTGTCACTTCATGAAGCCTGTTCAGATTGATATTTCATGTGTCTTATTATTCCATAACCTTCTCCCATCATCCCTTGTTCTAGTAGAGAGGCAAAAAAATACACACTCATGTGATGGGGGATGTCCTTCTGTATATTTGTTACTTTATTGGTTAATTAAAACTGCTTTGACATATGGCAGGGCAGAACATAGCCAGGCTGGAAGAGACATATACAGAGAGTAGGCGGAGTCAAGGAGATGCCATGTAGCTGCTGAAGGGAAGAGATGCTGCCGCCAGAACCTTACCGGTAGGCCATAGCCTCATGGTAATACACAGATTAATAGAATTTAAGATCTAAGAGTTAGTTAATAAGAATCTTGAGCTAATAGGCAAGCAGTGTTGTAACTAATATAGTTTCTGTGTGATTATTTGGGTCTGGATGACCAGGAACAAAAAAGCAGTCTCCTACTACAAAATGGCACCCATACATTTGGGGTTAACCCATGTGGACAGCCACATGCTTTGGGTTTGGGTGCTTGCATGCCTGCTCAGTGTTAGAAGGAAAGTAGCTGAGAGCATGCCTGCCTCTCAGCAGACCTGCCTGGGCAAGCAGCTGCATTGGTCTGTTAGGTGTGCACAGGCAGGAAAGCATGGCGGATTCCCACTGCCATACACAGAGATATTCCCAGACTGTGGAGCATGCTGAACAGCAGATTTAGCTTTTACTCAGACAAGAAGGGTGTATGTGCTGCACAGTGCTTCCGAGAGTTGAGGTTGTGAGTGCGGCTCCAACCCAGCATTCTCAGAGCTGGCGGTAAATGTACCTTTGCCATATTGAAAGGCCAAGAGAGGTGGAACCAGCATCCAGGGCTGCTGTGACCACACAGCTTACCATTTTAAAATGTTCTTTGTCAGAAAAGGATTTCAGATACACAATAGGACAGATTCAGACATAAAAGACCTCTGAATTAGACACAGTGTGTTTAAAAAGTGTATGAAGGCTTGGAAGAGAGAGGAAAAAGAATATAGACAGTTATAAGAAGAAGTAAATGGTTTTAAAAATAAAGCAAAGTCTTTAAAAAGATAGTAAAAGTAATATAAAGGAGTACAGACAGTCATAGATTAAAGGAGTAAAGATAGTAGAAAAGAAATAAGCCACATAAAGATGGAGTGTACACAGAGAGTCTGGATTATGTTTTTGATTGTGTTTTCCTGGAATTTTTTGACTGTAGAGAGACATTTGATTCTGGGGGCTGCTAAGTTAAACCAATGTAAAGGTGTCTTGACTTTAAAATTTGACTCTAATGATATGTTACTTTGGAAATGAGGCTTTACTTTTGTAAAAGTAAAAGAATCCGCAGAAGATGAGAACCTGTGGATTCCTTCCAGACTAATGTGACTTGATGCAACAAGATCCCCAAAAGGTCTCTGTGAACTCTAAAAATACTTTGTTCAACAAGCAGCAGGAAGACATTTGGAGAAAACAACACCTGAATTCCCAAAATTATTGTTTATAAATGTTTGTTTTCATTTAAAGGGGGATTTGATATAAAGATGAATATTTTGCATTGGAATGGATCTTGGTCTATTGATATAAATTAAGGATCAATTTTGTTATATGCATATTTCTGCTCTTGATTAAGCTATTGTGCTTGTTCAACTCATTTAAAACTGTAATGTGTAGTTAAGAAATACAGATTAATAGACATCTGTAATAATCAAACTTTTAATTATGTTAGTTAGGTTTTCAATATATACATAAATATATTTCAGTTAGATAAATAACTTTCAACAATTCAAAGACTTACAGAATATGGCATTTAAAATGTTTTAAGAACTTAGACTTTTCTTGACAGTGAGACATGTCTGCTTCTGGCAGCACCAATTACTTCAGAGAGGTTGATGGGCATTGGAGAACCTCATTATAGACTTTGTCTTCAATGTGACAAGGCCAGCCATTTGGGCAAAACAAAAACAAAAACAAAAACTGCTCTTGCCTGGACTGCTTTTGGTATACTGTATGAACTGAACATGCAGAATTCATAGAAAAGTGACTGCTGAACTTTCCAAAAGACAGAATGGTCCTTCAGGGTTCCTGCCTCACAGAAGAACTGCCAGACATTCTGCAGGACACAGAAAAAGACAACTGATGATCTTTGGTAGTACAAGGTAGGACATTTCTTCAAATTTTCTGCTTCATGGAAAAGTCTGCTGGATACTATGGGCTTATAGGCTGAAGATGGATTCACCAACATTACAGAACTTTGGGTTCAGGCTTCGAGATGTCTCTGTCAATTCTAGAACTTTGGAAGTTGCTTGAAATGTACTTCCTGTTTACCTAGGTAATATTATATCCTTCCAGGGTCTTTGAAAGAGTTGAAGAACAGATAATTATAATTATAGTTTTCCTTAGCTATAATAAAAAATAAATTAAGTATGAAATTTTAGACTCACAAAGATAAGATAGATGATAAATTATTATCTTTAATTTACCAAATGTAAATGAACTAAATATTATAACTATAATTCTTGCTTGATAACTGTTTTGTATAAGTAATTTTACTATGTTAAAGTAAAAACCTTTTTTAATTAGACTGAAAAGGGGAGATGATGTGGGATGCCCTTTGTTATATGTGTTGCTTTTATTGGCTAATGAATAAATAAAGTTCCTTTTGCCTATGGCAGGGAAGAATATAGCCAGGCTGGAAGAGATATATATAGAGAGAGAATAGGCGGAGTCAAGAAGACAAAATGCAGCTGCCAAAGGAGAGAGATGTGTCAGAACCTTACCGGTAGGCCACAGCCTCATAACAATACACAATTTAATAGAAATGGGTTAATTGAAGATGTAAGAGTTAGTTAATAAGAAGCCTGAATTAACAGGCCAAGCAGTGCTATAATTAATATAGTTTCTGTGTGCTTATTCAGGTCTGGGTGGCTGGGAAATGAGAAAGCAATCTCATACTACACACATGAATTGAATGGATTAGTATATCATCCTGGGCTGAGGCTCAGTGGATAAACTGCTGCTTGGCAGGCAGGCGTGAGGATCAGAGTTTGGATCCCCAGCACCCAGCTGGTTGGGGTGATTTCAGTCTAAAATCCCACTGGGGAGGTGGAAAGAGATGTTTCCCAGAAGTCCACTGGACGAGTAATCTTGCTGAGTGTAGTGGAGAGGAATAGAGAAGGAGGAAGATGTCTGGCATCCACTCTGGCCTTGGTATGCATTTGCACATGTGCATGCGCATGTACATTTGCACACACACACACACACAAAACCAAGATGGCTCAGTGGGTAAAAGCAGTTGCCTATAAGTCAGACAACTGGAGTTCAATACCTAACACCCACATAAAACCTCGGATGTGGTGGCCCACAATTGTAATCCCAGGACTCCTTTGTTGAGATGGAATGGAGACAGGAGAACCACCAGAAAGTTTGTCGGCCAGCTAGCATGGAGTACACATAGTAACAGAAACTAGAGAGACCCTGACTAACAAATAAGGAGGAAGGAGAGAATCAACTCCTGAAGTTTTCCTCAGATGTACACCAAGGCAAGTCCCCCCTCCCCCACATACACACACCACAGGCAGTCATAAGGCAATGATAAGTAAATACATACATGCATTCGTTTATACATAAACCAAATAAATGGGTCTGGAGGAATGGCTCGGTGATCAAGAGTACTTGCTCCTTCTTTCATAGGACCCAGAGCACCCATGGGGGTGGGGGGCTTATCCCTCCTGTGATTCTAGATCAAGGAAATTTGACACCCTTTTCTGGCCTCTGAAGTCACCTGCACATGTGACATATACTCACATAATTTCATATGCAAATACACTAAATTTAAAACAAATAAATATGTTTCTAAAACAAAAAATAACTAAAAATATGTAGCAGTCATGGTGACCAGCATTGGAATACTTCCTGTCTGTCAATCTCCATACAGAGAATTTTATCTTCATTATCTCATTTCTTTCACAAAAATTATCTGGTGATTATCTCTCTTCCAAGCTGATTTGGTTCAGGGTCTAGATGTCTGGGGGAAGCAGGCCATGCCTGTGGAGCATCCTCACGAGGGCATCAATCCCCACGTCCCGATCCTTCTCTTCAGCAGCCGAGACACTTGGCTTTCATCCTAATGGCTAGAAAGTGATGGATGCATCTCTGGACACCCCATCTGCAGGAAGAAGGGGGCAGAAGCCATGCCTCTTCTCCAGCATTGATTTATTCAGGACAGTGTGTCCTTTCCAGGGATTTTCACTCCCATCTCACGAACCAAATATGAAAATTAGTTACCCTGGAGCCAGGAAAGTGGAGTCTTGCCAACTGATTTTTTATGTATGACCACATTTCTAACTAAAATTTTACTGATTAGACTGAACCAGAGCTGGGGAGATAGCTCAACTGGTAAAGAGCTTGCTGCCCAACCAGGAACACCTGTTTCATTCCCAGCACCATTGAAAAGCCAGATATGGTGAGTTGATGATGTCCCCTACTTCTGACGTCATTGCTGGGAGCCCGAAACAGAAGCATACCTGTGTCTCACTGCCCACACAACCTTGCTTATTTAGCAGATTCCATGCCAATGAAAGACCTTGTCTCAAAAAACCAAAGTGCACAGGTTCCAAAGAACAACCCCCAAGGGTGATTTCCAGTTTCTACAAGCTTACACAAATGAGCATGTCCGCCCACAAACAATCCATGAAAAGCAAAATCGATCATATGTTAGCTGCCTGGCACAGTCTTGGGTTGTGGTGTTAATCCCTGCACAATCCTCAGTGGGGTTTTCCTTCAGCCTCATGTCACCGTCCAGATGACAAATTATCCTGTTCACCTCTCCAGCACTCTAGAGCAGAGAATAGCAGAAGTGGTGAACAGAACCAAACCAATATCTGTCATACCCTACCAGCCAAAATAATTGAAAATCAATATAAATGTTAATTTACAGTCCTTCATGAAGACACCAAAGAGTGTATATCTATAACACAAAACTAATCTGTTTTCCAATTTTTGTTCTCATTTTTCTCATTGTCAATAGCTTATGCATGCATGACTGATACCCTAAACGGCCCCTCATCTTGTGTTCTAACATCCAGGAAGTCCTTCCTCTCCTTGTCTCAGCCTGTGCTTCCTCTCTTCTCTCCTCCCCAGCCCAGGTCTGTCTTAGTTCAGTGTGCCGAGCCTCTCTTGTGTGCAGCTTTGTCCTTGCCCTGCTCTACAGCCAGGAAGACTGTGCTGTAACTTCCCCATGGTCTATTCCTCTACAAGAAGCTATTTTTGCAGAGTTGCTATTGACAACCATCTTATACCAAGACAAGAGTTAATCTCAAACAATGCCTGGGAAACCCTGAAGAGCAATGGTGGAGTGCTGGCGTCCTACATACAAAACTCACCTTACGTGGAATTGTAGAGATGCTGGGTAGCAAGTGTAACTGGCAAATCTGTGGGTTTCCACACTACTTAGGAAATCCAGACTAGACTCTTCTATCCTCTGGTGCAGATAAGGGAAGAAGATGAATTTTAAATTATGTGTTAATTTATGTGATTCCTGCTCTTGTAACTCCACATATATTTTCATTTTGTTCTTGTGCAAAGTCTATAATGGGATGGGGATGAAGCAAGGTGGTAGAGCATGCTTAGCATGCATGAGGCCTTGGATTTCATAGCATATGTGAGGCCATGGGTTCCATGCCCAGCACTGCTTAAACCAGGTCTTGTAGAACATGTCATAACTCCAATTCAGGAGACAGAGCGAGAGACTCAGAGTTCAGGAACATCCTCAACTATGGTAGTAGCTCAAGGATATGGGAGATTCTGGGGTGTTACATGAACCCACAAGAGTCTGGTTCAAGGGCATCCAGAATGTATTTAGGTATAAGATAAGGGTAAACTCTCCCTGATACAGAACAGATTAAATGATGCCGCAATCCAGCTTCTGAGGTCTGCCATTCTGCCTACCGCTCCTTGCTCTGGAGACTGCGGGAGCTAGAGAGAGTGTGACCCCTCTCCCTCAGCTCTTAACAGTCATGTACACAGGGCTTGCTGCTCCCCAAATCACTGGCTAACCAGTTTAAAAAAAAATCCCCCAACACTGGAGTTTTTGTTTCTTCAAAGTACTCTGTAATAGGAAATCAAATTTAACTTTCCTTATTTTTTTTTTAAATAATTGAGGCTAGGGGACTAAAGAGATTTGATAAAGTTTATAATGGTATTTGTTGCTGTCTTAGTTGGTTTCTATTGCTGTAGTAAAATGCCATAACTATAACACTTGGGGGAAGAAAAGGTTTACTTCATATTTTAGCTTACACTTGCACATCATATTCCATTACCGGGGAAGTCAGGGTAGAAGCTCAATCTAGAAAACTGGAGTCAGGCGCTGAAACAGAGACCATGGGAGAATACCGTCTCAGCCTGCTTTCTTACACAGCCTAGAACCAGTGAACCTGCTTAGCGGTGGCAGTTCCTCCAGTGTCCTGACACCCCCCCCCCCAACATTAGTCATTATTCAACACATTGTACTACAGATTTATCTTATAGGCAACCTGCTGGAGGCATTTTTTTTTTCAGTTGAATTTCCTTCTTCCCAGACAACTAGAGCTTATCTCAAATCCACAAAAAGAAAACAAACAGGCAAAAACCACTGTTCAGGACAACTGTCTAGTAAAATGTATAGACAATCTTGCTTCCTGGTCTCCTGAGATGTAATCAGTCAGCCTCACGCTCCAACTGCCCTGTGTTTAGTTCCTGACGCCATGCCTTCTCCATCATGGTGGACTGTGCTACCAAGCTTAGGTAACCTAGGAAAGCAATGGTGTATGCAGCGTGAAGCCGGCATTCTCCTCTTTCACATAAATGCCAATGACAGACCAGTTTTGAACTGGATGTCTCTGTGAGTGGACAGCCAGGGTCTCCATTGCGTTAGGAGGCTTCTGCAACTTGTCCTCCCCTGCTATTTGCAGTCCTTCACAGATGCTCTGCAAAATGCCCAGCCCTCAGGGCTCTCTGCTAAAGCTGCCACACACCAAATATGCCTTTCTACTCTCTTTTTAAAAATGGGTAGAGGCCTGGGAACTATAGGTTGGTCGTAATACTGTTTGTACGAGGACCTGAGTTTGTTCCCCAGAATCCTCATATAAAAGCCTCAGGTGGTGGTGCATGCATGTTATCCCAAAAACAAACTGAATGACTTCCCCAGCGCTCCTCCTCCTCTTTCCACAAGGACACTTTCTACCGACCAGGGCCAGCCCTATCTCCCTTTGAATGGCCTTGCCTCCAGACACCACCCCACTTGCAGCTGAGTTTCAACAGTCACAGGCACTTAGTCTGCAGAGAGAAAGGGAAGTCGTCACTGGAGCTTCCGACAGGATCCACATACTGTGTGCCTTTAGTCTTGCTTTAGCATAATGACCTTTGAACCTAAAAATAAATGTAAGAATATATAGCAGTGATGGAGGAAGGTCATTGGTTAATTAAAAAAGAAATTGCTTGGCCCTCATAGGTTAGAACATAGGTGGGTGGAGTAAACAGAACAGAATGCTGGGAGGAAGAGGAAGTGAGCTCAGATGCAGGGCAGCTCCTCTCAGAGACAGACGCAATGCAGCTCATCGCCAGGGCAGATGTGATGAAGCTCCGACCCAGGATGAACGTAGGCTAGAATCTTCCCGGTAAGCGCACCTTGGGGTGCCACACACATTATTAGAAATGGGCTAGTCCAGGCGCGAGAGTTAGCCGAGAAGAGGCTAGATATAATGGGCCAAGCAGTGTTTAAAAGAATACAGTTTGTGTGTTGTTATTTTGGGGCATAAGCTAGCCAGGTGACCAGGAGCTGGGGTGGCAGGAACACAGCCCGCAGCTCCTACTACATAGCAGATTTTTCTTTTTCCTTTCTTTTGCTTTTCTTTGAGACAGGTTTCTCTGTGTACCCCTAGCTGTCCTGAAACTTGCTTTGTATACCAGGATGTTCTGGAACTCACAGAGATCTGCCTGCTTCTGCTTTCCAAGTGTTGGGATTAAAGGTGTGTGCCACCAGTGTCCAATTTCAATGTCAGATTTTAAGCTATCTTTTAAATAAAGCATTATTGATGGAAGTTTCCTCCTTGTTAGACATACATATCATTTATACATTGCAATGGGCAGCTTAGCTATGAAAATTGCACACTGTAAACTAATGCCTAGTCTTCTAGTAGCCCTCAACTGAGTGGCCAGTGGGTGGGTAGAACTGGACTAGGAAATCCAGAAAGACAAAAGGACACTGGAAGGAAAGGGGAGGTGAGAGAAGGGACAGCAAGAGGCCAGCTGTGGGAAGTGCAGCTGTCGGGCAGTGATGCGTACATGAAAGGAAAGCCAAGGAAAGGAAGAGGCCACTTTGAGTGTGGAATGCCTTACTGTTTAACACAAGGCTGTTGGGTATGATTCACTTTTAACCTCCTGTTCCGTATACAGTTCTTTCAATACTTCAACAATGCTCCATTATCCAAATGAAACTACATGTGAACTGTTATATAACTACTGGTAAATATTGATTTGGAAAAAGAGTATTGCATTAAATTTCTCACATTTGTTAATAAAGCAGGTGGCATAGTGGCTCTAATTACTAGGAATCTAATGAACAAACCGATCACACAGAGTGGGACGCTATCTCACCAACAGTGAGGCCGGTGTCGGATACAGATTCACCCGCTTTGTGAGTTAAACAGAAACAACACTTGTCAGGGGAGAAAGGCAGCCACTAAACAGCAGCCATCAGCAAAAGACTGTCTAGTTTCCATGGCATTGCATATGTCACACCAGAAGTGCTAAAAGGACCCAGAAAATCCCAGACCTTCAGGCAACCAACCCCCATTATCAGTCTGGATCATGTCTTGTAGGTCATTAAATGGGAAGAGAATGAAATCTCTATTTCTATGAAACCATGGTAAATCTGTAGGCAGCCACTAGGGATACCAGCTCAGTAATATGTATAGTTAAGTCTTCTGCCCAGTGTCAAGACATCCCTGTGACATTTGTTTTCCTTGTGTCACAGCTAATTTTGACCATTGATATCATCGGACTGAGAAATGTCTAGAAGATTGGTGGAGCACACTCTGGGATATCTCTGAGTATTTCCAGTGGCAATTAGATTACAATGATGCTGACATCATCAATGGATTAAACTGTAGAAGGATTTAGAACGAGGTGTCAGTAAAGGATAGGAGGTACGGCCTAATAGAAGGGAGGGGTAATGGAAGCTTGACCTTGGGGCTATATTGGACTGCCTTCTTCCTTCCTGTATCGGCTCCTTGTCTGCTCTGATGAAACTCCTTTGCCACAAGTCCAGCTGCTATGCTGTCCTACTCAAGTACACGGGACCAAGTGACAGTGGACTAAACCCACTCAGATTGTGAGCGCAGACAAATACCTCCCCCATTAAGTTGAATCAGCCATTTTGTTGGTGAGGTAAGAACAGTAAAGAATACATCTTGTGAGTCCCCTTTCCACTTTCAGAAGCCTTAGAAGGAAACCCTGGAACAGTCACACGTCCCTGGAAGTCTGCATTTGTTGTTTCCCTCATTCTATCACCAGACACTTGACAAGAAACCCACGAGAGGAAGGCTTATGTTCGATTACAGATGGAGTTGATACCGTCTGTTATGGCGGAGGAAGGACTGGCCCCAGTGGAGTTGCCTGGTCACATTGCCTCCACAGTCAGGAAGCAGTGGGGTGCAGAGAAGACGCCAGCCATTATTCACCCTACTTCCTCCTTTCCTTCAGGACCCCAGCCTACAGGATTGTGCTGCTCACAGTGAGGATGACTCTTCCCTCCTTAGATACACCTTTCTAGAAACACCCATCTAGATATATCCAGAGCTGTGTTTCCACGGTGATTCTAAAACCCTATCATGTTGATGATCAAGATTAGTACCAATCGGTCCCTTCCTGTCAAATGCTGTTTTTATTTGGTAGTGTCTGTGTGAGTCTGGAATCTACCAGTCTCTGACTGTTTTAACTGCAAGGGATTGTAAAGCGAGAGGTAATGCCGGGGTTACAAAGGGATACAAAAGGAAATGGGACTCAAAGGGAAACAGACTCAGAGAATACTGGACAAGGTGGAAGCCATCGTGTCCATCCGCTCTCCCCGAAGGAAATGTGGACAACCACATAAGCTTGCCTCTGCTCCGACCTCCCAAGAGCGCCATCTCCCTTATAAGAGATCATGTCTTCACATGGAAGCCATACCCTAAGGCTGGTACCCAGAAAGCTATTGGTGGAAAGGTGTCCCCACAAAGGATCATGTACAATGTTCTATCTGGCAGACTTGGAATTCTTAAATCAGCAAAGGAGAGCCAAAGCACCAAGAAAGTCATGGAGACTGTGGTTCAAGAACTACTGAGTACCCTGCTGGCAGAGCGATCAGACTGAGTCCCTGAGCCACTGCTGTCTTAAAAAGCAAGCAACACAGCACCTTTGCTGAAGGTGAAAAAAGAAAGGCAATTAAGGTATATAGTAAATGCTTAAAATATTTTGGTGCCTTAATCAGTTCACCAGTTTCACAAAAATGCCACGAGGTATGTGCCAACTCCCTCCCAAGGCCTTCAGGAAAAATTCAATGCCCAAGATCACCTGATAATAATCACGGGGCCCTGAATATTTTCCCTCCTCCATTTGAAAGACTCCAAGGAAGGGGGAGGAAGGGGAAGAAAAGGAAAAAGAAAAGAGAAGTGGGGGGAGAAAATAGATCCCACATCTCTGTGCCCCCAAGTTAGTTCCCCCAGCAACCATTCTCTTCCTTCCTGTACTCTCATGACCTTCCCCTGCTGGTTTCTGTTTGGTTGGAATCATCACCCCAGCCCCCTAGCATCCATATACACAGAGTCTGGATTGTTTGGCTGGGGTCAAAGACCCCTCCTCTGGGAGAAGCCACAGTCTAAAGTCCACCTTCAAAAAAGCCCACCAAATGGTGGCTCCTCCCCAGGGAGGTTCAAGACCACTCCCACAAGCTATTTAAACTGCCCTCCCCTCCCCAGAGAACAAACATGTGGTCTTCCTTTTTCCCCTCTCTGGTGGTCATTCCAATTCTTTCCCCCTTCCGTGTTTTTCCACAGTGGGGGAACACCCGGGAGTGCTGGCGTCCATTAAAACTGGGTTTCTTCTAATTTACGTTGATGTGGTCTGAGAGGTTTGTCAGTCCAGGAAATCCTAACAGTTTCTACTTCCCACGCTGGTTCTTCAATACTTGTCAGTCATGAGAAAGGTGAAGATGTTACCAGCTACAGCATCCCAGACATGGTGAGGGACTCATCAATCAGAACAGGCAGACAACAGCTGTAAACATCAGCTGTAAAACCAGCAGCGGGTCTCACATGAGTTACCTTTCTGTCTGACTGACAAAATAACCCTGACCAAAAGCAGCTTGGGAAAGAAGGGCTCCTTCGGGTTTGTGGTTCCAAGTGGATAAAAATCCACGGCAGTGAAGATAAGGTGACAGGAGCAAGAACAGGAAGGGGAGCCCACCCCGAAACGACCTACTTCCTGTAGTAGGGCCACTTCCTGAAGGTCTCACAATCCTCCCAACAACCAACAGTGCCACCAATGGGGACCAAGTGTTTAAATACCTGAGCCCAGGGGGCCAGGGGTATTTCTTATTCTTATTCAAAAAACCACAGGTTCCAACTGGATGTCACACTGTTCCTGCACAGAGCCCCACCCTGTACAGAAGCCACTTTCCTTTCAATCCAACGGGCAGAGGGTAGGGCGAGGAACCTTTTGTGCTTCCATTTGTTCAAGAGAAAAATAAAATACAATTTTCTCTCCTGGCCAAAGTAATGTTCAAGGTACTCTGAATGTTCTCATTGGAAGTTAAATCACTTCGGCAGAGGCAAAACGATGAGTCAATAGAAACTAAATCATGATCAGATGGATTAAATTTCCCTCAATAAAATGATTTTCTAAAGAAAGGCAGGAGTATTTTAGAGTTGGTTTCCAGTGGGTTTTCTATTAACAGCCCTCACTTTGCAGTACTTAGGACTTATCCAACCTATTGTTATGGAAATTGCGGGTGTGCTTCCAGCTGCCTGGGTGTCAGTTCACTGTGAGATTAGCCAAAAGGGCCATAAGAACCAGAGATAAAAACTGGAGCACCTTGGCACTCTCTTAAGTATTGGGCAGAGAACAATACGCAGGGGTGAACCTGCATCCATTAGCATCTTCTCTTTCTAAGCTTCATCCCAGTGTGAAAATAGTGTTTGGCTGTTTCTGTCTTCATACCACCAAGATTAAAATGTTGAGGCTGGGAATGTTTGGAGAGGTAAAAATGAAGCTCCATATGAGGGAATGAAGCAGCCAACCAGAAGGACAAGGCGCTGGGAAACAGGAAAAGGCTGGTCTCAGCAGGCTCTGACTGTCCCCAAGAGGAGAAGAGAAAGCACAGTAGCCTTTTGGCAGCATTTTGGGTAGTTTTGTCTCTATACCTGTCTGGCATGGAAGGAATCTGACAGATTGGGTGGTAAGAGTAGTGATCCAGTTTCGTTTCTCTTGCAGTGTTAAAATACCCACACAGCAACTTAGGAAAGAAAGGGTTCATTTGACTCACAACTCCAGATATCCTCTCATTACTGCAGGACAGTCAAAGGGAGCTCACAGCCTCATGTCAGCAGCCAAGAGTAGACAGAGAATAAACCCAGGTAGCTGATGGCTTGCTAGCTCTCTTGACTCCTATACAGTTCAGGGCTCAGTGTAGGGAATAGTGCTGCCCATGGAGAGCTGGAACTTTCCACATCAATTAACAGTTATGACAATTCTATGCAGAATGCTTACTCTAAAATTTTCCTCTGTATGAGTCTCTTTGCAGAGTGTATCAAGTTAACAGTTCACAGTGACTCCCAATGAGGTCTTGTCTAATCCGGGAAAGGAACCCCCCTATACTGCCCTGGGGAGGAGGTGAAGGGGAGGAGGGAGGAGATTAATTAAAATGAGGGAGGGGCAGCTCTGATGTCTGCCGGCTTGCATCCAAACATAGATGAACAGGAGACACTAGAACCCTGATGACAGTTTGCTCAGCTACTCCACAACCCCAACACAAACTCAGCTAGTGTGCTACCCCCTGACCAAAACTAAAAGATGATGCCCAAGTCTTGCCGTCTATTACATTTTACTAAACAGAATCTGCTTATCTCCCTCCCCTTCATAGCCTTTCAGTGTTTCACATCCTTACCTTAGCCTTTCCCCTCTAAAATAAAGTTGGTTTTGCTTCTCTCCCTTGGATGTGTTTATAACGTTCCTGATGTGACCCGCCACAGCTCCACATAATTCTATTGTCACACGAATGCACAATGCCCCACTACCATAAGGCTTAACTTTGGTGGAAGGATAGGACTTGGGAAGGGAAATGAGGCAACATTTCGCGGTCACATGGCCACACATCTACAGGATCCATGAAAAGCAGGTATATGAAGAGAAGGAATGTCACAAACAGGAACTGAGGGTTATGCCGTGTGGCCTTGTGATGGGGTAGCTGTGTGGCTGGAAACTCTGCTCCGCTTCAGCCCCAATTCTCCCTCTCCAAACCCTGCCCCTCAGAAAGCCCATGAAGCTGCGGCTTCCCCCCTGAGCTTCGCAAGACCATGCCTACAGAGTATTTAAGCTCCAGTTCATAGAACTGCTGTGTGATTTCTCTCCTGCTCTCCCTGAGATCACCCAGGAGTGCTTTGCTTAGATTAAACTTGGACGTATTAACTCAGCTTTATTGGCTTATTGCATCAGTGGAGAAACCTGCTACTGGGGATTCAGAAATATTTATCAGTAGCCACTAAGCTACAAGCTCCTCTCTCAAGGCTAGGTATGCTTCGTCTGGTATGCTTGGAAGAGCAAAGAAATTTTCTTAATTATCATCATTTTTAGTATTGTTATTATTGCCATTTATTATTGTTGAGATGCTAGGGCTGAACGTACTATATCGCCAAGAATGACCTTGAACTTCTCGTCCTTCTACCCCCACCTCCTGATTTACCCTGTCTTACTAAAACAGGGTTATTTCAGACACGCAATTCCATTCTCATCCATCTCTGGATCATTGAAAGAATATAAGCAGTACCAAGTGTTATTCTTAAAACGTTCCCCGAGGCAGGCTGGCGGGACCCAGACAAGCGGCTACAGTTTCCTACCAGTGGGAGGGCACATGCCGCGGCCGGTGGCAGCGGGTAACAGACACATAAACACAAAGATAGGCATAAAGCATTTTTTTGAGGGAGAGAGGCAGAGAGAGAGAGAGAGAGAGAGAGAGAGAGAAAGAGAGAGAGAGAAGAGATAGAGAGAGAGAAGAGATAAAGGAAAGAGAGAGACAGAGAAAACGCATGCCAAGAAAGCAAAAGAGGGAAGGGGGCAAGATGGCGGCCGGCAGGTCAGAGGTAATGGGAGTGGGCGTGGCTTGTCCCTTGAAGGGACAGGAAAGCACAACATTAAGCCTCTCAGAGATCCAGTATTCCCTTCTATAAAAGAAAACTAGCTATGCACTCCCCCCACACTTCCTCTTGGCTCTAGACACACAGAAAAAAAAAATCTATTTCTATCTTCTGTTGCAGAGAACCAAGACCCTGTTCCCATGGCCACCTTTGTGGCTACCAGAATGTGAGGAGAGGGAAGACACATCTCTTCTAGGCCTAGCCCAGAAAATGCCTCTTGCCTTCAGTCTCTACAGATATGGATGGATATGCAGTCAGGATGAGAACATAGGCATGGAAGATGTGACCTTGGCAAATACCAATGCAGGAGTCAAGGGAGGAGGCAGAAGAGGAAGGAAGCAAACAAATGAAGAATGATCATAGGTTAACACCCCAGGCAAACAGAGCTCATTGCTATTAGAAACTGACAATTCCCCGCCCCTTCCCTAAGAATCGCCCTAGCTAAGGGTTATTGTGAAACAACCCTCCTGCATCATTATTAAAGGTTATAATTAGTTCCCTTATGTGGTATATGTGTGCACAACAGGTCTAGACAGCCAGAGAAAGCCTGGGAAGGGATGCAGGCATTGCTGCTAAGGTTGGAAGTTGGTCTAACATGAAAAGACGGACAAGGTTAGGGTGGGGTCCCAAGGATGCATGATACATCATAAGCAACATTTGCTCTCCTCGCCACTCAGTCTCCATAAAGAGGACACCCAAAGACATAGAAGTAGATGGATCCCCAGTATCAAAGAGGCATGGATCCTTAAATGGCTGCTTAGAGGAAGGCTGCTCCTTGACTGGGACGCCCATTTGGGCTTTGCATCAGTGGGAGATGAATAATCTGGCGAAGCCACAAAAACTCACGGGTTGTTAAAGAGGTTAGTCTGCTTTGACTGGTATGGGGAGAACGTGGTAGCTCTACAGAGAGACACGTCCACTCCTAATCTAGGACGCAGTGGGAAACAGATGGTGGCCTGTACCACTACATGGCTTATGAAAATCAGTGGGCAGCCAGCTGAAAGCGCCAACGGCTACAGAGCAAAGACCAGCACACAGTGGGGAGCGGAAGAGTCTCCACAGTATCTGGCATAGACCAGGCTCAGAGGACAGAGGGCTCTTGATCTCTGTCCTTTTCTATTTTGTTTTTGGTTTTTCTCAGTGGAGGATCAGATCAAACTAGATAACTACACAAGTATTGCCTGTTATGTGCCACAGATCTACCTCAGCTTGCAGAGTAAAATGCCCCAGTTGACAAAGACCAGCCCCAAATTTACAGCTGAATTCTCACTGGGACAAGGCAAGAATGCACTCTTGACTCATACTCGAAAAGGAAGCTGGCTTCAAAGTCATGGCCACGCTGCCTCCATTGATACAAAAGAAACCAAGAGCCGTTAACAGAGGAGAACCAGAGGTCACCAACTATGGTGGTGTGGTTTGAACGTGAGAGGACCCACACGAACTCATGTGTTGGAACACTTGGTCCACAGCTGGTGCTAATATTTTAGGTGGCCATGGAACCTTTAGAAGGGGAATGCTTGTGGGAGGAAGGGAGTCACTGGGGGTGGATCTTGAAATTGATAACCTGACCCTACTTCCTAACTACTTTGCTTCTTGACAGCAGTTGCAACACGGAAGCTGCAGGTGCAGTTGGAAGCTCCTGTCTCACCATGCCTTCCTTGTGGCGACAGACTGTATCCCCTTGAACAGCAAGCCAAAATAAGCCATTTTCCCATCAAGGTGCTTTTGGTTAGGTGTTTAACCACAGTGACAAGAAAACTAAGACCTATGGGCAGGAGGTGGCAATCAACACGAGCCACTTGGTCTCACAACAGAGCACATTGAACATCTGCGTGTCGCTTGCCAAATGGAATATGTCATCTTGTTCAAGCTCGTGACAGTCCCAAGAGGTAACATCATCCAGAAGGGAAATTGGGGTCTAAAGAAGAGAAGCGCTTTGTATAAGGTTAAGAGTCAGAGAAGGAGCCAACTGTCAGTCCGTGAAAGCGCCCTACACACTTTCTGCGTCCTCCTCCCCGGCCTCTCCACCACACAGTATGCAAATGTAAGCAGCTAAAGCACTGGGGATTTCTGAAGTCAGCAAACAAAATCATGTATTTATCTTAATTTTCTAAGTAGTCATCTAAACACTTGCCGGAGTAGCCAAATTAGTGCACGTCGACGGGGGTCTAAACACTTTCTCCTCCAATAGCATGCCTACGATGCACACAGTAGGCATGTGAAAACAGTTTGCTGACGCTATAAATGAATGTGCTTTGTGTGTGTGTTTCCATGCTTTCTCGAGTATTTGTTGGTCCAATCCAATACGCAATTAAGGATTTGAATTTCATCCTGTCCGCCCCCTCCCCTTTGGTTCTTCATTCTGCTCCTTTCCCTCTCCCATGCCCCAGTAACAAAACATCAATATTTCCAACAGTTGCCATCTTTAGGGATCAATTTCTTCTGGTTTCAACTCATGTCATCCCTTCTTCCGTGGCAGCCTCTCCCAAAGGGAAGCCACGCCACTGGTCAGCCCTGATAAAAATAAGCAATGTTATATAAAACTTCACAGTTACAAAGTAGCTCCCCATGGCTAAGTTGCTTGATTACCACAGTAACCTAGAGGGGACGGTGGGTATCATCCAGTCTTGTTTCCTATGAAGAGAACGCCAAGGCTCAGAGGGTGGAGTGATATGCTCAAGATAATTTTTTAAAATATTTATTTATTATGCATACAATATTCTGTCTGTGTGTATATCTCTTAAGAGGGCATCAGACTTCATTACAGATGGTTGTGAGCCACCATGCAGTTTCTGGGAATTGATCTCAGGACCTTTGGAAGAGCAGGCAATGCTCTTAACCACTGAGCCATCTCTCTAGCCCCTATGCTCAAGATAATGCAGGTAGCCAGTGAGCAAAGATTAAAGTGTGGCTCTTGCCTCTCTGAACACCAGATGCTACATGCTACCTCCTGTTGTTCCTGAGACATCTCACGACCCCAGCCTACCAACTCCAGCCACTAGGTCTGTTGCTCCTGGCTACCAACATTCACAGCACTGAGAAACAATCAGGATTGAGATGGGGAGCCTTCTCAACCTCACTCTCCTAGGCAACAGGGCTGCACAAGGGATGAGAGAAAGCTGCTGGCCAGAGAAGGGCCATATGCACAGGGCTCTGAGAAAGGCGCTGGCCTTAATACTTCAGACATAGAAGTGTTTGCACCCAGCTCTGCAGCTCCCATGAAAACTGAGCTAAGTATTAATCTCCCTGAATTTCCCAATCAGCAAAACCATATTAGCATCATGGAGTATTTTTAAATATCAGCTGACCTTGGAAATAAAAGTGCTAAGGGGAAAACTTCAGCAATAGATGCCATCATCAATATTTATAATTTTATAACCACATATGACCGTACTATTAATGCACACTTATTACATAATAATAAACATAAGGAGATAATATATTTTTACAAAATCATGGGCATAACAAAGAAACCAAAATCCAGAAGCATTGCAGGTAGCTGTCTTTTGTGGTGTGTGTGTATGTGTGTGTGTGTGTGTGTGTGTGTGTAAGCCAGATGTTGACACTGGGGATCTTCCTCAATCCCCTTCCATTTCATATATCAAGGCAAGGTCTCTCATTTGAATCCAGAGCTTGCTGATTCAGGCAGCCTCCTGCCCTCGGGACTCTGCAGACTTCCCCTCTCACATTTGCTTAAAGATAGGGCACCACACATCTCTAGCATTGTGTGAGTATTGGGGACCTGAACTCTGGTCTTTTTACATATGTAGCAAGCACATTTTCCTGATGAACCATTTCTCTTCCAACTTGATTTGGAGACAGGGTTCTCACTGAAGCAGAGTTTGCTTCTTTGCCTGTATTAAATGGACAGAAGCCTCAGGGATCCCATTGCCTTCCCTCCCCAGCTCTGACATTATAGGTATGTGCCATTGTGCCCAGATTTTTTCTGCAGGTCCTGGGGATCAAACTCAGGTCTTCACGCTTGTGGGGCAAACCCTTTTCCCATAAAGACATCTCCCCAGACCCTGATCAACAACTTCTTTTCTTCACCGCCCAGATTTTCGGTATCAGCAGTTTTATCCTGCCTGAAGATTTTCTGTTTAATGAAGTGGGAACTTCACCTAGTATCGCTGTTGCCATGCAGCAGGCGCTGGAGGACTCGCACGCGTGCCGTGCAGCCCTGCCTGACTTCCTTAGGCTCACTGCAGTGGCTGAGCTGTGTCTGGGGAAATTGTAGATTTGTTCTCTCATGAGGCAGCTTTAGCAAATCCTTAGCATGTGATAGCGGCTAAAGGATTATTCGGAGACAATACGAGGTTTCCTGGTGTGACTTTCTTTTTGGAAGGTAAAGAGTCACTGTGGTCCTGGAGAAAGATGCCAGGCTACAATCCTGCAGAGCTGGGCTGGATCCCCAGCCTGCAAACAGCAGGCATGAGACTTCTCGGCTTCCAAAAACACTTGAACCAGTTCCCAAAATAGTTCTTTATGCTCATGCACACACTTTAAAAACAGACACACGCAGACAGGTATACTTATACACAGACATATACACTCACACATATTGAGACACATATGCTCTCCACACACACATATGAACATACCTTTACACATGCATTCTTTGACACACATACACTCACACACAAACACATATGCTCTCAACATACACATATGTATGTACACACATATTCACATATACACACACTCCCCCTCTCTCACAGACACTCACACACACACACAAAACAGCTCAGTTCTGCTTCTCTGAAAAGTTCTGACTAAATACATAAAACTAGAGGGAAAGCAACCAATTGTGTTGCAAAAATAGAAAATGTTCTACTTAAAAGAGTTGAATTAACCTTGCAAGCACATCCGTTATCTTAATTAAAACAATAGGCACAGCTTCTATTTATAGACTAAGGGCCCTCTTGTGCCTTTACATTCACACTGAATGCCTCTTTTCCCTAGATGCTAGTCTTCAGAACAGGCGATCAAGTTCCTATCTCCTGCGAGCTGACGGCTAAGACACAGGGAGGGACGTGCAGCCAACAGTGACGAGAGCTGCACGACACTGTGGCGGGTTGCATCTTCTAATGACAGTCGTGCAAACCCCTTGATCCATGCATTCTCTGCGAACATTGCTACTAACACGTATTGTGAGGCTGAGTCTAACTCCTACCTACCCTTAAATCTGCACAATGTGAGTGAACCACTCTTGCTTAAGAGAACTCAGCAAAGGGGACACCGAGGCTCCCAAGGATAATCTCCTAAGGTAAAGAGACCCTGGCCTGTCTTCAGCTGTCATGCAAACAGCCGGCTATCCCAGGGTTCTCATGAGGTGAGGAGCTCAAACAGCCCACACAGAGAGACACTGGGACTCTAGGACCTCAATGAGTGAGAGAGATGTGGACAGCTAGCAGAGGAGAGGCTCTGTTCCTGTTGTAGTCACTATGTAACTATAGCCCATGAGAACCCCTGGCCAGCTGCACAGCTGGGGCCTACTTGGATTCCCCGTCTGCAGCACTGGGCATTCTTTCATGCTGGACTGCTTTAGCCGTGTGGTGATTTGCTGTGGTGAACCATAGCCAGAATGAGGAGCCATTCCTGAAGGGAAATGTGTCAGGACAGAGCAGGAGATGTCTGGGTTTCTCATCAGGCCATAGACCTGCTAGGAATCACTGCACACTCCTCCCTGTTTCCAAGAAGTGGGTCCTCCTGGGCTAGCCTCCTCCCCTCAACAGGTCTGCTAGGTCCATGCCTGTATTGGACACAAGGGAGTCACCACTGAGTGACCTTGAGGGGACAGCAAGCACTCTGCAAGGTGACTCAAATCTGAACACTTTGCAGAAGCTGACCTTGCCCTTCCATGGGAGGTGTAATGCTCTGCTAGAAATGGAAGCCCGATCCCTTTGGCTCCAGATGTTCAGAGATGTCTTCAATTTCCTAAAGAAATGTCCACCTGACAGACACAGAAGGGGGACAAGGAATCTGATATGTGTGGCATGTATGATATCTGTTCTCCCAACAGCTATCCAAAACTTTTATTTCTAAGTCCAAGGAATTCTAATTAATTTTGATGAAATGTAGCTCAGTTCTCTCACTGATCATGTGTGTGTGTGTGTGTGTGTACATGTATGCATGCTGGTACATGTTACTGTATATCATGAGGGCATGTGGTAGCTTAAGTGACTGAAACATATTTTAGATAGTTCTGAAGACTGAAAAGTCCCAGATTAAAATGAATATGTGTGACCAACTCCTGGTAAGGGACTCCATCACCACCACCACCCTCCCCCACCTCCTACTTTCCTTTCTGCTGCAGTGATAAAACCCTCTTATCGACAGCAGCGGAGGAAGGAAAGGATGCATTGGCTCATACTTGCAGATCAGAATCCATCACTGAGGGAATTCAGGGAAGGAACTCACGGCAGAAACCTGGAGGCAGGAACCACAGAGGAGTGTAGCTTGCTGGCTCACTCTCTGACTTTCTCCAGCTTAGCTGTAGGCACCCTGCCCCTTCGCTGGGAATCACGATAGCCTGCTCAAGGGGCAGGCTCCCACTTTGGAAAGAATTCTAAGGTGTGCTGTCCTCCAAAAGGAAGATGGGCATTGGCCTTTTCTTTCAGTCTGCGAAGAGTAGAGAGAGAGAGTAACACCCTTCACCACTCAGTTCGCAAAACAAAACAAATTTAGAGCACAGTTTAAAAAGGTTCGCATGGAGGCGCATGCCTACGGTCCTAGGAAGCCAAAGAACAAAAGGTTAAAGGTCATTGTCAGCTAAATAGTGAGAGTGATTCAAGACCAGCCTGGAAGTGAAGCTCGTCTCAATACAGAAGATAGGAGAGGAGGAGGGAACAATTACGTATAAAGATCCTGATCTTTCTTTTGAGAAAGAAAGTAATCAAATGACAGTTTTGCAAAGATGAATAATACATTATTCTCTGATGGCTAGAAAATATGTTGGCAGAAATAAAAGGATGAGCTGTCTGTCTGTCTTCTCTCAGGGTGTGAGAGAGTCCAGGCTTCACTCTGTGGAGGCTCAACAACATGGCTGAAGAGAGAAATGGGGCCCTCCAAACAGGCAAGACCCCTGCTCTGTGAGCTCATACAGCTCCAAGTTTCTATGTACCTTTTCCTCTAAGAGTCAAGGCAAGCAGCAGCAAGGACAATGAACGAATGTAGATGTTGCTAAATCCCTGATAACTATTTCCATACTGATGGTTTCTGCACACAAAGAGGTTTTGCTCAGAATGGCACACTGGGAAAGAAGAGGCTTTGGAATGAGGCAGTTCCTTGGACAACTCATTAGCATTGGTTTCCTACTTGGCAGGAGCCAGACGGTGCAGTATTTTAAATCTCAATGGAAAATTTCCGAATAGATAAAAACATTGGAACTTTTTTCCTCCTGTGCTATCATGACATTTTGTTTTCTTCTTTACGGCAGCTCTTCAGGGCAGACCTGAATCCTCCCTGTGTCAAAGACAGCTGTGTGGCAAATCCCTATGTCCTCTGTATATAATCCCTGGCCAATCCCAGGCAGAGCCCTCCACAAAGGAATTCAGCAATGTAGAATATTCTCCATCTTTTCACCCCATCATCTCCACACACAGTGTTCATAGTCAGCCAAAGTGGGAGAGAGGTGGAGCCAACACGGGGTTCCATGTGGCTCATTGGTGGGGACTACTGAGAGGACCCAGAGCCCCACAACGGGCCTGGGAAACAAATGGACAGCTACCCAACAGCAAATGTCTCTTTGGAGAAAACCAAAGCAGTCCCACTCCTGACTGATCTAGGTAAGGCATCCATTTCTCTGGGTAAGTTGAGCAGACAGACACACTCCAGTGGCCCTATAGGCTATGTCAGCTCAACAACAGAGAAAATGATATTTCAAGTTCAAGAGAAAAAGGAGAAAATATGGCCAAGATTATAAATCTTCAAAACAGAGTCAGTAGGAGCCATGGAGGAAAATAAGTTCAGAGAATGTGAGGCCCAGTGGTAAAGCCCTTACCAAGCAAGATTCTCAATCAGGCAACTTCAAATACAGGGTTAGGCCAGCATGATCCTTTAGGGAAAAAATTTAGTGTTATATCAAGGACTTCCCAGATGTCTGTGTAAATAGATCCTGTGATTTCAGCCTCGAGATTTCCTCCTTGGAAGAATTATGCTTTATACATTTAGTGGGCTCTCACGCATGTCTAAATTAGTTTATGGATGAGGAAATCATCACAAAAATGCCAACTGAGTGTCATTCTACCAAATGATAGTCCTGTTCTCTGTAGAAGAGATAATTTCTGCAAGTCTAAAGAATGAGAGACACTTTCCGACTAAAGGAGGTGACCCTGCATGCCAGACTCATTGTTCTGACCCTGTCAGACCGTTGCTTGGAAAGATGTTATTATAAAATGCAATGTTTGAAACAGCTGGCAAATTTTGAGAAAGGACTTTTATATCATACCAATTTTAAATATTTTGAATTAGCTATTGTGGTGGCTACTTTAATGTCAACTTGGCACAAGCTGGAGTCATTGGAGAGGAAAAAGCCTCAATTGAAAAAATGCCTCCATAAGATATGGTTGTAGGCAAGTCTGTAGGACATTTTTCTTATTGGTGATTGATGGGGGAGAACACAGCCCATGGTGAGTGGTGCCACCCCTGAGCTGGTGGTCCTGGGTTCTATAAGAAAACAAGCTGTAGAAGCCATAGAGAGCAAGCTAGTAAGCAAATTCCGTAGTCTCTGCATCAACTCTTGCCTCCAGATTTCTGTTCTGACTCCCTTCAATGATGTGAAGTATAAACCAAATAAACCCTTTCCTCCCAAATTGCTTTGATCATGGTGTTTCATCATGCCAATAGTAACCTTAACTAAGAAGATCATGATGGGATTTTATGAGTCTTTGCTCTAAGTGGATACATATCAAGGAATATAAAACCGTGAAATCAGGCTGGAGAGTTAAGAACACTGAAGACTGGAGTTGGATTTCCAGCACCCACACTGCACTGGGGAGTTCACAACCACCTGCAACTTTAGCTCTAGGGATCTGATGCTGTCTTTTGGCTTCTGTATGCACACGCAATTAAAAACAATAAAAATAAATCATGAAGTTTTATACTCAATCTCAAAGGATCTAAAGTAAAACAACTGTTGCAGTTTCCACAATACAATTATTATCATAACAGCCATAATGCAGATGTATAAAGCAGTTGGTGAGTTGTTTTTTTACTATACCATTGCAATTTCTGTGATGTCAAAATTTTTAAAGTAGAAATGTCCTTTTATTGTATTGTATTGTATTTATTTATTTATTGAGTCAGGGTCTCACTATGTAGTTCTGGTGGTCCTGGAATTCATTTTGTAGACTAACCTGGTTTCGAACTCACAGAGATCACAAACACACAGACACACACACACACACACTCACACACACACACCATGCACTCACATACAATGTCCACTACTCCTTACATAAAATGAATAAAATTTTTAAACTTCAAGCTACACATTATGTATCATCTACTGAGATCTTGAATTAAAAAATATCACCACATACAGGAACTGTGAGCACAAGGAAAACACAGCCCTGAGGTGGACACTTTCTTGGCTCAGTGGGTTGGTGGAAAATGGAATGTTTCTTCACACTTTTAATAACCATCTATCACTTTTATAATGAAAACACCAACATTAATGCAGGAGCCACAAAGCACCATTGGAACAAGCGGAGCCATGGCCCCCTGTCTCCCTGCCTTGGAGCCTGGAGCCCAAGTTGACGTGACAGAGGAAGTGAGTTTAAACTGTCTGCTGCGAAGGGGAGGGAGAGAGGGCTGTTTGGGGGGTTGACCTTTAATGAATACCTGTCTAAGACAGAGAAACATAGTATTCCAGGCAGAAGACTCGATGTATAATTTAGTTTTGGTGTCACGCTGGGATTGCCGGGTACAGCCCAGCATTAAGACTTACGGCCAGGCTGAGGGACGGTTTTGAATTGGGCTGATGCTTCCCCAACCGCTGTTTCAAGTTCAGATGGTACAAAATAGCTGAATTTGGCTTTTGATCTCAAGGCAACGGGCCAGGCTGAGTTTAAAGCTTGCGAGCTTGTATCATAGCAGGGTAGACCTGTAGAGAGGCTGGCCTCAGACAGTCCAGCAGCAATTCCAGTTGATTTTCAATGGGATCACACATCCCTTCATTTGTTGGCTCTTGTTTTCTAAGCCTGGTTCTCTTAAACTTCTCTGGGATAAAAAATATCCTGCCTCTCATTCATCTGCAGTAGCTCAGCATCCCTGTTTGTACCTGGGACCCCAGCTGCAAGCATCTGTTAAAGGGTTCCCTTTCCACTGGGCATGGTGACACATGCCTTTATTCCAGCACACAGGAGCATCTCCATGTCAAGACCAGCAAGGCCTATGGAGAAAGGTTGTCTCCAAATAATAAAAGCCAACTAAAATGTCTCCCTTCCGCCTATTGCCTTAGCCCACTGAATTTTGCTGGTTCCCATGACTCTCATCTCTGCAAAATCCATTCCTCTTTCATCCTAGAATGTCACTTCTCCACAGAACCCCAGTAAGCCTCTCCAAGTAGCCCGGATGACATTTCTGATGAAGATCACAGCCACCCTGGCAGGCAGAGAGTTTCCATTCATACCCTGACAGAGCTCAAGCTCCAACTCACTTAGGCCTGAGTAGCAACCATCAACATTGTCATGACTAAAACCATGGCACACGTGTCCTGCCTGAGCCTCTCCTGGTGGCTGCAGTCATTCTTAGCTGACTTGTGACAGAGGAGACGGTCTTGATACAGCCTGTAGGTTTGGACGCTGGTAAGGAAGTAGGAGTGCCCACCTGGTTATTTCTTACAGCCCTCTTTTCAAGGTTAGGCAGTTACATACACAATTCTGTTCTTTACACAGATTGGCAGTTGGGTGGGGTTTCTGTCAGGCTTAGCACTAATTCCTGTCCTTCACCCCAGAACCCTCCCACGTGGTCAAAATTATGCAAAACAAAGTGTCAATCCTCTAGATAAAGCAAAGTTTCTGAGCGTGCACCTGTACAGTATCTTTTCTTCACATAGAGGCAGGCGAAAGACACTGGCCTTCAGTTGCTGCCTCTCCTGCACCTCACAACAGCCGCAGGCAGACATGCACTTTACCACCCCTGCATCCAACTCCATCCCACCTTCTTCCCTGCCTTTTCATTTCAGAACGAACTGCCCTTTCTCCATTCTTTCATTTATTTTGCCTTCTCCATCACCACTCCAGTTCTTCTAGTCAACTCCTCCCATAGGCAAACAACTGTGCCTCTCGCCCTCAGGAGAGATGCTGAATTCTTCCCTCCTCCTCCTGGGCCTCTGTCCTGCTCGCTCCCCATCACAGTGATGGGGCAGGGAGTTGCTTCTGGTGACTCTTTTGTTCACATACTTTCTACTATGCTGTGCTATGAGCCTGCTCTAATGCTCGTCCAGGCCTGCTGTGGCCTCCTTCCCAAAGGCAAGAGTCAGTCTTAGCTTCTGACCCCGACGACTCCCAGCTCTGTACACTGGAGCATTGAGCACTTCCTCCCCCTGGGTTTCTGTGTGATATTCACCTTACAGACACGCATCAGTGCTGTGGATATCACTTTAACTATGCAAAGATGTGTTACGTTTGCTTCACCTTGCCTGCCTAAGGCACTTTATTGGTTTATTTAAAAAGCTGAGCAGGAAATAGCCAGGCAGGAGCAAGACAGGCAGGGCTGGTGGGCAAAGAGAATAAATAGGAGGAGAAATCTAGGAAAAGGGAAGGAGAGAAGAGAAGGAGGGAAAAAGTGAGGGACACGCTGGGGCCAGAAGCCAGGCAACCGCCAGGCAGTCACACATGGAGACAGCAGGAAAGTAAGATATACAGAAAGAAGGGTAAGAGCCCAGAGGGAAATCATATGCCTATGGACAAACAGACTAAAATAAGAGCTATGACAAGGCTGAGCATTCACAACTAATAGCAATTTCCATGTCATGATTTGGGAGCTGGTTGGTTGTCCAAAAGAAAGCTGGCTGCACACCACCACCCTGGTTATGCCATGCTGTGTATGTGTATGGAAACCAGGCAGGGTCTTGAACATGCCAGGCGAGTACTCAGCCAAGTGAACTGTATCACTGGCCCCCAATTCTTTATCCTTTATTTGCCAAGATTAATCCACAGAGTAACCAGATTTGCAGCCTCTTGCTTAAGCAGGATTTATTTTGCCTTTGCAGATGATATGATTTAAGCACCCATGCCATTTCTTAGGGTAAACCTTCTCTACTAATTTCCTAGTAGTTCTAGATGGTGGCAGCCACCACTGTCACCGGCAAGGATATATGTTCCTTCATTGACTATAGCTGACATGCCCACCTCCACCCTCATTGATGTCATCTAGTTAGCTTTAAAGTACAATGGCATGTGGATCCCAGGAATTCAGCCTTAGATGGTGGAAGCTAAACCTGGGTCTCTGGAATTTTACAAGCTCTAGAAAGGTTTCAATAAAGCCCGAGTTCCTGGGATGAGGTTAAGGAATCCAGACCCAGCTGGAGATTGTCATACAGAGCAAATAAGAGCAGATGACATGGGTCAGACCCCAAGCCGCTGGCCTGTGACGTCGCTCTGTGTTTCCTTCTTCAAAAGGTCATTCTCTGGTACCCTGTAACCCGCTGCAGACCACTTCCCATCTGGCTGCCAGCTCCTCGCAGACCACACATGTAACGCCTGTTCTTTGTCGTCCAGCCACAAAAAGAGACCCCATTACACAGAGGTCACACAGGCTGTCGGGAAGCACATGGCTGCCCTGCCCCCAGTGTGTCTGTCAGAGGCAGCCAGGGCGGGCCTTTGGAGAGCTCCGGATTCCTGCGCGCTGAGATGGGGCTGACAGGCTGCTGAGCAGCTGTCACCTGTCACAATGGGAAGAAAAGCAGTGCGCCTGTAGCTGAGCCGAGCTGGTCAGCTCTGTGCCCTGTCACAGCTGACGGGAGAGTGTGCTCCACCATAAATCTCAGTCTTCAGCATGAATATAGCCCCACAAACAGCACATCCCTCAGTCACAGGGGCCTAATTTCTGAGCAAGCCAATGATACATTCCACTGGTTTCTATAAATCCAGTTTCTGTTCTGACATTTGTGTTTCTGATGATCTATACCAGGCATTGTTTGCTTTTTTTGTCTCCATTTTATACCTGTCCTGGTTAGTCCTAATTACCAACTTGGCATATCCATCCTAGTATCTTCTGAGAGAAAATGCTTCAGTTGAGGAATTGCCTAGATCACCTTGGCTTTTGGGTTTGTCTGTGAGGACTTATTTTTTATTATTATTATTATTAATTGATATAAGGGAGCCCAGCCCACTTGGATAGCACCAACTATAGGCAGGTGGTCCTGGGCTTCATTGGAAAGCCAGCTGAGCATAGTCAGAGGGACCAGAAAGCAGCATCCCCCATGGTTTCTACCTCAAGTTCCTGTACTGACTTTCTTCAGTGATAGACTGTGACCCGGAAGCTGATACATGCCCGTTCCTCCCCTAAGTTGCTTTTGACATTTTATCGCAATGGAAGGGAGACAGGAACATCTTGCTCCAAGTCATGCATTTATGTCAACTGGGTGTCACTGGGGGCTTGTGGGAGTCTCAGTCCTTCAGGCCTGCCATATCCCTTCTCCAAACCATACCCAAAGCAGGAGGGACCATGCTTCTGAGGTCCTCAGTCAGGATCACCAGACCTGGGAAGCCACAGCTCAGGTTCTAGTTCCTATTCTGCTATTCCCTGGGTAAAAGACCTCAGAAAAGCTCACTGTGGTCTCAGTCTCCCCCTTAAAATAGAGCCTCGCATGATTCCTGAGAGTCAGTCTGGCACCTGGTATGGAGGCAAAAGCGTCACATGGGCATTTTAGAAACTTCGCTATGGCCCAAGGTTTAATTCTATGAAGCACACCTCAGTCCATGTTGCCTGTAGTAGCCCCACCTCTCTAGTCACATGCCACACGATACACATTGGATTTGCAGTTTCTCCACCTCCATCACCCCTTGCCCTCGGATGTGGCCAGGTGTAGCAAGGAAGGGACTACTTGTTAGTTCTTGGCCACTTAGCCTCAAAATAATCACACAAAACTGTATTAATTAAATCACTGCTTGGTCCATTAGCTTTTTGGCTAACTCTTACATCTTAATTTAACCCATTTCCATTAATCTGTGTATCACCCATGTGGCTGTGGCTTACCAGCTAAAGTTCTGGTGTATGTCTCTGGAGGGCCTACATGGCTTCTCTCTGACTCCGTCCTTCTTTCTCCCAGCATTCAGTCCAGTCCTCCATGCCTAGATCAGCTCCACCCCACCCTGCTCTGGTATAGGCTCAAAGCAGTTCTTTATTCATTAATGGTAACCACAGCACACAGAGGGGACGCCCACATCAGCCAGGTGACTGGCCTTGATGTGACTCCGGCCCAGTGGGGCTTCCCTCTCTGGAAGCTCTACCACAACCCCACACTGAACACTTGCTAGCTAGTTCCTAGTGTCAGGAAGAGGAGGTACTCATGTAGAACACAGCATCCCAGCCACTATGTTCATAAGCAAAACTATCCCAGCCAACCTTAAACTCTCAGGGCAGAGCCTGTCCCAGTCAGGATCCGTGGAACTTCAGACCACAAACATATGGCAGTGATAAATCTTTGTGTCATTGAAGAGCTTCCTGGTACTTTGTTACAAAGCAGCAGTCAGCCAGCACAGCACTATGGTACTTTCTACTGAAAACACCAACACCAATGCCATACATCTCTGTCTTTCGCCAGTGATATATTTTTTGTGTTTATCCTTGTTTCCTTTAAAAAAAATACCCACTCTCTCATCTCATTGAATAATCCCTTGCTGAGGTTTCAATGTTAAATGTTCTCCACAGGCTTATATCTCCACTTGGTCCCCATCTGGTGGCGGGGCGCTGTCTTGGAAGGTTGTGGAACCTTCAGGAGGTGGAACCTCATTGGAAGGAGTGGGTCATCGGAGGTGAACCTTGAGGTTAAATAGCCAGGCCCCACTTCCAGCTCAGTCACTGCTTCCTGTGTTCAAATGAGATGTGACCAACAGAATCCTGCCCACGCTGTTGTGTTTTTCCTGTCAGCTATCAAAGCTTCCCCATCAGCTGTCATGACTTCCCATCAGCTGTCATGACTTCCCATCAGCTGTCATGACTTCCCGTCAATGTCATGACTTCCCATCACTGTCATGATTTCCCATCAGCTGTCATGACTTCCCGTCAATGTCATGACTTCCCGTCAATGTCATGACTTCCCATCACTGGCATGACTTCCCATCAGCTGGCATGACTTCCCATCAGCTGGCATGACTTCCCGTCAGCTGGCATGACTTCCCATCAGCTGTCATGACTTCCCGTCAATGTCATGACTTCCCGTCAGCTGGCATGATTTCCCATCAGCTGTCATGACTTCCCGTCAATGTCATGACTTCCCGTCAATGTCATGACTTCCCATCACTGGCATGACTTCCCATCAGCTGGCATGACTTCCCATCAGCTGGCATGACTTCCCGTCAGCTGGCATGACTTCCCATCAGCTGGCATGACTTCCCATCAGCTGGCATGACTTCCCGTCAATGTCATGACTTCCCATCACTGTCATGACTTCCCATCAGCTGTCATGACTTCCCATCAGCTGTCATGACTTCCCATTAGCTGGCATGACTTCCCGTCAGCTGACATGACTTCCCATCAGCTGGCATGACTTCCCGTCAGCTGACATGACATCCTACAGGCTACTGTGCCTTTTATGTCGTATGTACCGGTACATTTTTGAACTATAAACCAGAACACACCCCTTCTCTCTAAGAGGCTTCTTGTCTAGTATGTGGCAACAACAAGAATAATGGCTAATGTATATATCTCACAAACTTGTAAAACATACCGTTAAAAGTGTGAAAAACAGTAGTTGCAACATGGCTTGAATTTTGACTTGAATTTGTGTGCAAGCGACAACCGATCTAAATCCCAGTTTTCTCAGCTGCATCTATAAAGAGGCAGCACCTACCAGATACAGTTGAAAAGCAAGAATGCACAGAATTTGCCCAATTACTAATTGTGTGTGTGTGTGCGCGTGTGCGTGTGATGTATGTGTTGTGATGCATGTGTGTATTTGTAGATGTATGTATGAGGTTTATTGTATGTGTGAGTGCTATGTATATGGTGTAGTATGTGTGTAGTATATTGCTGTGGGACAATGGTCTTGTACTCTGTAAAGGTTTGTCACATGTATTTTAATAAAACACTGATTGGCCAGTAGCCAGGCAGGAGGTATAGGTGGGGCAACCAGACAGGAAACAGCGGTGGGGCAATGAGAACAGGAGAATTGTGGGAAGAAGAAAGCTCAGTCTGTAGTCGTCACCCAGATGGAGAGGAAACAAAATGAGACTGTCTTGCTGATGAATGGCACCAAGCCACATGGCTAACACAAATAAGAATAATGGGCTAATGTAAGATGTAAAAATTAGTTAATAAGAAGGCCGAGCTAATAAGCCAACCAGTTTATAATTAATGTAGGCCTCTGTGTGTTTCTTTGGGACTAAAAGGCTGTGGGACAGAACCTGTGTCAACAGTGTATGTCTGTGTGGTATGTGACATGTGGGAGTATCTGCGAGTGTGTGTGTGTATGTGTGTTCATGTGTTATGGTATCCAGTATGTGGTTTCTGGTGTTTATGAGTGGGTTGTACATAATATGTATATATGTAGTGTGGGGAGATATATGTATATAGTTGTGTGTGCATTGTGCTTATAGTTTTTGTAATTAGTATAGTGTGTATATGTGATGTATATGTGGCATTGTGGTGTGTGTGTTTGTATGTATATGGCATGGGTGTGTCAGGTATATGTGATGTGGAATGTGTATGTCTGTGTATGGCATGTATGGTGTGTGTGCAGTGAGTATGATGGCTATATGTGTGATCTATATGGTATCTGTATGTGGTATTGTGATGTGGTGTGTGGCGTGTATATGTTTGTATAGTGTGGGTGGCATGTGTGGTATATGTGGTGTGTATATGTGTGTGTATATGTAGTGTGTGTATGTGGTATATCTGTGGTGTATGTGGAATGTGTGTGTGTGTGCATGTGTGTGTGTGTGTGTGCATGCATGTGCTTGCCTTCACATGCCCATACTGACTTAACATTCTGCTGTGAGTCATTCCCTATCCACTGCATGCTGGCTCTCTGTGTGACAGGTCATGTAGCAGCCGTCTGCAGTGGGCCTAGGAGACACATCACAAGTAGATGCAGACACTGATCTGAGAGAGTCCCATCATTCTTGCCACCTTCCAGCTGCTCCCTAAATATCTACATCATTCTGAAAGACAACGATTTGCCCAGTGAAAGGAGGAAGGCAGAGTGGCCTGTGGGAGGCTCATTCTGTGACTCCCCAGGGCTTTGTCGGAGGTGACAAAGCCTCCTTCTCCTTTGCTTTGCAGGAAAGACAGAGTCTCACCATTTCTAGGACCTGGGTGTTCAGTCCATCTTATTCTCCATTGTTGCAGCATGGCTCTGAGCCTTTTGGCTGCTAAATGGATAATTATGGTATTTACATTCTAATTTGTACCTTCTTCTTCACCATGATATTTCTTTTGAATGTGTGATCTAAAATAACAACCTCATTCTCGGTTCATTGTTCTTCCTGAAAGAAACCTCATTAATCTCATAATTTGTAAAAACAAGATTAATTATTTGTGCTCTGACCTCATTCCAGTCTATATCAGCAAACGCTGAGAACCTGCCTGCAGTTGTCTTCAGAGCGGGATATAAATCCACTGACGGATGTAACAGCACCGTGAAGTAGGATTCTGGGAGTATCCCCATTGTGTGGATGAGGACGTGCAATCATCATCCCAAGATCCCACAGTCTTGGGGACAGGAGTCACATGACCCCAAGTCTTGGGACCTTAACTTCAAACTGTCCTCTCCAGTCCTCCTGCAGGAGGCAGAACCGGGGTACAGTCTTGTTGTGGATGCTCTTCCAAACATTTAAAAATGGGAAGGGGGTCCTAAGACCAAACCTCTCCTGGAAGATCGGCACTGTCCCTTGTTGCTGAGGGAGGGAGAGACATTTTCTTCAGAGGACCCATGCTCCTCAAATTAACCCCTCACCCACATTCCTGTGAGCTACCCTAACTAAACTCATTGAAAGCTGGAGGAGATTGGCTAGGCAAGAGAAGGTCGTGGGGTTGAATATGATCAAAATACATTTTCTACGGTAAGAAAAATGTCATAAGGAAATCTGGAATTACGTGTTATTAAGAAATGCTATTTTTAAAAAGGACTTTTACAAAGTAAAAATAAAACATAATTCCTCTCATCTCCTGAATCCTGAGCCTTGAGCAATGCTCGTTGCCATCTGTAGGTATAATCTCCACTCAATGAATATCTCTTTTTATTGACAGTTTCATTAAATTGATCGTCCCCCGGGCCTGAAAGAAATTATTGTTATATTCAGGAAATTGGAGAAAAATGAGATATCCATTTGGAAGGAAGGATTTAGACAAGAAAAGAAAAGGAGCACAGGAAAGACAGAGAGGGAGGGAAGGAGAGAGAGGGACAGAAAGAGAGAGAGAGAGTTATGCAGTCCTGGCTCATGAAGTTTTCCCAATTCCTGCCCTACCTTCCTGTTGGCAGACGAGAGTGCCAAGGGACCTGTGACCACGGTGTATCAAGCCAGTAGCAGCTGGAGAGAGAGCTGAAGTGGAGCATGTGTCTTGAATTTTCTAACTGGAGGCTCCTGGAAGCGTTCCCCCTCTTCATGCCTAGGGAGCATGGCAGAAGGTACGAATGAAAAGCCTCCTTCAGACAGGCCCGAGAAGGAAGCTGAGTGGAGGAAGTTCAAAGATCCCCACGTCATCACCCTCAGGCCTCTGGGGCAGGTGCAGTCTATGAAGCAGAGCATCCTTAATCATCTGGAGACTTTCAAAACTCTGCTGACACAGTTCCCTCCACCAGCGAAGTCTGCTTCCCTTGCTCAAGCCGCTGAGGCCCGCCTCACATCCTTCCTGCTTTTTGAAGCAATTCCTGTTATTTCTACCCTGACTTTTCTGTTTCCTCCCTTGTGCTCGCAACACCCAGATGCCAGTGGTGATGCTTCTAGGCTCTGCAGCAGGGACCCACTCAGTGTTTGCCTGTGTGAAAGGCAATGGCTCCAGAACCTGCCTCTCTGTGTCATCTCCCCCACAACCCTCCTTATATCCATTATTGGCCCAACAGCCAGAGTTCCCTGCCTTAAAACACTAACAAAACATGCTGCCCACTGCCTTTGCTTGAAACATGCTCTAGGGAAAACAAGGCTGATCAGGAGACTAGTGCTGTGGGACTGTCACTGTCACTTGTATTATTTTTAATTAAACACTGATTGGCCAGTAGCCAGGCAGGAAATATAGGAAGGGCGACTAGGCAGGAAGTAGAGGCAGAACAATAAGAATAAGAGAATTCTGGGAAGAGGAAAGCTCAGTCTACAGTCATCACCCAGATGCAGAAGACGCAAGATGAGAATGCCTCACTGATAAATGTACCAAGCCACGTGGTTAACACAGACAAGAATTATGGGCTAATATAAGATGCGATTTTATTCCTTGTCCTCAGACAGACTATTTTCTTTAATGGACTTGGCCATCAGAAAGGTTCAGGTTGTTTTTAAACTTCAATGATCTAATTCACTTAGCCAAAAAGTAAGAGGGAACAGATAGAACTGTGGGCAAATGGACTCTACACCAGAATTACAGCAGCTACCTCGGCTGCCAGCCCCTGCCCTGACTTCTACAGTGTGGTGCTTTGAGTTTTGGTTTGGTTTGGTTTGTTTCCTGGGGGAATAATAGAGATCATGAAAGAAAAGGAAAACAAGAAAACATTAGGGTCAGTGTGTGCGTGTGGAGGACAAGGCCCATCTTAGTAGATCATTCTTTAACCTTACTGTTTGAGACAGTCTCTTGCTGGACCTAGAGCTCACCAATTCAGTGAGGCTGGGTGGCCATGGGGTCCTGGGATCCCCCCTCCCCACACCCTACTAACTGAGTGCAAGGCTATAGATGATCACCCCATCCCCTGCTGTTTACAAACTCATGTTTTCAAGCTCACACAGCAGAACTTTAGTAAGTGAGCTGTCTATAGCCCCTCCTCATTTGACCTTTCGTGTGCACTTTGAAATCAACTTATCTAGAAGGACCAATACGGGGAGGGGAGGGATGTGGGAGGAGGGGAAGAGGTAGAAATTCTCAATTAAAAAAAAAGATAAAAGGTTCAAACAGAGAAGAAGACAGAGCTCCATGCCAAAGCAGTTACCTGGCATGCATGAGCTTCAAAAAAAAAAAAAGCACATTTTATTTCTTAAATTTATATTTAAGCTTTTTCTTGTGACTCATTCTTTTGTTTTAAGGTTTCGTTTTGCTTTTTACTCCCCCATTCATTTAAGGATGTTCTCCCTTGGTCATTGGGTTGGCCATGAGAGGACTCTAAGGTCCTTGGCAATTCTAACTTCTCTGCCACCGGTCATCTGGAACTTGGGCACAGGTTCATGTTGTCAGCTGGTTCTCAAGCCTTTGCTAGCCTCTTTGGGTTTTTTCTACCAGTGTGTCTCATGGGAATAACTCTAGGATCGCCTCATCTCAGCAGAGAACCAGCACAGAGCCTCCCATAGGAAACTGCTTACAGGATCCTCAAGGAGCTCCTCTGGGCCTGGGAAACACATTCCACTTCCCGACATCCTGCAGTGTGTAAATAACTGTATGCCCCATATAGATGTCGCTTACTTCCCTGATTCCACGTGTCCTCCATCTTCATGATGCTGACTGTACCAGTGAAGAATATCGCAGAAGGGCGAGTGCAAGAACAAACGGCGGTTTCCAGATTCAGGGAAATGCTGCATTACCTTGGCCCATGTCTGAGCATCCACTCATTGTAAGGCACAGTGTTTTACACAGGGATTGTCTCTATCTGCTGCAGCCTAGTGCAAATCCTACTGGAAGCAACTCGTCACGATTTGGAGAAATGCTTAAGTTACCACTGAGAGTGTCTATCTCTGGCCAGCTGAAGCTGGGAACAGGAGTAATCTGAGCATTACTTTTAGCCTCTGGCTTGTTTAATTTTGAAAAACAAATGCTGGTCATGCAATTGGTAAAGAACATTCACTAGAATAAATTCATTTGCTACAAACAAAATGAGCAAGTTTTGGAAATTTCATGGAATGGAACTCATTTGTAACTGAATAGCATTGCCAACTTTTCCCATGTGTGGGACTTCCCTATTACCCAGCTCTCCACTCTCTTGTACCACAGCCTGAACTGCAGCCTTCTGGGCAGCATGAGACTCGTGACCTGGAATATTACCTTGACATTGATGAGTTCTTGATGGCAGAGGGATTGCTCAGAAAGTGGAGAGCTAAAGGTATTTGTAACATTAAATCTAACATTACTGCAGGCCAGTAGTCCCCCCAGACTTCTTACATATCAGAAAGCTTCCAGAAATGAATATTTATGCCAGTGACCCCAATCTCTTCACTGGAGAAGATGGGAAAGAGAATCCAAAGTCACGCTGTGCTTTTTTATTTCTTAAGTTGGTAGGAATAGTTCAGACAAAGAAAGTAATACAGAAAATGTGTTTACTTAATATGTTCTTTGGAGTATTTTTAACCTAAGGGGAAGAAAAGTAGAAACAACCCAAAAGGATAATTTTAGGGGAGCAGTTAAGTTAATTGTGGTGTATCCAGTCAAAAAGTTAGCATGCAGCAAGTGAAGTAAATAATGCTTAAAAGGAGATTTTATAAGACTTTCAATTATGTGCATGCAAGTCTATGTGGAGGTATGTATATATAAATACAGAGCTCATGGAAACTAAAAGAGAGTATTGGATTCCCTGGAGCTGTTGAGAGCCAACTTATGTAGGTATTTGTTGTGGAATAATCTTTTTGTACACTGTGAAGATTTGTCACTCTGACTGGTTTAATAAAAAGCCAAACAGACAATAGCTAGGCAGGACTTTTGTTGCAGAGAGAACACAAGGAAGAAGGCAGAGTGAGCAGGATGGGTAGTGTGGAGATGAGGAAAATGAGTTTCAGGGCAGCAATAGATCAATAGAAATGGGTTGATTTAAGTTATAAGAGCTAACTAAAAAGAAACCTAAGCAAACAGCTGAGCTTTCATAATTAATAAGAAGTCTCCATGTGGTTGATTGGGAACTGGCAGGTAGGAGAGAAAAATGCGCCTACAGATATTGGGAGCAAGGCTCCGGTCCTCTCCGGGAGCAGTGTGTGCTCTTAACCGCTGAGGCATCTCTCTTAGTTTTCTCTCTACTGCTGTGGATGAACACCATGATCAAAACGGCTTGGAGAGGACAGGGTTTGTTTCAGTTTGCCTTTCTCAGATCACAGCCCATCAGTGAAAAAAGTCAGAGCAGGGACTGAAGCAGAGGCCGTGGAGGAATGCTGCCCACTTGCTTGTTTCTCAGACTCACATTCAGCTGCCTTTCATGCACCTCTCAGGCCCTCTGCCCACAGAGAGCTGAGCCCTCTCATATCAATCATCAATCCATAAAATGTTCCATAGACTTGCCTGTAGGCCAATCTGGTAGATGCATTTTCTTGGTTGAAGTTCCCTCTTCCCAATGACTGTAGTTTCTGCCAAGATAAAAAAAAAAAAAAAAAAAAAAAGCACACCATCTCTCCAGCCCCCTGAAAGAAGATTGTATGGTTCTAGGAAGTCTACATTCCAATGATCATCTACATATAAAGTGATTTGGATGTGTGTGCGCGCCTCTGTGTGCTACCTTCCAGGCAACACAATCTGCAAGCAACCTAGTCTCTTACTATCAATACATGACAATTGCATGTAACCTGTGCACACCGTCATTTGAGTTTTATCTCCAGATTACTTACAATTTGCAATATAAGGTCAATGTCAAGTTAATAGTTAAGAGTTTACATTATTTAGAGAGTAATATCAGGAAATCGTCACAATTTAATACAGAAACATCTTTCTTCTGCGCACCTTTGACCAGAAGTTGTCTGAATCCACACACAGAACCGGTAAATAGGGGCTACTTACTACAGTGTATTTACATATATACATATGTGTGTTTTGATATGCTTCCCATGGTACACACATAAGTGTGGATGTCACTAGCCTGCTCTTCAAAGCTACCTCTAGGAAGTAATTGGTACTTTGGGGCTGTTTAAGGGGTTTATGAATCAGTTGCAACATGAAGTTGTGACACTATTTTATATAACTTATAAACTTTTTATATAAATTTTTTATATAAAATTTATATAAATTTTTTATAATTTAAGTATGGAAAACCAAACAGCAGTCAGAAAATCTATCACTTAAACTCTTACTGAATATCTGAGCTTGGCTATAATGAAATGGACAGTGGTCTAGAAGTAACGACTCAGCCCTAGACAGACACCATCTGAGACTTTGGCTAAGTCAAAGCCATTGAGGGTCGAGGGAGATTGATGATGTAGCCGAATGGTCACTTTATGTCAGAGAGGGAGGTCAGTTAAACAACTTGCTCAGTTTCCACATGCTATGTGGCTTGAACTCAACTCAGGAATTCACAGGAAAAAGAATGTGGGTTCTGCTGAGGCTTCTCTGTTTGTACCCTCAAGAAGATGTCAAGAGGAAATGTTGGGAAAAAAAGAAAACTTCAACTAACACTAAGGCTAGAGAGATTGCCCAATGGTTAGAGCACTTGCTGCCCAAGCAAAAGGACCCCAGTTTAGATCCTAATAACACATATAAAGGCCAGGTGAGGGTGGCTGCTCACCTGTAGTGCCAGCCTAGAAAGAGGGGGTGAAATCTGAGGAACAAGCTGCCTGGTGAGAGCAGTCATGTCATCTAACTCTGGGTTTGATTCAAAGACCCTGCCTCAAAGAATAAGGTATAAAAGATATGGAGGAAGATTCTAGATGCCAACCTGGTCCTCCATGTGCAGGCACATGTGTACATTTACATGAACACTCACATGTATACAAACATGCACATACATCCACATAGAGGTGAACACTCACACACACACACCAGAGGAAAAAGTGGTGCTAAGATTGGTAAATGTCCATCAAAAGAAGGATAAATCAACATTGTCTCAGGTCACAGTCCACATCACAAGTTCCAGTGACTGGAATAACTTCCAGTCCATGCAATAACATGGAAAAATCTAGGAACCTTGCCCAGAGCCCAAGCAGCAGGCACTGAAAGATGCAGGCAGCATGATCCAGGTCATGTGACTTTTACTACTGTACAGAAGGGTGACCTGTAGTGACAGAAAGTAGAGTGGAAACAGGGCTGACAGCAAAGGGTACAGAGAACTTCCCAGCATTCTCAAAAACGTTCATGTCTTCCTGTAGTGGTTACATGCGTAGATATATTTGTCACTATACACTTATAAAAGTGTGTTCTGGGGAAACAAAAGTACTTGTAAGGGTAGGCATATGCTCAGCAGTGGACGCCAACAGAAAAGGAACTCTACAGTATGGTTGGAGGTTCCCTTTTCTCATAATACCGTGTCAACAATTTTTCCTTTTGTAAAAAAAAATCATATTTTATTTATCTGTATTTTTCTTCTCTCTTTCCAGTATACAGGTCCATTGTGTGTCTATATAGCATAATTTACATATTAAACTTTCTGGATTAGTGTTTTAATGGAATACCTGAGTATGCAGATGTGTGGGTCTCTGTTTTTTGCACTTCCTCTTGGACTCTTTTCCTTCTGTCTGTTTGTTCTAATTCTGATGTATTAGTTTTTGTTTTATATGTTATATTATATTATATTATATTAATTATATATTGCTGCCCCTTAGAGTCTGTTTGTTTTGTAATGAGAGACAGAAAGTGTGTAGATACAGATGTGAGAGGAGGTGGGGAGGAGCTAAAGGAATAGAGGGAGGGAAAATATGATCAGGATGAATTATGTGAGAACAAAATTTGTTTTCAAAAGAAAAAATTAGAAAGTACCTCCCAGGAGTGTTCACTGATTGGCATTTTAGAAAATAAATAAAAGTGTTTTATTTCATACAAAGTAAAACCCCAGTAAGATTTATTAGAATTCTAAAATGAGGTTGGTAGCTCACAAAATGAGCATAGCTATCTGGAGTCCAGTAGACACAATTATGGAGTTCAGTCAAAGAACGTTGGTTTGAATAGCATTTCCCTGCTGTGTGAAAATCTGGTGCCTACGATTGTTCTTCTTGCTGCTAACTGTGAAACCACACAAAGTTAATTTTCATGGTTCCAAAGTGGAGCCCAGGTCTGGAGATTTTTCAGAACTTGCTCATCGATTCCAGTATGTGATCTGATGGAGGATGTCACATACACATGTGCGCACACACACACAAACAAACATACACTCATACACACCACACATCTCCCCACTCAGACGCTGCCACCTTAGAACCTGACATGAGGGCTCAGTTGCTTCCCAAGTCAGTCTGTGTAAGGCTGGGAGCAGCACTGACCTGGAAGCCACCATGATTAAAGGAGGTTCTAAAAGGGACACAGGACCTTGCTCATAGGTGCCCTGGACAAATGAAGCCTGCAAAGTTGATTGGCCAAACTTAGCAGGTCTGGCAAACATAAATTACTTATCTCCACTCTATCACTTGATCCTACTGATATGTCACAGTTTTCAATGAAGCTTTAGATGGGAAAAATAAAGAATCTTGCTTCCTCAAAATGAGGAAAGACAAGAATGTGATCCATCAAGACAAACAGAATAGACTGTGTTAGAGACTTGCCTCACTGCTGCAACCAGTAGCCGACAAGAGGTCGCATCAGGGGGTTTTATTTGACTCAGAGTCTAAGGACACAGGCTAGCATGGTTGCAAAGGTCTGACAGCAGGAGCTTGAAGCTTGAAGGGCCTGGTTCCAGGGCATCTACCGTCAGGAAGCGGAGAGAGATGAAAGATGGTGCTCAGCTCACTTTCTGTGTTGGAAGTCTAGACCCCCAGACCGTGGAAAGGTGCCACCCACATTTAGGATGGGTGTTTCCACCTGAGCTAAGCCAATTTAGAAACTACCTCACAGATGATGTCTTAGTTACTGTTATTGCTGTGATAAAACCATCACCAAGGAGACTTCTAAAGGAAAGCGTTGAATTTACCTTGGGGTTTTAGAGGGTTAGAGTCCACAGTGGTGAGCACATCTTGATATGCAACCACAAGGCAGAGAGAGAGAGAGAGAGAGAGAGAGAGAGAGAGAGAGAGAGAGAGAGAAGAGTCTTTGGAACATTAAAGCCCACCTTGGTGACATGCCTCCTCCAGCAAGGCCACACCTAATCCTTTCCAAACAGTTCCCCCAACTGGAGAATTATTTAAACATATAAGTATTCAAATCTATAAACCTATGGGGGCCATTATTATTTAAGCTACCACATTTTCCCCAGAGTTGTGTCTTCTGGGCGATCTAGATTCTGTCAGGTTGACAATATTAACCACCATACTGGCCCTCTGAAGAGGAAGAGAACATAGGGATACCAGATACTTTTTTTTTTATTTTTTAGAGTTTTTAATAGTCAAACATAGAGGTCTGCTTCATTTCAGCTCCTTTACTGCCAAGCCAGGGGGCAGGAACTGTTTCTGCTTCTCGGCTTTCTCCTTGTCTGTGATGACCAGGGTGTAAAGGTACCTGCTGCAGCGAACCTTGAACTTCACATTATCCTTGTTCTTCTTGATCTTGACAGATTTGGCATCCTTCCACTGGGCCGTGAGCAGGAAGTCCTTGATTTTCTCAATTTTCCGAGGCATGGAGCTGGAGACCGTACCTCGGATTTAACTCCCTTCCCCGACTACCCCAAAGACTCACAGCCCAGATACTTCTTAATATCATCACACTCTGATCATCCCATTCCCCTTTCTATGGGACATTCTATCCCAGGATTGGCCCCATTCGCCTTCTGGTCACTCAGGCTGAGAGAAGTCAATTCTCTTCCCCAAAGTCACATAGTGATCACAAACAATTACAGGACAATTAATTCTTCTTTACACTTATATGTACTCCTGTGCTGCATATGATCTCAGAAACTGAGCACAATAGTAGCAATGATGACAACATTTGTGGAGAGTTCTCTGGGGGCTGCAGAGATGACTCAGTGGTTAAGAGCATGTGCTGTTCTTGCAGAGTATCTGAGTTTAGTTCCCAGCCCCTGTGAATAGCTTCCAACCACTGTTAACTAAGCCCTAAGCCCCAGGGCATCTGACACTGTCTTCTGACCTCTGTGGGCACCTGTACACACAAGGCACACACTCACAGAGACACACACAGACACACAACAGCTTTTAAAAATTAAAGAAAGGAGACAGAACTTATATACAAACCTTTAAATAGGCCCAGACCTAGACCGAGAGACATAGAAGGCCCTTGGTTTCATGCTGATTATAAGGTAGATGCTATACTTATCCTCCTTAAATATGACATCAAGAAGATGCTGGGAGGTTAGCAGATTTTCTCAAGGTCAAAAAGCTACGGAAGATAAAAGTCATTTAACTATAATTTTCTCTTAAGAGCACCTACCTAACGATGTTACACAAGAATAAGAGAATAAGCCAAGAATAAGCCTTGCTTTCAACACCAACACCTAATAAGACCTAAGGAATTATGACTTTTAAAACACAGCCTCTGGACTTCACTCTTGCGATCTTACAATCATCCATTTTAACTGCAGCGAGCGGCCCTGGTAGACGGGGAAGGGCTGGCTCCAGCAGAGTCTGATTTGGGAAAGTCATGTGATTATCTTAGCAAAGTCATGGATTAGAGAGCTGGAAACATGCCTCTGACAAGTGATTGCAGCAAGAGAAGCCACACACTGTGTCTGACATGGCTGAGGGTGGGCGCGGGGTGTGGAGAAAGGTCCAGAGCAAAGAGTGTTGGCTGGAACGGAGGATGGAAAATTGGAGCCTGCTCTCTTCATCAGATCTGTTTTCAAGTAGCCCCTTGTGGGCAGGTCTTCACATTCTACTGACACTGGCAAGTTCTCACCACACTAAGACCCACGGGGTAGTTACAAGCAGGAAAATATGAATCTGGTCCATCCCTGCCTGGTACACCATCAGTGCAAATGTCAGCTGAGGCTCCACAGAGAAACTTTACCTGGCAATATTGCAGTGTGAATACAAAGAGCGTCATGGACTCCGTCTCGCAATGGCACCCTTACTGGAATGGATCTGTGTATAGGTGTGTTCCCATCTGGGTAAGATGTAAGCAAGAATTGCCCCAAGATCATACATGGTTTAAATGATAATGACTTAAACATTCATTGTGTGTGTGTGTGTGTTTACCCATGCTAGTGCATGTGGAGGTCAGAGGTCAACCTCAGATGTCTTTCCTCAGGTATTATCTGCCTTGTTTTCTGAAACATGGTCACTTATTTGTTGATCTGAGTCTGACCTATTCAGCTTGGCCAGCTGGCCAGTGAGCCCCATTAATCTTCCAGTCTCTGCCTCCCCAGGGCTTTGATTACAAGTACATGCTAGCATGCTGGGCTTAATTTTACACTGGCTCTGAGGGACTGAACTCAGGTCCCCAGGCTTGTAAGGCAAGCACTTTATAGACTGAGATATTCCTCACCCAGGCTCTGAGACAGCGCCCTGCTGTGTAGTCCCCCACTGACTCATTTTGTAGTTCCTGATAGCTTTGAACTCCTAATAATCCTCCTGCCTCAGCCTCTTGAGTCCTGGGATTACAAGTGTGTGCCAACACACCCATCTTCCCTGTTTGGACTCAGCTGTGTAGTTTCATACTCAAGCTGCCTTTGCAGACCAGGGTGTCCATCCAGATACATGTTTGCATGAGCAACCTGCTAGGCACCCAATTCAATACGCCCTTTCTCACATTCGATCTACTACATAGGACTAGCTTATTGGGCAGTTCTCCTCATCAGAGTACAGACATAAAAGGTTTTCCCCATCTCAGCTTCTACCCCTACTTTGTCAAACCACATCTTCTGTTGTATGAAGGGTCGCTTGTTGGTTCCCAGCTGCTCAGCCCCGAAATAATAGCACAGAAACCATATCATTTAAATCACTGCTTGGCCCATTAGCTCTAGATTCTTATTGGTTAGCTCTTATATATTAATTTAACCCATTTCTATTAATCTGTGCATCACCACGAGGTTGTGGCCTACCAGCAAAGTTTCATCACCATGTCTGTCTCTGGTGGCTCCATGGCTTCTCCATCTGCCCTTCTTTCTCCCAGCATTCAGTTCAGTCCTCCCTGCCTAGCTCTGTTCTACCCTATCAAGCCAAGCCAGCTTCTTTATTTATTTATTTATTTATTTTGATTTTTTGAGACAGGGTTTCTCCGTAGCTTTTGGTTCCTGTCCTGGAACTACCTCTTGTAGACCAGGCTGGCCTCGAACTCACAGAGATCCGCCTGCCTCTGCCTCCCGAGTGCTGGGATTAAAGGCGTGCGCCACCACCACCCGGCTGCCAACTTCTTTATTAACCAGTGGTATTCACAGCATACAGAGGTCAATCCCACATCAATCTTCTGTCTCTTAGTCACTTCCTGGAAGAACTTCAAACTATTTCCTCAATTTTCCATATTGAAATTGGCCTGCATGGGTTTTCAATTTCAATCTGTCCACTGTAGAACTTTCCATACCTCCATACCCTATACCTACCAGATTTGGTGCTGAATCTACACTCATGGGTGATAGGGGAAGTGACTGCTTTTTTTTATTTATGAAATACCCAGTCTAAGGTTTTCAGTTACTATACAGAGGTGCCCTTGTTTATAGCCTGGTATGCAACATTCCATCCCAAAGGAAAAATGCCTACTGGTATATTCTGATATGTGGTTTTAAGATTTTTTTGTATTTCGAGACAGGGTTTCTCTGTGTTTCTCTGGCTGTCCTGGAACTTATTCTATAGACCAGGCTGGCTTTGAATTCAAAGGGATCCATCTACCCCTGCTCCCTGAGTGCTGGGATTAAAGGCGTGCCTCATCACCATCTGGCTAAGATTTTTAGTTTTAATTACATGCAGATGTGTGTTTCCATGTGTGGGTTTAGCATCTGAGTACAGGGGCCTCAGAGACCAGAAAAGGGCATTGTGTTCCCCGAACAAGAGTTCCAGGTAGCTGTGGTGGGAACTGAACTCAGGTCCTCTGCGAGAGCAGTATGTGTTCTTCATCACTGAACTGTCTCTCCAGCCCCTACATTTGGGTTATTTCCATGGTATCCCATTTGACTGCCAAGGCCTCTCACTGTGCCCACCCACTTGGTGACCCAGCCAGATTTCCTGGGTATCTTTCCTCTGCCAGTCAAGCTCTGGCTCACTGTCCTCTTCAGGGCACTTCTGTCTGCTGATGACAGCTTCACTGTGAAGCCCCCAAGCACTTCCAGGAAATGCTGATGTACAGGTTTTTCTGCCGGTACCCAGAGCCTCGGGCTCCCCAGCATCTCAGAACTCACATCTGCAATGGTGAGCATTTGTCCCCACAGTAAATTTAATTTGTTCAACTCCAACCAACAATACTAAAGCTGAATTCTCCTGGAAGCTGCCTGACGATAGACTCCAACGGAAGCCTTAAAAATCTGCCTCGATAGAAAGCAGGACTCAGCACAACCTCCACCTCCATAGAATTAGGAGAGCTGCTGAGGGACCCATGAAGCAAGATGCTGATGTTGCCGCCTGACTCGTATTCTTTGAACTGAAAGCCTCACATTCAAAAGGGTTTGGAGTAAGCACCCTGCCTTCTACACGGTCTCCTCCCATCGCCTCTTACAGGGGACTGCGAGAGTTCCAGATTCCTCAGGTCCCTTTCCATGCTCCCGTTTTCCCCCATCTCCCAGCTTCTGTCGGGTTGGACTTTGAACAAGCTGCACCTGTGACAATGATGAATGATGTCACCTCTGGCCCCTTGGAGCTGCCTCACCTGCTCTAAAACACAGCAAACAAGCCAGCTCCTCCCTCCTCGTGGTGAGATCCTTGAGCCTTGACTGGTAGGTGCCAAAGGAGGATGCAAGGCAGTGGGACATGAGGGTGCTTGTTTGTAACTTGGGGGCGGCCAATCTCTTCCCTTCAAAGGGGATGTCTCTGTGATCGCATTTACATGCCAGCCCTCCTTCAGCAGACCAAAGCCACCCTCTCTGGGTCACCCCTGGACTGCTGACTTGCTTTATTCCCTCCCATTGTCCCACTCCTTCACTTGTTTCCCGCGCTCTCTCATGGAGCCCCTGCACAGGTGATCTCAACTCAGGATGGATTTCAAGTAACCCACAGGTGATACTTGAGTTACTAGGTTCAGCCTGAGCCCTGGCAGCTCAAGCGAGCAATGCTCTGCCATCCATAGGAAAATCAGGAAAAAAAGAGTTTTTCAGTGTAGCCACAGGAGTAACACAGATGCCAACTGAGCCCCATAAGTCCATCTGCAGAGTCCTGACAAGAGACGAGGACTTAAATGGAAGGCAAGAGATATGGGTAGCTGAGCAATCCTGTTTGATCAGGTTGCGATCCCACTTGTCACTGATCTTTAGGCTCCGGACTGTCCTCCAAAGGGGCCTAACACGTTGTCAGAACTGTGTAAAATCTATTTCTGGGAGACAAGCTCCTCCTTCTGTCCCACAGACAGACTCCTGGGCAAATTCCAATTTCTTGGGGTTCATTGCTTTAATAGTCTGGTAGCCAAAGGGGAAGGCCACAAGGACCTCTTGAGAATATCTCCATTGCTGCCAGGACAGTTATAGCAGGAGATAATCCCTTTCCAGTGGGAAATAGAAAAAAACATTGGCGCAAATAACAGTGGAGAAAGCCTCATTTCTCACACAACCACCCACTCATGCATTCTCTCTCCTGCCCACTGGGTTTCAATTAATCCACTCAGAATGAAAGCCCGAGCGAGAAACAGAAATCTTTCTCTTTTCAGAATGTTTGTTAGAATTTTTTTTTTTTTTTTTTGGAAGGAAAGGGGCATTTTAATACACTTACAGCTAATTAGTTCTAAGAGGAAACCCAAGCATTTCGAAGTCATGGTTTTGGCAAAAAGAACTGAAACACGTAGAATGAAAATTTAAATTATAATTTTCTTCAGAGATTGTGAAAGTGATTGGAGAAATTTCCAATTAGTGAGAAGCGTCTAGGATTCCCAGGCCACACTGAAGAACTTCTTAAAACTTTAATAGAACTAAGGAAAGATTGTGTGTGTGTGTGTATCTGTGTGTTTCTGTGTGTGTGCCTGTGTATCTGTGTGTGTCTATGTGTGTATCTCTGTGAATGTATCTGTGTGTGTCTGTGTGTGTTTATGTGTGTCTGTGTGCGTGTCTGTGTGTACCTGTGTGTGTACCTGTGTGCGTATCTGTGTGCGTCTGTGTGTGTCTATGTGTGTATCTGTGTGTATGTCTGTGTGCATGTCTGCGTGTCTATGTGTGTATCTGTGTGTGTCTGTCTGTGTGTGTGCCTGTGTGTCTGTGTGTATCTGTCTCTGTGTGTACCTGTGTGTATATCTGTGTGTTTGTGTGTCTGTGTGTGTCTGCTTGCGTGTGGCTGTGTATGTGTCTGTGTGTGGCTGTCTGTGTGTGTGTGCCCATGTGTTTCTGTGTGTTTGGGGGGGGAGAAAGGGAGAGGGGAATAGATGGGGGGGGGAGAGAGAGAGAGAGAGAGAGAGAGAGAGAGAGAGAGAGAGAGAGAGAACAATGCCTTCAGAGGCCAGAAGAGGGAAGGTGTCATCAAATCCCTTAGAGTTGGACTTACAGGAGTGTGAGCCCCCTGAAGTGAGGGCTGGACCATATTCTGGTCCTCTGCAAGAGAAGTTTTTATTCCAGCAGCTAAGACCTCTCTGGAGCCCTAAGACATTTTGTTTTGTTTCTTTAACTTAAACAGTTTATGCATAGACAACTAAAATGTCATATCCTGTGAAGAGATTTTTCCATCCCTACAAGTAAGTCTAAACTTACCTGAATGGTGGGGTGGTCAGGAGAAAGGCAGGTGGTTCCAGGCATTGCCTCCAAGAGAAGCCAGCCTGCTGTCCCATTGCTTCTTCTGTGAGCCAGGTCCATGAGAGCCCCAAGAAGGGATTCTCACACATGTGTTAGTGAGGAGGGTGTAACCTGCATGGCGGAATGAAAATATTCTTAAGGGAAATTTATGTTCCTCTCTTTGGCTATCAGATTATTGCAAGAATGGGTTCCAAGAAATTGGAACTCCCCCTGGACTCTGGTACAGGGAGAAGGAAAACTCAAAGTCTAAGCAATCCAGACTTTTTTCTCCTCCCAAAAGGAGATTTGAAACTCATCAGACCATCTTGCAAGAGAATAGGTCTAAAACAAGAGTGAGTTGGCGATGGATGTCTTGACAAAAGTGTTTCTATATGCATATCTGATGACTACATACATTTCAACCTCATTCTAAATATGACTTGGTGTCACTAGACCTCTTCGTTCTTTTTCCAATGTGTATGCATTGGTTATACTGCCTTTTTCCACTTTCATTCGGAATTTGGTACTTTTAATTGGCTTATCAAGAAAGGGTGGCTAAACCTGGCTTTCTGGGGCATGGGCTGACCCCTGAAGTCTGGTTATAATCAAGGTCTGTTACTTTCAATTTTAGACAAAAATTCCAGTTCCTGGAGCCCCAGATGAGTAGGTTGGTCATTCATCCTGATATGATATGCTAATTAAAAGGGGTAGTGACAGCAAAATGAAGAGAGAGGAGAATTAATCAATGTGGCCATTTGGAGAAACCGGGTGAAGGAGTCTAGTGACTCTGAGCCCTACTTTCCATTTACAAATGTAAAGACTAGGTTTAAGTAGAGGAAGAATCAGGGCAGGGCCAAGATCCGGATCTCAGCTCTGGGTCTGTAAAGTAGTGCAACAAGGAGTGTTTGATCCCTTGAGGGGAGCAATCTAGTTCCTATAGAGTGATCACTTCTGTTACACAGTACAGTTTTACCTTGATGATAATGGCCTTTATCTGGAGTATTGTCTATCCTGACCCATACTGTTGCTTGGAAATATTTTCAGCTCCTTGTGATAGAGATGTTTATTGACCCATCCCCCCACCCCGCTTTTTTTTTTTCCCCTGGAAGGCAAGGTGAGTGAAGGAGAGACCTAAGGAAAAAGATTAATTGAAAAGAAAATAATAATAAAAGCTACAGGGGAACAGAATGGAGTTAGTTAGCCCAGTGCCCAGCATCATCCCCAGGCCACTGGATGACACCTTTAAGAGGATGAACAAAGTAGGAACCAGACAGATAATGGTAATAAGATGGGGCTTTAGGTGAAGGTCTTACTTCAGTCCCATAGGGTCCTTCAGAGTCATCCTGGATGAAATGAAGACTGTAAAGATATACTCTTCCCCTCCACTATTGAAACAATTCCCAAGGAATTAGAATTTCCCCGAGGAAATGTCTTGCTGGGAGAAGGAAAAAGACAGAACCTTGGCACCAGCCCTAGGGGAAGCTGGCCTCACCAAAGATAAGAGTTCATCTAGTTCTGATGGGTAGTCTGACCACTTTGCAAAGAGCCAGTGATAGGCCACCGATGGACCAGAACTGCTGAATTATGCACATCTCTTACTTCCTAGTTCAACTTAAGCCTCAAGATAAGGCCGCCATACAATAGTGATGGTGAAGGTGAAAGCAACCAACTGCTTACTTATTGGATCTGAGATCTGCATCACAGAAGGGAACTTATGCCTGGTACTATAAACTGGACAGAAAGCCCATCCTGTGGGGAATCATAGACCCTGTGGGGGAACCTGCCGCTGCTGTTATGCTAAATGGACATGTTGTCAAACTACTCCGGATCAGTGGTGCTTTCAGCCTGGGTCAGAGAAGCCCCTTTCCACAGAGACCCAACCAGTCAGTACTGAGAATAAGTGACTGTGAGGGCTCAGCTCTAACTGGTTCATCATTTCAACCACCCATCCCTCAAGGGACAACATCGTGGAAGAGGGGGGCAGAAAGAATGTAAGCCGCAAACACAGGGAGGAATGGTACAGAATGCTGCCTTCTGGGTGTGCTGTGGACATGACAGTCAGGACCTCACCCAGGATCTGTGGTGACCTGTACAAGAGCAACCCTACAGAGCCATCAGCATTCCAGCATGAGGCCCTAATGGAACTTGGTGGGTTTCCATAGGAAAGGAAAGGATGTGAAGGAGGGAAGGGAGCATGTTGGGGATGTCTAGGAGGAGCAGGAAGGCCTAGGGGAGACCATCAGATCTATTGTATGCATGAATTAAGTTGTCAGAAATAAAGATATTTTAAAATTTAATTAACTAATTAAACCTAAGATTCATGTCTGAACCTTGAATATGGATGAAAATTCTTAGATGCAATAGGGGACACTGAGACAGAGGCTGCTCCTGAATCCACAGTATTTATTAACAGACAGGCAGATAGCCAACAGTGTGGCAGGGTATCTAAGAAGATTTCAGATCCCAGCACTAAGGACAGATAGCATAGTATGGGCTCCAAGAAGAGGAATCAGCTCACTTGCATCTCTTCTTACATCTTTTTTGAGGATGGGGTTGTGGGGGAGTCACAGTACAAACCTATAGCCAGGCTATCTGATTGGGAGCAAAAGGCATGGAAGTAAGAGTAGAATGGGAGTGGCTGAAACTTTGATATTTGCACACTTTCCAGGTGAGAGATGCTGGGCTAGGAACACACAGTAGTTCAGTAGATGCCTGTTGGTAACTGTGAAAGAAGAAACACTTCTGCAAGCTGTTGTGTCCTGAACTGCAGCTACATTCTAACTTTGCATCACAACATTAGACATGGGGTTCCTTAGGCCTCCCAATAGTGCCTCTCTGAATAAATCTCCTTTTCATAATTTTCCACTGTTACTTGTCTGTTCAAGTGTCCTGTTAAGGACAAGTCACCAAGCTTGCCTGGACTGCCAGAGCCCAGGTTCTAACCGTAAAAACTCTGGGAAGATGCCCAGGAAAAAAAAAAAGAGTGCTGGACACTCTTTTTCATGCAGCTACAGGCTGCAGAAGACACAGTCATTGCCACCATCTCTGGGCAAGAGGCCTCAGTGAGGATAGAGCCTTTCAGGAGAACTGGCAGCTCTCAATAATAGGCACCCATGGCATATGAGGGTGGGCACTCAGCCTGGTGAAGGGTAGAGACACCACTAGCATCTGCTTAACAATACACCTCAAATTCTCCCTGTCCCAGAAGACTCTGCATCAGGTACCTCCCATTCAGTAGCTTTTCAGAAACTTCCGAAAGGACACAAGGAATACTCACACCATAACCAGTGTATCACGAGCCAAGCAGTGTCTTAGGAAACAGACTTTCCCATCTCCAGCAAGTCAGTGTTCTGGTGTCTGTTGTTAAGGTAATCAGTTCCTGGTTGGAGATGTGGCCCAGTGGTAGCACTTGGCAAATACACTTGAGGTCAGGTTCAATAAAGAAATATAAACATGTGCGCTTTAGCATCCTGTCTCACATGTTACATTGGAGCACACAAAGAGGCCTCTACTCACTGGTAAGTGATTCCTTTTCAAAGCACAGAATCTTGATCTAGAATACCACATATGGGCATCACTAGACCCTATAGTGGTTCCACCTCTGTGGTGGGAGGTGGGGGGGTCAGAATCTGCCATTCTAATGAAGAAAAGATTAGGCAAGGCAATGTGGCTTGGTACCTTTTCTCAGTAAGGCATTCTCATCTTGCTTCCTCTGTGTCTGGGTGGAAACTGACTCTCTGCCTTTCCTCTTCCCAGAATTCTCCTATTTTGGTTGCCCCTCTTATACTACCTGACTGCTGAAAGACTCAGCATTCTGTCTTCCTCTTCTTCACCTCCCTCCTCTTGGCAGCTGTGAGGCAAGCAGCTTGCCTGCCCTGTTTTTCTCTCAATTGTTAGTACAATTATCCTTGAGTTCTTTCTGAGTCTGCCTTTAAATTCTTTTACTAATGAGACTAAGAACCATCAGGGAACCCTGGATTCCCTGGTTCCAGCAGCCTTTGCAGACTTCAGTCAAGTATCAGAAACCTCAGTCTTAGTCCTAGGAGGTCAAATGTAGCTTAGCCCCAGTGGTGTCTGGGCTGAGCCTAAGAACCAGGAGCCACACAGCCCTCTGCCAAATAGAAGCCTGGGAGGGCTGGACAGACCAGGAGGGCACTACAAACCTTCAAAAGTATATTCATGCAGTTCAGGGATGGTTCCCTTAGAGACAGCCCAGCCAATTCGGAGCTAAACGATGCTCTGAAAGGCTGCTCTGTGGGCAGGCCCTTTGTAAGCACAGAAGCAGCCCTGACCTCAGAAAAGGATGAAAAGGGCGATGGGTGTGTTTCCCCTTTATCCCTCCCTCTGCTACCGCACAGGTGCCTGTCTGTCTATGGATTCCACCTCATCCTCCCCCCCACCAAGACTCTGGGCTGGGACACAGAGCTCTGCATCCCCAGGACTGTTATCTGTGATGACAAGCATGAAAGCGAGATGGTGGGTGGTAGGCGCCTTTCATATGAAACGCATTGTACTTGGGAGTCTTTTGAAAAGCTAGAAAATAGATCTATTTGTTGACCTAAAACCACCATAAAGCAAGGTATGGATATCTATAGCAAAGAATAAAATAGAAATTAAACAATGTCTAGTAATGAAAAAGAAAGTATGTCTGGATCTGAGAACTTATTTCTCTATCCTCAGTCCTGATCCTTGCTTTCTACACCATAAAGAACAACTGTGTTTCTGAGTCTCAGAAACACAAGAAGATTGCAGGTGAAGATGGAGATGGAATGGAGCAGGGGACGGGAATGGAGGCAGGATAGCGATAAAGATGGGATGGGGTGGGATGAGGACAGAGATGGGGAGAGAAATGAGAATGGGATGGGGTGGGATGGGGTGGGATGGGGTAAGATGGAGTGGGATGGGGTAGGATGGAGTGGGATGAGATGGGGTGGGTGGGATGGGATGGGGTGGGTGGGATGGGGTGATGATAGAGATGGGAATAGGATGAGGATGCTATGTGGATAGAGGTGGAGATTGGGATGAGTGACATAGGATGGAGTTGAGTGTGGAAATAGGGGTAGAGATGGCAATAGAAACGGGGATGGCATGGATAAAGATGTGAGGTTGGAGTTGAGATGGGCATGAGAGTGGGGTAGAATAGAAATAGAGAAGAGGATAGGGATGAAGATGGGGAGGGAATGGCACTGAGACGGGAACAGAGACAGAGATAGAGAAGAGGATAGGGATGGAGACGAGGATGGGGGGGAATGGTACTGGAATGGGACTAGAGACAGAAGAGGATGGGGATAGAGATGAGGATGGGGTGGTAATGGCACTGAGATGAGAACAGAGATAGATGAACGAGATAAGAATGGAGCTCTGTATGGAAATAAAGTAGAGCTGTGGTTATGGGGACAGGATAGACATTGAGATGGTATAGAGGTGGGGATGGGATGTGTAGATATAGGGCTGGGGATTGGGATGGGAAGGCAAATGAAGATAGATACAGAAGGATATTTAGCAAGATGCATCCTTCTGTACACTTAGCTAGTATGTGGTTTTTCACCGTACGAACCCTCTTCTCCCAACCCTCCTCCCAGACTCGGTGAGTCAGTTCACTATGCCTTCTTAGGAACAAGGCCACCGTTTCCAAATCACTCACAGGGGTGTCACTTGCTGTGAGCACATCGGCATGCATCACCTCACAAAGCCTCCTGTCTTTAAATTCATGAGACACGATGAACTCTCCGTGTATGGAAGATGAGGGAAAGAAAGCTTGCTCGAGGCCACACAACCACGGGGTCTGCACCAGGCTTAGTCAGCCCCAGCACCTGCATCCTTACCCATCTCCTCTTGGAAGTGAGGGAAAAAACATGTCTAGACAGCATCTGTCACTCAGGATTGCGCTGCATCTTAGACAGAGAGCAGACAGCATGATGTGGAGTGTACCACCACACTTGAGGAAATGAGCAGCCCCGACAGATAACAGCCTGTCACCTGGGCAGCTCAGGGCAGCAGTTGAGAGAAGACATGCTCACTGAGGGCAATCACTGTTAATTCACCTCTCTCCTGGGCGGTCAGTCATTCACTAAATAAAATCCCTTCTCCACTTTTGAAGTGACTCTGAACCAGTCTCCTATTTTAGCTTTCCCTCTACTGGCTTCCCTGAGAAAACCCTTTGTCTTTCCCCATCACATTTGCCTGTCCACAGGAACAGAATCTGAACGGTGCTGATCCGAGAGCCAGGGGATGCAGACAGCTCCCAGAAGCAGACGCAGGCAAGGGACAGATTCACTTAAGAGTCTCTAGAAGTGAGCAACCTTCCCAACACCTTGATGCTGCCTGATAAAAGTCACTTGGATGATTTAGTTCTACAAAACAGAGAATAGAGCCAAAACATTTGCCCTGTGTACCAATACATCACCACAGGGGCGTTGCTGACCACTGCCGAACAGCCATAGAGGCACCTTGGCTTCAGACAAAGGAAAATGCAGAGAAAAGCCAAACATTGGGTGCTCTGCTTTGCATGCAAACTGGGTTCACTTGAGGACAGTGGCTGTGAAGACTGTAACTTTCATTTTTCAAGAGCTGGGATATTTTGAGAGAGAAGCAGGGGGGCTTGCTGGTTCCAAAGATCTGAAAACTTGGAATGTCCGAAGATCAGAGGCAAGAGAACAAAAATGCACCCTGAGAGTTCAGGCACCAGATGGGGAGAGGGTAAAATCCTAGGGGATGGCCTAGAAGAATGGACGAGAAGATGAAAGGGAAGATGTGGTCTGCCCAGACCTTAGGAGAGAACAGACAGAAAGAGGTATGTGGGCTAGTGAGAAAATCAGATCGATTGAATTAAGGACATGCGAGTGACACCGACAGTGTCAGTTCCTTTTCTACTCATTGTGGGAAAAAAAATCCAACAAGAGAAACTTAAGGAAAAAAGGATTGTTGTGGCTCACAGTTCAAAGACAGAGTCTACTGTGGAAGGGAAGGCACCAATGTGAGGTAGTGTCCCAAATGTTGTTTATAAATGTTCTTTTATATTTAAAGGGGGATATGATATTGGTATGAATAATTTGCATTGGTATAAACCTTGACTTATTGATACAAGTTTAAGGTCAATTTTGTTATATGTATATGTATTTCTGATCTTGATTAAGGTATTGTGATTGTGTAGTTCATTTAAAAATGTAATATATAATTAGGAAATATAGGTTGTTGATGGATAATCATCGATAATAGTCAAGCTTGTAGTCATTTAGTTAGATTTTCTAGATATATAGAGATATATTTCAGTTAGATAGGCATTATTCATATCTTTCAAAGACTACAGAATATGACATTTAAAATGTTTTAATAACTTGGAGCTTTTCATGACAATGAGACATGTCTACTCCTGGCAGCACCAGCTACTTCAAGAGGAAGATGGGCATTGAAGAGGCTCCTTATGGAGTTGGTTAGCCATTTGGGCAAGAAACTGCTCTTGCCTGGACTGTTGCATAAACTGGACATAAAGAACACACACAGAGAGGACTGCTGAACTTGCCTAAAGATGAGATGGTCTTTCGGGGTTCCTACTTCATGAAAGAGTCTGTGGGACATTCTACAAGATACAAAAGAAAGTGACTAAACTGTCTTTAAAATTTCCTGCTTCGTGGAAAAGTCTGCTGGATAATATGGGCCTGAAGGCCAAAGATGGATGCCCCAACAGTACATAAAAACTTTGGGTGACTGTCCAGGCAGTGAGATTTCTCTGTCATTTCTAGAGTTTTAGAAGTTGCTTACTTCTTGTTTATTATATCCTTCTGGAGTCTTTGATGGTGTTAAAGAATGGATAGTTACAGTTATAGTTTCCCTTTGTTATGATAAAAGACAAAATAGATATAAATATTGTAACTGTAATTCTTGCTTGATAACTGTTTTGTTATATATAATTTTACTATGTTAAAGTTAAAGGCTTCCTTTTTATTTAAACAGAAAAAGGGGAAATGGTGTAGGGGGGTCTTCTTTCTATGTGTTGCTTTCATTGTTTGAATAAAAAGACTGCCTTGGCCTTTTGATAGGGAAGCCCTTAAGTGGGTGGAGTAGACAGAACAGAATGCTGGGAAGAAGGAAGTGTGGCAGATACCATGATTCTCCTGCCCAAGACAGACGCTGGTTAGACTCATGCCGGTAAGCCACAGTCAAGTGGCGAAAGACATTAATAAAAATGGGTTAATTAAGATGTGAGAGTTAGCCAATAAGAGGCTAGAGATAATGGGCCAGGCAGCAATTTAATTAATACAGTTTCCGTGTATGGTTATTTCAGGGTTAAGCTAGCCGAGTGGCGGGAAGCAGCCGGCCAGTCCTCCATACTACAGTGGTGGGTCATGGCACACCCACAGTCAAGAAGCAGAAAGAAATGAGTTCTGGTGCTCAGCTCACTTTTTCTTGTTACTTAACCCATAGAATGGCATCATCCACAATTGGGGCATCAAGGATTCCCCATCTCAAATAAATTCAATCTAAAACCCACCTTTGGCCATGCCCAGAGATTTGTCTCCTAGGGTAATTCTAGAACCTGTCAAGTTGGCAGTGCTGACCATCACACTAACAACTTTCAATGGTAGGAGGAGGAACCCCTCAGAGCACAGGGAGGCGTGAAGAAAACACAGAAATGGAGACTAGTGGCATGCCAACAGTGAGAGAATTTGAGATAGCATTGGTGCTTCCCCCAGATATCCATAGCTCCTCACATCCTGGTGCTGAGACCCAGAGAGGAGTAGACAGTGTCTGAGCCCTGGGAGGGGCCTAGGTACCAAGCACACAGATTTCAGTTGGTGGCTTGGTCCATAGAGCACACTGCATGAACATACTGTAGTGGGCAAGGCTACCCACCTAGTGGGACACACCTTGTCACCTCATCTATAAGACCCTGTATACTGCCCTTGGTACCCAGGCCTTTTGCTAGAGCAGAAAAGAAAGAGGCCAGGAAGCCCAAAGAAGGGAGGTCAGCCTTGACAGAGAACTGTAGCTGCGAATTAATTCACTTTAAAGCCTGAATTGATTATTGATTCTAAAAGCAATGGAGTTTTAAGCAGAAGATTCTAGATTATCTTGATAAATAACTGACCAATAAGAAGCAAATGTAATTTGATCACAGAGAAATGAATTGAATCATATTGCCACATTGGTAGGTTGGAACTCTAAATTTACCCTGTAGCTGAAAACACCCAGTATTACCCTGAAATGCCCTGTATTACCTACTGAGAGCTAAGGGAAATATTAAGGGGAAGAACATAGCTCCTGGAAGGGACTAAAACCAAGTCTCAAGGGAAGAGGCACCTGGTGGTTGCCCTCACAGGTACCTGGTTTTGCTTCTGGCCTCACCTCTTTCTGCACCACCCATGAGTAAGATGATCCAGCCCCAGCTCCGAGACTGGGTACATTACTAAAAATGTCACTCCCAACATTTTTTCCTGTGTTTGGTGGAGTTTCAACAAGGAAAGAACCAGAAGCTACATTTTACACTAACGAGGAATTCCAAGGGCTGTGCTTGCACCATAATGAGTTTCTCTTTTCCTTGGATTCAGTGAGTTGAAAAAAAGCCACGAAGCCTGGACTCTTGATACTGCTGTGACAGGACAAGGCTCACTCCTTAACCTGTGGGTCGCAAGCGCATGTGGAGTCCCACCACTGAGTGCGGGGAAGTCGCCACAAATTCAGCAACAGTGAATGTTCAAAGATAATTCAAAATTAAACATGAGATGCATCTGCCACGTTTCTGGCAGAGCTCGCCTATGCAGCTTTGCATGTCTGTCTTCACTGCAGCCTGCAGCCTTGGTTCTGAATGTACAGCACATGCCCTTTGCACAATGCATGGCATAGCACCATGCAGCACTAACAATCCCCAAAACACCTCAGCCTGCATTGCCGTGTGATAAGAATGTGGTGTGTTCACTGTACATACAAGAATTGTTCCGCTCTCATGTAACATACTGCTTTAACTACCGAAAACAGACTCTTCTATCTGCCTACGGTCATTCCTCAGCATGTAAGGTTCAATTCCCAGCATCCACATGGCCGCTCACAACTGTAACTCCAGTTCCAGGGGGATTCAACACCCTCTTCTGACCTTCATGGGCAGCAAGCATGCATGTACTGCATAGACATGCATGCAGACAAAACATGTGTACACATAAACTAATGAAAATAAATGTACATTTTTAAGTTGTTATTTGAGTTGCCGACTTGCCTTTAACAAAAAGAACTCATTCAGTGAACTTTGACTTGGGATTAGGATAGAAATCCAGTAATTTCTGATATGGATTTAGAAACACTTCTGCCATTTTGTACTAAGCATTTAGGTAAAGTGGCATGCTCAGCAGCATAAGGATTATAAAATCGGAATATTGATCAACTCTGAAAAATACTGAAGATGATCTATGTCCCGCAGTTCCAGATTTCAGCCAAGGTCTAATTTTTTATGGAAAACACACAAGCACATCCATCTCATTAGTATGCAAATTTGCTTTCATTTTTAATAGATGGTAAAATTATGTGTATACTGAGTGCTACTTTAAAAGAAGTCTCAGTGTGATTTACTGCCAGTAAATGTTTGACATGTACCTATTTTACATTCTTATAGACCCATAATCATGTAGAATTTCTCTGGGGAAAGGAGATGGAGTATAAAGTTTTCTAGAAAATTCTAGAATAATGAAGACTCTGCCTGAAGTCAATGGTAAAGCAGGAACAGGAGCTGAAAGATGTAGAGAGATACTGCAAAGCATCCTGTGCTTTCCTGGGTTGCTCATGTTGAATCCATGTTTACTTCAGTGTTTCAAGTTTCTTTCACTATGTTTCAAATATGTTTCAGTATGTTTCAAATGCTGTGGGCCCCAAACAGGACGTGCAGGTAGGTGCTTGCTGTGACCTGACAGCAAGAAACTCAGCACAGACAACCAAATCCAGGGAAGGGTGGTCCTGCAAGTCTAGAGGGGCAGAGATGAGAACAAGAGAAAGACAATTCTCAGACAGGTCAGGGACACCAAATCAGCATTTGGAACAGCCTTGCTGGAGGGCAGGATGCTAGAGAGAATTCTGATTCCTGTTTCTTAGTAATCTCCTAAATGAGTACCTCTGCTTAGGTTCTACATGACGACGTGACTGAGACCAAGAGGAGGCACCTGGAGACCTGGGCACATGGGCACCTCAGAACCTGAACACCTGGAAACCTTAGAACCTGGGAAGCTGTCTGTATACCTGGGAACTTCAGGACCTGGGCCTGAGCACCTGGGCACCTCAGGACCTGGGCCTGAACACCTGGGCACCTCAGAACCCGAGAACCTGAATACCTGGGCACCTCAGGACCTGGGCCTGAACACCTGGGAACCTTGGGACCTGGGAACCTGAACACCTGGGAACCTCAGGACCTGGGCCTGAATACCTAGGCACCTCAGAACCCAGGAACCTCGACTCCAGGTCACTTGGTTGTGTCAACTGGCCTGAGAAGCCACCCCTTTCCCCATACCTCACCTCATCTTCAACCACAGATCTTTTAGAGAGATTAATAGCTCAATGTGCCCTACTTCTCCACACCACCCCCACACTGTCACCGGTATGGGAGCTTCCCCTCCCCCCAGCTCAGAACAATGGACCTATAATAAATCTCTCTCAAAAACTCATCCTCTAAGGTCTGTGAATTTGATACTTCGAGTTCAGGAAAAAAGAAATCAAAAGCTACTGATTCGGAGCAGCCTTAGTGACCACTGAGTTTCCAGGGTTCTACCCCCAACGAAAGGGTTCCCCATGTTCAAAGACACCCAATGTTCCAATATCAGTAGGAAGAAGTCAAGCCTGGGGATATGACTTTTTTTTTTTTTTCAATGACCAGTAAATAGCCAGAGAAAGCTGAAAAAGAAGTAACATAATGAAAATATATTTAGGGAGAGAATTGGCTAGGCAGTTTCATTAGGCCTAATGAAGGCAGGGAACGTCAACCTTAGGTGTCTTTTGGTAGGAAATCAATATTTTTATTCTAGTTTTAATCAGAATGTGACATTTCCTTCTCTTTTGAGTATAGGTTATGTCTACAGGATTCTCAGTAATTCGTTCACATTTTTTAGAGATGTCTGCATGTCCATTGTGGTTGTAGATATATCAAACTGTCACTCACTGCTGTCTTAAATGATGTTTTGCTTTAGAACCTACCACCAGATCTTGTGTGAAAGATTATAAGACATAAGATTCCAGCAAACATGGGCTGAAGAGAGGGCTCAGCTATTAAGAGCACTGGCTTCTCTTCCAGAAACTCTGATTCTCTATCTGTTGTGGGGAGCTGCGGGCTGCGTTCCTGCCACCCAGCTCCCAGCCGCCTGGTTAGCTTATGCCCCGAAATAACAACACACAAACTGTATTCTTTTAAACACTGCTTGACCCATTAGCTCTAGCCCTTACTGGCTAATTCTCATATCCCGATCAACCCATCTCTAATAATCTGTGTAGCATCAGTCTTACCGGGAAAGACTCAGCATGTCTGACCTTGCGGCTTGCTTCATTGCGTCTGCTCTGAGAGGAGCTGCCCTGCATCTCAGCTCACTTCCTCTTCCTTCCAGCATTCTGTTCTGTTTACTCCACCCACCTATGTTCTAATCTATGAGGGCCAAGCAGTTTCTTTTTTAATTAACCAATGACCTTCCTCCATCACTTGCATAGTGGCCCACAAACTTCTCTAAGTTCAGTTCCAGGGATCCATTGCCCTCATTCGGCTTCTTCCGTTGCCAGGCATACAAGGTTATGAGCCACCATGTGGGTACAGGGACTCTAAACTGGATCCTCTCGAAGAGCAACCAGTGCTTTTAACCTCTGAACCATCTCTCCAGCCCTGTAGCTCATTTTTAATTTGAGAAAGGTCCTCACTGTGTAGCCCTAGACGACCACATCTGGAAGCTCACAAGTACCTGTAGCTCCAGCTGCAGGTGATAAGGTGCCCTCCTCTGGATTCCTTGGGCACCAGCACTCATGTGCACAAACCCACACACAGACTGATGCCGGCACTAATGCACTCAGTTAATAAAATAAATCTTTTTCTAAAAGATTTTATTTGAAATTGTAGTTTGGAATAGCTTTGTTATACACACACACACACACAGAGGGAGAGAGAGAGAGAGAGAGAGAGAGAGAGAGAGAGAGAGAGAGAGAGAGAGAGAGAGGTGCGTGCCAGGGAGAACGGGTAGCAACCTCATCTCATGAGCACCATTGCCTGGAAACCCTGTATGATCATGTACTTCATCAGTCCTTGAAGATGTTCACTGAAACTCCAGGCTCAGACAACGTGATGGAGGGAGGCACAAGAGTGTGCCATTTGGGCCTGTGGTTGGGTCAACTGGACAAAACAGCCCACCTTCCCTCCCATTATTTTAGTGCAGTAAGCCTTGTGAACCCCAAGACGAAGCTCCTCAGTACAATCTCCAAGGGACCCCTCCCACGGGTGCCCTGCTTGTCTGCTTCCTGCCATAAGAGTTTCCCTTAAACTTACCTCTGGAATGAGATGGCTTTCTAAGACTCACCCTTCTGCTGTCTATAAAATAAAATCAAGTTCACGAGACTAGCAATCTGGAAGCCACTGGCCAGGCATGGCCTTGGTGGCCTGTGATCATCTAGTACCCTTAGCATCTTGAATCACTCTCACCTGACATCAGAAAGTCTCCACAGCACTCCAAGACCCCTGCTTGCCCCCAGTTCGATGGATAGCAACCCCTTAAACACCAGTCTTCACTACCTCTATGCTGCAAGTCGCTGCTGATGTCAACATCGGCTGCTGCTTGCCACTCTGATATCTGTTTATTTAAGATCTCCCTTCAAGTATTTGATTCTCACAGTACATGGAGAGCCAGGTACACACGTGCTCTGACTTGTCACAAATCCATGAATGTCATGTTTTTTCACCCAAGCATATGAATACTACTTTGGTCGCATATAAAATATTCCAGACATGTGCTTTCTCTTGGAGGTTCATGGTGATATGATTCTGGCATCTTCTAGTCCATCCTGCTGTCAAAAAAAGCTCAAACAACAATCATTTGCTGCTGTTGTTGTTTCAACATCAATAATTTTTTCTATCTTTGAGTTTATAGTTTTTTTCTCTTCGCCCTTTAAGGGCAGCTATTTTATCAGGACATACTCAGTTATATTGCTTTCTCTTCAATAAGACTGCCTGAGATTCAAACATTTTTCACAGCTCTGCAGACTAAGAGGTTTCTTTAGCTCCTATTTTCTCATCAACTTAGATGTATTTCTTTCGTTATTTATTTATTAATACTCTTGCCTCCGTCTGTTCACTGCCCAATTGCAGAGCTGCTGCTGTTTGCACAGTAGGTCTTGTGGGCCTCTGTGCTGACAAACCCACTCTCTATGATTTTCTCTCTTGGCTGTTGATCCCTGAGTTATAAACAGACTTTGTGTTAGATGTTCAGGTCATGGCATCCTTTGCAGGTTGTATGAAAGCTTTTATATAAGGATATAAGAATACAGTCTGCTTCCCAGAGAGCCTATGCTACGCTTAGACCCCAGGGTTGTCAACACTGTCCAACGTGAGATCTTACCCGTGTTTTACAAAACCACCATTTTCTTATAGAAGAAGCTCTCAGTGTCCTCTTTCTTATTCTTGACTTCTGATTTTTGTAATGTTTAATACTGTCAACATGACAAGACCTGTTACCTAGGAGACAAACCTCTGGGCATGTCTGAGGGGATTTCTAGATTGAGTTAATTGAGGTAGGGAGATACAGCCTAATCATGGCCAGCATCATGCCATAGACTGGGGTCAGGAATTAAATAATAATGAGAAAACAAATTGAGTACGTGTATTCATTAATCTCACCTTCTTGGCTGTGGATGTGATGTGGTCATCTATCTCATGCCCTGCTGCTGTGATTTCCCCAGCTCTTTAGTCTCATTGACCGCACACTCCGACTGCGAGCCACGGTAAACCCTTCTTCTAGCTTCTCAGATACTTGGTCATAGCAACAAGAAATCTAAGGGAAAAAATCTTTTTACCTTAGACACTAGGCCAGCACTAGTATTATAAGAGAGGGTTTTGGGTGTTTCTGTCTGCCGTGCTATCTACTCTATACCTCAGTGGCAATGTATGGTAGAGAGATTAACAATAATAGAACAGTCTAGAAACAAATATATGCCCTTTATTATCTCCGTGTTCAGCGGTACAAAAAAGCTGTAAAATATGTATCTACCAAAGACTCTGTTTTGTAAATTTCTTTTGTCACTGACAAGTTTTAAGTTACATATGCAATGTTCAATTAGAATGTTTCCATGACTAACCTTTATTAAACATCTTATCCTACATGGCAGATGCTATAGTTTGGATGTCAGATGCACCCCAAAGGCCCATGTATAACAGGAAGGATTCTCTAGGAGAACAGAACCAATTGAATGTGCATATATATGTATGCGTGATGAAGGAGGGCCAATGTATTACTTTATCATTTATTATCAAGCAAAATCCATGCACAGTAATCGCAAGAAAGAACGGGGAATACCAAAGGGGCCACCAGCTGCTCCACCATTCATTTTCCTCATTCATATGCTTGTGTGAGTGTGTGTGTGTGTTTTGAAGGAAGCATTATTAGGCTGATTGACATAAGTGGGGATGTATAGTCCAGCTATGACTATGTGTATGCAGGAGAGACTGAGATCCTGGTACTACTCACTCTAGGACATGTATGTCTCTGCAGTCTCTGTCCAGCCTAGAGGCTTCCTGGAGAGTCACTGGTTAGGAGTAAAAGTTGGAAAGACAAAGAACTTGAAGCTTCTGTGATTGATGACACCTCACATTCAGGGTAAGTCTTCCCCTAAGTCTCCTCTGGAAACACCCTTCTATCCAAATAAGCTCAGAAATGTGTCTTCCAGGTAATTCTGAATCTTGACAAGTTGACAAGGCCAATCATCATAAACATAGCCCCCAAAATGGTGATACTGAGAAGTGTTATGGATCTTTAAGAGGTAGAGTGTGGGGTGAGGTCCTTAGGTTATTGAGGGTCAGCCCCTAAAAGAGATTAGGGAACTCTGTCCTCATCTTTCTTATCTGTCCTGCTGCTCCCTGTCTCTGAGGTGTGTTTGCTCTGCTACCCACTCCCACTATAAATGTCCTCCCTCTTTAGAGCCTCAACCTCATGGGAACAACCAATCTTGCATTTAACCCTCCAGAATCATGAGTCAAACTGCTTTGAATTATGTTCATTGTTAATAAAAGAAATGATATTCCAGCAGCAGGGCAAGAAGAAATTGGGCAAGACAGCCTGCCACAGAGAGAAAAATGGAAGGAGGAAGGGCAGAATCAGGGGAGTCAAAGGAGATGCTAGCCAGCCACCGAGCAGGCAGAACATGCAGAAAATAAGGTAATAAGTCATGATCCATGTGGCAAAGCATAAATAGAAATATGGGTTAAGTTTAAACGTGAGAGTTAAGTAGTAACAAGCATGAGCTATTGGCCAAGCATCTATAATTAATATAAGCCCCAGAGTGGTTATTTGGAACTGGCTGCAGGACAGGAAAGCTATACAAACTAACCCTGTCCTCACTTCACAAGTATTCCATATCAGATGCTCTGTTGCCATGATACAAGAAGATTAATGCAGAAGTTTTAGGAGAATCTCAATTATATTCTGGCACCCAGCACACCTAAATTCCATTGTGAGCTCTTGTGACGAGCAAGTTCTTCATAGTTGTGTGCCTTGTGCCTGCCTTTCTCTGATGTCTTCCACATCTCCAGTCACATGCATTTCTAAGTTTGGATCATAGATTCTTAGTGAACAACACTAGTGCAATAACCATAAATGTGAAGAAGCAGAATTTTGGTCATTTGAGTTTTATTACTATGTGAACACTTGGAGTTTTCATTTGTGCTCAAAAGTTTTCAAATGAGAAGGAGCATGTACTCTAAGCCATAATATTTTTACTTGGATAATGAAAAGTTCAGTGCACACATGACCTATTTCACTAAGTTTGAAGAACATTTATGAAATTGAAAGTTATTTCTTTGTTAACAGTTGTTTGTTTAAAGACAAATGAATTAAATGATGATGATTACTGAATAGCATATGATTAGCTCTAACCAAAAATAGTGTGGCCAAGAAAGGGAGAGTTATTAAAGCCTGTTTACACTAGTTCCTGTTAGGTTCTTATAAAGGGTGCTGCTTGACAGGACCTTGAAAGATGAGTGACGTTCATTCTTCCAGGTAAACTCATTCAGACAGAGGGTGGCAAAAGTCCTAGGGTACCCAGCAACATGTTGTATACAAGGATCATGGAGTAGGAAGGGAAGATCTGTGGAAACCAAGGACACCAATGCTCCAAGTCCAGAGTATAAAACGACCTGTGGCCAGGCAGTGGTGGCACACACCTTTAATTACAATTGGGAGGCAATGCAGGTAGATTTCTGAGTTTGAGTCTAGTCTGGTCTAGAAATCAAGTTCCAGGACAGCCAGAGCTACACAGAAAGACACTGTCTTGAAAAAAAAAGGAAAATACTGATGTGAGAGTCCCCTCTGTGTGCTTTGATTACCATTAATGAATAAAGAAATTGCCTTGGCCTGTTGATAGGGCAGAACTTAGGTAGGCAGGGAAGATGGAACTGAATGCTTGAAGAAAGAAGGGCAGATTGAGGGACATTATGGAGCCACTGCCATAGATAGACATGCTGAAACTTTGCTGATAGGCCACAACTTCATGGTGATGCACAGATTAATAGATATGGGTTAAAATAAGATGTAAGAGTTAGCCAATAAGAAACTAGAACTAATGGGCCAAGCAGTGATTTAATTAATACAATTTCTGTGTGGTTATTTAGCATCTAAGCAAATGAGGCAGCCAGGAGCAAACAAGCAGGCTTTTTCCAACAAAATATTATATGGTGCTGGAGGGAGAATTGTCTGTATTCTGTATATTATGTTTTAAATAAACACTGATTGTCCAGGCAGGAAGTACAGGTGGGCCAACCAGACAGAAAGTAGAGGTGGAGTGATGAGAACAGGAGAATGCTGGGAAGGAGGAAGCCCATTCCTCGCCAGTCCTGCCCAGATCACCGAAGAAGCAGGATGTGACCTGCCCCACTGAAAAAGGTACCAAGCAATGTGGCTAACATAGATAAGAATAATGGGTTAATATAAGCTATAAAAGCTTGATGAAGGAGGGTCATCTTTCTATCTGTTGCTTTCATTGGTTAATTAATAAAGAAACTGCTTGGCCTCTGATAGGGTAGAATTTAGATAGGCGGAGTAAACAGAACAGAATGCTGGGAGAAAGAAGCTGAGTCAGTGAGTCACCATGATTCTCCCACCGGACACAGACGCAGGTTAAGATCTCCCTGGTAAGCCACCTCGTGGGGCTACACAGAATATCAGAAATGGGTTAGATCAATATGTAAGAGCTAGCCAATAAGAGGCTGGAACTAATGGGCCAGGCAGTGTTTAAAAGAATACAGTTTCCGTGTAATTATTTTGGGTAAAGCTAGCTGGGTGGCGGGAAGCAGCCCGCCAGCTGCTCCTATTTGAACAGGGTGGAGCCCAACGTGGGGCTTGAACCCATGACCCTGAGATTAAGAGTCTCATGCTCTACTGACTGAGCTAGCTGGGCCCTTGGAAGGCACATGCTGGTACAATTTGCTGAAGGAGGCAGAGGCAGGAGGATCACGAGTTCGAGGCCAGCCTGGGCTACACATCATTCCCTGTTGAAATAGGAGCAGCCAGCGGGCTGCTTCCCGCCACCCAGCTAGCTTTACCCAAAATAATTACACGGAAACTGTATTCTTTTAAACACTGCCTGGCCCATTAGTTCCAGCCTCTTATTGGCTAGCTCTTACATATTGATCTAACCCATTTCTGATATTCTGTGTAGCCCCACGAGGTGGCTTACCAGGGAGATCTTAACCTGCGTCTGTGTCCGGTGGGAGAATCATGGTGACTCACTGACTCAGCTTCTTTCTCCCAGCATTCTGTTCTGTTTACTCCGCCTATCTAAATTCTACCCTCTCAGAGGCCAAGCAGTTTCTTTATTAATTAACCAATGAAAGCAACAGATAGAAAGATGTCCTCCTCCATCAAAAGTAATACAAAGCCTGAGCTAATGGACCAATCAGTTTATAACATATGAAGCCTTCTGTGTGATTTTCTTTGGGGCTTACCAGCTATGGGAACTGGGCATGACAGAAACCGCAACAAGCAGGCCCACATGTTACAAATATATATATATATATATATATATATATATATATATATATATATTAAAAAGACTTGTGCATAGAGTCCAGAATACAAATCCTTGGATGCAGACACAGCATGTTCCCTCACTCTCTCCCAGAATACTACAGTGTGGAAGAATTCTGAGCACACAGGGAGAACTTCACAGTGAGCCTCTTTGTTGAAATAAGACCTTCATGCCTCAATCCCACAATAGCACATCATACTGGCACTCTGGCCCCATTGCTATTGGTGTCAAACAAAATTTCCTGTTTTGCTGCTCTCCATAAGGGTCTCCCAGGACCTGCCACTAACAGATACCATGGCAGAAAGAAGGAGTGGCAGGACACACGGTCTTCCAGGCACTTCTCTTTTGGTGCTCTCCTGACTATGTATAAGACCTGGGGGAAGGAAGGAAAGATACAGCAGAAAAGAAAGGGCAGCCAAGTTGCTCATGGATTGTCACACGGGACCAAGGTAGTCGTGAGGGGAAAGCAAGAAGCAGCACTGCCAATGCCTCGTGAACATTGCCAATGGTTCAAACGAAGCTGGGGCAGAAGCATTCAAGACTTCAGAAACTCCTAGCCATGCGGAAACCTAGCTGGCTTCAGAGAGCAGAGAAAGCAGCATCTATGCTTCAGTTCCAGCCATTAAAACATGCTCCCCTTTGAAAGAGCAAAAAGCTTTAGCTGAAAATATTAATTCACAGATTAGCATTCATTTGTTTATATTTTGTACACCCCTAACATGAAGAATAAATTAACTGAACTAATTAAATCAACTGCAGAAGTATCAAAGCCACTATTTGGAACCTGATAAAGAAGAAATGCAACATATGCATGCATCCACAGGTGTACACACATATATACATACATATGAACATATGCAAACACATACACACATCACACAAAATATGCAGTTGTACATGTGCATATATACATATACACATGCACAAATATGTGTACACATAAAAATACACACATGCACAACATACATACAAATACATGCACACATATATACACATGCCTTCTCACTGTCACACAACAGAAGGCTAAAGGGTTACATAGCATGATGGACTAAGCAAAGAAAGGACTACATGAATAAGTGATAACCATAGTAATAACTTTCTATATTCCTTCTCTTTCTGTGCCTCAGTTTCCCAAGTATAAGAAGCATAGTTTGGGGTTGGAAAGATGGCTCAGGTGTACTGCTCCTGTGTAGACCTGAGTAAAGTTCCCAGTACCCACCAAGGCTCAGAAGTGTGCCGAAATGGACACTATGTAATCATTTGGCTGTGTATCTGTTAAGGTTGTAAATACACAGTGATAGACAGTTCTGCCTACAATCTTAGCAAATGAGGGACATGAAAGGTGTAGGGAAGCCAAAAGGGAAGATGGGAATCATGACTACCAGAGGGGGTGAAGGGATTTCATACTCAAAAGCTCCTGAAGACGACGTGAATGAAAAAGGATTAGAGAGGGCTAGAAGGCCATCTCTGCTGCTCCAGTGTAGGTCAGATGCTGTGGGATGTGGTTGCAGCCACTCCACTTGCCCTCGCCGAAGGAAACAGTCCTACTCAACTCTGCAACGTTGTGCTAGTCAAAGAGGGGGGCCAGAACTGGTCAGGATTAGCACTTTCTCAAAAGAACTCAAGTTTTTGGATATTTGTAAAGTCAAGTTATAAAACAATGATAACTAAGCTTAGAGTTGAGGGGAGATAAAGAAAGAGAGAAAGGAAGGAAGAGAAAGAGGAGAGAGAGAGAGAGGGGGAGAGAGAGAGAGAGAGACCCTTCAGTATCTATGATGACCCCAGAAGAGATGGAGAAACAACAGTTGACTTTTCTTAAAGCAACCGAATTCTGTGCCTGCTGGATGGGACGGGAGGGGGGAGTTGACTGAGACCATACTGGAACTGACTGTTTGAGAGATTGTTGTCCATGTGTTCTGGGTGACAAACATACATCCTAGCATCAGAAACCAGAGTACCTTCCCCTCCCTTCCAATGATCCTGAGTGGGCTGTGCTTGGTCCCAACTTCTTGCACAACATTCCTAGAAGGGAACAGCAGAACAGCACAGTTGAGTTAATGGAAGAGCAAATGCCAAACCCAGCACACCCTGGGAACAGAACTCTCAGTGTTGGGGTGCATATAAAATGTCCCACATGGGTGCTTTGTTTGAACCTTTGGTCATAGCTGAGAGGGTGCTTAGGAAGGCTGTGTGATTTTGGGAGGTAGGAGGAGGTGCTTGGGAAGGCTGTACACCTTTGGGAGGTGGGCCTAACTGGAGAAAATTGGTTACTGGAGGGTGTGTGTTGAGGTTCATAACTCAGACCTGCTTCCAGGCTCTTCTCTGTTTCTCATCCTCCCAAGATGTGAAGAGACCCAGCTTCGTGTTCTGTTACTATGGTGTTGGCTGTAACCATGTCTGCACCACCAAGAGGGATTATCATCTCTCTTCAAACTATAGACCAAAATAAGTTTTTCCTTACGTGCCCTCACCAGGTGCTGTCCAATGGTCACAGGAGAGAAGTGACTAATATAGTCACCTGCCTTTGTGTCTCCAGATCCTGGCACAGAGCCCCACACTACATGGGATGGCAACACTGTTGGTCTGGATAAATATCCACTCAGCTCATAAATAGCCACTCTGCTTCGGAGAACTGGCCTGTTTTATTTTTCAATCCCCTTCTTTTATCTCCACCAGTCCTTGGGCCCTCTCTTTCTGCTCCCCAGGTCTCTAAGCTTAGGGTCCATGAAGCACAGATGTTAACAATCATTTCCAGAGCTACCTGGCAGAAACCAAGTTTGCCCTTAACCCCGGATTTCCAGGGATTGCAGAAGGAGGGAACAAAGGCAAGGAAGAGAAGCCAATTTGGAATGTACTTTTAAAGTGATTAAAGAATAGAAGGGAAAAAAATTTAAGCCCCTGGTGAGCTGGAAGCTACACTGGCCCCATGGATAAATAAAACACAGGCTAGTTAGAGAAGGGATCACTCTCCCTTGCAAACAGAGAACTCCGAATGGGGTAGACAGAAAGAGAACCGTTTGTGGAGTGTCTTTCAAACTCAAGGGAACCGCGTTCTTCCTGTTTCTTTGCTTATTGAGGAAGGATCTCATAATCCCAAGAAGCTTATTTCAAACTCATTTGGGGCTGAGGATGACTTTGAATTTTTGATCCTCCTGTCTCTAACTCACTGTTAGAACTTCAGGCCTATGGTGACCACACCAGATCGTATGCTGTGCTGGGGCATTGAACCCAGGACATCATGTTTGTCAAACAAGAACTCTACCAGCTGAGCCATGAGCCACATCCTCCACCCAACATGAACTCTTTTGTGCATGTATGCTTGTATGTGTGAACACATGCTACATGTGTGCTGGTACCCACGGAGGATCCCTGGAAAACAGTAGCTAACAATGGGAGCTTGGAACTGAACTTGGATCCTCCAGAAGAGCAACAAGTGTGACTCCCATCTTGTCCTGCCTTCTAAATTGGACTGAGGTCCATCTCGACAGATTTTTCTTTGTCTCCAGGCTCTGAATCAATACACAAATACTTCACAAGTTGCCTGGGGAACCTGATTGCTTTAACACAGTGGACAGCTGCACTTTACCAAGGTGATTACTCTTCCATTTAGGTTTATTTCACCATGAAATGACCCCATTCAGCTGCAGTTTGTTAGATGCCATGCTAAGACACGCAGTCTCCATTCATTGCTGGGAGAGGTGGACGAGAACAATGGATGCTGGAAATGCAACACAAACTATTTAAAACATCTTATAGCAAACAGTTGATTGGGAAGGCCCTGAGCCAGGACAGCTGGGTGCAACCTCAGATCCTCCCTTTAAAGGCAGGGCTCGTCGTTCTGTCAACACAGCATGTATTTCTTAGCATCTCTAAAGAAATGTTAAATCAATAAGCTACATAAAGGCTGCTGGCAAATCACAAGTGATTCTATTAAAGACAGAATCCTGCTGCCAGGGTAAAATGGAAAACTTGGAAGGCTACCAGAAGACAACCCTTGTCACCAACACCCCACCCCAAGGCATCACGAGGTACAGCTTGGTCCATCTCCTGACTGATCCTACAAAGTTCACTTTTTAAATGCTATGTACGTTTTACCTATGAGTATATATGTGCGCCTGCATGTCTGTTTGTGTGCCAAGTGTATGCAGTACATGTGGAGATCAGAGGGAGGTGTCAGATTCCCTGGAACTGGAGTTCCAGGTGGTGTTTTGTTTTGCCACCAGATGTGAGCATGCAGAACCAAGCCTGGGCCATCTGCATGAGCAGAATGCACTCGTAACTGTTGAGTCATGTCTCCAGCCCCAGCTGAACACGTTTCCAGACCCCTTAGGAGAGCGCAAATAGGCCATGGGTTTGGCCAGCCCAGCAGATGCTCCATAGCAATTTTGAAAGCAATGACCACCTACAAAACCATCCCTTTATCTGCTCTGCCCTGGGCAACTTTGAGAACGTGGCACTCCACCGTGCCAGTCGTGTACCACAACGCCCTTCTGAGTTTGGCCAAGCTAGCGTTCTTAACCCTGTCCACCACTGAGGCAAGGAAGCTAAGTGAGTGCCAAGCATCTTCGCCCGGAGGACACCCTGGGGTGCGTGAAAGCCAAACAAATCCACTGAGATCTGGCTTCCCGTCCAAGTTCCTCTTTCATTTCTCACTCAGGAACTTCCTACCTTTTCCACATCCACCCACAGTTTCCTGCCATCTCCACCACCACCTGGTCATACTTCACACATCCTGCTCCAAAAGAGGAAAAAAACTAACTTCTAACATCGACAATAAAGATATTTCTGACAGTATCAGACTCCCATATCGAAAAGAGCATTGGGTTTTTATCTTCTCAAGTATATTCAATCCTTTAAAAATTATTTATTAGACTCTTCTAAGCAATATGTAAAGTGTTGATGTTGGGGGACACAAAAATAAGCAAGACAGGTCTCTGCCTTTATAGCTCCTTCGGTCCAGAGGGGCATCAACAGTATTTTGTTGTAGTTCAAGTTTGGAGGCCAGACTTTCCGTCAGGACTGGTCAGCTCTACCATTGTAGGGACAAAGAGGCATAAATGCTATGTAAATGAATGAGTGTGGTTGAGTTGTAATAAAATAGTCAACAGAACAATAACAAACAGAAACTCTTTAGGAGATGGTAGTGCATGTCTTTAATCCCAGCACTTGGCAAGCAGAGGCAAGTGGGTCTCTGTGAGTTTGACACCAGCCTTGTCTACAGAATGAGTTCCAGGACAGCCAGAGCTGATACACAGAGAAACCTTGCCTTGGAACAAAAACCAAAACCAAACCAAACCAAAACAAAGTCTCAATATGACTTGACATGACTCACAGTAATGAGTATATTAATCTAGAAGAAGAAAAAGTGGAGAATGAATTTAACACTCAGGTAATTTTCTAAATTCTCTGGTGCTCACCAGGCACATTGGTAACATGGCAACTTCATACTTCTCTGTGTTCTTCTCTGTGACTGAATGTTGTGATGGAGCCAAATAGTTCACATCATGGCAGCCAAGAAGTAGAGAAAGAGGACCACAGGAAGTGGAAGGCAAGAAGCTGTATTGAGGACCCCCCTGTGAGGATACATGATGTGGGAGTCCCCTCTGTGTGTTGTGATTACCATTAATGAATAAAGAAACGGCCTTGGCCTGTTGATAGGGCAGAACTTAGGCAGGCAAGGAAAACTGGACTGAATGCCGGGAGAAAAAAGGGTAGAGTGAGGAGACGCCATGGATCCACTGCCGGAGATAGACGTGCTGAAACTTTGCTGGTAGGCCACAACCTCATGGTGATATACAGATTAATAGAAATGGGTTGAATTAAGATGTAAGAGTTAATAAGAAGTTAGAGCTAATGGGCCAAGAAGTGATTTAATTAATACAGTTTCTGTGTGGTTATTTTGGATTTAAGCTAGCCGGGTGGCTGGGACAAACAAGCAGCCATCCCTCCTACATATTGGCACCCAATGTGCCTGAAGTTGAAATAAAGACTCATCTTCCAAAAGGTAAAAAGCGTTCCCATATATATGTTCCGGATTTTATTTAATCTTTTTACACATTGTGATAATACTTTGGGCACATGAGAACTGGGAATTTTTCTCTTTCTCTGTATACCATTGCATTTCCTCCTGTTTCAGTCAAGTGTTCAGACCAGTGTCAAGCTTTATGGCCAGGGCCTCCTGTAACACTCCTAGCTGAGAAGTATTTAATGTTTAGAAAGTATTATAAAGTTTGCTCCCTAATTGCAACAGTAGCAATCCTCATACCAAGTCTCTGAGCTTAATGACAGGCTGGAGTTGGTGACAATAACCTGCGGGATAATGTACACACGCCTCATTGCTGCTCCTGTAGCCAGTCCCTTATTTGAAGATGTCTCCATGACAGTTTCCATGTGACCCAGATGATGCTGTCTCTTTGAGGCTTATTTTTGTGGTTCTGGGTTGTCTATGTTACCCACATGTTTCCCCTTTTTATTAAAACGCCTTGCAGCCCCATAAGTGTTTACAGTTTTCAGAGCACTGGACCCTTAGCGACAGGCATGTGGTCCTCATGAAAATCCTAGCAGAGAGTCACATGTAGGTCTTATCATGACACAACCCTAAAATCTGGAATAAACAAAGGTCCACAAAGAATTGAGCTAAGCATAGGGGAGCATTATTGCAAAGTTAAGGAGAGTACCACATTCAAGAATGCTTCTGCAGCACTAAAATGGTTTCAAGGGCTTTTTAAAATGACACAAACATGAGTGGCTTGTGTGATGTTTATGGTATAGATTTACCTCCCCCAAAAAATCTTACAGAAATGAGCATTTAGCTTGTTTCCTATTTTTACTGTCATAAGCAACGTTGAAAGAAATGAGGTTCTACACAAAAATGTTTTTGCCTCATCTCAGAACATCAAACACACATAAACAGTTTCTAGTTAGGTTAAACACACACACACACACACACGAAAATGCCTAAATGTAAAAGAGAAAATAGAAAATACTAGCAAAAATGTAAGGCGATGCTTGTGTTTGAAGGTGTGGACAGCGCTTTTAACCACAGCACGAAGCCATGCCCTGGGAAGTTGTGTTTTGTAGACATTCATAAGCATAATAAGCATAATACGATTTTTAAAATTTATTTGAGGCTTACTATGGGAGAAGCACATTGTAGGCTAATGGCCAAATACGTTTTAAATAGCTCCTATTCGCTGAGCTTTAGAGTGAACAGCTCAGTATAAAACTGAGCAAAGAAGACAAATAACTGACAAGAGAAAAAAAATAAAAACTAAGACATCTGGACTCACCAGTAAATAAGAGAACTAAGAAAAACACAACAGTAAAATGCAGCTTTAACAAACTTTCAAAATTTGAAAGTACTGGCAACATTTATTTTTGGTGAGAGTTTATAAAAATGAGCCTCCTCTGCTTGCTGGAAGTGGAGGGCATTCATATCACTTTGAGGAAGATCATTTTTGCCCTATTTAACAAGACAGTATTCAAGGATTCAGCAATTTTAGCAGTTGTAATTCTGGGAATCTGTCCTAAAGTGATGTGCTTGTTTGTGCAAAGAGACAGGCATGTATGTTCCTGTGTGTGCGTGCGTGCAAGCGTGTGCGTGCATATGTGTGTGTGTGTGTGTGTGCTTATTGGATGCTATTGGATGCCATGTGTATAATAAAAATGAAAGGAGAAAAACAAATGGAGAGGACCCAACTGATCGTTGAATTAAGATTACAGTATCAGAGAATATTCTGTAACCATTCAAATGAATATTCTACCTATAACTGGGATAAAAGTCTGTCGCGGCCCCCCTCGTCCAGCAAGGATGACGCGACCACCGGAGCTCTTCTCACTGCAGTTTTATTTCAGGACCTTTTGACAATTGTAAAATTTCTCTCTCTCTCTCTCCCCCCTCTCTCTCTCTTTTTCCTCTCTTTTTTCCTCTCTTCCCGGGCAAACCTCGCCCAGCCCTTAAGTAGGCCTGGGCTACCAATCCTGGATTGCTAGGTGGGCACTGCTCATAGGTCCACGCATATGCAAGCAGCTGATAATCATTGCGTGATAATAGCATAAGTCAGGCCTAGTTGATATTAGGAGTTGATTATCACAGAGCACTCGCTTTCGGGATCGCGGAGGGCGGGAGCCAGCACCATCATGTGCGACTCCACGCAGCTCTCTACATTGCCATCAGGTGTGGCTTCACGCAGCTCGCTACAAAAGTCCATGTCATATTTTTAGAGTGAACCAAATGAGATATAAAAATATCCAACTTCGCCGGGCGGTGGTGGCGCACGCCTTTAATCCCAGCACTTGGGAGGCAGAGGCAGGCGGATCTCTGTGAGTTTGAGACCAGCCTGGTCTACAAGAGCTAGTTCCAGGACAGGAACCAAAACCACAGAGAAACCCTGTCTCGAAAAAAAAAAAATCCAACTTCATTCTATTTGTCTAAAAGGTATAAGTATTTGGGTTTTTGTTTTTATTTATATGTAGAGAATTCTATAAATATATCCTCCAAGGTTTCTTTCTTAGGAGTGGAGATGCTATATGGGAAAACACCTCTCTTTTATTTTCTATGATTTATTTTTGCAGGAAACAATGATTCTGTGGCTGAGAGATAGACCTGTGGGTATTCAAAACTAAGTTTGAGAGGAAAAGGTTTATTTGGCTCAGACTTCCAGGCCACAGTCCATCGTTGAGGACCACCGACCCACACAATATCTCTTGGGGTGCTGCTCTGAGACCCACACAGTTGCTCTCGGGGTGCTGCTCTGAGAGACCCACACAGTCACTCTCTGGGTGCTGCTCTGAGACCCATGTAATCTCTCTCAGGGTGCTGCTCTATACTGTGACTCCTGGAAGTTCAAAAAGTCAAGAATGGGGAAGACTCCCTTGTCCCAATTCCATCCTATCACTGACATTGGGGTTAAGAAAACATTGTAGATTTGCCAGAGTTCTATAACAACAACAATAACAACAACAAAAAGTCCTACTTCTGACACCTCCAGTGTGGGGGCCCAAATACGCAGGCCCGTATTCCACATTGCCTGGCAGTCACACACAAGACCAAAACATTCTGTAGGCAAACCACTCCCTGGGTGGAATCCAATGTTATCTCCTTAAGGGAATTGGAACTCAGTTGGGTCCAGAAACTTTTGAGGTGGGAAAAACTACTTCCATATTCCTGGAGTACAAGGTCTGGCTATTAGGCACACCTGTTAACAATAACCTTGAGCAAGCAGAACTCTCTGACCTACATCTAGGTGGGACCTTTGTTTGAGGTAAGAGCACAATAACCTTGAAGGAACTAGAAGTTCCAAACTCTAAGTAAGTTCCAAGTAAGTTGGTCAATGTGGAAATAGACTCACATTTTCGGGCTTCCACAGCCATTCATGCTCTCATGTGTCTTTTTGTTTCTCTGTATCAGAGAAGTCCCTCAACTTTTACCCTATAATCTAAGAAAATCAAATAGCAATTTAGTGAACACATCAACAGAGCAGACCTCTGAGTTCTAAATACCTAAAAGGAGGCCAGACTCTGGAGAAGATGATAGCCACTGTGTGCCATGCTGACCAGTGGCTTTGTAAAACCCTCCCTACAAGGTTCCTAGCTCATGCATCTCTTTTCTCTCTTCTCTCTACCCAGCCGCTGTTCACCCTTCTGCTGTAGATTCCCAGAAATAGACAGGACTGTCACAGGAATTAGCCTCAAGGAACTAATAGGGGTAATGAGTTAGCAGATAATCTAATTGTGGCTTTCTGTGCTCCTTTAAGGCCTTAATTCAACCTCAAAGGGTGATGAAGAAAAGAACTGTCAGGGCAGGACCGAGCACTTAGGTGCCTCTGAGGGTCTTTTGGGGCTGTGTCTCCAAGGAACAGCATTGCGCCTCTATGTTACAGTTCAGTACCTTCCTTCAGTTAGCAAACTTCCTCTGCCAAGAGCCAGAGAGCAAATATTTTGGACCTTGTATGTCGTGTGCTTTCTGTTGCAGATACTCGGGTCGGCTGTTGCAACTCAAAATTAGCCATAAATAAAACATAATTGGATGAGAAAATAAGTAGAGTCTGGCTGTGTTCCACTGAAACATGGTTACAAAAACATTTGGCAGCCCTGTGGCTTACCGACCCTAGCTCCAGATAGTCTTACTCTTTTGCCTTTCCTGTTGCTACTTTATGGGAATTTAAAATTTATTTCTTGAAATCCCCACAAGAATCATCAATAATTGATGTAGCCAACCCCAGAGAGTCTAGTCCTCGTGGGCACCGGGGTCTGTATTTGTGACCTTTCTTGTTGCTATCATAGATACCTGACAATGTCTAGAGAGATGGGCTGCTGGGTAAGAGCACTGGCCGCTCTTCCAGGAACTGGATTCAATTCCCAGCACCCACAGGACAGTTCAGAACCAACTGTAACTCCAGTTCCAGGATGCTCCCATGCCATCTTCTGGCTTCCACAGGCACCAGGCATGCACACAGGCATGGACAAACATACCCACAGAAAGCACATACACATAAAATAAAACTATTTAAAAAAAATACCTGGGAAAAACAATGTAAGAAAGGGTGCGTTTTGACTCACAGTTGGAGGGGTAGTCCGTTGTGGCTGGGAAGTCATGGCAACAGGAGCTTGCGGCATCTGGTTATTGCATCTGTTGTCAGGAAGGAGAGAGAAAGAGACATTGGTACTCAGTTCATTTCTCCTTTTGTAGGACCCACAGCTGGTGTGAGTTTTTCTACCACTCCTTCAGAGACACACCCAGAGGTCTGCTTCAGTGATGGCTCTAAATTCCATCAAGCAGACAACTGCGATAACCCTTCATGATCCCTTCCATGATATCTTCCTGTCTTGCTGATTTGTGACAGGCAATCATATATATGACTTCACCCATAGTTTATCATTCCATGTTGTCATTTGGGGAATGTGGTGTAGCACAGCAGCTGGAAAAGATCTTGGGGACCCAGAACACAATTGCAAACTAAGCAGAGTGCTCTAGCAGAACCCCTCTGTTTCTATGGAACAAAGGTTAATGTTTTCTTACATCTGCATTCAACACCATCAGCAGAGTAGCTGGTTCTAATGCTCTCAGGGATCCAGGAATCCTGGCTGAAGGAGGCACCAGCACAGAGAGCAGCTTAAGGCCCCATAGCGAGAAAGGAAAGAATGGACCCAGTAGTGACACATCACTCCTGTTCTCCCATGATCCAGAGGTAGTCACATGACCACAACTAACTAGAAAGGAAATAAATAGTTAGCTCTGTTTCAACCACACGTGTGCCTTGAGTTGCCATATGACCTTGGACAGCTATTGAAATATCCTGTGTTTCGGTTTTCTCCATGGTATAGCAGGAACAATAACAGCCTCCGAATTGAGTATTGTGGTAATAAGAATTGATGATGGCCTTTTAAATCACGGTGTCAGACACTTAGCAAGCATTCAGTGAAAGTCAGCCGTGCCTCTTATTATTACTAACTACCAATTGTGAGAAAAACACCTTGTCCCTCCGGGTCTGCGTTTTCTCATTTCCAAATCGGGTATGTCAGTAATGCTGTTAAGGCCAGCTATTAGAATAAATGGTACAATACACTCAAGATCGCAGCATCATGCCCGACATACAATAAACATTTAATAAAAGTTATTTCCCCTAACACCCTGCTGTCATAGACTGATCATTTTTTTTCCGTCCTGGTGGCCAGGAGCTCATTGAGCCAAATGGGTTTCAAGATTTTTTGAGATGCACACCCATGGACTCAGAACTGATGCTGTATTTCCAGAGGTCCCCCCAATACCCAGAAGTGGGGTATTTCAGTATCGTCTTAGGTATGCTTGGAAGTACATTTCCCAGAATTCCTCATTCTTCTATGGTATGTGCCAGAGATGCCAACAGTGGAGTTGGGTAAGATCTGGGACCTGGAAGTGAGGTGGTTGTCATTCTGATCTGAGGTTCATTGCTGACAAGAGGTTTGGGGAGGTGATACTGAGATGCTGGGGGGGCTCTAGGGGGTCTTCTTGCCCTCCTCCATACAGCTTTCCTTCCTAACTTGCCTCTCTTGACTTGCAGCACTTGGCTTCCAGGCCTACTGCTACTGCGACTCATCAGATGCCTGTCACACACAGCCCATGACCCCCAGCGTCAGCTCTGCCAACCCCTCTGTGCTTCCCCTCCAATGGCTGAGGTGACCAGACCCTGATAGCTTGACTCACTGGCTGGAGAGGAACCTCCTAAGGACTGGATGTTTGCTGCTAATGTTTAACATTCATATGTTGAAGTCTTAAACCCGGAATCTTGGAATGGGACTGCAACTCGTGATGTGAACATCTGAAAGTCATTGAGAAACCAAGGGAAGAAGTCTTAGAAAGAACCATCCCAGCCAGTGCCTTGACCTGACACTAAGTTCAGCCAAACTATGAGTGTGGACTTGAGGAATGACCAAAGTCCCTAATGTTTGGGAGTTTGTTATATTAAGACATGATCTTTCTCTTACCCTTCAACTTTTAAGGAACCTACTTCTCCACTTTTTCCCACAGCTAGGCAAGGTCTGTTACTTGCAATCAGTTTCTTCTTCCACAATACATTTAGAGAGTCTTCCATTCTGATAAAAACCCAGACATATGCTTGTAGCAATCAAAAATAAGAACTAGAGCCTGTGGCTAACTATCAGAAGAGAAGTTTGTTCTGGTTTTACCATCTGTGACCCTTGAGCTGGTACCTAACTTGTCTATCTCAAATGGGATACAAAAAGCACATCCTTGCCGAATGATTGCATGGATCAAGGATGCTCCTGAATTGAGACCTTGAGGTCAGCATCGAACACACAGATAATATATGTTGGCTAATTATGATTATTTATCATCTACCCAAGAAATAAAACACTATTAGTGAGATATTAGTCACTGTGACAAACCCCTGAGCAAAATAACCGAAAAGGGGAAAGATTAATTTGTCTCACAATCCCAGAGCTGTGAGCCCACCACAGAAGAGAGTGTGGTGTGGCCAGTCACCCACAGCAGTCAGGAGGCAGAGAGAGGACACACCCATGTTCAAATACTTTCTCCGTTTATTCTTTAATCCATGCTGCCCCATAGCAGGGCACATCTTCCATCACTGGAGTACTCCTTTCTGGGAATTATCTCTCAGACACACCCACAGGAAGCCATCAATGATGTCCTTGGTGCTTGTCAATCACATCGAGGTAACAATCTGGATTAACCATCCCCGTGATTTCCAAGCTCCTTTCCCTGTCCTGGTTGGTTGCATTCACATCTGTTTTCTCTACCAGATTAAAATCATCTCAGATGCAAGTAGAGTGATGTGTTTCTTGGCTTTGCCTCTCCTGGCATGATCTCACTGTCTAGCGACAGGCCCATTGCTGAATCAGATGAAATCCTGACCAAAGTGAGAACCATGCTTGCACTGGGTCCAAGGAAGACTTGAGTTCTGTGGTGGCCAGGCTTTCACACGTCTTCCACGACTTTCATCTTATGGTCTTCACTTCCCTGTGCACCACCCTCACACCCCATAGAGCTGACTTAGATAATAGACAGAGCCCTGTGAGAACAGTGCCTAAGATGCGATGGCCTTAACTGGCTTCGTTCTCTTGCAATACGTGTTGAAATGTGATTCCACTATGAGAAACTGAGGCAGGCAAGTGTGTGGGGAGCAGTTTAATAACCCAGGACTCTACTTGGTTTCAGTTATGCATAGCTCACTCTTCAAACAATGTACCTGGCAGCCCAGCTCCTTGACCGGCATGGACCTGCCTCTCTCTGAACCATGCATTTAAAAACCTAGGATGCCCACCTGAGTCAGACAATGTGCACTTCCCTCTCTGAACAATGGGATATCTTTCTCCTCTCTGTAACTATCATCAAATTAAGACAGTTTCTGTTAAAATGTATCGATGTTATTACATCCAAGTGCTAATTATGGGGGGCCATTCAGGTCTGAACGAGTTTGGAGGTAAACAGTGAGGGAAAAATGTGTACTCAACTAAACTTTCAGGAAGACTCCCTTATTTACCATCATACACCTGTGCAGAACTGGAGAAAAGCTTCTTCACCCCATAAGCCTCTCTGCTGATGCAATAATCCAAATCAGACCAAATCAAACCAAATTAGAAAAAGTCCAGGTTTAATGGATACAAAGGCTCATGGATGGCTTTCCAGCCCCTAAGAGAGCAGATAAGAAAGGAAGACCAGAAAATCATGTGCTTATTCTCTGGGAAGGCAGTTTAAATACCCTTGGGAATGGTCTTGGGTGTCTCTGGGGAGGGCTCATCATTTGGCGGGCTTTCTCAGGGGTGGGTTCTGGACTGAGGCAACTACCAGGGGAGGAGGCTTGGGGTAGAACTTCTACCAAAACATTCCAGATGACTCTTTGGATATATGGATACCAGGGGCTGGGATAAAGCCTTCACCCAAAGATCCCAGACTCTTTTGGGTATATGGACAACAAGAGCTGAGGTAAAGCTTCCATCTGACTAACTGGGTTTGCCAATGATTCAGGGCAGATGCATTATGGGAAGGGACATGTGCAATAGAAAAATTATTATATGACCTAACCTCTTAATCAAAATAGGGAACCATTGTCTCTATGCTCCCTACTAATTAAAACTGTAAGAGAAAGCCAAAGACAGTGGTCAGCACCCTTGGATAGCTTCATTCCTCTGCCCTGCTTCTCCCTTGCAATGTATTCTGATATTGAAATCAAGTTTCTTTGCAAATCAGTGTGGACTTTATTTTAGTTCTTTGAATAAGAGTACAAGAACCTGGAAACACTCTATCCCAATTTAAACCAAAAGTAACAATGCTAAAGGTGGGATGGGAGGGGCTTTAAAGAGCTGACTTAGGCCCTGCATAGTATGATTAACAGTGGGTTAACAATGGGTCACCTAAAGAGTGTATCTTCTATAAAAGCTACTTTGGCTGGGTCTCCCCATTGAGTCCTCTTGGTGGCCTTGCCAATAACTTCTTTATAATAACCTTCCTTAATGACAATATATCTACTTGATCAAGACATGTTCTCACAGTATATTTCTTCAAATCCTGTAGAATACAGTAGAGGACCCATCTTCTTAGACTTCTGTCTCCTTAATTTGGTAGGGGGCCAATGAATCATTACTGTTTTCCCTCTAGTTATAAATATAATTATTTGACATACAGCCATTCAATACATATAACATGTAAATAGGAAGTCCCAGGCTCATGCCCTGGAGATAATCATTGCTAACCGCTCAACTTTGCTTTTCCATACATGCTAACATATTTTATTTTCATTTCCTTCTTTAAAAAGCAAAATTGGTGTCACATTATACACACGGTTCTTCCATATGCTTTTTTCCCCTCTCCTAGCAGGATTTCTTGGAAACGCTTCATTTTGGAAAGCTGTTTCTGCATGAGTATGTATAGATTCTCATTTCCCTGAACAGTTACGGGTTTACCATAATATGTCCAATTATTTCCACAATGAAGGATGTCTGGGTTGCTTCCTTTCTTTTCTCAATAATAATGCATGTTAAAATGAGGTCCCTTGGAATGATGGAGACTTTTCCTTTTGTCTAACTGAGCATAACTGGGGGTACTGTTATGGGAAACTTACCAGAGATTGTGGGGCCCGAGGCAACTTGACTCTATGGCCGCCATGGCAGGCTCAGTAGAAACCAGTCAAAGAGTAGGCTTACATTTCAGTTTACCCTAAGGTAATATCTGGTTCCAGGAAAAACAACAAACTGAGACCACCCAGGCACCACCCAGGAACGGACCAATCAGCATCCAAGGGAAAAAAACAGCTAATGTTCTAAAGGAAATACCTAATGTTCCAATCATTGCTGGTGAGATCACCAGATGTCCCTTAGCTCAGCACACATCCATCCCCTTTCACCAAGATAAACCTAGACAAATGTCAGTCAATCAGGGATCCTGAACCTTGAAAATCCCCTCACCCCTGTGTTTGAGGCATAGAGGGTCCAAGCTCCAGCTTGAACAGACTCTTTGCCTTTGTGTATAAATTTGGGCTCCATGGTAGTTTTGGGGGGACCTCGTGATCTTAGTATAACGAGATGACCACTCAGACACAGCTTATAGCCAGAAAGTCTGTATTTCTGTCATTTCAGACTATACTCAGGTATTCAGGTCAAGAAGCCCCAAATGCTATGTTCAGATATGCAAAGCCCCCCAATAACCAAACAAGGAGACAGAGTTCCGTATGTAAAAGTAAAGAGCCTTTATTTTATACAAATTTGCAAGCTCAGTCTCTCCATATATCCAACGTATTGGAGTGACCAGAGAGCCCCAAGCTCAGGTAGAGTTGGGTTTTTATAGTAGTAGAGGCAGGGGTGAGGGATTTTTAAGGTTTAGGACCCCTGATTGACTGACATTTGTCTAGTGGTGTCCTGGTGAGTATGCTGGCAGATGATCCTATCTACCATGGTTGGATCATTAGGCATTTTCTTTGGACGGTCTGTTCTTTGGTGATATTCAGTTAATCTCAGTTTATGGTCCTTCCTGCAACTAGATATTACTTCAGGGTAAACTACTGAGACTCAGGCCTGCATTGAACGTATTGATGGCTGAGCCCTACGCTGGCAGGTGATAATGGATAGAAACAAAGAATTTCCTTTGGGTAGTCTGTTTCTATTTAGCTTATCATGGCTGGCTCCTAGAGTCCTAAGTATAGCACTGAGTATCCAGAGCATGGGATTTGGGGGTCAGAAACCACCATCTCCATCTCGCTCAGCAGCTGCTGGGGGAGCTTGGAACAAGTAAGCAATTAAAGGGAAGTCAAGATAAGCAGTTATCTGCAGGAGGTCCTGCCCAAGCAGGCAGTTTAACAGAAGATAAGTTAGCTGGGGCAGCTTAACCTTGGGTTTCTAGAGTAGAGTTTGGCAATTTTCCAAAGGATTCTCCATCAAGAAGAATCAACAAGACAGACGAATCTCTGCACTGTCGTGCCCTGACATAATACAAATCAACAGTTATCAGTGTAATGGTAAAAATAAATGGTGCTGTTTCCCAAGGGGCAGCAGCAGGCAGCCGGCCATGGGCCACAAGGGACAGTGGGCCATGAGAGGCAGCAGGTCCCAGGCCGAGAGTCACATGGCAGGTGAGAGACCTTGGTGGGTCAGCCGGTCCTACAAGGAGCTGAGGTGGGTGGGAGACAGAGATGGATAGGCATGCCATGCAGAGTGAGGTTGGATATTTATTTAGTGAGTTATGGAGGAGAAAGGGAAAGGGGGAAGGGGAGAAGGGGGAAGCACAGAGAGGGGCAGAAAAAGGGAGAGAGAGAAACAGAAACAGAAAGGGGAAGAGGAGAGAAGCAACCTCTTCAGGGAAAAAGACAGAAAAGAGAGAGCTCACAGGCTGGAAGTGGAAGGAAGATCCATTTGCCTTGGTGGAGAGGGAGGGGAGTGGACAGGACTTGTCTCTTAAAGGGACAATGTACCCAGGTGACAGACCAGGCAAGCAGATCATAACATTCCCATCTCTTTCTTATAATAAAAAGGCAGGAGGTTAGGCACAACAGGTTAAAGAAATTGAGACAGTGGATTCTCAAGACTGTTTCCTGCTTATTTGTGGGCATCATCTTGTGGGAGGGGAACTTAAGAAAGCTGGGTGCTGGTCACATCCTGACATAGCTGGCATTTGTGGTATGGAAATGTCTGGTGTCTCTTATACCTGTTTAAGATATTGGCAGAACAGAGGACAAAGTTAAGTTTAGGAAAAAAAAATTCAGGACCAGGGAATTGAGGAGGGTATATCTGACCTGTTTGAGCTGAATTCTCTAATTCAGCTCCCTGGAACTCACAAGAATTCTTTGGATTTGTGAAAACATAAGTTTTAGACATATATATTGTATAAACAGTAGCATATTTATGTCATCATGACTGTGACAGATGTTTTTGCACAATGAAAAGTATTTTTAAGACTATGGAAGGCAGTGTAAGAGAGAAATTTGATAACTTGCATTTGTCCTCACACCTTTATAACTTGCAGGTACACCTTAATAACTTGTATTTGTATTTTATTGTATTTATAACATTGTTTGGTGAGGTTGTCCTTTTAAACTGACAAAACCTGTCAGCTGTCAAACTGCATCAGAGATCTTTGAGAAGAATAAAATTTTACTTGAGTTATTGACTAATAAATGACAGAGAACTTACTTGGTTGGGACCTAGAGCCCTTCCTCAGGGTCTTCCATGGTCACTGAGGGTTGTATTTTTCTTTTGCTGTTTAGTGAAGGGCCTGCCAGGCTCTAGAAGATTCTGTAGGCTAAGAAATCTGAAGGAAGACAGGCCTACCTTGGCCTGAGCAGCTAGACTGTCAATTCCAGTGATTCTGTCCACTGTCTGGGGATCTTCAGTTTAGATGAAAGGCAGTTTTGCCCAGTGGTCAGCATTTGGCAGTTGAAGCGAATTGTGGATGGATGTTGTTTTGTGCCCATCTGTCTTCTGTTTTCTCTCTTCTGTCTTCTTTGGAGGAAGTAGAGTGCTGCTGATAGGAGCCAACCTGTCTCTTTTTGTTATGAAAAGTTTTTAATAACTAAATATTTAAATGCCATGTTCCCCAGATCTCTAAGCAGTTGAGGGCTGTTTATCAGGTATAACTACAGTATAGAATCTACCTGGAGAGCTGTGTCTGAGCTTGACTGTACTGGCTTTTAACTTAACAGGTGAGATTTAGATTTGTAAAAAGACAGAAAGAAGAAAAAACTGCTTGCAATAGAAGGTTAATAGCAGAACTGACAATACTAGAGAACCGCTTAATATATATTATATCATATTTTGTAAGAGACTTAAAAGTACATACCAATTTAAAATATGAGACTCATTGTTTTTATAGTCTAGAATGAGATACAATGAACAGACAATCATAACATTTAACAGTAAACACAGGTGCATTTAAGTTACATGTATGCACACACACACACACACACACACAGAGTGAACAGGAATTGGGTGAAGTGGATGCTTTTGGTGGGCTTTACCAAAGGCATGCCACTGCACAAAACACAAATGCAATGAAGTCAGACTAGGGACCAGGCAGGGAATACCTCAGTAAAGATGGTGGGACTTGATCACCTGATCTGGCCCTCAGTCAAGATGGTGGTGAAGTTACCTGACCTCAGTTAAGATGGCAGCGGTCACTTGTTATATGAAGAAGCCACGTTTTTTGAGTTGCCAGAATTTTAAACATAATAAACATAGTAGATCACCTAGAGGCATGATCTACTCTGTCACCAGGCCACTGCAAGCAGTGGCAGGGAGCAAAGGCTGGAATTGAAAACCATTGACTCATGGATCTGACTAATTTTATCGGTTTCTATGGGACCAACAATAGCAGTGGCAGGGATAGTTTGAGAAAAAGCAGAGCTGGTGGGACACCGGCAGAGTGTTCATAGGCAGGTGGCTGATAGTTTGAGGGTTTATATTCTTTAGCTGAAAACGTGAAAACCTGCGAAAACAGCAAAAGAACATTACAAGGCCTGTAGAAGAACATCTTCTCTCTGTAGGCAGTGTGTTAATGAAGCCTCAAGGCCATCCTGGACAGTCTCTCATAGTGTGGACAACTTGAGAGCAGTCCAAAAGATAAGGGAAAGAAAAATCTGAGGGACCCCAAGTCCCAAAGCAAACACACTGCTCAGTGTGTGCAGCATTAGTGCAGGAGAACTAACCCTGGGTCGTCTGGTCACATTTTTAGCTATGGGAAGCAACCAGAGATGAATGTCAGTGAAGGGCTCAACTGTAGTCATAAAGGCTTTGGTGGGGGCAATCCCCTTGTTTCTAAGAACACCATAGGATTGCCAGAAGCTCAACAGTCAATTCCTTGGGTTCAGAGAAACAGTTTAGCTGACTAGAAAGGGAAAACTCACCACCAAAACTGCTGGTATACGTAAAGTTTGGCATTCAGGCAGATAGAACGTGGGGCTGTTGTTAAAAACAACCTGGTTCCCAAGCACAGGGTTCCATGTATCCTCAGCCAGTCTGCCTGTGGGCAGGTGGGAATGTGGAGAGAGCCTGGACGAGTCATGAGCACCAATGTAATGGTTAAAAAAAAAGTCTCTATTTCTTGAGGGGTGGGAGTAGGCAGCAGGCCTCAAGGGACAGTTGGCCACAAGGAGCAGCTGGCCATGAGGGCAGCAGGTCCCAGGCATGGAGCCTTGTGGTGGATGAGAGACCTTGGATGATCAACCAGTCCCACAAGAAACTGCAGCAGGTGAGAGACAAAGATGGATAGGCACACCATGCAGAGTGAGGTTGGATACTTATTTAGTGGGTTAGGGAAAGGAAAGGGAAAGGGGGAGGGGAGAAGGGGAAAAAGCAGAGAGAAGCAGAGAGAGGGAAATGGCAGGGGGAAAGGAGAGAAGCTACCTCTTCAGGAGAGAGATGGAAAAGAGGGAGCTCACAGGCTAGAAGCAGAAGGAAGATATGCTTGCCTTGGTGGAAGGGAGGGAGTGGGCAGGACTTGTCTCTTAAAGGGACAATGTACCCAGGTAACAGACCACCCAGCAGTACATAACAACCAGAACCACCCAAGTCATCAATTTCTGGGTCCTTTGTCTTTTGGACTCAAAAAGTAAATGATAGAAAAGTGAATTTGGAAGGAGGCTTTAAATATTTATTTATTTTTAATTGTGTGTGGGTATATACAAGTAGGTGTCCATGGAAACCAGAAATGACAGATCCCTCAGATCAGGGGTGATTAGCAATGGGAACCAATCTCAGGACTTCTGGAAGAACAGTATAAATGCTGAACCACTGAGCCTTCTCCCTAACTAGAAATGTTATTATATGGTTATAGGCACGAACATAAGAGAACAAGAAACAAGGCTCCTATACAGCAGAAGCAGGTCTCAAAATTGGGATGCTGTGGAGTTGTGAGTTCAGGGCTTTTTCATAGGACTGATGGAGAAACATGGGTGGGAAATGGGGAAGAAGGTTGTCAATCCCACCAGCCCACCCATGAGTTAGCCAGGTGCCTCTCAGTATTGGCCACAGCCTCGCTTGCTACTTCTGGCCAGGGAGGCTGTTGAATCTGAATGAGAAGAAAAAGAAAGATATTAAGAAAGCAGGGCAGGAACCAGAGTGCCTTCCTGGCTTTTCTGATCTCTGCCCAAGAATGTTTTTAAGGCTCCTGAACTGCCTGGCCAGTTTCTATAACCTCTTCTCTACACTTATTCAAGACCTGGCATTGTGTTTCTGGAGGATAAATCCTGTAGAGGGGATTTAGAGGCATGATGCTGGCCATGCCCATTTCTACTCTCATCACCTAGGGACTGTCTATTTCCCCAGCCCCCCACCAACAGGGCACCTCATTCTTCCTTCTTTCAGTTTTGTGTTTTGTCTAACTCATTACAATTAACATAGGTCAGAATAACAATAGGCTCCTTCCTCTCCCTTACAGATAGATTGAAAAGGAAATTCCCTAAGTGGTAAATAGGAGATTAACTTTGCCCAGGGGTAATTAGCATTTATATAGCTCTCCCTCTCAGAGGTAATACAGCCTTAACTAACTCACATTTGTTCACAAACAAAAATTTGAAATTGTGCAGGTCCTTCCTGGGAGCTGTGAACAGAAGTTATCTGAAAAAGCTGCCCCTGTGTCAAAGATTCTGTGGATGACAGAATGATTAGAATTCAGCAATTGTGGACACACAAAATGTTGCCTTTATGACCAGCCTGCAGCTGTCCTAGAATCTTTGTGGCTCTTGGGTAATATTACTGGGGACTTGAGATTTTCTGAGGTAGGTTGTCTGTCTTACTGATGAGAAAATTTAAGAACAGACTCAGAAGGAAGTTCAAGGACATCTCATTAGAGTTTGAGAGATAACAATGGAAGGCAAGGCAAAAAATATCCCAGCAGCCATTAGAAGGAGGGAGATGGAGAAGAGTGTTATCTGTACCTTTGGAGGTAGGGTCCAAGAAAGCAAGCATTCAGGGCAACAAGGAGCTGCCTCAGGCTTGAGGATTCAGGAAAAGAACAGAAGTCAGGGAAAGCATGCTTACGTTTATAGCTGGCATCAGGAAAAGAGATGGAAAGAAAGAAAACCAGTTATGCTCCTTTGAGTTAGAATTCAGAGAAGTGAGCAGGTTTCTCAGTGAGAGGATCTCTGCAAGCACCTGCTTCAGGGAAGGGAGGAGCTACAAGATCAACATCTCATGAAGGGGATGATTATTCCTCCCATATCCTTAGCACATTGGCAACAGAATCCGGTGACTGCAGTCTGCCTAAGGGGCATTCTCCTGACCAGGCGGTTGACAGGCCAAATTGGATTGGCTCTTCAGGAAGAAGGCACTAGCATGTAATGCTGTGGGTAGATTAGAGTGTCTTACCTCCACCCAGGGCCAGAGGTAGGACTCAGATTCTATTCTTACCTCTCCGTTCTTAGGTGATATTTTAAACTTTCCAAAGGAACATAGCTGATGTTTCCCTTTCTAGTGTTGCTAGGGATACCACTATGGTAACCAAATTTGATTCTGAGGTCCCTCCTCAATGACCTCCAAGGCTCCTAACAGAAAGACTTTCAGATTCTACAGCTTTAGCAGACCCCTAGTTTCACCAACCCTCAAGCTAAGCAGGCATCCAGATTGCATTTGAAAACTATAAAAAGATCATTTTCCCTACTCAGTTATGAACTGCCTGCCTCTATTAATTTATTTGTTAAACGTGTTGTTGGTTTTTTTAACTTTATTTTGTTCTGTTACTACAAAGGTTCATGTCACATCTTCCACAGTAGAATATGTCACTCAAAGCAACCTGAATTCATTCCTGTACCATGGTCATTTATATTTGGCTCATTTTAAACTACCTTCTACTCTGTTTTCTTTGGCAGAGTTTATGTTCTGCTGTTCTGGTCCCTGGAGCAGGTGGCTTTAAGACACATCAGTTGTTTAGTCTTTGAATCATTTCAGAGGACTTTTAAAAATGGAGAATTATACTCTTTCTGGGGCAGGAAGGTACACAGGCTTCTGTATTAGCACATGGAGAGAGCGAGGTTGTTAAAGAGAAAGACTGGAAAATCCCAGGCTAAAACTTATCCAAAATTCCTCCATGTGTTATTGCATGACTTCAGTCCCAGCACTCAGAAGTCAGAGGCTTGTGAATCTCTGTAAGTTTGAGGCTAGCCTACTCTATATAGAGTGTTCTAGGCCAGCCAGGGCTATACAGTGAAGTCTTATCTCAAAACTAAACAAACAACAAAAAAATGACTTGGGTTTATTGAAAGTAACTACACATAAATAGCCCTTAAGGTGTGATTTATTAGGAAAGAAAGCCTTGTAATATGGACAGCCAGGGTGTATTAGAAAAGACAGCCACTATGTCCACATGATGGAGGAGAGATACAGCATCATGAACATGGCCATCCATAATGGGGCCTTGGAGGGAGAAAGAGCCTTCCCTTCAAATCTGGAGAACAAATGAAGTTTCTCTTAGAGGTTTACATGCATCGCAGGCATCTACCTCATATGACCTCATCTGGCCTTGCCTATGTGCCAAGCATGAAGGATAGTAAAACTCTAGGGACATCGTTCGGAGATGTGTTGGTCCTAAGTGACCAGAGTTTGGGAGCTGGGAGTGGGGAGACACAGGTTATTAGTGGGAGGGGGATGGCCTCACTTCCCTCCCTCTTAATGTCTGAGTGCTTTAATAGTCACAGTAGGCACCAGTCAGTTCTTTGCCCTAGGAACAGACTGCAAGGGGCCCAGCCTGATTTGAAGGAACAACAAGAAAGATACAGCTAGAGGGTCTGTGATATAAGCAAACTTATTAACTCTACCTACTGGAACAATTTTGTCCTAAAACACACAGCCCCAGCAGAGATTTAAGGTGCTGAAGAGATATGAGACATACAAAGTTGTGTGTAGAGCTACATGTAACAAGCATGCCAAAGAAAGACCATGTTATACAAAGTTCTAAAGTCCCACACTATGTACCATAAAGCCCTAATTCTTTGTGAAGTGGGGCCACTTGAGCTACTGAACAGTCTGCACTAGCCCCTTGCCTCCCTTCCAAGTGTGTGCTTTGTTACTAAATTCCCTAGTATTAGTCACTGCTATCTGTGTATCTCTGTCCAATTCTCTGTTCTAGGACTTAAGAACCTAGAGTCCTTCCAGAGGTGCCCACCATAACCTCCAATATGACAGCATTCCTATGTCCATTGTTCAGAAAGCCTTGGGCACGATGTTCTGTCTTTTGATGATAATGCAGCTTGGTTGGGCTGCAGTATCAGTAATGTGTTCTTTAATTGGAAAGACATTTCCCTGTTTCATTCAATGATTCTGTCTCAGTCCCGTTTCTGGTTTCTTCCTCTTCTGCTGCCAGAAGCAACAATTTCAACATGTGGTATGTAGTCTAAAATTTTAAGTTATCTCTCTTTAGAAAATGTCTAGTGCAAATTTGTATATAAGTTATATGTTATAAATAGCAATGTAGAGGCTGGAGAGTTTCAGCAGTTAAGAGCACTTGATGCTCTTGCAGAGGACCCAAGTTCAGTTTGCAGGACACCTATATCAATTTCTTATAATTCTAGGTTCAAGGATGTGATGCATCCTTCTGGTCACTAGGGGTATTCACACACACACACACACACACACACACACACACACACACAGGCAAATACCACCTCAGTTACTTTTCTATTACTGTGCTAAGACATCATGACATGGAAATTCATAGAAGAGTTTATTGGGGCTCATAGTTTCAGAGAGTTAGAGTCCGTGACCATCATGGCAGGAGGTATGGAAGCAGGCAAGCAGACATGGCATTAGAGCTGTACCTGAGAGCTTGCATATTGAGACACAAATATGGGGCAGAGGGAGCTAACTGACAATGAGAGGGGTTTTGAAACCTAAGTCTACCCTTCAGATGCCTCCTCCAACAAGACCCCTCATCTAATCCTTCCCAAACAGTTCCACCAACTGGGGACTGAGTATTCAAATATGTAAGCCAATGGGATCCATTCTCATTCCAGCTACCACACACACACAGATACACACACACACACACACACACACATACATACATAATAAAATAAACCTTTAAATATAGTAACACTGCAATATGTTCAACATATAATGCATATTATATAACACCAATAGTCAAACGATGTCACAAAGATTTTCCTGCTTCTTCCCTTTTATTCCTCAGCAGACTATTTATTATTCCTGAAGCTCTAGCCAGATTGCCTGTGGGCATATCCTGTGAAATCTGTTGCTTCCAATCGCAACTTAGTATAATCCTCTGAGCATACGTTTATCACCTTTTACTTGTCCATTCTCCCAGGGATGGACAAGGAGATTGTGTCCTACTCCTCCATACTACAAATCACTCCAAACCAGGCTGCAATCAACAAACAGATCTCTTTCTCAGTGACAATTTCTGTACTGTTTATAGCCAGGAGTTTGATTGTTGGGATCAGGCAATTTTGTAACTTCTCATAATGACAGTTTATAAAAATAGAGAAAATGGTATAATGAACGCCTACATGCCCAACTGTCAGATTTTAAAATTATCAATATTTTGTTGAACTTATGCCCTCCTTTCTTTATTTTGTTGATTTGGGGAGGATCTCTGTCACTGAGCTATTTCTATAAACAGATCTGTTACATAAAGATGATTTTTGGATAGTTCATCACTAATTGTCATCCTAACAAAACTAGCAATTCTTCCCACTGTTACCAAACACCTGATCCAGCTAAAGTTCCCTAATTATCACAGAGGTAACTTTGTAAATAGTTTGTCCAAATTAAGCTCCAAATAACGTGGTACATTGTTTCTATTCTGTCCATTCTTCTGCCAGTTTACAGTTGCTGTATTTCTTCATGCCTTTGATGGTGTGTGTGTGTGCACATGTGTGCATGCATTAGTGGGGTGAGCAGAGGAAAGCCTGGACTCTCTTTCCTCAGGTGCTATCTATCCATCTTGATTTTCTTTTTGAGACATGGTCTGTCACTCACCTGGAATTCTGCAGGAAGGCTAAGCTGACTGGACAGAGGACCTCACGATCCACCTGTGTCCCTCCTCTTCAGTGTTGGGATTACATGAACATTTATGACACGTGGATTTTTTACATAGGTTCTGGGAGTCAAACTCCAGTCCTCATTCACTGAGGACAATCACTTTACTGACTGAGCCAGGCCCAAGCAGCTGACTTGTAAGAAACTACTCAAGCTTCCTTGTGGGAGTTGACTTGTAAGAAACTACTCAAGTTTCCTTGTGGGATGTTCACATTCATGTCATGCCATGAACTTGTTCTTCTGTCCCTAATGCTTTGGGAAAACTCTAGGTTGGATGGAGGGCTGGTGTACACTCAGTGTAACTGGTCTACAGTTGACTCTGTGCACTCCACAGGCATTGTATGAGTTGGCCTGGGAGGACCTGTGATTGCATTTCTGCTGCCAACGAGACCCTGGGGAGTTTCTGATGCCAACAGTCCTGCTGTCGCATCTTCCAGGGATTTAGGCACTATCTAGTCTCCTTTCTGTTGCTGTGGTAAAACACCTTACCAAAAACAATTTGGGGAATAGTTCATTAAACAATTACAAATCACAGTTCCTTCCCAAAGACAGGAACTCAAAGCAGAACCCCAAAGGCAGGTTTCTTGCTATTCCACACAGCATTACTGCAGACCACACAATTCACTTCACAGCCAAAGACACAGAGCAGGAGTCACGGAGGATGCTGTGTGCTGGGGTCTCACAGCTGGCTCCTCCACAGCTGACTTTCTTACATGGTTCAAGATGTCTACCTGAGGATGGAAGGCCACGTAGTGGGCTGGTCCCTCCCTATCAATGAACAATCATGACAGTCCTCTAGAGACATGCCTACAGGTCAATCAAACCCAGGTAACCTTTCAGTTGAGACCCTCCTCTCAGATGACTTTAAACTGTGTCAAATTGTACCTTTACCTATAAGCCAACCAGTACAGATGCTACTTCATAAAGGGCTAGTAACAGGATTTTTTAAATGCTAGTATTTTATTCAATGTATTAGCAAGTTTTCTATAAACAACTTTCTCTTGGTAACTACAATGGATTTCTTCCAAAAATATGAACCATATGGACAATTTTCCTATGGCTATCAATTATTAGGTTAAGGTGCTGTTTGGCCTTCTACAGGGGCCAAAATGTTGTTTTTAATTTTTAAATTTAGTTTATTTGCATTCTCATGCTTAAAAAATATTCTCACCTTTGTCTGAAAAAATAAAAACCTGTCACCTTGTATTGCAATGGCCTTTGACAGGGTCATCTTTGCCTTGGATTCTCTTCTCTGAGTGACAACTTGTCAGAACACAGCAAGCTTCTTTTGTTCACACCAAATAGAGGATGAATCCATCTTTCAAGGTCTGGTTCATGTGATGAGACCCCTAGAAACTGTCCTCCTAGGCCTTAAGATGCTAGAGTCCAAGCACCGGCTACTTCTGGACTAGTCAGAAAACACGCACAGCAAATGTATTGTTAGTAAGAAAAATAGTAACTTTGTAGTGCTCTCACTTCCTTGATTCTATTTACTTGCTTGCTTGGACTTTGGCTGTGTGCATCCATGTGCACATGGAGGATGAAGGTTGAGCTTCCTCCACTGCTTTCCACATTAGTTTTGGGGCAGCTCACCAATCCTGCAGCCCTACCCCAGATGATTGCGTGAGGAGTGGGTGCTTAACTCAGACTTTCGTGATTACATAGAAAACACTGTGCCTATGGGTTTGACTCCCTGAACCCTTGCTTTGTTTTGTTTTTTAAGACAAAGTCTCACACTCTAACCCTGAATGGCTTTGAAATTAAGTGCCATGCCCCGTGCTTCAGTCTCTTGAGCCACTGCACTGGGCCTTGACTCCTTTGCTTTTCATGTCTTTGCTTCCTCATGCTGATGATCCAGATTCCTAATGACATTGCCATAATGACTTATCCAATTTCCCATCCTATAGATGTAAAATGCTTTTAAGATAACTGTGCCAATATGCATAACAACAGCAATTCAACAAAATAAAGTTTAAAATGTGTTTGCAATCCTTTATGCCCATCAAATTTATCACATTGAAGATGAAGTCTAGAAAAATCTAACAGCACTTGAAATATTTATGTTTATTTGTAGTTTTATCAATTGTTGGTGTGCTTTTTCTATAAAAGCACAGCGTGTGTGTGTGCATGTGTGCACGGGTATGTGCACATGTGTGTGCGTCTGATGCTTGAATATATGTGGGTGAGCTTGTTTGAGGCCAGAGGCTGATGTTAGATGTCTTCCTCTGTCATGCTCTCCCCAGACTGTTTGAGCCTGAGTCTTTCATTGATCTAGGAGGTCACAGATTCACCTGGCTTCAGGGATCTACCTAAACCCACCTTTCCTGTGCTGTGGTTATATCAACTTTCCATGTATGGGTTGGGCATCCAAACTCAGTTCCTCATGCCAGGCAACAAGTACACTACCACTGAGCCAACTCCAGGGCCCCAGAAGGGAAATCTTGCTACACAGTCTGCCATCAATTTGAAGTCTGCAGTCAATACACAGAAGCAACCATGAGTGATGTGGAAACCAATGGATCTGCCTTGGCTTGCATAAAACTGTATTTATAGAAGTGGTCAATGCAGACTGGCATGGTGGCCTCAGGATTGTTCTCAGTGTGGCCAGACTTAAGCACATTGACTTTATTCCCCTATAATTTTTTTTTGGAGGACTAGACTTCTATTTTAGTTTCTTATACTTTTAACTATGTAAATTTCATAAAGATATTGGTTTATTGATTGGCATATGAGGGTGGAGATGGTATACCAACTTTCCTGGGAGATTTTGATCCTGATAATCTCTCAACTTTGGGAGAAACAACTGCCCTAAAGAAAAAGTCATAGTCCAGAATGGTGGCATCACTGTCACATGGAAGGTACTAGAACAAGGCACAGACTACCAGGTTTTGTAGGAGGAGGGGACGCTTGTTTGTCCCGGCCGCCCATCAGGCCAAGGCAGTTTTTTTATTCGTTAACCAATACAAGCAACACACAGAGGGCACTCCCACATCAAGATTTCCCTTTGATCTCTTTACTGGAGGCCCTTCCTCATTCTACCCGTCACCACTACTGGTAAAATGCACCTTTGGGGTGGGAGGTTAAACATTTGAACATTATCAATCTTGAATTCACTAATCTGTGCCAAGAGTTAGAGATTGAGGCAAATGTGACATAGAAGAGACTATGGGCAGAGTGTGTAGTGGACTGTGATCTGTGAGTCTACCCCTAAATAAATAACCCTTTATTATACTCAATTCCGAGCTTGTGTGGGATTACTTTTTAACATCCGCCTTCACATGTGAGCTAGAGTGGCAGGGCAGTTAAGCTCTAGGGATCCACTTCTGCGCACACGCACACACACAAACACACATACACACACACCGGTATTGGGATTTCAAGCATATGTTACCACACCTGGCTTTCTCAGGCTGATTCTGAGGGAGAATGCTTGTGTGACAAGCACTTTAGCATCCTGGAGCCACAGAGCCCAGAGTGAGGGCATGCACACGCTACAACCTACAGCCTGGGAGGATAGGAGCTGCAAGCAAGCCGGAAGGAACCGGAAATAAGCTGTCAGTTCCCACGGGGCAACGGATCTGCAGAGAACCCATTCTTGTTTTACTTTGGCTTGTTCTGAATGAGACACTCTGTACCTTTGTTAACCAAAGTCTACTTTTCCTCTTACCCTTTATTTATTCAGTTGGAATAGGCAGAAAAATATCAGGTAATGTCTGAGATGAAACACTTGTCTTCAACTTCCTATTGCTCTGTAACTGGGAGCCTATGCATCACACAAAGAAACAGATTTCCTGGGGAAAAGCCAGGGTTCATCCACAGAGTCAGGTTTATCTCACAGAACATGAGGCCTGAAAATGCAGCTAGACTATGAGGCTCGTCTACCATCTTAGGAAGAGAAAAGATGCTTCTAGAAAAATGAATGGCCTTGGGGAGAACAAATTGGTCCTTAGGAACGCAGGAGAGAGTGGGAGGCTAGTTTGTGTTGGTGTTTAGTGCATCTCTCATGGCAGAGCCTCCCTTGCCCCTCTTGCCCCTAACTCCCAGCTGGAGGCACACCCCCTCAGCAGGGATGCAATCCCTTCAGGCAGCATTGCCTTCCTTAGACAGAGGAGGTCAAGGTCTGGGTGCTGTACCAGACTCAGCCTCTTCATTCTGCCTGTCTTGAATTTCAAATGTCGTTCAAAATCATTTTTATGCCACAATGGTATGTCCCAGAACATTTTGAACATTTGAAAAATGACTAAGAATAAAGAACAATGTGTGAGTTGCCTCCCTCTAGCTTGCCACACTCACACCACCCACCATCCCAACACTGGAAACTACCAGAAACAATTCGCTAGGGTTAGAGCTCCAGGCTCCTCTTTTCTCTTTTTGCTTTTATTCTTTGATACTTGAGAGGGAACCTAAGGGTTTCTTACTTGACCTTTTTATACTTTTTATTTTGACACACACCTGGAATCACCTAGAAAGGCAGAAACTTGATGGAGGAAGGATATTGGTTAAAAAATAAAGAAACTGCTTGGCCCTCATAGGTTAGAACATAGGTGGGTGGAGTAAACAGAACAGAATGCTGGAAGGAAGAGGAAGTGAGCTCAGATGCCATGTTCCCCTCTCCTGGGCAGATGCAGGGCAGCTCCTCTCAGAGCCAGACACGATGAAGCAAGCCGCCAGGTCAGACATGCTGAATATTTCCCGGTAAGACTAGTGCTACACAGATTATTAGAGATGGGTTGATCGGGATATGAGAATTAGTCAGTAAGGGCTAGAGCTAATGGGCCAAGCAGTGTTTAAAAGAATACAGTTTGTGTGTTGTTATTTCGGGGCATAAGCTAGCCAGGCGACCAGGAGCTGGGGCGGCAGGAACACAGCCTGCAGCTCCCCACTACAGAAACTTAGTTGAAGAATGATTCAATCAGCCTGGTCTGTGAGCATGCCTGTGGGGGATTTTCTTAACTGACAATCGATGTAAGAGGACCCAGCCCACTGTGGGTGATTCCACTAGGCCATTCCACACTGTATAAGAAAGCAAGCTGAGCAAGCCGAAAGGAACAAGCCAGTGAGAAAAGTTTCTTCATTGTCCCTGCTTCAGTTCCTGCCCTGACTTCACATCATGATGGACTGTAAGTTGGAGGTCAGATAAACCCTTTCTTTCCCAAGTTGCTACTGATCACGGTCTTTGTCCCCACTACTGCCAGCACTTCCCCAAACTACAGCTATACCGCACGAGGTCTCCTGAAACCACTAGGTTTCCCTTCCGAGGTCAATTTCTAAGGTTTGTCAGTAACGTAGGTTAAGGTTTGTTTGGGTTTAGACTTTACGTAAGGGGTACTATACCATACACATCACTTTGCAACTTGACTGCTATTAGTAAGTATTAGACCTGCATAGGAAATGCTCTTCTTTCCATTTGATTGTGCAAAAAGAGAATAGGCCTTTTCCTGCTGTGAAATGCCCTGGTATCTCCAGGCTCAGAAGTCAAAGCACTTGTAGGTGGCACCACTTCCCTCATATGTTCATCTGAACTCACACACATCCAGGAGTGTTCTGAGGCTGACAGGAGCACATTCAGCACTGTGGTCCCAGGTTCCCAGGTTCCCAGGCATGTATGGATGTTCTATAGAACAGGCAATGCCACAAAGTCACATAGTGATACACTGATTATTAAAAAAAAATGGGTTGATTTATATGTAAGAGCTATCTAGTAATAGCCTGAGCCATTGGCCAAGAAATTATAATTAATATTAAGCTTCTGAATGATTATTTTATAAGTGGGACCAGTGGGAAGGAGAGAAACAGATCCAGTGGGACTGGGCAAGACAGAGAAAACTTGCAGTTCCATTTGGTGCCCAACACGGAGCTCCCAAGTTCCACATAAGACCTAAGAAAGCTTAAAAAAGGGTTTGAGCATAGCATGGTGGGTTCCTGTTACAGTACACAGAGGTGTCTCCAAGTCACACAGCACACTGCTTGGCAGGTTTAGCTTTGACTCATACAGACTGAAAAGGTTTGTGGGTAGCATGCTGCAAGCTGCTTGGTGGCAGCATGGACCCACCACTTCCCAAAGTCGGGGTGATAAACATGGCTCCCAGAGTTGGTGGTAAATGAACCTCTGCCATGTTGGAAAGTTGAATGGGGTGGAGCCAACAGTCAAAGTGCTTTGGTCATAGCCACACCTGCTTTCCAGTTTAAAACAGTGACAAAAGAAAGATTACAGATATGCAATAAAGATAAATTCAGGCAAAAAGAAACCTCTAAATGGGTCACCGTGTGTTTAAAAAGTGTATGTAGGCTTAGAAAAGAAAGAAAATGGGTATAGGCAGTTATCAAAAGAAAGAAATGGCTTTAAAAATAAAATAAAGTCTTTAAAGAGACAGTAAAAGTATATTTAAAAAGCTACATAAAGATGGGAAATACACAGGGGGAGGCTGGATCCTGGATAGTATTGTGTTGATTTTGCATTTTTGGTTGCTGAAAAACAAAAGACAGCTGCTGAGAGACATGAGATTTTAAAAGATACTGATAAAATATATGAACCCAAATATTTTAAAAATGTCTCCTTTAAAACAAAAGTAAAAAATATATTTGTAAAATGGAACTTAAAAGATACATTGCTTTGTAGAAGTGATTTTGCTTTTGTTTACACAGGAAACAAGAGGCTATGGATTACAAGTTTTTCTAGGACTTGGCAATTATCTCAAATTTTCTCAGGACCCTAAAGATACTTTGTCCACAGACAGCAGGAAACAGTTTGGAGAAAACAATGTCCACATTCCCAAGAGTTGGGGGATATAGGTGTTCTTCGGCTATTTGTTTGGTTATGAATGTTTGTTATATTTAGAAGATAAGAGGGGCACATGCTGGGATAGTTCATCAAGCAGCACATTTATATGTTCAGTTTTATATCCATATATTATAGCCTCAAGAAACCATTTTGAAGCGAATTTACTTTGCACCTCAGACTGGTGAAAGAACCCTACCACGTGAGGTAATGTAGGCCAATTGCATCCTGAGCCCTTTGACTGAAGACTCAGGAAACACTCCCTGTATTCTTCCAGGGACTGTCCAGCTGCTAACTTCCCGTCTTCTGACTGTTCTCTTAGGAATATGCTGTGCCTGCCTGCCTCTGTTTTAGTCCCTCCTCCAACCTTTCCTGTAGTCGTAAGAGAAGACACTAGAAATCTGCTACAGGCGGGGAGTAAGCAGGGATGGGAAGAAAGATACTGGTGATCCTTAGGAGACAACCCTAGAAGCAGATCTAGAGTTCTGCCACACTGCCAACCTCTCCTGGGGGACTTGACTTTCAACACTATCATGTCTGTATTGAAGGGCCTGAGGTTTGTCTCCCTTAGGACCCAGGGAGCATTTTGCAGAGCTTCCCCATTGCTGTTTACCCAGGAAAAGCAGCAGCTGAGAATTCTCCTTCTAGCACAAAAGATTGGCTTTCCATAGGGCAGGGCCCGCTCCTTCTGCAAGGCCTCCTTTCTCTCTGGGCACACACGTTTTGCTGGCCTTTGCTGCCTGTGTCTCCCTTTTCCCATGCAGGCCCTCTGCATCACCTTTTATACACACTGAAATATATTTTGAGGCTACCATTGAGTTCCAGAGGCTGATAGTCTAGAACATTGAGGACAATCTGGCAATAGTCATTGGATGTTCAACAGTTGACAGTGGGGCCATTAAACATGAAACACATGATTGAGAGACCCATTCATTGGTGTGTCAGATGGCCTTGGCATTGAGTTCCATTCTATGTCATTAACTTAACAAAGTACAACACAGCATTGATTATCTGCACCCATTCTGTAGGAGTCTGCCGTGCATAATGAGGGCTAAAACAAGAAATTATGGAAACAAAGAGCCTCTGGGCATCCACCAGTCAATGACCAAAGCAATTTGAACCCGTCTTGCATGGAAAAAAAATTCTGGGCATTCTTGCATGGGAGCATCCTTGGGGACATCTTCCTAGTAACCTGAACAGTTTTTTGTCACCAGATGGATGCCAAAGGCATCCTTTCAATGTGGGAATACAGTGACATCTAGTGGACAGCCTTATGGCTGACATTTGGCCTTAAATGTCACTGTAGAGTTCAGTAAATTACCTAATAATTACTCTTGAAAAAGCACAGGAGAATTAACGTTACAAACTAAATATGAATTTGTTGTCGTCTTATGATCAAAACCTGTTTATCCAACTTGTGTTGAAGTCAGTAGTATATTTTAGAGACTTTTCATGTTAACATAGCATCTCAGGGGCTAGAGATGCACATTGGATAAGAGCACTGACTGCTCTTACAGAGGACCCAGGTTCTGTTCCGGGCACAACCAACCATCTGTAAATCCAGTTCCGGGGGATATGAAGCCCTCTTCTTCCTCTGATGGCATTGCATGCATATGATACCTGTATGCACAGAGGCAAACACTCATACACATAAAATAAAAATAAATATAAAAATGTAACTACTATCCTGTCATCTTATAAAATACTGATTCATAATTAGATATCCACCAAAGTTAACAACATTGTGTGTAGTGTAGATAGAACAGTAATACCACATCCAAGACATTCAAAACTAGCTATGTGATTCTACCGTCTACGATTTGGGAAAAGACATCTGGACATCTACTATAACGAGATTGAGGATTTTGAGACATTTGCTCAAAATAAAATTTTAAGAGCAGGAAATGGTTGTTCTGGATCCTACTCTGACAAGGGAAGAATCAAGGCATTTAGAATCAAAAGAGGGCTGTGCGTCAGTCTCTCTTGTTTCAATGATCACAAAAGCCTGGGATATAGATCCTATCTCTCCGTTTATTGAATGATATCTTGTAAGAAGTAATTAGTGTTAAGACTCAAGCAGAAAGAAACAGACAAGATCTGTTTCTCTGACTTTTCAATCGAGAACCAATTGAGAAACAGACGACAGGAGTCAATGAGACAAAGACTTAAAACTACAAATGTCATGCTTGGTAGAGCAGATTAGAAAGTGTTCTTCAGCCTGCGTCCAGCATAGACCCTGGGAGTCCTGCTCTTTCCTGCTGGATTCAATTGTTGTTCACATGACTGAAAGGCTGTGTCTTGTGCGATTACTACTTTGTCCAAAATTGTACATATTGTTCCCAGTTTCCTGTTTCTATCCTTTCCTAAAACAGAGGTGTTTTAAAATTACACAGCACTTAGAAACAGGGTAGAGAGGAAGCTGGGTGTCATAGTGTTGGCTATATCTATATAGAGGGCTATTTCTTTTCCTTTGGAGTATGTACTTGGCTTGCCACCTATTTGAATGGAACCCAAGCACTGGAGTTTCCTGTCAATTGGTGGAGCTAACCACTGACAGATGGGATATGCAAATGTATGGTTGCCAGATCATGTATAAAAATGTTACTCTGACCCAGACCCTGCAGAGATCAGTTCAGGAAACCAACCCATTATCTAGAGTGTCCAGCCCTGGAGGCCAGCCTGCTTCAGACATACAGCCAAGATGATTTCTAGGAAATTAGACCACTGTCTGGGGTAACAATCCAGGAAGCCAAACAACAAACCCATGACTGCTCAGCCAAGATCAGTCACTGACAGGTCTAAGTACAGCCAATCAGAGAAAGTCAAATGTATGCCCCTAACCAATCACAGGAAAGACCTCACTTCCTAATAGGCCATCCACAGCTTCTCTGTGCCATACCCAAAGGGTCTCTTTCCCCCTCCTCCTGTCCTGAGCAGGCTCCAACCTGTAAGTGACAGTCGCTACTCCTTTGTCTATGTAGGCTGTGAACAGCCTTGGCTGCCCGCGTTTGGTTGCTTTCCATTTCCTCCCCAGTCCAGCAGAGAAGAGATCCCACAAGCATGTTTGTATTTCTCTGCGGAACATTACTCAGTTTTGCAAACATCCTAACAGTTCTTCTTTAACTTCCCTCTTGGTAATGGCTAGAATGAACTGCCCTTCCTGTGGCCCTAAAGTCATGTCACCATCTAACTTGTTTGCACATTAGTAAGCCGGCTGCACGGTTGGCACACACTCACTCTAAATCTATATAGGGGTTGTCCTTTGGCCCTTTTGGAAATTACGTGTTGAAAATAAGAGAGAAACAGAATATCAGACTCTATCGAAAGAAAGACCCAAATTTTCATTTCTTTAAAAGCTGTATTATGAGAGGAAATTGGAAACCTGTAAGATCTACCAGATATTGTCAGCCTATTTCAAAACTGTAAAATAGATGTGTCATAATTGTTTGTTGAAGGGATTTACCAAACTTTCTCACTCCGTATACTGCATGAAACTGCATGGCTCTGAGTTTTTCAGCTTGAAATTTCTATTAGTCTGGCTGGGCTGTGTCCACTAGCCTTTAGATGATATTTAAACATTTATGTTTCTCTCTGAAGGGTTTGACTCATCATCTCAGGTAGCTGGGCTGTAGACATGAGTAGGTCAATTGCAGTTCTAAACCAGACAGAGGCCGTCTCGACAAGTTCTTCAATAACCAAAGAACTAAAAAATCAATACAACAATACAAACCACCCTGAGCTTGTGACACACTTGATGACTTCCTATTGAACAAAACTTGTCACTGATCTAAGCCCCAAGCTAGAGAAGAGAGATGCAAGCACCGCTGGACAGAAAGAGCTGACCTGCAGAAAGGGGAGTTTTACCTCTGACCTACCACCCATAGTCAGCTGCACAGCAGAGTCTGGTGCAGCACCCCACCAGAGGGCAGAGGAGCAAGAAGACCAGAAGAGGTAGACGCATTCCCCAGTGTGAAACTCCCCTACGGGAAGTGATCGCAGTCCTTGAAGTCCTTCCTGTCTGCCCCAGGGAAGTTCACAGTCTCAGGCCAAGGAGAAGACAGGCAATTTGATAAAGTGCTTGCTGCACAAGTTTCGGAACATTAGTTTGATGCCCAGAACCCAGCTAGAAGCTGAAAGAAGTGGACATAGTCTTGTAATCCATCATAGGAGAGACCGAGTCAGGTGGATCTTAGTCTTGCCAGTGGTCAGCCTCAGAGAATTGGCATGGCTTAAGTCCCTGTTTCAAAAACCAAGGTGAATGGTTCCTAAGAAATGATGCCCAGGTTGATCTTTAATCCCCACAGGCACCACACACAGGCCCATGCCCATAAATACTCAAAGGTCAGTGTCGGAAATGGCTCAACAGTAGACAAGGATGCATCTCTAAGCTCTGTAGATGTCCCCATAGTGCAGGCTTCAGGACATATCGAAATAATTAGGTGCATACCCTATTGCATTTCAGTGCCCCCGAGACCTGACAGAGTGAAAATAATCTCCTACATGCCATCCCTGAGCGCATGGAAACAGAGGACCACATACATTAGTAATGTAACAAATAAATCTTCTGAAAATCTTCGACATGACCAAATTCTGGGTGTTTGCTTTCCTTTCCTGTTTCTTAAAACTGAAAAAAAAAAAAAGCTGAAGTCTTGCATCACTGAGATACCTACATACAATACACCCCATTGTTGACCAGAATGAAAACTCAGCAGCTTGTTATGCAAGGTGATTCATTAAGCGGAGGTATTATTGCCATATAAACACTTTCACATTTTTATTTGGATTTGTGTGTATTTGTGTGTGTGTATCTAAAGGTTCATGTGTATGAGTATGGTCATGTGCATGCAATGGTATGCTTGCGAAGGCCAGAGGATAACCTTGCATGTTGGTCCTTGCCTTCCACCATGACCGGGGTCTATGTTGTTCGTTGCTGTGCACACCAGGCTAGCTGGTACATGGCTTGCCTTCAATTGTGAGCAGGGTCTATGTGTTGTTTAGTACTGTGTGCACCAGGCTAGCTGGTACATGAACTTCTAAGGATTTTCTGCCTCTTCCTCCCCACTTGCTGTAGAAACGAAGATTGTAGACACATACTACCATGCTCAGCTTCATGTGGATTTGGGGACCCAAGCTAAGGTCCCCAGAATAGCTCAGCAGCTCTTTTGCCTAAGAAACCATCTACCCTACTGCAAATTTTTGATCAATCTTTCAAAGAGCTGCAATCCATAAAAAGAGGGAAAGCTAGTGCTACAAATCAAGTTCCTGCCCTGGGCCACCGCAGAGCACCCAAGTCACATGGGAGTCGCGCCACCAGAGGAAAGCTTTAAAGCCAGCTAAGTTCCCAGGTGTGGTGGTGCACACCTTTAATCCCAGTACTTGGGAGGCAGAGGCAGGAGGATCTCTGTGAGTTCAAGGCCAGCTTGGGCTACACAGAGAAACCCTGCCTCAGAAAATTAACTAACTAACTAACTAACTAACTAACTAACTAACTAACTAACTAACTATTTTAGTTTGGGTTTCTATTGCTGTGAAGAGATACTGTGACCATGATAATTCTTATAAGGAAAACCTTTCATTGGGGTGAAACTTACAGTTTCAGAGGTTTAGTCCATTATCATTATGGTGGGACATGGTGCATGCAGGCAGACATGGTGCTGGAGAAGTAGCTTAGAGTCCTCCATCCTTCAGGCAACAGAATGAATGGTATGACTGTCACACTGAGTGAAACTTGAGCAAAATAGATCCCCACAGTGACACACTTCCTCCAACAAGGCCATACCTCCTAATAGTGTCACTCCCTTTGGGAGACATTTTATGTCAAACCACCACACTAAATAAATAAACAAAGCAAACAAGTAAACAGAAATAGCTAAGCCTCCAAGCAGATCAATTTTTAGGAAAAATCAATCAGAATGAGCTCGCTCTACCTGTCCCATATGACAGGAAGCACTCCTTGCACCACCCCTTAAAAGTAGTGAACGCTGGTGAGCAGATGCTGTCAAGTCTGCTTTTAAAATCATTGTTACCTTTCCTCTGACAACTTTACAAAGTCCACCTGCTCTGTACTGCCCTTCAGAGCATTCACTCTTCTTAAAGCCACAAATGAAGATCAGTGGTTTTGGGCTTTGTCTTGGGATAGATCGTGTATAACTGATAGAGCCTGGGGTAAGCATCAAATAATGTCTGTGGTCACTTCTTTCTGAGCATCTTAGCAAACATCAGTGTCCAGTCCATGGCCCTGTGCTGAGAAACATCCAGTGCCTAAAAAGAAAGCATTTCAATTGTCACTTGAGCCATTGTTTTCTTTTCAACGAGAGATTTTTTTTTACTAATGCGTATAGCCTTAATTTACTCACCTTCAGTGTATCCTTGTCTATATACCCTTGAGTGCATGTGTGTGCATGTTTGTATGTGTGCAGATACATATATATACATGTGTTTGTATGACAGAAGACAACCTTGGGTATCTCCTCAGGTGCCATCCAACTTTTTCCAAGGGTGCCATTCACCCTTTTTTCTTTGAGATGGGGTCTCCCACTGGCTTGAAGTTCACCAACTTGGAGAATATAGACTATCTGGTCAGTGAATCCCAGGGATCCTCCATCTCCATCTCCCCAGAACTTTATGCATCACTGAGCCTCACATTTTTACATGGATTCTGGGAATCAAGCTCAGGTCCTCATGCTTACATAGCCAACACTTTACTGACCAAGCCGTCTCTCCGGTCCTGCAATTCTATTTCAAAAATGTTACTCTTGAATTGCTAGTTATTTTCAGTTAACACCTCAAGGCACTATCCCAAAATATATTTTTCTTAATGTGTCATCTCTCTTTATATATGCTTCAAAGTCATTAATGCCGACTCCCTAACAGTTATGAGTGATGGTTGACAATTGTTTCTAACTTGTTATAAAATGGGGAAAGATGGGCTTGTTGGTGTTTCCTCTCGTTTTTCCACAAGCCAGTAGTGACAGAGACCACTACTGCTGCAGCAGGAGAAACTCTCAAGATGCTCTAGTATGGGACAGCTTGATGCTCTTCACCAGCTTGCTCATGCATTAGTGATCAGGAGGCGGGGCAGCTTGATCTAGAACAGCCTCACACATCTAGGTGTAAGCTGACTGTGGGCTGGATCAATGAGCAGAAGGGCCACATAACTCCAAGCCTCCAATAATGCCAAAGCAAGAGCAAAGAGAAATCCCCAAGGTCTGTATGTATATTGTGCGTTCTCGTGGTGTGTGTGTGTATGTGTGTGTACATGTGTGCAAACCAGAAGTCAGCTTCAGCTGTTATGCCTCAGGCACAATTCCATCTTTTTTTTCTTTGAGACAGGGTCTCTCACTAGCCTGAAATTTGCCAAGGAGGCAGAGTAGCCAGTCAGAGAGCCCCAGTGATCTGACTGTCTCTCTCTTCCCAGTGCTGGGATCACAAATACAAACCACCATACCTGACATTTTTACATAGGGTCTGGAGACTGAGCTTATGTGTTCCTTGAAAGGCAAACACTGTACTGACTGGCGTGTCCCCCGAGCACCCCCAATGCCTTTCTATAGAACCTACCCTAGCACAACTTTCTTTCCTCCACATTCTACTAAGGGCAATATTCCAGTTGTTTGTTTCTACCCACAAAACAACTCATGATAATTGTTTCAAGTAACTTTTAATTATTAAAAAAATTAAATTCTGCTCACTAACCTAGAATTTGGTCAGAGTTGGGTAGGAACAGTTCTCAACAGAAAGAGTGTCAAAGGATTAAGCTGTAGTCTCTAGATTCTATCTTTGAGGGGCAGCGCAATAACATCGTCACCTGTGAACATTAGTGGTCATGGGAGTGACAGAGAACTTCTGTGTCCCCCAAATCAGCCTACTGCAGTGTGAGCAGGCCCAAGGGAAAGACATTCTCATTCAGTATTTCTTCTATTCCTTTTAACTGAGAGATTTACCCTTGCCTCCTTTTAGCCACTGTTCATAAAGAGATAAATTTGGAAACCTCATTCTTCATATTTAGATGTCTAGAGGATTTTTACTTAGAAAGCTTTCATACATTTCTCTCTTTTATTTAGAAATAAATGCTAGCACTCTCGCTCCCCTCAAAAGATGGAGACGGCTGTTTTATTGACAGGATGACTGCAAGGAAACAGTAGCATACATAATCATCCTATTCCAGCCAACAGGATGAGCACAACCGTTTCTCACACAGAAAAGACAGTGAAGTCCTCAGTTATGGCTGTGTATGTAAATTCCTTCATTCATGGGAGCTGAACTACCATTGCTTAGATATGAGCAAACAGTAAATTACAGCGGACCAAAATTAAAATATCCTGAGGGTTAGCCAATCAAAATTGCCCGTTGACTTTCTCCAAGGTCACTCACATGTGCTCAGACGTGCTCAGATGCAAACTCACCTTGAGGGGTGGGGCAAGAGTTCAAATTGCTGTGTGTCAATCAATTCTCGTGCTTGTTTTCTTTAGTGAAACAGACTTTCATGCAGCCTAGGTTGTCCTCAAATTCACAGTGTTGCCAAGATGGCCTTGAACTCCTGATCTTCTGGTCTCTAGCTCTCCAGTGCTGCCTTTGCAGGCCTGTATCTCAATGCTCAGCCCTGTTTTTCTTTGCAAGGTGACTTCTGCTCTTGTAGGATTTTCAGGTATTTATAGTATGAGGCTGCTTGTTTGTTTCCCAGACTCCCAAAATAACCACACAGAAACTGTATTAATTAAATCACTGCTTGGCCTATTAGCTCTAACTTCTTATGGGCTAGCTCTTACACCTTAATTTAACCCATTTTTATTATTTTATATTTTACCACGAGGCTTGTGGCCTACTGGCAATGTTCCAGCTGGCAGCTCGTATCTTTCCCCTCTGGTGGCTACATGATATCTCTCTGACTCCGCCTTCTTTCTCCCAGCATTCAATTTAGTTTTCCCTGCCTAGCTCTATTCCATTCGATCACAGGCCAAGGTATATTCTGTAGTGGGAGCTGCAGGCTGCCTTCTTGCTGCCCTGCTCCCGGCCTCCCGGCTAGCTCAGTCAGTAGAGCATGAGACTCTTAATCTCAGGGTTGTGGGTTCGAGCCCCACGTTGGGTGCCAGATGAAGGCGAAGGCGTAAGTCACAAACAAATCCCATACCAGTTTGGAATTATGATTAATAGAATGATTATTTATTTAAAAGGGGAAAAAACTTACAGACCACCGTCCCATACAACAGCCCTCTGCGCAATCAGGAAGGGAGTCTAGTCGCCAGAAGCGGAGCAGGAAGTAAGAGAGAGTGAGGAGGGAAGTGGCTGCTTTTTTAAAGGGAGAGAGACCACACCCAATGGGCTGGTATCTCCACGGCTATTGGCTGGAGGAGCGGAAGGACCTCTCGCAACAATATTCTTTATTCGTTAACTAATAAAAGCAACACATATACAGAAGGACTTCCCACACCAGGCACTCTCGGTTCAAACTCTAACCTTCACCCCAGTAAAGGGACCTGACCTTCTAGAGGGCCTGAAGGAAAAGGCCATAGAAAAACCATCTATGTGCCCACATCTAGTTCACACCACATCCTGGGACCCTGGAATGGCCATTGCTATGATCTTCTAAGCTAGTGGACCCCTTGGGCTGGCCTCAGAATGATGTACTCTGCCAATGCTCACAGTTGAGAACTGTATTTGGCAATGGAAACCGGAAAAGCATGTACGCAGCCCTCTTAAAGAGAAGAAAATCCAGAACGAATAGGACCCGCATCCTTACGACATAAGCAGGGCCCTGTGTTTCCTTCTGCGCTGTCCTGTTGTGATGTTCATCTTCATGCTTGCCACTGCGACCCATTTCCAAAACAGAAATGGGAGGTTGCAGACAGTGCTTTGAAGCCGCAGCCAAGGGGGACACAAGAAACAGCACTTGTGGGCTTTACCCAACCTGGAAGGCAGTTCTAAAGATCTCCTGGAATGTATGTGACCCTGACCTTTGAAATGTATGCGAGAGCTGAAGTCTGCTAGAACTGATTGCCTCAATTGGTGCCAACCCCACTGTGGAGGTGAGGAAATAGGAGTGTTTCCAGAGTTCTTCCAAAAATCACCAAGGACTTTATCTGTTCTTTACTTCCACAGTGAAGGAACACTCACAGTGAGAATCTGGAAAGTGAAAATCTACTAAATTTGCAGCAACCTGCAAAAGCGGATATTACAGCGGACTATATAGCGTGAAAGCTTAGAACAGAAAAGAACTGAAACTCACTGACCATCAGTGAAAGAGCATGCACCAGAGGCGTGCGTGTGGTGGAGGGCTACCATTGCCTGTGCGTGTGGTGGAGGGCTTCCATTGTGTGTGCGTGTGGTGGAGGGTGTCCACTGCTTCTCCCACCATGGAATCCTGGGAGCTTTTGTCGCAAGTACTTTTTGTGCTGTGAGCCATCCTGCTGGGCCAGAATTCCCACTTTAAACATTGCTTCCACGCACAGGGTGGTGCTAGGAGTTAATTTTGCTGCATGTCTGACTCAGACATTTCAAAGAACACAACAACTAAAATGTAACAGAAGAAGACAAAATAGAGCGGTAGAAAGATGATCAATATCAACGCGCCAACGGACAAACTCCAAGCAAAGGAGGGGGCTCGAATAAACAATATTAGAAATCGAAATAAAGATACAAGGATAAATTCCAAAGAGATAAAACAATGATGTTATGAACAATTTGTATGCTAATGAATTTGACAACAGAAAAAAAAAATAATTTCCCTGAAAAACATAATAATTTTGATTCAGGAGGAAACAGTACCTGTGTTGAGGAAGCAGAGACAGTGATTAAAAATGTTCCCAGAGGCAAGGTCTTTTTCAGTAGGGTTCTCTCAGATTTTCAAAGAACATACTGTTCTAAACTACACAGCTTCTCCCAGAGGCTAAAAGATGAAGTGTGATTCTCTGGCTTTCTGTGAAGGCAGAATAACTTTGCCACCCAAACTGAGAGAAAATATGAAAACAATGTTTGCACTCACAGAATGTCTTTAGGATCTAATGACAGAACAGAGTTCCTAAAACAAATAACTAAATATAAGCCAAAAATGATTTACATTCCCATCTGGGCATAGTGTCACACACTTAGAGTCTCAACACTCAGGAAAGTCAAGAGTTCAAGACCACCCTGGTCTACATAGTGATAGACTCAAAAACAGTTGGTGAACTATAGGTATATGCAGTAATGAATCTCTGAAACAATGTTGAAAATAAAAGAAATAACTAGGAGGCTGAACATAGAAAGATACATTCAAATGCACTGAATGAAAGCAACAGAGCACACAAATATATCAATTATTTAATTCCAGGAATAATCAAGTATCCACATGGACTAGAATAGCATCAATAAAATAAGTAAAGGGACTGGGAATATAGCTGATAGCAAAACACTTGTTTAGCATATGAAAAATGCTGAGTTTCAGCTCTGGGAAAATATTGATAATAAAATCCAGCACGAAATTTTATATGAAAAATTGAACTATATATATATATATATATATATATATATATATATATATACAATATAAAAATATATAAACAATTCTAATTCTTATTGGGCTGTGGGTATAGGACAAATGGTTAGTGGTTAATTTCTTTTTCTTTTAATTGATTTTTATTGAGCTCTACATTTTTCTCTGCTCCCCTCCCTGCTTCTCCCCTCCCCATGGTTAATTTCTTACACATCATGACTTCTATAATATATAACACATTTATTTTTTGTTGAGTCTGGAGAGTCAGCTCAGGAATTAAGTGCACTTGCTGATCTTATAGAGGACCCAAGTTGGTTCCTAGCACCTACATCAGGCTGCTCATAACCTCCTGGAACTCAGCGCAAGGGGAGATACTGCCTTTTGGCTTTCGTGAGTACCTGCAAATGTATGTGCAGACGCACTGACAAACACAGATGCACAGAAATAAAAACAAAATAAGTCTTTTCAAAACAACTTATTTTGTTCATATCAACTATCAGGTAATAACTTTTTCTGCTAAATGAGAGGAGAGATAACAATGGCCTACGAAACACCCACTGAAGCAGGAACCCCTGCATCAACAGGGACCTCTGACCAGGCTATGTCTCTTCTCTTCCACAGTCTGCACCAGCAGAATGCCTGATTAACTCGGCACACTCCCCAGGCGAACATGCAAGAATGAGGCTGGGAGAGACGCTCTACAAGCGAATTCAAAGCATCCACCACACCTGCTGACTTTGCCGTTAACACCGTGTTGCAGGTGCTCTGAGACAGGGAGAGGAGAAGATAGGCATCCATTATTTGGAAAATATATTATCGATTTCACAGAAAATTCAAGAGAATAAATAAATGCTTACAATACCATAATGGAAAGGTTTTACAGCAAGTACCCATAGAATCTCCACCTAGCTCCTGCCACGGACATTGGGCTAACCTCATTCTATCAGATGTTCTATCCAAAGTTCTCCATCCATCAACTTGTCTTAGTTTTGCACTGCATTTCAAAGTAAGCTGCAAACATCTTTGCAATCCCCCCACCCTGTTAATACAGCAGCATGCATATCATTAACTAGACTTCATTATTGATTTTCAGGGCTTTTCCATGGGGGCAAAAATAAGTATGTGTATGTTTTATGCACATAATGAAATGCACAAATTTTAAAAGCAAAACCAACCAAGCTTGACAAAGACATATGTATTTGCATTTCAAACCTTTATTAAGATATTTTCCCGCTGTAGAGAATGTTTGCACATTCTAGAACTATATAAACAGAAGTGTGCCATATACATGTTACAGTACAAAGATTCTTTTAATAATGCTCTTATAATTATCCTTATTGTGTTTATATACATAACTTGCTCCTTTTTATTGTTCAATAGTATTCTGTTATACAAAGATATCTCAGTCTCACTACCAATTCTCATACCCATGGGGTCATCTATGCCTTTTCCAGTGTGGACATTTTTGTAAGTCTTCCTGCGAAAGTACGTTTCAAGTAATTTTGTGTGAATACTTAGGAGTTAAACTGCTATATTATGGAATTAAACATTTGGTTGGAAACTTGGTTTATGAGAAACTGTCAGAGAGTTTCTAGAATGGTTGATTTTACCACTAACAGTTCACAGCTGGTCAACATCCTAACCTACATTTTTATGGTCAATTATCCTAATTTTGGCCATTCTGATAGCTGTACTTTGAATTTGCATTTCCCTGATGAATCATTATATACAGCATTTTCCAGGTGCATCTTGATAACTGAATCTTTCCAAATTTGTCCCATTTTAGAGGTTGTTTGCTCTTTATTATTAAAACTAGGCTTTCTTTGCATATCTTAAATCCCATTCCTTTTCAGGTATGTATTTTGCAGTTCCCGTGGTTCTTCCCTTAGTTTTTTTATTGATGTCTTTAATGAGTAAGTCTTAAATGGTGTGTGTGTGTGTGTGTGTTTGCATATGTTTGCATGTGTGCGTGTACATATATAGGCAAGATTAAGTCAATATTAAGTGTCTTCTCCAATCACTCCTCCTCTTTCTCTTTTGAGACAGAATCTCTCATTAAGCCTTGAGCTCACCATTTTGGCTATACTGACTGATACTGAGCTCCAAGGAGTCTCCTTCCTTTGCCTCTCCTAGCCCTGGTATTACAATGCCTGGTTTTTGACCTGGTGACAGGAGTTGAAATCTAGGTCCTCATGTTTGCACCGCAGCCTTCACCCACTGAGCCATCTCTCCAGTTCTAGGATTTAAACTTTCCCTTCAGCCTTTGAATAGAGTTTGGTGATCTATTTTGGAATTAATTTTGAAGGCAGCAGAGATACTAAATTTATAATTTTATAAAAGTAAATCCCACAAAAGCTATTTTTTCAACTAAGTAAAAAATGCAGATGACTTACACAATCAACAACTAAGATATATTTCCAAACTACAAAATTATTAATTAAGGACTGTTACTCCCTCTGGGTAACAAAAAAAAAAAAAAAAAAAAAAAACAGGTCAATGAAATATGAGAGCTCTGAATCACAAGCAAAGAAATAGATTTCATACATGTGTACAAGCTGTGCAATAAAGCTAGCATCACAAATAAAGGAAAAGCTAGTTAGGCTACTTAGTAAACACCATTAAGGAAATTGGTTAACTAGTTGAAGAAAAAAAGGTGAACCCTATCATACCACAATATACCAAACCTCAAGTTCATTAGCATTCTAAATGGAAAAGACAAACACATAAGAGAAAATGTTTCTGAGACATTTGAATAGGAGGTGTAAATGGTGGGGCTGGGGCTAAGGCTCAGTGCCCAACACTTGTTTAACCCTGAATTCAATCTCTAGCACTGACAAAGGATTCCTAAGGTGTGAAGCGTGAAGAGAGACATAGACTGACATGACCACATTGACATCAGACAATGCTCACTGATCAAGGGCCCTAAACCGTCAGGAAGATGACACCTGAGACAGGTGTTTAGATATTTGTGTTATCCCAAACTAGACCGAAACACAGGCAAATTGGGGCATTGATGGCACATGCCTTTAATTCCAGCACATGGGAGGCAGAGGCAGGCAGATATCTGAGATTGAGGCCAGCCTGATCTACAAAGCAATTTCCAGGACAGCTAGGACCCACACAGAGAAGCCCTGTCTCAACAACAACAACAACAACAATTTAAAAAGTTAAGCCAAAGATATGAGCATAGAATTCTTTATACAAATACGTGTGTGTGTGTGTGTGTGTGTGTGTGGTAAGGTAGCATTTCAAGTAACAGGAAGAGCTAAACAGATTATTTAGTAAACACTATTAAGAGAATTAGTTCACCAGCCGGAGAAAACTGGTAAGCTCCATCTTACCTACATACACATACACAGAATTTTAAAAACTATGTGATATAAACTGATGATGTGAATAGGGACTTCAAAAGCTAAGAAAGACAAATGACTTAGGAACATGTAAAAGGATGATCTCATCATTGATTGGGTAAATTCTTCAAAAGATAAGACTGGCATTGGCAAAACCAGAATTTGGGGGAGTGTCTAATGCTTAGATCTTGGAGAAATGACCCCCATAGGCAGGAACGGAAGCACATGGTAGTTTAGTGTGATGAATGACAGGAAGTTGGGAGAATCCTCCGGACAACCTGAAATGGGTCCACGAGAACATGTTTGCAGTATTGTGGGCAAAACAGACATGCTGAATGGGGCCCCCCACCTGTGATGAAAAGCTGTGACAGCCTTGTTAGAATCAAGAGCAATACTAACTACACACAAACAGAACTTTAAACTAAAACCCAGAGTAGAAGGTGGTAAAGGAAGAGAATTTATTCTTCAGTTCCACCATGCAGACATGAAGACACACACACGCAATGCCATCCACTTTCAAAGCTGCAGCGATGCCCAATTAATATATTCAAGAGTACTAGGAAGTGCACTCTTATACAGCAGAGGATCTAAGGGGTACGATGACAGCACTAAGGCAGGTAAAAAGGAGAATAACAAAATAAAACTAAACAAAGGAGGAGCTGCACATAGACTAAAGTGGATGGCAGGACACCAGCGGAAACATGGGACTGAATGCTGCAACCCCGAGTAGATAGATAGATAGATAGATAGATAGATAGATAGATAGATAGATAGATAGATAGATGATAGATAGATAGATAGATGATAGATAGATAGATAGATGATAGATAGATAGATAGATAGATAGATAGATAGATAGATAGATAGATAGTAGATAGATAGATAGATAGATAGATAGATAGATAGATAGACAGATAGATGATAGATAGATAGATAGATAATAGATAGATAGATAGATAGATAGATAGATAGATAGATAGATAGATAGTAGATAGATAGAGAGAGAGAGAGAGAGAGAGATAGATGATAGATAGATAGTAGATAGATAGATAGACAGATAGATGATAGATAGATAGATAGATAGATAGATAGATGATAGATAGATAGTAGATAGATAGATAGATAGATAGATAGATAGATAGATAGATAGACAGAGAGATAGACAGAGAGATAGACAGACAGAGAGATAGACAGACAGAGAGATAGACAGACAGAATCATTCCTTGGGTACATTTAAAACTACCTATAAATCCACTGATCTTCCAGTTTCTATCTTATCTCTGAACCTTTCAGAGGAGACTGAACTACTTTATTTTTGTTAGTTTTGTTTTGCTTTTCAGGCATCTAGTGGAATGCCTATGAGCTATTAAAATAATAATTACATTTAAAATGTTATTCCTATTGATCAGAATTCATCGTTCATCAGCTTGGTGGGAAGAACTTCAGCCAGCAACGGTTGGATTTTTCTTCACATTCCCACTGATGAAGCATATCTTTCTCTTCTAAATTTTTAAAAAGATTTTTTGCTGTTGTTATATCAAGATTTAGGAGCTGGTGAGATGATTCTGTGGCAACCTGAGTGTAAATCCTGGGATTTATATAAAGGTGGGGAGAGATAACCAACTCCACAAAATTGTTTTCTGACCTTCACAAGAGCAATGTGTGCACACCAGCACTCACAAACACACACTGCACTCACACACACCTGCACTCACAAACACACCCTTGCACTCACAAACACATGCCTGCACTCACAAACACATGCCCACATTCATGATATGCACTCACAAAAACACATCTGCTCTTAGAAACACACACACACACACAGACACCTGCACTATCAATCACACACCTGCACTCATAGACACAGATCTTCACTCACAAACACACATCTGCACTCACATATACACATCTGCCCTTACAAACACACACCTACACTCACAAACACATATCTGCACTCACAAACACACACCTGCACTCACAAGCACACACCTGCATTCACAAACAAACATCTACACTCACAAACACACACCTGCATATGTGCACACTAATAATGAATAGTTTTTTAAGGTTTATGGTTTCTACTGTTTACTTTCTGAAAATAAGTTACCATCTTCTAGTGGTTTCAGAAATTCTGTAAAGTCATGCCAACAGTGTGTGCTGGATGGCTCAGCAGGTAGGGCCCTTGTGTCCAGGCCTAGTGACCTGAGTGCTGTCCCCACACCCCACAGGGTGGCAGGAAAGAACCAACCAGAACAACTCTGGAGGGTTGTCCTCTGACCTTCACGTGATGACCCTAGCATACCTGCATGCACGCACACGCACTCACACACATACACACACTCAATAAATTAAAGAATAAACAAATGAAAATAAATAAATATTTCAAAAGAAAAAGATAATTATTATTATAACCTTTAAAATGACCCATAAGAAACTGGAGAGATGGTTCAGTGGTTAAGAGAGCTGGTCATTCTTACAGAGGACCCTTGCTGGACTGCCTGCACCCATAACAGGCTTATAAACAACCTGTGACTCCAGCTTCAGGGGACACCCTCTCTACACTCTCTTCTGGCCTCGAAGGACATTACACACATCTGGTGTACATCCATACACCCAGCCCCACAAACAAACACATGAGATAAAGAAATATGCTGCAGTATTTAACAAATTAAGCATAAGGTGAAAGTTGAGTAAGATCCTTCTGGGCTTGGTTACAGACGGGCTTTTATACACTTGTGTCTTCACGAGCTCACTGATAGTTTCTGTGTTTTGACACTGATGTACTGCTTGTTCGCTGCGTCGTACGTAGTCTTTGTCACGGACTTTTGTGACTTAGAACAATGCATTGAAAATATAAATAAATTGCAGAGATGGAGCTGGCAGAACATGAAATCCCTGGTCCAGCACTCAGCCGATTATATATAAAAGGGACTTAATAGTGATGGAGGGAATGAGAATCAGAGATGCAAACTCTGTTTCCAAATTGTCCGCTAATGACCTTCATCCGTAAAACGGCAAGCTATTTGTCAGGATCAAAAGAGATAATGGAGGTGAAATGCCTCTGTGAACTGCAGAATGAAAGAATAAATGGATATTTTAATTTTTATTTCTAAAATTGTGCCCAAGGAAATGGAAGGCAATATTTGCTAAAATGTTTTTAGTCACATAGAAGAAGCCACTCGGTTATAACTGGCCTAGGCAGTAGAGGGGATTTATTAGTCTAATATGCAAACAGTCAGGAGGAAGGCCAGGTGCCTGGCTCACACAGCACAAGCAGGTCCAAGCTCTCCCATCAGCCCCTCAGTGCTGGCTCAACAGGTCACAGAATTATCAGTGGCATTTGGGGCCTATGCTTCTGACATAAATTTGGAAGGAATTAGGATTAAACCCCTGAGAATTTAAATAAAACCCTTGAACGTATCCTTTGTGGTTTGAACAAATGCCCCCCGCCACTGGAGGCTGTGTGTTTGAACACTTAGGTCCTCAGCTGATGGCCCTATTTGAGGAGGTGGTGCCTCACTGGAGGAAGAAGGTCCCGGGGGGAAGGCACGGGTGTTTAGTAGTCTGGACCCACTTCCTGTCCTCTGCTTCTTCACTGTGGATGCAGTGAGACCAGCATCCTCATGTTCCTGCCACCTCGCCTTCCCTGTCATGATGGACCATGTCCCTTCTTAAGCCACAGCCGAATAAACCCTTCCTTCTTTTTTTTTTAATTAATTTATTTAATTATTAAAGATTTTTGCCTCTTCCCCGCCACCACCTCCCATTCCCTCCCCCTCCCCCAATCAAGTCTTCCTCCCTCCTCAGCCCAAAGAGCAAGTAGGTTTCTCTGCCCTGTGGGAGGTCCAAGGACCACCCACCTCCATCCAGGTCTATTAAGGTGAGCATCCAAACTACCTGGGCTCCCACAAAGCCATTACGTGCAATAGGATCAAGAACCCATTGCCATTGTTCTTCAGTTCTCAGTAGTCCTCATTGTCCGTTATGTTCAGCGAGACCGGTTTTGTCCCATGCTTTTTCAGACCCCGGCCAGCTGGCCTTGGTGAGTTCCCGATAGAACATCCCCTTTGCCTCAGTGTGTGGGTGCACCCCTCGCGGTCCTGAGTTCCTTGCTCGTGCTCAGTCTCCTTCTGCTCCTCCTTTGGATCGTGAGACTTCAGTCCAGTGCTCCAATGTTAGTCTCTGTCTCTGTCTTCTTTCATCGCCTGATGAAGGTTAATATTCAGGAGGATGCTTATATGTTTTTCTTTGGGTTCACCTTCTTATTTAGCTTCTCTAGAATCACGAATTATAGTCTCAATGTCCTTTATTTATGGCTAGAAACCAAATATGAGTGAGTACATCCCATGTTCCTCTCATCCATTGCTGGTGGGAATGCAAACTTGTGCAACCACTTTGGAAAGCAGTGTGGCGGTTTCTCAGGAAAGTCGGGATCAACCTACCTCTCGACCCAGCAATACCACTATTGGGAATATACCCAAGAGATGCCCAAACATACAACAAAAGTATATGCTCAACTATGTTCATAGCAGCATTGTTTGTAATAGCCAGAACCTGGAAACAACCTAGATGTCCTTCAATGGAAGAATGGATGAAGAAAGTATGGAATATATACATATTAGAGTACTACTCAGCAGTAAAAAACAATGACTTCTTGAATTTTGCATACAAATGGACGGAAATAGAAAACACTATCCTGAGTGAGGTAAGCCAGACCCAAAAAGAGAAACCCTTCCTTCTTTAAGTGTCCTTTACCACGTATTTTGTCCCAGCAGTGAGGAAACTGGGAATGCAGCATCTTTGGCTCTAAGGAGCCTAACTGAGGGTATGTGCCCTCCACTCCCTATCACTGTAGCCAGGGGCACAGATGTAATGACGGCACAGCTAGAGAGGAATTACGGCCCAAATAGCTGGTGCACACAGCCCTATTCCCATCTCAGAAATTGGCGCTGGAGAGACAGAAATCCTTTTATCTGGAAATAGTTGATAAAAACAATAACAAAAATGAAACAAGTAAATAGACTATAAAATTACATTTGCTTATTTAGTGTGTGTGCCTGTGTATACGCACACACGGATGTCAGAGACTTGTTGGGGTCAGTTCTCTCCTTGGACCACGCAGGCTTCAGTGGTTATTGTAAGTTTAGGCTCCATCAATCCTTCCTAGAGATAGTTCAAAAATCCTGCTGGGATCATATCTGTATCTAGAGAGAAGATTCATAAATGTGTTAGTTACTTTTTCAGTGCTGTGACAAAAGAGGCTTGTAGGACCACGAAGCATTTCACTGGCATTTCAAGAGGACAGAATTCTTCTTAGTGAGAAGGCACAGCAGCGGGGCAGGGGCAGCAGCGGGGCGGGGGCAGCAGCGGGGCGGGGGCAGCAGCGGGGCGGGGGTAGCAGCAGGGTGGGGGCAGCAGCAGGGTGGGGGCAGCAGCAGGGTGGGGGCAGCAGCGGGGCAGGGGCAGCAGCGGGGCAGGGGCAGCAGCGGGGCGGGAGCAGCTGTGGGGCGGGGGCAGCTGTGGGGCGGGGGCAGCAGCGGGGCAGGGGCAGCAGTGGGGCAGGGGCAGCAGTGGGGCGGGGGCAGCAGCGGGGTGGGAGCAGCAGTGGGGCAGGGGCAGCAGCCGGGTGGGGGCAGCAGCAGGGTGGGGCGTCAGCGTGGCAGGGGGCAGGGGGCACCCAGAGATGTGTCTCTTAAGTGATGTAAATCCAGTCAAGTTGACAATTATCACAATAGGTCTTCTATGACTCTGAAAAGAATTGTTGACATAAACCAAACATAAAAGGAAGGTAAAAGCCTGCCATGTGGGTGTCAGTATGAAGGTCCACAGAGTGACACCCAGAAACCTCTCTCTGAAGCCTTTGGAAGCTCTAGGACACGTAGCATTTTATGGTACCAAGATCTACTCTGAGCGCTCATTGCATCTATGAAATCTCCATATTAATTAAACTTCCTTCTAATCGTGGGGTCATGGCCTTGAACAGGTAAGCAAGAGTCTGTACAGCCCTGAGAAGTTCCGGGTGTGCCATTGAGCATGTGGCCATGACCAGTGAACCTTAAACTATATTTTATCAGAGCATACAAATGCAGAAATCCCCACTGAGCCTCAGAGATACCTCCTCCCTGCCCCCTCCGCCCTGTTGATCCCATGAAATCTCTCAGCTCCAGCTGATGGTTTTCAAGGAGAACTGAATCCCGTTCCACCTCTCCCCAGTATACAGTCCTTTGATTGAAGTGGCCATCTTTCTCTCCAGACTGGCTTTGCACAAAGTGCCCAGCTTGCCTTGATTAATGACTTACCCCACAGAGCCCATCCTGATGATGACTTGACAAAGCTCTTCTGTCCCCGTGTGTTAACAGTGCAGAGGAACCATTAACCGTTGGCAAGTGTCCCAATGCTGCTCTGAAGATGTACAGGAATTCTAACGTACTGCCAAGCATTCAGCAAAAAGGAAAACAATAGATTTTTCAGAGTCTATCATGATAAGCCCCTGCACTTAGCAGGCGCTATTCTATCCCCTCTGTAGGAAAAGTAGACAACTCTCATGCAGGCAAGAAAAAGCCTTCCAGATTGCCCCATCTTTTTTCTAGTTTTTAGGTCAGAAACACATACAAGTGTCATGAAGAAAAAAATTAACACCGATCTTATCGTTTTGAACTTTCTTGCAGTTTTTTTTTTGTTCCCATAGATGGTTCATTATGAGAATCAGCAGGAAAGGAGCAGTGTGAGATGCAGAAGACGACAATGGTTGGCTGGGCTGCTGGGATCCAGAGTCTGGACCATCGGCAGCATGCTAACGCGGACAGCACATTCCTCCTCTTTCTATTGCCCAGTTTTCATTTAAATAGCCACCCCTCTGTGGCTTACATCCATGAAATCAGAATAAATTCAACCCTCCCCCTATTCTATTAGAAGGTCCTGATTGGTTTTAGTAAGCACGTTTTTAAATGTGGTGTATTGGTAACCCTAAGGGTGCAGCAGTGGCAGCTAAGGCTCAGGGATCATTGTGCAGAATGATAGAACCAGGGCTTTGCTGTGAGACTGGGTCTCCTAGTAGTGTCAAAAGCTACACCTATAAATTCTCACCAATGTGACTGCCTAAACATGAGGTAATAACAACAGATATGTTACCATGGATAGAGGAGAGACCACAAGACCTCAACCCTACACGAAGAGTTGCAGCAACTGAGGAATGCTGAGAACAGGAAAAATAGCCACTCCCAAGAAGAACACAGCAACTGGTTATCCAGTCACAAATAGTCGGCCCTGAAAGCAGACACATACAAGTAACATCACAAAAACTCAACAGGCTGTATTTATGGGCATATATATATCTACAGATATATTGCAACCTGATGCCATGATTGCTATGTAGGGCTTGCAGGTCTTGGTCCTGATACAAACAGTGGATCAAGTGACCTAATTCAGTACAATAGTTCCTTTCAGAACAGTGAGGTTAGGATTTAACTATCTCTGTGGAGGTGTGGGGGGACAATATTATATCTCACACAAACACACACACACACACACACAAGCATGAACTAGTATGCACAGCATGGGGTCTTACAGGAATATGTTGCTTTGGTTCTTTTTGTCCCTCCCCCTGTAAGACCCTGGTCTTAGTGTTCAACACTTCCTAATGGTCTCCAGGCAGTATTTTAGCCCCTCACTTAGGTCCATCATCCTTCCCTGGTGTCTCCCTACAGCCTAGCCCTTGCCTCCATTCTCAATCACTTGAGACTTGCCTCCTCTCCATGACATTCAGACAGACTACAGACCTCATAAACACTCGTCTCATTTCCCACAGAGCATGGGAGAGCCAGGCTGTCTGGTCTAGAGATGTTGGAGATAGAATGAATTACAAATATCAGCCTCTCCTTATAAACAGAACAATGAGTTTGGTAGCATTGTGAGATTTCTTCAAATCATAAAGACTAGAGGCTGGCGAGCCTCCTTAGTGGGTACAGCTTGGCAACAGACCTGGCTGTCTGACTTTGGTTCTAGTTTGATCTCTGGGATCCACATGATAGAAGGAGAGAATTGACTCCTGCAAATTATCCTCTGACCTCCACATATACACTGTATTTAGCACAAATTCTAATTAGTCTTAATAATAAAAACCCAGAGTCAGATATTGGGGTAAATGCTGACAAAGGTAAGCCATTTCTTAACTTGCCAACTTCCCAGATGAAAAAGGGCCAAGCTCCTGTCTCCACCTGCTTTATTACTTCCTCTCTCTGCTCAGCCATATAATTTCCTGATTCCTCCTCCCAGATGCTGGAATTAGAGGTGTGTGCCACCCCTGCCTGGCCTCTATGGCTAACTAGTGGCTGGCTCCACACTCTGCTCTATAGATAAGCCTTATTTGTCAGAGCACAAACAAAATATCACCACACTGTGACACACAGACGTGCATATACACACATGTGGATGATGTGGGGTGTCTTTCTGTATATATGTTGCTTTTATTGGTTAATGAATAAAACTACTTTGGCCTATGGCAGGACAGAATATAGCGAGGCTGGAAGAGAAAGAGATAGAGAATAGGCCAATCAAGGAGATGCCGCTTAGCTGCCTAAGGAGACAGATGCCAGATCCTTACCAATAAACCACAGCCTTGTGCTGATACACAGATTAACATAAATGGGTTAACTTAAGACATAAGAGTTAGTTAATAAGAAGCCTAAGATAATAGGCCAAACAGTGTTGTAATTAATATAGCTTCTGTGTGATTATTCGGGTCTGGGCGGCTGCGAAACTGAGCAGTCTCTGTTTACATAATGGTGCCAGTGTGGGCCAACTACATCCACATAAAACCTAAGATAGCTCGGGAAGAAATTCTAGACCCAAAAGAGCAGAGTTAAGCATGACTTCTTCGTAGCAGCATTTTCTCAGGCTCTGTTTGCTAGAGGCAAGCAGAGCTACAATTTTTTTAAGAGAAGGCTTCCTGACTCAGCATCAGCAGCAAAAACTACATGGCTTCTTTAAGAGATAGCTTTTGGGGGGTCCTGCATTTAAATGGGGTTTGTGAACAGTGTGTTACTAGTTACTTAATGGTGATATAGACCCGCTGCATCCCTGGAGGTGAGGCAGTGAACATGGCTAGTAGAGATGGTGAAAGAACCTCCGCCATGTTGGACTGGACAGAGCCAAAAGACAGAGCCATGGGGTTGGTCCTAGGCATGCCTGCTTAACATTTAGAAAAAAGAGGCACTCCTGGTCAGAAAATGTTTGCAGATACACAATAAAGACAGATTCAGACAAAAATAAACCTCTGAAGGGGTCACAGTATGTTTTAATGTACATAGACTTGGGAGAGAGAGGAAAAAGAGTATAGGCAGTTATAATATAAAAGTACAGACAGACATAAATATTAAAAAGTAATAGAAAAAAGCCACATAAAGATGGAAAATGTACAGAGTCTGGATTTTGTATACTATGGTGTTTTCTTTGAATTTTTTGACTGTGAATGAGCTAAGTATCGTTACATTTCATTGTGTAGGCTGCTGAACTAAACCAACATATTTTATTCAAAATTTGAGTCTAAGGATATGTTACTTTGGAAAAGAGGTTCTGCTTTTGTTTCCACAGAGGATGGAAACCTGTGGGTTCCTTCCAGACTAATGTGGTTTGATGGAACAAGATCCCCCAAAAGGTATCTGTGAACCCTAAAATGCTTTGCCCAACAAACAGCAGGAAGCAGTTTGGAGAAAACAGTGCCCAAATTCCAAAAATGACTGCTTATAAATGGTTATTTTTGTTTAAAGGGGGTTGGTTATAAGTGATTTATACTCATAATCAATTTATAAAAAAATAAGGGTAATATGATATAGAGATGAATACTTTGCATTGGTATGGATCTTGGTCTATTGATGCATATTTAATGTTGTAATGTGGGAATCACCTCTGTTTTCTGTGATTACCATTAGTGAATAAAGAAACTGCCTTGGTCTATTGATAGGGCAGAACACAGGAAGGTGGGGAAAACTGGACTGAATGCTGGGAGGAAGAAGGCAGAGTCAGGGAGATGCCATGGATTCACCGCTGGAGACAGACGTGCTGAAACTTTGCTGATAGGTCATGACCTCGTGGTCATATACAGATTAATAGAAATGCATTAAATTAAGATGTAAGAATTATGCAATAAGAAGCTAGAGCTAATGTTATACTGTGTGTATATATATTTCTGCTCTTGTTAAGGTACTATATTTGTGCAGCTCATTTAAAATGTAATGTATAACTAAGAATTAAAGATTAATTGTCATTTATAATAATCAAACTTTTAATTACTTTAGTTAAGTTTTCTAGACATACAGAGATATATTTCAGTTAGATATATAATTTTCAACATTTCAAAGACCTTCAGAATATGGCATTTAAGATGTTTTAAGAACTTAGACTTTTCTCAACAGTCTGCTTCTGGCAGCACCAATTACTTCAGAGAGGTTGATGGGCATCAAAGAAACTTGCTATGGAATTTGCCTTCAATGTGACAAGGCTAGTCATTTGGGCAAGAAACTGTTCTTGCCTGGACTGCTTTATGGTATGCTGTATGAACTAGACATGCAAGATCCACAGAAAAGTGGCTGATGAACTTTTCAAAAGATAGGACGGTCCTTCAGGGTTCCTGCTTCACAGAAGAAACTGCCAGACATTCTGCAGGACACAGAAGAAAGAAACTGATAAAGTTTGCCATTACAAGGCAGAACAGATCTTCAAATTTCTTCCTATTCAAGTCTTCTAAATACCATGGGCCTATAGGCTGAAGATGAATGTCCCAATGCTACAGAACAGCTTTGGGTATCTGTCCATTTCTAGAACTTGGGATGTTGCTTTCAATACACTTCTTGTTTATTTCAGTAATATTATATCCTTCTGGGGTTTTTCAAGAATTAAAGAGATAGTTATCATTATAGTTTTCCTTAGTTACAATAAAAGATAAATTAGATACAAAAATGTAGACTCTCAAAGATAGGATAGATGATAGAATCTTTTTCTTAATTTGTCAAATGTAAATGGACTAAATATTGTAACTATAGTTCTTGCATGATAACTGTTTTGTATATGTAATTTTACTATGTTAAAGTTAAAATCTTCCTTTTTAATTAGACAGAAAAAGGGAGATTATGTGGGATGTCCTTCTTCTGTACATGTGTTGTTTTTGTTAGTTAATGAATAAATCTGCTTTGCCTATGACAGGGCAGAATATAGGCAGGCTAGAAAAGATATATAGAAAGAGTAGGCAGAGTCAAGAAGATGCCATGTATCTGCCAAAGGAGACAGACACTGGATCCTTACCAGTAAGCCACAGCCTAGTGCCAATATACAGATTAATAGAAATGGGTTAATTTAAGATGTAAGAGTTAGTTAAAAAGAAGCCCAAGTTATTGGCCAAGCAGTGCTTTAATTAATATAGTTTCTGTATGGTATTTGGGTCTGGGCACTGGAAAATGAACAAGCAATATCCATTTACATGTGGGCACACACACATACATAAATAAGTAAATAAAGTAATATATCAAAAAACAAAACAACAAAAACAAACAAACAAAAAAAACCCTTGGAGATGGTGAGATTTTGACAAGTCCAGGACTGAAGAGGATTCTAGAGACTAGATTAATCAATATTTTCAAACATTACACATTTCATACTTAAATTTCACCAAATTCATTAGCTTTGTTAGAATTTGCTGTGGGATAATACTCTTGTACATGGTAAAGATTTGTTAGTCATGCTAGTTTAATAAAACACTAATTTGCAAGTAGCCAGACAGGAAATACAGATGGGGTAACCAGACTAAGAAAATTCTGGGAAAAGGAAAGGAGAGATGAAGTCACCAGCCAGACTCAGAGGGAGCAAAGTGAGAATACCTTACTGAGAAAAGGCACCAAGCCACATGGCTAAACATAGACAAGAATTATAGGCTAATTTAAGTTGTAAGAGCTTGTTAATAGGCTAATAGGCCAAACAGTTTATAATTGGTAAAAGCCTCTGTGTGTTTCATTGGGACAAAATGGCTGTAGGACCAGGTAGGACAGAAACTTCCATCTACAAGAATTAGCACAATGTAGCTACCATTTTCATTTTACTCTCAGAACATAAGAACTATTTTATTAATATAAAAACGGACTTTTAAAGGTAAATCAATTTCCATAATATCAACCCATTAGTTAATCCTACCACAACCTCCTCACCAACAAGAAAATTCTTTGATGGTCAGAACCATAAAGGATTTAGCCATTTCCAACTCTTGAGCATCATATTTTACTATGATTGCCTCATATCCTCCATTCCACCCCAACAAGACCACCATGATTTCGGACATCCAATTTCAAATTGTCTTTGTCTTTTCTGCTTTATCCAGCCAGCACCTTCTCAACCTCTTCTCAGGTACCAGCTAGATTATCAGACCCCACTGAAGCCTCTGTATTCTGCAAGTTAGGACAGCACTGTACCATTGTGTGAGAGGCAGCTGTTGTAGGAGGTGGGGCAGAAAAGGGCCATTCAGCAGCTAAACCCTGAGAACACTCAAAGAAGACAATGTCTGCTTTAGTCTCATACCAGTCAAACATCCAACCTTATCTTTATAAAGGACACAAGAAGAGGGATGAATGAAAAGGCAGGTGCTTGCTAAGGTTTAAATATGATTTGAGCGGTGCCCTCAAGATTTTCTTCCTTGTTGGGAGTTTGGTCCCTAAACAGTGGTGTCGAGGGTGATGGGTCTTCATGAAGTGAGGGGGAAGCCCAGTACAGAGGTGGACATCTGTAATCTGATCACTTAGGATGATCACAAGTTCTAGGCCAGCTTGGGTGGTGTAACAAGACCCTACCTCAACAAACAAAAGGTCCCTGAGAAGAGAGCTTAGTGGGTCAAGTACTTACTTACTCCACAGGAATGAGGAACCAAGTTCTGATTGCCAGTGCTAATGTAAAAAGCCCGGTGTAGCACTGTCTGCCTACAGCCCCAGTGCTGAGGAGGCAGAGACACAAGGATCCCCAGAACTCAGTGGCCTGAAGCCCAGCATGCTTGACAAGCTCAAGGTTCATTAAGAGACCTGTCTCAAAGTAAGAGAGCTATTGAGGAAGACAGAAGACATGTACACATGAACCTCCTTGAGCATACATCTAAGAGATGGGAGTGGGGTGGCAACTAGGGACAGAACTGCCCTCAGAAGAGATTAAGGTGCTTCATGGGACTCCTGGGGTCCTGTGAGAAAGATTTCTATAAGATCTCAACCCTGAACTCCCTTCTGGTCTTCTGCTTACCAATGAGATCCCTTCTTCCCCTAATGCTTCTGCCACTATGGGGTCCTTGCCAGCCATGAGCTGATGCTGCTGCCATTATGCTCTTGAATCTTAAGAGCTGTGAGCTAAGTTATCCTTTTTTAAATAATTACTCTGACTTGAGTATTTTGTTATAGCAATACAACATAGTGTTTTCTTTACACTGTATTCCAAAATTAGAGTTGAATTATAAGTTTCCTCCTCAACGTATAGTATCCAAAAGCAGTTATAACTATAGATGAAACATGAGATTACAGTGTGTTCCATAACTCAAGAATGGAGACCATTACAACAGGAATATTTCCTTTTGGCTTGCACAGTGCTGGATAAACTCTAGCTGTTCAGTGAATATTTTTAATAAGAATGAACAAAGAGGCCGGATGGTGGTGGCGCATGCCTTTAATCCCAGCACTCGGGAGGCAGAGGCAGGCAGATCTCTGGGAGTTCGAGTCCAGCCTGGTCTACAAGAGCTAGTTCCAGGACAGGAACCAAAAGCTACGGAGAAACCCTGTCTCAAAAATAAATAAACAAACAAACAAACAAACAAACAAATAAATAAATAAATAAAAGAATGAACAAAGAGCCTAAGCACAAATAATTGCCTGTAGGGTATGAGGGCCCACAGATGTGAACCTGTTCCACCTTGACTGGAGGTCAGAGAGTTTGAGCTTATTTTTGCTCTTTTAAAGTTGTTGACAACAGATGTTCTACAAACAAGAGATTCTGGCCTAGGGTGTGGCTAATTAGTATTTTGGGCATGGAGGTGGATCCGTTCCACCTGTACCAAAGGCCAGAGAATGCAAGTCTATTCCTTATATAATGTTAATGAAGTCTGTTGCCTTCCCTCTCCCCCTTTGGAGTGAAGAATATAAGTGTGTGAAAAATAAACGAGGTGATTCAGTATTCACTGAATGTCCCTCTTGATGCTGTTCTGTGTTTTTGTCTCTTATTTCTCTCACATCTCTGTTCCTTTTGTTTAATAATTTTAATCCTCATGTTCCTACCCTGGAACATATGAGTCCCATCAAGGCTAGTCTTCAACAGTAGGACTTAAGTTTAAAAAAATCAGTCAGTACTAGGCCAGATGGTGGTGATGCACGCCTTTAATCCCAGCACTCAGGGTGCAGAGGCAGGTGGAGTTCTGTGAGTTCAAGGCCAGCCTGATCTACAAGAGCTAGTCCCAGGACAGACTCTAAAGCTATAGAGAAACCTTGCCTTGAAAAACCATAAAAGAAGGAAAAGAAAAGAAAGCATTACTGATGACAATGTGGAACCAATGGAACTCTGACCTTTGGGGATGGGTGTGTCAAGGAGGAAAAATCACTTTGGAAAAATGCTTGGCAATTCTTCTGAAACTGAACACAGAAGCATGACTCAACAGTTATGTCCTAAGCCCACACCCTAGACAAATGAGGACACACATCCACCCAGACAAAATCAGAAACTTAATTGTTCATCCAACAATAGAATAAAAAGATAAGGGTTTATTGGAGAAGCAATGACTCTCCATCAAGAAATGGAATCAATTCTTGCTATACAAAACAGCATGAATGGATTTTGTAAACACAATGAAGTATCTGTGCTTATTTTGCAAATGAGGACATGGAACCAAGAGATCATACTATGTAACTCTTGTCAACTTTTTTTTTTTTTGGTCAGTCACAGACTTAATTGATGTGTTTTCATTGTCTTTGGAAACAGCCTTCCAGAATATATAAAGAAGCCAAACTGTGGGCATAAATGAGGAATGGAGAAATGTCAAGGAAGCTAATAAAAGACAAAGAGATTCCCTCCGTGTCATATGCTCCTTATTGTTTCTTTGTTCCCATCCTTCTTACTTTCTCTGACTTAAGTCAGATTCTCCCACTGGCTTCTCTCACCTCCTCTGGTCCTCTCATTCTCTCCTATACAGTTCTCCATCACAGTCAAAGCTTCATCATAGAAGATCTGATGAAGTCCTGATGATAGAAACCAAAGTGTGAGTAAGTACAAAGCAAGCTTCTTTAATGTAATTAATAGAGTGGTCCACTCACCTGTGTGTCCCCACATCATTTCCAAAATGAAATTTACCATCTTCTTTATCCCAGCATTCAGTTTAGTTTTCCCCGCCTAGCTCTACTCTCCCCTATCACAGGCCAAGGCAGCTTCTTTATTCATTAACCAATTAAAAGCAACACATATACAGAATAACTTCCCATACCAACAAAGTTTAATATGTTAAAAGATGATAAACAAAAATGAGAAAGTTGGCATAAAGAGTTTGAATAATAAGCTGAAGGAATCAATGTAATAACAAAGGGAGATAGTTTCCTTATTGCTCTGTAAACTTTAATATCAACATGAATGAGTTCTCCTATAAACACCTCCCCAGTGGACTCTTTATTATAGAGGAATCCTAAAAGAAAGGTGTGGTGTTCACTTTACTTGAAAACTTAACTAGATTTAGAATCACCTAGGAGACACACATTCTGTAAGAGAATCTGTGGAAGTGTTTCCAGAGAGGTTTAACCGAGGAGGGAGGACCCATCTTGCATATAAGCAGCATCATTCCATGATCTGGGATCTTGACTGCATAGACAGAAAATAATGAAGAAAGAGAGATCCCTGGTGTGGATGCACTTATCACTGGTTGCCCGATGGATCTGTCAAGGAATTCACCATCATGATGGACTGTAACCTCAAACCAGGACCCAAAACAAACTCTTTCATTCTTAAATTTTGTTTGTCATGTATTTTGTCATACAGAAAAAGTAACTAATACAGAAGGGATAGGTACAAAGATTTCTTAATTTCACAGTAGGAGAATGAGTATAAAGACATTCTTATGCTCCTTAATGTAAACTTACCACAAATGAAATGATGTCTGCAACCTAAGCACCATGACTGTTTCAGGATGTAAGTGAGCTACAGGAAAACAGAAGAGAAGACATGATCTTCTATACAAACAATTGGTCTTTACCTATCAGTTAAAAGCATCAGGATGCCAGAGAAGAAGTCAACCATGGCAATCAAATCAAGCTGCCAACTTGTGGTACTCTTCTAAGTTTACAAAATAATGAACACAATGAAAATATATTATTAAAGTTTCATTGTGGGAAATTCTTGTCTTTTTGTTCATTTGTCTGTTTGAGGTAGTACCTCACTATGTAGTGTTGGCTTGTCTGGATTTTACTGTCTGGATCAGGCTAGCCTTGAACTTGTGGCAATCTTCCTACCTTTTGCTTACTGTCTTAGTTAGGGTTTCTATTGCTGTGAAGAAACGCCATGACCATGGCAACTCTTATCAAGTAAAGCATTTAATTAGGGCTGGCTTACAGTTTCAAAGGTTTAGTCCATTATCCTCATGGTGGGAAGCATGGTAGCAAGTATGCAGACATGGTGCTGGAGAAGGAGCTGAGAGTTCTACAGCTAGATTGGCAGGCAGAAAGAAGAGCATGCCACCCTAGGCTGACTTGAGCATCTGAGACCTTAAAGCCTGCCCCTAGTGATGTATTTTCCCCAATAATGTCACACCTACTCTAACAGTATCACTTCCTATGAGCCTATGAGGTCATTTTGTTTCAAACCACCACACTTCCCTAGGGCAGGATTACTGTCGTCTACCACCATGCCTGACACATTGTAGGTAATTAACTACTATTCTGAATGTTGGACACTTAGAAGCTAAAAAAAAAAATGCTTAAAAATATCCTCAGTTTCCTCTTCATGTATTTCAGTTAGTCCTATATGAATGGCCACCATCCTAGAAGTCAACCAAGAAGATAAAATTGATACTACATATGCAAAATTCAGAGAGTGGGAAACTCTTGTAAGACAGTTAGTGCTACCTATTATGAGCTAGGGAATACCTAAAATAGAACATTTTAATTAAGTAAAAACTAGGACTTACTAATGTAGGAGTGATTACCATTAATGAATAAAGAGACTGCCTTGGCCTGTTGATAGGGCAGAACTTAGGTAGGTGGGGAGGACTGGATTGAATGCTGGGAGAAAGAAGAGCAAAGTCAGAGAGACGCCATGGAGCCGCCAGAGTCAGACATGCCGAATCTTTGCCAGTAAGCCACTGCCATGTGGCAATAAACAGATTAATAGAAATGGGTTAAATTAATATGAGTTAGCCAATAAGAAGCTAGAGCTAATGGGCCAAGCAGTATTTTAATTAATATAGTTTCTGTGTGGTTATTTTGGTTCGGGGTAGCCAGGACGAACAAGCAGCCTCCTCCAACAACTTAGAGTATTTTTCTTTGGGTTTTTTTTTTTTTCATTATTACAAACAGAAATCTTTCTTAATCCCACCAAGAAACTTCTTCTGTGCTGCAGGGGGAAAAGACTCAGTATTCTCACCCAGGTCTAACCCTGCATGTTGCAATAATGACCTGCCAGGCAAATGTTGACCACTAACCAAATAGTGTATTTCTATTATGCGATTAACAAATGCTGTAAATCTGACCAAAATCCCCATGCCTGGGGAAATTTTCAGCGCAAGGTTGGTGTTGTTCAACTAAATAGTCATGTTGTCAAACTACCTGCTCAATAGTTACATTTATACCCATTGCTTTGTGCTGCTCTCATCCTTAGTCAGGGAGTTTGGTTTTGCACTGGTGGTTAAGCTCAAATTGCTGACAGTCATTGACTGAGTGGTTAGAGATGGATCATCCATTTCACCCTCCCAAAGCTCAGGGACTATCACAGAAGAGCGGGCAGAAAGAATGGAAGAACTGGAGGATGGAAAGGAAAGCTATTGAATGCAGAGCTTCAGATGGCATGTGGCTGCGGCCCTCATGAACTCACTTCAGCTGCGGTTACCTTCACATTATCAAGCCATCCAGAAGTCCAGAATGGATGAGGGAGGAGCTCCTGAGGCCCCCCACGGTTAAGGAACCATTAGCTGTTGGTGGTGACTGAAAGAGGGGGGATCACTTTTCTTTGGAAATGTGGCCCACTGGTAGGTTGGCCATTCTCCGGATGGATGGCCCCATACACATGAGCATAGGATTGGCACTAACTGGACCCAGGGAGTTATAAGCAATCACCACAATTTTAGAGGAGAGCATGAAGTTAAGAGGGAGACAAGTTTGTGGGTCCTCGTAGGGAGGTAGGTAGAGGTATTGGGGGTAGATATGATCAAAATACATTTTATACATTCAGGATACTTTCAAAAAACAAAAGTTCATATTAAATTTATAAAGCACAGTGGAAAGCATAAAGTGAAGATCATAAAATCTTTTTACATGTATTTAAGAACCCTAAATTCTCATCAAAGGAGTCTTAGCTCAGTTGTGTGGAGACAGTAGATTCAGGGTACCAGCTAAATGAGTTCTTTCCAATCTGTAGTTACTTCTGAGCAATTACAAGAAGCCTCATTAGACCACAGTCAACCTTTGCACATCCCATCTCCTTATTCCGAATTGCATTCACGAGTGTTTATTTTTTATTAACTCGGCAGTTAAATCTGGGGCTGTGTAGGCAGCTGGACTTGGGTTTCACTTCCAACTCCAAATTGTGTTAGCAATGTGACTTAAATGGTCTTGGCTTCAATTTTCTTGGCTGCAAAAGACAGATAGGTACATTAAATATTAAACAGTATGATCGCCACTACATTATGTCATATATAATTTATTTACATAAATCATAATTATGTATTAAATGATCTCAAAACCTCCTTTTGGTGTGCTATGAGATTTACATGGTTGGAAGCATGGCCGTTGTTAACATTAACCTCATTAACTCCTTTCTGTGTTCACTCTCACCATCATGACAGATCATTGGGCTAAGAACCGTGCAAGGGAAACATTCATGAATCTACAAGGATAATGCAGACTAAGACTCCTAGCTGATGTGGGATGTCCTTCTGTATATGTATATATTTCATTGGTTGATGAATAAAGCTGTTTCAACCAATGGCTTATCAGGGTAAAGCCAGGTGGGAAATCTGAACAGAGATACCATGTAGCTGCCAACGGAGAAGGATGTCCGAACTGTGCTGGTAGGGCACACCCTTGTGGTGATACATAGATTAATAGAAATGGGTAAATTTAAGATGGAAGAGGAATATGTCTGAGCTATCGGCCAAACAGTGTTGTAATTAATAGAGTTTCTGCATGATTATTCAGGTCTGGGCAGATGGGAAATGGACAAGCAGTCTCTGTTACACATAGCAATAATGGGATCTGAACTGGCCGTCTCCTGTGATCAGATTGGTGACTACCTCTGTTGTCATCAGAGAGCTTTCTTTCAATAACTGATGGAAACAGGTGCAGACCCACAGTCAAACATTAGACAGAGCTGGGGGAACCCTGCTCAAGAGGGGGGGTTGTAGGAGCCAGAGGGGTCAAGGACATCACAAGGAAACCCACAGAAACAATTAACCTGACTCATAGGAACTACTAGGGAGCCTGTCTGCGACCAGCCTAGGCCCTCTGCATATATGTGACAGTTGTGTGGCTTGGTCTTCTTGTGGGACTCCTAACAGTGGGAGCAGGGGCTGTCTCTAAGGATTTGGCTGGCTCTTGAGATCCCATTCCTCATACTGAATTGCCTTGCTTATCCTAAATTCCAGGGGAGGTGTTTACCACAACTTGATAAACCATGCTCTGTTGATATTCATGGGAGGCCTGCCCTTTTCTGAACAGAGAAGAGAGAATTGAGAGGGAGGAGAGGGAGGGAGAAGGGAAAGAAGGGAGTGGGAGGATAGGAGGGAGGAGAAACTGTGGTCATGATGTAAAATAAATAAATGAAATCTTTACAGAAAGATTTAAAGAGTTGCACACTTACAATAAAGCAAACAGAAAAAAGAAAAAGAAAATGCTTCATTTTCTAGGAAGAAAACACAAAAGCAGTCACAAACATAGTTGGCAAAGGCCAGGATTTTGCAGGGCTTGAATTGCTATTATACATAAATACCTTGTAGGTGGATGTAAGCCAGAACATCACAGAAGCTACGATTGTGTGATAAAGGGTAAGAGACTGGAACAAAAGGATGTAGTGAGCCCACAGAACAGGCTTGGGACCCTAGTAAAAGGTCAACAAAGCGTGGGCAATGAAGGAAGAAGCCAGACTGAACCAGGCTAAAGGCTGCTTGCTTGGGCTATGTTAAAACGTCACTAAAGCCTCCAAGAGACTTTGAGCTACTATCAGAATTTACTGCATAACTTTGATGCACAAATAAATATAGATGTGTCGGTGTAATCAGTGTTTTATAGGTCATTCACAGGGAATATTTTCTTGCTGTTTTGGGGGTACAGTGTTATTGGGACTAGAACCCAGGGTCTGAAGCTTTTAAACAAGAGCCCACCTCTTAGCCAATTTTTTGATGTTGTCAGAACACCTCAAAATTAAAAAAAAAAATGTGAGCCTGGCAGTGATGGCACATACCTTTAATCCCAGCACTCAGGAGGCAGAGGCAGGCAGATCTCTATGAATTCAAGGCCAGCCTGGTCTGCAGAGTAAGTTCCAGGACAGCCAGGGCTACAGAGAAACCTTGTCTCGAAAAAACAACAGCAACAACAACAACAAAAAAAACCAAAAACACAAATCTGAGTGCAGTGTGATGGTTAACTTTGGTTGTCTACTATGGGATTTAGAATCACCATAGACACGGCTCCAGGGTTTCCAGAGAGGTTTAACGGAGGAGACCTGGCTGAATGCCAAGGCCAAAGGGGCAGTTCAGGTGAGTAGCAGCTCTGCGGTGTGGTGAGCTGCCTCATACTCCCAACACGGCCCCTCCCACATGCCCCTTCAAAGGATAACCCAAAAGAAATTCTTCCCTGTAAACTGCTTCATACCAAACACGTGGTCACAAGGACAGAAAACGCACCAGTCCAGACAGCAGGAGGTACACAGCTGAGCCTTGGCTGACTGAAGGCCATCTATTTTGCCAGAGCTGGCAAAACCATGGGCTGCTTTGAGACCCTGTGCTTTGGAGTTCAGGCTGCTTCTCTCGGTCCTGAACTAAGCCGGCTCCTCTGGGCGACAGTCAGACAAAGGCATCTTATAGAGACAATTACTGTCTGAAGCTGCATTGGGTACCATTTCCTGGAAGGCGCACACGGAAATCTCCCAGCAGACACAAGTCTTATCTATTTAACCAGCAAACGAGACCCAGCAACCAGTTGTCCAAAAATAACAAACCTTAGTAGTGGTTTCTTCCTGGAGACCTGGGAAAGCATCCTCCCCATCTTCCCTGAGTAATCAGACTAAAGTGGGATTCCTGTGGAAACACTGGTCCTGGCCAAGGCTGCTAAAATCAGCATCTTGAGGAGCAATTGGAGCCTGAGGAGCAGGCAGCCTCTACCCCACCGCAATCAGGGGAAAGAAAACACTTCATCCAGAGCCTGAGAGACACCTCCTGCCCCTGAAGCACTCTTAGCCCAAGGCTCCTGGCAGCTGTTGCTATCACCTGGTAAACCAACTTCCTTGTAATTGTTCCCCTAGCTACAAAGAATCAACAACAGCACGGACATTTGTGAATGCTAATTCTGTACCAGCTACTGTTACAAGCGCTTTATCCTGGGCTAAAATGTTTATTTTCCCTCTAGTGCTATGGCCCAGGAACTGTATAGTGTTCATTTCACATATGCAGTAGCTGAGGTACAGAAGGCACCACACTCAGGCCACACAGCTAGTAGGAGACAAAGCAAGACTTAACAAAACAACCAAAGAAGCTGAGCTTCTGGGTATAACCCCCGTTTTCTTCTAATTTTAAAAGTTGCATTTACTTACATACTCCCTTCCTTCCTTGGGGTCATATGCCAATGGCACGTGTGCACTAGTCAAAGGACAGCCTACAGGGGTCAGCTCACTCCTGCTACCATGTGGGTCCCAGAATGAACTCCGATTATCAGACTCAGAGGCAAGCATCTTTACCCACTGAACACCCCACTGGCTCTCCGCCTCATTTTCAGCCCCCTTTCCTATCTCTTTCTTGAAAACTGTTCTATCTTGATTGATGATCCAGTCTTCCCTGGAACAGAAAATGATCTTAGGCTCTTCAACTAGTCTGGGATGAATCAAAAAGGAGCAGAGCGCAAAAGGGATGGAGGAGCTCTGAGGAGAGAGAAGTAGAATTGATTTGACAATTATTTAGTTTAACTCATAGTCTTCTTAAATACCTTCTTCCCATATACTGTTTTTAAAATACAAAAACAAAACATGGGCAGGCAAGACAGCTCAATGGGTAAAAGCACTTACTACAAAGCCTGATGGCATGAGTTCAAGTCCCAGGACCTACAATGTAGGAGCCAACTCCCAAAAGTTGTCCTCTGATCTGCACATTCTATAGTATGAACACACACACACACACACATACACACACACACAAATGATGGTTTCTCTGTCCTGCCCTGTCCAGTAGCTGCTTCCAAACAATCACTCAATCACTTAGAGGTTTATTTTAATTACTGATGCTCCACCAATAGCTCAACCTTATTACTAGCTAACTCTTGCATTTTAATTAACCCATTTCTATTCATCTATGTTTTGCCACAAGTCTCATGGCTTTACCTGTGCTCTAATACATCATGCTCCTCCAGCAGCTGTCTCCACCCCTCCTCATCTGAGAATTCAGTTTGATTGTTCTGCCTAACCTAATTCTGCCTGGCTATTGGTCAAACAACTTTTATTATTAACCAGTGAGAGGGATGCATATTCACCGTGTACAGAAAGATCATCCCACAGCACAGAGGGAGAGAGAGAAATGTTCTTTAAAACTGTAAAAAAAACCAAAACAAAACAAAAAAAAAACGCAAATTTTTATGAGAGTCTAACAAGAAAAAAGAGCAAGTAAATTCTTACCTGCAAATCTGATTCGTAGCAGGATTTAAAGCCACGAGAAGCTCAGCGCATGCAATTATTCACAGACTAACTCACCATTTGTCTGCAAAGTGCTCAGCTGGTGTGTTAATGCCACAGCCTCTTGCAATCTTTTACCACAAAGCAATTGAACCTCCTCAGGCCACTATCACCAAGTTACTTCTCTCAGACAATGAAGAAAAGAATGATGACTGGGGAGGCAGAAGAATGAGCTTGCTCTACCTGAAAGCTAAGTACTTATTCAATTGATAAATATTTATGGAGTGTTTGTGTGTGTTGTGAGCCAATGCTAAGGATTCCACAGCAACTAAAACACCTTGCTCTTTAAGGAGATAATATCAGTATCATGGTATTTTGTTTTTAATAAAGGTCCAGATGGTAAATATGTTAGGCTTAGGCAGACACAGCAAAGCTGTCCCAGTTAGCACAAAATCAGCCAGACAGTATGTAATGAACAAACAAGATTGCATTACAATAAAACTTTATCAGAAAACAGGAACAAAAACCAAGCAGTGTCCTGGACTGGCCCCAGGGTTATAGTTTGGAAATTCTTGTTCTAGGAGACACACAGGGAAAGGTTTGCAAGCAAAACCATTTCTGTGTGGCTTAGTGTTCAGATCCATGGTCTCAATCCTTGAGCAGCTTTTGTCTGGGTATTGAATCTTTGAATCCCATTTAGTTACTTGGGATTTTCATAGCCATTACCCCATGATCTTTTAATGTTGGCTGTCACCCAGAAAAATTTGTAGCCAGCTGCCTTACCCTTATCAATAACTTTTCAGGGGATTATTTTTGAAATCCAGAAAACTTACTGGCGTATGTTTTAGTGGTTCCTGTAAGAAAGTATTTTTCTGCCGGGCGGTGGTGGCGCACGCCTTTAATCCCAGCACTTGGGAGGCAGAGGCACGCGGATCTCTGTGAGTTCGAGACCAGCCTGGTCTACAAGAGCTAGTTCCAGGACAGGCTCCAAAACCACAGAGAAACCCTGTCTCGAAAAAAAAAAAAAAAAAAGAAAGTATTTTTCTTTCATGTGCTGATTGTAGCTCAGATCTCAGCATTGAGATAATAATGTTGGTTATACTGTTTTATATCATTCCTCTAGCTTTTAAGCCTTCTGGGATATACCATCTCTCGATTTACATTCTGTTTTCTCTCATTCTTTTGCTCTAGTACCTACATTAGTTAGTTACTCGGGTGTACAAAGTGCCTGTTAATTCTTCACTATAGACCAAAATTACTGTAACATTCTCTCTCTCTCTCTCTCTCTCTCTCTCTCTCTCTCTCTCTCCATTCTTGTTCCACTTCCAGGATAAAATTTTAGTCAATTATCTTTATTTTGAGAATTTTAAAAGATTTGTTTTGTTTTGATTTGATTCGGTGTGTATATATGTGTGTCTATGTGTGAGCCTGCACACATGTGACTTCAGTGTCCTTGGATGCCAGAAGAGGACATCAGAAGCTGGAGTTATAGGTGATTGTGAGAAATCTCAAGGGGTTGCTGGAAACTGAACTGGAGTCCTCTGCAAGAGGAACATGTGTTGTTAACTGATAAACCATCTCTCCAGGTCCAGGTAAATTATTTTTAATATATACTTACATAGTGTTCATATATACTATAGTTTGGCACTTTCTTGTAAGCTTTTTATTGATATTTATATTTAATTTAATTTTTATTTATTTTAATTATATTTTATTTATTTACTTATATTTAATTCCTGCATTCTTATTATCTACTGGGGAGTGAATATCTATGTTCTCCCCCCAAAATATGTTGAAGCCTACATATTCAATCTAATGATTTCAAGAGTTAACTCTCAGGGGAGTAAGTAAACCATCAGGGTGGAGCCTTTTACAAATGGGATTAGTGTCTAGATTAGTAACTTTTCTTGTTGCTATGACCAAATACTCAGGAAAGTGACTTAAGGAAGGAAGGTTTATTTTGGATCACAGTTTGAGAAGGCAGTCCATCATGTTGGGGAAGGCATTCGGGAGGAGCACAAGGCATGCAGAAGGAGCACGAGGCATGTAGGAGGAGCACAAGGCATGCGGGAGCAGGAGAAGCATGAGGCATGCAGGAGCAGGAGGAGCAGGAGGCATGCAGGAGGAGCACGAGGCATGTGGGAGCAGGAGGAGCACGAGGCATGCAGGAGCAGGAGGAGCACGAGGCATGCAGGAGGAGCACGAGGCATGCAGGAGCAGGAGGAGCAGGAGGCATGCAGGAGCAGGAGGAGCACGAGGCATGCAGGAGGAGCATGAGGCATGCGGGAGCAGGAGGAGCACGAGGCATGCGGGAGCAGGAGGAGCAGGAGGAGCAGGAGGCATGCAGGAGCAGGAGGAGCACAAGGCATGCAGGAGGCAGCGGGTCACACAGCACCTGCAGTCAGGAAGCAGAGTGAGATGCTTGCTAGTGTTCAGCTGGCTTTCTCCTTTCCATTCACTCAGTTTCAGATCCCGGACTGCAGGATGGTTGCCTGGATTCTGGAAACCCCAGACTGTAGGACAACATTGCTCATATTCAGGGTGAGTCCTCTCAGTAGAAACACCATCACAGACACACCAGGAGGTATGTTTCCATGGTAATTCTTAAGCCCACAAATTGTCAATAAAGATTAACCAATACTGTTAACTGAGGCTTCTGAAGCTTAATCAATGGGGAGTTCTCATCTTGCTTCCTCTTTATCTGGCAGCTGCAGACTGACTCTTTCCTCTTCCCAAAATTCTCCTGTTCTCATCGCCCTGCCTCTAATTCCTGCAAGGTTGTACCACCTATACTTCCTGCCTGGCTACTGGCCAATTAGCATTTTATTAAAATAATACAAGTGGCAGATTAAAAATCATTGTCCCACAGCATACTACAGTGCCTTTATAAGAAGAAATCTCTCTCTCCCCTCCCTCCCCCTTTCTCTCTAATGAAAAAGCAGGTCCTTATTAAGCCAAGCCTACTGATGTCAGACATCCTAGTCTCTTTCTGTAGAACTACAAGAAATAACCTGCTCTTCCTTAGCCAACCAGCCTGTGGCATTTTGTTGCAGCATCCCAAACTGACTAGGGCACATTATTGTCTCTTTCTGAGCTCTTACACTTTTTGTGATGGATCAAAAAGAGAATAATAGCATCTATTTAATTTACGATGACTTTTAAAAGTATTATCTCTTTGAACAGGTGTGTTGTCTACCAACTGTTTCTGGTTGTTTTCTAGCGATTTCTCTTTGTTTATTCCCTGTATGGGTCCCTAGCTAAAGAGGTTTCCTTATTTAACAGTGAAGCAAGTGAGTGTTCCTGTACCACAGTGAGAAAGCTTACGCTGCGTAGATTTCTCTTCCAGGCTCCCCTGATGGCTTTTGTGTGTGAGCATCCATTTATCCTTCTCCGCAGCTAGTGTAGATGGGTAACTGCTCAGTTTTTGCGATGTGAAGAAGCTTGCCACTCAATCTGCCACAGAAGCTGCCTGCATTCTGCAAAGATGGCTGCCCCACTGTAAGTCTTCCTTTAGCCTCATCACCATTTTTTGGAGAAGGAAAAGCCCTTCATTGGCTTTTGTGGTTTAAAATGTTTTGCTATTTTCTGGTTTTGCTCATAATGGAATTTTGTCAGTATTTCCCTCCACCGTTTTTTTTTTTTCTTCTTGGGAGTTTCAAGGCTTTTCCATGTTCATATAGGATCCCCCAATGGGAACAGCAACATTCAGAAGTGGGATCTTGTCAAATAGTAAAATAACTAAAAATGATTGAGGTTGACCAAAACAAGAGCATGAAAACCAGACAGAGAGCGAATATTTTTCAGTTAGTAGTGTCTAAATACCTAAATGCCTAAAGGCAGTTACCAGAATTTTTAGGGTACAACCTAGTAAGCTAGGTTCAGCAGGCCACCCATCCTCAAAAGACCAATTAGAGAAACAAGTAATGGTAAGATTCATAAAAAGGATATTATTCAATGTGGCTACACTGGAGAGAGAAACAAATAAAGAGATCCAGTGATACCTGGGGTCTATCTTTTGGATTCTGGTGTAAGGTATTGATAAAGGTTAAGAAGTATGCACAACTAAGCATCCCAGGTCAATATGAGGTCCTGTTAATCAGTGGGGCCAGTCTGTCTTGCAAGGTGGTTGGCCAACTTGTCAGAGCATGTGAATCCCCTTCCTGGAGGGAAGATCCCCACCTGGCTGTCACAGGGACCCAGCTCACCTTTTTCCCTTTCCCAGCATTAGACTCCTGGGGAAATTCTAATTTCTCAGAGTCCAAAACATCATCAGCCCTGCTGGAAGGTCTACAGGCAGCATCGTCTTGGACAAAAGCAAGGGTAGAGAAGGCATTGACATAACTGGTGTGTTCCAGCCTACAGTGATTCCCACCAAGCTTGCATGTGCTCTGCAAAGCTGAGCAGGAAGATGGCGCTGTTCCCAGGCCAGGCCTGGGGGGAAGGATACTTTCTAGGAAAGATATTTTCATCCATCTTAAGGGCAAGAGGTGATGTACCCTTATTCAAGGATACAATGTCACAGTTTGCAAACTCTACATTGGTTAAAATAAGGACTTAAGAGTGATGGCTCAGTGGCTGAGAGCAACTGATGCACATCATGAAGATCTGAATTCAGAACACAGTGTCCATGGAAAACAACGGCGGCTCCACACACCTCTAGCCCCAGCTCTGTGGAAGGTGGCGATACTGTGACCTGTGGGGCTGCGGTCTGCCAGCCTAGCTCCAGGTTCGCCGAGAGACCCCATCTCAAGGGAACAATGTGTAAGGTGATAGACTAGAACACTGGAGTCCTCCTCTAGCCTCGGTCATGCATGGCACCAACACATACACATGCATTTATACCACATATACTTCCCGTGCCAGCCTTGGCCTCTTCTCCTAATCTCCCATGCTAATATTTCTTGTCATATTTCCCTCCTTGTTCACACTGTGGCAAGACATTAGAGATGAGAAGAAGCTAGATCAAGGCTAGCATTTATAGTAAGTTAATGGCAGAGAAAGACCAGAGCCCCTTCCCTGCTGGGCTGAGGGGATGTTTTCCCACTCTTAATAAATGCTCTCTGTTCTTTAAGATTTGTTTTTATTTTTAATCGTGTATATGTGGGTGGGGTGGGATATGGACACATGATGCAGGGCCTTCAGAGACCAGAGGCACTGGATCCCCTGCCGTAAGAGTTGCTGGCGGTTGTACTCTGCCTAACATGGGTTCTGGGAGTCCAACTCCAGCCTGTGCACAGGGTGTGCTCTTAACCAACAAGTCACCTCTTCAGCCTCTCTGTTTCTGGGTCTCTGGTCCAGTTCTTTGCCATGTGATTCCAGAACCCAGACTCTTCAGCAAGTGCCCTCCTAACTCAGATCCACACCTTGGACAACAAAATTCCCACGCCCACAAATGCCCAGCACCCCCTTTCATTACTTAGCTTACAACATGAAAATATAGTTAACATTCTTTCCTACATCGAGTGTGTCTCACTCAAGTTTATTTCGTGCTAACTCCTTAAAACTGGCTGGAGCAGCTGTGTGGCTTTTTTACTATCTGCCTAAGATTCCCAAGCCTTTAAATGCTGTGATGTTTTCAGCAGTCTCGCTGTGGATAGACATTCACATATTCCCCACTATTTTGTCATCCTGATATAATAAAGAAGACATTTTAACGTATGCTTTATGGATTGTTGCTCTTGTTTCTAAAGGATAAATTCCTACAACCTGTAGTTGACAGGGCCAAGGGAATGTATATATTGTTATCATCTTAATAGAAACTGCAGAAACACCTCAGATACGCAACAGTAATGTATGAAAACTCTTTGTTCCCCACATGCCTTCAGTGAGTACTGGAATCAGTTTATAGCTCGTGATACTATTTTCCTCATCAGTCTTGGGACCATTTCCTCCTCTTTTCATGGGGAAAAAAGACTCAGAAGAAGTCGTGGTGGCAGGTGGCCTCACATCCGAACCTTGTGGCCATCCGGCAAATTCTTTTCCAGAAATCTGTCACTGTGCAAACACTGTTCAAGCTACTCATCAAATTTTAAAATACATAAGCCTGCCCTTTAGAAGCATAAGCTCCAACTGAGAATAAATAAATAAAAGAATAAATAAATGAGAAAAAATATTGTGTGTATGGTTAGGATTTAGTGTCAACTTGACAGATCTAAAACCACCTAGAAGACAAACCTTTGGGTGTCTATGAGAGAGCTGGGTTAGTTTCCCTAATCTTGACTGTCACCGTTCCATGGCCCGGAGAGCTCAGAACCAGCATCCATGAGTCTCTGCTTCCAGACCATTGATGTGGTGACCAAGTGGCTCACACTCCCCACCATGTTTTTCCATCATGATGGACAGATTATGCCTACATCAAACTGTGAGTCCAGAGAAACCCTCCCTGCTGTGTCTGACAAACAGAAGAAGATGAGTTAGTGTATAAAGTGGCATCTTTCCCCTGCTCATGTGCTGTCTGGAGACTTCAGTTTTCTGAGACTTTTCACCTAATAAGGAGATGATTGCCATGCATCTATCTACCCGGCAGGATTGATTGTTTTGTAGTTTATACAACAAAATGGGTTTGTAACACTTCCCACTGAGTCTGTCGGAGCAAGCACGCAGCGAATGGACGATGGCCTCATGATTCTTACGGGTTTACATATGAGAAGGGCGGGTAACAAGGCGAGATGAGTAAGTAGATTAGGGCCAGAGTGGGGGAACCTTGAATGTCAGGTTGATTAATTTTATCTTGAAACCATGGACTCGCACGAGAACGTGACGTGATGAAAACGCTGTTCCAGGAAGGTTTCTGAGTCAGTTATTAATCAACAGATAAATTAGGGATGGCAGGGGCCAGCAACAAAATGTCTGTTTGTCAGCTGCATCTTCTGTAAATAAGTCTATCTGAAATACTTTTTAAATGCCACAGCGCCCGCACTGGGCAATTAAACGAGTGCCTGAGTCACCGGCGGATGCTGGCTTTAAACAAGAGCCGTCGCTGCTCCAATGTGCTTGAGCCAAGAAACAGCTGAGGTTCCCAGCCAGAGATCAACTTCCTGGACTAGCTCTGGGGAAGAGAAATCCACAAGGAAGATGTTTCCAGAAACAATTAACTGTACAACAGAATAGCCAGGACATGCTCATCAGCTGTGTCTTTCAGAGCTCACCTCTCAATGATAATACAAAGACCGCTTGGTGGATTGGTCTTGCCAATCTCTGCCTACGGGCTCTCTCTAAATGCAGCAATGTTCTTGTCCCATGTGCATGTCAGGTTGGCAGAAACAAGAAGATACCCTGGGGACAGTACTCAGAGCTTGATGAGAGCTAGAGGGTAAACAGATACTCAGGCTGGGACAACTCTGCCTGAGCAGGGCTTGACTCGATTATCCAGAATAAGATTCTACTTTTCCAACATACCCATTCCATACATGTCCCTCTTTCCTCCAACTTCTCCACTCTCCTACTGTTCTTTCTCAAAAAAAAAAAAAACAAACAAACAAAAAAAAAAAAACAATGACCAAATAAACTTTTTAACTTAAGGATTTTCCTTGGAGTCATCTTGGAGAAGCCGATCTATAATAAGATAACTTTGCCAACATTCAACTTGGAATTGTTCTATAATATGGATCATTGAGTTTTCTTCTTATTTTATCAGGGATGAAAACATTCTTAGAAAGATAACAACTTTTTCTTGTTTTTATTAGCTATAAGAGGGTCATGTGCCTTCTGCCTAATCAAAAGTTAACCACAAAGAGATAGGAAGTAACACGAGACACTTGAACAAATCATGGCCAATGTCCTGAGGAATATTATGATAGAGACTCATGATGGTTTCAGCATGAAATGTCTCCCACAGGACACGTCAACTGGTAGGTGCAGTGTGGGGGAGGTGCAGAAATTTTAGGAGGTATGATGCCAGCTGGAAGAAGCTCACTAAGGTTGTACCCTTTTATGGTTATACTGGTCTTGATCCCATTTTCTCCCTCTATTTCCTGATGCCATGAAACGAACAGCTCTGCTCCTCCACACACTGCTCACAGAGATGCTCAGCCTCACCATTGGCCAAGAAAGGAAGACCCAGCGGTGAACAACTCAACACTCAGTAACTCTGAGACAAAATAAACAATCCCTTTCTTTAAGGTTGTCACCGCAACAGAAATCTAACAAACAGAAGAATTAGTACCAGAAGTGGGGGTATTACAATGACCAATGCTGACCTTTGGAAGAGGTTTACTAGAGAAACATGGAGGATTTGGGAGATACAGGCTAGAGAAGTGCGAATTCTGTTAGTGCAGCTTGGTGGGTGATTCTCATGGGAGGTCAAAAGGCTGGTAGGACAAAACTAAGGTTGTTTCATCAAGGAAGATGTTAGGATGCTGCTGGGGAGGATCTAGCACTTTCATTAAAGGCCTCTTTAGCAATATAGGTTTGAGGCAATAAGAAAGAAAGAAATTCATCATCTAGTCTGTGGACTGAACCCATCATCCTCTGAAATTTAAATCGTTCATCTCCCTTTCAAAAAAAACGAGAAGTTTCAGCACTCAATGCTACCATGATTAACCTACCATGAACCTAATTTGCATACATATTTCTTACATGAAATGGACTTAACACATTTTAATTGCTTACAATAGGAATAACATTTTTCATAATGATTATATATTCATATTGCCCTTTCTACTCACTTATCTGAGTACTTGGACATCAGAAAGAGTGAGGAGCAGACAGGCTGCCCAGTGGCCCATTATACTTCAGACTACCCTCACAGCCGTGTGGAGACACTTCACATAGTCACAGGGTGGCTGATTAAAAGTCATTTGCTAATATCCATACACTCCATGTGGGCAAAGCCGGTAATGATTGAAACCTCAGGCCACAAAAGGTTTTTCAGAGAAAGGATTTTGACTACATTCTCGGTTTGTTTGAATGGCTGGTGAAAAGATCAAAGTTTTTGACAACCCTCTTTTGACAGACAGGAGCTGCTTCAGACAGGCCGTGGACACAGGCTGTGACCTCAGGTGCTACGTGGCTTCTTTAACCTTTCCTGAATCCCTGGTGACTGCACAGTTCATTGACGGCCCCCACAGCCCGCCTAGAGCAGAGGCTCCTCTGTGTGGGTAATGCAGGAGAGACTCCTCCTGGGATGAGTCTGCAGATCTTCTGGAAGGTGGGAAAAGTGAGGAGAGGAGTGAGGGGGAAGGGGAGCCATCACCATGCCGAGGCATCCAACTTGAATTGGGTCCAGATGCCAACACATCCTGGATGCATGCTCAGGAGGCACGAAACGATGGATTTCGCCTTCAGCTGCTGCTTTTTCCTCTACATTGGCATGGAAATAAATTAGTTTGATTTTTTTTTTAAATTTCATTCTTTGAAAGTCCTTTAAATTCTAACAGGCTCATGGTGGTGAATCCTCCTGCCACTCCGACCCAAGTCCATTAACACATGCTGAATACTTCACCAGCGCCTTCTGTTCTTCCGCAGCTCGAGCAATCATTCATGCTCAGTTTCTCCAGTGAGAGGAAGACTCATTGGTGTCCCATCACTCCTGGGTGAGGGGACGATTCATTGAGAGGATGGCAGCCAGCTCGGAGAGTACCTGTCAATCTCGATCTTGCAGCCTTGCCAGCCGACAGCAGGATGGGAGGACATTAGCAGAGGACCATCGCTGGACTCACTAAGAGTGACGCTCTGAAGAAATGGGATACTGGTGACGCTACCCCATCTTTTAATTCTTGAGTATTTGTTTTTATTATTTGTTAAAATATTTTTAAAATTTTTCTATGTATGGTTGTTTGGCTTGCATGTGTGCATACATGATGCCCCCAGAGGACAGAAGAGGGAGCCAGATCCCCTGGAACTGGAGTTGTAGATGGTCCTAAGCTGCCGTGAGGGTGCTTGGAACTGAATCTAGCTCCTCTGAAACAGCAGCCAGTGCTCTTAACACTGAGTCATATCCCCAGCCCAATTTTGATTATTTTTTAAGTTACAGACATGCATGTGGGTGGATGGGTGGTATGTGCATGTGTGTGTGTAGAGTTCCAGGCAGTTGGGGGGTCACCCAATGTGAAGACTGGAAACCAAACTTGGGTCTTCTGTAAGCAGTTCATGGTGAGCTCCATATCTTAAAATATTAAATATTGAGGATCCTCCACAAAAGAAGAAAAGTGGCTAAAATGTCTAAGTTCCAATTTGTTCAAGAACCAGGTATGGGGTGTGTGTGAGAGGGAGTGTATGGGGGGATGGATGTGTATAGGTATTGTGTGTGTGTGTGTGTGTGTGTGTGTGTGTATGGGCGGGTGTGGGGGCTAGGGTATGGGAGGGTGCTGGGTAGAGGTAGAGGGTATGTATGGGGGTGTGGGGTAGAAGGGGGTGGGGAGTGTGAAGTATGTGGGTATATAGGGTGGGGTGTGTGGGAGGGAGAGTGTATGGGGGGACGGATGAATATGTGTGTGTGTGCATGTGGGTGGGTGTGGGGGGCTCAGGATATGGGAGGTTGGGGGCTGGGGTGGAGGGTTTGTATGGGGGTGTGAGGATGGACGGAGAATGGGGTGTGTGGAGTAAGGGGGTGGGGGTTTCAAGTGTGGAGTATGGGGTTTGTGGGGTGGGGCTTGGGGGGTGTTGTGTGTGGGGTGTGGAGAGGTGGAGATGTTATATGGAGGATGTGGGGGTGTGGGGAGATGGGGTTTTGTGGGGAATATGAGGGTGGGGGTATGTGCAGGGTTTGGGAGTGTTTGTGAGTGGTTTTTAAGCTTCTTGACTGTCATATTTCTCCTGTATTTGCCATTTTTCTCTCCGGTTTCCACGTGGGATAAACAGGGAATCCAGTAAAGCAGGCACCTGCGGCTTGGAATTGAACATATGGACAGGGACAGGGCAGAGGAAACGAGCCGTGGCCAGCGCTGGCTTCAATGGGATGGAAACCAAAGAACAGAATGCGCCAAGCTGTCAGGAGACTGGAAGTTGAAGTGTAACTCAGGGTCTTCTGGGAGGGAAGTTCTTCAGGGCCAGAAAGTTCAGCAGAAGCTGCACAGAAGTCCCAGTTCCACGGACCACCGTTATGCCAGGGCTTGCGAAGATCACAGTATTCTAAAGGGACACTGCTGCCCCTCTTGGTGGTCAGGCTACTAAAGAAATGCCGGGCGGTGGTGGCGCACGCCTTTAATCCCAGCACTCGGGAGGCAGAGACAGGCGGATCTCTGTGAGTTCGAGACCAGCCTGGTCTACAAGAGCTAGTTCCAGGACAGACTCCAAAACCACAGAGAAACCCTGTCTCAAAAAACCAAAAAAAAAAAAAAAAAAAGAAATGCCCACCAAGGAACTGGAGCTGCCCCAGGAGTCCCACGCAGAGAGGAGGAGAAGGTGTCTGGTGCCAGCAAGAGGGGGAGCTTGTCTCCCAGGAGATGTCACCCAGTGCCACTTTGCTGGGGACACTGGAACCCAGACAAAGATAGACCAGAAGTGGGAAGGACCACAACTTGATCTGGACCCCTCAGAGGTGCATATCATCAGTTCTCTCTACATATTTAAATTTTGCTTCATGGCAGGGAAAGTGGACTTGGGAGTGGAGGTCACAGTGTCTCTTTCTTCCTCTTTCCAATGTGATCATATTGCATAAATCCCCCTTTCTGCTTTTGAGTATTATTTGACTGTTTTTCTGTTATTGTTATTTTACTTGGGACAGGGACTGTTTGCCTGTGTGTGTGTGTGTGTGTGTGTGTGTGTGTGTGTGTGTGTGTGTGCAAATGTAATGCTTGCAGAAGCCAGAAGAGGTCACTGGATCCCCTGGAACTGGAGTTGCAGACAGTTGTCAGCTGCCATGTGGATGCTGAGACTTTGGGTCTTCTGCAAGAGCAGCCGGTGTTCTTACCAGCAGAGCCATCTCTCCAGGCCCCTTCTATAACAATATCATCTTTTTGAAGATAGCTGCCAAACCTGGTTTCTGGGGAGCACAGCCTGTGTCCCAATTTCAGTAAAACTTTGTCACTGGATGCTGTGCTGGTTTGAAACTGCATAGCTAATGTCTCTCAGTCACTGTGGTGGTTACTTAACACTTGCTGTGTCGCAAGTTGAACTGGAGACATGTACCAGAATTTGAAATTTTATACAATGTAATCTGAATGTTAGGTGTTAATCGATTATTTTATGTTGTATATTGGAATAATAAGTATTTATTAGAAGTTAAGTACAAAGAATTGCAGAAATCAAATGTCAATTAAATAAAACTGGCAATCAACAAACAGGTAATGAATTGAATAGAAAACACAAATAGCCAGTATGCATTTTAAAACCTGTACGGCATCCCCAGCCAGGGAAATGCAGGTCTTTACTATTTTGCTATCTCACAGGGGTCAGAAAGGCTAGCACTGAGGAATCTGCGAGCAAATGTGGGAGAGGAGGTGGAGACAGAAGGACCCATACTCTCTGTGGGTGAGGTGAAAATTGATACAGCCATTGTGAAAACAGTTTGAAGATTTCTTACAAAATAGAAAATGGAAATACTGCTTGACCCAGCCGTTTCACTTCTGAGTAACTAGAGAATGCCATAGCCTACCATAGAGATATTTGCATCCCCTGATTATTGCTGCTTCAGTCACTATAGCAAAGCATTGGAAGCAACATTTTAGCTGTTTATCAACAAATGAATGAAGAAAATACTATATATATATCATATGCATTACATATATCATACACATTATCTATGGTATGTGTCATACATATACCATATACATTATACACACATGTATTTCTAATGAAAACAAAGTTAAAGTTTGCAGGAAAATGGATGGACTGAGAATGTATTGAGCAAGATCACACAATCTCAGAAAGAAATAGACCACATATTCTCCTCATATGCAGAATCCATCCAATACCATATGCATGCATGCAAATAGTTGTTGGGCACAGCATAACATGAAATAAAGGGAACAAGAGAGGCCCAATATCAGGGGCCGAGGAGGAGCTGAATGCAGGTAGTGGACACTAGTTATGAAGGAGGCTAGAAAAATAGTTGCTTTTCTAGCTCTATTCTTGTCATGGATTTTGGTGGACGCTGTAAGATGGTTAAATGCATAAAATACATTCAATACTGAAAGTATGAAATTTAATATGAAGTTCCACAGCTTCTGTTCCTGATGCCAGTTCCAACAGCTCAGAAGTTTGGTGAGTTGTACAGATTTGGGGTTTGATTCATTTTGGTGTGTAATATTTTTACTTACTTACAAGTTTTTTTAAAAAATATAAGATTTATAAAATTAAAAGAAAAAGATACAGTAATAACTTTAGTATAGTGGATAAAATGAAATACTAATTATTACCATCTGTTCTTCTGCATCAGTTGTAATGGGGTCTACAGTAAATTCCTAAGGACACCATGAGAAGAAGGCAAATGTCCTGATAGCTGAGTTCCCAGCATGCACTGAGTCTTCCTTCTCTTGAGGAAAGATAAACAGATGAGAAATTATGGAGACATTTGTATGGAAAAGAGAACCTCATTCCAAAATCAAGGAGGTCTCTTGCCAGCTGAGAATCAAGAATTCCTGCAGACAGATGGGGCAGTGGCGCACACCATTAATCCCAGCACTCGGGAGGCAGAGGCAGGCAGATCTCAGCCTGGTCTACAGAGTGTTTCAGGACAGTTGGGGCTCCACAGAGAAACCTGTCCTGCCCTCTCTCGTGTACCTGTAATGGCTCCTGGTTTTATCATATACCAGATTGTACCCTCATTCATGTCACCCTGGGAGCCATCTCCTAATTCCATTTGTCAAAAAGAAGATAAGAAGAAAAAGCTTCTTAGCAGCCCTTTGAGAAGTAACTTGAGGTCCCCACTGAAATGGTTCCCATTCCCTGCTAAGACACTTGATTGCAGCTCTCCCTTGGGAACCCCACTTCCACACCTGCATGTACCTTACTCTCCTCTAGTGTTTCTCACTATCTTAGCTCCCATGTTTTGTTTTTAAACCAAATCTATGTTTAAAAATATCTTTCATAAATTCTAACTCTTCTTACCACAATTTGACTGTGCGGTGCTTTACTGATACTCACGGGAGGCCTGCCCCCTGCTGAACAAAAGTAAAGGAGGAGTGGGTTGGAGGGGAGGGGCAGTGGGGAAGTGGGAGAGGGAATGGGAGGGGAAAACTCAGTCAGGATGTAAAATAAATAAAGATAGACAGACAGACAGACAGATAGACAGATAGATAGATTCTGACTCTGCTACATACTATCTCATCCTGAAATTTCTTTCCATGCTGCAACAAAGGGTCTACTTTGGCCCAAGTCCTTAAAAGGATAAGGGAGCGGCGTGACAGGCATGGAGCTGTGCCTCTACCATGTCACCACTCACACGTCAGACTCTGGGCTCCATGCCCCCCTAAAATCCACCCCATCGGTGTGGCGTTACAGAGAGCTTGGTCCTGATATAGTCTAATCTTTCTTTTGACTCCAAAACACAACTGCTTTGGAGGATGCCTGGGCACAGGAAACAGGAAGCTGGAGAGAGGGGCCAATTCCCTTGTGTGGAAATCTGCAAAAGGCTGCTGTTCCGACACCAACCAGGAAGCCCATTGAAATAGACGCCTGTGGGCAGCTCCCACCTGGCCTTTTGTGCAGAGACACCAGGCTCAGAATTCTCCCCTACTCACTGTCAGAGGCAAGGGGACATCCTGGAAACAGACTTTGATCTGTTTGTTTGCTGAGGCTCTCCTTTATCCTATTGACTTATTACTGGAATTTTCAGGACATTTTGTGAAATTCTGTTTGAATAGGAGGTTTTAATTCACAAAGCTTTTTTTCCCCTTTTCTTTTTTTAGTTCTATATTATTCCTTCCAAAGGAAATCCATTCATCTGGTTAACAAAACTAATGACTCATGCGATGTGCAGGCGCTTTGTCAGCTACCTTATTCTCCATGATATCTCAGACTAATTGAGTGAGGCAGATCTGTTTAAGGGGAGCAAAAAGAACCTAGACGGAGGGCTCCATGGGCAAATCACTCGCTGTGCAAGCCTGACTCCTGGCTTCAGAAGCCCAATCAGTTTACAGACCTCTAATTCCTGGGCTCACGGTGAAAACCTGGAGGTGGAGACAGGAGGATTGCCAAAGTTTATGGACCAGTTAGCCTGGAGTACGTTATGGCAAGCAGGAGAAACCCCATCTTAAAGTAGAAGGTGAAGAATGTTCCCATGGTTGTCTTCTGACCACCATAAGAGTACAGTGGTACACACTGACACACCACACAGACACAGACACACACACACACACACACATTATACCTTACCACACACATCACACATACACACAAATGTTAAAAAAAATTAATGATGCCATTGTTTGGGTGGAAACTTCACCTCAGCCCCTGGCATCTGTATATTCAAAGAGTCTGGAATGTTTGGGTGGAAGTTCCACCCCAAGATCCCTCCCCGAGAGTTGCCTCAGTTCAAACTTCACCTTGAAGAAAGTCCACCAAATGTTGACCACCAAAGCCACAGCTTTAATCCTAGTTGTGTTTCTTAGCAGATTTAAGACTCATTTGCTCAAAAAAAAAAAAAAAAAAAAAAAAAAAAAAAAAAAAGAGAAACACAGTAAAGACAGATTCAGATGGGAAAAATAAAACCCTCTAAATGGTTTACAATGTGTTTAAAAATATACGTAGGCTTGGGAGAGAAAAGAAAAAGGATAGAAAAAGTCCTTAAAAAAAGAAATAGAGTAGTTGGGTGTGGTGGCACACGCCTTTAATTCCAGCACTTAGAAGGCAGAGGTAGGCAGATTTCTGTGAGTTCCAAGGACAGCCTGGTCTATAGAGTGAATTCCAGGACAGTCAAAGAAACACAGAGAAACCCTGTCTCAAAAAAAATTAAAAATAAAAATAAAAGAAATAGAGAAAAATTAAAACCACATAAAGATGGAAAATATACAGAGAATCTGGATACTATATATTATTGTGTTGTCTTTAAATTGTTTGACGGCATGAGGAAGGAGCAACAGTTACTAAAAGACATTTGATTATAAATGTTGCTGGATTAATTCAACATATATATTTTGAAACTGCCTTAACTTCAAAATTTAAGTGAAAAGATATGTTACTTTGGAGAAGAGGTTTTGCTTTTGTGTCCACAGGAAATGATAGGCTGTGGATTCATTCTGGGTTAAGACAAATAAGGTTTGATCAAGGAAGATTCCCTGAAAAATCTCCAATGGGACCAGATGGCCCAGATGATCCAATGTTTCAGAGCACCTCTTTTGCAGTTTCCTCCGACTTCTACATCCAGAACAGTCTAAAGACTTCTGGCTGAGATGATTCAGGCTCACAGAATAATTCAGTCAGGACATGACCATAATCCTAAATTTTCTTTAGGTCCCCATAAGATTATCTGTGTCCCCAATCAGCAGGAAGTAGCCTAAAACACTATGCCCACATTCCCAAAAAATGGATTATGGATGTTTGTCTTTTGTCTTTGTTTAGAGTGTTGGTTACAAGTTGTTATTGATAATGGTCAGGAAAAAAGCTAAACAAGGGAGATTAGATTCAGAGTTCTTGTTTTGAAAAGGAAAAAAGGGGGAGAGTGCTGTGTGGGATAATGCTCTTGTACCCTGCAAAGATTTGTCACTCGTATTGGTTTAATAATAAAATGCTGATTGGCCAGGAACCAAGCAGAAAGTATATAAGCAGGACAATCAGACTAGGAGAATACTGGGAAGAGGAAAAGTTAAGTCTGCAGTCACCAGCCAAATGCAGAGTAAGCAAGATGAAAATGCTACACTGACAAAAGGTATCAAGCCATGTGACTAAATGTAGATAAGAATTATGAGTTAATTTAAGTTGTAAGAGCTAGTTGACAATAAGTCTGAGCTAATAGCCAAGCAGCTTATAATTAATATAATCCTCTGTATTTCTTTGGGACTGAATGGCTATGGGTCCAAGCAGGACAGAAACTTCCATTTACAGGAACCAGTGCCCACTTGGGTCCTGATAGCTGAGGATCAGCCATCATTCCCACCTTTCTATCAGGGATCTCTGAGTGCCAGCCTCAGTGTCTCCTCAGGGTTCAGAAGACTCACAGCAACAGCAAGCATGGGACTTAGAAGAATCTGAGGGTGAAAACAAGTCTCCACTACATATTTTTATGCATCAATTTCTTTCTTTTTCTGCTGTTCTCTTTTTTATTCTGTAAAGTTTCTAGTTTATATACACACGCAAAACAAAGGAAATTCTCTGAGTTCAGATGTCCCTTTATCTTTGAAGTTCCCAAATGTGATCTATATGAAAGACTTTTTTTTCTGACAGCATGTCCTGTCAAATGGAAGATAGTTGTAGAAAGGTGGCTGCTAATATATCTCTGGGAACAGAATGAAGATATGGCTGTGGAAACCAAGGTTTCTGGATACATGACTAAATTCTCTCTTTGGAGGTCTCATGGAGTGGGGGAAGCCATCCAGTAAGCAAAAGAAGAAGGCAGACTTTTAAATGTCAACAGGCCTTGTGGGACAAATAGATCCAGTTATGAAGCATGCCCCAGTATATATTTTATACATCAGAACTATATAGCTAAATGAAAAGTCATCTACCTGACCACCCACAGATACATGTGCCCATAAGACTGAGATGCTATCATGAGATTACATACACACATCACATAAGATTACACACTACAATGTAGGTATTGGGAAGACACCAAGCTGTTTCAGCAAAAGTGAGCAGCAACTTTCAGGGTCGATGGTCCTGCAGACCTTGTCTGGATAGGATTAATCCTCCATCAGGTAACCATGCCTCCGATGGGTTGACATCTGAACACTAGTTGCCACCTGTTTCTCATGGCCCATGACACCTTTCTTCTACATGAGTCGTGTCAATATTGTGTCACCATCAGTTCATCTGGAGGTGTTTGTCAGTTCTGTTGGCACACCTGTCCCCTATCCACCCCTCTCCCTCATCCTCATTCATCTTGAAGTCTAACTAGCTGCACACCTGTACATTGGCAAACATGAATTGGATCATGTCACTTTCTTGTATGTATCTTCCCAATAGATCCTCACAGAAGAATAAATATAATTCCAAACACTCCACTTGAAATCTTCAAATATTTCTCCACTGGATTGGGAGAACATGATATGTCGTTTGACGTGGGAAGCTAGTAACTAGTGTTCATCATACAAAATAGAAGGCCGGATGCTTCATGCCTGTAATTGGAGCACTACAGAGGTTGAGGCAGGAAGAGTACCATAAGACCAGGTTACCCTGGTCTGTGTAATGATATCTAACTAGCCAGGGTTACAAAGTGAAACTCTGTGTACACACACACACCCCAAGGGAGAACTTCTAGAATGAGAAAAGGTATTTGAAAAACATTTATCGACCAAGGAATATAAAAGAATCATAAAGAAATTCAAATTATAAGGAAGATGAGAATCACTCAGTAGGAATGTGAAAGAAATGTTAGACAAAAGAGAATATTCAAATGTCCAGCACACATGCAAGAAAGGGTTTGGCCCTACTAATTACCAGGGACTAACTATGGCCACCCTGCACTGCCACTAAGTCTATGAGGATGACAAAACCATGGTGTGGAGGGATGTTCAGCAACCTAAATAAGCACACAGAGTTAGCAAGAATATAAATTGATACTAACTGGCTGGATGGATGACTTCTTGGTGCTATTTACCCTAATGGGTTCTCTCCCTATGTTCCAACAAGATCACCCTTAGGAACAGCACTACCCCTGCTTCAACAGACACACATCTTACACATGCTCACATATTAGAGGAGGGCCGCTTGTTCATCCCAGCCACTTAGCCCCAAATAATCACACAGAAACTGTATTAATTAAATCACTGCTTGACCCATTAGCTCTAGCTTCTTACTGGCTAATCCTTATGTATTAATTTAACCATTTCTATTAATTTGTGTATTGCCATGTGTCTGTGACTTACCAGCTAAAGTTTCAGCGTCTGGTCTCCAGTGGGGCTACCTGGCTTTTCTCTAACTCCTCCTCCTTTCTCCCAGCATTCTGTTTAGTTATCCCCACTAAGCTCTGTTCCCCTATAGCTCTGCTATAGGCCCAAAGCAGTTCCTTTATTAACCAATGGTAATCACAGCATACAGAGGGAAATCCCATATCACACACACACACACACACACACTCACACAATACTCACATATACACACACTACACATATACTCATACACACATACTCTCACACACACACACACTCACACATACACACACCAATAATAGGTGCAAGACTGTTGCTAGGAATATTATCCATAAGATGCCCAAACTGGAAATTAACTAATTTTTTATTTTTAGTAGATGAATGTATAAATGTGATGATCATCATTCCATGAAGTAGCTAGTAAAAGCAATGAAAATGAAATCAAATGCAGAAACAAAAACTCATGCCACAGAGTCTTTAGATGATGCTGTTGGGCAGAAGGTACATGGGAGAGCTGGTGGCTTGATTTATGCAGACTACATCCCAAAGCAGGCAGAAGAAATCGATGGTGTCCCTGAATGAGTCACTTTTCTTTTCTTCAAACAACTTTGGGAAGGATTTGTTCTGCTCGTGGTCTCAGTCTGCTTTTCAGGGAGGATGTGGTAGGGAGCTCACATCATGGCAAACAGAAGGTGATCAATAACAGGAAGTGACTAGAGTGAGGTAGGACACGCCTCCCAAGGACCAACAACCACCCCCAACCAACCCCACCTGCCCAATTCTACCATCTCCCATTGATCTGCTCAAAATTTAAATCCATGGCATAAATGGACTAAACCATTCATTAGGTCAGAGTCCTTGTGATTTAATCATCTTTAGAAACAACCTCAGGGAAACACTAAAGGACATGCTTTATTAACCTCCCAGGGAGCTCCTAATCCATCCAATCAAGCTGGGAGCCAAGATTAAACCATCGCATGCTGTTAGAAATCCATTAGTCACTGCCCCGGCAGGAGCAGGGCATGGAGCCTGGGGAGAGGCAGGGGTGTGGCTATCGGTTGTTTCCCGTTTCTTGATTTGGGCGGTAATGACACAGGTATGTTGACATGAGCAATGTATCAGAGGTATGCTTATGGTTGGCCTGGTTATCTGAAACAGACTTTTAGAAACTAGAAATGGAATATTTGAGGGCTGGGGAAATGGCTCAGGGGGTGAAGTGCTTGCAGTGTGAAAATGAGAAGCAGCATTCAGATCCTAGCACCTATGTAAATGCCCTTCACATGCATGAATCTGCATCTGTACACACAACTGTCCCCACACAAGTGTGAACACACACACACAGGCATCTGCACATTTGTGTGTGTTCACATGCATGCACACTGCACAGACACACAAAAGAATTAATTAGAACACAGAAAATCCCCATCTTTAGCCCTCCAGGCCATCACCCTCTTTCTATCACTGCTCCCATCTCAGGTCCCTTTCTCCCAGGCTTTCTTTGCTCCAGCTCAGCTTTAGCCTCTAGCTGTCACCTCAGGTCCCTGGCTTGCTTCGCTTACTCACTGTGAACTCTCTTCTACCCACTCTCCCCTACACTTCATCTTTTACATCTCTTCCTGTTCCAAAGAGGTTTCTGGAAGCGCTCACCTCCCTTCGGCTTATTTTAGCCTCTCAGAATCACACACCCCAGCTTGATCTATTTTACTCATCTCCACACTTGGAGAAGTCTTCCTTTTGGGTTCAAGGTTAGCGTCACAAGGATGCAGATTGCTCATGGAAGACCTCAGAAATGGGGAGATCACTCATCCCACTTGTCCAGGACTATTCAATTTTATTTTATTTTTTTTGGTTTTGATTTTTTGAGACAGGGTTTTTCTGTATAGCCTTAGCTGTCCTGGAACTCATTCTATGGACAAGGTTATCCCCGAACTCAGAGATCCATCCTACTTCTGCCTCCGAGTACTGGGATTAAAGGTGTGTGTCACCACACCAAGCAACTACTTCAATTTTAAAACATAAAAGACCCACACCCCGAGAGCCTATAGTTGCAGATAAGGTGGTATGACTGACCTCTCTTAATGTGACCGACTGTCAATAACTGATAAGAAGCAAACAAACAAAAGTATTGTTCAAGTGGACATGAAAAAAAGTTGCCATAGACTAAAAAGATCAGAACTACGGCACACATTTTCCAAGACCAACTTGTAGAAAGAGTAGAAGAGAAGAAGCAGGGTCACAACAGGACCATGGTAAGGTGTCTGGTGTATCTGATGATACAGCACTGTCATGGGACTTTAAGTTTGTTCTGTGCTTGGCTTGTAGCCTGTCCGTAAGCTGCTTTACTTTGTGGAAAAGGAATCTCCCTTAAGACAAGGAAATAGCCACCTCCTGCGAACATGCTGGTCAAAACAGTTCACTAAAATGGCAGCCCCAGAAAATGGAAGCCCTCCAATATACTCATCGTTACTCTGTCAGGTGGACAGCTACCTCTTCAGCCTGTACAACCCTGGAGACAGTGTCATTTCTTTCTGTGGGTTCCTCTTAGAGCACTGTTTTCTCAGCAGGTGAGAGCCGTAGTTCCTGAAACTGAACTGGTGAGCTAAGCATACCCCTCCACAGGTTTCATGAGGTACTTTGTTACAGAGCCCCACACTGGAATACCCCTTCCCAATCAGACATCCTTCACCACACATTCTCACAGAGGGACAAGTAAGCTGAGCTCAGACTACACAAAAAAGTTCTATCACCTGGAGGCACATGTCCAGACCAGCAGGGAAGCCTGGACAGGCAGAGCCTGACTACTCTTCATTTTTCATCTCTCCTGCCCTTGATATCTCCCAATTTTCTATGTCCCATAATTTCAGCCTGATTTTATCAAGAGAACCTTGACAAATATACATATTACACTATTGTAATGCTTAACTTTAATTATCAACTTGATACAGCCTGGAATCACCTGAAGAATTGGTCTCAATGTGTTGTCTGCATTGGTTTAGCTGTGGGCATGTCTGTAGGGGATTGTATTAATCATGTCAATTGACATGAGACGATCAAGCCCAAGTTTGGGTGGTACCTTCTGATGTCAACCCAGACAAAAGACATGAAATGAGGCAAACTTGCTGTTTTTTGCTTGCTTAACCTTCACTCTCGCTGGTGAGGTCATCTACCCCTGTTGATACCATTGCTCATTCCCTTGCTGATATTAGTCTTCAGGCTTCCAATGCAGCCTAGACACAAACAAGTCTCCAGGAATCCAAATTTAGACTACTGAGGCACCCAGCCTCATAAACTGAATAACTGGGTTCTCAGCCTCTTTGATGCTAGACAGTCATTATTGGATGAGTCCCCACCATATTGTACAAGCCAACCCAATAAACCATCTTTTAAAAATGGATTCATTCTATCTGTTCTGTGCAGATAGTAAATCTTGACTCATACATACCATATCATCATCACCGTCCTCACCATAATCACCATTACCATCACCACCACCATCATCACCATCATCACCATCATCATCACCATCATCACCATCACCACCACCATCATCATCACCATCATCACCATCATCATCATCACCACCACCATCATCATCACCATCATCATCACCACCACCATCATCATCGCCATCATCACCATCATCACCACCATCATCACCATCACCACCACCATCATCATCACCATCATCATCATCACCACCACCATCATCATCATCATCACCACCATCATCACCATCACCACCATCATCATCATCACCGCCATCATCACCATCACCGCCACCATCATCACCACCACCATCATCACCATCATCACCATCACCACCAACATCATCATCACCCCACCACCATCATCATCACCATCATCACCATCACCACCACCATCATCATCACCATCACCACCATCACCACCACCATCATCACCATCACCATCACCACCATCACCACCATCATCATCACCATCACCACCATCATTCACGATAATCATCATCACCACCATCATCATCACCACCATCATCACCACCATCACCACCACCATCATTATCACCACCATCATCATCTCATCCCTAATTTTCTATCATAAACCCTGATACTCTGAGTCTCGTCATTTGCATTTTCCCAGTTGAACACTGAGGACATATCCTCAGGATTAACCCTACGACTCACTGTGCTGGTTAATTTTATATCAATTGGACACACGCTAGAATCATCTGGGAAAAGAAACTTTTAATTGCAAAGATCCCTCCATCAGTTTGACATGTAGGTATGTCTTTATGGAATTTTCTTGGTTAATGGTTGATGAGTGAGGACCCAGCCCACTGTGGATGATGCCACCCCAGCCAGCTGGACCCAAAGAAATCAGGCTGAGCAACCCATGGAGAGCATGGCAGAAAACAGCATTCCTCCATCTCTTCCAGGGACAAGAGCCAGGGCATCAGTGAATGGCTGCATTCTGAGGAGAAAGACTAAGGGAGAATACAGGAACTTAGCAAGGCAGACAGGAGCCCTGGGTAGCACAGAAACTCAGGACAGGGGCTGGGAAGTAGAGTGGTTAGGAGTGCTTGCTGAGTGAGCATAAGGTCCTGAGTTCGGATCCTCAGCAGCACGTGACTCAGCATGCCTGTAACACTAGTGCTGGGTGCAGAGTCAGGCAGATTCCAGAAGCTCTCAGGCTGGCCAGTTTAACCTAACTGGAGATAATCCAGGTTAGTCAAGTAGAAAAAAAAATCCCTCTCAAGGTAATAAAAGGGAAAGAAGAGGACACCTGATGTTCTTATGGTCTATATTTGCACAGAGAGAGAGAGAGAGAGAGAGAGAGAGAGAGAGAGAGAGAGAGAGAGAGAGAGAGAGAGAGAGAGAATACCTCAGAATAACAGCATAGAGAGAGGAACATGTGAGTGTGGCCGACCTAGGGAGCCAACTAGGCAGGGAGAGGTAAACACCTTCAGCCCCCAGGCCTGCTGTGGATCTGCCCGCTAACTCCACAGTGGAGAGTAACTGCCACATCTCCCAACTTCGCCAGCCAGGCCCCATCTTCTGAAGGCTCCATGGTCTTCAAAACAGCACCACAAACTGGAACGCTTAGAACAGCCTAGGGGACATTTCAAAGTCATGACATCTACTTTTTCACTCTTGCTTAAGTCACACCAAACCTCTTAGACAGAGAAATTCAGTAACGGAGAAATAAAGCCCTCCAAATTAAAAAAGATTAAATGAATTATTGCTGTTTTCAGATGACAAGATTTTATATATACAAAAATCCTCCCCCAAATAATGGTTGAAACTGATAAATACGTAAGGTGTCGAGATTCAAAATTAGCATATAAATAGTAGCATTTTTATACACCAATAATGAACTTATTGAAAAGAATTAAAGACAGTAATCCCATCCACAGTAGCTGCAGACACATAAAATATCTACGAATAGATTTAATTAAATATCTCTACGACAGAAATTATAAAATGCCAAAGAAAGAAATTGAAGAGAACACGTGAAAAAATGAAAAAGCATTTTCATTTTGATGGATGAGAAGAATTAATATTGTTAAAATCTCCATACTACCCAAAGCAATCTGCAAACTCCATAAAAATCCTGTTTAAATGCCAAAAATATTCTTTAGAAAATTATGAGGAACATGTTAAAATTCACAGGAAACCAAAAACAACCCCAAGTAACCAAGGTGACTCCCGGCAACAAAATGAAGCTGGAGGCATCACATTCTCTGAATTCAAAATACAATAGAAATTCACAGCAACCGAGTTTGGTGGCTTGGCTGAGAGCAGCTCCAACAGACTCAGATACTTGAATACTTGCTCCCAGTTGTGGGAACTGATTAGGAAGGATTAGGAAGCGTGACCTTGTTGGACTAGGTATGCCACTTGCGGTGAGCTTTGAGGTCTCTAAGGACTCGTTCAATTCCCAGTACTCTCTCTCTCTCTCTCTCTCTCTTTTCTGCCATCATGGACTATAACCTGAAACTGTAAGACAAATCAAATACTTTCTTTTATAAGTTGCCTTGGACCAGGCAGTTGGGGAACCAAGAAAGAATTCTCCACTCTCCTTTTCTTTGCTCCAAGGCCTGCTTGTTTCTGTCTGTTCTTCCTCTCTAAACTTCGGAAATATGCTGTCTGTGTGTTTGTTGCAACATGGGGGTCAGACACGGAGAGGTCAGCTTCATCTTGCTCAGCGCACACCAGCTCTCCCCTGCAGTGCCCACTGATCTAACCCACAGTAAGGTATGTATGGGTCATTTGTCTGTGAATCTAATTCCATAGAGTCTGATTCTTCCTGCTTTATTTTCCATGTAGACACATGTGTGCTTGTCTGTCTCCTGGAGCCTGCTACACCCACGTGGGCATCTCCTCTCCTGGATGCTCCTCTCTCCCAGTAGCCTGGGAGACCCACAGCTTAAGCTAAAGCTCACTGTATTCTTTATGTGACTCTGCCTCTTGTAGCCTGCTGACCCACATGAACACTTCCCTCATCTTCTGCAGACCCACTGGGCTATCTCTCACCTTGCATCTAGCTGTAGACTCACTATGCTATCTCCCACCCTGCATCTAGCCTGTAGACCCACTATGCTATCTCTCACCTTTCATCTAGCTGTAGACCCACTATGCTCTCACCCTGCATCTAGCTGTAGACCCACTATGCTATCTCCCACCCTGCATCTAGCTTTAGACCTACTATGCTATCTCCCACCCTGCATCTAGCCTGTAGACCCACTATGCTATCTCTCACCTTTCATCTAGCTGTAGACCCACTATGCTCTCACCCTGCATCTAGCTGTAGACCCACTATGCTATCTCCCACCCTGCATCTAGCTTTAGAACTACTATGCTATCTCCCACCCTGCATCTAGCTGTAGACCCACTATGCTCTCTCACCTTTCATCTAGCTGTAGACCCACTATGCTCTCTCCCACCTTTCATCTAGCCTGTAGACCCACTATGCTATCTCCCACCCTGCATCTAGGTGTAGACCCACTATGCTCTCTCACCTTGCATCTAGCTGTACACCATTATGCTATCTCTCAGCTTCTGCCTGTAGTCCTACAACTCACTTTCACACTCAGCTTCTTCCTTAGAGCTTCTAGAACACACTCACACAGTATCCCGCTTTGTGACCCCTTCTCTCTTCCTCCACAGACTCAGATTTTATTACAACAGCCTGCCCTCAGAGCAAATCAATGACCAAAATTGAGGACTTGATTCCAAATTTCCAGCAATTTGTTAACAGCTGCTACTGCCACAAACAAATGATCCTCTAGTATCTAATACCTAAACTTGCTTAGCCTCACTTCCAAAGTCCCTCACCTCTAAGGCTCTACTTCCCCACTCCTAACAATCATTCATCTCTATGATTTCTTTGCACTCTGCTCTCACAAAAATTAATATTTTAATATTATGTTGCTCACCTCAGGAACTGTAAATTGCTTATTAGGTATTGTTTAAAATTTGTAACAAAATTTGGCTTTAAACTTATAACAAAAAGTTTATAATTAAAATCCTATACATGGATATACATATACATATATATGTCTGTGTGTATGAGTCAACTCTTGTTTAATATATATATATGTATGTATATATGCATTGTGTTACATATGTGACGTGGATTTAACTCTATATGTGTGTAAATGTAATCTGGATTTAACTTTGTGTGTATGTGTATGTAACTTGGATTCAACTCTGTGTATATGTGCATGTAACTTAGATTCAACTCTTGTTTAGGAAAACATGTTTTAAATAGCAACCATGTGTCTTTGCTCCTTCCTGACTGGTGACCACATGGCTGGCAACCAACTTTCCTAAGGTTAAAGAGTGCATCGCATGTGACCCTTCTTAGTCCTAATGAGCTCTCTGTTCATTGTATATCCTTTTAGACTAAGGAAGCAACAAGTCTTACAAATTTTGGATTGGTGTCAACTTTTGTATGATGATAGAAGCGTAAGGTTATTTGTTACAAAGTACTATATGTATAATTCAGCTCTGGCTTTGAATATACTCTAGTGATAAAAAGTTAAGGTCATAAAGGTCTACTCAGATTAATAAAAGCTGACTTAGAGATTTACATCTAAGTACTTGTCTTTGCCAAGTGCTCAGCACAAAACTTCTAGAGAATTTAGAAAAATGGCAATATGTGTTTGACAAATAAGGTATCTGATAATTAAATTTCTAGATTCCTAAGGTCTACTCAGGTTCATGGCAACTTTGTCTAACTCCATCTTCGCTCACTTTAAGTGTTAGCTATTTGGATAAACCACGTCATACAAAAGCTGCAATATTGTATAATGAAATGTCTGGTCCCTTGAGAGGGTCCTTTTCCCAGGACTGGGCATTTGGGTTGCTTTTCCTTGCCTTCTGAAGAGACAGCCTTGAGTTGGAATACACCTGTTCTATTTTCACCCATGAAACAGCTGCTTTGGTTTCTTTACTAAACCTATCATCTATGATTAAAAAGTTTTATTTTGATATCAGAGAGCTTCAATTCAAAATTTGTTAGTTTTTAAAGCTAAATCTAACAGGGATGAAGTGTAATGGAAAGTCCTATTCTTATAAAAAGCTACTAATTTGTCATAAACTGTTAAGTATAATTTAAAATGCCAGTCACCTTAAACAGGGATGAAATGTGAGGTCCTAGTCTTATAAAAACTGCTAATTTATTGTGGAATGTTAAGTGACACAAGTTAATAGTCAGTCATCTCATAAATGATCATATTCCTTCATTGTAGCCATGTTAAGGACTACTATAATTAAGTATAGGGATAAGCCTTACTTAGCCCTGTATATGTTTTCAACGTTAAGCCTAAGATAAATAGCTAGAAACAAGCAAAATTTGTCTATTCAGATAGACCTAATAGATAGATGATTTTCAAATGCTTCAGAGATCTGAGACCATGGCATTTAAAGTGTTCAATAAAAGCGGCTTTTCATGATAGAGAGGCATGCCAGTTCCTGGTAGCACCCCATATCCTCCATAGAAGATAGATGGGCAGCGAAGACCCTCTTCCTAGAGCTTGCTTTGAATGTGGCAAAGCTGATCACAGTGGGGAAAAACCTGCTGTTCACATCAACTGCTGTCAAGACCCTGTCCAAGCCGGACACTGGAGATATGGCTGCCCTCTTTGCCAAGACATGGTAGGCTGGTCTCTCCCCGCACCCCAAGTTCCTGCTCCACAGGAAAGTCTGTCAGATCTTCTGGGCCTGGAAGTCAGAGACTGATACTGTCCTGAGACCTCTGCCTCCAAAGAACATGGAGATGCATGAGGTAGCTGTCTAAGTAGCCAGTAAGTCCCTGTCATTTTTAATAGATTCGGAAGCTGCTTGGTCTGCACTTCTGCTTACTCAGGCGAAATCCAGCCTTCTCAGATCTCTGATGGCATTGACGACAGGCTAGTGACAGCTTTGTCAGCTTAACAGCAGCAACCAAGGCTTCGGCTGCCTTCTCAGTTCTGAGCGTAAAATTCAGGCCACAGAGCTCACCCTCCTAGGGCTACTGTTAGGGAGACACAGTTCACCTTGTTACCAGACTCAGAGAAAGAGGTAAACTCACAGATTTCAATGTAACTTTTTACTGTCCTTTTATTTAAAGAATTCACCGTACAATGACTGCCCTCAGTAACTGACCACCTGGGTCTCATGGCAAATGATTAGATAGAAAAAAAGTGTCAAGTTTTTGTGAGGATGTGAAAGCTTTCTGTGAGGATCTAAGAAAATGTTGCAGCGTCTACTGTGTTTTATGGTGTACAAATGCAGGTTTTAAAGGTCTGAGGATGTGGAAGCTTACATTGTGCTAAGAAAGTAGCTTGAGGTGTGGAAATGCAAGTTATAAAGGCCTGGGGATGAAAGAGCTTAAGTAGTGATAAAAAGAACGTGATTTAATGTGCATAAGAATGAGACATTTCGGGCTTCTTCCTCTCACTATTCTACTGTTGTATGAAGACTCCAAAAGTTCATCGTCTTAACACTGATCAGTAGAATACTGATAAGCTATTAACCTAGCTCTGGTAAAGTCTGACTGCTATTATCATAGTCAACAAGCTCAAGATTTCAAATTCGCTTTGGTTGTTTTCTAAGTATAGATTTAAAAGTGCTTCTCATCATGCTAAATATATCTCTCTAATCTATATACGTCCCGTCTTCGGGGTAGAGGGAAGAATGCTAAAGCCTGTAACCAGAATCATTTTTGGGTCCCCTATGACTCAAAGGGGTGAGTTTATTGCCTTCTCTACAATGTGGATTTCAGTACAGATTGCAAACAGTGGGAATGCTAGCATGTCTAAAACTTATTTCTTTTTGTAAACTCAGAAAAATTGTGTAAGCTCCAGGGAGTCACGCAAAGGTCAAATGGACTCCAGGTAAGTACTATCAATCAGTAACATAAATTTCCCCACCTACTGCCTGTTCCTGGGGGTGGGATCTCCCCCACCTCTCTCTGGTCTTAGGAATCCCCTCAATTACCAGGACCTAAGGGGAACAAAACCCTAAAACTTCTTAACTTTATTTTCTGACAGCATCCTGCCAGGTCCCCTCAAAATCTGCATCCTGGACAGCTTCAAGGTGATTCAACCTCACAGACTGCTTCAACGAAACCTTCACTTTCCTAGCCCCAGAGAATCCCATAGAGCCTGTATAGCAAGTGAAACATCCAGTTATTCCAAGACTTGATCAGCATCCTGCTTTCTTAGGTCCCCCAAAGATGCTGCTGTCCCCAGTCAACAAGAAGCCGTCTAGAGAATGCAGAGTCCCCACTCCCACCTCACCAGCTACCCCTTCCCATATCCTTACCTTTTTTGTTTTTTTATCATAAACAAAGGGTAGGAATGTTAGTTCCTGCCATGGCAGAAGCCTGTCTCTGCCGCCAAGGCAGTTACATCATCACCTGCCACCAGACGTCTTCATTGTCAGCTTTTCAACCTTGTGCACCTGTTACAAGCGCCTGCCAGGCACAGCTCACTCTCTTGCCTCCTTCTCCTCTCTTGCCTCCTCTTTCCTCTCTTACGTCTCTTGTCTTTTCTCTTCCCCATTCTCTCTGTCTCTCTGCCTTTCTGCCTCGCTCATGTCCCCACTCTAACATGGCCTTTCACTCCTCCCTCCCTAATAAATCTCTTGCACTAACTTTGTTGTGAGTGAAGTGTTTGCTTACTGGCATACTTTGGCATGGCCTGAAAAGTACCCACTTAGCTCTAGCAGGGCTCAGGGGAGCCTGCCTTCCTGGGGAAGTGACTTGACTACTGACTGACTCAGCCCAACTGCAATGCTAGGTCTCTACCCTGACAAGAGATTGTATCCAGAAGACCAGAGTTTTCTATTAAATGGTTTTTACTGCTAATGTATTAATGTGTCAAAGTCTCTAAAATTTGATCATTGGAGTGGCACCTTCTAAATAGGTTCCAACAGGAAAGAGAAAAATTATCTTTAAACATTTGACATGCAAACTCTCATTCACCTCTGTTGAACAATCCAAGAAGGGTAGCATCATAGTTTTGCATGGGTGCTTTGTGTTTCCATCATGACAGTGGGTCACCAAGCCAGCCCGTGACTTAGGAGAACTTTGATGCATTTCTTTTTGTAAAATGATGAGAAGAACCTTAAACTCTAGACAGAATAGGGCTTTGGGTATGTAATAAAAAGAATCTCTAACCTGATTTGGATTATCTGTGGTTCAGAATGTCTCCTCAAGTTTCACTTGCTTGAATGCTTGGTCCCCAGCTAGTGGTGCTGTCTAGAAAGGTGTGGAATCTTTAGAGTCTTGCTGAGGGAAGTGTGTCACTGGGGTGGCTTTGAGGGTTTACTGCCTGGTTCCACCTCTTGTCATCTCTCTCTGTTTTCTGATGTTAGACCAGCCCAACATTTCTACCACTATGACTTCCCCACCGTGATGGACTCTACCCCCCAGGAATTGCAAGCCAATTCCTTTTATCTCATCAACTGCTTTTGTTGGGATCTTTTGTCAAAGCAACAGAAAAGAAAAAATGAATGCAGGGCTCATAAGCAACCAGACCAGCAGTGTATCCCAAGATAGGAACCACACCAGTACTGCCAGATCTTGCTACATACATTGAGGTTTGCATGGCTGTCCTAAACTCTATTGCTAAGGGCACTACTCACCTCCTGACAGCACACACAGGCCACTAATGACATCACTGCGGTCATCCGAGTGACAGTGCAGTGCCAAACAGCACCACACAAAGCAAGAGCTGTGGTGCCAAGTCCAATTTCATAAGCCATCTGAGAAACAGTGATCTGCGAGTTTTTTTTGTTTGTTTTTGTTTTTGTTTTTTGTTTTTTTTGGCATAAAGTCTGAAACCAAACCAGTCGAGAGGGGGCGGGGGACAAGGCTTAAATGGAATAAGATTCAACTCAATAAACAAACAGGGGAAGACAGAACCCTGTGGCTGTAGTATAACCTGCCAATTCAAAGCTGGGTGACATGGGATGGGAGAAAAAGATGGGGACATAAGACCTGCAAATCCATCCAATTCAAACAGGTTCATCTAACAGAAAAATGACGGTGACACAAACAGCATCCTGCTTAAGGATCTTGAAGTTCCTCCTCTCTCTGCTCCCTTGTCTGAGGCTTCTAGAGAACACAAGGGTCACAAAAATACGTAGTCCATATCTTTGAAAGAGTGTAGCTCATGCGGACTATGGGGCACTAACACTGTGGCTGATACAATGCCCTTTGATTAATTTGTTCCCTTTTCAAAAATGAATTACAGTAAAATATGCACAGCACAAAACAGACCCCTTTAAAGCATGGCTCGATTGCATTAAGTATTTTTGTGCTGATTTACAATCAGTCTCCAGAACTCTTTACATTTTACAGAAATGAAGCTGAGAAACAGGGGGCGGGAGACAACTCCTCTCAGCCCCTCTCATTTCCCAGTCCTCAAACTCTCCTTTACTCTCTGTCACTCTATAGTATTGGGGGCTGGAGAGACTGTTCAGTTGATACTGTACCTGTCAAGCAAGAACAAGAGTGTGAGTTCGGATCCCCAGCACCATATACATGCTAGGTGCAGGAATGATGTCTGTAACCTCAGTGCTGGGGAGTGAAAGGTGGTGGGGATCTTCTGGAGAGCAGACCCATAAACTCATTGACCAACCAGCCTCGCCGAATCCATGAACTCTATATTCAGGGAGAGGCCCCCGTCTCAAAAAACAAGGTGGAGAACATGTGTATGCATGCTTACACTTACATGTGCAAGTACACAGATCTCACAGAAGAGGAATCATACAGATCCATTATGTTCTTTCTGTGACTGACTTATTTCACTTAGCCCATTACCTTCCAAGTTCATCCATGTGGATGTATGTGCTAGACTTCCTTCTTCCCAAGACTGAGTACTATCCCCGTTGATTTGCACACCCTTTGTTGTATTGCTTATCCATTCTTCTATTTGTGGGCATCCCTCCTTCTTCTCTCCCACTCTCTCCCCGCACCTATACCCCCTCCATTATGCACATGGTTGATTAAAACCTCCTGAGTCTCCAAGCCTTCATTTTAGAAGGCTCACAAGAAACTTCCTATCCCAATTCCAACATCCTGGAATAGGGATAGACAAATTCAGCTGACCATTCAGGGATGGCAGCAGGTAAGGCTTGGCCAGTAGAGGCAGGACTTGAAGGGCACATTAATTTGGTGGCAGATTTTCTGAAAAAGATGAATCAAGGCTCGGTTAACACTGGGTAAGGACTGAGGGGAGACACACAAAAAAAAGCTTGCAAGTGGAATTCACCTAATGCTTAACCATTCCCCTTCCTTTTTTTTTCTCTGCTGGACCCCCTGCTCTTATTTCTAGAACAGTTTTTGGTCTTTTTCTTTTGAGACGGTCTCTCTTTGCCCCCTTAATACTAGTAAGTAACTCTGTACAGCCCTTTAACTAGTTTCTGCACCAGAATTCCTATGTGTCAAAACACGTGAGTGATTCCTGGGGCAGGAGCCTTATTTAAAAGAGGATTCCATTGGGGTGAAGAGCTGGATCATCAGTTGCAAGTACTGGCTTCTCTTCCACAGAAACTGGGTTCAGTTCCCAGCAACCATGTGGCAGCTAATAACCAACTGTAACTTCAGTTCCTGCAATCTGGTGACCTCTTCTGGCCTTTGCCAATACTGCATGCACATGGTGCACATACACACACAGAGGCAAACACTATATACATAGAGCAAAAATGAATCTTAAAAAAGAAGAACAGATGTCTGTTTGGGCTCACAGTGCTGAAGGTGTAAATTCAGGAGCTTCTCCTGGTTACAGCCTTCATGCAGGCAGAATCTCTAAGCACCCCAAGTTAGAGGCAAGGAATGGATTGGTCTATCTGGTACAACATCTCTCTTTGCTCATAGAGACACTAGGCTTCAACCACAAGGGCTCCACTCTAATGATTTTATCTTATCCTCACCACATTTCAAGTTTCCTGACCCCTGCCTAGGGTCCTCAGGAAGAGCATCTTGTCTGAGTGCTGTGGTTTCTAGGGCTAACCTCTGACTCCAACAAAGCAATCTGATACTATAGCTGTGAGTGCCCTGTTAGTGTACGCTACAAGTTCTTTACCATTGTTCATACACACAGAGACTGAGAGACAGTGTTGGATTCTCATCAGCATCCAGATAGATTATTAAGTGCTGAAGCTGCCATTTATCACTTACACCCCTCCCTCATATCAACGCAACCCTCATGGTGACCCTGGGAAGAACGGGTAGCTTCAATTTGTGGCTGAAGAACCAGAGAGGAGATTAAATCATTCCCCCTGAGTTAGAGGCCGGTGCATGTGAAACACAGATGCAAACATATCTAACACCAACCTTGGTCTAGCATCTGAACACAATGCTTCATCCCTCTGTGTGTTGTTTATATCCAGTTCATGTTTCCTTTGCTGTCATCTGCACTGGAACACCGGGGCTCCAAACGCTGCAGATTTTCTATGCTATGTTGTTTCATGCCTTGGTTTAGACATGGAGCTATAAAAAGAGTGAAATACTCAAGAGGTAAAGAATTCCCAAGAGTGTAGAATGTCTACTTTGAATGTTGAAGGAAATTCCCTAGACATATATCCAAGACATGGGGAGGTTTAAATAAGCAGACACCAGCGCAGAAAGCCAGATGGCCAGATGAATTCTGTCAAAGAAAGGAGTCTTTAGAAGTCTAGATCTTTGCAGAACACCCCCCCACCTTACTTAATCTTTTTGTTGTTGTTTGCTTGCTTGCTAGTTTGGAGATTTTTGTTCTTTCCAGATACATAGCCTTACTGTGTAGCCTTGGTTCATCTGATACTCACTCTGTAGCCCAGTCCAGCCTCCAACTCACTGCAATATTCCTTCCCCAGTCTCCCAAGTATAGGCATGTGCCAGGACTGGCTTAGTTCTTCCACCTCTTCTGAAAGCAAACCATGGCCCACATAAGAGGTGGAGAATCCCAACACCCAAGACAGCCAGGAGATTCACTGGCTCACACATCACATTCACCTCCGGCCCAGAGACCCTCTGCTGTTGGTTCTGGGAGCTACTGCAGCAAAGTAAGACAGGGACATGCTTGCTGGGCCTGCTGGTGCATACACAGGTAACCTTAGCACTTGGGAGGTGAAGCAGGAGGATCAGGAGTTCAAAGTCATCCTCAGCTACATAGAAAGTTCAAGGACAACCTGAACTACATACAAACCTGTTTTAAAAAAAAAAACTAAGGAGGCAGGAGACTCAAGATGCACATGAACATCACACACACACACACACACACATACACATGCACACAGGTGCACACATTCACACAGCCATGATTGACTCTCTTACACGTCACTATTTGAAGTTGAAAGAATTGCTTTTTCTCCCTGAGCTTATAGTCTTCCATCTGCAAAATGAGCTTCCTCTTCCAAGGTTGTTGGGAGTATTGAGAGGGGTGGCCTATGGGAGGGAGACACTGAGTGATCATCGCTATATCATCACCCCTGGGAACAGATGGAGATAACAATTGATACATCCTATCCCAGGAATATTCTGGGGCCCTGGATTCGGAGCTGGGGCTTCTGGGTTCATGTGAATCTGCAAAGTTGAGTTGTATCTATAAACCTCTGTCTCATCTTAAAGGGGAGTCATTTTGCATCGCTCTCAAAACCCTTCACATGAAAATGGCGGACTCTCCAATAAACTTAAGTAAGAAGGGCCAACTAAATCTGTACTCCATTCATTATTTTGTGCCAGACATTTTGTTACGGACTGTACAAAAGTGTGTGTGTGTGTGTGTGTGTGTGTGTGTGTGTGTGTGTGTGTGTGTGTAAACATGAGCACACAGAGACCATAAGACAACCTCAGGTGTCATTCCTTAGGCACCATCCATTGTATTTTTGAAGGCAGGGTCTCTCAGTGACTTGGGGCCCTCTGAACAGCAAGGCTGAGCAGTGAGCACCAGGGATCCTCCTGTCCCCACTTCTCAGTACTGGGGTTAGAGGCATGCACCATCATTCTCTGGCTTTTATACATGGCACTGGAGATTGAAACCAGGATCTTAATGCCTGCAAGAGAAGCACTTTACCAACTTATCCATCTCTCCACCACTCACTAAATACCCTGATAAATTTAAGTGCATATAGAAATCGTGTCCTGTCTTCATTGTGCAGACTTGTAGAAGACAGTCTATTCCTAGAAAAGCATGGAGGAGTATTGCCCATATTTGTCATCCTCCTGTGCCCAGGAGGTTGATATGAGTGGACGATGCCAGTGGGATCCTTGCCCTCTGGTTTCCAATAGGATCCCATGATGGGAATCACAGTGGTCGTCAGAGAGGGCAAGGAGAGGAAGTTTGAGTGTTCCTCCCAGCTTCCCATCTGGCTGTACCTACCGACCAGAGACTTCAGCTCCTCTGGTGCTGCCTGCAGTCCCCTGTGTCTTCAAACTTCCTGTAAGCATTGCTTTCCTGCCCACAGGTGCAGATATGGACCCTCAACCTAAGCCCCCACACTCTTAGCCAGTGTACTATCCCTGTACAGTCCCTGCCGAGGCCCTTAACAATACTGTGTGTTTGTAAATTCTCACCTTCTGCCCCTTCTAGGCCTCCCACTGATCTGGCTATGAATGCAGACAAACACGGTAGAAAACTGGTCAAACAGATCCAGCCTGATGAAGGTGAGGATGGAGCAACTGCCTCCGGAACACTGTGAAGGTTGTTGCTGAGGGAAGACAAGGAGATTCGAGCCTTGGCTACAAGTCCATGACTGGATGCATTTAGAACTTTCCCCCACTCTCCCAGATGTTATCCACTCTGCAAAGAGAAAAAAAAATAGATGCATTTTTTTTCTGTAAGCACAAATCTTCCACCAGAAAGCTGATATCCACATACACCAGCAAGAATGAAGATCAGTGAGACGGAGGAGGGAAGGCTGCCAAGTCTTGCTTGCCCTAGTGGGCCGCACCTAATCCCCCAGGGATTCGGCATGCTCGTGGATGGTGTACATTTCTGGGTTTCCCCACCAGAGAGCTGGCAGAGTATAGATGGTTTTGCTCCACATCTCACCAGGCATTGATTGGCAGTTGTTTTTAAGGGAATGCGGGTAAGTTTTTCTGGGGAGACTAGAAGAAATGTCAGCTCATCCTAGATGGATAAGTTATGGTTGGCAGACCAAAGAAACAATTCTACCCAAGTCTGGCTTGGAGAACTAGAGAGTTTACTGGCCTTACTTACAGGAATGCAGATGACTGAAAGGCGGCTTGCTGCATTATCAAAAGTCCAACACAGGCACCAAAAGCTGCATCCTTAGAGTTCCCCAAAGGTCAGAGCATCTTCTTCCTGGGGCTGTTGTTGCTTGTCTAGCCTTAGGGTGTGGTCTGGTGGACAGCATCCTGTATTGCACTCCCTGGCACTCATGAGCCCCCCATCTCCCTCCAGGAGGGGATGTTTGGAATGGAAAGAAATTACTCTTCACAAAACACAAGGTCCAGAGTGAGGCCCAGAAGGCAGGGAGCAGTACATGCCCTCAACACATGAACACAGAGAGTGTGGGTGTTGGTGGGGTGAGTGGGTATGCACCCACTGTGGTCCAGTTTCTCTGCTTCTGGTCCACTGTTATGTAGACAAGCTGCAGGAGCAAACTCCCACCCCCATTCCTCACCTGCCATGACACACTCAAACCCTCCCAATAGAGGAATCCAGAATAAATCTCTCCTTACCAGTGGGTGTGGGCTAGCCCAAGGACTGCATGTGAGCAGTCCATAGAACGTATCAATGCCCCACATGCTGTGGGGCAGAAGAAAGTGGGGTGCCTCTGGAGAATGATTTTAACCACTTGTGTTTAAGGAACCTCTAAGAGAAATGAATGCGTTTTGTAGATCACAGAGGGGGAACTTCTGTGCAGCTGAGTTTGTGGATGGAAAAATCCACTTAGAACCCTATGCACCCAGTTATAAGAGACAGACACCTGTTCACACTAGTGCAGGGCCATGGCAGACTCCATTGTAGGCAAGGGATCTTGTTGTGGGAGCTGCGGGCTGTGTTCCTGTCGCCCCAGCTCCTGGTAGCCTAGCTAGCTTATGCCCCAAAATAACAACACACAAACTGTATTCTTTTAAACACTGCTTGGCCCATTACATCTACCCTCTTCTTGGCTAACTCTCGCAGCTGGACTAGCCCATTTCTAATTTATGTGTGTAGCACCCCAAGGTGCGCTTACTGGGAAGATTCTAGCCTACGTCCATCCTGGGTCGGAGCTTCATCACGTCTGCCCTAGAGAGGAGAGCTATCGAGTCTGAGCTCATTTCCTCTTCCTCCCAGCATTCTGTTCTGTTTACTCCACCCACCTATGTTCTAACCTATGAGGGCCAACCAGTTTCTTTATTTTTTAACCAATGACCTTTCTCCAGCAGGATCTTTGGTGGAACTTAGAGCCAGAAGCTGAACTTGTCAGGGCCAGACTAGAGTCTGGGATGGTGCTAGGATCCTAAGACAGCTGATCTCCCTCCTTAGGTGGGGTTTGGTTCCACTCTGGGTTGTTCAGCTTTGGCCTCCTCCTTGTTCATTGCCTCTGCTACTCCATGTTGCCCATTCCCCATATTCCTCTTACTTTCCCTTCTTTCTCTCTCCTATTTTGGATATAAAATTCAGGTTAGTGGAAACACATCCATGGATTCTGAGGTTAAATGAAAAGATGGAGTTCCTCTCTTTGCTTTCTAAGATCTTTTAAAATCTTTCAGACTTTTAAATTTTATTTTATGTTTATGGATATTTTTACTGCATGAGTATATATGCATTGTGTGCACGCAATGCCTGAGGAGGCCAGAAGAGGGCACTGGACCCTCTGGAATTGGAGTTAGAGTTGTGGTGTGTCATGTGGGTGTTGGGGACCAAACCCAGGTCTCTGTACCAGCAGGATGAACTCTTAATCCCTAAGTCATCTCTCCAGTCACTTCAAATCTTTACATTTCAAAGTATATTTTTTAATCACGGGGCAAGAAAGATATCTTTTTAAAAATAAATTGTCTGTGTGAGTACATGACAATTTTGTGGGGGTACCCACAGAGGCCAGAATGGGAAACAGATCTCCTGGGGCTGGAGTTACATGTGGTTGTGACCCACCCAATGTGGGTATCAGGAACTGAACTCAGGATCTCTGAAAGAACAAACAGTACATGCTCTTAACCACTGTGCCATTTCTCCAGCTCAAGAGAAATACATTATGAGAAGAAACATGGCCTAATGCCTGCCAATCTAAAAGCAGTTGTTCAAAAGACAGCCTAATGCAATTTTGGTTTTATGTCCAGAGGAACCCTCTGCCCAATGAAGTCTCCCACACAGTTCCGACTCAACTTTTTCTGGAGTTTAGAAAATCAAGACAAAATGAGATTACAGCTCCCTGTGGTTAGAGCCAAAATTCTCTGAATTTGATTCATAAGTAAAACCTTCTGAGCACAGCCTGGGGTATGCAAATGCACTGTGCTCCCCTGATGAGCTCCTCTCCAGAGGCTGGTGTGAACAAGGCTTTCTGGAAAGAAGCTATGACTGCAAAAGCTGACGGACTGATTAGAGCGTCAATGGGGCGGAGCCACTGAAGTGTTGCAAGTCTAGAAATAAGTTGTCTTGGGCCATCTTTAGCTCTATCCCCAGTGCCTTTTCCTCTGTATGTGACCTAGCATCTTTGGATCCATCAGGGAAATCCTTCGGAGAGTACAGACAGACTGCTGGTTTCTAGGAACCAGAGGACTCGGGATGTCATCAGACAACAGCTGAGGCCTGCAGCTGAGCTTCGTCTACTATTCTATGCCCCGCCTCTTTGATATTTCAACCAATGTGTTTGAAAAGTGTCTTGGTTGATGACTTTCTTTCTTCTGTTACTGTAGAAGAGGTAAGCCGCGGCCCACATTCTGAGATCTCTCGCTGGGTAAATACCAACTGATGATTTTCACTCGCGGTCACACAAATTGATCAAAAAACAGGTCCTTTGCTCTCTTTCAGTGCTTTCATGCCTTGTTGGGAAAAGGTCAGTTGGAGTGACGACATGCCTCACTGGATGCCAGACTCAAAGTTCAAAGCACAGCAAGCCCTGTCTCCAGGGTAACCAAAATGGTTAAGCTCTCCCTTACAGGGCCACAGATCTTACCAGGCCTTCAGACTCAAAGTCAGTAACACCAATTTAGAAAGACCTTGACTAGAAAGGGGTACCCTCATCCATTGCTGGTGGGACTGCAAACTTGTGCAACCACTTTGGAAATCAGTGTGGCGGTTTCTCAGAAAAATTGGGATCAACCTACCCCTGGACCCAGCAATAGCACTCTTGGGAATATACCCAAGAGATGCCCTATCATATGACAAAAGCATTTGTCCAACTATGTTCATAGCAGCATTATTTGTAATAGCCAGAACCTGGAAGCAACCTAGATGCCCTTCAATAGAAGAATGGATGAAGAAAGTGTGGAATATATATACATTAGAGTACTACTCTGCGGTAAAAACCAATGACTTCTCGAATTTTGCCTGCAAATGGATGGAAATAGAAAATACGATCCTGAGTGAGGTAACCCAGACCCAAAAAGAAGATCATGGGATGTACTCACTCATAATTGGTTTCTAGCCATGGATAGGGGCCACTGAGTCTATAATTTGTGATCCTAAAGAAGCTAAACAAGAGGGTAAACCCAAGGAAAAACATATAGATATCCTCCCAGCTATGGGAAATAGACAAGATTGATGGGCAAAAAATGGGAATCTTGGGGGGTGGGGTGGGATGGGGATGAGGGGAGATGGGGAGAGAAAAGTGTGAAGGAGAGGATGAGGGGAACTGGGGGAATCGGGGTGATTGGGGGTAAAGGAAGGTTGGATGGGGGAGCAGGGAAACTCATACCTTAGTTAAGGGAGCCCACCTAAGGGTTGGCAAGAGACTTGAACCTGGAATGGCTACCAGAAGCCCAGGGCAATGTCCCCAGTTAGTTCATTGGGGCACCTGAGGATAGGGAACCTGAAATGAACCTATCTTATAATCATACTGATGAATATCTTGCATATCGCCATAGAACCTTCATCTAGCGATGGATGGAGATAGAGACAGAGACCCACACTGGAGCACCGGACTGAGCTCCCAAGGTTATAATGAGGAGCAGAAGGAGAGAGAACATGAACAAGGAAGTCAGGACCATGAGGGGTCCACCCAACCACTGAGACAGGGGGGCCGATCTATTGGGAGCTCACCAAGGCCAGCTGGACTGCTACTGAAAAAAACATGGGATAAAACCGGACTCTCTGAATGTGGTGGACAATGAGAGCTGACGAGAGGCCAAGGAGAATGGCACAGGAACCTTCATCTGGCGATGGATCGAGAGAGAGACAGAGACCCAATTTGGATCAACCGTCTGAGCTCTTAAGGTCCAAATGAGGAGCAGAAGGAGGGAGAACATGAGCAAGGAAATCAGGACCACGAGGCGTGCACCCACCCACTGTGACAGTGGAACTGATCTATTGGGAGCTCTCCAAGGCCAGCTGGACTGGGACTGAATAAGCATGGGTTGAAACTGGACTCTCTGAACAAGGCGGACAATGAAGGCTGATGAGAAGCCAAGGACAATGGCACTAGGTTTCGATCCTAATACATGAACTGGCTTTGTGGGAGCGTAGCCTGTTTGGATGCTCACCTTCCTGGACCTAGATAGAAGTGGGAGGACCTTGGTCTTCCTGTAGAGCAGGGAATTTGGACTGCTCTTCAGTATCGAGAGGGAGGGGGAGTGGACTAGGGGGAGGAGAAGTGGAGTGGGGATAGGGGGAGGGGAGTGGGGGGAGGGGGCAATATGTGGGAGGAGGGGGAGGGAAATGGGAAACGGGGAGCAGTTGGAAATTTTAAGTAAAAAAGAATAAAAATAAATAATAAATAAAAAAAAATAAAAAATAAAAAAACAAAACCTAAAAAAAAAAAAAAAAAAAAAAGAAAGACCTTGACTCCCTCAAAGGTCACACCATATCTGGATGTCATACCACATCTGGATGTCACACCACATCTGAATGTCACAACACATCTGGATGTCACACCACCGTGATGTGGGATTCCCTTCTATATGCCGTGATTACCATTGATTAATAAAGAAACTGCTTTGTGGGTCTATAGCAGGGCAGAACAGAGCTAGGTGGGAAAACTAAACTGAATGCTGGGAGAAAGAAGGCAGAATCAGAGAGAAGCCATGTAACCCTACCAGAGACAGATGCTGGAACTTTGCCCAGTAAGCCACAGCCTCGTGGCAATACATAGATTAATAGAAATGGTTAAATCAAGAAGTAAAAATTAGCCAACAAGAAGCTAGAGCTAATAAGCCAAGCAGTGATTTAATTAATACAGTATCTGTGTGGTTATTTTGAGTTCAGGGCAGCTGGGAATGAACTAGCAGTCCCCTACAACAACACTGCATCTGGACGTCACATGACATCTGGATGTTTTCACTACATTTCAACTCTTCCTATCAATAACATGATACGTCTAATACCGCAGTGCAGCTGGACATGAGCAGGGAAGCTCCATTAGGAAAAGTCTGTGGTCCCGGGAAGACACACACAGGCTCTGTGAAGTCACCTAGAAATGCATGTCCATTGCACATGAGACAGCATTGTCTGTCAGACATCAGGCCTGTTTTGTGCAGCTGGAGGCTCTCACTTACTGTTGCAAATTATAGCCACCAGGTGAACTGGCCAGGACCTAGGAGGGTTCCCACAAAAATGAACATTCAGTTAAAAGAGTGGCAGGAAGCTCACAGAACACTGAAATCCATGTGTGTGTGTGTGTTCACACAAGTCCATGCGTTCCTATATGTGTATATAGGGGCTGTTGTGTGTACGTATCTCGGGCATCATCCTGAGATGCTATCTACATTGCTATCTGCAGCAGGGCTCTCACTGGCCTGGAGCTCCCAGATCAGCTAGATGGTTGGCCAGTGAGCCCCAGGCATCCCATCCAGCCCATGTCTGCCTCCCCAGCAGAGGAATTTGTATGAATTCTGGCTTCTTTGTATGAATTCTGGCTTCTTTTGTATGAATTCTGGGTATGAAATCAGGTCCTCATGCTTTCAAGACAGGTACTTTACTAATGAGCTGTCTTCAGAGCCTAGAACAGTGACATTTTAAAAAAATATTACATTAATTTATTCAGGTGTACGTGCCTGCGTATATATGTGTGTACATGTACATGTCAGAGCACCCATGTGGGGGATCAGAGGACAAATTTTTATACTTGGCCCTGTTCTTCCACCATGTAGCTTCTGGGGATCAACATCAGTCATCATACTTGGCTATCTCATCCACCCCTGGAGTTATTAATAATAATTGTGGGCCAACACCAAACTCTGAGTCTCTCTCCCCATCCCTGCTTCCTCCCACTCTTCCCCATCCCCCTGTCTCTGTCCTTCCTTCTTTGGGAGGTTTGCAGCACCCAAGGAGCCACTGAAAGGAGCCCAGAACTTGGGCTTATTAGAGAGTTTTATTTATCATTCACAAAATCACGTACATGGATTTCTTGTCCCCTCTTCCTCCTTTTATGAGAAAAGAACTAATAGAGAGCTGGTGCACTAGATTTAATTTTTAAGATAAATTAATTTCAGGGGAAAATACAGGTCAATGCAAATCCAATGCTGATCCGTGTATCAACCTAATTCGATGAGCCCTCCCCAGACACCCAGTGTAGACCACCCTGCTCCCTTTGCCTCTGCCCCGAGATCAATTTCTCCACACACAGATCCCACTTCAGCCTCCACTGGGGCTGTGCGTTACTCGTAGTCACCCCACGTTTCTCTGGCAGGCATTCTCAAACGTAATTTTCCTAATTTACACAGAAACCCCCCTCCTCCCTCCTTCAAGAGAAAACGGAAAGGCTTGAGGCAGATAGTGGTTTCCAGATTCAACTACAGTGGTCAGGAGGGGATGGCAGTAGGTTCTGTAGGTCTCATCCCAACCTGCCGACCCTGATGGCCTGAGGTTAAACCCCAGCTCTATGTGGTGAAAGGAGAAAATGGCTCTCACC